>NC_067247.2:261624710-262874710 GCF_019359855.2 Lolium perenne
TCTGAAAAAAATCATGCACGTTCACAGCTCATATTAAGATAACCCCTAAAAATTTCAGATCAAAATTCGAAACATACATCGAGAAACAAAAAAGAGAAACTCAGATGTGAATAGTCTACAGAGAAACTCAGATTTGAATTCGGGAACTATTCATGACAGATTTCTCTTTTTTGTTTCTCGATGTATGTTTCGAATTTTGACTTGAATTTTTTAGGGGTTATCTTAATATCTATGAACATGCATGATTTTTTTCAGATTTGTTCGCAGTGTTCAAATTTGAATTTAAACCGCATGTCACATGCAATAGGTGCATGTCACCTGATCTGCGGTGACGCTGGGGCTAAAAAGAAGACCTTTCCACCTCATTTCCTCCACTGTTTCACATATTTTAGCTTCTATTTATGCGGTGCCATGGAGGTGGGGGTCTGGTCGTCACCCTCCTCCTCCCCACCTCATTTCCTCCACTGTCTCGCAACTCCTTGATCTACTACTCCTATCCATATACATGCCACTCAAATGGATGTATTTGTAGATACATCCATTTTAGTGGCAGTTAATATGGACCGGAGGAAGTACTAATAATATGAGGCATGTTTTTGAGCTGGCCCTGTTTAGTAGAGTTTACATTTGAGAGTTACATCTTTCTACCACCATTATTTTTGATTTAGCTTGTCTTTTGTGCCCACCATTTTATCGAGCAGGGTTAATGCAAGATCCATAGCAAACTAGCTTCTCATGACATTTTTTTGGCGGAGTGCATCTTCTCATGGCGAGCTAGCGACTTTGCCACTAGAGTTTTTTTTGTTGAACTAGTACATTTTTTGGATTTTCCCATTTTATTTGTGCACAAGCTATGAGCCGCCCGCAATTCAGCACCATATATTGGCGGGATTTTCTAGTTCAATTGTTTTGTACTAGGATATTAGCAGGATGCTATCTTCTAGGGCTTTCATTTCCCCTATATCCAGCCCCACCCACGGACAAGCAAGGGCCTCTCTCCCTACCTCGCACCTAGTCCGTCTCGCTCCCTCTCGCCCTCCATCCGTAGCCGACATCCACCGCGCCGGAGCCAGCCTCAGCGACGCCGTCAACCACACTCCGTCCGCTTCGTCGGATCTGCTTCCCCGACTCACTGGTTTATCTTACCGCCGGCGAGATCGGTACACAAAGCGCCACCATGATCCACCGAACCAAAACGAACGGCCAACGCGCCACCTCCCCAGTCGACCAAGGTTGAACACTTTGTCCGGCAGCTTTTGTTATGTATTTGATTTCCGAGACTAGTTTATTGCTTGCTTCCACTGCTTGTTATTAGCATCTGTTTTTTTGTAATGCCCGCTAGATATTCCCCTCGAGAATGCCTACGAAGAATCTCGGAGGCAAAATATCTTGCAGAATAAGATAATTGCAGCCAAGCTCGGCATACTGTGGAATGGGACAAAATCACCGCACCCCAAGTCGTTGCCGAGATTTTTCACCCGTGTGATGTGCCGCCAAAAGGACGATTCCGTGGGGCAATTCTTGAAGAAGGTATTTAGCCGCACCGCTCAAATTTCATATGTGTTGTTTGCTGATTGATTTGATGAACTTTGATTTGCAGCAGCTAGCCACCGCTCATGTTCCTAACAAAGACAAAGGAGCGCGCCAGTGATGCAGACATTGGTAGAAAGGAGGCGGGATTTGGTCCTATTGTTCTAGCAAGCAATCATTTGAGGGGCCGCCTAGGATCAGCACATCTGGATCCTCCTGAGCTCAACATTAAGGAGGTAATTTTATAATAGTGTTTTAAACATGACATAATCTAATGTACTGAAAGAGATCAAACTGTCAACTGGAGTGGAGTGGTATAGATGGTAGAGATATAGATATAGATTTCAGATTTCCTAATTTTTTCTTGAAAATAGGGTCGCCCCGGCCTCTGCATCCAAATGATGCACCCACCCTTTTATTGCAATGTTTTAGACTCCATTTAAGGTTTAGAAACTCATGGGTTGCTCAAAGTGGTGACATGAATCAACTAACATATTTCCTTTTAATCTGCTGATTGATTTTATGCATGGCAAATCGCAGAAGCAAGTGACTGCTCATGTCCTCGCCAAGCAGCATTGTAGCACAGATGTCCGTAGTTCCGTTGATGCAAACGTTTGTAGGAACAAACAGAAGGATGTGGCAATGGGGAAGCTAAGATTAGGCGTCTTCAAAAGGACTTGGATGTGGCCACTTGGCGGAACAAAGAAATGAACCGAGGATGGAATTCTATAATTCAAGATGGCCTACATGTCGTTGCTGATCTGCAGAAGCTAGTGGCTGGCAACTTGGTTACCGCTTTGGCTGATGCAGATGTCCATGAGATCAACTGGACGATCTTGGAACAGGTGAAAGCACGAGCAGAAACTCTGCACTCATCTTTGCAGGTAGATGATTTTCAAAGGGTGATGCAAGAGCCGCTATATGAATAGATTGTTGTTTTTAGTTGATGATGTCCCTGGTTCTTTTGTTTACTTATGTGCTGGTAGTACTTAGGGGAACTAGCTTGTACAAGTAATTTTTTTCCGATAAAGTTGTACAAGTAAATGGCACATGCTTCGCATGTTTGACCAATTAAGTTAAAAAGCTTCACAAAATCCTGCGTCGAAGTTGTTTCACTAATAAAAAGAGCTCTCACGTGCAAGGCACGTGTAATTTACTAGTATATACTAGTACTAGTAGAGATGGTACACCTAGACATTAGAGATTTGTTTGTTTTAAAGATATTTTTAATTGTGTACAAGATGGAAAATATAACTTTAGGGCATCCACAATGTTGCTATTGCCAAATCTGATATGATGGTGAATTTGGCTTTGGTGTGAAATATAGCAATAGCTCCACAATGTAGTGGTTCCAAATATTTATAACGTGGGACCCGCCATCAAGCTAAAACAACACATAAAGCTAATATGGAACTACTCTCACAATGTAGGGAACTAGTTCCAAATGCCAAAAGTGAAATTTGGCATCGGAGCACCTACTTGCTCTGGTTCCTTATTTTTCTGGTTTTGGAACTACCTCTACAATGTATGGAACTAGTTCCAAAAGCCAAAAATCAAATATGGAACCACTTTTGGCTACACGTTGTGAATGCTCTTAGCAAATTCCTAGTATTTTTCATGGTCGATGTAAAAAAAGTATTTTTCATGGTTGATTTAAAAAAAACAAGTTTTTTTCATGGTCGATGTAAAAAAAGAGAGAAAACATGTCTCATAAAAAGCCTTATGGTTAGCACATTTTTTTTTACGGAGTAACTCTTTTTTACATAGCCCAAATTACTATTCGATTTTCCATTGAAATATTTTATGTGTATAAAGCAAGCGAAGAAGTACACATGCATTTTTCGTTTTATTCTTTTTTGACATTTTTCAAAATGTATAGAAGATGAATTTCGAAATAAAGAGATCATATGCACCCAAGAACCAACAAGCATATCCCCTTGACCCCGAACATACTCAGGGCCCTTTTGTTGTGGCTTTTTTTTTTTTGCCTTTTTGGCTTTTGGATTTTGGAAGCCAAAAACAAATATTATATTCTTTTGGCTTCCAAAATCCAAAAGCCAAAAAGCCACACCAAAAGGACCCTCACTTTCAGACACTGCGATTTCGTAGGCTAGGGTTCCACGCTTTTCCACCAACCAGTAATAATTTCAACTACGCCCCAAAATTCCCGCCGAAATCCCCCCTCCCGCTTCCAAAATTCAAAGCGATGTGAAATAAGTACTGGTGTCGATCTTATCCCCCAGGACCGCTCAATTCAGACCTATCACGGCGGCGCCGAACCCCGCATCTCTCTCGCACGCTTCCACCCTGCATGACCCACCGGATCATCTCACACGCCGGCGCCTGCCCACTGTCCCACTCCCACACCCGCACTATTGCCTTCTCCTCGGCCACCGTAGTGACCTACGACGTTCCGCCGTCTCCCTTGCTTTTTAGCAAGCCGGAGTAGCTTCCACCTCCCCCACCCCCACCGACGACCATCGTACCATACGAGCTCCTCCGTAGCCGACTTCCACCGCCGCCTTGTCGCCGACGCCACCATCGCCGGGTTCTCGTATCTTAATCCCCTACTCCTTCCGTCCACCGGACCGGGAGAGATGGGCGCCCCCATGGTCCACGGCAGAAAGCAAAGCGTACACGCCCCCACTTCCAACTAGGTTGAGATGGCCGCATTCGTTATGCATGTGCTTTCGAAAAGTATTATGTTGCTTACTTGCACCGCCATCTCATTAGCATTTTTTTTGTAATGCATGCTAGATATTATTGCAATACGAAGAATGAATTAAAAGAGAAATGGATACGGAATATATGTAGAAGATATGCAAGCCGTGTGGGCACAAGCATTTGTAACGCTATTGCCTCTAGTGCAAACTCGAACAAAATCGGAGAAGAACCCTTTCCCTCCCCAAAGATAAAGAACAATGTTATGATTCACAATTTGATCCTCGCTGAGCCTCTTGGAGAGCTGACTCAGGAAGATGCCTTGCCTGACCATTCTCCTCAACCCCACCAGGTGATTTCTATGTTTTTACTTTGAGATATCCGTTGCAACTTCCATGTGTTGTATACTTGTATCCCGAATCCCACCAAACATGTTCACATGCCACCTCTAGGTCTCCTTAATGCATCATATATATGTTTCAAGATGCACGTCATCCTTTATCGTTCTTCATTCTATCCCATTTGCATATCATCATATATGGGACTTCGTAGACTGAAATATCGTTTATGTGTGCTAGGAATGTGCAGCTTCAAGTAAGAATTTCATAGGAACCACCAATGAGAGGAAGACCATTCAATATGCACCTGAATCGGTGATAGAACAGCTGCAACCAAAAAAGAAACCTGCTTCGCTACTAGACAGTCCTCAGCGATTCATGGCACTAGTTGAAGAAAATAACGAAAATGCTAAGAGTACTGAAATAAAAAACGTGGTGAACACCCCAAGAGGTTGAATCAGCCAATTGTTACC
This sequence comes from Lolium perenne, assembly GCF_019359855.2. Lineage (NCBI taxonomy): Eukaryota > Viridiplantae > Streptophyta > Magnoliopsida > Poales > Poaceae > Lolium > Lolium perenne. The sequence goes on from NC_067247.2 coordinate 261,629,713, forward strand.
AATCCAGTCAACCAATGACAATCGGCAAGCAGAATCCGCTTTCCACAAAGAACTTCTCAGCCACAATTGGCAGCAGAATCCGCTTTCCACAGCAACTTCTCAGCCACAATTGGCAGCAGAACCAGTTTCCACAGCAACTTCTCAACAACAATTGGCAGCAGAACCAGTTTCCACGGCAACTTCTCAGCCACAATTGGGATCAGCAGATGTGGTAGGAAATACCGCCCAAGGACACACTGTACTGGGCCCCACTGACACAACCACAACTGGCCAAACACCGTTAGCACAACATCAACAAACCGTTGATGATCTCCCACTGACCCATATTAGTCCTGCCATAGACAACTCCCCTGAGGATGAGCCCCACACCGAAGAAGGTACATTTTCCAATGCTTATAGTTTCATTCTCCGTTATAAAGTTATACTTTATAGATAAATAAATAAATATATATATATAAATATAAATATATATATCTACCTTGATAGCTTGATGTAATGCTTAACTTTGTAGTTGCACCACGATCAAGAAAAACGAGGGGCCCAACAGTAGGGAAAATGTTCGTAGCTAAGCTTGTTGGGATGGAATCAAGATTTCGCCTTTCATCTATCGTAGGTGGCAGAAGGCCACTGGACCCAGAAGAATCTTGTAAATTAGCATCGGATGTAGGAATTTTCGTCAGGAATGAAATTCCTATCTTCCCAACATGGAAAGAGCACGTAGACACCTCTACGCATTTTGAAAAATTAGTGCACAGGTTACACGTAAGTCATCTTTCTCTTGGTAATGTTACTCATACTAGTATACCACATCGGCACGTCCCGTTCCTTCTAGCTTGTTGTTGGCTCTATGTATATCGCACCAACGGTTTATATTGTTGTGAACAGTTAAGGTTCGAGTTCGATGAGGACCAAGAGGAAGTAAAGCATGTTCTCAAGCCTATTCTCGATCGTCTGCGCCAAAGATCGCAGCCAGACTAAAGAAGAAATACTTCACTGGAAAGATTATCGGGAGTGTTCCAACTATATCTCCTTTTAAGCAAATGACTGACAAACGGTGGGAGATCTTGTGAAGCACTGGTCGATCCAAAGAATATGGTATGATTTGTAAGACCGAGACCAGATCACATCTTGGATTCTTATTTATAGCAAGTGTCTCACTAGTCTCCTTTTTGCAGAATTTGGCTAAACAGAATCGTAAAAAACCGCGGTAAACTACTTTTACCTAGCCGTACGGGATCTCGTAACCTTATAGTGCACATTCGGCAAAAAGTAAGGACATGTTGTTTTATACTGCTATTTAGAAATATTTTAGTAAAAGATCATGCAGAGTATATACACCAGTGTGCAGCTTATATTATGATCCTCCATTTCAACCACGTTATTCGATTTATAAATGGTAGTACTAAAATGCAGATGTTACGTAATGCAAGTAAAAGGGAACCAAACAAAGAGATGACTCGCGAGAGATTTTTGAAGCATGCCAGAAGAACAAACTTGAAGTGATTGGAGAAGTCGCACAGAGTGTTCTTGTAAGTCTTCTAAAAGATTGAAATTTTGTGACGACTCACATCCCAACTTGTAGGAGAAGTAAAGTACATGTCAATATGATATTATATATGTTTATTAAAATTCATGTGATGTGAATCAGACATGCCAAATCGTAGGAATAAAAGTAGGTCATACACATGATAAATCTACTATCAGCAAGTTTCTCTGTAGTAACTATCATGTTTACACATGTGTACGAACTGAATTTTTTGCAGGAAGATATGAAATTAGAGATGGCAAAACCCGGTAAAAACGGTCTGGAAAAAACCGATGAAGAATGTGTGAAGGCATTTTCTATGGCAATAAAAAAGAAAGGCATTGCCAAAAACACTTTCTTACGGAATGCTGAACTGCTGAAGTGCAAGTCCATGTCCAAGTCAAAGTATTTGCATGCTCAAGTTCTAGAGGAGCAACTCCAAGTAGAACGAGCTGCATCAGCTGCGCTAAGACTAGAAGTCGACAATTTTAGAACGATAGCAGCACAGAAGGAGGCCCTACTGGAGCAGGTTAGGAATGCTAGTAAGTAGTAAGAAGAGTATCTGCTAGATAATTGGAGATGAACGGGGACAAGGATGTGTCATTACCTTCGTCTTGTAAAATGGTTCCTTAGTCTCGAGCATATTTCGTAGGTGCATTTATCTGCAATTGCTATGATCTTGGTGGTCGTTTCCTTGTTGTGATGTGGATTTTTTTTTGAACCGGAACCCTGCTGATTGTTAATATTATAAGTGGATTGCCTAGCCCTTTCCATCAGTTCTGACTTGTGGTTCCGTTGGCTCGTGGATGAAGCTTGACATGGTATCAGAGCCCATAGTCTCAAGTTCGGACTTTTGGTCGTGTTGGCTAGTGCATTAAAGCTTGACACTGATGATTTTCTGTGATCCATTGATTTCCAGCTTTCTACATATAGCCCAGGTCTAGAAGCTTGTCAACTGGTCTGGTTCATTCATCGCTGTATTGAGTGCAATGAACGGAATAGTGCTTCTCCTTTGTGTTGTGCTGCAACACAACAGCTGTTCTCGCTTCAGACAAAGTAGTTGTGAACAAAGATACTTATGTATACTACCAAATTTCGACTCCATATAATCAATAGCTTAACAACCGTCTAATTCAAAATCTCAACACTGTAGCATATACCTCCTGCCTATTGAATACAATTATTTCACACACTGAAATATTTTGTACGCGTTTTGAATTGGAGAACATGGGAACCGACTTTGGTTTCGATTATGACTTGATGTGACCCTAGGCCCTGGATTCCCGAGCAGAAGGACTGTGTAAAAACAAAGAGATTACGAAGTGCTAATTCCCTTTTTTTTGTAAGTCCTGGTGGCATTGACACTCCTTTCTTACTTGCTATATTTTTTTGGTGTTTATATATAATAGAGAATTACCAGCTTATTGTCGAACCCGTTAGATTTTGGGCAATAATTGTTACGTGGCTGCTTCTTAATTAAAGTTTATCATGTCATGTAGATGGATTTGTGAAAGATGCAGCGGGTCGTTCTTCAGATCGTCTACATGGGATTCCCATCTACATGTATGTTCATGGTTTCATGGAGTACTTCAGCTCATAGCAGCCACATACGATCCTGCAAGATTTGCATTTTTTTTTGACCTTGCAAGATTTGCATTCAATGTATCGCCAAGGCGCGTCCGTGAGAACTCTAGAAACATCTTCGTCAGACTCGTTTTGGCGCGCGCAGTTCCCGAGCGAATCCAATGAATTTTGACCGTTCTCTTAAAAAAAAGGAACTTTGACCGTTGGATCAAGCGTTGGAGAACTGATGTGCCAACGGCCAATAATTATGATCGTGGTAACCGATTTTCAACGTGATGATGAATTGATGTGACATTTGGCCGTACTAGTACGGTCTCATATTTTTGTATTACTTAGTACTTGGACTGTGGCCAAATTCGAAATCTCATTCCAGCGGCAAAACTTCCCGCCCGAAAAATACAAATATTTCACACGCTTCTAACTTCCCATTCTACCCTCGTAAAGATGACAACAATGTCCATGTATAAGTCGGTTGGTGGGGGGTCTACCCGTCATTTTTTTTTCGATCACCACCTCCCTAGCTCCGGAAACCCCCCAACAAAAAATTCATTTCCCTCACTCTCTCCTCTGAGACCACCCACCGGAACTTCCCAAGTCCCTCTCTCTCCCACCTCCACACGGCCACCGCACCGGAACATCCCCGCCGGACTTCCCTGGCCTACCCGAGGCCTCGCGATCCTCGTCATCCGGCTGTCTGCCGGAGCCGCTTCATCGACGCCGTCATCAACCGGACCGGATCATCCCCGCCGAACCTCGAACGTGGTCGAAGAAGTGGTAGGTCGACGAAGATCCCGACGTGAGAGCAACTTGGCGCATATCGAATCCGAGAGATTCTCCAGCCGATCTAGCGAACATGACAGAGTTGCAGCAGAATTTTCTTTTGACGGCGGAGTGCGCAGGCAGCGCAGCGGACACCGGAGGCGAGCGGACGCCCAGCTTGAAGCGGCAGACTATGCAGCGGAATTGGTTGGCGACGGAAGAATTCTGCCCGGGGATTGATCTCGGCGTCGGCGGTGACGGTCGCCAATCTGGACTTCCCCGTGACCTAGCGATAGGAACGAGCGCACGCCCGGCTGGAGCCACGAAAGCGCGGTTATGCTGGCGTGAAGAGAACCAAGTAGGATAGTCGCCGCGGCAGAGTTTCCGGCATGCAGCAGAGGATTACGCCGGCGTTGAACCTTCGGTGGCTCTGATACAAATGTAAGAAATTAGGGTTGGGGGAGCTATTCGGCCTACCCTCTATTCCTCTGCCTTATCGGTGGTGCCGTTCACAATGCATATTGAGGCTAGAGGGTGGGACCTTTATATATACTCCAAATTCCAGATATTACAATCTGTTTCCAGTTAGGACTCGTGACATGTTAAACCAACCACTATCATTAACAGCCAGTTACCGAGCCTAATACTATTAATCAATTAGGTCCCAAACACGCACGTGTGAGTCGTGCGCAGAGTTTGAATTCATATTCAAACTCGCAGGCTTTAACAATCTACAGAGCCAATCCTATAGACAACCTGGCATTCCACTCTATAATGTTCCCGGGTATAATTCCAGCATATTCTTATACACCGTGTTCCAATATAGATGTACCGGCTTCCTTAAGTATATTTCCTTAAGTACAATTCCACATCAATTGTTCCCTGTTGTTTCCATGAATATACTTCCACATTGAGATTTTGATTCCGGGAGTATAACAATGTAGTTAACATGTAAAATATTAAAGCCATAAATTCCTACAGTTCGCAAGGCAAGGAAATTATATGGAGATATTAGCATAATGGTTACAGGGCATTCAATGGGAGGAGCTATGGCTTCTTTTCGTGCACTTGATCTTGCTGTAAGTGCCCCGTGATTATGTTCTTTGCATAAGGCTCGCTTTTTAATATACAAGGAAATATTATCTGTCGACATTAAACACTTTTGTGTTTGCTGATCCTGATATATGATATGTTCCTCTCATTGCAGCTTATAACCTTGGAAGTGACGATGTTCAGCTTATGACTTTTGGGCAACCGCGCATTGGCAATGCTGTTTTCGCATCTTACTTTACGGAAATTGTACCCAACACGATCCGACTGACGCATGAACATGATATTGTGCTATATTTTTCCTTTCTCGTGGACCTAACGTACCACCATCTCCCTAGAGATGTACGGCCCTGCATAAACCTAGAAAGTGTACTGCTAAATTTGTCAAAAATTTCTCAGCATTATGCCTGTTGATTTAGGTTAAACCAATCCACTGTAGATACCTGCACACAACAGAGCACAGAGTAAACAGAACATCTGATGCTCCCGAAATGATAGAAACATCTGCATGATGTGTAAATACAATTGACCATCGGTCCCCATACATTACTCTTGTGAAATGCACTAGGTTACCATCATATTATGTCTATTTTACTAAAAAGCTATGCTATTCATTTCTTAAACATCCACTACTAGAAAACCGGCCTTCCATTCGGAAGGCCAAAACAACATTAATCCCGGTTGCAATACAAACCAAGACTATTGTAGCTCTAGTTTCAGTTCAAGCGGTCAGGACACGTACGGGACCACCGCACCCCTTTAGTCCCGGTTTAATTGTGACCTTTAGTCTCGGTTGGAGATCCAACCGGGACTAACGTGTTTGCGGCCTGCCGCATCACGCTGCGACATAAAAACCCTCCACCCTAAGCGTCTAGTTCGCAACATAACCGGTTCTAGTTCGCAACATAACCGGTACTAGGTGGGAGGGGGAGGGGGGAGGGAGGCTTTAGTCCCGATTGCTTAGTCAGGGTGGACATTGAGTTTGGAAAGATTTCTTACCACTATAAATCTGCAATACATCTTAGTTTTTTTTTCCAAATGGAGACTTGGCCCTAGCCTAAGCATCAATAGATGCAATACATCTTGTATCACCATCCAATGGTGCATTCAAAAAGTTCAGGTGTGGGAACATGATGTGGATGGCAACACAACCTTCCAAGTCTACCTACGATGACAGCGGAGAAGACCCAGATTGTTGCAGGTTGGAGCCCACCCAGCTATCCGATAGCTTCAATATATGTGGTTAACTATGCTATCTCATATTTCCAATTCCTAATACCTGCTTGGATGCTCCCCTGTGTCTGCATTTTCAGGAGCGTGTTTTGCATTGTTCCTGAAAGGTTCAGACCATCTGACCTACATGAGCGTTCATATATAGGCTATAGCAGCAGACGACTGGAGCACCTGCAGAATCGTCGTGGGCCAGAATTGTTGAACGACTGGATATCGCAAGGAATATTAATGTATGGAAGAACCCTGTCGATGTCATCATTGTGGATCATAGTGTGCCGAGTGAATTTCAATGGTGTGGATGTTAGGTTTAAAAGTCTTATTAGGATGGGAATGATCGCAACTATTTGGTAGCTGTGGCTATGTAGAATTGACAAGATTTTCAATAATATTTCTTCTTCCTTTTTGCAGGTCATTTACCGGTGCACAGCTTTGCTTCGTTTATGGATACCGTTGCAGCGTGTGGAGCACCGAGACCTATTTACGGAGGTGTCTTCACGGTTGGAGGATACGGCGAGGAATATTTTCTCCCAACATGGGTGGCAGCGTGATCTTCGGCTAGACCCTCCTAGCTAGTTGTTGTTACCGTTTTTTGGACTATATTTTTATCTTTGAACCCTTTTGTGTGGTTTTGTAACGAATTCGTGTGCGGCTGTGTGCATCTTAATTATGCAGAGGCCGGATCTATTGCGCAAGTAATAAAGAGCCTATTTTCGAAAAATCAATGAATTTGCACGGTCTCATTTGTAGCTTGTAAATACAGATAAATGTGCAGAACCCTCAAGTGTCAACACCTTTTTGGTTCATAGGCTAGGTAGCGTAGGATTAATATGTCATGCCATGTTAAAATTTACAGCAACTGAAAATAGGAAGAATCCGCAATATAAATGGTAGTTATATGACAGGAAAAACGAATGGTGAAGGACTTGCGCATATGTCTCTCGCAGCCGCTGAACTCTGTGGTCGTAAGAGCATCTCCAACACGCGCGCTATATAGACCACGCTGCAAAAAAACGGCTGATATGTAGCGCGCGGGAGGAATTCGGGCGCTCCAGCAGGCGCAGTAAACGGCGCGGCGCTGCAAAAAAATTTGGGCGCGGGCCGGATTGCGCTATTGCGAGCGGCATACTTTGTGCGCCGGCTACAGCGCGCGGCATCGCTCGTCCACGCGCGAGAAAACCCCCGCGCTGAAACTTCCCCTTCCGCGTTACCGACAGAGCTCCCAACCCCTCGTCTCCGCGCGGCCACCGGCGCAAATCCCGACGATGGATGGCCCGTCCGACAACCCGCCAACCCCGCCCTACTCCATTCCCCCCTCCGCCGCCACCGCCGCTTCCACAGCGTCGCCGCCCAATGCGGCAAACCCTAGCGGCGGCGCCGACGCCGGCAACACAACGGCTGCTGCGCGTGCGCTCTTCGTTCCGCCGTGCGGGGCGCTGCACACAGGCGCCACGGCCGCGCAGATGGGCGGAGGAATGTTCTTGGTAGGAAGACCGCCAAAGATATGAAGGGAAAGAAGGCCGGTGATGATGACATTGCAATGGCTATGGAAAGGATTGCAAATGCGCGATTGCAAGCAAATGAAGATAGGAAGATGGCAAGAAACTTGGAGAAAGAGGCTATGGATGCTATTGAAGCTCGGAGAGCTGCTTTGGAGGAGAGGATTAACGCCAACGAGGAGAGGAAGTTGGCTTTGGAGGAGAAGATGCAAGCCACCGAGGAGCATCTACGCCTAGCGGAGGAGGAGAGGAAGCTTTTCTTCATGGATACTTCCCAAATGGATGAGAGGCAAAAGGAGTACATAATCCTTGCTCGCGACGAACTGTTGGCCAAAAAGAGATTGTTGATGGCCAACATGAACACACCCACGACCGGCATGTTTGGAGGAGGCATGCCGACGTTTGGAGGAGGCATGGGATGCATGACCGGCATGGGAAGCATGCCCATGCCCACCATGGGAGGCATGGCCGGCATGGGAAGCATGCCAATGCCCGCCATGGGAGGCATGGCCGGCATGAGAGGCTATGGAGGCATGGCCTGCATGGGAGGTCCAACCTATGGAGGAGTGTTTGGAGGGATTATGGGAGGCTCGGTGAGTGTTGTGTATGGGACTATTGGAGCACCACCGGGAGGCTTCGTGTCTTCCATGAATGTTACTATTCCTACTTTAATCCAAGATGACGAGGAAGAAGAAGAAGGTGTTGACTTGGAAAATGCGCAAGTGTGATATGCATTTGTCATATGCAAATTGTGTGTTCCACTTTGTCCATTTGAACCATATGTCGTATGTCGTTGTTGAACTATGTCATATTGTGTGTCGTTCTTGAACTATGTGATGTGTGTTGCACTTTGTGTTCATTTATTCATGATTTACATGAAAGTGTTTTATCTTGTGAGATGCATAGTAGTGTAGAAAGTTGTATTCCGCGCCCGCGAGCGCTGTATTTTGGCGCGCCCGATGGAGGTCCATTTTTATCGCTCGCGCATGCGCTGTATTTTAGCGTGTCCGGCGGGGCAAAAAATGGCCCAGCGCGCGCCAGCGGTTTACAGCGCGCCCAAATGGATGTTTAGGGCATCTCCAGCGGCGCGACGCATTTCGGACGCCCAAATTGTCCGCGGGCGTCCGTTTGCGTCGCCTGGCGGACGGGGAAATGGTCGTGTGTCCGTTTGCGTCTGGGGTTGGCTCCAGCGGCGCGACGCATTTTGGGCGCATGCCAGAATTCAAAAAAGATGAAATAGCGTCGACTTTGCACGAAATTACAGCCGCAAATTGAGGGCTGAAACTAGTTCATCACACTTTGCAGCTCGTATGGCGCAAGGTGGAGCAAAAGGGGCACAACAAGGCCTGAACTGCAAAAAAAAAGTGTCCAAAAGGAGGCCAAGGTGCTGGGCGCATGGTGCCGGCGATCAGGCGTCTCGCGCGCGGATTTCGGCGCGCCTCTTCATGAACCATGCCCTGGTGTCGTCGTCGACGGCGCTCAAGTCGGCAAGCATGATCCTTGTGTCTTCTGCACGCAATTTGGCCTCGGCGTCTGCCTTTTTGGCCTCGATGTCCAGCCTTTGGACATCGAGGACCTCCTTGGCGAGGTTCTGGTAGATGGCAGCTGCGGCCTCTTTTTCGAGACGCCTCTTCTCGTCCCTAGCAGCCATGGCGGCACGGTTGTCGGCCATAATCTTCTCCATGCTCTGCGTGAACGCAATGGCCTGCGCCTCCCGCTGGAGATCAGCCTTGGTAGCCTTATGGCCTCGTGGACGAGGTGGAAGGACTGGACGGCCTTGATCGTCGTCTTCGCCGTCGAGGGTGACCGATGTCCCATTCTTCACAGCTTCTTGGTAGGCCGCAAAGCTTATCATCCACTTGTTATTGTCTTTGAGCACCTCCCAACAATGGACCATATGGAAACCCTTCTTGTGCGTCGCCCTGAACTTCTGCAAGGCGCGGGATACCTGCAATCATAGCCGCCAATGATGTACAATGACGCAAATTGACGCAATGACGCAAATTGACTAGAATGATGATGGTTCTATCGTTTTTACCACTGTCAGGACGCCGGTGCTGCTTACGGGGTTGTTAATAGCATGTTCGACCGCCGAGGAGAACTTGCTTGTCTCTTGTTTGATGTAGTTCCATCTTTTCCGGAGGGACTCTTCCGTCCGAGGGCCTGTGATATGGTAGGGCGGGTACATCCTGGTCTCGTTGTACTGCTGCAAGACCTTGGCCCAATAGACCTTGCCCTTTTGCTGGGCGCCATTGATACAATCTTGGGTCGTTGCCAGCCACGCTTCACACAAACACTTGTCCTCGGCGTCGACGAAGCCTAGTGTCCTGCGGCTCTCCCCCTTCCTCTTGGTGGCAATGTCCGTGGGGATAGGCTGTGTTGGCGCGTCGTCGAAGTCATCGACGGACACGGGTGTTGGCTGCGTCTGCTGGGTGGCGAACAGGCGTCCGGTCTCGATGTCCTCCGCATCGTCATCATGCGCGCCTGTCCCGGCCCGATCATCGCGAACGAAGCCGCTGCCGTAGATAATTTCCTGGATGCCTAAATCATGGCGGTCCTTCCAATAGTCCTACGAACGACCGGACATCAGACGCATGATACAGGGCACTCGCACACATTGACAGAGCTCATGTACCGGGTCGTCCATCGTCGGGCTGGCGGCGCAATTTCGTCGAACAGGATGCGGGGCTGCGGCATGCTCTCCTCCGGCACCTGGCGCGTCTTCTGTGTCGCGCCCGGGCAGGAGTCACCGCTTCTAGGCGTCCGGTTGAGGTCGGGAACCGCCGCCCCGGTCAACTTCACCGGCGGCAGGCCGGAGGCGAACCGCGATGCCGCGTGGCCCTGCAAGGGAGCGGGAGTTCCAGGGCGCAGCTGGGAACTTACCGAGCTGACCGAAGAGGCCGGAGGAGCGACGCCGGTGATCCCCTCTCTCTTGACGATCATGTAGCCCTCCGCTAAGGTCGGATGGAGGGCTACTTGCGCGACGCCGGCTTTGATCTGCATCTGCCAGGCCTGCTGGTTGGCGGCCGCGGCAGTCTTGATCGTCTGGTTCTTGCGCCGCCCGCGACGCTTCACGGCCTCCAGGACTTTCTCCTCCGCGGAGAGCACCTTCTTTGCCGCCTTCGGCTTTGCCTCCCGGCGGCCGCCGTCGGCGGCCCGCTTTGCTTCCGCCGGAGCTGCAGCCTCCATCCTGGCTAGGGTCGTGGCTACGGGGGAGTGTGGGGCGGCGACGGGTGCGAGGGTTTGCTCCGCATCCATGGCGGTAGCTGCGGCGGCGAGGACGTCCATCGCTTCTGGACTGCTCGCGCCGGTCTAGTTTCCAATTTGGCGCGGGGGAATGGCCAGTGGCGGGAATAATATCGCCCTCCAGCCACTGACGCGCGGGTCCTACGTCTTTTTCGGCGGACACTTGGTGCGACCGCTGAGCGTCCGCGGAGACGCAAACCTGGCGCATATTTGGCCAGGTTTGCGTCTCCGCGGATGGCCCGGTCACTTTGCGTCGCCCCGCTGGAACAGGCCCCAGACGCATTTCCGGTCACGGCGGACAAAAACGGTCGCAGCGACCGTTTTGCGTCGCGCCGCTAGAGATACCCTTTAGCGCGCCAGATTTTTGCGCGTCTGTTGGAGATGCTCTAACTTTGAAATTTTAACATAAAAACACCACTTGCCCAACTGAATTCGTAAAAAGATCACCTTCAAAAATAATTATCAAAAAGGACAAGTGGCACGTGCCAGCGAGGCGGGCAGTGCATGCCACCGCTGAGCATGGTGGCACGTTCGTTTTTGCAGGGCAGCAGCGGCATGGCCTACCACCTGATGGCGACGCGAACGGCTGCCCTTCCTGGCTAGCGTGCATCTTGCCGGCTCGCTTCCCTCCGCCGTGCTGTTTAAAGCTGTATGCGATATGGCGATATGTACAGCAAAACCTTACCGGAGGGAGATGTTGTTTAAGGACTATTGCCCGATGCAGCAAGGGTGGTCAGGGTCACGCTGGATATTCCTGGATTGGTGCAGGACACGATCAATGTGAGCAGGATAGCACTATTGCCGGATGACAATCATCTCTTTACATTGCTACATTAGCTTGTCTCCGATCCAGATCGGATCGACGTCAATGGTACACGAGGAAGACTGCAGGTCACCCTGCCGTCATGGGCAGAGGCGGCATGGCACAGACGACGTGAACGGCGGTCAAAGTTTCCGTAATTTATACCTAACAGCCTAAGGAAGAGTTCTGTAGTAGTAGAGGAGACTTCGTTTTTTGAAATGGTTCCAGCATCAGAAATTAGCTTTGTAGCAATGGCTTACAGGTAGCCTGTTATTTCTGAAAATTTTAGAACTTGATTCCAGTATCAGAAATGGTGAGAAGAATAGACTTATTCAGACATTGAGGTGAGATCGTGTACGGATCTCCTCCTGCAACCCTCCTCCTCTCGCCTCGCACGGTTGTAATGTGCCGCCCCGCCGGCGCATCCTCTCGTCCTTCCCCGAGCTCACTCTCCCCCACAGCCGCTGCTGGAGGTGCTGCCGGGCAAAGTCATGTTGGCGTGGGGGCGGCGACCGGCAGAATTCTGTGATTCCAAGACGAATTTCTGGATAGCAAATAAATTGTAAAAATACTTTTTTGATTCATATTAATTAACTTAACTTTGTCTAGATATAAATATATCTAGTCAACCAACACATCTAAGTACATCCATATATAGATAAAGTTAAGTTAATTTACATCTAAGAGAGTATATATATGAAGACACATACTTTGACCGTGTGTTCCAGAGGAAAACAAAAACCTCTTAAAGCATGCATTTTCGCCCGTCAAGGGATACCACGGTCATGGGCGTCGACTGTCCTCCAGCCCGCAGAAGTCCTCGCACTTGTAAGTCGTATAAACGCCGGTAACTACGCCGGTAATCCGATGTCACCGTCCTCTTTCGCAGCCGGGCGGGCGCCTTCCTTCTTCGCGGCGGCCTGCCGTTCGTCAATGTTCACACCGGCAACAGCGACGGATGTTAATTAGCTTGGCCAGCTACCGCTGGTTAGCTTATAGCTAGCTGACAAACCCAATCGAAGCAGACAAACCCAATCGAATCCATATATAGTAAGTACTACTTCAGTACTCTTGGGTTGGTCAGCTAGCTACTAATTGCTTCGTCAAGTCGTCCATAATGCGCCGCGCGCTTAGCCGCCGCCATTTATATACACTGTACATCACCGCGCATTCCTTCCTCTGGAGGAGCGGTCTAGCTACATTAGTATGCGCGTCGCTGTCTTATGGATATATTCATCGGTAGCAGTCTGCTCTTTTGGAATGGGGTATCAATACCATAGTCAAGGGTATAGGTATGCTTTCCAAATCCTTCTCATAGAGTTATCTTATAACAAATACAACAAATATTCTCCCAGACTACTACATAAAGCTATTAACTGTGGGATGAATATTCTGTGCCATGACAAAACTTATGAGGCATTAAAAAATAAAAAAATAATCTACTAGGGGAGCGGCTAAATAGAAATGACTTGAGCAAACATACATTGCGATTTTTTAAAAGGGGGATAAACCCTGGCCTCTTGAGATCCTTTTATATATCCATGAAAGCTTAATTTGCGCATCCAAGTCTTCTTTAGTTCGAAGACTTATCCCATCGTTGAGGATTGTCTTTCCTGTTGGGAGTTTCAAGCATGTTTTGCGCATCCAAGAAATGAAGGAAAATTTTGTGCTCTAGAAGGTTGAAACATGCGATGGCCAATAATTATCTACTTTAGTGCACAACCAGCAAGACTAAAATGTGTTTGAGTAGTAACGAAATAAATGGGTTTTCAAATTTCCATGCACCTAGCCTACATATTGTTTAATCATTTCTTTAACTAATTTCTTTTTTTTTTCCTTCCTCCATTTGTTTCTTACAAGTGTGCAATTTGGTACTTGCACTTGTAATATTTTTCTCTATCCATAATACAACCCACTCTCTTATTTCATCCTCCATGACAATTGACAAGACAACTCAAAAAAGAAAAGAGAATAGACAGCTGCACATGCGTCCTCTTGTAGTTGAAACGATAATGCAAGCACACAAAAACGGCAAAATGTACAGAAACTAAGAATAGCCAAGTGTGGCAAAATGGAAAATATGTGGCGTAGGCTATCACATCACATTAAATGACGATTCACACAAACGTCGTGTATTCCATTTCTCAGGGCATGTTCTGTTCATGGCCAAAATGTCAAAACCATGCCCCAAATAAAGAAAGTGTGAAAACCACCGATTACAAAGAATTTACTTGCGATATTTTTCTACATCGGTAAGACAAGTCTATTTCTTAGTTTCGCATTCCATGAAAATTGACCAGACGACTAAAGACATTAGATGGCTGCGCATCCGTTCGATGAGCTCGTTCTTCCAATTGACTATTCTATTCTTTACACAAGAAAAACATTAAATGGGACGAGGTTTGCTGGATCATTACTTCCGTGCAGCTGCCTATATAAACCCATCGGCCGTTCCAGTGATTCTCAAAGCTACACCACAACATACCAGACTACGAGTACACACATGCACATGGCGTCCTATGATGCTACCGCTGCCGCTCCAGAGATGGTACCTGTGTTTCAGCCCACTGTGTGGGGTGACTTCTTCATCAACTACGATCCAGAACCACTACAGGCATGTTTTATGTTGTCACAGCAAAACACATCTAGTACGCTACAATCTGTGCTTGTTTGTTCTTCCTTCTGTTTTCTGTGCGGAATGTTTCATGGCATAATCTATAGTTTCCTGGTCTGGAGCCCTTCTTTGGGTGTGTTCTGGATCTTGTGTGTTGGCTTTCAGTTTTGTTGCTTCTCCTAGATACATCATGCATATGCCAATAGCTTCACCAGTGACAAGGCTTAAGCTAACAGTGTGCAACATATATCTTTATATGCAACACAGATGTCAGACGAAGGGATGATAGACAGGTCCAATGAACTGAAGGAGAAGATAACTGGGCTATTTGAGGGCAGTTCCATAGTTGAGCAACTCAACCTTGTAGACACACTCCAGCATCTCAGTATAGATCATCATTTTCATGAACAGATTCTCTCCACACTACGAAGCACTCATGCTGGTGAATTCAATAGCTCCAGTATCCATGATGTCGCTCTGCGATTCCGCCTACTCAGGCAGCAAGGGCTTTGGGTGTCCCCAGGTATACACTTACAACAAAACCTCCTGGGATATTGTATTGTGCGTAGAATTTCTTGTTTTATAGGTAGACCATTGTTGAACTTTGCCGATTTTATTTGATGCTAGAAGTAATACAGAAACGTTAGAAGTTCACAACCCACAGCATGGCATGTAAACACAACTTTGTCAGGAATATCATGTGTTACTTGCTTCAACACATCTATCCATGAATATCCATGTGTTGCTTTAAAATAAATTAAGAACATATCCGGGAACAGTACAGAATCACCAATCCTAGGCTGCTAGCCAATATGCTCATGAGATGCATCATGTTCTCTTGCAGATGTGTTCAGCAAGTTCAAAGACGAAGACGGGACCTTCCATGCTAACATAGCTAATGACCCAAGGGGACTATTAAGTTTATACAACGCATCATACCTTTTTACTCACGGGGAGACAGAGCTTGAAGACAACATCTTGTTCGCAAGGCAACATCTTGAATCAATGGAAGGTAAGCTTGATTACACATTGGCTGAGCAAGTCAGGCGTGCTCTTCACTTACCACTGCCAAGGACCTTGAAGAGAGTAGAGGCGCTGCATTATATATCAGAGTACAAAGAAGAGCCTATGCACAACTCCTCCATTCTGGAGTTCGCCAAACTCGATTTTAACCTTCTGCAGCGTCTCCACTTGAAGGAGCTCAAGGCTCTCTCTAGGTAACACCTACATATCTGGCATTAAAAAATAGATGAAAGTCGAGTTATTTCTTTTCTAACCCAATCAAACCAATCTATGGGAGAAGTAAACTCTCTTATACTAGAGTAAAATATGCTAGCTAGTTCCGTCAAAAAAATATGCTAGCTAGAAAACCTATACTTTAGTACTTGTAAACTGTGATGCAAGTTCACTGTCGTCAGCTAATATTCCTGTCTAGAATCCTGAGACATCTATCAGTGTATACCTCTCATAAAATGAACCTAGCTACACATTTTTTTACAGAAGACTAACAACAAATAAATTTTCAGATGGTGGAAAAATCTTTATAGAGAAGTGGGGCTAAACTACTCGCGGGATCGTGTTGTTGAGTGCTACTTATGGTCATATACGGCATACTACGAACAAGAGTATACGCGTGCAAGAATTATTCTTGCCAAGATTATCGCAATAATAATCATGACAGATGACACTTATGATGTGCGTGCTACTTTGGTCGAGTGTAGACAACTCAATGAAGCTATACAAAGGTTGGTGTTGGCATGATGTTGCTTGATCTTGTTCATTTGAAAAAAAAAAGAACATGAATTTTAAAAAATACACTCTTAAGTGTAACTAATTAATTTGTATGCAGATGGGATGAGAGTGCTGTTTCTCTTCTACCAGAGTATTTACAGAAGTTCTACCTCAAGCTGATGAGCACATTTAAGGAGTTTGAGGACGAATTGAAACCAGATGAGAAGTACCGTGTCTCTTTTAGCACGAAAGCGGTACATCACTCATCTCACAATCACAGGATTAATATTTTGCTTAGCACTATTTTTTATATTTCATTTTTTCCTTTAATTTATGTAATGCTCTGTCACAATTTCCTCAAAACATCTACTGCACTTGGGACTTCAAATTTTATGTAGTGGTGAACTGGTAATTGTATAAGCTATCAAGAACTATCTCTATTAGTTGAGGACTCCTGACACTGGAATATCTCGGACTCACAGAACTTTATGCTACGAATGCTCTGCACAATTATGTAATATTGTTTAGATGTAGAAACCATATTTTTCAATATTGAGGAAACAGATTGATTAGAAATTGACTACTGACATTAGTGCTCCCAGCCTGAGTAGGTAGCAAATCTGATTCTATATTGTAATGCTGAAAAACATATGTATATTTCAAAATTTGATTGTCTACATTCACATATGCAAAAATCTTCCATCACAAGTACTGATACATTCTTTTTTCCGCATTTGTAGTTTCAAATATTATCAAGCAACTATCTCCAAGAAGCCGAATGGTTTCATCAAAATTACAAGCCAAGATTTAATGATCAAGTGAATGTATCTAGTATGTGCTCAGGCGGACCATGGGTATGTGTTGGGTTGCTAGTTGGTATGGGTGATACTGTAACCAAGGAGGCACTTGAATGGGCCCTCGGTTGCACGGATGCTGTCAGGGCTTGTGCAGAGGTGACACGTTTCATGAATGACCTTGCTTCATTTAAGGTACAAGTTACACTCCAAGACTACCACCCATATTGTTTATCCTTTTATCTCAATGACACCCCTGATTAAGCATGTGTTGTTCACAGCGTGGGAAGAACAAAAATGATGTGGCCAGCTCTGTGGAATGCTACATCAGTGAGCATGGCGTGCCAAGTGAGGTTGCCATTGCCAAGATTGGTTCTCTGATTGAAGATGCATGGAAGACTACTAACCAAGCACGCTTTGAGCTCCCAGAGCTGCTTCCGGCAGTGCAGCGAGTCGCAAATATAACGATCAGCATGCCGTTCATGTACGATGATAAGACAGATGCTTTTACGTTCAGTAGCCGTCTTGAGGGGACAATTAAGCGACTGTTTGTCAATCCTATTGAGCTCTAGACAATGGTGATGTGGTGCATGTCTTTTGATGGTATCATTCACAAGAAGAAGCACCAGCTACCTAATGATAGTATAAGTGGTATCAAAACACTCCCAATCTGTTGCACCTAGGCTTGACCACTTGATCATTATTCACACGAACAACTATGATGAACAGAATAAGGCTTGCATTATTTTGTTACTTGGAATGTAACGAAAAACAGCTTTTCTTTTCTTATCAGGTTCACCCTGCATTATTTAGTGTGCTTTTTTGTGAAAATTTACTATGAATACATTAAGGCTTGCATTATTTGGTATTACCTGGAATTCAATAACAAACAGTGTGCTTTACTTCTCTTATCAGGTTCACTATGCATTATTTGGTATGTACTTTTGTGAACAATTACTCCAGAAAAAAGGAGCGTGTGGTTATGCTCCTAAACCAAACTCGTTTCGTATATGTCAATGTAACTGGGGCAAACAAACAGAAAGCTGTAACAGTTGATGGCATGAGGTGTTAGCTTTAGGATATGCTGCTCCTGATTTTGCCACTGTCTCTCTCCTCTTTCTCCAGGCCAAACTATTGCATGCTGAGGGTCTCTTTGTTCCAAAAGATTTTCAAAATTTGCAGCATCTCAATTCATAGGAATTTTACTTGCTTTAGTTTGTTGTGGCATTGTAATTCCTAACAATCTCTATAGCTGTTCAACTGAAGCATTGTATAGTTCACACAAATTTTTCATATAGATTTGTTTGCTCTACAACTCATAAGATTCTTTTTCCTAAAGATTCTTTTCCACTATATTTCATGTAGTGTAAGCCAGCGTTATTAGATTCTCTCCCATCAGACGTCAAATAGATAATACTGGAAGATCACACCAGGCATCTAACAGGTATACTTACTGCATAAGCCTTTCCCCTGACAGGAAGTTTGTAGTTACTGCTGCTGCTCATCTGATATCAGATGCTTATACTTCTGATCGACATTTGACAATCTTGCCGCCTCTGCCAAACCCTTGGTGACCACCATCTTCATAATGTCAGCACCCTCTTTCATCGCTGAATCAATCTAGGACAAAACAGACACATGCAAAGCATAAGCTCCTGGTTGTGCATACAAGCCAAGACATAATATCATGTACTGTGCTACGAGCCTTGTACCAGTATTTAACTCCTAATGGTCCTTAAAATATCTTCTGGTTGTGGAATACATCCTCTCGTCAAACTATTTTCAGATTGATACACGATATCTTTACATCTATCTTGATTAATCATACTAAAAATGATGAAGAGCGGACTTGTCTAAAACAGCAACTTTCATAATACAATATATACTTGTGACCATAGTTACACTTGGAAGGATGTCTGGAAATGCAATTTAGTTGTGACTGGAGGGAATGTTAAAAACAATGACAAGACCAAGTCAACTATATGCCAGCACAAATATACTATTGCCATTTGCAGGAAGAATTGAAGGAATTCACCAAGATTTAACAGAAGTGGATTAAATATAAAGCTATATTATTTACAGAATATAACCATGGTGCTGGAGTCAATACATTTTGGTTGTACATATCCTAGCAAATGAACAAGATCATCCAACCATAGAGGTAGTGATGGTATTTTGAATTAATTTATTTAAGAACAAAACATAAATTAAAATAAATATAACAAAAAAAAGCATAACATGAAACTAGAACTACAGAACAAAGCGATGAGTTTTTTACCCTTTCACGGCCAGTCTTATTGAACTTCTGAAGCACAAAAGCTTTGGGATCCATCTAACTAGGTGGCCGTCCAATTGCTGAATAATCCAAACTAAAATCTTTACCAGAAAGTGGAAAAAACGAAATGTGACTC
This sequence comes from Lolium perenne, assembly GCF_019359855.2. Lineage (NCBI taxonomy): Eukaryota > Viridiplantae > Streptophyta > Magnoliopsida > Poales > Poaceae > Lolium > Lolium perenne. Next base: position 261,648,958 of record NC_067247.2, read on the forward strand.
CTGCAGTTGTCGAACCTACCAGTCCTTACTCGACAAAATTCTTGATTCTTGCGAAAATGGTAGATGACACTCTTCAGCCTGACAAACTAAAAAGGTAAATACTTCGTGTCAAGATCAAATAAATCCCTTATCTATATATAATAGATATATCTTGCATACAAAAAAAAAACACAAACTTTAAACATGGAGCATTCTATCACACTGAGAGTGGTTATGTTTCGACAATATTCTTCCAGAACAGACTAGGCGCCACAGGATATGTAAAATGGTAGGACAAGTAAAGCGCATCAAAATTCCATGATGAAATGGAAAAAATATATGGTGCATGCAGGAATACCATAACTTGAAAATTAATTACCAATTAGCTACAAAACTTAAAAGAGAAATTCTGTCAACTCTGCTTTATCAAAGGTAAGGAGCATATATTCTACCAGGCAACTCCTAACTTTCTAAGGACATACCAACATGATTAGAGGCCAATGCAATGGCCTGACATTTTAAACTGATAATTACAGCACTACCAGCTAGTATTTTAGAATTATGGATTTTAACATAGGAATATATGGTTTTCCCTTTTATAACTTTTGACATACACATATTTTCCTCACAAAGCACATTTAAATTAAGTTTACCAACCCATTGTGGCGTCCATATCCTCCTTTAGGTTGTAAACGGAGAACTCTGCATGGCAGCTCTGTGTCATCGTATGCCTGAAACTCGCAAATCAGAGAAGTCAGATTGTCATATAAGGTAGCACCAAGGTAAATTCAAAAGGAAACACATACCACTAGGACACGGTTCAGTGGCAGTTCATAATAGGCAGCAAGTGGCCCAACCTGTAACAAGCCAAAGAAAAATGGAGACTGGTTACTGGCAGTCACCAAATCAGTGGTGTATCACAGATTTTCAGTGTCCAGTTAAAGAAAGTTCTCCAACATGAAGTAGCCACAATCATTAATATGTAAAAGATAAGTACAAACTAAAAGAGGTGTCAATATGTTTTCTTGTTATATGTGCATATTTCAAATTCAACTGGTACCAGCTGAATAGCGACTCAGAGAACAGATAGTAAACTCGGAAGGTCTTCTAAATGTGTTGCTTACAGATTAACCACTGAGGTTTATATAGGTTTGAGGCTTGGCAAGGAGAACAGGGATACCATCGACAACCCCTCCATCAATGGAAAGGTTTCCATTCATCAAAAGGTAAAGACAGACATTTTTCAGAAGGAATATAGATGGAGCCAAACCTTCACCAAATAATGCTTTGAAGTGATGTGTAGTCGGGGATATGCCCTGACACTTTGCAAACGCATCTATCATATCAAACCCAACCTGCAAGTGAAACCAGTGCAGGAAATTTCTAAGAATAAAATTGGGTCATTGAATTTCAAAGTCAATATGAGAAGAACTCACATTGCGTCTGGTCGATTGGTACTTCTCACCGGGGTTACCAAGACCAACAAAAAGCCATGGTTGTATAGCAGAGCATGATGAAGATGGAGAAAACGAGGAGGTCCGACAGGTGGAAACATAACGCTTAGAAAGGAAGGATGCAAATCCTATCCAAAGCCTTTCCCGCATGATTTTATCAGTCGCGGGAATCCAAATATCTATAGGTGCATAACCAGATGGCAAAATATGCAAAGGAAACCCATTACCATTTTGAATGACGACTGCCTACGCTGCAACTAGGAGTACAACCGTACATACATTAGGCATAAACCCTACACCCAACTCTTTCCCGTACATCATTAAAGTTGTTCTGCTGCAGACGTACAATGGCAGTAAGCAACGAATAGAGCAGAACATGGCACATTATTGTAAGACTGAAGTAACTCAAATTGGCCAATGTAAAATTTCAGTATTTCACTAAGCGGGCAAATGCATGATATACAGACCAGAAAAAACAGAACAATCATGGGAGAAAGCAAGCCTATATCATCAACGCATCTAGCTTAATCATTTCATCAGACAGCTCTAAGGCAAAACTATGCAGTGAATATACCTACTTAATGACATCATCCTAATGTCTGCAGCCTAAATTTTTTCAGAGAACTACTCCAATTCGAAGTTCAGTTTGAAGACCCAAAGCGTATTATATTTAGGAACAGAGGTTGTAAATTCCTGCAATGCAAAACTATCATGAGCCCAAGTCTCGGAGCACAAGCGAAGGGCCTCACGCAAGAAAGAAAATAAATGGAAATCTTGCCAGAATATATAATACTACTATCAGATTATCAGTAGTTCAGTAGCTCTCAACTTTTAGCACCCGCTAACATGACAGGAGGGAAACAAGCGAAACATAAAGCAAAATCCAAGCCCCCGTTACATTCTAAGATTCAGTGTATGGACCATAGAATGCTTACGAGTCGATCACCGGGGGACGCAAGCCCGAAGATCCCCGGTGGCGGCGGCGGTGACGATTTTACGGCCAAGCAGCGCCGCGCAGCAACGTGATGTGGACCTGAAGCTGATCGGCCAAGAAGGATACGGTGCTGATAAGCTCCCTGCCGATCACCTACGCTGAGCCGCTCTTTCGCCTCAGGGCGCTGTGGAGGTGTGGACTGGCCGCCGCCGCCGACGCTTCCTCGCCTGAGCCGATTTTGGGCTGAGCGGGTGCGCCACCGTTTCCTGCTTTTCTTTTGGGCTCGTCGATTAGTTGGGCTGATTTGGCCGGACTTGTGCTGCTCCTGCCAATTTTTCGGTGGATCCTATATGGAAAATCCTATTTCCCGCTCATTAGCGGGGTGGATTAACGCCCGCCAACGTGGGAAATCGAGCGGGCCGCGGCCCATCTAATGTGGCTTTGCGTTTTCTCTGGTTTTTCCCATGGTTTTCTCTGGTCGGTCGGTTTTTTGTCGGTTTATTTTTTCGGGGTTTCCTTTCCTTTTTCATTTTTCCGTTTTTCCTTTCTGCTTTTTTCTTTTTCAATTTTGAGCAAATTTCAATTTCGATTAAATTTTAAATTCGAGCAGATTTAAATTGGGGCAACTTTCAAATACGAGCAAATTTCATATTTGAGCAGATTTTAAAATTAAGCAAATTTTAAATTGGAGCAGATTTTAAATTCAAGCAAATTTTAAATTGGAGCAGATTTCAAATTTGAGCAAATTTTAAATTTTTGTTCGGTTTTGAAATATTCTCAGATTAAAATTTTTCCCCTGGTGTCTAGCATAGAGGAGAGGAGTTGATACCACTTGGATCTGGTTCGGTTGCTGGTAAGGACTGAACAAAGCGGTTTAATATTTGTTTCGCAGTCGAATGACTTAATGGGCTGGCCCATCCCGGGTCGCCATCAGGCGATGCTACGATCTGAAGCGTGGTATAGGGGTTCATCCTATATGCTGACCAATTCGGCACCCCGCGCGCGGTGGGCCGGTTAGGCGCTAGCGATTTTTTCTGTTTCTTTCCTTGGTTCTTTTTTCCTTTTATTTTCTCTTTTTTGCTTCTTTTTCTTGTTTTTCGTTTTGATCTTTCTGTTTTAAAATTAATTTAAAATTCAAAATTAAAAAAATACTAAGATTAAAAAATGTTCAAATTTGAAAAAAAAATTGGAAAAATTTCAAATTCGGAAATGTTCAAATTGCAAAAATGTTTAAATTAGAAAATTGTTCAAATAAAAAATACTAAATTTTGAAAAGTTGTTCAATTTTTTAAAAAATTCAAATGAATTTTTTTAATTTTTAATTTTTTAAAAATATTCAAATTCTAAAAATGTTTACTGTAATTTTGTTTTTCAAATAATTAGAAAATAAATAACATAAAAAAGTAAAAAAGGGAAAAAGAAAATTACGTGATGTTGTTGGGCCGCATCCTAGCTAGCTATCTCAGGGTGTGCGGCGTCCTGTGAAGCGCCGACCCGACCGGTGAATATCATCTCCCCAATTTTTCCTCCTAGCCTCTCGTGCTCGTGGCATCGCCGAGCCGTGTTGAGGTCCATACAGGACCTGGTTCTATGTGGAATGCACTGTTATATTATCACCCCATCCATTGTCCTAATTAAATACTCACTCACTCCATCCATTGTCCTAAAGAAAACTCACTCGCTCCATGTGCTAAAAAATATACTCTCTCCCTCAAGTTCAAAACAAAATAAATATTATTTCATACAGTATTTAAGATGTATTATTGACTTCTAATTTCTACTAAAACAAATTATGAAATCTACAAAAAAAAAGTTAGACATTCTCCATGGGCAAAGGTAAACATAATGATTTTTCAGGTTCCCAATCTAAACATCCATAACAATATTATTGTTCAAAGTTCCAAATGCTTGACTGAAGGTATGTCCACCACTATTTGTGAACTACATGGTGTACTTCGTTTTCTCTCTATGTAATCACACGATGAAAAACATTTGGTTTTGATTAGGGTTTATGTCCACATGGTGCCGTCATGGTCGAGGAGGCAACGACATGAGACCTTCACGGAGCTGGTGGTGCTTGGGTTGGGTTCGGCGGGTTCAGATCCAGAAAATAGGTGTGCTCTTGTCCTTCCAGGCTAACACTTCAGTCCTTGTCAACACTGGTAACAACTTTTTTTGACTTCCTTATGGCGTCGTCTTAGACCTCGTCTTTTCAACACATTGATATATTTTTTATTTGTTGTGTTCACATTTATGCCATGCGATGCGCTAAAGATTTGTTATGTCTCGTCTCTCTTGTGGCTGGCACTTGGTGAGGTGTACCGAAAGATCCAAGACTTGATTGGTTATTGTAGGAGTCGGTGGGAGGACTAGGGAAAACTTCTTTCTTCCCATCTAGAGCGACGGACATCAATCACAGTGCTATGTTTCGCCTCTAGAATCGATCAAGATGACCATATGTCTTTCGTCGACTAGCCAAATAAAAGTTTAAAAAATGAATATAATGACTTCACCAATCACTAATCAGGAAAGCCATAAGCTCAGTGAAGGCATGTTCTGATCTGTTCATTACTAGGGAAGTGGATGAAAAAGAAATACATGCATGTCCAATGTATCCTAAGTGAAGTAGTACGTACATGTTCACTAGTCCGCAACTTCCGGTCCAAGTTTCAACGACAGATTCGGTAGCTAGCAGAAGATAAAAGTCACTGCCACGTGGGATCCTGCAAATCGGTAGGTTAACAAATACTCCACGCTTGCGCAAGGAAAGGTGATCGACCATGTCGATCCGCGCGCCGAGCCCGAAGCCTTGATTCGCAGCGTCGCACAGCAAGCGAAAAGTTGCATCTCGATCGACCGATGGATGATTCCTACATGTGCACAGGAGCAAAGCTGTAGCCGCGACCATGATTAGCTCGGGGATAAAGCTCAAAGCGTTTCGCGCAGACCACGTTCTCCCCTCTATATCTTCTTCCCGGCCCGGCCCTTTTGCTCCAGCAAGCGATTAAGCAGGCAACGCGTCCGGCTGCGTCGCTTTTGGCATGCAGCGCCTTGGTAGCCAGCCTTGGCGACCCATGCATGATGAGCACGGAAAAGCTCAAGATTATACTATGTGACACAAGACTGCAACTAGTAGCACAATGCACACCAAATACTTTACTAGCATAACAAATTGCTGGTGTCTACAATAATCTATCGAACGGGTGCTACCTTGAAACATCCAAACCAACGCAGCATCTTAGTTTTATTAATTCTTTAGCTAACAAAGTCATGATCACATTAACTAACTAGATCAGTAACACAATGAGTTAACACTATATATGTAGCATAGGGTTAAGTATGCTTAACGAACAATGATCAGCCGCATTGAGTCTTTTTTTTTTTGCGAGAACCACATTGAGTTAACAGGATGATCAATTGTATCAATCATGGAGGCGATCGGGGTCTTTCGATCGAGTCCAAGCAAACATGATGAGGTGTCATCTATCATTTTGGTTTGTGCTGCTTCTGCATGACATGACGAGGGCATACGATACCATCTACCGTTTTAACGTTAACCAACGGGAAAATGATCTCTCCGTGGCTATTGTTAGATAGATGACACCTCTCCTGCGCTCTAGCCACAAAGCTAGCAGTTGGTTCTCAATTAGGATTCTACTCCCTCCGATCGTATTTAATTGACGCCAGACACCGCTGACGTGCATGTTTGCGACCCTATGTTCCGTTAAACACGATCGGAGGTATAGTATCATTTTGGTCAATGATGCATCTGCATGACATGACGAGGGCCTACGTACGCCCAAAATAGGGTTCTAAGGCACCGGTTTTCCATCGATATTATGGGGTGGAAAGAACAAAAGACGCGAGTTTGGGTATGCTTGTCGATATATATCTAGCCAGCGCCACTGCCTTGGGTTCGTCATGGGTAAATTGGCTTTTCTTTCTTGTCCGATCCTATCAGTTATCATCTTCCCACACGCTGCTGCTGGCCAAGGAGCTAGCAATCCAGTTTAGGTGGGGACTCCGCGTAAGCTGTTGTCTGTCTCTACCAATGAGACCAAGGTCACCTACAAAGAACTGAGCTGCTGCGGCAAATACTTATCCCTGCATTTCATGCATTGCTTAGAGCTTAGTACTTTTTACATGCGCATGTGATGCATCCTGTTGGCGACACTTAATTAGGACGCGTTTGGTAGCCTGTAGACGAGTTTTTTTTGTTGCATGGATTGGGTCTTGGAATGGGCCGTTTGGTTGCCTGCAGGCCGTCGCGTTCTTGCAGAAACCGGGTTTTAAAGCACCCCGGGACAGGCCTGGAGAAACGCCCGGAATGGTAGTTTCTCCGAGGTCAGGCCCGTTGCGGCCAGAAGGCTGCACGCGTGGGGAAGGGAGGCGGAAACGCCGGGTGTGACGCCCCGGATCCGGTACCATGAGAATTCCAGCGATCCCGCCGAAATCCGCACGATATAGATCCAGAGACGCCCTCCGACACGACGTGCGCGACGAGATCACACACGTGATGCCAGAGGAATTAACACGAGCGGTAACATTATAACAGGATTACAATAGAGCCCACAAGATACATATATTACAACAACGACTCCAACGAGTCAAGATACAAATATACAATACAAAGATCCAAATCATACAGAAGATCGAATACGTCCGAGTACGGACAAGATACAAATTGGACTAAGAGTCCTGAAGATAACCAGTGGCGTCCATAACCCCGCCTGTGCCAAGCCGGAAGGGTAACCTTGCTAACGTCGTCTTCATCGAACATATCTTCATACCTGCCCGGTTATATCCCGTAGAAGCAGCAATAAGTACGGGTTCGTACTTAACAAGACTTCAAGACGTATAAGCATTCGTCAACCAGTCGTCCTTTGTACTTGAGGCACGCAGGGGACTTAGAGGACGCAAGAGGAACGTCATAGGCAATATGGTGGGGTTAAGCGGCAGCGCGCAAGCACTAAAAACCTATAGAGACACTCTACAACATTCGTCTAAACAGAGAAGGTGAGAGAGCGCATAATCTAACAGTTCTATACTCTGCAAACATAACACAGCCGATGTGTTCCCCCTTCGCAAAGAGGTACTGGCAAAGGCACTCACACGGTTGTCAAGTTTTAACCAATTATTATTGAAGTTGTGCTAACTTACTACACAAGTTATTATGATTGAAACAACAGGTGTAAGTTGTCTATGGTCGAGTCATACAGCTCCAAGCCGTCAATAACCGCGGACGCGGCTTATCGATAAGATTGTAACCCTGCAGGGGTGCCCAAATGTGCCCACACGCACGATCAACCCACTTACGACAGGTGGATATCACGACACGCACTCTCCTTCACTACAACAATGTCCAGGAAGCCACCTAACTAAGTTAAACCCGAATCAGAGTCCGGCCGACTCTCCGAGACGGACCTAGCTGTTGCGAGAACGGCTAAGAGGATCAGAGCCCACTAGAGGATGACCTCTTAACAATGCGGACCGCACCTACGAGCGTGCAAGAGACAACGGGGTTACAAGGCACTCACGGCTTCCCCAAAAGTAACATCATATCATCTGACCACAAAGAAACAAGCTTGCACGCCCGGGAGAAACAAAACGAACATCCAAACTAGTTGTGGCCACTGGACAAAGCTGTAGATTCCGGCAGTGGTCGAGGGGAGACCCGGTAAGCATACCCACGTGTGGTTAGAGCGCTCAGTCTCGGAACAGATAACAAGAACTCGGGTCCTAGGGTATTTAGGAAACACAAGTGAGCCGTCACAAAACGAGCAGCTGACCCACCGATGCCTCCGCTAAACAAATATCAACAACTAAAGTAACCATGATTCTTCCCAACATATAGCCCGATAAGATAACAACAACGGTAACAAGATAAAAGCACTAGCATGCACTACGACTCGCAAGGGCAGACTCGATAACCAAACAATAGCCGTAGGAGGTGGTGGTGGCAATATGGGCTGCTTGAGGTAACAAGTGGAAAGGACACGTGACAAGAACGCAAGTTAAGGATAGCATGAGGGAGAAGGCAAAATAAAATAGGTGAGCAACTTCTGCAGGGGCAGGAGTATAAGGGAAATGCTTGCCTGTTAAAGCTTGACGAGGGACATCCGGAGAACTTGTCGTATCTCACATCAACACTTCGTGATCCTATCCGAGAAGAAACAAATGCTGGAACACACAACGTATGCAAGTCTTACTACTACGGATAAAGAAGATCCAGCATGATCAAGATGGTATGCATGACATGGCAACGATGATGCAATGCAACTTATCCAATTTAATCGGAGTCGAAACCCCGGACAAACAATTAGGTTGGAGTTGCATTTTCTACCGACAAATTTAAGTGTTGATTAGCATGGCACAACATGGCAGGGGTGAGCTACTTCAAAATTAAACGGAGCGGGGAAATCCTAGTTGGATATCCGAAATACTCTGCATATATGTTAGGTGGTATGCACGAACTATCACGTCACGACATGATGCGAGATGCAAACAGGTGTATGGGTGTCATATTCATGTTCCTCTCATTTTTCTGATCAAAAACCATATATAACACTTTTTATTTCGAGTTACAGATTAAAAGTTATTCACATATTAGTTTTTATTATTGAAAATGGACAAACAGATTTATTTTTAAATAGAAAAGGACCCAGAAACAATTTTCAGAAAGGGGGAAGGACCCCGGGTTGGTTTTGAAAAGATCCAGGGGGTTTGATGGAAAAGCATCCGCGCCAGGGGCTGCGGGTTGATGGAAAGAAAGGTACAGGGGCCTTTTTGCAAAGGCTGAGAGGATCTGGATCTGGCGGGTTTGCTCACCGAGGGGGTTGCCAGCCCGAGCGGCTGACGGGTGGGGTCCGGCGCTGACGTGGCTGCCACGCTGGCGAACCTTCCGCGGATGCGCGCTAGGTGCTCGACGCCGTGCGCGTTCCAGGGGAGGCGGTCACCGCGGGTCGGCGGCGTCGCGTGCGGGCGGGAGATGTAGAGGGTCCCTGGAAGCGAGGAAGAGGGCGCCGGGTGCGCCTCGGTGGCGCGGATCTGATGGGGGCAGCGCCGCCGGCTGGAGGTCACCGGAGATGGCGTGGACGGCGGCATCTGCGGGGAAAACGATGGGGTCACCGTCGGGGAGACGTTCCAGAGAGGGAGGAGGAGCGGAAGGAGGTATGGGAGATGTGCCTGCTCACCTGCATCACGTAGATGTGCTCAGGATGGCCGGTGGAGGACGGAGGTCGCCGGAGTTGACGAGAAACGCCACAGGGGCTGCGACGGGAACGAGGTCATTGCCGTGGATTGGGGACGCCTCAGTCCGATTCCTTTCTTGGAGATGATCAGCACAGCGAGGCGGAGCTCTGGGTGTGCTCGGATGGGAAGGGGGTTGCCCGGAGCGGCGGCACCATGGTGGAGTTGCTACGGTGGCCGGCGATGGGGTTTTCTCCCTCTCTCGGTTTTGGCTTGCAGATGAAGAAAAGAAAAGGGCGAGAGAAACGTGAGGGAGGGGAATGGGTGGTTGCAGAGGATAAGATGGGAGCTGGCGTGGTCCAGGAAAAGGTGCAGGGAAGGCTCACGCAGAGACCATGCGCGCGGTGGTGCCTCTCCGCTACGGTCGCTGTCGACGAAGAAAAAGAAAAGGAGAGGAGACCGAAGCGGTACGGAAAGGTGGGCTGAGAAGAGGTGGGTCGAAAAGAGAGATTGGAGGTGGGCTTGGGCCGCGCCGGTGGAAGAGGGAAGGGAAGAGGGGGGATGGCTAGGAAGGTGAGTGGCCCAGGGAGGATAGGGTTAGGGGTTTTCTGGTTTTTCTCTCTTTGTTTAAAACAGATTTGAAAACCCTTTTTTTTAAACCCAAACCAAATCAAAGCAAAACCAGATTTTATATTGTATAAGAAAATATTTGAAATAGTTTTATTTATTAATATAGTTTTGATTGTAGGGTTTTGTTAAAGAATAGAAGAGAGGAGGTTTATTATAAAAAAAACCTTATGGGAGGGTAAAATAAAATAAGAAGGGTTTATAAAAATAATTTTATTTTGGCAAAACATGGATGATATGATGCATGATGCCATGATGATGCACAAAATAAAAACACAAGCAAATCTAATAGGGGTGCTACCCGGGGCCGTTACAATCGACACCACTAACAAGGAACCTCGCCCCGAGGTTCCACGTCAAGCCAAGGGGGGATTTGGTTAAACTATCGAGTCTTCTTATACCATGTTGACAAACACCCGACCTCGAGGTGGAACCTTTTTCTGGCGAAGTGTTGATCTTCTCGACACCACTAACAAGAATTGTTGCTCCATGCTGATCGGGCGACACCACTAACAAGAATGCTTGCTCCATGTTGATCGGTCGACACCACTAACGAGAAGTCGTTGTTCCGTTGTTGATGATGCGCTTTCGTCGGGACCTCCAAAAATCGGACCTAATAGGAGAGGGGCAAAGATCGTCCAACCCGCGTTGGAACCTAAGACTCGGGGAAACTTAGATAAGAGAGAAGACTCAAATCTCGCATAGGTAAGATGAGAAAGAATAGAGGTAAGGAGAAAAATCAGAGCTAATTAGAACTATCCAACGAATTTTAGAAAATAGTTTTGACACTAGACACAACAACGTCCGTTGGCAAGGTTATCCTACAGGCTGGACTAGTGGGGTACCGTCAACCTGAGGCTCTGATACCAACTTGTGACGCCCCGGATCCGGTACCATGAGAATTCCAGCGATCCCGCCGAAATCCGCACGATATAGATCCAGAGACGCCCTCCGACATGACGTGCGCGACGAGATCACACACGTGATGCCAGAGGAATTAACACGAGCGGTAACATTACAACAGGATTACAATAGAGCCCACAAGATACATATATTACAACAACGACTCCAACGAGTCAAGATACAAATATACAATACAAAGATCCAAATCATACAGAAGATCGAATACGTCCGAGTACGGACAAGATACAAATTGGACTAAGAGTCCTGAAGATAACCAGTGGCGTCCATAACCCTGCCCAGGCCAAGCCGGAAGGGTAACCTTGCTAACGTCGTCTTCATCGAACATATCTTCATACCTGCCCGGTTATATCCCGTAGAAGCAGCAATAAGTACGGGTTCGTACTTAACAAGACTTCAAGACGTATAAGCATTCGTCAACCAGTCGTCCTTTGTACTTGAGGCACGCAGGGGACTTAGAGGACGCAAGAGGAACGTCATAGGCAATATGGTGGGGTTAAGCGGCAGCGCGCAAGCACTAAAAACCTATAGAGACACTCTACAACATTCGTCTAAACAGAGAAGGTGAGAGAGCGCATAATCTAACAGTTCTATACTCTGCAAACATAACACAGCCGATGTGTTCCCCCTTCGCAAAGAGGTACTGGCAAAGGCACTCACACGGTTGTCAAGTTTTAACCAATTATTATTGAAGTTGTGCTAACTTACTACACAAGTTATTATGATTGAAACAACAGGTGTAAGTTGTCTATGGTCGAGTCATACAGCTCCAAGCCGTCCATAACCGCGGACGCGGCTTATCGATAAGATTGTAACCCTGCAGGGGTGCCCAAATGTGCCCACACGCACGATCAACCCACTTACGACAGGTGGATATCACGACACGCACTCTCCTTCACTACAACAATGTCCAGGAAGCCACCTAACTAAGTTAAACCCGAATCAGAGTCCGGCCGACTCTCCGAGACCGACCTAGCTGTTGCGAGAACGGCTAAGAGGATCAGAGCCCACTAGAGGATGACCTCTTAACAATGCAGACTGCACCTACGAGCGTGCAAGAGACAACGGGGTTACAAGGCACTCACGGCTTCCCCAAAAGTAACATCATATCATCTGACCACAAAGAAACAAGCTTGCACGCCCGGGAGAAACAAAATGAACATCCAAACTAGTTGTGGCCACTGGACAAAGCTGTAGATTCCGGCAGTGGTCGAGGGGAGACCCGGTAAGCATACCCACGTGTGGTTAGAGCGCTCAGTCTCGGAACAGATAACAAGAACTCGGGTCCTAGGGTATTTAGGAAACACAAGTGAGCCATCACAAAACGAGCAGCTGACCCACCGATGCCTCTGCTAAACAAATATCAACAACTAAAGTAACCATGATTCTTCCCAACATATAGCCCGATAAGATAACAACAACGGTAACAAGATAAAAGCACTAGCATGCACTACGACTCGCAAGGGCAGACTCGATAACCAAACAATAGCCGTAGGAGGTGGTGGTGGCAATATGGGCTGCTTGAGGTAACAAGTGGAAAGGACACGTGACAAGAACGCAAGTTAAGGATAGCATGAGGGAGAAGGCAAAATAAAATTGGTGAGCGACTTCTGCAGGGGCAGGAGTATAAGGGAAATGCTTGCCTGTTAAAGCTTGACGAGGGACATCCGGAGAACTTGTCGTATTTCACATCAACACTTCGTGATCCTATCCGGGAAGAAACAAATGCTGGAACACACAACGTATGCAAGTCTTACTACTACGGATAAAGAAGATCCAGCATGATCAAGATGGTATGCATGACATGGCAACGATGATGCAATGCAACTTATCCAATTTAATCGGAGTCGAAACCCTGGACAAACAATTAGGTTGGAGTTGCATTTTCTACCGACAAATTTAAGTGTTGATTAGCATGGCACAACATGGCAGGGGTGAGCTACTTCAAAATTAAACGGAGCGGGGAAATCCTAGTTGGATATCCGAAATACTCCGCATATATGTTAGGTGGTATGCACGAACTATCACGTCACGACATGATGCGAGATGCAAACAGGTGTATGGGTGTCATATTCATGTTCCTCTCATTTTTCTGATCAAAAACCATATATAACACTTTTTATTTCGAGTTACAGATTAAAATTTATTCACATATTAGTTTTTATTATTGAAAATGGATAAACAGATTTATTTTTAAATAGAAAAGGACCCAGAAACAATTTTCGAAAAGGGGGAAGGACCCCGGGTTGGTTTTGAAAAGATCCAGGGGGTTTGATGGAAAAGCATCCGCGCCAGGGGCTGCGGGTTGATGGAAAGAAAGGTACAGGGGCCTTTTTGCAAAGGCTGAGAGGATCTGGATCTGGCGGGTTTGCTCACCGAGGGGGTTGCCAGCCCGAGCGGCTGACGGGTGGGGTCCGGCGCTGACGTGGCTGCCACGCTGGCGAACCTTCCGCGGATGCGCGCCAGGTGCTCGACGCCATGCGCGTTCCAGGGGAGGCGGTCACCGCGGGTCGGCGGCGTCGCGCGCGGGCGGGAGATGTAGAGGGTCCCTGGAAGCGAGGAAGAGGGCACCGGGTGCGCCTCGGTGGCGCGGATCTGATGGGGGCAGCGCCGCCGGCTGGAGGTCACCGGAGATGGCGTGGACGGCGGCATCTGCGGGGAAAACGACGGGGTCACCGTCGGGGAGACGTTCCAGAGAGGGAGGAGGAGCGGAAGGAGGTATGGGAGATGTGCCTGCTCACCTGCATCACGTAGATGTGCTCAGGATGGCCGGTGGAGGACGGAGGTCGCCGGAGTTGACGAGAAACGCCACAGGGGCTGCGACGGGAATGAGGTCGTTGCCGTGGATTGGGGACGCCTCAGTCCGATTCCTTTCTTGGAGATGATCAGCACAGCGAGGCGGAGCTCTGGGTGTGCTCGGATGGGAAGGGGGTTGCCCGGAGCGGCGGCACCATGGTGGAGTTGCTACGGTGGCCGGCGATGGGGTTTTCTCCCTCTCTCGGTTTTGGCTTGCAGATGAAGAAAAGAAAAGGGCGAGAGAAACGTGAGGGAGGGGAATGGGTGGTTGCAGAGGATAAGATGGGAGCTGGCGTGGTCCAGGAAAAGGTGCAGGGAAGGCTCACGCAGAGACCATGCGCGCGGTGGTGCCTCTCCGCTACGGTCGCTGTCGACGAAGAAAAAGAAAAGGAGAGGAGACCGAAGCGGTACGGAAAGGTGGGCTGAGAAGAGGTGGGTCGAAAAGAGAGATTGGAGGTGGGCTTGGGCCGCGCCGGTGGAAGAGGGAAGGGAAGAGGGGGGATGGCTAGGAAGGTGAGTGGCCCAGGGAGGATAGGGTTAGGGGTTTTCTGGTTTTTCTCTCTTTGTTTAAAACAGATTTGAAAACCCTTTTTTTTTAAACCCAAACCAAATCAAAGCAAAACCAGATTTTATATTGTATATGAAAATATTTGAAATAGTTTTATTTATTAATATAGTTTTGATTGTAGGGTTTTTTTAAAGAATAGAAGAGAGGAGGTTTATTATAAAAAAAAACCTTATGGGAGGGTAAAATAAAATAAGAAGGGTTTATAAAAATAATTTTATTTTGGCAAAACATGGATGATATGATGCATGATGCCATGATGATGCACAAAATAAAAACACAAGCAAATCTAATAGGGGTGCTACCCGGGGCCGTTACACCGGGTCCCTTCGGATGCATCATAATTAACCTCACCGCTGCCCTCTCCTTCCTCTCACGAGCGACCGCACTCTCACCTCCCCAAACTGTCACACCACCCAGCGGTTCCCCTCCCACCGATCAATCTGCCGGACCATCGCACGAAGGAGCACCGGTACCGGAGAGGAGACGTCGGTGAGCAGTACTGCGACATCGGCCGCAACCTACTCCGCAGTCTTCATCGGCATCTCGAGTTCGCCCGCGACCTCGAGCTCGTCCTCGGCCAGAACAATGACGGTAACGACCTATCCTTCTCGCCTTCTTACTCGTTGTGCCAGAACATGCCATTCTCGGGCATTTGCGGCGACATGAACATTAGATCTGCTAGGGTTTCCATTATGATAGGGTTCGGATTGATGTTTGCAAGGTGTTCGTCCCCATTGGTTGGTGTTCTTGTCGAGGTCTTCGTGTTCACAACTCGATTTACTTAGATCTGTTACTCTAATCACCAATCGCAGTAGATCCTTCCTAGATCGGACTGTGGATTGCTGAAACTGCCAGATTTTACTCTGCATGCAGAGAGGGGAAGAGTTGTTTTTGATGGGGTTTAGCATGTTCAGATTTCTGTGCGGAATGAGTCGTGTTAGTTTGTTCTAGATTGTGTTGTTTCTGATTAAACTAGGACGATGATTGTAACCGGGAATCATAGTGTGTGAGGAGATGATCGATCCGAACATATGGCATGGCTGAACATGACGATGCCATTGGTTCTGATCAAACATCTCCTCCATATGTCCTCATTGTATGAGGCCTGAAAGATCGAGATGTCGCCTAGAGGGGGGGGGGGGGTGAATAGGCAATTACAAACTCTTGCGGATTTGTCTTGTAAGAATGCGTTATTAAACTATCGTTTAGTTTACAAGCACAAACCCTAAAAATACTAAGCTCAACTAAGTGTAACAATAGCAACTAGAGCTAAGCTAGATAGGCACAAGATATATGTAGCACAAGTGATAGCAAGATATATGTACTTCAAGCACGATGGCTATCACAAGGAAAGAGAGCTCGGGTATAGAAATAACCGAGGCACGCGGAGACGAGGATGTATTCCCGTGTTCCCTTGCTTTGCAACAAGGTACGTCACGTTTGGAGGAGTGGAGGTCCCACGAAGGATTCCCCGCGCCACGAAGGCTCACCCTATTCTCCGAACCACACCCACGAAGGATCGTGGCCCTTTCCTTATGGTTAGCTTTTCCTCCGCTCCGGAGATGGAAAGCTCCACAACCACTTCACAAGCTCCACGAAGGAGAAGCCCGGGCCTCTTCACAATCTTCTTGAAGAGATCACCGGAGCACCAATCACCAAGCCAACTAGGAGGTCACCCTCCAAGAGTAACAAGCTCACGGTCTCTCACTCGAACAAATCGTGGTGGAGAGCTCAACACTATGCAATGATGCAAAGCAAGAACACCGGAGGTGTTCAAGTCCTTCACACTCAAATCCCACCAAAGCAACGAATGCTAGGATGAGATTGGAGAGGAAGAACAAGGGGGAAAGTCAACCAAAGACTCCAAGATCTAGATCCCAAGAGATTCCCTCACTTAGAGAAGAAATGGTTTGGTGGAAGTGTAGATCTAGATCTCCTCTCTCAAATCCTCAAATATGAGCAAGAATGGTTGGAGGAATCAAGGGGGAGAGCAAGTTCTTCAAATAGCAACAATGGAGGTGAGAGAATGGGAAGAACAAGTTGCTCAAGGTGGAAGAAGGGCTATTTATAGTCTAGGGAGAAAAATAACCGTTGGGGAAAAAACCAGGTGAAAATCGGCTCAAAAACGAGTTAAAAAAGTCGCCCAGCCGGTCAGCAGGCCGGCCGGATCCTGGGCCGGAGAGGCCGGTGGCCTGTCCGGTCGGACCGGCCCACAGACCGGTAGAGGTGCACAGCGCGGTGGGCGGCCGAGTCGCCACACGCGCGCGGGGGTGAGAGGCAGGCCTCGTGGGCCGAAGGGAGAGAGGCGGCCCGGTGCGGTATCCGGTCGGGCCGGAGGAGCAGCCGGGCGGGCCGGTCACGGACCAGGCCCAAGGCCGGTCAAGGCCGCACGGGGGAAGGCCGGCGCGTGGCCCGGTGGCCGCCCGGTCGACCGGGTGGGCCGGCGTGCGGCCCGGCAGGCCGGGCGGCAACCGGCTGCCTTCCCTCTTTTTTTCTTTTCTTTTTTTTTCTTTTTCCTTTTCTTTAATAACTATTGCTCCCCAACTCCGATTGACATGAAACAAATTCCGTTGGAAAGATAATAACAAATGCCATCCAATAGAAAGTGCAAACTCAAGAAATTGTAGGAGGGGATTTTATCATGAATATAAAAGGGTAGAACCTTATATCATGAATAACCGGTAAAATCACCCAACCTCGAAAACGCAATAGAAGATGCATGCGAACTCCGTTGATGAACTTGGGCTTGTTGTAAAGCTAGCAACAAGCTCAAGAACCTCACATAGAGAAACACCAAGAAGCAATAAGGATATGCAAAGTATGCAAAGGGTTGAGCTCCCTAAGACGATGTGATCAAGTTACCCAACCGAAAGCCCCTCTTAATAGTGCGGCTATCTATCCTATAATCCGGTCTCCCAACATCCACCTTGAGACCGGTAAAAGGAAAACCTAGCAAGGCCATACCTTTGCCTTGCGCATCCCACTTGATCTTGATGATAACTCTTCAAGCTTCACTCAAGCCGGAATGCCTCTCTTGACCAATGTTGCTTCGTGAAGACTCACAAATTCTCCCCCATACACTATGATGGGAAAGCTCCATTGATGCACATCTTCACAAGTCCATTATCATCAAATGGACGGCAAGCTTCAAGTATGTGATTCACTTGAGACGCTCATCTTGAACTTGCCGAACACAACCTTGTATCTTCACATACTCACATAAGATAGAGCATGGCTAATATTGAGTTCCACATAAGAACTTCATCTTCATTTCTTCTTATTGATCATCTCACATATATATATCTTCATACCGATGATCTTGATGCCAATACACAAGATATACCTTTATCTTCTTGGCATCCATACTTGAATCCAACACATGGAGAGCAAGTAGTACCTATGGAATATTCCTTCATATAAACTCAATGAAAACATTAGTCCATAGGGGTTGTCATTAATTACCAAAACCACACATAGGGGCAATGTATCCTTACAATCTCCCCCATTTTGGTAATTGATGACAACCACAATAAGAGGGTTTATATAATGAATATTAGTGACAAGTACGCAACTTATCCGAGAATAAGTTGTATACAAGAGGTTGTATTTGATATGGTCAAGTAACACAAAGCTACTAGCCCATATCAAAACCGGCTCTACTCACACAACTACAACAAATGCAATGGATGTGAGTAGAACCAGTATATATAGAGAAAACTCCCCCACAATGTATGCACGTGTGATGAACATGAATTCATTATACATTGTCAAGATTAACCTTTGGGATAGTTTCCACTATATATATACAACCATGCAAGACATATAAATATGGAATGCATGAGAGGCAAAACACCTAAGCACAAACCAAACTTAAGTATAAAACCATTCCCTTAAACCCTCTAAACTTCTCCCCCATTGGCATCGATTGTCAAAATGGGTGAAAAATTTAGAAGGCCAATATAATGTGAGTTCCTCTCCAAAGTGTGCACTTCTCATAATTTGAGTGGAATCAAGTGCACATATCCAATGATGAATACTTGAAGGAAATCAAACTATATTGAGGATCAAAGATTGCAAAAGGATAACATGGTGAAATGAGCTTCAACAAGTAAAGCAAGCAATCAAAGATCCAATTGGACAAACAAAGATATCATGATAAGAGAGATATAGTGCTTCTAAAAATAAGAAAGCTCCCCAAGGTTCGTGCACAATTTATAATGTTTGCATTTGAATACAATATGCACAAACATGGAATCCTCACTCCCTATTTATCATTTAGAACACGACTAAGATAAAGAGAGTATGCTTATCAAGAACAACTTTAGTCCAACAATTACGAGATATGAGTGCATGAAGAAAATAAATAAACCAAGCACTCATAAATTTTCTTTACCAACCCACTAAAAACAAAAGGGGTAAAAGATGGTCGACAAAGAACAAAGATATCAAGATGATGGATTAACGCTCTTATGTATATGAGTTTCTAAAGTGGACAAAGTGATCCATAAAGAGACACGCACACACAAGAGGTTAACAAAATAGATAAGACAAGATATCCAAGATGAAGTCATAGAATATACCAACGGATGTTTGCTTAAGAAGCATATATAGCCTATGGCTCCAATTTTCACTTATGGTATATGAATGAACTTCAACCAAGTTAAACCTCAAAAACATCACAACTAACAATAAGGGAAATAGAGCTAGTTGGAGTGTTTTTGAGAAAGGCAACAAGTATCATAAATATGGATTTATTTCGCAATTTCATCACTATTGCACATAAGAGCTCTTTGAGGAATTGATATACAATAAATTGCTAGAGGGCATATTTGTGTAGGTGAATCATCAACATGATGTATATATATATTCCCAACATATGCATCTTCTCAAATTACTCAAATGTACAATAAAAAGTTTTACTTTAAAAATGAGTTTTCAAGAACCGCAATATTTTTTTTTTTTGAAATAAATAACTTCATGCCAAGATACAACCTACAAGAGGTTGGATGCTATATGAGAATGCATGAATAGGATACTTGTTACCGAGATAGCAATGGCTTGATGTAGTAGATAAGAGTTCATCGATCATCCTAGCTTGACTCCAATTCTCATATGGTGACAACACCTTCCTTATAGATGAGACAAGCCTCCATTGCATCTCCAATGTACCTAAAACATTATTCAAGTACATCTTGGTCCCCAAACTTATTGGGTCCAACATGGTTAGACTAACCACAATATATAGGACACACTCCATATAAACATGTGCATATTTAGATGAAGTTTGAATTTCATGCACATCTTAGCCATTTAGGATTTGATGGAGTATATCCTACATAATGGATCAAAAGAAAGCAAACATGCTACAAGAATAAACAAATTACATATAAGCATGCACCAAAACTTTTAAAGATCCAAGAAAGATATACTTTGGACAAAACACCAAAAGAATTAAACAAGGCATAGAGGTGCCACAAAACAAATTTGTTGTCCAAGTTATATCTAAGAAGCAAATCTCAAAAGATTTGTTCAACAAAGTTCAACAAATGAACTAAGAAGAGACCATTGAGCATAAAGGATGAAATAAAGCAAAGATGCTCAAAGATCTTATCTCATTCAACAAATAAAGCATAGAAGAAGGAATGAGATAGCAAAACTCCCAAAGGAGCAAGGTTCGAACAAATAAACCAAACCCACTACACTTTTCACAATGGCACAATGTACCGTAAGGAAAAGGTATGTATTCCAAAACAAACACTTGATATGAATCAAGGGGATTTATTAAAAGATTTTTCAAAGGGACAAGGAAGACATATGGGAGTTATAAAGATTTCTTGGAAATAAAATAAGGAAGTAAGAAACAATCCAAGGTGAAGATGATCCAAAAATTCAACCACACACAAGGTTATCAATTGTCAAAGACAATGAGTATATTGGAAATAATTTCCGGTGGAAGATACGTCTCCGACGTATCGATAATTTCTTATGTTCCATGCCACATTATTGATGTTATCTACATGTTTTATGCACACTTTATGTCATATTCGTGCATTTTCTGGAACTAACCTATTAACAAGATGCCGAAGTGCCAGTTCCTGTTTTCTGCTGTTTTTGGTTTCAGAAATCCTAGTAACGAAATATTCTCGGAATCGGACGAAATCAACGCCAAAGATCTTAGAATCCCCGGAAGCATCCAGAACACACCAGAGAGGTCAGAGGGGGGCCACAGGCCCACCAAACTATAGGCTGGCGCGGCCAGAGGGGGGGCCGCGCCGCCCTATAGTCTGGCCCCCCTGTCAGCCCTCCTGCGCCGCCTCTTCGCCTATATAAAGCCTCCGTCGCGAAAACCCTGAGGCGTTCGACGAAAACCACAGAAACCTTCCAGGGCCGCCGCCATCGCGACGCCAAGATCTGGGGGACAGGAGTCTCTGTTCCGGCACCCTGCCGGAGCGGGGAAGTGCCCCCGGAAGGCTTCTCCATCGACACCGCTGCCATCTCCACCGCCATCTTCATCACCGCTGCTACTCCCATGAGGAGGGAGTAGTTCTCCATCGAGGCTCGGGGCTGTACCGGTAGCTATGTGGTTAATCTCTCTCCATGTACTTCAATACAATGATCTCATGAGCTGCTTTACATGATTGAGATTCATATGAGTTTTGTATCACAATTCATCTATGTGCTACTCTAGTGATGTTATTAAAGTAGTTCTATTCCTCCTGCACGTGTGTAAAGGTGACTAGTGTGTGCACCGTGTGGTTCTTGTCGTAGGCTATGATCATGATCTCTTGTAGATTGTGGAGTTAATTATCATTATGATGGTATTGATGTGATCTATCTGGTTATATTGATCTATCTTACACTATAAGGTTACTTAAACATGAGCATTATTGTGGAGCTTGTTAACTCCGGCATTGAGGGTTCGTGTAATCCTACGCAATGTGTTCATCATCCAACAAAAGTGTAGAGTATGCATTTATCTATTCTGTTATGTGATCAATGTTGAGAGTGTCCACTAGTGAAAGTGTAATCCCTAGGCCTTGTTCCTAAATACTGCTGCGTTACTACTGCTTGTTTACTGTTTTTCTGTGTTACTACTGCTGCACGACTACCTCCAGCAACTACCCGCCAAGCTCTTTTCAGGCGCCGTTGCTCCCGCTCATATATATTCATACCACCTGTATTTCACTATCTCTTCGCCGAACTAGTGCACCTATTTGGTGTGTTGGGGACACAAGAGACTTCTTGCTTTGTGGTTGCAGGGTTGCATGAGAGGGATATCTTTGACCTCTTCCTCCCTGAGTTCGATAAACCTTGGGTGATCCACTTAAGGGAAAACTTGCTGCTGTTCTACAAACCTCTGCTCTTGGAGGCCCAACACTGTCTACAAGAAAGGAGGGGGAACGTAGACATCAAGCACTTTTCTGGCGCCGTTGCCGGGGACGAAAGGTAAAAGGCACTCATACTCCGGTTCCAGGTAAAGTACTTTTCTGGTGCCATTGTGTTTGTGCTCGAAGCTATTTCCTTTAGATCCTGCAATTGCAACTTTTTGTTTCTTGTTTACACTAGTTAGGCATAATGGAAAACATCTGTGAGCTCTTTGTACTATTTCCTGAGTCAAGACATGAATGGTTTAATGCGAAAATTAAAAAACCCATGGAACATGTTAGCATGAATACTTTGAACACCATTGTTGCTAATGATATGGAAAATTCTAAGCTTGGGGAAGCTGGTTTTGATGAGCATGATCTTTTTAGTCCCCCAAGCATTGAGGAGAAAATTTTCTTTGATGATACTTTGCCTCCTATTTATGATGATTATAATGATAGTGGTCTTTTGGTGCCACCTACTATGGAGAGTAAATTTTGTTGTGATTATACTATGCCTCCTACACTTGATGAGAATAATAATGATAGCTACTTTGTTGAATTTGCTCCCACTACAACTAATAAAATTGATTATGCTTATGTGGGTAGTAATAATTTTATGCATGAGACTCATGATAAGAATGCTTTATGTGATAGTTATATTGTTGAGTTCGCTAATGTTGCTACTGAAAGTTATTATGAGAGAGGAAAATATGGTTGTAGAAATTTTCATGTTACTAAAATGCCTCTCTATGTGCTGAAATTTTTCAAGCTATACTTGTTTTATCTTCCTATGCTTGTTACTTTGCTCTTCATGAACTTGTTTATTTACAAGATTCCTATGCATAGGAAGCATGTTAGACTTAAATTTGTTTCATACTTGCCTCTTGATGCTCTCTTTTGCTTCAAATACTATTTCTTGCGAGTGCATCATTAAAACTGCTGAGCCCATCTTAACGGCTATAAAGAAAGAACTTCTTGGGAGATAACCCATGTGTTATTTTGCTACAGTACCTCTATTTTATTTTGTGTCTTGGAAGTTGTTTACTACTGTAGCAACCTCTCCTTATCTTAGTTTTGTGTTTTGTTGTGCCAAGTTAAGCCGTTGATAGAAAAGTAAGTACTAGATTTGGATTACTGCACAGTTCCAGATTTCTTTGCTGTCACGAATCTGGGTCCACCTCCCTGTAGGTAGCTCAGCAAATTAAGCCAATTTACGTGCATGATCCTCAGATATGTACGCAACTTTCATTCAATTTGAGCATTTTCATTTGAGCAAGTCTGGTGCCATTTTAAAATTCGTCAATACAAACTGTTCTGTTTTGACAGATTCTGCCTTTTATTTCGCATTGCCTCTTTCGCTATGTTGGATGAATTTCTTTGATCCACTAATGTCCAGTAGCATTATGCAATGTCCAGAAGTGTTAAGAATGATTGTGTCACCTCTGAATATGTCAATTTATAATGTGCACTAACCCTCTAATGAGTTGTTTCGAGTTTGGTGTGGAGGAAGTTTTCAAGGATCAAGAGAGGAGTATGATGCAACATGATCAAGGAGAGTGAAAGCTCTAAGCTTGGGGATGCACCCGGTAGTTCACCCCTGCATATATCAAGAAGACTCAAGCGTCTAAGCTTGGGGATGCCCAAGGCATCCCCTTCTTCATCGACAACATTATCAGGTTCCTCCCCTGAAACTATATTTTTATTCCATCACATCTTATGTGCTTTTCTTGGAGCGTCAGTATGTTTCTTGTTTTTGTTTTTGTTGAATAAATTCTTGTGTGGGAGAGAGACACGCTCCGCTGGTTCGTATGAACACATGTGTTCTTAGCTTTTAATTTTCATGGCGAAGGTTGAAACTGCTTCGTTAATTGTTATATGGTTGGAATTGGAAAATGATACATGTAGTAATTGCTATTAATGTCTTGGGTAATGTGATACTTGGCAATTGTTGTGCTCATGATTAAGCTCTTGCATCATATGCTTTGCACCCATTAATGAAGAAATACATAGAGCATGCTAAAATTTGGTTTGCATATTTGGTTTCTCTAAGGTCTAGATAATTTCTAGTATTGAGTTTGAACAACAAGGAAGACGGTGTAGAGTCTTATAATGTTTTCAATATGTCTTTTATGTGAGTTTTGCTGCACCGGTTCATCCTTGTGTTTGTTTCAAATAAGCCTTGCTAGCCTAAACCTTGTATCGAGAGGGAATACTTCTCATGCATCCAAAATACTTGAGCCAACCACTATGCCATTTGTGTCCACCATACCTACCTATACTACATGGTATTTTCCGCCACTCCAAAGTAAATTGCTTGAGTGCTACCTTTAAAATTCCATCATTCACCTTTGCAATATATAGCTCATGGGACAAATAGCTTAAAAACTATTGTAGTATTGAATATGTAATTATGCACTTTATCTCTTATTAAGTTGCTTGTTGTGCGATAACCATGTTCACTGGGGACGCCATCAACTATTCATTGTTGAATTTCATGTGAGTTGCTATGCATGTCCGTCTTGTCTGAAGTAAGAGAGATCTACCACCCTATGGTTAAGCATGCGTATTGTTAGAGAAGAACATCGGGCCGCTAACTAAAGCCATGATCCATGGTGGAAGTTTCAGTTTTGGACATATATCCTCAATCTCATATGAGAAAATTATTAATTGTTGTTACATGCTTATGCATAAAAGAGGAGTCCATTATCTGTTGTCTATGTTGTCCCGGTATGGATGTCTAAGTTGAGAATAATCAATAGCGAGAAATCCAATGCGAGCTTTCTCCTTAGACCTTTGTACAGGCGGCATAGAGGTACCCCTTTGTGACACTTGGTAAAAACAATGCATTGTGATGATCCGGTAGTCCAAGCTAATTAGGACAAGGTGCGGGCACTATTAGTATACTATGCATGAGGCTTGCAACTTGTAAGATATAATTTACATGATACATATGCTTTATTACTACCGTTGACAAAATTGTTTCATGTTTTCAAAATCAAAGCTCTAGCACAAATATAGCAATCGATGCTTTCCTCTATGGAGGACCATTCTTTTACTTTCATTGTTGAGTCAGTTCACCTATTTCTCTCCACCTTAAGAAGCAAACACATGTGTGAACTGTGCATTGATTCCTACATACTTGCATATTGCACTTATTATATTACTCTATGTTGACAATATCCATGAGATATACATGTTACAAGTTGAAAGCAACCGCTGAAACTTAATCTTCTTTTGTGTTGCTTCAATACCTTTACTTTGAATTATTGCTTTATGAGTTAACTCTTATGCAAGACTTATTGATGCTTGTCTTGAAGTGCTATTCATGAAAAGTCTTTGCTTTATGATTCAGTTGTTTACTCATGTCATATACATTGTTTTGATCGCTGCATTCACTACATATGCTTTACAAATAGTATGATCAAGGTTATGATGGCATGTCACTCCAGAAATTATCTTTGTTATCGTTTTACCTGCTCGGGACGAGCAGAACTAAGCTTGGGGATGCTGATACGTCTCCGACGTATCGATAATTTCTTATGTTCCATGCCACATTATTGATGTTATCTACATGTTTTATGCACACTTTATGTCATATTCGTGCATTTTCTGGAACTAACCTATTAACAAGATGCCGAAGTGCCAGTTCCTGTTTTCTGCTGTTTTTGGTTTCAGAAATCCTAGTAACGAAATATTCTCGGAATCGGACGAAATCAACGCCAAAGATCTTAGAATCCCCGGAAGCATCCGTAACACACCAGAGAGGTCGAGGGGGCCACAGGCCCACCAAACTATAGGTCGGCGCGCGGCAGAGGGGCCGCGCCGCCCTATAGTCCGGCCCCCCGTCGCCCTCTGCGCCGCCTCTTCGCCTATATAAAGCCTCCGTCGCGAAAACCCCGAGGCGTTCGACGAAACCACGTAAACCTTCCAGGCCGCCGCCATCGCGACGCCAAGATCCGGGGGACAGGAGTCTCTCGTTCGGCACCCGGCCGGAGCGGGGCAGTGCCCCCGGAAGGCTTCTCCATCGACACCGCTGCCATCTCCACCGCCATCTTCATCACCGCTGCTACTCCCATGAGGAGGGAGTAGTTCTCCATCGAGGCTCGGGGCTGTACCGGTAGCTATGTGGTTAATCTCTCTCCATGTACTTCAATACAATGATCTCATGAGCTGCTTTACATGATTGAGATTCATATGAGTTTTGTATCACAATTCATCTATGTGCTACTCTAGTGATGTTATTAAAGTAGTTCTATTCCTCCTGCACGTGTGTAAAGGTGACTAGTGTGTGCACCGTGTGGTTCTTGTCGTAGGCTATGATCATGATCTCTTGTAGATTGTGGAGTTAATTATCATTATGATGGTATTGATGTGATCTATCTGGTTATATTGATCTATCTTACACTATAAGGTTACTTAAACATGAGCATTATTGTGGAGCTTGTTAACTCCGGCATTGAGGGTTCGTGTAATCCTACGCAATGTGTTCATCATCCAACAAAAGTGTAGAGTATGCATTTATCTATTCTGTTATGTGATCAATGTTGAGAGTGTCCACTAGTGAAAGTGTAATCCCTAGGCCTTGTTCCTAAATACTGCTGCGTTACTACTGCTTGTTTCTTGTTTCTTGTGTTACTACTGCTGCAATACTACCACCATCAACTACACGCCAGCAAGCTATTTTCTGGCACCGTTGCTACTGCTCATATATATTCATACCACCTGTATTTCACTATCTCTTCGCCGAACTAGTGCACCTATTTGGTGTGTTGGGGACACAAGAGACTTCTTGCTTTGTGGTTGCAGGGTTGCATGAGAGGGATATCTTTGACCTCTTCCTCCCTGAGTTCGATAAACCTTGGGTGATCCACTTAAGGGAAAACTTGCTGCTGTTCTACAAACCTCTGCTCTTGGAGGCCCAACACTGTCTACAGGAAAGGAGGGGGAACGTAGACATCAGTGGAGTATTGACAATGATAGTAAGGATCAACTTCACAATAAAAGGCATAGGATAAGTATATAGAATTAAGCACTATGCACGGATGAAGATTCTTGATAACTTCAACTAGTCACATAATCACGCACGGCAATGATTAGAATAACTTGAAGCAAACGGTGTCCCAAATAAGATATAGAGATATGTATTTGAGGAAAAACCGCACCAAGAATTTCATATTCAAACAAGAGCCCACAAGATGAGTAATAAAGTATTTTTATTGGGAATGGAGCTTGTTTGAGCAAACATGCCACCTAGGAACAAGATAATTAAGAGCATCAACTCTAAGTGGCATAACCTCATATGTTCACATTTTCTAGGCTTGTGATATGTACAAAACATATTACTCCCCCATAATGTGATAAAACATTTCTTCTAAATAAGAGGCAATCTAAAATTCAACTAGAGATGATTAATGGATATTTAGAATTTGAATTTCTCATGAGTATGGCACACCACATAGTGACTAGATAATCTTGCAATATCAATACTAAGTGGTGGTACCCATGTACACACATTTTAAAGAAAGAGAGATGCACAAAGCATATCACTCCCCCAAAATGGGATGTTCCATTAATCACTTCAAAGAGAGCCAAATAAGATATCATCACGATGCATTAGGCTCAAAACAATACACAAGTATATGATGAGTCAAACAAACATACTTGAATACACAAGATAGGTAAGTAAGACACAACACATACATACACATATTTGGTACAAAACCAAACATGCAAAGGGACAAGTAACTTACAATAAATATGATGAGTTGAAGTATAAGTTACCGCAAAGAGGAACATTGGATATAAGATATAGATGATAATCCATACGACTTGGCTTGGTAAAAATATAATATATGAAGATCCCTTAATTCTTCATGAAGTAGCCAAGTCTCCAATGACCTCCACTTGTACCTATTGATCAAGTTTGAGATTGTTGGTCCCCAACCAAGTTGGGTCCTAAGAGGTTAGTCACAATAGGCTTGGCAACCCAAATGGTTCTTTTCTTGAAACCACTTTGAGTTCCAACAAATTTGGCAAACACATTGCCATCCTTATCCTTCCCTAGAGAATAATCATCATCAACAATTATAGGGTTAGATAAGGTACCACCTAAGCAAGAAGAAGCAAAGTGCCCCTTCTCACGGCATAAGTAGCATGTGTTCCCCTTTTTCTTCTTTATTGATTTCTTCTCTTGGGGAACCATATCTTGATTCTTCTTGGGAAGTAGCCTATCTTCAACTTGAGGTCGAGCATGAGCTTGACCTTGACCTTGTGGCCGTTTCCCTTGTTGTTTCTCACTCAAGTGCATCTTCTTCTTCTTCAATGGGCATGATCTAACATGATGCCCTTCAACCTTGCACTTGAAGCAAACCAACTTGGCCGGATCATCGACTTTATCTTGGCCCTTCTTCTTGTTGCTCTTGCTCTTGGACTTGTTCTTGTTATTGGAGTTGAATCCAAGTCCACTCTTGTCATTGGGAGATTGTTGCACACTTAGCATCTTGTCAAGTGCGGATTTCCCTTCATGACGCTTTTCTAAGTCTTTCTTCAAAGAAAGGACTTGGGCCTCGAGCTCTTTTATTTCCTCTACATGGTTAGTAGAAATACAAGTACTAGAGGAAGTAGAAGCTTCATTGTTGGAGCAACAAGGCAAAGTGAGCAATCCAACACAAGGTGTATCACTAGTTTGACTAGATGGATTACAAGGACTAGCACATGGCAATATAACATTTGTAGTAGAGATTGTGCTAACATCCATATGAGGCTCACAAGATGTTACCTTAGTGATACTTGCCTCATGAGCTAACTTTAGCCCATCATAGGAAATTAGAAGATCATCATGAGAGCTTGAGAGCTTTTTATGACTTTCTTCCAATTCCTTATAATTGCTAGTTAGCAACTCAAGTTGAGCCCTTAGCTCAACATTTTCCTCTAAGGTAGATGCTTCACAAGAATTAGAGTTAGTAGCACAAGCATCAACAATAGTTTTCTCATTTTCATGCATATAGGATTCAATTTTTTTGTGTAAGCATAAAATTAGTATGCTTCTCATCTTTTAGCTCATGCTTGAGGAGAGTGAATCTCATTTCCTCATTTTCAACATGGGACTCCAACTTCACTATGGTTTCCCTATATTTATTCAAGGTATCCATAGAGTTTTCGAGATTAACACGAGCTTCTTTATTACCATGAAGAGAAGCATATATCGTTGCCATATTATGCACCAAGGTATTATATTCTTCATAATTATCATCATCATCACTCTCATCATTAGAGGAAGTGTTAGGAATCAAAGTAGGAGATACCTTTGATCCGTTTGCCATAAGGCACATGTGCATACCGGAGGATGAAGACGAAGATATTCTTGAATCCTCATTTGAAAACATGTCTTGATCCATAGAGTGTTCGGTTTCCTCTACATTGTTAGTTAACAAACAACTAGAGGAAATATAAGCATTTTGATTATGGAAGCAAGACAAGGTAAGCATATCTTCATGAGATATATGTAAGCAATTTACACATGATATGCAAGGACCATCAACACAAGCATGTAGGTTATTTTCAATGCTAGATGTGTTTAAGTCCAAAAAGGAAGCATTACAATGGGATAGAGATGAAGAATCATCACTATTGAGCACAATATCAACATTGCAATTTTCCTCACCACTCACCATATCATTACCTCGTGTCTTGCTACATGTTGGTGAAGTGGAAGAAGATGATAACTCATCACGACCGGAGGTGGAAGCAACTTGGAGCCCTTCATGATGTGAAGGGGAAGAGAGCTCCTCGGAGTCACCACCGACCAATTGAGAAGTGGATCCACCAAACATTTCCTTAAGCTTGATCCACATCTCATGAGACGATTTTCGCTTTATATATATCAAGAACCTACGAAAATCGGGTCTCAAAGAGAATAAAAGCTCATTAGATACTTGAGCTTCAAGATGTAAGTTTTTCTCATCCTCTAAAGATAGATTTTGAGAATCCATCGGAGGAGAAAAACCGACATCTAGAAATTGCTCTATATGTGGACACAAGGTCCGAAGCTTACAAAGCAAGCAATTTCTCCACAAAAGATAATTTGTGCCATTAAAGACAATTGTGTCATTGTGCACTATACTAGCCAACATCTTTACTCTCAAGGCGGTGAAGCCTTAAACAAGGAGAGACCTTGCTCTGATACCAATTGAAAGATCGAGATGTCGCCTAGTGGGGGGGGTGAATAGGCAATTACAAACTCTTGCGGATTTGTCTTGTAAGAATGCGGAATTAAACTATCGTTTAGTTTACAAGCACAAACCCTAAAAATGCTAAGCTCAACTAAGTGTAACAATAGCAACTAGAGCTAAGCTAGATAGGCACAAGATATATGTAGCACAAGTGATAGCAAGATATATGTACTTCAAGCACGATGGCTATCACAAGGAAAGAGAGCTTGGGTATAGAAATAACCGAGGCACGCGGAGATGAGGATGTATTCCCGTGTTCCCTTGCTTTGCAACAAGGTACGTCACGTTTGGAGGAGTGGAGGTCCCACGAAGGATTCCCCGCGCCACGAAGGCTCACCCTATTCTCCGAACCACACCCACGAAGGATCGTGGCCCTTTCCTTATGGTTAGCTTTTCCTCCGCTCCGGAGATGGCAAGCTCCACAACCACTTCACAAGCTCCACGAAGGAGAAGCCCGGGCCTCTTCACAATCTTCTTGAAGAGATCACCGGAGCACCAATCACCAAGCCAACTAGGAGGTCACCCTCCAAGAGTAACAAGCTCACGGTCTCTCACTCGAACAAATCGTGGTGGAGAGCTCAACACTATGCAATGATGCAAAGCAAGAACACCGGAGGTGTTCAAGTCTTTCACACTCAAATCCCACCAAAGCAACGAATGCTAGGATGAGATTGGAGAGGAAGAACAAGGGGGAAAGTCAACCAAAGACTCCAAGATCTAGATCCCAAGAGATTCCCTCACTTAGAGAAGAAATGGTTTGGTGGAAGTGTAGATCTAGATCTCCTCTCTCAAATCCTCAAATATGAGCAAGAATGGTTGGAGGAATCAAGGGGGAGAGCAAGTTCTTCAAATAGCAACAATGGAGGTGAGAGAATGGGAAGAACAAGTTGCTCAAGGTGGAAGAAGGGCTATTTATAGTCTAGGGAGAAAAATAACCGTTGGGGAAAAAACCAGGTGAAAATCGGCTCAAAAACGAGTTAAAAAAGTCGCCCAGCCGGTCAGCAGGCCGGCCGACCGGATCCTGGGCCGGAGAGGCCGGTGGCCTGTCCGGTCGGACCGGCCCACCGACCGGGAGCGGTGCACAGCGCGCTGGGCGGCCGATTTGCCACAGGCGCGCGGGGGGGAGAGGCAGGCCTCGTGGGCCGAAGGGAGAGAGGCGGCCCGGTGTGGTATCCGGTCGGGCCGGAGGAGCAGCCGGGCGGGCCGGTCACGGACCAGGCCCAAGGCCGGTCAAGGCCGCGCGGGGAAAGGCCGGCGCGTGGCCCGGTGGCCGCCCGGTCGACCGGGTGGGCCGGCGTGCGGCCCGGCAGGCCGGGCGGCAACCGGCTGCCTTCCCTCTTTTTTCTTTTCTTTTTTTTCTTTTTCCTTTTCTTTAATAACTATTGCTCCCCAACTCCGATTGACATGAAACAAATTCCGTTGGAAAGATAATAACAAATGCCATCCAATAGAAAGTGCAAACTCAAGAAATTGTAGGAGGGGATTTTATCATGAATATAAAAGGGTAGAACCTTATATCATGAATAACCGGTAAAATCACCCAACCTCGAAAACACAATAGAAGATGCATGCGAACTCCGTTTTCGATGAACTTGGGCTTGTTGTAAAGCTAGAAACAAGCTCAAGAACCTCACATAGAGAAACACCAAGAAGCAGTAAGGATATGCAAAGTATGCAAAGGGTTGAGCTCCCTAAGACGATGTGATCAAGTTACCCAACCGAAAGCCCCTCTTAATAGTGCGGCTATCTATCCTATAATCCGGTCTCCCAACATCCACCTTGAGACCGGTAAAAGGAAAACCTAGCAAGGCCATACCTTTGCCTTGCGCATCCCGCTTGATCTTGATGATAACTCTTCAAGCTTCACTCAAGCCGGAATGCCTCTCTTGACCAATGTTGCTTCGTGAAGACTCACAAATGCTCCCCCATACACTATGATGGGAAAGCTCCATTGATGCACATCTTCACAAGTCCATTATCATCAAATGGACGGCAAGCTTCAAGTATGTGATTCACTTGAGACGCTCATCTTGAACTTGCCGAACACAACCTTGTATCTTCACATACTCACATAAGATAGAGCATGGCTAATATTGAGTTCCACATAAGAACTTCATCTTCATTTCTTCTTATTGATCATCTCACATATATATATCTTCATACCGATGATCTTGATGCCAATACACAAGATATACCTTTATCTTCATGGCATCCATACTTGAATCCAACACATGGAGAGCAAGTAGTACCTATGGAATATTCCTTCATATAAACTCAATGAAAACATTAGTCCATAGGGGTTGTCATTAATTACCAAAACCACACATAGGGGCAATGTATCCTTACAAGGCCTATGCTACCTTGCTTTCCATGTTTGTATTTCTTTAGTTTTGCAATGGACAATGATTTAACTATGGCACAACAGAATGCAGGGTGATGCCCTCAAACTTAGTCATGTGTGCCATATTACTTGCACACTAGACTTAGTTTGCGGATAGTCCCTTTGTCTGCCGTGTGATCCAATATATGAGGCCTCATTTTGTTTGTCTAGTGCATTTGTCGATGATTGAACAATGACACACTGGAAGGCAAGGTGCTTCCCTCAAACTTAGTCATGTGTGTGTGTGATTACTTGCACACTAGACTTAGTTTGAGGGCAGTCCCTTGAGCTGTCGTGTGAGCCAATGTATGAGGCATCGCATGTTTTCAATGTTCGTTTTCATCTATATCTTTGTGAGCAGGCACACCTCTAATGTCATGTGCTCTTGTGACAGACTGAGAAGCTCAAGCTTGGATCACATGAGACCACCAAGGAGGGATCGTCGAAGAAGCGAAGGGCGGCTAACATCGGCCACTTCCAGCCGGACGTAGGGCCGGACCAGTTCCTGCGCATCGTCGAAGAAGCGAAGGGCGGCTAACGCCGGCCACTTCCAGCCGGACGTAGGGTCGGACCAGTTCCTGCGCATCGTCTTCAGGCCGACCTTCAGCCGGCTCCAGATGTCTCAAGATTTCGTCAGGTGGTTCGGAGAAATCCCTTCGAACACCAGCGTCACCACCAACACTGGCTGCAACTGGAGGATGACTACGGTGAGAGAAGGCGATGACGCATACATCGACCAGGGGTGGGCTGGCTTCGCCGTCGCTCATCAGTTGCAGGTAGACCAGTTCCTCATCTTCAAGAAGGTGTCCTCTTTCGAGTACAGTGTGATCATCTTCGACCACACACCTGCACTGAGGTGATGACCAGGTGTCGTTACCATGGCGATGTCACCAGGTGTATCATCTTCGAAATTCATGTCTGAAACTTACCTGGTTATGTGTTGCTGCTACCATGTGTGTGTCTAGTTGTTGTTCCTGTGTGTGTTGAACTATGATCGTCTCTGCTGTGTCGTGAACTATGATCGTCCTGTGTCGTCAACTATGACCGTGAACTCTTATCAGTGCTAAGTTTACCTGAACTGTGATTGTGTTCTTGTTTCTGTTGTTGATCGTTGGTAACCTCACCACTGAAGGGAAGAGGTTAGCAGCAGATTATGGGTTGCAACCAAATAACTGGGGTGCCGTTCTGGGCTGCTACTAGGCCTGAAAACCAACCTACTAAACGGGCAGAGCCCAAATCTCCACGAGGCCGAAAAAACTATGTGCAGACCACCAAACAATGTGATTTTTATGGCCCATGCCCTATCTGCAATGCGCAGGAAACTTCTTCCCACTGCGACCAGTGCAAAAAACTGATGCAGGCTACGAAAGGCGCTTTTAGCATTTGTAGTGCAAACAATAGAAGCACATTACGTTAGTAGGATACGAGAGGGTCATCTTGTTTAGGGGGAAATACGAACACGAGCGAATAGGGCAAAGAAACTAAGCTGTTATCAGTCTAGCACCAACAAGATCCCTCTTCACTCAAACTTCGCCATCCTCGAATGATTTCCTGCCCGACTCCGACAAAGACTTTGCGGTTACACAACCGTGAAACGGGGTCGAATCGCCGATAGCCAAGGCTTTAGGCAGTTTAAATAACTACTGGTTGGTGAGAGACGCATGCCCCACGGTGCATGCTGTCATGTCAAGCTTTCCATGGCGATTTGGCTGTCAAAGGAGTACCTAATCTTCCTTTTGTGTTAACTAATTCAAGCCCGCATCTGCCTTTGCTTCTCTTTTGCCTCAAGCCCTCCCCTTTTGATCCCTCTCTCATGTTATTTAAACCCCGGGCTTAGTCATGTACCATCATGGATCGATTTTTTTTCTTCTGTTTCTTTGTTGTGATTAAACGCGGCGGCAGATGGTCCATGCGAATCCAGCGAGAAATTGATTTCCTATAACAACAGTACTAAGATATCAATCCCTTTTTTTGCCTCAAAAGAAACTGAGATATCAATCGCCTATGAAATAATATATCTTCCTTCATTTTTCTAATAGGCTATCTCTCGAAGTGGAATCAAGATACACTGTGACCGCTAATGAGAATTGGTCATTTGAATTTTATTGTATTTTGAGCATCATCATCGTTGAACTGGCTGGACCATTTATTCGCTCCATCTATATATATTTTATTTGAATTTCTTCCAAGGAGATCTGAACTTGACTGCAATGGGTATATAACAGTTTTTTTTTTGCCATATGTCTAAGTGTAATTTACACCTTTCTTCGGAATATTCAGTTCAGGTCACGGGTGCATAACTGCATATGAACCCGTTGTGCGAAAACATATTTCAAAATGTCAAAAAATCTAAAATAAAATTTCGCTTGTACATCTACACATTCTATATTCATACACAAGTTTTCAGAAAAAAAATTATAATTATTTGTGTACCATGTACAAAAAACACAAATTTTTATACTCTAATATGACAATTAATGTAACATTTTTTGTCTTTTTCACACATGTCACATAAAATGTGCTTTGTCCCCAAAAACTTGTGTACAAACATATAATGTATGTATATACCCAAAAAAATTTATTTCAGAATTTTTTAACATATTTTAATTTATTTTATGCATTTTTCATAATAGGTTCATATGCACCTATGAGCCAAAAGCCACATCCCCTTTCTTCAGGTAACATTACTTTAACAGATGCATGTGGTATCTACCATGGCGGCTTCTTTGATTCTTATTGGGTTTTCTAATTCTAAGTTGGCTGAGATTTTGATTTCATGAAGTATCAATCGAGAATCGACACATAAAAAGGAAATTTTAGTTTTCTTAAAAGTACAGTTGCACTTCTGTAGAAAGATTAAGCTGTGTGAAAAAAACGCAAGTTGCATTTTCAATAAACTAAAGTTGCAATTTCCTAAGTCAACTGAGATTTGAAAAAACTAGGATCATCCTAGGCATGGGTGAATATATTTTCTTAGGGATCAAGAAAAATTTGATCAACATCATGAGAGACCATAGAAATTTTACTTACCAAGTTAATATGAACTCAATTTTAAAGGAGATTTTTCTATGGTGTCATTCCATATGTATATATTGATATCGCTTGCATTTCCCCATTAATTTTGACATGGCGGGTAACTAATCCCGTGCTTGCTGTCAATATGGTATCAAAACCAAGGGGTATTAAAATCAAGACATGGGCCAACACACTATTTCTAATTATAAAAATAATCAACTTATTCTCCCCTTAATTTTATATGGCAACATTGCACAATTTGAAATATGTGCATAATTCCATGGTTTACACCAATTAACAAAAAATCTCCAACTTATAGCTTGACCCCACCCTAAAGAGTCAAATGGAAGCTGACTTGGACCCACGCAAACAATATTGGAAACTAACTAAATATTATTTGAATTCTTTAGTATAATATCTACATTCATTTATCTCTAAATGGGTGATAATTGTTTTGAAAAGTTACATGTTTCTTTAAACTGAAATTCGAAAAATAGAAAATATAACTTTTGATGCAAACATTATATAGTATTGATTAGAAAATAGACAACACATAATTTTTAAATGGAATGAGCATGCTACGATTTATTTTTAAGTATTGTGAAATTCAAATAAGTATCTTATATTACATTTTGATGTGTCATCTAAATTAGCCACCCCATGTATGTGGCATGTGAGATCACCTTGTGCAATTTGAAAAAATTAAATAATGTAAGTCATGGAATAAGACATAAACATGGAGCAAAAGGAGGTCTAGTAAATGTTCACACAGTACGGCGGCCATGGGGCTAAATTTACTGCAAGAGTCTTGGCCTACTTGATGACATGCACATCTAAGGTCTAAAGTTGTGTCTTTTAATGTGGTGTAACCGAACATTTTTTTTCTATTTTTCATTCCGGTCTATCAGATTTAGAAAGATGTTGTTGCAAACTTGTAATTTTTTCTACATCGTTATAAACATGCAAATGCAAATAATAGTACCATAAGAATTGCATGAAGAAATTGTTTGGAAACAAGTAAGAAATAAAGAATACATGTTGTTCATTGAGTTAAGAAAATGTTCCACTAATAGTCAATTTAAATGTATTGGAGTGAACATGAATTTACTAATCCCCCCTTTCACATATTAAGGATTACATATGTGCAAAACAAAAAGGAGACTTTTTTTGCTACTACTTCAAAGAACTGAAAGAAGATTGCCAGACAAGTCCACTTTCTTGTCTTATGAAGAACAATTGATGTTAATGAAGTTATTTTTCTCATCCTTGAAAACATTTTCGTGTGCACCTTGGCTCCCACTTTCAAATATTGAACAAATAAACAAATACTCAAGGCATTATTTTTGGAGAAAATATGCCATGGACAATAAGTTGCTTGGGATAAAGCTTGCATTCCGAATGAGCAAGGAGGTTTGGAGTCTTAAACATTATTGCACATAATAAATTCTTGCTAATGAAAAATAACATAAATTATATAAAAAGGAAGATCTCTCTAGGTTAAGCTTGTGTGTGAGTCTTACTATAAAATGTCCCTCAGTGAAAAAAGTAGAATGTTCATCATGGTGGAAAGCCCATATTAAGCTCATTGACATATACAAACATCATGCTTCATGTAAGATCATTAATGGTAAATCTATCTTGTTTTAGGCTGATAATTGATAAGAACAAACCCATTAACAACACTGGGAGTTGCACTCTTTAACATTAGAATTTTAGTACAAAATCTTTTGAATATGGCTGATTTAGATAAGCATATTGTCAACACCCGAATTTTTAAGTCCGGATGCCTATTATGTCATACATCGCAATCCCAGGAAATTGTTGTTGCGAGGCATAATAGTTAAGTATCACAGTCATCATTCATTACAAACCATAATGTCTTACAACTTGGAATCACATGATCCATATTACACGAATAGTTGATCTATTGATCAACGAACAAACACAAGTTCATAGCGGAAGCGTAAGATACAAGGACCCTCTAGTCCACAGGCCAACGCTTGACGTTAGAAGATCCTAGTTGTGGTAGGCGTCCTGCTGA
This sequence comes from Lolium perenne, assembly GCF_019359855.2. Lineage (NCBI taxonomy): Eukaryota > Viridiplantae > Streptophyta > Magnoliopsida > Poales > Poaceae > Lolium > Lolium perenne. The sequence continues at coordinate 261,686,459 of NC_067247.2, forward strand.
TCGTCATCCTCGTACTGCTGCTCGGCTTCATAGTCTGGCTATTTGAATAGCCAGGGACAAAGCCGTGAGTACTTTAAGTACTCACAATCTAATACTAAAGTAAGTACTAACATTACTATTGCGAGTATTCTAAGCTCTAAGGTTATTTGCATAAAGCCAATTTTAGTTGAGAAACCTTTTAGTAAACAACTCCTCATAGGCTAACTACCTCAAGTGGGAACATTAGTGTCATTCCCACAACTCTGTTGTGATTCACATTCAAAAATCACCGTTCAAGTTCAAGTTCAAATTCACCAGTCACAAAGATATAAATTCTGATGACGGAAACCGTATGGCCTTTCCAATTGTCCATATCCGCGGACGCGGCTATTCGAATAGGTTTACACTCTGCAGAGGTTGCACACTTGTGCCACAACATTTGATTACATCCGTCAGGGATAAACCCCGAATAATCGTAACTCAGTACGCGGATCATCAACCGTTAACCTTTCACTTACACACTCTAGTATAGGCACCTCTCCCCATGAGCTTGGCCTCCCGGTGAAAACCAACTGTTAACCCGAGAACTGCACAGGGCTTGGCCGTACAATTCACCTCAATTCACATCATTTCTCAACAACGGAGGCAGCCTCAAGCGTAACCCCTATGACGTGTGTTCAGAGGGAACCCATACTAAGACACATAAATTTCCAGCTAAGCCTTACCCATAATCAGGTATTGTGAGGGTACTCAAGAATTGGAATGGTATCGCATCCAACTCAATCATCAGTTTTATTCATTTCACCAAGTCAATTTCATGTCATATTCACCTTCAAAATCTTTCAATGGAAATGACTCATCATTCCAAGGTTTTCAACATCATCCTTTCATAAACACATGTTCCCATCTAGAGTAGTCATTTTTAATTTAGCACTAGCATCTAGGTATGAGGGGTGCTAAGTACTTTGCTTTGCTTCTAGGCTAACTTTGATACTCTTGTACTAATCCAATACTAACCAAGTGAATCATAAATCAAAAGTACTTTGATAAAACAAAAGTAAATAAAACTTGTAAAGTAAAACTGGGAAGTAGGATCATGAACATAAATTAAATGGGTAATGCCTTGCTCATGGTGAGCTTTGCACTTTGCAAGAGGATTATCTTGCCTTGGTTGGGGAATTGGTCAAAGTGGTCTTCTTCTCCTTGGAAGTAGACCTCCTCCTCCTCTTGATACTCCTCGGTACTAGCGTCTATAATACGAATACGGGGTACACAATCATCATACCAAACTTATGTACTAAACTAGGCACACTCATGATGCACACAACTTAATCTAGCATCACAGATTACTATTAAGTTGGTGGATGTGTTTTTCTTATTATTTAAGAAAAATAATTTCCTCTCATACTAATTTAGATGTTATTTTTAATTACTTAGAGAAATAATTTCCTCTCATTATCTTATTAAGATTTAATTTCTCTCATGAATAATATGTGACCTAGGTTGACCAAAGTCAAACTCTTCACACTTATCATTTAAGAAAATGATTTAAATGAGGTGAGCACCTCATACCATTTAATCTTAGCATGGTAAAGACTTAATATCACCAACAATTCATATGAGACCTAAATGACCAGAGCCTCTACCTCATTTTGAATTGGTGGTGACAAGATTTAAATGAGAGAGAACTCCCATATGATTTCTTAATAGTTTTGGACAATATCTTTGACTAGAAATAGCCATAAAGTCCTTTAATTAAACTAAGCCATGATCATTCAAAGTAAGCATGGCATATTTTTGCAGAAACAATTAGTACAAGTGTAATGTGAATTATAGGAGTTGGAATTTATTTAAAAGCATTTGTGGTTGATTTTTGATAATTATTCTAAGGCAGAAAAGTCCCTTCCTTGTTTATTTTCTCACTTTAATTCTATAATAGATCTAGGGTTCAATCCAGTGGCATTGTGTAGATAATTTCCTAAGGTTTCCAAATATATAAAGAAATGTAAAATTTGGCCCAGTAGCTTTGTCCCTATTAAATTTCAAAGTTGACATCAGATTGCAATATTTTCCTATTTTTCATTTTGGATTTGAATCGTGGGCTGGCGGGAGACTAACGGGCTGGGCAGTGCGGGAAGGAAATGGGCCGGCCCAGCTTCATAGCGGGCCAGCTGACAGGGTAGGGGCCACCTGTCATTGGGCTGAAACGAGCGAATCGGTATGGGAGTTATCAGCCGTGCGATTAGAAGTGCATCGCACGGCCGAGGTGCTTCGTCGTCGCCGGCGAGAGGTGGACTTACTGGCGGCGGCGGTAGGGGGTCGGCGAGCGCGTCGGAGCTCCGGCGGTCGTCGGAGAGGTGCGCAGGGACCGTGTCGTCGATGAGGAAGCCAACGGTAGCAGTGGCGTCGCCTGGGGCAGTCTCCTTCTCCGGCGGACTCCGTGTACGGGCGGCGGCGATGATCTTAAGATTGAGGCAGAGGAGTGGCTAATCGAGCAAATTGAGGTGTCGAGGAGAGTTGTGGTGAGGAGAGGAAGAGACTGGTGTGCTCAATTCGGTGGGAGGAGCCATCCTTTTATAGGAGCAGGAGGTGGCCGTGGGGCGGAGCTAGGGCCGTCGTCGTCGTCGCCGTTCCAAGGTTGCGAAGGGGCAAGACATGGGCTCGTCTGGTTGCTGATGCACGGGTGAAGCTGACGCGCTTGATCTTGCCGCGACAGGGGCTCTGTGGCGATGGCACGTTTGATGGGAAGGTTCAATGCCGCGGCGGGTGATCGGAGTCGTGGTCGTCGACTGCGGCGTTCCCGCGGGCAGGTGGCCGTGTCCAGGCGCTTCAGTGAGTCGTCGTGCGTCGACTGGCGCTGAGAGGAAGGGTCGAGGTGGAGCGAGGCAGTGGGCGTCGTCACGCTCTGGCGCGTGATACGTCTCCGACGTATCGATAATTTCTTATGTTCCATGCCACATTATTGATGATATCTACATGTTTTATGCATACTTTATGTCATATTTATACATTTTCCGGCACTAACCTATTAACGAGATGCCGAAGAGCCAGTTGCTGTTTTCTGCTATTATTGGTTTCAGAAATCCAAGTAAGGAAATATTCTCGGAATTGGACGAAATCAACGCCCAGGGGCCTATTTTCACACGAAGCTTCCAGAAGACCGAAGATGATACGAAGTGGGGCCACGAGGTGGCCAGACACCAGGGCGGCGCGGCCTGGGCCTTGGCCGCGCCGGCCTGTTGTGTGGGGCCCTCGTGTGGCCCCCTGACCTATCTCCTCCGCCTACTTATAGCCTTCATCGCGAAACCCCCAGTACCGAGAGCCACGATACGGAAAACCTTCCAGAGACGCCGCCGCCGCCAATCCCATCTCGGGGGATTCAGGAGATCGCCTCCGGCACCCTGCCGGAGAGGGGAATCATCTCCCGGAGGACTCTTCACCGCCATGGTCGCCTCCGGAGTGATGAGTGAGTAGTTCACCCCTGGACTATGGGTCCATAGCAGTAGCTAGATGGTCGTCTTCTCCTAATTGTGCTTCATTGTCGGATCTTGTGAGCTGCCTAACATGATCAAGATCATCTATCTGTAATGCTATATGTTGTGTTTGTTGGGATCCGATGGATAGAGAATACTATGCTATGTTGACTATCAATCTATTACCTATGTGTTGTTTATGATCTTCCATGCTCTCCGTTATTGGTAGAGGCTTTGGCCAAGTTTTTACTCTTAACTCCAAGAGGGAGTATTTATGCTCGATAGTGGGTTCATGCCTCCATTAAATCTGGGACAGTGACAGAAAGTTCTAAGGTTGTGGATGTGCTGTTGCCACTAGGGATAAAACATTGATGCTATGTCCGAGGATGTAGTTATTGATTACATTACGCACCATACTTAATGCAATTGTCTGTTGTTTTCAACTTAATACTGGAAGGGGTTCGGATGATAACCTGAAGGTGGACTTTTTAGGCATAGATGCATGCTGGATAGCGGTCTATGTACTTTGTCGTAATGCCCAATTAAATCTCACAATACTCATCATATCATGTTTGTGCATTGTCATGCCCTCTCTATTTGTCAATTGCCCAACTGTAATTTGTTCACCCAACATGCTATTTGTCTTATGGGAGAGACACCTCTAGTGAACTGTGGACCCCGGTCCATTCTTTTAATCGAATACAATCTACTGCAATACTTGTTCTACTGTTTTCTGCAAACAATCATCATCCACACTATACATCTAATCCTTTGTTACAGCAAGCCGGTGAGATTGACAACCTCACTGTTTCGTTGGGGCAAAGTACTTTGGTTGTGTTGTGCAGGTTCCACGTTGGCGCCGGAATCCCTGGTGTTGCGCCGCACTACATCTCGCCGCCATCAACCTTCAACGTGCTTCTTGGGTCCTACTGGTTCGATAAACCTTGGTTTCTTACTGAGGGAAAACTTTCCGCTGTACGCATCACACCTTCCTCTTGGGGTTCCCAACGGACGCGTGCTGTACGCGTATCAAGCAGATTTTCTGGCACCGTTGCCGGGGACCTGAAGGAACAAGCTTTCCTCCCTCGTCAACTACGCGCCAGTCCTGGACAGCATCAAGATTTTCTGGCGCCGTTGCCGGGGAGATCAAGACACGCTGCAAGGAGAGTCTCCACATTCCAATCTCTTTACTTTGTTTTTGTCTTGCTTTATTTTATTTAGTACTTTGTTTGCTGCACTAAATCAAAACACAAAAAAATTAGTTGCTAGTTTTACTTTATTTGCTATCTTGTTTGCTATATCAAAAACACACAAAAAATTAGTTACTTGCATTTACTTTATCTAGTCTGCTTTATTTACTGTTGCTAAAATGGGTACTCCTGAAAATACTAAGTTGTGTGACTTCACAACCACAAATAATAATGATTTCTTATGCACACCTATTGCTCCACCTGCTACTACAGCAGAATTCTTTGAAATTAAACCTGCTTTACTGAATCTTGTTATGCGAGAGCAATTTTCTGGTGTTAGTTCTGATGATGCTGCTGCCCATCTCAATAACTTTGTTGAATTATGTGAAATGCAAAAGTATAAGGATGTAGATGGTGACATTATAAAATTAAAATTGTTTCCTTTCTCATTAAGAGGAAGAGCTAAAGATTGGTTGCTATCTCTGCCTAAGAATAGTATTGATTCATGGACTAAATGCAAGGATGCTTTTATTGGTAGATATTATCCCCCTGCTAAAATTATATCTTTGAGAAGTAGCATAATGAATTTTAAACAATTGGATAATGATCATGTTTCCCAAGCATGGGAAAGAATGAAATCTTTGGTTAAAAATTGCCCAACCCATGGACTGACTACTTGGATGATCATCCAAACCTTTTATGCAGGACTGAATTTTTCTTCGCGGAACCTATTGGATTCAGCTGCTGGAGGTACCTTTATGTCCATCACTCTTGGCGAAGCAACAAAGCTTCTTGATAATATGATGATTAATTACTCTGAATGGCACACGGAAAGAGCTCCACAAGGTAAGAAGGTAAATTCTGTCGAAGAAACTTCTTCCTTGAGTGATAAGATTGATGCTATTATGTCTATGCTTGTGAATGGTAGGACTAATATTGATCCTAATAATGTTCTGTTAGCTTCATTGGTTGCTCAAGAAGAACATGTTGATGTAAACTTCATTAAAAATAATAATTTCAACAATGATGCTTATCGGAACAATTCTAGTAACAACTATAGGCCATATCCTTATAATAATGGCAACGGCTATGGTAATTCTTATGGGAATTCTTACAATAATAATAGGAACACACCCCCTGAACTTGAAGCTATGCTTAAAGAATTTATTAGTACACAAACTGCTTTTAACAAATCTGTTGAAGAAAAGCTTGGGAAAATCGATATACTTGCTTCTAAAGTCGATAGTCTTGCTGCTGATGTTGATCTCTTGAAATCGAAAGTTATGCCTAATTAAAATCATAATAATAAGATTGTTACTACAGCAAATTCCATCCAAGTTAGGATTAATGAGAATATAAGATTGATGGCCGAATTGCGTGCTAGGTGGGAGAAAGAAGAAAATGCTAAAGAAGATAAAATAGCTAAAGTTTGGACTATTACCACCACTAGTAATGCTAATACTCCACATGTTCCTGCACCTCCTACTATTAATGGTAAAATAATTGGTGTTGGCAATGTTTCCACTTCTAATGCAAAGCGCGAAAAACTACCTGAAACTGCTAAAACTGCTGAAACTGCCTGTGATAAAACTGCTAAATTTTTTTCCAACATTGGGGACAATGATCCCATTGCTTTAGATTATAATGGTTTGGATTTTGATGATTGCCATATCTCTGAAGTTATAAAGTTCTTACAAAAACTTGCTAAGAGTCCTAATGCTAGTGCTATAAATTTGGCTTTCACGAAACATATTACAAATGCTCTCATAAAAGCTAGAGAATAGAAATTAAATCGCGAAACTTCTATTCCTAGGAAGCTAGAGGATGGTTGGGAGCCCATCATTAAGATGAAGGTCAATGACTTTGATTGTAATGCTTTATGTGATCTTGGTGCAAGTATTTCCGTTATGCCTAGAAAGATCTATAATATGCTTGACTTGCCACCATTGAAAAATTGTTATTTGGATGTTAATCTTGCCGATAATTCTACAAAGAAACCTTTGGGGAGAGTTGATAATGTTCGCATTACCGTTAACAATAACCTTGTCCCCGTTGATTTTGTTGTCTTGGATATTGAATGCAATGCATCTTGTCCCATTATATTGGGAAGACCTTTTCTTCGAACTATTGGTGCTATCATTGATATGAAGGAAGGTAATATTAAATATCAATTTCCTCTCAAGAAAGGTATGGAACACTTCCCTAGAAAGAGAATGAAGTTACCTTTTGATTCTATCATTAGAACAACTTATGATGTTGATGCTTCGTCTCTTGAAAATACTTGATACACACTTTCTGCGCCTAGCTGAAAGGCGTTAAAGAAAATCGCTTATGGGAGACAACCCATATTTTTACTACAGTACTTTTGTTTTATATTTGAGTCTTGAAAGTTGTTACTACTGTAGCAACCTCTCCTTATCTTAGTTTTGTGCATTGTTGTGCCAAGTAAAGTGGTTGATAGTAAGGTTCATACTAGATTTGGATTACTGCGCAGAAACAGATTTCTTTGCTGTCACGAATCTGGGCCTAATTCTCTGTAGGTAACTCAGAAAATTATGCCAATTTACGTGAGTGATCCTCAGATATGTACGCAACTTTAATTCAATTTGAGAATTTTCATTTGAGCAAGTCTGGTGCCTCTTAGAAATTCGTCTTTACGAACTGTTCTGTTTTGACAGATTCTGCCTTTTATTTCGCATTGTCTGTTTTGCTATGCTTGATGGATTTCTCGATTCCATTAACTTTCAGTAGCTTTGTGCAATGTCCAGAAGTGTTAAGAATGATTATGTCACCTCTAAACATGTAAATTTTGATTGTGCACTAACCCTCTAATGAGTTGTTTTGAGTTTGGTGTGGAGGAAGTTTTCAAGGATCAAGAGAGGGAGATGATACAATATGATCAAGGAGAGTGAAAGCTCTAAGCTTGGGGATGCCCCGGTGGTTCACCCCTGCATATTTCAAGAAGACTCAAGCGTCTAAGCTTGGGGATGCCCAAGGCATCCCCTTCTTCATCGACAACATTATCAGGTTCCTCTAGTGAAACTATATTTTTATTCCATCACATCTTATATACTTTGCTTGGAGCCTCGGTTTGTTTTTGTTTTTTTGTTTTGTTTGAATAAAATGGATCCTTGCATTCATTGTGTGGGAGAGAGACACGCTCCGCTGTTGCATATGGACAAGTATGTCCTTAGGCTTTACTCATAGTGTTCATGGCGAAGGTTGAATCTCCTTCGTTAAATTGTTATATGGTTGGAAACGGGAAATGCTACATGTAGTAATTGCTATAATGTCTTGGATAATGTGATACTTGGAAATTGTTGTGCTCATGTTTAAGCTCTTGCATCATATACTTTGCACCTATTAATGAAGAAATACATAGAGCTTGCTAAAATTTGGTTTGCATAATTGGTCTCTCTATAGTCTAGATAATTTCTAGTAAAGAGTTTGAACAACAAGGAAGACGGTGTAGAGTCTTATAATGTTTACAATATGTCTTTTATGTGAGTTTTGCTGCACCGCTTCATCCTTGTGTTTGTTTCAAATATCCTTGCTAGCCTAAGCCTTGTATCGAGAGGGAATACTTCTCATGCATCCAAAATCCTTGAGCCAACCACTATGCCATTTGTGTCCACCATACCTACCTACTACATGGTATTTCTCCGCCATTCCAAAGTAAATTGCTTGAGTGCTACCTTTAAACAATTCAAAAGTTATTACCTCTTATTTGTGTCAATGTTTTATAGCTCATGAGGAAGTATGTGGTGTTTATCTTTCAATCTTGTTGGGCAACTTTCACCAATGGACTAGTGGCTTCATCCACTTATCCAATAATTTTGCAAAAAGAGCTTGCAATGGGATTCCCAGTCCCAAATTAATTAACAAAAAATAGACACTCCTCCATGGTATGTGATTGTTGGACGGCACCCGAAGGATCCGGTTAGCCATGGCTTGAGAAAACAAAGGTGGGGAGGAGTGTCATCATAATAAAACTAAAATAAAAAGGCACTCCTTCATGGTATGAGATTCTTGGCAGGCACCTGAGGATTCGGTTAGCCATGGTTTGTGAAAGAAAGGTTGGAAGGAGTGCCACACAAAAATAAAATAAAATGGGAGCTGCTCTTTGAAGGTTTGTCTGGCACGGGGGTTAGAGTGCCCACTACCATTCGTTGACAACAGCAAACACCTCTCAAAATTTTACTTTTATGCTCTCTATATGTTTTCAAAACCAAAGCTCTAGCACAAATATAGCAATCAATGCTTCCTTCTGCGAAGAGCCATTCTTTTACTTTTATGTTGAGTCAGTTCACCTAGTTCTCTCCATCCCAAGAAGCAAACACTTGTGTGAACTGTGCATTGATTCCTACATACTTGCATATTGCACTTGTTATATTACTTTACATTGACAACTATCCATGAGATATACATGTTACAAGTTGAAAGCAACCGCTGAAACTTAATCTTCCTTTGTGTTGCTTCGATACCTCTGCTTTGAATTATAGCTTTATGAGTTAACTCTTATGCAAGACTTATTGATGCTTGTCTTGAAGTACTATTCATGAAAAGTCTTTGCTATATGATTCATTTGTTTACTCATTGCATTACCATTGTTTGGATCGCTGCATTCATTACATATGCTTACAATAGTATGATCAAGGTTATGATGGCATGTCACTCCAGAAATTATCTTTGTTATCGTTTACCTGCTCTGGACGAGCAGAAACTAAGCTTGGGGATGCTGATATGTCTCCGACGTATCGATAATTTCTTATGTTCCATGCCACATTATTGATGATATCTACATGTTTTATGCATACTTTATGTCATATTTATGCATTTTCCGGCACTAACCTATTAACGAGATGCCGAAGAGCCGATTCTTTGTTTTACGCTATTTTTGGTTTCAGAAATCCTAGTAAGGAAATATTCTCGGAATTGGACGAAATCAACGCCCAGGGGCCTATTTTCACACGAAGCTTCCAGAAGACCGAAGATGATACGAAGTGGGGCCACGAGGTGGCCAGACACCAGGGCGGCGCGGCCTGGGCCTTGGCCGCGCCGGCCTGTTGTGTGGGGCCCTCGTGTGGCCCCCTGACCTATCTCCTCCGCCTACTTATAGCCTTCGTCGCGAAACCCCCAGTACCGAGATCCACGATACGGAAAACCTTCCAGAGACGCCGCCGCCGCCAATCCCATCTCGGGGGATTCAGGAGATCGCCTCCGGCACCCTGCCGGAGAGAGGAATCATCTCCCTGAGGACTCTTCACCGCCATGGTCGCCTCCGGAGTGATGAGTGAGTAGTTCACCCCTGGACTATGGGTCCATAGCAGTAGCTAGATGGTCGTCTTCTCCTAATTGTGCTTCATTGTCGGATCTTGTAAGCTGCCTAACATGATCAAGATCATCTATCTGTAATGCTATATGTTGTGTTTGTTGGGATCCGATGGATAGAGAATACTATGCTATGTTGATTATCAATCTATTACCTATGTGTTGTTTATGATCTTGCATGCTCTCCGTTATTAGTAGAGGCTCTGGCCAAGTTTTTACTCTTAACTCCAAGAGGGAGTATTTATGCTCGATAGTGGGTTCATGCCTCCATTAAATCTGGGACAGTGACAGAAAGTTCTAAGGTTGTGGATGTGTTGTTGCCACTAGGGATAAAACATTGATGCTATGTCCGAGGATGTAGTTATTGATTACATTACGCACCATACTTAATGCAATTGTCTGTTGTTTTCAACTTAATACTGAAAGGGGTTCAGATGATAACCTGAAGGTGGACTTTTTAGGCATAGATGCATGCTGGATAGCGGTCTATGTACTTTGTCGTAATGCCCAATTAAATCTCACAATACTCATCATATCATGTATGTGCATTGTCATGCCCTCTCTATTTGTCAATTGCCCAACTGTAATTTGTTCACCCAACATGCTATTTGTCTTATGGGAGAGACACCTCTAGTGAACTGTGGACCCCGGTCCATTCTTTTAATCGAATACAATCTACTGCAATACTTGTTCTACTGTTTTCTGCAAACAATCATCATCCACACTATACATCTAATCCTTTGTTACAGCAAGCCGGTGAGATTGACAACCTCACTGTTTCGTTGGGGCAAAGTACTTTGGTTGTGTTGTGCAGGTTCCACGTTGGCGCCGGAATCCCTGGTATTGCGCCGCACTACATCTCGCCGCCATCAACCTTCAACGTGCTTCTTGGCTCCTACTGGTTCGATAAACCTTGGTTTCTTACTGAGGAAAAACTTGCCGCTGTACGCATCACACCTTCCTCTTGGGGTTCCCAACGGACGCGTGCTGTACGCGTATCAAGCAGATTTTCTGGCGCCGTTGCCGGGGACCTGAAGGAACAAGCTTTCCTCCCTCGTCAACTATGCGCCAGTCCTGGACAGCATCAGCGCGTCCAGGGTTGGCGCCATGCGCGCTCTGGCGCGGCATGGGCGAGTTCTGGGCGCCACTGGGCGCTCGTGTTCTGGCGTCTCCGGCGCATGGCTTCGTCGAGTCAAGGGCTGGGCAGTGTCAGGTGAGTGAGAGGAAGATAATTGACAAGGTGGTGCAGTCCAGAGGTGACCAGAGAGGGTGCTAGCCGTTGAGTGGTGATACGCGTACAGCACGCGTCCGTTGGGAACCCCAAGAGGAAGGTGTGATGCGTACAGCGGCAAGTTTTCCCTCAGTATGAAACCAAGGTTTATCGAACCAGTAGGAGCCAAGAAGCACGTTGAAGGTTGATGGCGGCGGGATGTAGTGCGGCGCAACACCAGGGATTCCGGCGCCAACGTGGAACCTGCACAACACAACCAAAGTACTTTGCCCCAACGAAACAGCGAGGTTGTCAATCTCACCGGCTTGCTGTAACAAAGGATTAGATGTATAGTGTGGATGATGATTGTTTGCAGAAAGCAAAACAAAGATTGCAGTAGATTGTATTTCAGTATAGAGAATTGGACCGGGGTCCACAATTCACTAGAGGTGTCTCTCCCATAAGATAAACAGCATGTTGGGTGAACAAATTACAGTTGGGCAATTGACAAATAAAGAGGGCATGACCATGCACATACATATTATGATGAGTATTGTGAGATTTAATTGGGCATTACGACAAAGTATATAGACCGCTATCCAGCATGCATCTATGCCTAAAAAGTCCACCTTCAGGTTATCATCCGAACCCCCTCCAGTATTAAGTTGCTAACAACAGACAATTGCATTAAGTATTGCGCGTAATGTAATCAGTAACTACATCCTTGAACATAGCACCAATGTTTTATCCCTAGTGGCAACAGCACATCCATAATCTTAGAGATTTCTGTCACTTCCTGCATTCACGGAGACATGAACCCACTATCGAGCATAAATACTCCCTCTTGGAGTTACAAGCATCTACTTGGCCAGAGCATCTACTAGTAACGGAGAGTATGCAAGATCATAAACAACACATAGACATAACTTTGATAATCAACATAACAAATATTCTCTATTCATCGGATCCCAACAAACACAACATATAGAATTACAGATAGATGATCTTGATCATGTTCGGCAGCTCACAAGATCCAACAATGAAGCACAATGGGGAGAAGACAACCATCTAGCTACTGCTATGGACCCATAGTCCAGGGGTAGACTACTCACTCATCACTCCGGAGGCGACCATGGCGGCGTAGAGTCCTCCGGGAGATGATTCCCCTCTCGGCAGGGTGCCGGAGGCGATCTCCTGAATCCCGAGATGGGATTGGCGGCGGCGGCGTCTGGAAGGTTTTCCGTATCGTGGCTCTCGGTACTGGGGGTTTCGCGACGGAGGCTTTAAGTAGGCGGAAGGGCAGGTCAGGGGGCCACACGAGGGGCCCAGATAACAGGGCCGCGCGGCCAAGACCTAGGCCGCGCCGCCCTGTAGTCTGGCCGCCTCGTGGCCCCACTTCGTCTCCTCTTCGGTCTTCTGGAAGCTTCGTGGCAAAATAGGACCCTGGGCGTTGATTTCGTCCAATTCCGAGAATATTTCGTTACTAGGATTTCTGAAACCAAAAATAGCAGAACAAAGAATCGGCACTTCGGCATCTTGTTAATAGGTTAGTTCCAGAAAATGCACGAATATGACATAAAGTGTGCATAAAACATGTAGATATTATCAATAATGTGGCATGGAACACAAGAAATTATCGATACGTCGGAGACGTATCAGCATCCCCAAGCTTAGTTCTCGCTCGTCCCGGCGAGTAAAACGATAACAAAGATAATTTCTGGAGTGACATGCCATCATAACCTTGATCATACTATTTGTAAAGCATATGTAGTGAATGCAGCGATCAAAACAATGTATATGACATGAGTAAACAAGTGAATCATATAGCAAAGACTTTTCATGAATAGTACTTCAAGACAAGCATCAATAAGTCTTGCATAAGAGTTAACTCATAAAGCAATAAATCAAAGTAAAGGTATGGAAGCAACACAAAGGAAGATTAAGTTTCAGCAGTTGCTTTCAACTTATAACATGTATATCTCATGGATATTGTCAACATAGAGTAATATAATAAGTGCAATATGCAAGTATGTAGGAATCAATGCACAGTTCACACAAGTGTTTGCTTCTTGAGGTGGAGAGAAATAGGTGAACTGACTCAACAATGAAAGTAAAAGAATGGTCCTTCATAGAGGAAAAGCATCGATTGCTATATTTGTGCTAGAGCTTTTATTTTGAAAACATGAAACAATTTTGTCAACGGTAGTAATAAAGCATATGTATCATGTAAATTATATCTTACAAGTTGCAAGCCTCATGCATAGTATACTAATAGTGCCCGCACCTTGTCCTAATTAGCTTGGACTACCGGATCATCGCAATGCACATGTTTTAACCAAGTGTCACAAAGGGGTACCTCTATGCCGCCTGTACAAAGGTCTAAGGAGAAAGCTCGCATTGGATTTCTCGCTATTGATTATTCTCAACTTAGACATCCATACCGGGACAACATAGACAACAGATAATGGACTCCTCTTTTATGCATAAGCATGTAACAACAATTAATAATTTTCTCATATGAGATTGAGGATATTGTCCAAAACTGAAACTTCCACCATGGATCATGGCTTTAGTTAGCGGCCCAATGTTCTTCTCTAACAATATGCATGCTTAACCATAAGGTGGTAGATCTCTCTTACTTCAGACAAGACGGACATGCATAGCAACTCACATGATATTAAACAAAGAATAGTTGATGGCGTCCCCAGAAACATGGTTATCGCACAACAAGCAACTTAATAAGAGATAAAGTGCATAAGTACATATTCAATACCACAATAGTTTTTAAGCTATTTGTCCCATGAGCTATATATTGTAAAGGTGAATGATGGAATTTTAAAGGTAGCACTCAAGCAATTTACTTTGGAATGGCGGAGAAATACCATGTAGTAGGTAGGTATGGTGGACACAAATGGCATAGTGGTTGGCTCAAGGATTTTGGATGCATGAGAAGTATTCCCTCTCGATACAAGGTTTAGGCTAGCAAGGTTATTTGAAACAAACACAAGGATGAACCGGTGCAGCAAAACTCACATAAAAGACATATTGTAAACATTATAAGACTCTACACCGTCTTCCTTGTTGTTCAAACTCAATACTAGAAATTATCTAGACCTTAGAGAGACCAAATATGCAAACCAAATTTTAGCATGCTCTATGTATTTCTTCATTAATGGGTGCAAAGTATATGATGCAAGAGCTTAACATGAGCACAACAATTGCCAAGTATCACATTATCCAAGACATTATAGCAATTTACTACATGTATCATTTTCCAATTCCAACCATATAACAGTTTAACGAAGAAGAAACTTCGCCATGAATACTATGAGTAGAGCCTAAGGACATACTTGTCCATATGCTACAGCGGAGCGTGTCTCTCTCCCATACAATGAATGCTAGGATCCATTTTATTCAAACAAAAACAAAAAACAAAAACAAACCGACGCTCCAAGAAAAGCACATAAGATGTGATGGAATAAAAATATAGTTTCAGGGGAGGAACCTGATAATGTTGTCGATGAAGAAGGGGATGCCTTGGGCATCCCCAAGCTTAGACGCTTGAGTCTTCTTAGAATATGCAGGGGTGAACCACCGGGGCATCCCCAAGCTTAGAGCCTTCACTCTCCTTGATCATATTGCATCATACTCCTCTCTTGATCCTTAAAAACTTCCTCCACACCAAACTTAGAACAACTCATTAGAGGGTTAGTGCATAATAAAAATATACATGTTCAGAGGTGACACAATCATTCTTAACACTTCTGGACATTGCATAAAGCTATTGGACATTAATGGATCAAAGAAATTCATCCAACATAGCAAAAGAGGCAATGCGAAATAAAAGGCTGAATCTGTCAAAACAGAACAGTTCGTATTGACGAATTTTATCGAGGCACCAGACTTGCTCAAATGAAAATGCTCAAATTGAATGAAAGTTGCGTACATATCTGAGGATCACTCACGTAAATTGGCATAATTTTCTGAGTTACCTACAGAGAAAACAGCCCAGATTCGTGACAGCAAAGAAATCTGTTTCTGCACAGTAATCCAAATCTAGTATGAACTTTAGTATCAACGACTTTACTTGGCACAACAAAACACTAAACTAAGATAAGGAGAGGTTGCTACAGTAGTAAACAACTTCCAAGACACAAAATAAAAACAAAGTACTGTAGTAAAAACCATGGGTTATCTCCCATAAGCGCTTTTCTTTAACGCCTTTCAGCTAGGCGCAGAAAGTGTGTATCAAGTATTATCAAGAGACGAAGTGTCAACATCATAATTTGTTCTAATAATAGAATCAAAAGGTAACTTCATTCTCTTTCTAGGGAAGTGTTCCATACCTTTCTTGAGAGGAAATTGATATTTTATATTACCTTTCTTTATATCAATGATAGCACCAACAGTTCGAAGAAAAGGTCTTCCCAATATAATGGGACAAGATGCATTGCATTCAATATCCAAGACAACAAAATCAACGGGGACAAGGTTATTGTTAACGGTAATGTGAACATTATCAACTTTCCCCAAAGGTTTCTTTGTAGAATGATCAGCAAGATTAACATCCAAATAACAATTTTTCAGCGGTGGCAAGTCAAGCATATTATAAATTTTCTTAGGCATAACAGAATTACTTGCACCAAGATCACATAAGGCATTACAATCAAAATCTTTAACCTTCATCTTAATGATGGGCTCCCAACCATCCTCTAGCTTTCTAGGAATAGAGGCTTCGCGTTCTAGTTTCTCTTCTCTAGCTTTTATGAGAGCATTTGTAATATGTTGCGTGGAAGCCAAATTTATAGCACTAGCATTAGGACTTTTAGCAAGTTTTTGCAAGAACTTTATAACTTCAGAGATGTGGCAATCATCAAAATTCAAACCATTATAATCTAAAGCAATGGGATCATCATCCCCAATGTTGGAAAAAATTTCAGCAGTTTTATCACAGGCAGTTTCAGCAGTTTTAGCAGTTTCAGGCAGTTTCTCGCGCTTTGCATTAGAAGTGGAAACATTGCTAACACCAATTCTTTTATTATTAATAGTGGGAGGTGCAGCAACATGTGTAGAATCAACATTACTTGTGGTGGTAATAGTCCAAACTTTAGCTATATTATCTTCTTTAGCTAGTTTTTCATTTTCTTCTCTATCCCACCTAGCACGCAATTCGGCCATTAATCTTATATTCTCATTAATTATAACTTGGATGGCATTTGCTGTAGTAACAATTTTATTTTCAATATCCCTACTAGGCATAACTTTCGATTTCAAAAGATCAACATCAGAGGCAAGACTATCAACCTTAGAAGCAAGTATATCAATTTTCCCAAGCTTTTCTTCAACAGATTTGTTAAAAACAGTTTGTGTACTAATAAATTCTTTAAGCATGGCTTCAAGTCCAGGGGGTGTGTTCCTATTATTGTTGTAAGAATTCCCATAAGAATTACCATAGCCGTTGCCATTATTATAAGGATATGGCCTATAGTTGTTACTAGAATTATTCCGGTAAGCATTGTTGTTGAAATTATTATTTTTAATGAAGTTTACATCAACATGTTCTTCTTGTGCAACCAATGAAGCTAATGGAACATTATTAGGATCAACATTAGTCCTATCATTCACAAGCATAGACATAATAGCATCAATCTTATCACTCAAGGAAGAGGTTTCTTCGGTAATTTACCTTCTTACCTTGTGGAGCTCTTTCCGTGTGCCATTCAGAGTAATTAATCATCATATTATCAAGAAGCTTTGTTGCTTCACCAAGAGTGATGGACATAAAGGTACCTCCAGCAGCTGAATCCAATAAATTCCGCGAAGAAAAATTTAGTCCTGCATAGAAGGTTTGGATGATCATCCAAGTAGTCAGTCCATGGGTTGGGCAATTTTTAACCAGAGATTTCATTCTTTCCCATGCTTGTGCAACATGCTCAGTATCTAATTGTTTAAAATTCATTATGCTACTCCTCAAAGATATAATTTTAGCAGGGGGATAATATCTACCAATAAAAGCATCCTTGCATTTAGTCCATGAATCAATACTATTCTTAGGCAGAGATAGCAACCAATCTTTAGCTCTTCCTCTTAATGAGAAAGGGAACAATTTTAATTTTATAATGTCACCATCTACATCTTTATACTTTTGCATTTCACATAGTTCAACAAAATTATTAAGATGGGCAGCAGCATCATCAGAACTAACACCAGAAAATTGCTCTCGCATAACAAGATTCAGTAAAGCAGGTTTAATTTCAAAGAATTCTGCTGTAGTAGCAGGTGGAGCAATATGTGTGCATAAGAAATCATTATTATTTGTGGTTGTGAAGTCACACAACTTAGTATTTTCAGGAGTACCCATTTTAGCAACAGTAAATAAAGCAAACTAGATAAAGTAAATGCAAGTAACTAATTTTTTTGTGTTTTTGATATAGCAAACAAGATAGCAAATAAAGTAAAACTAGCAACTAATTTTTTTGTATTTTGATTTAGTGCAGCAAACAAAGTAGTAAATAAAACTAAGCAAGACAAAAACAAAGTAAAGATATTGGGATGTGGAGACTCCCTTGCAGCGTGTCTTGATCTCCCGGCAACGGCGCGAGAAAAAGAGCTTGATACGCGTACAAAGCACGCGTCCGTTGGGAACCCCAAGAGGAAGGTGTGATGCGTACAGCGGCAAGTTTTCCCTCAGTATGAAACCAAGGTTTATCGAACCAGTAGGAGCCAAGAAGCACGTTGAAGGTTGATGGCGGCGGGATGTAGTGCGGCGCAACACCAGGGATTCCGGCGCCAACGTGGAACCTGCACAACACAACCAAAGTACTTTGCCCCAACGAAACAAATGAGGTTGTCAATCTCACCGGCTTGCTGTAACAAATTATTAGATGTATACTGTGGATGATGATTTTTTGCGTAAAGCAGTAAAACAAGATTGCAAGAGATTGTATTTCAGTATAGAGAATTGGACCGGGGTCCACAGTTCACTAGAGGTGTCTCTCCCATAAGATAAACATCATGTTGGGTGAACAAATTACAGTTGGGCAATTGACAAATAAAGAGGGCATGACCATGCACATACATATTATGATGAGTATTGTGAGATTTAATTGGGCATTATGACAAAGTACATAGACCGCTATCCAGCATGCATCTATGCCTAAAAAGTCCACCTTCAGGTTATCATCCGAACCCCTCCAGTATTAAGTTGCTAACAACGAGACAATTGCATTAAGTATTGCGCGTAATGTAATCGGTAACTACATCCTTGAACATAGCACCACTGTTATATCCCTAGTGGCAACAGCACATCCATAATCTTAGAGATTTCTGTCACTTCCCAGCATTCACGGAGACATGAACCCACTATCGAGCATAAATACTCCCTCTTGGAGTTACAAGCATCTACTTGGCCAGAGCATCTACTAGTAACGGAGAGCATGCAAGATCATAAACAACACATAGACATAACTTTGATAATCAACATAACAAGTATTCTCTATTCATCGGATCCCAACAAACACAACATATAGAATTACAGATAGATGATCTTGATCATGTTCGGCAGCTCACAAGATCCAACAATGAAGCACAATGGGGAGAAGACAACCATCTAGCTACTGCTATGGACCCATAGTCCAGGGGTAGACTACTCACTCATCACTCCGGAGGCGACCATGGCGGCGTAGAGTCCTTCGGGAGATGATTCCCCTCTCCGGCAGGGTGCCGGAGGCGATCTCCTGAATCCCCCGAGATGGGATTGGCGGCGGCGGCGTCTCTGGAAGGTTTTCCGTATCGTGGCTCTCGGTACTGGGGGTTTCGCGACGGAGGCTTTAAGTAGGCGGAAGGGCAGGTCAGGGGGCCACACGAGGGGCCCAGATGACAGGGCCGCGCGGCCAAGACCTAGGCCGCGCCGCCCTGTAGTCTGGCTGCCTCGTGGCCCCACTTCGTCTCCTCTTCGGTCTTCTGGAAGCTTCGTGGCAAAATAGGACCCTGGGCGTTGATTTCGTCCAATTCCGAGAATATTTCGTTACTAGGATTTCTGAAACCAAAAACAGCAGAAAACAGCAACTGGCACTTCGGCATCTTGTTAATAGGTTAGTTCCAGAAAATGCACGAATATGACATAAAGTGTGCATAAAACATGTAGATATTATCAATAATGTGGCATGGAACACAAGAAATTATCGATACGTCGGAGACGTATCAAGTGGCATGCCATGCCACGACATGGCATGGTCTGCTCGATTTGGTCAAGCAAGGGTCAGGGCAAGTGGTGGTACTGGTGTTGTGAAGTGAGAGGAAGGTCCAGGGGTTGTTGTGGTGGCTCAGGTTGGACCAAGTCCTCTCCATTTTCCAGCATGGGCACAAATTGATACCCTGCCCTAAAGGTGTTTGAGGTAATGCCCGAAAGAAAAATATTTCTGAATTTTGCAATTCTTTTTGGTGGGTTGTGATCATATATTAAATGGAGTAGAATGGTGTTGGTTTGGTTCAATTTGGAATTGGTTTGCAAAATCTCAAAATGCATATGATCTTAGTTTTGTTTCAATGTCTCCACTTGGCTTGCTTCTAGTTTGAAATTGAGACAGAGTTTGAGGTGAGGGTTTTGAGCAAAGTTGTTGTCCTTGATGTTGTCTTGGAAGAGGTGCAAAGAGTTGGCCAAGTGTAGAAAGGAAAAGTTAAAAACCGGGGGCTCAAAGTGGGTATCATGCTGAAAATATCACACATGACCATAATCACATGTGAGCACAAATTTGATTCAAATTTGATTTGAATTGAGTTTGATTGTTTCCAAAAGTGTTAATAAGTTTTTAGTATCCATTTACAACTAATGGTGCAAACCAAAATGGTCTAGGTTAATGTTTTGCAAAAATGGCATAGGCCATATGTGTGTGTTGAATTGATTTTTATAATTTCTTTTCTATTTTCTTTTTATTTGACTTTGGATGATCAAGTGATCATTGTTAGGGTTTTAGAGTAAGAGTAAACACATAAGCAAGCATCATGGCAAAAGCACACTCAAATAATTAATAAGGTGAGCTATATGCATAGTCCTATATGATGAGAAAAAGTTTTTGTTGGCTCTGATTTTTGGATTCTTGAAATCTCTCTCTTGTTCCTTTTATTGAAAACTTGGGATGTTACAAACCCTTCCCCCTTACAAAAGATCTCGTCCCGAGATCTAAAGAAAACTAGGTACTAAAGAGATCTGGGTATTCCTTCTTCATATCTTCCTCGCGTTCCCAAGTGGCTTCTTCTTCGGTGTGATTGCTCCATTGTATCTTCAGGAACTTGATACTTCTGGTGCGGGTGGTCCTGAAAGCTTCTTCAAGGATGCGAATAGGCACTTTTCGTGGTATGTTAGATCCTTGTTGATATCAATGGCTATGTGGTCGATGTTCTTGAACACTTCGGTCTTCTCCGGCACTTCTAGGCACTTCCGGAGTAGTGAGATGTGAAACACATTGTGCACGGTGGACATTTCTTCCGGTAGTTCAAGCTGATATGAAACTTCTCCTCGGCGACTCAGAACTTTGAATGGTCCGACATATCTGGGGGCGAGCTTTCCTTTGAGTTGGAATCTCTGCATTCCTTTGAGGGGTGAGACTTTGAGATA
The DNA here is from genome assembly GCF_019359855.2 of Lolium perenne. NCBI lineage: Eukaryota > Viridiplantae > Streptophyta > Magnoliopsida > Poales > Poaceae > Lolium > Lolium perenne. The sequence continues at coordinate 261,707,258 of NC_067247.2, forward strand.
CACAAAATCTCCGATCTCGAATGTCATATCTCGACGTCTCTTGTCGGCGTAGCTTTTCTGTCTTGACTGGGCTGTCTTGAGGTATTCGCGGATCTTGTGCACCTTCTCTTCGGCTTCTCGGAGAATATCGGGGCCGAAGACTTGACTATCTCCGACTTCCGACCAGTTCAGAGGGGTACGACACTTCCTTCCGTACAGGGCTTCAAAGGGGGCCATCTGTAAGCTGGCCTGATAACTGTTGTTGTAGGAGAATTCTGCGTATGGTAGACAGTCTTCCCATTTGGATCCATACTCTAGCACACTGTAATATCCCAGGTTTAGAGGCTATAAAATGAGAGAACACCAAAGTGTGCATTGCATTCATGCATAGAAAATCCGGGGAATTTTCGCGCTTTCAAACAAAACTTACCACGATGGCGAAGTTTCACTTGACTTGCTGAAACTGAAGTAGATCATCAAGTCAAGCGCTATAAACTTCACTGTGATCTTTGCTAAAACCTTGTTTTGGGTAGAGATGATTTGATCTATGGGCTAGATCAAATAGAATTAGTTTTAAAACAAACAATACCTTAAGTAAGGATCAACTACATGATCTTATAAAGGATCTCAACATAACATTCATTACAACAACACATGAATAATTATTCAACCATAAATCAAAGAACATAAATAAATAAGACACTATTCTTTACTTATCTTATCCATGTCTTCTACTAAATAAATGTTCCTACCATGAGTCACATGGTATATCTTTTCCACTACAATACTTGAACCATGTCAAGGACATTCATATTCATTCTTCATTAACCTTGACCATTCCAATCTTATTTCCCAATTCATTCCATTAAACCTTAGAGAAAGGAGAGAATCATCAATATGCTTATATCATCCATTAAATAGAACCTAGCTAAATATTTAAACCTTGTCCAAGGGAGGTAATTGTTGATACTAACCAATGTTATAATAAGTATAAGTAAAGTATTAAACCCTATTTGACCTAGCTAAAACTTGATAGTAAGTAAGAACCTATTCTTCTAGTAATTATAGAGAGGCAAGTGTTGTGATCATTACACCTTGGTAATGATCATAAACTCTAGAGAACCCTACTTATTCAGAAGAGCTCAACCTAAAGAGGTATACTCAAGTATATGGACTTATACTTGATCTTGGAGAGAGAATCATAATTCACCAATGAATTGTTATGAGGCCAATACTCTGATCATTACAAATTGGGTGATGATCATAAACCTTAAGAATCTAAGTGAGTGTGTTGAGAGAAGTATTAAAGAGGAGAGATTAGTGAGGAATAAGTGGATCAAGTCTAATGCATGATTTTACCTTATAAATTAAGATGATAAGTTAAATCTATATATATGATCCATAGATCTCATTCTTCTCATGAAATAATAAATATACCAATGGTAGTTCATCTAGACCAATACTCATGCCTTGTATAGAATAGTAATGATGTTTTATTTAAACCTTGCCAATCCAAATATCACTCTGGATCATAAGAAGAACCCTGCCATACCTCATGCCTATTTAATACTTAAAGTAGTGAAGTATTCCCAAAACCCTAAACCTTCTCACATAGAATCCACTCCACATGAAATATTGTCCTAACTTGTGTATCATGGATCACAAGTATAAACCAAGCCACATATGCTTATGGACTAAATGCCTTTGGTGAGTAGAATGGAACCAATACCCTATTTTACTTTGCTATCCAAATACCTGGTTTAGTGAACCAAATGAAATAGTATTCAGATAAGTAATTTAGTTAACCATAATGAGCTTAGGATCTATTGTAAATAATTCAAGTAGTAGTTGCTAAGCAAGAGTAGAGAATATAGAGTTGATCCAACCATCTTCATAAACCCTTAGAAGTGATTCTCCACATGAAATCATGAACCAATCCTATTCTCAACACCATTTACTTTAAACTCTAGTCAAAATTAAAATAGATATGAACAATCAATGTTGTTAAGCACATTAGTTAAACCTAATAATATTTTCACCATTCACTTGTTATCAAATTTCAAACCATTGAAACAGAAATGGTTCCTAAATTATAAAAGAATGGAGATCAATATCTTAACCATTTCCATTTTATTAAACCTCACAAAGAGTCACTCTAATTAAAATTGAATAGTTGTTTAAACAAAAGAATTATGCAGTGAGTATTATCAAGAAGTGATATGGATATTCAAATAAGTTTTGAACCTGCAAAACAAAATAAAAATCAGATCTGAATTCAAATAGAAATCTCAAATAGAAAATAAAAACAGAAAATAGAAATTTGAAAAAGAAATGGAGGGAAAGCTCACCTGGCTTACCTGGACCACGCAGCCCAACGCAGCAGCCCACCATCGGCCCATCCTCGCGTAGAACCAGTCCAGATACCGTTTCGGCGTCTTTAAAATTCGTGTAAAGGAGAGACGGCGTCGTCGTCTTCCTCTCCGGGGACGACAGCGCAGAGAAGAGCCCTGGCCACGTCCTCGTCGCGGATAACCTCGGCCCGGACGTCGCCAAACCCTCCAGAACTGCACCCTGTCGATCTCGCGTCCGTCTTATCTTCAGTGCATTCCGATTCGTGCCCAAATCGTGCACCACACACACCGCCACATCCCGGCCGTCTCCGTCGCCATGCCGCCGCTGTAGAGCTTCCATAGGGCTATAAATATACGAGCAGCTCCGCCACGGAACCCTAATCCTTCAAAGCTTATCCATTCCCTCTCTATCCCTCTCAATATCCCACAATAATCCGTAGCACCTCGCCGGAGTCGAGGACGAACTCGACGGTACAGACCACCCCGGTCTCCAGCGCAGGGTCGAGGAGGTGCGCCTCGGCGCATAGGTCATCTGGGAGCAAGCACACGTCAAGGGGAGCTCGGAGCTGGACAAATTTGATCGTTCCCTTTCTCAGTACCTCGCCGGTAATGGCGAAATCGAGCTCATCCCCATCGCCAATCGACACCGCCGACCACACCATCAGCACCAGGGTGAGCAGACGCATCGATTGACCTCTTATTTGCCTCATTTGGTTAGCGGTAGCCCGAGTTAGCTACCTCACCGGAGATCACCGCCGCGGTACCCATCGCCGGCGACGCTCTGGCGATTCCCCGCGGAAACGACCACCACCAGTAGCTTCACCTTGTTGTGCTCGTTCTGATGCACTTCACCGCGCATCCAGGGGAGCCCTGAATCGGCTGCGCCACCACGTTATGGCCGCCGGCGTTTAACCGCCGATGATGCCAACGTGGCATGTGGGGTCTCCCTGGCATCGTTGACTGGTCGTTGCCCGCGTGGCAATTGACCCAGTCAACAGGCCCACCAGTCAGTGACTGTGGGTACAGCTCGAATCGGTATGCTTAGTATTTAGTGTTAATTTCAAATTCCAGAAAATTGCTGAAACTTTGCAAAATTCTAGAAAATTCATATCAACTCAGAAAAATATGAATAATATATCAAAATGCTCACAAAAATAAACTCTACTCAAATAAAATATAAAACAAAAATGTGTGTCAAAATAAAATTTCACTTATTTTTAACCTTATTAATTATGCCATTTCATTTATTTAAAATAAAATTTGAATTCAATAATTAGTGAAGTTTCAAAAATTAAATATTAGTTATTCAGTAACTAAGTAAAATGTTAGGATTAATTTTATTTACCATATTTGCATTAACTTAATTATTAAAGGTAATTCATAAACCCTAATTGCAAATTACTATTTTCTATTTTCTTTAAATAGTAATAACTCAAGAAAATCTTATAAGCCAATATTATTTTGGTAAATCAAAAGTTATTTACTTAAACATCTTTAGTTAATAAGTTAATTATTTTAAAAACCTAATAACAATTATTAAACCTTGATTCTTAATTAAACCAAAATAGGAGTTACTCAAATTATTAATCTTGTGAAAATTAATAAAATGTCAAACCATTCCTAATTTTGATTCAAAGTAATTAGTAATCACACCTATATTGTCAATTATCATTTTAGGAGTTATACCATAATCTAGAAACCCTAGTTTTAATTTAAGTAAGACATTGATCTCATTATTTCATGTGATCATCCTAAATTAGTGCAACCCTAAAACCCTAGGGATTTAACCCATGTGATCATTACACTTTAGTAGTAACTCTAAAACCCTAGTTGCTTATCACATCTGATCATGTGAACTTCAACTTTAATTGTAGAACCTTGATAAGTAGCCAATTAATGCTTAATCATGATCCATCAACATAAAAACCAATTCACATGAGTCGTCATTTCATGTTCCTATTCTTAATTAAAACCTATATGATTCACTAGTATCACCTAGGTATAAACCCTAGCTTGTTACAACATGTTAGCACCATTGATCACCACTCCTATATACCATACCATTAGGATTAACCTCAACCATCAAACCCTAGTTAAACCATGATGATAAACCCTAATACCAACCTTGTGTAACAATTCACAACACATGCTCCTATCCAACTAAACCCTACTTAGGAAATAATAAGTCACTTAGCTTAGAAACTATTAGTGATTATTTAGTGAAGCAAATGAGAAACCATAGTAAACCCTAGTAGCTAATTTATAGAACCATCTGGATAACCATCCTTTGATATGATATCATAATCAACCATAGTAATAAACCTGCCCATACTTGTTGTATATAGAACCAATTCAACTTAAGAACCCAACTAGTTCCTATTAGTGGAACTAAATGAATTCAATAGTAAACCCTAGAAGCCTTAGCACCTATGTATAGTAGTTCATATTCTTATTTAACTTGTTCTTCAAAAGTTATTCTTTTGAAGTACAAATATCAATCAAACCTTAGAAGCCTTAATCCTTCTTTGAAATACTAAATGTTTCTTAAACAACATGTTCTTCAAAAGTTATTCTTTTGAAGTATAGTATAAGTAATAATCAACCATGTGCTATAGAACTTTAAAATTGACAACTGTTCTTTACATATTATTCCACCACTATTCTTTATGTGTATAATTGTTATAATGTCTTATATCACTTGATTACGATGCTAATATAACCAAACCCTAATAAGAACCTTGTTTGAGAACCATTCTAAAAGTGCAACCAACCCTAAAGAAATCTTTACAACTCATACATCATAAATCATTGGGGTTAGGTTACGCTTGGGACGATCGCATCTCATATTATGCATTATAGCATCCTTGCTAGTTCTTTAAACATTGTCCTTACCGGACGATGATGGTATTTCAGAATTTGGAGTTATCACGTATCGAAGCTTTTGCCTGCATAATCTTGCAGTCAAGAAAGGCAAGTTCATCGCTTGCTCATGTCATTTGATTATTTTTATCAAACTATATGCAAAGTACTATACTTATCACTCATGCATTGAAAAGCAAAGTATTATTTTACAATTATGAATATGACTATGTGGTGGGCAATGGAACCATGGTATGTGTTGATATGGTGGAGGTTCCATTGCATGGGTTATATTAACCTAGGATTAATTACCAATGCCGTCCAGTGATTCTAGCGCCGTACATATCGCGTTGACCATAAGATCTATAATGGCTACGGGAAGTCAATTTGTATCTTTTCCCTTCTGCACGCCAACGGATTGGTAGAGACGGTGGGGTGTTGGAGGCACTGCCGCAATAGGTTGGGAAATCCTTTTAAATCCCCATCCATTAGTGATGTTAATCTCTACCATCTATGAGGGATTGTTCGGAGTACACCATGAGTAAAGCCGTATTATCGGGGGAAGTCTACTGGAGGTGTACGGTTGGACAAAAGGGTGGGTTTGCAGGGTCGCGGAGAAGGCAGTGATTGGCTTGGACCTTACACCTGGCCCCACACCAAGGAAGTGTGGACGGGAACGATCACCCGGTTGGTATCAAGGATAAGTTCTCTTATGGGAAAAGTAACGCACCTCTGCAGAGGATACTGAATCGTGACTGTCACTCCCTGTTCCGGGAAGGGAACTGCGAACGCGGCAGGAAAGGAACTCCACGAAGTTCTGGTCAACCTGTGAAGACTGACGGGCATAGTTTTCAGAATAAAATAAACCTTTTGAAGAAATGTTTATGAAAACTTGCATTGGCCTATGACTTTCTGGTCTATGGCTGTAGCTAGTGCATGATACACATATTTCCTAATATGAACTTGCTGAGTACGCTCGTACTCATTCTATCTCGTTTGAACCCCCTTCTTAGAGCAATGCACCGAAGGAGAAACTACCGTGGAACTCGAAGACAAAGGAGTCAACTGCAACAATATGAAGAATCCAATTAAAGAAGTCAATGGAGTCAACTTCTACATCAGCTATTATGGAAACCTAGACTAGTAATAGAAGGGAACCTTTCCCTAATCCTAGCACCTAAGTAGCTAGAATTTCTATAGCAAGCCAAGTAGCTCTTAAGCTAGAGTTAGCAATCAGATAGACTACGAATCGTTCTTCTGGAGCTTTATTTGAAGTTTTACCTCACTGTAAAGTAGGAGGTTGTGTTGATCTTATGTAAACGGTTCGTGTGTACTTCTATAGACATACCTTGGACTCGCATATGTTTCTGTTGTACCACTCTGAGAGATGTAATATGGGTGGAACGGTGTTTCACTTGTGTTATGTCAACGACTTGTGTACTACACCATGCAGTGGTACGCTGGGTCATCACAGCTGGTATCAGAGCAAATGCTTTGACCCTAGGATTAAAACCCTTTAAAGGAGACCTATAGGTTTGGTAGTGTCTATAGGAAGTTGTCTTAGCCAAATCAACTATTCTTTTGACTTGAGATGGGTATTCACTTGAGAATAATCCTGACACACTTGAGTCAATCTTTCTAATCTATATTTCTTAAGTAAAGTAGTTAGTTATATGGCTTCATTCCAAATAATTAGAACGCCATTGAAGCTTAAGATAATGGGTGGTAGTAGACCACAGTTGGTATACAATACATGTTAGTCCAAAGAGAGGATACAACCATAAGGAAGATATCCTATTGGAAGAAGTATACCAATACAAGTATTGTTAAGTAAGAGTCATTAAAAACACTAAGATGAAGGATGTTAAGTGAGGAATATAAGATATATAAGGTAGTATATGTCTATGATGAGTCAATCATAGGAGATAAGGAAGAGTGATAGGAGTTACATGAGTCTACTTGCAATAATAAACTAGGTACTCATATATGAATCACTTGAGAATCATGGTATGATGGAGTAGAACATCATAAGTACGATAACAAAAGAATGATAAGGAGTAAGGATTTAGGGAATAGTTCGAAAGCTTAGGCCTTAAAATCCTGGAAACTGTACCAAGTATGTTAGAATCATAGTCCTTAGTTGAAAGAAGGCTTATTTAGAGCATATCACATAGAGAAATCCTAGAGTTATAGGTGGTATATCCTAAACAATCATGTGTTAAGAGTAGACATATTAGAAATAATTGTATTATAGGAAGTAGTCTTCAATAGCACATATATATGGTATACTACTTTGTTAGTATTTCCAAAGAAAACTAGGTTAACTTCAACTATCCCAAGCCATTTTGTTTCAAGTTTGTCTCATTGCAAACGTGCAATTAAGACAAATGTTGAGACAAATAGTAGAAATTCACGTATTGTGCTAAGTATCACAACCTAAACCTATCTTATGTGGTGTTATATACTACACATCTGATCCTGATATTTAGGGATGTCTTACCCAATTATTATATTCAGGCATATAAGGATGTGTATTATAAACACAAAGCTGGATTTTCTTGGATTTTCTTGAATCTTCATTGATTGACTAGATCCATACATGAAGTTTGACTTTGATATGCAAATGCATGTTGCAATATCAAGCTCTTACTTGATGTTATAGGTCTAGAGGGTAAAGGTATTCGTGTGAGGAAGTGACGAATTCTGAAGATTTTGAAGATAAGATGAAGGTTCACTTGAAGAAGGAAGTAAAGTTGTGGGAAGTAACCACAATACTCCGAAGGAAGGACCAATCAAAACTCACTTTTATCCTTAATCAAGGAGTACTTCAACATGGAAGTATCATGGAAGTGAGAAAAATAGTGAATATGGAGTGGTATTAGTTGACCCATATTCAGTATGGAAGAAGGCAATGCAAGTGAAGTCACTTACAATACTATTTTCATAGTGTAAACAAGTGATTTCTTGCAAACAAACCCTGGAAGAAGGATAATAGACAAGTGCAGTCGCAGCTGGTATAATAAGACCGCAGCTGATATAGGATAATCATGAAGAGAAAGCATTGAAAGTTAGGTATATCTTATCTAAAACTATGTAAGCAGCCACAGCTGGTAGGTAGATATTGCCTAAAACCATAACATAGCCACAGCTGGTATGCAATAAGCCACATCTGGTACTAGGTAGTCTGCAGCTGGTACCAGATAGCCCACAGCCTGAACATTTCTTTACCCTAAAAGAAAGGGGGATTCCGCAGCTAGTATTTCACAGCTGGTATCTCGTGGTTGGTAAATATTTAGTCGGAGGATTCATAATGGATACCCACAACTGTGTGGATACACCGCAAAGAATTCTTCGTGAGACTTTAGAAAGGTACAAAATATAAACCAGACTTAAACCAACTACCTAACCTTGGAGTTTAATGATTAGAAGAAAGGAAGATTGAAGATCATTAGTAAACTCCAAGGGGGAGAGGAAGGCTGAATGAGAAGTATTAAGATATAATATTTGGAGTATGATGGACCAAGAAGAAGGTCTGAACTGAGAGGAAGTCCGATCTTATTTTTATAAGGTTGTTGGGAACTACTCATATAATAGTACTCTCAGGAGGTTGTCAGACCAGAAGCCGAGATTCATATCTCGAGGAAGTAAGGGTTAGACCTTAACTTGAGTGGGTAATTATAATTACTCGAAACCAAGAGAACTCAAGTAAGTTTAAGATGATGAAGTTGGATGAAGAAAATGTCGGAGGACAATCAAAGCCTAAAAAGATACTATACAAAGGACCTTGACCATACTAAAACATAAGACTATTAGAAAGATTCCTTTCATGGAACCTAAAGAAACCAAAAGGAAGATAACTAGCATAAACTAGAAGCCATGATTGGATGGACTAAATGAGTCTAATCCATTCGTAGGACTAAACCACCAGGACCATGCTTATTGTAAATACCTTACGAAGTACCATTACTTTCGTTATGGTAGTAAGGGAAAACAATACCTTACTTTAAACCAATCCTTTAGAATCAAGGTTTGAACATCGCAGCTGGTACACCATAGTGCCATATTATACCGCAGCTGGTAGAACCAAGCTTTGAGTACCCAAATAGGAAGATGTCACCACAACCATTAGTAAAGTCCATTAACTCAATAAGATGTCCTAATCCAAGAATCTTTGGAGAGTAAGCCTATAAGCTTAGAGTGTTGGAAGAAATCATAGAATAGAAGAAAGTATTAGTGCCAGACATCAGAAGACTCCAGGAAAGATCTGGACAAGAGATATATTCCACTATATCTACTGTGATCACCATGGAGTTGAAGGATGGTGATCTGTTCAAGACATTTCAACATTCCGAAACATGAGAGCGTTCGAACTTCGGGACGAAGTTCAGTTTAAGGGGGAGAGGCTGTAATATCCCAGGTTTAGAGGCTATAAAATGAGAGAACACCAAAGTGTGCATTGCATTCATGCATAGAAAATCCAGGGAATTTTCGCGCTTTCAAACAAAACTTACCACAGTAACTGAAGTTTCACTTGACTTGCTGAAATTGAAGTAGATCATCAAGTCAAGCGCTATAAACTTCACTGTGATCTTTGCTAAAACCTTGTTTTGGGTAGAGATGATTTGATCTATGGGCTAGATCAAATAGAATTAGTTTTAAAACAAACAATACCTTAAGTAAGGATCAACTACAAGATCTTATAAAGGATCTCAACATAACATTCATTACAACAACACATGAATAATTATTCAACCATAAATCAAAGAACATAAATAAATAAGACACTATTCTTTACTTATCTTATCCATGTCTTCTACTAAATAAATGTTCCTACCATGAGTCACATGGTATATCTTTTCCACTACAATACTTGAACCATGTCAAGGACATTCATATTCATTCTTCATTAACCTTGACCATTCCAATCTTATTTCCCAATTCATTCCATTAAACCTTAGAGAAAGGAGAGAATCATCAATATGCTTATATCATCCATTAAATAGAACCTAGCTAAATATTTAAACCTTGTCCAAGGGAGGTAATTGTTGATACTAACCAATGTTATAATAAGTATAAGTAAAGTATTAAACCCTATTTGACCTAGCTAAAACTTGATAGTAAGTAAGAACCTATTCTTCTAGTAATTATAGAGAGGCAAGTGTTGTGATCATTACACCTTGGTAATGATCATAAACTCTAGAGAACCCTACTTATTCAGAAGAGCTCAACCTAAAGAGGTATACTCAAGTATATGGACTTATACTTGATCTTGGAGAGAGAATCATAATTCACCAATGAATTGTTATGAGGCCAATACTCTGATCATTACAAATTGGGTGATGATCATAAACCTTAAGAATCTAAGTGAGTGTGTTGAGAGAAGTATTAAAGAGGAGAGATTAGTGAGGAATAAGTGGATCAAGTCTAATGCATGATTTTACCTTATAAATTAAGATGATAAGTTAAATCTATATATATGATCCATAGATCTCATTCTTCTCATGAAATAATAAATATACCAATGGTAGTTCATCCAGACCAATACTCATGCCTTGTATAGAATAGTAATGATGTTTTATTTAAACCTTGCCAATCCAAATATCACTCTGGATCATAAGAAGAACCCTGCCATACCTCATGCCTATTTAATACTTAAAGTAGTGAAGTATTCCCAAAACCCTAAACCTTCTCACATAGAATCCACTCCACATGAAATATTGTCCTAACTTGTGTATCATGGATCACAAGTATAAACCAAGCCACATATGCTTATGGACTAAATGCCTTTGGTGAGTAGAATGGAACCAATACCCTATTTTACTTTGCTATCCAAATACCTGGTTTAGTGAACCAAATGAAATAGTATTCAGATAAGTAATTTAGTTAACCATAATGAGCTTAGGATCTATTGTAAATAATTCAAGTAGTAGTTGCTAAGCAAGAGTAGAGAATATAGAGTTGATCCAACCATCTTCATAAACCCTTAGAAGTGATTCTCCACATGAAATCATGAACCAATCCTATTCTCAACACCATTTACTTTAAACTCTAGTCAAAATTAAAATAGATATGAACAATCAATGTTGTTAAGCACATTAGTTAAACCTAATAATATTTTCACCATTCACTTGTTATCAAATTTCAAACCATTGAAACAGAAATGGTTCCTAAATTATAAAAGAATGGAGATCAATATCTTAACCATTTCCATTTTATTAAACCTCACAAAGAGTCACTCTAATTAAAATTCAATAGTTGTTTAAACAAAAGAATTATGCAGTGAGTATTATCAAGAAGTGATATGGATATTCAAATAAGTTTTGAACCTGCAAAACAAAATAAAAATCAGATCTGAATTCAAATAGAAATCTCAAATAGAAAATAAAAACAGAAAATAGAAATTTGAAAAAGAAATGGAGGGAAAGCTCACCTGGCTTACCTGGACCACGCAGCCCAACGTAGCAGCCCACCATCGGCCCATCCTCGCGCAGAACCAGTCCAGATACCGTTTCGGCGTCTTTAAAATTCGTGTAAAGGAGAGACGGCGTCGTCGTCTTCCTCTCCGGGGACGACAACGCAGAGAAGAGCCCTGGCCACGTCCTCGTCGCGGATAACCTCGGCCCGGACGTCGCCAAACCCTCCAGAACTGCACCCTGTCGATCTCGCGTCCGTCTTATCTTCAGTGCATTCCGATTCGTGCCCAAATCGTGCACCACACACACCGCCACATCCCGGCCGTCTCCGTCGCCATGCCGCCGCTGTAGAGCTTCCATAGGGCTATAAATATACGAGCAGCTCCGCCACGGAACCCTAATCCTTCAAAGCTTATCCATTCCCTCTCTATCCCTCTCAATATCCCACAATAATCCGTAGCACCTCGCCGGAGTCGAGGACGAACTCGACGGTACAGACCACCCCGGTCTCCAGCGCAGGGTCGAGGAGGTGCGCCTCGGCGCATAGGTCATCTGGGAGCAAGCACACGTCAAGGGGAGCTCGGAGCTGGACAAATTTGATCGTTCCCTTTCTCAGTACCTCGCCGGTAATGGCGAAATCGAGCTCATCCCCATCGCCAATCGACACCGCCGACCACACCATCAGCACCAGGGTGAGCAGACGCATCGATTGACCTCTTATTTGCCTCATTTGGTTAGCGGTAGCCCGAGTTAGCTACCTCACCGGAGATCACCGCCACGGTACCCATCGCCGGCGACGCTCTGGCGATTCCCCGCGGAAACGACCACCACCAGTAGCTTCACCTTGTTGTGCTCGTTCTGATGCACTTCACCGCGCATCCAGGGGAGCCCTGAATCGGCTGCGCCACCACGTTATGGCCGCCGGCGTTTAACCGCCGATGATGCCAACGTGGCATGTGGGGTCTCCCTGGCATCGTTGACTGGTCGTTGCCCGCGTGGCAATTGACCCAGTCAACAGGCCCACCAGTCAGTGACTGTGGGTACAGCTCGAATCGGTATGCTTAGTATTTAGTGTTAATTTCAAATTCCAGGAAAATTCTTTGAAACTTTGCAAAATTCTAGAAAATTCATATCAACTCAGAAAAATATGAATAATATATCAAAATGCTCACAAAAATAAACTCTACTCAAATAAAATATAAAACAAAAATGTGTGTCAAAATAAAATTTCACTTATTTTTAACCTTATTAATTATGCCATTTCATTTATTTAAAATAAAATTTGAATTCAATAATTAGTGAAGTTTCAAAAATTAAATATTAGTTATTCAGTAACTAAGTAAAATGTTAGGATTAATTTTATTTACCATATTTGCATTAACTTAATTATTAAAGGTAATTCATAAACCCTAATTGCAAATTACTATTTTCTATTTTCTTTAAATAGTAATAACTCAAGAAAATCTTATAAGCCAATATTATTTTGGTAAATCAAAAGTTATTTACTTAAACATCTTTAGTTAATAAGTTAATTATTTTAAAAACCTAATAACAATTATTAAACCTTGATTCTTAATTAAACCAAAATAGGAGTTACTCAAATTATTAATCTTGTGAAAATTAATAAAATGTCAAACCATTCCTAATTTTGATTCAAAGTAATTAGTAATCACACCTATATTGTCAATTATCATTTTAGGAGTTATACCATAATCTAGAAACCCTAGTTTTAATTTAAGTAAGACATTGATCTCATTATTTCATGTGATCATCCTAAATTAGTGCAACCCTAAAACCCTAGGGATTTAACCCATGTGATCATTACACTTTAGTAGTAACTCTAAAACCCTAGTTGCTTATCACATCTGATCATGTGAACTTCAACTTTAATTGTAGAACCTTGATAAGTAGCCAATTAATGCTTAATCATGATCCATCAACATAAAAACCAATTCACATGAGTCGTCATTTCATGTTCCTATTCCTAATTAAAACCTATATGATTCACTAGTATCACCTAGGTATAAACCCTAGCTTGTTACAACATGTTAGCACCATTGATCACCACTCCTATATACCATACCATTAGGATTAACCTCAACCATCAAACCCTAGTTAAACCATGATGATAAACCCTAATACCAACCTTGTGTAACAATTCACAACACATGCTCCTATCCAACTAAACCCTACTTAGGAAATAATAAGTCACTTAGCTTAGAAACTATTAGTGATTATTTAGTGAAGCAAATGAGAAACCATAGTAAACCCTAGTAGCTAATTTATAGAACCATCTGGATAACCATCCTTTGATATGATATCATAATCAACCATAGTAATAAACCTGCCCATACTTGTTGTATATAGAACCAATTCAACTTAAGAACCCAACTAGTTCCTATTAGTGGAACTAAATGAATTCAATAGTAAACCCTAGAAGCCTTAGCACCTATGTATAGTAGTTCATATTCTTATTTAACTTGTTCTTCAAAAGTTATTCTTTTGAAGTACAAATATCAATCAAACCTTAGAAGCCTTAATCCTTCTATGAAATACTAAATGTTTCTTAAACAACATGTTCTTCAAAAGTTATTCTTTTGAAGTATAGTATAAGTAATAATCAACCATGTGCTATAGAACTTTAAAATTGACAACTGTTCTTTACATATTATTCCACCACTATTCTTTATGTGTATAATTGTTATAATGTCTTATATCACTTGATTACGATGCTAATATAACCAAACCCTAATAAGAACCTTGTTTGAGAACCATTCTAAAAGTGCAACCAACCCTAAAGAAATCTTTACAACTCATACATCATAAATCATTGGGGTTAGGTTACGCTTGGGACGATCGCATCTCATATTATGCATTATAGCATCCTTGCTAGTTCTTTAAACATTGTCCTTACCGGACGATGATGGTATTTCAGAATTTGGAGTTATCACGTATCGAAGCTTTTGCCTGCATAATCTTGCAGTCAAGAAAGGCAAGTTCATCGCTTGCTCATGTCATTTGATTATTTTTATCAAACTATATGCAAAGTACTATACTTATCACTCATGCATTGAAAAGCAAAGTATTATTTTACAATTATGAATATGACTATGTGGTGGGCAATGGAACCATGGTATGTGTTGATATGGTGGAGGTTCCATTGCATGGGTTATATTAACCTAGGATTAATTACCAATGCCGTCCAGTGATTCTAGCGCCGTACATATCGCGTTGACCATAAGATCTATAATGGCTCTGGGGAAGTCAGCTGTATCTTTTCCCTTCTGCACGCCAACGGATTGGTAGAGACGGTGGGGTGTTGGAGGCACTGCCGCAATAGGTTGGGAAATCCTTTTAAATCCCCATCCATTAGTGATGTTAATCTCTACCATCTATGAGGGATTGTCCGGAGTACACCATGAGTAAAGCCGTATTATCGGGGGAAGTCTACTGGAGGTGTACGGTTGGACAAAAGGGTGGGTTTGCAGGGTCGCGGAGAAGGCAGTGATTGGCTTGGACCTTACACCTGGCCCCACACCAAGGAAGTGTGGACGGGAACGATCACCCGGTTGGTATCAAGGATAAGTTCTCTTATGGGAAAAGTAACGCACCTCTGCAGAGGATCTTGAATCGTATTTGTCACTCCTGTTCCGGGGAAGGGAGCGAACGCGGCAGGAAAGGAACTCCACGAAGTTCTGGTCAACCTGTGAAGACTGACGGGCATAGTTTTCAGAATAAAATAAACCTTTTGAAGAAATGTTTATGAAAACTTGCATTGGCCTATGACTTTCTGGTCTATGGCTGTAGCTAGTGCATGATACACATATTTCCTAATATGAACTTGCTGAGTACGCTCGTACTCATTCTATCTCGTTTGAACCCCCTTCTTAGAGCAATGCACCGAAGGAGAAACTACCGTGGAACTCGAAGACAAAGGAGTCAACTGCAACAATATGAAGAATCCAATTAAAGAAGTCAATGGAGTCAACTTCTACATCAGCTATTATGGAAACCTAGACTAGTAATAGAAGGGAACCTTTCCCTAATCCTAGCACCTAAGTAGCTAGAATTTCTATAGCAAGCCAAGTAGCTCTTAAGCTAGAGTTAGCAATCAGATAGACTACGAATCGTTCTTCTGGAGCTTTATTTGAAGTTTTACCTCACTGTAAAGTAGGAGGTTGTGTTGATCTTATGTAAACGGTTCGTGTGTACTTCTATAGACATACCTTGGACTCGCATATGTTTCTGTTGTACCACTCTGAGAGATGTAATATGGGTGGAACGGTGTTTCACTTGTGTTATGTCAACGACTTGTGTACTACACCATGCAGTGGTACGCTGGGTCATCACACACACAGGCTCTGATACCAACTTGTCAACACCCGAATTTTTAAGTCTGGATGCCTATTATGTCATGCATCGCAATCCCAAGAAATTGTTGTTGCGAGGCATAATAGTTAAGTATCACAGTCATCATTCATTACAAACCATAATGTCTTACAACTTGGAATCACATGATCCATATTACACGAATAGTTGATCTATTGATCAACGAACAAACACAAGTTCATAGCGGAAGCGTAAGATACAAGGACCCTCTAGTCCACAGGCCAACGCTTGACGTTAGAAGCTCCTAGTTGTTGTAGGCATCCTGCTGATCGTCATCCTCGTACTGCTGCTCGGCTTCATAGTCTGGCCATTTGAATAGCCAGGGACAAAGCCGTGAGTACTTTAAGTACTCGCAATCTGATACTAAAGTAAGTACTAACATTACTATTGCGAGTGTTCTAAGCTCTAAGGTTATTTGCATAAAGCCAATTTTAGTTGAGAAACCTTTTAGTAAACAACTCCTCATAGGCT
Source organism: Lolium perenne (assembly GCF_019359855.2). Classification (NCBI taxonomy): domain Eukaryota; kingdom Viridiplantae; phylum Streptophyta; class Magnoliopsida; order Poales; family Poaceae; genus Lolium; species Lolium perenne. The sequence continues at coordinate 261,723,720 of NC_067247.2, forward strand.
AACTAACTCAAGTGGGAACATTAGTGTCATTCCCACAACTCTGTTGTGATTCACATTCAAAAATCACCGTTTAAGTTCAAGTTCAAATTCACCAGTCACAAAGATATAAATTCTGATGACGGAAACCGTATGGCCTTTCCAATTGTCCATATCCGCGGACGCGGATATTCGAATAGGTTTACACTCTGCAGAGGTTGCACACTTGTGCCACAACATTTGATTACATCCGTCAGGGATAAACCCCGAATAATCATAACTCAGTACGCGGATCATCAACCGTTAACCTTTCACTTACACACCCTAGTATAGGCACCTCTCCCCATGAGCTTGGCCTCCCGGTGAAAACCAACTGTTAACCCGGGAACTGCACAGGGCTTGGCCGTACAATTCACCTCAATTCACATCATTTCTCAACAACGGAGGCAGCCTCAAGCGTAACCCCTATGACGTGTGTTCAGAGGGAACCCATACTAAGACACATAAATTTCCAGCTAAGCCTTACCCATAATCAGGTATTGTGGGGGTACTCAAGAATTGGAATGGTATCGCATCCAACTCAATTATCAGTTTTATTCATTTCACCAAGTCAATTTCATGTCATATTCACCTTCAAAATCTTTCAATGGAAATGACTCATCATTCCAAGGTTTTCAACATCATCCTTTCATAAACACATGTTCCCATCTAGAGTAGTCATTTTTAATTTAGCACTAGCATCTAGGTATGAGGGGTGCTAAGTACTTTGCTTTGCTTCTAGGCTAACTTTGATACTCTTGTACTGTAATATCCCAGGTATTGGGGTTACAAAAATAGAGGAAACAGATGTGTGCATTGCATTCATGCATAGAAAATCTGGGGAATTTTCGCGCTTTAAAGTAAAACAGTCACAGTAACTGAAGTTTCACTTGACCTTGGTGGAATTGAAGTAGCTCATCAAGTCAAGTGCTATAAACCTCAATGTGACTTTGTTAAAACATTGTTTTGGGTAGAGATGATTTGATCTAAGGGGTTAGATCAAATGGAACTAATAATCAACACAACAACACTTTACTCAATGATCAACTGCTTGAACTTATTAAAGATCATAACATGGTATTTCTTGCTACAACATAAGAACATCTATTTAAGTACAAACCAAGTAACAATAAAATGGAGAAACCATTCTTCACTATCTTCTCCCTGTCTTAAAACTAATCCATAATCCTACCATGAAACCTCAGGGTATTCATTCCACTTCAACATTGGAGTTATAACAAGAAGATCCACTCCAGAAATAGATATTCTTCTCCATTCCAAGTTATTACACATCAAACCTAGAGAGGTGAGAGTTCTATAGTATTTATTAAAGGAGCAATAACAAACCCTGAGCTAAACCTTGGATATACATCCAAGTATTCAAATCATCATCTTTAAGAGGAACCCTAGGATCTTATTCAAGATATTTCCTAGAGAGAGAACCCATTTATGTTAACCATAGATATTGGTGACCACATCATTATCTTTGGAGAATAACCTTAGGTTAGCAGTGAAGTCCTTCCCAAATAAGAGAGACCATTTAGATCAATCCAAGCTTTACCTAATTAAGAATAAAGGACAACCTTTGAACTAAAATATTAGGTTGAAAACTAATTCCCTTGGAGTGGTGAGATAACCCATTATCACAGGGTATAATACCATATCCATGAATTGATAAGGAAAGTAAGAGACCAATCCAACTAAGATAAACAATTGAATCTTTAGCTCAGTAACCTAAATAAATATTAGGAGTACACCATAAACCCTAGAATAAACCATTCCTATATGAGGGAACTCAAGCTATGGAGTTACACTCAAGATAGTTGAGGCAACACTTGGATTTGAGGGAGAGAACTATTCTTATACCCAGATGACCCTATCATCATTGTTTGAGAAGAACCCTAGCAGAATATCTCAGGCATTCTCCTGGGATATAAACTAATGAGTCAACCATAGAAGTTCTATCCTAGAAAGTAAAATAGAAGTGCTATACATTAATTGATCAGGACAATGCTTGATCATGGAACTGAGAAACCTAATTAATGAGAGATACCTTAGGAAGCCAAACCTTGATCATTATAAATTGAGTGATGATCATAAACCCTAAGAACTTGAGGTAGAGATATTAAGAACAAGAGGACCATGTCTAATCCATGATCATGCTCTTGATGTATGTGAGGATAAGTTAAACCCTACTAGGATAAGTAGACCTCATCCCCACATGAAATTATAGGGAGATCACTAGTAAGCAACCATATGCTTATATCCCAACCTTTACTTGTGAATCACTTGGTGATCATAAGTAGAATTCTACCACATCTACATTCCACTTATTTTTCACTTAAGAACCACAAGAAAACATTAAGAGTAAAACTCTATGCTTTATATGGTAAGAAACCATACCCCCATAAGACCAAAGTTAACTATAAAAAGAACTATAACTAATGTAGTTACTTTAATGGTACAATTGAGAATACTAATAGAAGTTAATTGGTAGAAGATAAAACCAATTCCCAAATCCTTAGTAATTAGTGTAGCACATGAAATATTAAGCAAGTAACCACCTCATCATGGTTAGGGGAGATTAACCCTAGCACATGCAATATGGTGTCATCTCATCTCACAACCTAGAATTAAATCTCAACCCTAGTTTATGTATCACTATGATGATCATAATATGAACCTAGGCCATAATTGAAATGCAAACCAATTGCCATTAGGTGAATATCATTAGAACCCTAGTATGGCATAGTAATAAAATCTTAGGCATCAATTATTGAACCTAGTATTAATCTAGTGCTAAATCCTACAACTGAAAACCATGAGAGGTGATCAACCACCCATTCTTGTAACCAAGACCAAACCATGAGGGAAACAAGGTCTATCTTAGATACTTTCAAAGGTAATGATAGTGTTAACCTAAAAAGGGGTTATAGTCGAAATTATAAAACCCTAAAAAAATCTGGTGCTCATATAAAATCATAGGTAAGACATCCACTTCTAAAATAAGAAGTCAAGTCCTAACAAAAACCTCTAAAATATCTGGGGTAGAAATTATTAACTCTAATGATTAAAAACAAATTTGATTCTATAAGAAAAAGGAAATCCAAATGAATATTTAAAACCATACATAAATGAACATTGTAATAAAGCTCACATATATTAAAGGATTATTCAAAAACAACTCAGTAATGCAGTGATCCTTTTCTTTGTCCTAATGATATTCAAATTGTAAAAATGTCTGCAGGGTATAAAATGATTTAAATTCAAATTAAAAACAGAATGCAAAATATAAAAGGAAAACAGAAAATAAAAATAGAAAGGAAAAGAGAGGAGAGGCTTACCAGACTACCTGGCCGTAGCGGCCCATCACCGCAGCCCAAGCCACAGCCCAAGCACCGGCCCAAGTCGCAACCCACCATACCTGTTCAAAAAAATATAAACGAAGGAGGGGCTTCATCCTCATCTCCTTCTCCACGCATGGACGACAGCGAGTTGGCGTGCTCCCTTTCTCCCTCTCGCTGGCGGCCTGCCCTTGCTCGATGGTGTGGCGTGGCATGCTCCACCGTGCGGTATAAAACTCTGGACGAACCAAAGCTGCTCGTTTCTTCCTCCTCTGTCCCAAATTCTCCACGCCGAAACCCTAACCCGCACTGCCTCCGGTCATCGCCGACGATGGAGACAACCCCGTGCCTCACAGAGACCACCATCGGAACCGCCGTCCTCGACATGGTCTCCGTGCGCGAGGAATCGAGCTGAATCTCCCGCCAGCGACCACACCTGGCTGTCTTCTCCGACGCCGGTGACGGCTCAATCCGGCGGCACAGACCCTCTCCGGCTTCGCCGTCAAGCTTGGCGTGTCTCTGGTGAGCTCCTCGATCTCCTGGCGTGCTCTCCATGCTCCCTAGCCCACCGTAGCGTCGCCTCACCGTGTCCCTGCTCGAACCGCCGCAGACCTCACCGCCGATCGAGCTCCGGCGACCCAAACATAGCGGCGCCGCCCTCAAACAGTTCCCCATGACACCAGAGTCGCATACGTTTAGTCTCCTGCCCGCGCACGACCAAAATCATCGTCGATTGACGAATTTCCCGCCGCCCAGTAGCCTCTGGTGATGAACTCGATTTTGACTTCGGTCAAAATCGACGTGGACCCTGGGTCCACCAGTCAGTGGCTACGTGGGTAACTGGCCGGGTACATTTAGTATTCCTCTGATTTAAATTTCAATTCATTAATTACTGCAGCTTTGCAAATTTGTATAAAATTCATATTAAGTCAGAAAAATATAAATAAGATATTAAAATTCTTGGAAAAGAAAACTCTATCCAATAAAAATATAAAATGAAAATTTTATTATTAATAAAAATTTAATTATTTAATATTTGTTATTTAAGCCTTATTTATCAATCCTAAATTCAATTAAAACTTCAATAATTAGGAAAACTATCTAAAATAAATAAAAACCAGTAAAGTAAATAAAGAAAACATTAACACTAATTTTCTTTATTTGTAGCTTATTTAATCCTTAATGTTGGAATTTAAACCCTGATTAATAATTACCTTAATTATTAATTCATTAAAAATAATATAATGCCAAATTCAATATTATTTTTATTTCCAAGTTATTAATAACTTCAACTTTAAAAATGAAGTTATTAATCCTAGAACTTTATGGTAAATAGCAAACCCTAATTGAATATGGAATGATATCACAACCTTATCATTTCATGTGAAACCTAAAACCCTAATTCAATTAGAAACCCTAGAACCATTACTTCATTTAAACCCTAAATGGTTTCCAAACCTAAACCCCAAGTAACATGTGATCATGTCATTTCGTTAGTAATCCTAGATTCATATCTAGCAACTAAATACTAGTTCAAATCCACATAAAATATGGGAACCCTATCACTACTAATTAGCATCCCATGTATTCATCTTCATCAGACCTAGATGATCAGATGGGGTTGACCAGATGTAAACCCTAGCTCTAAACCTCAGAGACATTATCCTTAGCTATCCTTACTTAGCATCACACCATTGTGATGAACTCCAATAGCAACCATGCTAATATTGACATCATATCCCATACACCCTAAACCCTATTAGTGTGAGATAATTATTAACATCCTATTTAGGAAACCACCATTCCTTACTTAGTGAATCCAATAACAAAACCTAGACAACCTCAACCTTAATTATAATACTTCTTATTAAATAAGAAGTATGTTCTTCAAAAGTTATTCTTTTGAAGAAAATAGAGAATAACCTCAACCCTACCTAACAGGACCTATAAACCCTAGCTAGCAATCACCAGCCAGATAAATGAACCTTGATAGCAACCTTGTATGAATAATTGCTTAGGATGCCTAGGCTTAACTCAACCTTACCAACCCTAGGTGTTGATGAATCCAACATTGTTGGGATACATCTAATACTTACTCCAGAATCTAAATGAAACCATTGTCAACCATAGAACCCCATCAACCTAATTATCATACTTGTTCTTTATTAAAGAAAATGTTCTTCAAAAGTTATTCTTTTGAAGTAGATGATAATTAATCATTAACCATGCCATCTAGTACTAAAACTGACCACTGTTCCTTACTTGTTAAACATTATGCCAATTATCATTCTTTGTGTGCTCAATTGATTATTATGCTTTATTATCTACCTGTTTATAATACCAAATAAATCACACCTGAATAGGAACCTTGTATGTGAATAACTCTAAAAGTGCAACACACCCTAAACCAATCCTTATAACCCACTAATCCTAAATCATCGGGGTTAGGTCACGCTTAGAGCGAATTGCATCTCATTCTTATGCATTATTGCATCCTTGCCAATCTTTTAAACATCGTCCTTACCGGACGATGATGCTATTTCAGAATTTGGAGTTATTGCGTATCGAAGACCTTGTCTGCATAATCTTGCAGCCAAGAAAGGCAAGTTCATCACTTGCTCATGTCATTTGAGTATTTCTATCAAATTACTTGCAAAGTATTATGGTTATCACTATTGCATAAAAATCAAAACCACTACTTTCATAACTATGAATATGACTATGTGGTGGGCAATGGAACCATGGATTGTGTTGATATGGTGGAGGTTCCATTGCACGGGCTTATATCCATCTAGGATTAAACAACAAATGTCGCCAGTGATTCTTGTGCCGTAATACCCGTGTTAACCATAAGATCCGGAGTGGGACGGAGTAGTCAAAAGTGTTTCCACCTCTCGTTCATCAATGGATGCGCTTTACCGTAGACACTTGTATCTGTCAGGGCAAGCGGTTGGCTGGGGAAGCCTTAAGTCCCCACGGCATAGTCCGTAGACACTTGTCGCTCGAAGTGCAAGCGGTTGGCTGGGAAAGCCTTAAGTCCCCATGGTATTGCGGTCTATGATGGGTTGCAGCTACCGGCGAAGGAGTTTGGTTCGATCCCAAACTGTCGTCGTGGTCGGGGTCCACCCGTGAGTGGGAATAATGGGACCGGCGAGGACCCAGGGTCGGGGCATGCAACAAAGGGTGGGTGTTCGAGGTAGCGGAGGAACATGATTGGCTAGACCTTATACCGGGCCTCACACCATAGGAAGTGTGGACAGGAATGTACACCTGGTTGGCACCAAGGATAAGATCTCTTATGGGTAAAGCAACACACCTCTGCAGAGTGTAAAGAACCGTGACCTGTCACTCCCTGTTCCGGGGTATGGAACTGCGAACGCGGCCGGAAAGGAGCTCCATGAAGTTCTAGTAAACCGGTGAAGGCTGACGGACATAGTTCTTCTGAATAAAAGCAATCTTTTGAAGAAATGGTTATGAAAACTTGCATTGGTATTAGACTTTCTGGTCTAATGCCGTAGCTAGTGCATTAAACACCTCTTTCCTATAATGAACTTGTTGAGTACGCTCGTACTCATCCCACTCTTAAATCCCCTGCTTAGATATGGAGGCATCGAAGGAGGATCTACAGTGCAACTCGAAGGTCGAGGAGTCAACAACTACTTCGAGAGACAGGACCCTGTCAGAGGAGTCAGATACCACATCCAACAAGGAGAAAACCTAGTTTAGCCATAGAGGGGAACTAGCTTCCTAAACCTAGCTCCTATTTAGCTAGAATCTATTCATAGCCTCTGTAGCTAGTTAAATACTCTACAAATAGAGTCCGTGATAAGACTAGACTACGAGTCGTTCTTGTGAAGTTTATTTGCAGATTTACCTCATTGTAAAGTAGGAGGCTGTGATGATCTTATGTAACAGAGTCGATGTTGTAATTCTATAGACATACCTTGGACCCGCATATGTTTCTGTTGTACCACTCTGAGTGATATAATACTAGTGGAACGGTGTTTCATTGGTGTTATATCAGACTTGCATACTACACCATGCAGTGGTATGCCGGGTCACCACAGTTGGTATCAGAGCAAATGCTTTGACCCTAGGATTAAAACCCTACAAAGGAGACCTATAGGATTGGTAGTGTCTATAGGAAATTGTTTTAGCTAAACCAAATACTTCTTATGACTTGAGATGGATATTCACTTGAGAATAATCCTGACACACTTAAGTCAACCTTTCTTATCTATCTTTACTAAGAGAAGTTAGTTAGTTAATCCCAAGTAGGTAGTATACCATTAAGTCCTTAAAACAATAGATGAGTAGATCACAGTTGGTATACAACACATGGTAGTCCAAAGAGAGGATACAACCATAAGGAAGATATCCTATTGGAAGATGTGTACCAACACATGTTATAGTTAAAAAGAATTACTCAGACCTGCACTAGAAGTAATATCAAGTGATGAAGATAATTACGATATCCTAATAGAAGATGTAGACCAGATAAGTAATGAGTAAGTAAAAAATTATCTAGACATGTGAAACAGCTGATAGAAAGTGAAAAATATAAGTTATTTAAGGTAGAATAGACCATGATGAGTCAATCATGGGAAATAAGGAAGAGTGATAGGAAAAATATATGTCTACTACAAGTTAGAGTTGCTAATCATATATGATTCACCTGAGAATCATTATGCGATGGAATAGAACATCATAAACATTTAGGAGGAGAACAATAAGAAGTCAGGTCTTCAACAATAAAGCAAGATTTGTGTTCCAAAACCATGGGAACTGTGTCAAGTACATCAGAACCCTAGTAACATGGTAAGAACACATGGAAGTATAGGAACTACATTCCAATAGTATGTGTTTAGAGTAACCATACTAGAACTAGTGGTATCATATAAAATAGTCCTCAACAGCACTTATATATGATATAATACTTTGTTAGTACTTCCAGAGAAAATCAGGTTAACCTTAGCTATCCTAGACCACTTTGTTTCAAGTTTATCTCATTGCAATTGTGCAATCAAGGTAAAAGTTGAGACAAACAGCAGAATCCCAAATATTCGTGCTAAGTATCACAATATAAACCTATCTTACGTGGTGTTATATACTACACATCAGAGCCTGATGTTTCGAGATGTCTTACTCAACTAGTATATTCAGGCTTATGATGGTGTGTATTATAAGCACAAAGCTGAATCTTCTTGGATTTTATTGGATTTTCATTGTTTGACTAGATCCATACATGAAGTTTGACTTTGATATGCAAATGCATGTTGCAATATCAAGTTCTTATTTGATGCTATAGATCTAGAGGGTAATGGTATTCGTGTGAGGAAGTGACGAATTCTGGAAGATTCCGAAGGCAAGATGAAGGTTCATCGGAGAAATGAAGTAAAGTTGTGGGAAGTAACCATAATACTCTGAAAGAAGTCCCAATCAAAACTCATGCTTTACCTCAACAGAGGAGTACTTTAGTACATAAGAAGCATGAAGGTGAGAAATCTGGTGATTATGGTGAAGCTGAAGCAGATCCATAATCCATATAGAAGAAGGAATGCATGGGAAATCACTTAGGATACTATATTCATAGTGTCAGCCAGTGGTTTTCTTGCAAAATAAACCTGTATAAAGGAAGATGATATATGAAACCATAGCAGATATAAGAAGACCATAGTTGATATCAGAAGACCCCAATTGGTATAGAATCAATACTGCGAGATAAAGTAGAAGATGTCTCGTTCAGTTGATCAGGACCTATAATAGAATCCATTTTTTAGATATCAAATAGCCACAATTGGTATCAAGTAGTCCACCATTGGATTATTTGTACCAAGAAATTGTGAACAAATAAAACTTTGTTAGCCAAATAACAATGACCTATAATCATTTAGTCGAAGGATTCACATTGGATGTCCACAATTGAGTGGATACACCACAAGGATTCTTCACGAGACCCTAGAAGAATATAAACCATAAGCTACACCTAGACTAATATTCTAACCATCAATCCAATAGTTGGAAGAAAAGGAGTTGAAGACCACAAGAAAATTCTAAGGGGTAGAGTAAGGATTGAGTTGGATATACAAGTACTCAATACTTTAAGCTAGATCGAAGCAGAAGGTCTGAACTGAGAGGAAGTTCGATCTTATTTTCATAAGATTGTTGAACATTACTTTCAGAAGGATGTCAGACCAGAAGCCGAGATTTATACCTCGAGGAAGTAAGTAGTAGACTATAACTTGAGAAAGTGAGTAATATTCACTCAGCAGTTCGATAGCTCAAGTAATCTAAGGTTAATGAAGTTGGATGAAGAAAATACCATAGACCAAATACAGTTGGAGAAGGCCAAAGACCGAAGGATATTGACTATACCAAAACTAAAGACTAATAGAATGATTCCTTTCATGGAACCTAAATACCCCAAAAATAGTTATAGGTATCAATTATAAACCACGATTGGATGGACTAAATGAGTCTAATCCATTCTTAGAGGAATAAACCACCATGATCAATTCCATAATAAGTACCTTACCAAGTACCATTAATGCAGTTTTGGTAGTAAGGGAAAACAAAGAACTATTTTATCAAATAGGAGAAGGTTATCCAATTAGTCCTCAATTAAGACTGTCAGGACAAGAAGAAGTCCCATCATTGATTCTTCAATGGGAAAGGAAACAAGCTTATAGAGTTGAAATAAATCAAGTAATTAAAGTGAGAAGCCATGGCTCAGAGACAGGTATTATTAGATTCCAGAGAAAAATCATAGATCTGGAGTGAGAAAATAATGTTCAGAAACAAACCCTAATGGATTCCAGGAAGAATCTGGACAAGGGATATATTCAACTATATCTAGTAAGATTAATACGGAGTTCGAGAAAAGATATAGTCTGCACAAGTCAGATCCACACTTCGGAAACGTGAGAGCGATCAAACTTCGAGGACGAAGTTTAGTTTAAGGGGTAGAGACTGTAATATCCCAGGTATTGGGGTTACAAAAATAGAGGAAACAGATGTGTGCATTGCATTCATGCATAGAAAATCTGGGGAATTTTCGCGCTTTAAAGTAAAACAGTCACAGTAACTGAAGTTTCACTTGACCTTGGTGGAATTGAAGTAGCTCATCAAGTCAAGTGCTATAAACCTCAATGTGACTTTGTTAAAACATTGTTTTGGGTAGAGATGATTTGATCTAAGGGGTTAGATCAAATGGAACTAATAATCAACACAACAACACTTTACTCAATGATCAACTGCTTGAACTTATTAAAGATCATAACATGGTATTTCTTGCTACAACATAAGAACATCTATTTAAGTACAAACCAAGTAACAATAAAATGGAGAAACCATTCTTCACTATCTTCTCCCTGTCTTAAAACTAATCCATAATCCTACCATGAAACCTCAGGGTATTCATTCCACTTCAACATTGGAGTTATAACAAGAAGATCCACTCCAGAAATAGATATTCTTCTCCATTCCAAGTTATTACACATCAAACCTAGAGAGGTGAGAGTTCTATAGTATTTATTAAAGGAGCAATAACAAACCCTGAGCTAAACCTTGGATATACATCCAAGTATTCAAATCATCATCTTTAAGAGGAACCCTAGGATCTTATTCAAGATATTTCCTAGAGAGAGAACCCATTTATGTTAACCATAGATATTGGTGACCACATCATTATCTTTGGAGAATAACCTTAGGTTAGCAGTGAAGTCCTTCCCAAATAAGAGAGACCATTTAGATCAATCCAAGCTTTACCTAATTAAGAATAAAGGACAACCTTTGAACTAAATATTAGGTTGAAAACTAATTCCCTTGGAGTGGTGAGATAACCCATTATCACAGGGTATAATACCATATCCATGAATTGATAAGGAAAGTAAGAGACCAATCCAACTAAGATAAACAATTGAATCTTTAGCTTAGTAACCTAAATAAATATTAGGAGTACACCATAAACCCTAGAATAAACCATTCCTATATGAGGGAACTCAAGCTATGGAGTTACACTCAAGATAGTTGAGGCAACACTTGGATTTGAGGGAGAGAACTATTCTTATACCCAGATGACCCTATCATCATTGTTTGAGAAGAACCTAGCAGAATATCTCAGGCATTCTCCTGGGATATAAACTAATGAGTCAACCATAGAAGTTCTATCCTAGAAAGTAAAATAGAAGTGCTATACATTAATTGATCAGGACAATGCTTGATCATGGAACTGAGAAACCTAATTAATGAGAGATACCTTAGGAAGCCAAACCTTGATCATTATAAATTGAGTGATGATCATAAACCCTAAGAACTTGAGGTAGAGATATTAAGAACAAGAGGACCATGTCTAATCCATGATCATGCTCTTGATGTATGTGAGGATAAGTTAAACCCTACTAGGATAAGTAGACCTCATCCCCACATGAAATTATAGGGAGATCACTAGTAAGCAACCATATGCTTATATCCCAACCTTTACTTGTGAATCACTTGGTGATCATAAGTAGAATTCTACCACATCTACATTCCACTTATTTTTCACTTAAGAACCACAAGAAAACATTAAGAGTAAAACTCTATGCTTTATATGGTAAGAAACCATACCCCCATAAGACCAAAGTTAACTATAAAAAGAACTATAACTAATGTAGTTACTTTAATGGTACAATTGAGAATACTAATAGAAGTTAATTGGTAGAAGATAAAACCAATTCCCAAATCCTTAGTAATTAGTGTAGCACATGAAATATTAAGCAAGTAACCACCTCATCATGGTTAGGGGAGATTAACCCTAGCACATGCAATATGGTGTCATCTCATCTCACAACCTAGAATTAAATCTCAACCCTAGTTTATGTATCACTATGATGATCATAATATGAACCTAGGCCATAATTGAAATGCAAACCAATTGCCATTAGGTGAATATCATTAGAACCCTAGTATGGCATAGTAATAAAATCTTAGGCATCAATTATTGAACCTAGTATTAATCTAGTGCTAAATCCTACAACTGAAAACCATGAGAGGTGATCAACCACCCATTCTTGTAACCAAGACCAAACCATGAGGGAAACAAGGTCTATCTTAGATACTTTCAAAGGTAATGATAGTGTTAACCTAAAAAGGGGTTATAGTCGAAATTATAAAACCCTAAAAAAATTTGGTGCTCATATAAAATCATAGGTAAGACATCCACTTCTAAAATAAGAAGTCAAGTCCTAACAAAAACCTCTAAAATATCTGGGGTAGAAATTATTAACTCTAATGATTAAAAACAAATTTGATTCTATAAGAAAAAGGAAATCCAAATGAATATTTAAAACCATACATAAATGAACATTGTAATAAAGCTCACATATATTAAAGGATTATTCAAAAACAACTCAGTAATGCAGTGATCCTTTTCTTTGTCCTAATGATATTCAAATTGTAAAAATGTCTGCAGGGTATAAAATGATTTAAATTCGAATTAAAAACAGAATGCAAAATATAAAAGGAAAACAGAAAATAAAAATAGAAAGGAAAAGAGAGGAGAGGCTTACCAGACTACCTGGCCGTAGCGGCCCATCACCGCAGCCCAAGCCACAGCCCAAGCACCGGCCCAAGTCGCAGCCCACCATACCTGTTCAAAAAAATATAAACGAAGGAGGGGCTTCGTCCTCATCTCCTTCTCCACGCATGGACGACAGCGAGTTGGCGTGCTCCCTTTCTCCCTCTCGCTGGCGGCCTGCCCTTGCTCGATGGTGTGGCGTGGCGTGCTCCACCGTGCGGTATAAAACTCTGGACGAACCAAAGCTGCTCGTTTCTTCCTCCTCTGTCCCAAATTCTCCACGCCGAAACCCTAACCCGCACTGCCTCCGGTCATCGCCGACGATGGAGACAACCCCGTGCCTCACAGAGACCACCATCGGAACCGCCGTCCTCGACATGGTCTCCGTGCGCGAGGAATCGAGCTGAATCTCCCGCCAGCGACCACGCCTGGCCGTCTTCTCCGACGCCGGTGACGGCTCAATCCGGCGGCACAGACCCTCTCCGGCTTCGCCGTCAAGCTTGGCGTGTCTCTGGTGAGCTCCTCGATCTCCTGGCGTGCTCTCCATGCTCCCTAGCCCACCGTAGCGTCGCCTCACCGTGTCCCTGCTCGAACCGCCGCAGACCTCACCGCCGATCGAGCTCCGGCGACCCAAACATAGCGGCGCCGCCCTCAAACAGTTCCCCATGACACCAGAGTCGCATACGTTTAGTCTCCTGCCTGCGCACGACCAAAATCATCGTCGATTGACGAATTTCCCGCCGCCCAGTAGCCTCTGGTGATGAACTCGATTTTGACTTCGGTCAAAATCGACGTGGACCCTAGGTCCACCAGTCAGTGGCTGCGTGGGTAACTGGCCGGGTACATTTAGTATTCCTCCGATTTAAATTTCAATTCATTAATTACTGCAGCTTTGCAAATTTGTATAAAATTCATATTAAGTCAGAAAAATATAAATAAGATATTAAAATTCTTGGAAAAGAAAACTCTATCCAATAAAAATATAAAATGAAAATTTTATTATTAATAAAAATTTAATTATTTAATATTTGTTATTTAAGCCTTATTTATCAATCCTAAATTCAATTAAAACTTCAATAATTAGGAAAACTATCTAAAATAAATAAAAACCAGTAAAGTAAATAAAGAAAACATTAACACTAATTTTCTTTATTTGTAGCTTATTTAATCCTTAATGTTGGAATTTAAACCCTGATTAATAATTACCTTAATTATTAATTCATTAAAATAATATAATGCCAAATTCAATATTATTTTTATTTCCAAGTTATTAATAACTTCAACTTTAAAAATGAAGTTATTAATCCTAGAACTTTATGGTAAATAGCAAACCCTAATTGAATATGGAATGATATCACAACCTTATCATTTCATGTGAAACCTAAAACCCTAATTCAATTAGAAACCCTAGAACCATTACTTCATTTAAACCCTAAATGGTTTCCAAACCTAAACCCCAAGTAACATGTGATCATGTCATTTCGTTAGTAATCCTAGATTCATATCTAGCAACTAAATACTAGTTCAAATCCACATAAAATATGGGAACCCTATCACTACTAATTAGCATCCCATGTATTCATCTTCATCAGACCTAGATGATCAGATGGGGTTGACCAGATGTAAACCCTAGCTCTAAACCTCAGAGACATTATCCTTAGCTATCCTTACTTAGCATCACACCATTGTGATGAACTCCAATAGCAACCATGCTAATATTGACATCATATCCCATACACCCTAAACCCTATTAGTGTGAGATAATTATTAACATCCTATTTAGGAAACCACCATTCCTTACTTAGTGAATCCAATAACAAAACCTAGACAACCTCAACCTTAATTATAATACTTCTTATTAAATAAGAAGTATGTTCTTCAAAAGTTATTCTTTTGAAGAAAATAGAGAATAACCTCAACCCTACCTAACAGGACCTATAAACCCTAGCTAGCAATCACCAGCCAGATAAATTAACCTTGATAGCAACCTTGTATGAATAATTGCTTAGGATGCCTAGGCTTAACTCAACCTTACCAACCCTAGGTGTTGATGAATCCAACATTGTTGGGATACATCTAATACTTACTCCAGAATCTAAATGAAACCATAGTCAACCATAGAACCCCATCAACCTAATTATCATACTTGTTCTTTATTAAAGAAAATGTTCTTCAAAAGTTATTCTTTTGAAGTAGATGATAATTAATCATTAACCATGCCATCTAGTACTAAAACTGACCACTGTTCCTTACTTGTTAAACATTATGCCAATTATCATTCTTTGTGTGCTCAATTGATTATTATGCTTTATTATCTACCTGTTTATAATACCAAATAAATCACACCTGAATAGGAACCTTGTATGTGAATAACTCTAAAAGTGCAACACACCCTAAACCAATCCTTATAACCCACTAATCCTAAATCATCGGGGTTAGGTCATGCTTAGAGCGAATTGCATCTCATTCTTATGCATTATTGCATCCTTGCCAATCTTTTAAACATCGTCCTTACCGGACGATGATGCTATTTCAGAATTTGGAGTTATTGCGTATCGAAGACCTTGTCTGCATAATCTTGCAGCCAAGAAAGGCAAGTTCATCACTTGCTCATGTCATTTGAGTATTTCTATCAAATTACTTGCAAAGTATTATGGTTATCACTATTGCATAAAAATCAAAACCACTACTTTCATAACTATGAATATGACTATGTGGTGGGCAATGGAACCATGGATTGTGTTGATATGGTGGAGGTTCCATTGCACGGGCTTATATCCATCTAGGATTAAACAACAAATGTCGCCAGTGATTCTTGTGCCGTAATACCCGTGTTAACCATAAGATCCGGAGTGGGACGGAGTAGTCAAAAGTGTTTCCACCTCTCGTTCATCAACGGATGCGCTTTACCGTAGACACTTGTATCTGTCAGGGCAAGCGGTTGGCTGGGGAAGCCTTAAGTCCCCACGGCATAGTCCGTAGACACTTGTCGCTCGAAGTGCAAGCGGTTGGCTGGGGAAGCCTTAAGTCCCCACGGTATTGCGGTCTATGATGGGTTGCAGCTACCGGCGAAGGAGTTTGGTTCGATCCCAAACTGTCATCGTGGTCGGGGTCCACCCGTGAGTGGGAATAATGGGACCGGCGAGGACCCAGGGTCGGGGCATGCAACAAAGGGTGGATGTTCGAGGTAGCGGAGGAACATGATTGGCTAGACCTTATACCGGGCCTCACACCATAGGAAGTGTGGACAGGAATGTACACCTGGTTAGCACCAAGGATAAGATCTCTTATGGGTAAAGCAACACACCTCTGCAGAGTGTAAAGAACCGTGACCTGTCACTCCCTGTTCCGGGATATGGAACTGCGAACGCGGCCGGAAAGGAGCTCCATGAAGTTCTAGTAAACCGGTGAAGGCTGACGGACATAGTTCTTCTGAATAAAAGCAATCTTTTGAAGAAATGGTTATGAAAACTTGCATTGGTATTAGACTTTCTGGTCTAATGCCGTAGCTAGTGCATTAAACACCTCTTTCCTATAATGAACTTGTTGAGTACGCTCGTACTCATCCCACTCTTAAATCCCCTGCTTAGATATGGAGGCATCGAAGGAGGATCTACAATGCAACTCAAAGGTCGAGGAGTCAACAACTACTTCGAGAGACAGGACCCTGTCAGAGGAGTCAAATACCACATCCAACAAGGAGAAAACCTAGTTTAGCCATAGAGGGGAACTAGCTTCCTAAACCTAGCTCCTATTTAGCTAGAATCTATTCATAGCCTCTGTAGCTAGTTAAATACTCTACAAATAGAGTCCGTGATAAGACTAGACTACGAGTCGTTCTTCTGAAGTTTATTTGCAGATTTACCTCATTGTAAAGTAGGAGGCTGTGATGATCTTATGTAACAGAGTCGATGTTGTAATTCTATAGACATACCTTGGACCCGCATATGTTTCTATTGTACCACTCTGTAATATCCCAGGTTTAGAGGCTACAAAATGAGAGAACACCAAAGTGTGCATTGCATTCATGCATAGAAAATCCGGGGAATTTTCGCGCTTCAAATAGAATTTACCACAGTAACTGAAGTTTCACTTGACTTGCTGGAATTGAAGTAGATCATCAAGTCAAGCGCTATAAACTTCACTGTGATCTTTGTTAAAACCTTGTTTTGGGTAGAGATGATTTGATCTATGGATTAGATCAAATCGAATTATATTTACAACCACACATTCTTTAAGAATCAAACCCCAACTTATTAACACTTAAAAGTTAGCAACTACCTTTGTGTGTAAATTAATTCACTTATAAACTTATTACCAAATAAGGTAAACCACAGGGTCTAATGTGCATAAAAGCCACACATTCTTATTTAAATCATAACTTATTAAGTATATGGAATATCATAAAACTAAATCCATTTACATTACGAGTTATAGTTCAAACTATTTGAATCAAACCAACTATGAGTATTTTGGAACTCATATGATCATGCCTTGGTGAAATCAAACACCAACTATCCAAATTTGAGGAATAACCTTCAACCTTGATCTTTTGACCAATATTATAATATAATCCAATCAAATATGATATAGTGACCCATCAACAATAATAAAACCATCCACAAGATATTTAGTAACAAATGCCACTTGGCTATCTAAAAATAAATCATATGAGAGGATAATCTCTATGCCACATGGGATGAAAATATCTACATGACTTGCATCCCAAGCTTTGCCACCTCATGCCCAAAGGATTGCTATGGATAAGGGCATGACAACCAAGCACCTTACTCATCAAACCAACACAAGAGTCACCACCTATGTGTCATGATACTAGAGCTTGCCCAAGCCTATAAATAGAGCCACACCCTTCATCCATTTGCTCATCAAGTACCATGTTACATGGGAACAAACACATAGAGCCACTCCATGTGAATTAGCTAGGATCAAGATGAAGAAGCTAGGAGGTGGAGGCATACCACAAGATGTAGGTTTATCAGATTTCCTGAAGAACAAGCTACAGAATATTGCAAGGTAGAATCCCTAGGCAAACCATATATTTTGAGGATCATATCATCATATCTTGAGTAGGACCTTAGGCTATTACAAGACATTTAGAAGTGAGAGAGATTATAGATGCTAACCATAGCCATGTCTATCCTAGAGAATTTTAGAGTAGTATTACATCTTACTTGTTTAAACCAACCTTTAATCTTGTAGATGAGAGCCATGTTCCATTAGTGAAACATAACCAAAGCTTATGCTCATATTCTAATCCTAGTTGTGTATCACATTGGTGATCACTACTTAAACCCTAAACTACATTTGAATTCCAACCCATGGATTAACTTGGATTATAATTAGAACCCTGCCATACCTCATGCCTATTAACACTTCAATTTAGTGAAGCTTATGCAAAACCCTAAACCTTTCAAGTAGAATTCACACCACATAGAATATTAGGTCCTAACTTGTGTATCATGGATCACAAGTATAAACCAATCCATTTACACTTATAAACTAAATGCCATTTGGTGAGTAGAGTGAAACAAACATTCAATTCTATTTGGCTTTCCAAGTACTTGCTTTGGGAACCAAATGAAATAGTATTTTTATAAAATAGAATCACCACAAGAGCAATTGAATTAACTATGAGGATTATAGGATTCATCCTAAATAATTTAAGCCAAAGCTTGATTGATGATTATAGAGGTTATATAACCATCTTCTTAAACCCTAAGAAATAATCCTTCACATAAAATCATAAACCCAATTCCATTTTCCTTCCCATTTGTTAAACCCTAGTTATACCCAAATTCTATATGAATAATCACTAGGCTAAGCACTTGTAAAATAGAATATGTTCACCAATCACATATTCTTAATTTCAGATCTTTTGAAACAGAATTGATTCCTAAATTTAAAGTAATTGAATTGAACCCTAAAATCATATCTATTTGAAAACTTGAATTGTGTCTCATAAGAACCCAAATTAATTAATTATAAAGTGGTTGTTTATAAACAAAACAATACAGTAGGTAGCATTATCAAATTTTTTTGGTATTCAAATAATTTAAGACCTGCAAAATAAGACAGAGTTCAAATTTGAATTCAAATATCAAATATCAAAACAGAAAATAAAAACAGCAAATAAAAATTTGAAATAAAAAGAGAGGGCAAGCTCACCTGGCTTACCTGGCCGTGCAACCCAGCAACAGCCCACGTCGTTGGCCCAGCAGGAGACCAGAAGCAGGCCAACACAGCCCAGACGTGGCCCAGCCCAAAGCCACTTACCGTTTCGCCTGCTTTAAAAATCGTGCGAGAGAAGAAAAGAAGCACCGTCGTCTTCCCCGGCGTCGACAGCACGGCGAAGCCAGTAGGCCACGATCCTCGTCGACGATAAGGACGCCCCGGACGCGTGGAAGCTTCCAGAACTCCTCCCTATGTCCCTCGCGTCCGAGCCTATCCGGAAGTAAAAGGTCGGCGCCCAGGCAAACTCTCCAGACGCCGCCACCTCTTCACCATTGCCGTCGTCGTGTCGCAGCCTCCGTGCTCCCCTCGGCCTATAAATAGGGGTGAAAGCACCGCCGAGCACTTCTTGATCTCATCCACTCCTCCAGATCTTCTCTATCCCTCTCTAGCTCTCAATTCCATCCTCGCCAGTACGCCGGAGCCGAGGAAGAACACGGCGGTACAGGCCACCCCAGCCTCAGGCGCATGGTCGAGGAGACGCGCCTGGCACCGTAGATCATCTGGGAGGAAGGAATCGTCCTGGATCTTCCTCAAGCCGACGGATTTCGCCGATCCCTTTGGCAGTACCTCGCCGGTAATGGCGAAATCGAGTTCAACTCCGGCGGTCATCGACGTCGCCGACCACACCATCAACTTCACGGTGAGCTTGCGCGTCTGTAGAGCATAGTTTCGCTTCCTAGATCCGTCTGTAGCTCGCAATCGATAGTTGGCCGGAGCCCACCGCCGCAGACGTGTTCACCGGCGATGCTCCGGTGACCATTGGGTGGTGGCGTTCATGCTCGTTTGCTCAGCATCGAGTACTGGTTCGAACGCACCTAGTTAGGATGTCCCTGGGGGTCTCTAGCAGCCATTCCGTCGCTCGCCGGAGCTTCACCGGCGTTCTCTCCGGCGAGAGCAACGTGTCACCGCCACCTCAGCTCTGTTGACTGGTCGTTGCCCGCGTGGCAATTGACTCAGTCAACAGGCCCACATGTCGGTGTCTAGGGGTAGAAATGAACCGGTATCTTTAGTATTTTCGCTTATTTCAAATTCCAGTAAATAGTTAAAACTTTGCAAAAGTGTACAAAATTCATTTCAACTCAGAAAATTATGAATAATATATCAAAATACTCACAAAAATAAACTCTATTCAAATAAAATATAAAACAAAAATGTGTGCCAAAATAAAAATTCACTTATTTTTAACCTTATTAATTATGCCTTTTCAATTATTTAAAATGCAATTTGAATTCAATAATTAGTAAAGTTTCAAAATTAAATTTTAACTATTCAGTAACTAAGTAAAATGTTAAGATTAATTTTATTTATCATATTTGCATTAACTTAATTATTAGTGGTAAATCATAAACCTAATTTGCAAATTACTATTTTCTACTTTCTTTAAATAATAATAAGTCAAGAAAATACTATAAAACCAATATTAATTCAGTAACTTAAATATTGTGAACTTAAATAATTTTGATTTGCAACTTGTTATTTTTAAAAACCTAGTAATAATTATTAAACCCTTATCTCTGAATTAAAACTAATCAGGAGTTACTCTAATTATTAAATCTTGTGAAAATTAATAAAATGTCAAAACATCACTAATTTTGATTCAAAGTAATTAGTAATCACAACTCTGTTTATCAATTATTATTTTAGGAGATGTACCATAATTTAGAAACCCTAGTTTCAATTTGAGTAAGACCTTGATCTCATTAATTCATGTGATCACCCTAAATTAGAAGCAACTCCAAAACCCTAGTTATGTGTTACATGTGATCATGTGAATTTCACCTTACATAGAGAACCTTATTATGTGACCAACAAATACAAGTCAGGATCTACCAACATAGAACCAATTCACATGAGTCATCGTTTCATGTCTCTAATTCCAATTTAAAACCTATATGATCCACTAGTGCCACCTAAATATAAACCCTAGCTTGTTACCACATGTTAGCACCAATGATCATCAATCCATTATACCATACCATTAGGATTAACCTCAACCATCAAACCCTAGTTAAACCATGATGATAAACCCTAATATCAACCTTGTGTAACAATTCACAACACATGCTCCTATTTCACTAAACCCTACTTAGGAATTGATAATTCACTTAGCTTAGAAACCATTAGAGATTATTTAGTAAAGCAATTGTGAAGCCATAGTAAACCCTAACTCATAGCAACACCTTGACCATCATCCTTTGATATGATGCTTAGAATAAACCATAGCAATAAACCTACCAATACTTGCTATATAGAAACCCAATCCAAATTAAGAACCAACTAGTTCCTATTAGTGAAACTAAAGGAATCCAATAGTAAACCCTAGAAAGCCATAGCACCTATATATAGTAGTTCATATTCTTATTTTAACCTGTTCTTCAAAAGTTATTCTTTTGAAGTACAAGTGTCAATCAAACCTTAGAAGCCCAATACTTCTTTGAAATACTAAATGTTTCTTAAACAACATGTTCTTCAAAAGTTATTCTTTTCAAGTATAATATAAATAATCATCAACCATGTTCTATAGAACTTAAAATTGACAATTGTTCTTTACATATTATTCCATCACTATTCTTTATGTGTAGGATTGTTATGATGTCTTATATCACTTGATTATGATGCTAATATAACCAAAACCCTAATAAGAACCTTGTTTGAGAACCATTCTAAAAGTGCAACAAACCCTAAAGAAATCTTTACAACTCATACATTCTAAATCATTGAGGTTAGGTTACGCCCGGGACGATTGCATCTCATACTATGCATTATAGCATCTTTGCCAGTTCTTTAAACATTGTCCTTACCGGACGATGATGGTATTTCAGCATTTGGAGTTATCACGTATCGAAGCTTTTGCCTGCATAATCTTGCAGTCAAGAAAGGCAAGTTCATCGCTTGCTCATGTCATTTGATTATTTTTATCAAACTATATGCAAAGTACTATACTTATCACTCATGCATTGAAAAGCAAATATTATTTTACAATTATGAATATGACTATGTGGTGGGCAATGGAACCATGGTATGTGTTGATATGGTGGAGGTTCCATTGCAATGGGTTATATCACCCTAGGATTAATTACCAATGCCGTCCAGTGATTCTAGCGCCGTACATATCGCGTTGACCATAAGATCTATAATGGCTCTGGGGAAGCCAGCTGTATCTTTTCCCTTCTGCACGCCAACGGATCGGAGAGCCGGTGGGGTGCTGGAGGCACTGCCGCAATAGGTTGGGAAATCCTTTTAAATCCCCATCCATTAGTGATGATAAGCTCTACGATCTATGAGGGATTGTCCGGAGTACACCATGAGTAAAGCCGTATTATCGGGGGAAGTCTACTAGAGGTGTACGGTTGGACAAAAGGGTGGGTTTGCAGTCGCGGAGAAGGCGGTGTGGGCTTGGATCTTACACCTGGCCTCACACCAAAGGAAGTGTGGACGGGAAAGTTAACGCCTGGTTGGCAACAAGGATAAGGTCTCTTATGGGAAAAGTAACGCACCTCTGCAGAGGATCTTGAATTGTATTTGTCACTCCCTGTTCCGGGAAGGGAACTGCGAACGCGGCAGGAAAGGAACTCCATGAAGTTCTGGTCAACCTGTGAAGACTGACGGGCATAGTTTTCAGAATAAAATAAACCTTTTGAAGAAATGCTTATGAAAACTTGCATTGGCTTGTGACTTTCTGGTCTATGGCTGTAGCTAGTGCATGATACACATATTTCCTAATATGAACTTGCTGAGTACGCTCGTACTCATTCTATCTCGTTTGAACCCCCTTCTTAGAGCAATGCACCGAAGGAGAAACTACCGTGGAACTCGAAGACAAAGGAGTCAACTGCAACAAGATAAAGAATCCAATCAAAGAATTCCATGGAGTCAACTTCTGCATCAGCTATTATGGAAACCTAGACTAGTAATAGAAGGGAACCTTTCCCTAATCCTAGCACCTAAGTAGCTAGATTTCTATAGCAAGCCAAGTAGCTCATAATCTTGAGTTAGCAATAAGATAGACTACGAGCCGTTCTTCTGGAGCTTTATTTGAAGTTTTACCTCACTGTAAGGTAGGAGGTTGTGTTGATCTTATGTAAACAGTTCGTGTGTACTTCTATAGACATACCTTGGACTCGCATATGTTTCTGTTGTACCACTCTGAGAGATGTAATATGAGTGGAACGGTGTTTCACTTGTGTTATGTCAACGACTTGTGTACTACACCATGCAGTGGTACGCTGGGTCATCACAGCTGGTATCAGAGCAAATGCTTTGACCCTAGGATTAAAAACCCTTTAAAGGAGACCTATAGGTTTGGTAGTGTCTATAGGAAGTTTTCATGCTAAACCAACTATTCTTTTGACTTGAGATGGGTATTCACTTGAGAATAATCCTGACACACTTGAGTCGATTCTTCTTATCTATCTTTCTTAAGTAAAATTAGTTATCTTGCTTCATTCTAAATAACTAGAACACCATTGGAGCTTAAGATAATTGGTGGTAGTAGACCACAGTTGGTATACAACACATGGTAGTCCAAAGAGAGGATACAACCATAAGGAAGATATCCTATTGGAAGATGTATACCAAGTCATGTTAAGTAAGAGTCATTTAAAATGTCAAATGACGGATGTTAAGTAAGGGAGATAAGTTATATAAGGTAGTATATGTCTATGATGAGTCAATCATAGGAGGTAAGGAAGAGTGATAGGAGTTACATGAGTCTACTTTCAATAATAAACTAGGTACTCATATATGATTCACTTGAGAATCATGGTATGATGGAGTAGAACATCATAAGTACGATCACAAAAGGATGATAAGGAGTAGGATTTAGGGAATAGTTCGAAAGCTTAGGCCTTAAAATCCTGGAAAATGTGTCAAGTATGTTAGAACCATCGTCTTTAGTTTAAAGAAGGCTTATTTAGAGCATATCACATGGAGAAATCCTAGAGTTATAGATGGTATATTCGAAATAATCATGTGTTTAGAGTAGACATGTTAGAACTAATTGTATTATAGGAAGTAGTCCTCAATAGCACATATATATGGTATACTATTTTGATAGTACTTCCAAAGAAAACTAGGTTAACTTCAACTATCTCAAGCCTTTTTGTTTCAAGTTTGTCTCATTGCAAATGTGCAATTAAGATAAATGTTGAGACAAATAGTAGAAATTCACGTATTGTGCTAAGTATCACAACCTAAACCTATCTTATGTGGTGTTATATACTACACATCTGATCCTGATGTTTAGGGATGTCTTACCCAATTATTATATTCAGGCATATAAGGATGTGTATTATAAGCACAAAGCTGGATTTTATTGGATTTTATTGGATTTTCATTGTTTGACTAGATCCATACATGAAGTTTGAATTTGATATGCAAATGCATGTTGCAATATCAAGCTCTTACTTGATGTTATAGGTCTAGAGGGTAAAGGTATTCGTGTAAGGAAGTGACGAATTCTGAAGATTTGAAGACAAGATGAAGGTTCACTTGAAGAAGGAAGTAAAAATTGTGGGAAGCAACCACAACAATCTGAAGGAAGGACCAATTAAAACTCACTTCTATCCTTAATAGAGGAGTACTTCAACATGGAAGTATCACGGAAGTGAGAAAAATAGTGAATATGGAGTAGTAGAAGTAGAGCTGTATTCATTCTGGAAGAAGGGAATGCAAGTGAAGTCACTCACAATACTATTTTCATAGTATCAACAAGTGGTTATTTTGCAAAACAAACCCTAGAAGAAGGAAAATAGACCAGTGAAGTCGCAGCTGGTATCATCAGACCGCAGCTGATATAGGATAACCATGAAGAGAAAGAATGTAAAGTGAGGTATATCTTAACTAAAACTATTTAAGTAGCCACAGCTGGTAAGTAGATATTGACTAGAACCATAACATAGCCACAGCTGGTATCCAACCACATCTGGTACTAGGTAGTCTGCAGCTGGTACCAGATAGCCCATAGCCTGAACATTTCTTTACCCTAAAAGAAAGGGGGATTCCGCAGCTAGTATTTCACAGCTGGTATTCCCTAGCTAATAAATATTTAGTCGAAGGATTCGCATCGGATACTCACAACTGTGTGGATACACCGCAAAGAATTCTACATGAGACTCTAGAAAAGTACAAACTATAAGCTAGACCAAAACTAATCTTCTAACCTTGGAGTTTAATGATTAGAAGAAAGGAAGTCTGAAGATCATTAGTAAACTCCAAGGGGGAGAGGAAGGCTGAAGGAGAAGTATTAAGATATTATTGGTAGTGTGATAGATGGAGAAAAGGTCTGAACTGAAAGGAAGTCCGATCTTATTTTTATAAGGTTGTTGGGAAGTACCCATATAATAGTACTCTCAGGAGGATGTCAGACCAGAAGCCGAGGTTCATATCTCGAGGAAGTAAAGGTTAGACCTTAACTTGAGTGGGTAATTGTAATTACTCGAAACCAAGAGAACTCAAGTAAGTCTAAGATAATGAAGTTGGATGAAGAAGATGTCGAAGGACATGCAAAGCTTAAGAAGGCTTAAGACCGAAGGAGTTTGAACATACCAAAACATAGGACTATTAGAAAGATTCCTTTCATGGAACCTAAAGAAACCAAAAGGAAGATAACTAGCCTAAACTAGAGGCCATGATTGGATGGACTAAATGAGTCTAATCCATTCGTAGGACTAAACAACCAGGACCATGTCGATTGTAAATACCTTACCAAGTACCATTACTTTCGTTATGGTAGTAAGGGAAAACAATACTTTACTTTAAGTAAATCTTATAGAATTAAGGTTTGGACATCACAGCTGGTACACCATAGTGCCATATTACATCGCAGCTGGATTATCGTAGCTGGTATAACCAAGTTTTGAGTACCCAAATAAGTAGATGTCACCACAACCATTAGTAAAGCCCATTAACACAATAAGATGTCCTAAACCAAGGATCTTTGAAGAGTAAGACTAGAAGATTAGAGTGTTGGAAGAAATCATAGAATTGAAGAAAGTATCAGTGACAAACATCAGCACACTTCCGGAAGGATCTGGACAAGGGATATATTCAACTATATCTAGTGTGATCACCATGGAGTTGAAGGATGGTGATCTTTTCAAGACATTTCAACGTTCCGAAACATGAGAGCGTTCGAACTTCGGGACGAAGTTCAGTTTAAGGGGGAGAGGCTGTAATATCCCAGGTTTAGAGGCTACAAAATGAGAGAACACCAAAGTGTGCATTGCATTCATGCATAGAAAATCCGGGGAATTTTCGCGCTTCAAATAGAATTTACCACAGTAACTGAAGTTTCACTTGACTTGCTGGAATTGAAGTAGATCATCAAGTCAAGCGCTATAAACTTCACTGTGATCTTTGTTAAAACCTTGTTTTGGGTAGAGATGATTTGATCTATGGATTAGATCAAATCGAATTATATTTACAACCACACATTCTTTAAGAATCAAACCCCAACTTATTAACACTTAAAAGTTAGCAACTACCTTTGTGTGTAAATTAATTCACTTATAAACTTATTACCAAATAAGGTAAACCACAGGGTCTAAAGTGCATAAAAGCCACACATTCTTATTTAAATCATAACTTATTAAGTATATGGAATATCATAAAACTAAATCCATTTACATTACGAGTTATAGTTCAAACTATTTGAATCAAACCAACTATGAGTATTTTGGAACTCATATGATCATGCCTTGGTGAAATCAAACACCAACTATCCAAATTTGAGGAATAACCTTCAACCTTGATCTTTTGACCAATATTATAATATAATCCAATCAAATATGATATAGTGACCCATCAACAATAATAAAACCATCCACAAGATATTTAGTAACAAATGCCACTTGGCTATCTAAAAATAAATCATATGAGGGGATAATCTCTATGCCACATGGGATGAAAATATCTACATGACTTGCATCCCAAGCTTTGCCACCTCATGCCCAAAGGATTGCTATGGATAAGGGCATGACAACCAAGCACCTTACTCATCAAACCAACACAAGAGTCACCACCTATGTGTCATGATACTAGAGCTTGCCCAAGCCTATAAATAGAGCCACACCCTTCATCCATTTGCTCATCAAGTACCATGTTACATGGGAACAAACACATAGAGCCACTCCATGTGAATTAGCTAGGATCAAGATGAAGAAGCTAGGAGGTGGAGGCATACCATAAGATGTAGGTTTATCAGATTTCCTGAAGAACAAGCTACAGAATATTGCAAGGTAGAATCCCTAGGCAAACCATATATTTTGAGGATCATATCATCATATCTTGAGTAGGACCTTAGGCTATTACAAGACATTTAGAAGTGAGAGAGATTATAGATGCTAACCATAGCCATGTCTATCCTAGAGAATTTTAGAGTAGTATTACATCTTACTTGTTTAAACCAACCTTTAATCTTGTAGATGAGAGCCATGTTCCATTAGTGAAACATAACCAAAGCTTATGCTCATATTCTAATCCTAGTTGTGTATCACATTGGTGATCACTACTTAAACCCTAAACTACATTTGAATTCCAACCCATGGATTAACTTGGATTATAATTAGAACCCTGCCATACCTCATGCCTATTAACACTTCAATTTAGTGAAGCTTATGCAAAACCCTAAACCTTTCAAGTAGAATTCACACCACATAGAATATTAGGTCCTAACTTGTGTATCATGGATCACAAGTATAAACCAATCCATTTACACTTATAAACTAAATGCCATTTGGTGAGTAGAGTGAAACAAACATTCAATTCTATTTGGCTTTCCAAGTACTTGCTTTGGGAACCAAATGAAATAGTATTTTTATAAAATAGAATCACCACAAGAGCAATTGAATTAACTATGAGGATTATAGGATTCATCCTAAATAATTTAAGCCAAAGCTTGATTGATGATTATAGAGGTTATATAACCATCTTCTTAAACCCTAAGAAATAATCCTTCACATAAAATCATAAACCCAATTCCATTTTCCTTCCCATTTGTTAAACCCTAGTTATACCCAAATTCTATATGAATAATCACTAGGCTAAGCACTTGTAAAATAGAATATGTTCACCAATCACATATTCTTAATTTCAGATCTTTTGAAACAGAATTGATTCCTAAATTTAAAGTAATTGAATTGAAACCTAAAATCATATCTATTTGAAAACTTGAATTGTGTTTCATAAGAACCCAAATTAATTAATTATAAAGTGGTTGTTTATAAACAAAACAATACAGTAGGTAGCATTATCAAATTGTTTTGGTATTCAAATAATTTAAGACCTGCAAAATAAGACAGAGTTCAAATTTGAATTCAAATATCAAATATCAAAACAGAAAATAAAAATAGCAAATAAAAATTTGAAATAAAAAGAGAGGGCAAGCTCACCTGGCTTACCTGGCCGTGCAACCCAGCAACAGCCCACGTCGTTGGCCCAGCAGGAGACCAGAAGCAGGCCAACACAGCCCAGACGTGGCCCAGCCCATAGCCACTTACCGTTTCGCCTGCTTTAAAAATCGTGCGAGAGAAGAAAAGAAGCACCGTCGTCTTCCCCGGCGTCGACAGCGCGGCGAAGCCAGTAGGCCACGATCCTCGTCGACGATAAGGATGCCCCGGACGCGTGGAAGCTTCCAGAACTCCTCCCTATGTCCCTCGCGTCCGAGCCTATCCGGAAGTAAAAGGTCGGCGCCCAGGCAAACTCTCCAGACGCCGCCACCTCTTCACCATTGCCGTCGTCGTGTCGCAGCCTCCGTGCTCCCCTCGGCCTATAAATAGGGGTGAAAGCACCGCCGAGCACTTCTTGATCTCATCCACTCCTCCAGATCTTCTCTATCCCTCTCTAGCTCTCAATTCCATCCTCGCCAGTACGCCGGAGCTGAGGAAGAACACGGTGGTACAGGCCACCCCAGCCTCAGGCGCGTGGTCGAGGAGACGCGCCTGGCGCCGTAGATCATCTGGGAGGAAGGAATCGTCCTGGATCTTCCTCAAGCCGACGGATTTCGCCGATCCCTTTGGCAGTACCTCGCCGGTAATGGCGAAATCGAGTTCAACTCCGGCGGTCATCGACGTCGCGGACCACACCATCAACTTCACGGTGAGCTTGCGCGTCTGTAGAGCATAGTTTCGCTTCCTAGATCCGTCTGTAGCTCGCAATCGATAGTTGGCCGGAGCCCGCCGCCGCAGACGTGTTCACCGGCGATGCTCCGGTGACCATTGGGTGGTGGCGTTCATGCTCGTTTGCTCAGCATCGAGTACTGGTTCGAACGCACCTAGTTTGGATGTCCCTGGGGGTCTCTAGCAGCCATTCCGTCGCTCGCCGGAGCTTCACCGGCGTTCTCTCCGGCGAGAGCAACGTGTCACCGCCACCTCAGCTCTGTTGACTGGTCGTTGCCCGCGTGGCAATTGACTCAGTCAACAGGCCCACATGTCGGTGTCTAGGGGTAGAAATGAACCGGTATCTTTAGTATTTTCGCTTATTTCAAATTCCAGTAAATAGTTAAAACTTTGCAAAATTGTACAAAATTCATTTCAACTCAGAAAATTATGAATAATATATCAAAATGCTCACAAAAATGAACTCTATTCAAATAAAATATAAAACAAAAATGTGTGCCAAAATAAAAATTCACTTATTTTTAACCTTATTAATTATGCCTTTTCAATTATTTAAAATGCAATTTGAATTCAATAATTAGTAAAGTTTCAAAATTAAATTTTAACTATTCAGTAACTAAGTAAAATGTTAAGATTAATTTTATTTATCATATTTGCATTAACTTAATTATTAGTGGTAAATCATAAACCTAATTTGCAAATTACTATTTTCTACTTTCTTTAAATAATAATAAGTCAAGAAAATACTATAAAACCAATATTAATTCAGTAACTTAAATATTGTGAACTTAAATAATTTTGATTTGCAACTTGTTATTTTTAAAAACCTAGTAATAATTATTAAACCCTTATCTCTGAATTAAAACTAATCAGGAGTTACTCTAATTATTAAATCTTGTGAAAATTAATAAAATGTCAAAACATCACTAATTTTGATTCAAAGTAATTAGTAATCACAACTCTGTTTATCAATTATTATTTTAGGAGATGTACCATAATTTAGAAACCCTAGTTTCAATTTGAGTAAGACCTTGATCTCATTAATTCATGTGATCACCCTAAATTAGAAGCAACTCCAAAACCCTAGTTATGTGTTACATGTGATCATGTGAATTTCACCTTACATAGAGAACCTTATTATGTGACCAACAAATACAAGTCAGGATCTACCAACATAGAACCAATTCACATGAGTCATCGTTTCATGTCTCTAATTCCAATTTAAAACCTATATGATCCACTAGTGCCACCTAAATATAAACCCTAGCTTGTTACCACATGTTAGCACCAATGATCATCAATCCATTATACCATACCATTAGGATTAACCTCAACCATCAAACCCTAGTTAAACCATGATGATAAACCCTAATATCAACCTTGTGTAACAATTCACAACACATGCTCCTATTTCACTAAACCCTACTTAGGAATTGATAATTCACTTAGCTTAGAAACCATTAGAGATTATTTAGTAAAGCAATTGTGAAGCCATAGTAAACCCTAACTCATAGCAACACCTTGACCATCATCCTTTGATATGATGCTTAGAATAAACCATAGCAATAAACCTACCAATACTTGCTATATAGAAACCCAATCCAAATTAAGAACCAACTAGTTCCTATTAGTGAAACTAAAGGAATCCAATAGTAAACCCTAGAAAGCCATAGCACCTATATATAGTAGTTCATATTCTTATTTTAACCTGTTCTTCAAAAGTTATTCTTTTGAAGTACAAGTGTCAATCAAACCTTAGAAGCCCAATACTTCTTTGAAATACTAAATGTTTCTTAAACAACATGTTCTTCAAAAGTTATTCTTTTCAAGTATAATATAAATAATCATCAACCATGTTCTATAGAACTTAAAATTGACAATTGTTCTTTACATATTATTCCATCACTATTCTTTATGTGTAGGATTGTTATGATGTCTTATATCACTTGATTATGATGCTAATATAACCAAAACCCTAATAAGAACCTTGTTTGAGAACCATTCTAAAAGTGCAACAAACCCTAAAGAAATCTTTACAACTCATACATTCTAAATCATTGAGGTTAGGTTACGCCCGGGACGATTGCATCTCATACTATGCATTATAGCATCTTTGCCAGTTCTTTAAACATTGTCCTTACCGGACGATGATGGTATTTCAGCATTTGGAGTTATCACGTATCGAAGCTTTTGCCTGCATAATCTTGCAGTCAAGAAAGGCAAGTTCATCGCTTGCTCATGTCATTTGATTATTTTTATCAAACTATATGCAAAGTACTATACTTATCACTCATGCATTGAAAAGCAAATATTATTTTACAATTATGAATATGACTATGTGGTGGGCAATGGAACCATGGTATGTGTTGACATGGTGGAGGTTCCATTGCAATGGGTTATATCACCCTAGGATTAATTACCAATGCCGTCCAGTGATTCTAGCGCCGTACATATCGCGTTGACCATAAGATCTATAATGGCTCTGGGGAAGCCAGCTGTATCTTTTCCCTTC
The DNA here is from genome assembly GCF_019359855.2 of Lolium perenne. Taxonomy (NCBI): domain Eukaryota; kingdom Viridiplantae; phylum Streptophyta; class Magnoliopsida; order Poales; family Poaceae; genus Lolium; species Lolium perenne. The sequence continues at coordinate 261,755,514 of NC_067247.2, forward strand.
TGCACGCCAACGGATCGGAGAGCCGGTGGGGTGCTGGAGGCACTGCCGCAATAGGTTGGGAAATCCTTTTAAATCACCATCCATTAGTGATGATAAGCTCTATGATCTATGAGGGATTGTCCGGAGTACACCATGAGTAAAGCCGTATTATCGGGGGAAGTCTACTGGAGGTGTACGGTTGGACAAAAGGGTGGGTTTGCAGTCGCGGAGAAGGCGGTGTGGGCTTGGATCTTACACCTGGCCTCACACCAAAGGAAGTGTGGACGGGAAAGTTAACGCCTGGTTGGCAACAAGGATAAGGTCTCTTATGGGAAAAGTAACGCACCTCTGCAGAGGATACTGAATTGTGACTGTCACTCCCTGTTCCGGGAAGGGAACTGCGAACGCGGCAGGAAAGAACTCCATGAAGTTCTGGTCAACCTGTGAAGACTGACGGGCATAGTTTTCAGAATAAAATAAACCTTTTGAAGAAATGCTTATGAAAACTTGCATTGGCTTGTGACTTTCTGGTCTATGGCTGTAGCTAGTGCATGATACACATATTTCCTAATATGAACTTGCTGAGTACGCTCGTACTCATTCTATCTCGTTTGAACCCCCTTCTTAGAGCAATGCACCGAAGGAGAAACTACCGTGGAACTCGAAGACAAAGGAGTCAACTGCAACAAGATAAAGAATCCAATCAAAGAATTCCATGGAGTCAACTTCTGCATCAGCTATTATGGAAACCTAGACTAGTAATAGAAGGGAACCTTTCCCTAATCCTAGCACCTAAGTAGCTAGATTTCTATAGCAAGCCAAGTAGCTCATAATCTTGAGTTAGCAATAAGATAGACTACGAGCCGTTCTTCTGGAGCTTTATTTGAAGTTTTACCTCACTGTAAGGTAGGAGGTTGTGTTGATCTTATGTAAACAGTTCGTGTGTACTTCTATAGACATACCTTGGACTCGCATATGTTTCTGTTGTACCACTCTGAGAGATGTAATATGAGTGGAACGGTGTTTCACTTGTGTTATGTCAACGACTTGTGTACTACACCATGCAGTGGTACGCTGGGTCATCACACACTCTGAGCGATATAATACTAGTGGAACGGTGTTTCATTGGTGTTATATCAGACTTGCATACTACACCATGCAGTGGTATGCCGGGTCACCACAGGTACTAATCCAATACTAACCAAGTGAATCATAAATCAAAAGTACTTTGATAAAACAAAAGTAAATAAAACTTGTAAAGTAAAACTGGGAAGTAGGATCATGAACATAAATTAAATGGGTAATGCCTTGCTCATGGTGAGCTTTGCACTTTGCAAGAGGATTATCTTGCCTTGGTTGGGGAATTGGTCAAAGTGGTCTTCTTCTCCTTGGAAGTAGACCTCCTCCTCCTCTTGATACTCCTCGGTACTAGCGTCTATAATACGAATACGGGGTACACAATCATCATACCAAACTTATGTACTAAACTAGGCACACTCATGATGCACACAACTTAATCTAGCATCACACATTACTATTAAGTTGGTGGATGTGTTTTTCTTATTATTTAAGAAAAATAGTTTCCTCTCATACTAATTTAGATGTTATTTTTAATTACTTAGAGAAATAATTTCCTCTCATTATCTTATTAAGATTTAATTTCTCTCATGAATAATATGTGACCTAGGTTGACCAAAGTCAAACTCTTCACACTTATCATTTAAGAAAATGATTTAAATGAGGTGAGCACCTCATACCATTTAATCTTAGCATGGTAAAGACTTAATATCACCAACAATTCATATGAGACCTAAATGACCAGAGCCTCTACCTCATTTTGAATTGGTGGTGACAAGATTTAAATGATAGAGAACTCCCATATGATTTCTTAATAGTTTTGGACAATATCTTTGACTAGAAATAGCCATAAAGTCCTTTAATTAAACTAAGCCATGATCATTCAAAGTAAGTGATACGTCTCCGACGTATCGATAATTTCTTATGTTCCATGCCACATTATTGATGATATCTACATGTTTTATGCATACTTTATGTCATATTTATGCATTTTCCGGCACTAACCTATTAACGAGATGCCGAAGAGCCAGTTGCTGTTTTCTGTTGTTTTGGTTTCAGAAATCCTAGTAAGGAAATATTCTCGGAATTGGACGAAATCAACGCCCAGGGGCCTATTTTCACACGAAGCTTCCAGAAGACCGAAGATGATACGAAGTGGGGCCACGAGGTGGCCAGACACCAGGGCGGCGCGGCCTGGGCCTTGGCCGCGCCGGCCTATCGTGTGGGGCCCTCGTGTGGCCCCCTGACCTATCTCCTCCGCCTACTTATAGCCTTCGTCGTGAAACCCCCAGTACCGAGAGCCACGATACGGAAAACCTTCCAGAGACGCCGCCGCCGCCAATCCCATCTCGGGGGATTCAGGAGATCGCCTCCGGCACCCTGCCGGAGAGGGGAATCATCTCCCGGAGGACTCTTCACCGCCATGGTCACCTCCGGAGTGATGAGTGAGTAGTTCACCCCTGGACTATGGGTCCATAGCAGTAGCTAGATGGTCGTCTTCTCCTAATTGTGCTTCATTGTCGGATCTTGTGAGCTGCCTAACATGATCAAGATCATCTATCTGTAATGCTATATGTTGTGTTTGTTGGGATCCGATGGATAGAGAATACTATGCGATGTTGATTATCAATCTATTACCTATGTGTTGTTTATGATCTTGCATGCTCTCCGTTATTAGTAGAGGCTCTGGCCAAGTTTTTACTCTTAACCCTAAGAGGGAGTATTTACGCTCGATAGTGGGTTCATGCCTCCATTAAATCTGGGACAGTGACAGAAAGTTCTAAGGTTGTGGATGTGCTGTTGCCACTAGGGATAAAACATTGATGCTATGTCCGAGGATGTAGTTATTGATTACATTACGCACCATTCTTAATGCAATTGTCTGTTGTTTTCAACTTAATACTGGAAGGGGTTCGGATGATAACCTGAAGGTGGACTTTTTAGGCATAGATGCATGCTGGATAGCGGTCTATGTACTTTGTCGTAATGCCCAATTAAATCTCACAATACTCATCATATCATGTATGTGCATTGTCATGCCCTCTCTATTTGTCAATTGCCCAACTGTAATTTGTTCACCCAACATGCTATTTGTCTTATGGGAGAGACACATCTAGTGAACTGTGGACCCCAGTCCATTCTTTTAATCGAATACAATCTACTGCAATACTTGTTCTACTGTTTTCTGCAAACAATCATCATCCACACTATACATCTAATCCTTTGTTACAGCAAGCCGGTGAGATTGACAACCTCACTGTTTCGTTGGGGCAAAGTACTTTGGTTGTGTTGTGCAGGTTCCACGTTGGCGCCGGAATCCCTGGTATTGCGCCGCACTACATCTCGCCGCCATCAACCTTCAACGTGCTTCTTGGCTCCTACTGGTTCGATAAACCTTGGTTTCTTACTGAGGAAAAACTTGCCGCTGTACGCATCACACCTTCCTCTTGGGGTTCCCAACGGACACGTGCTGTACGCGTATCAAGCAGATTTTCTGGCGCCGTTGCCGGGGACCTGAAGGAACAAGCTTTCCTCCCTCGTCAACTACGCGCCAGTCCTGGACAGCATCAGTAAGTGTGATGACCCAGCGTACCACTGCATGGTGTAGTACACAAGTCGTTGACATAACACAAGTGAAACACCGTTCCACCCATATTACATCTCTCAGAGTGGTACAACAGAAACATATGCGAGTCCAAGGCATGTCTATAGAAGGATACACAAACTGTTTACAGAAGATCAACACAGCCTCCTACTTTACAGTGAGGTAAAAGTTCAAATAAAGCTCCAGAAGAACGACTCGTAGACTAACTTATTGCTAACTCAAGCTAAAGAGCTACTTGGCTTGCTATAGACAACTAGCTACTTAGGTGCTAGGATTAGGGAAATGTTCCCTTCTATTACTAGTCTAAGTTCCACTCTAGCTGATACAGTAGTTGACTCCATTGGCTTCTTTGCTTGCTTCTTCACCTTGTTGCAGTTGACTCCTTTGTCTTCGAGTTCCACGGTAGTTTCTCCTTCGGTGCCTTGCTCTAAGAAGGGGGTTCAAACGAGATAGAATGAGTACGAGCGTACTCAGCAAGTTCATATTAGGAAATATGTGTATCATGCACTAGCTACAGCCATAGACCAGAAAGTCATAGGCCAATGCAAGTTTTCATAAACATTTCTTCAAAAGGTTTATTTTATTCTGAAAACTATGCCCGTCAGTCTTCACAGGTTGACCAGAACTTCGTGGAGTTCCTTTCCTGCCGCGTTCGCAGTTCCCTTCCCGGAACAGGGAGTGACAGTCACAATTCAGTATCCTCTGCAGAGGTGCGTTACTTTTCCCATAAGAGACCTTATCCTTGTTGCCAACCAGGCGAATTCTTTCCCGTCCACACTTCCTTTGGTGTGAGGCCAGGTGTAAGATCCAAGTCCACACCGCCTTCTCCGCGACTGCAAACCCACCCTTTTGTCCAACCGTACACCCCCAGTAGACTTCCCCCGATAATACGGCTTTACTCACGGTGTACTCCAGACAATCCTTCATAGATGGTAGAGATTAACATCACTAATGGATGGGGATTTAAAAGGATATCCCAACCTATTGCGGCAGTGCCTCCAACACCCCACCGTCTCTACCAATCCGTTGGCGTGCAGAAGGGAAAAGATACAGCTGACTTCCCCAGAGCCATTATAGATCTTATGGTCAACGCGATATGTACGGCGCTAGAATCACTGGACGGCATTGGTAATTAATCCTAGGGTGATATAACCCATGCAATGGAACCTCCACCATATCAACACATACCATGGTTCCATTGCCCACCACATAGTCATATTCATAATTGTAAAATAATACTTTGCTTTTCAATGCATGAGTGATAAGTATAGTACTTTGCATATAGTTTGATACAAATAATCAAATGACATGAGCAAGCGATGAACTTGCCGTTCTTGACTGCAAGATTATGCAGGCAAAAGCTTCGATACGTGATAACTCCAAATTCTGAAATACCATCATCGTCCGGTAAGGACAATGTTTAAAGAACTGGCAAATATGCTATAATGCATAGTATGAGATGCAATCGTCCCGAGCGTAACCTAACCTCGATGAATTAGGATGTATGAGTTGTAAAGATTTCTTTAGGTTGGTTGCACTTTTAGAATGGTTCTCAAACAAGATTCTTATTAGTGTTTGGTTATATTAGCATCATATCCAAGTGATATAAGACATCATAACAATCATACACATACAGAATAGTGATGGAATAATATGTAAAGAACAGTTGTAAATTTTTAAGTTCTACAGATCATAGTTGATGATTACTTATACTATACTTCAAAAGAATAACTTTTGAAGAACATGTTGTTTAAGAAATATTTAGTATTTCAAATAAGAACTATGGCTTCTATGGTTTGATTGACATTTGTACTTTAAAAGAATAACTTTTGAAGAACAGGTTACGTAAGAATATGAACTACTATGCATAGGAGCTATGGCTTTCTAGGATTTACTATTGAATTCATTTAGTTCCACTAATAGGAACTAGTTGGGTTCTTAAGTAGAATTGGTTCTATATACAACAAGTAATGACAGGTTTATTACTATAGTTGATTATGGTATCATATCAAAGGATGATGGTCAAGATGGTTCTATAAATTAGCTATTAGGATTTACTATGGTTTCACAATTGTTTTACTAAATAGTCTCTAATGGTTTCTAAGCTAAGTGGCTTATCATTTCCTAAGTAGGGTTGAGTGGAATAGGAACATGTGATGAGCATTACTACACAAGATTGGTACTAGGGTTTATCATTAAGGTTCTACTAGGGTTTGATGATTGAAGTTGATCCTAATGGTGTGATACTAATCATGATAATCAGTGGTGCTAATATATTAACAAGCTAGGGTTTATATCTAGGTGATACTAGTGAATCATATAGGTTTTAATTAAGAATAGGAACATGAAATGATAATCTAATGTGACTTGGTTTATGCTAATGGATCATAAGAATGTATTCAATTGTTGCTTATTAGGGTTTTACATGTCCAGTAAATCTCACATGATTACATGTGACACATAACTAGGGTTTTAGAGTTGCTTCTAAAGTGTAATGATCACATGGATTAAATCCCTAGGGTTTTAGGTTTGCAACTACTATGGATGAACACATGAAATAATGAGATCAATGTCTTACTTAAATTAAAACTAGGGTTTCTAAATTATGGTACAACTCCTAAAATTATGATTGGCAATATAGTTGTGGTTACTAATTACTTTGAATCAAAATTAGTAATGGTTTAATATTTTATTAATTTCCACAAGAATTAATAATTAGGGCAATTCATGTTTAGGTTTAATTAAGTACTAGGGTTTAACAATTGTTATTAGTTTTTAGAATAATTATCTTGTTAACTAAAGATGTTTAAGTAAACAAGTTTTAAATTATCAAAATAATATTAGCTTATAATATTTTCTTGAGTTATTACTATTTAAAGAAAATGGTAATTTGCAAATTAGGGTTTATGAATTACCACTAATAATTAAGTTAATGTAAATATGATAAGTAAAATTAATCTTAACATTTTACTTAGTTACTGAATAGTTAAAATTTAATTTTTATAACTTTACTAGTTATTGAATTCAATTTGTATTTTTAATAATTGAAAAGGCATAATTAACAAAGTTAAAAATAAGTGAAATTTTATTTTGACACACATTTTTGTTTTATATTTTATTTGAATAGAGTTTATTTTTGTGAGCATTTTGATATATTATTTATATTTTTCTGAGTTGAAATGAATTTTCTATGATATTACAAAGTTTCTGCAATTTTCTGGAATTTGAAATTAAACAAAAATACTAAAGATACCGATTCGTTTCTAGTCTGAGAGACAGACATGTGGGGTCTGGTCCAGGTCAGCTGCCTCGTTGGCAGTTGACCGAGTCAAAGTGGTCAACGGTCCCACTGCCACGTCGACATCACCGGCGGCTTGACGCCGGCGAGGTAGAACGCGACGGCGACGCCGATTCTGGGCTCCCCGAGATGCGCGGCTAGTACTAATGGACTCCTCTCGATCTACTGAACCCGATGGTGTGGTCGTCTACTCGAATAGCTCACCGGAGCATCACCGGCATCCATGTGCTGCGGCGGCGCACTCCGGTGAATGATGAATCTCGAGCTACAGAGGGTTCTAGGAAGCAAGAGTAGATGCTGGAGATGCGTGTGCTCACCAGGAAGACGACGAGACCCTCGGCGAGGCTTGAGGTGGTCGGAGACGACGGCGATTGGTGATTTCCCGGCGATGTGCCGCAGAAGGGAACGCCGAAATTGAGCCGCTTCCTTGCTCCCCTTGATGCTCTGCTCCTCCAGGGTGCTCCTTGAGTCCAGGCGCTCCTCCTGGACCATGCGCCGGAGGCTGGGGTGGTCCGTACCGCCGTGTTCTTCCTCGACACCGGCGAACTGGAGCAGATGGAATCGAGAGATAGAGAGGGCCCGAGAGTGAATGAAGGGGCGGAGATGAACAAGGACATCACGGAGGTTCTTCCCTCCCTATTTATAGGCCGAGGGAAGCTCTGAGGCCTTGACACGACGACGACGACGGTCGGGAGGTGGCGGTGCCTGGAGGGTTCCTATGGGCGAAGATCTTTTGCTTCTGGATATGCTCGGACGCGAGAAGAGTTGGGCGTGGCTCTGAGATGGTCTGCGACGTCCAGGGTCATCCTTATCGCCGACGAGCTCGTGGCCTACTGGCGCTGCCGCGGTGTCGAGCTCGGAGAAGAAGACGACGACGGCGACCTTCTTTTTAATCGCGAAACGGTACGCGGACCGTTTTCCGTTGGGCTGGGCTACGTCTTGGGCTTGGTGGACGTGGTGGTGATGGGCTGCTGCGGTGCTGCTCGGCCTGCCAGGTAAGTTTCCCTCCTTTCTTATTTCAAATTTCTATTTTCTGTTTTTATTTTATGTTTGATATTTCTATTTGAATTCAGATCTGATTTCTATTTGGTTTTGCAGGTTCAAAATAATTTGAACATCAAAACAATTTGATAGCCATGCTCCCTGCATAATGTTGTTGTTTAAACACACATTGCAATATTGGTTATATTTTATGATATTTGAGTAGAGTAGAAATGGGTGTAAGTATTTATCTCAATTCTCTTTTATTTAGAAACCAAATTTGTTTAAATGGTTTGGAATATGATAACATGTGACTGGTGAAAATATTATTAGATTCAACTAGTGTGCTTAACAATATGGATTGTTCTCATATAATTTTTTATTATGGTTAGAGTTTATAATAGGTGGTAATAAGAATGGGATTGGTGCATGATTTTATGTAGAGAGTTGTTTCCAAGGGTTTTAAGAAGATGGTTGGATTCACTCTATGTTAGATAATCTTGCTTAACAAACTACTACTTGAATTATTTAAAATAGATCCTAATCTCATTATGGTTAATTCACTTGTATACTAAGGTAATTCTATTTTATAAAACATTATTTTATAGGGTTAACTAATTAAGTTCCCTTGAATAGAAAATAGGATTGGATGTTGGTTCACTCTACTCACTTAAATAACACTTAAACTTAGGTATATATGGCTTGGTTTCTACTTGTGGCACATGATACACAAGTTAGGCATATCATTTTATGTAGATTGGTTCCATATGACAAGGTTTATGGTTTTGGGAATACTTCACTAATTGAAGTATTAAATAGGCATGAGGTATGGCAGGGTTCTACTTATAATCCAAAGTGATACTTGAATTGAACTTCAAATGTGGTCTAGGATTTTAGTAGTGATTACCAAGGTGATACACAACTAGGATTAGAATATGAGCATAAGCTAGGTTATGCTAAATTGGCTAGGGTTACTCCTCCATACAAGGCATGAGGTTTGGCCTGGGGTTAACTACTAGTGATATACTTATTATTTTATGTGGTAGATGATATTTATTAATCATATGGGTTTAACTTAGCATCTATATCTACAAGGTATAATCATGCATTAGACAAGATCTACTGATTCCTCACTAATCCCTCTTTAATATTCCTCTCATCACACTCATCCTAGATTCTTAGGGTTTATAATTAATACCAAGTTGTGATGATCATGGAATTGGTTTGCTAAGGTATTGTGATTGAAATAGGGTTCTCACCTCCAAGATTAAATATTGACTTGAACATCTAGGATTAGTACTTCTCTAATATTTTTGTATGAACATGGCTATGGTTAGTATTATAATTTCTCTTACTTCTCAATGTCTTGGAATAGCCTAAGGTCCTACTCAAGATTTGATGATATGATCCTCTAAATATATGGTTTGCCTAGGAATTCTACCTTGCAATCTTATGTAGCTTGTTCTTCAGGAAATCTGATAAACCTGCATCTTGTGGTATGCCTCCACCTCCTAGCTTCTTCATCTTGATTCTAGCTAATTAACATGGAGTGGCTCTAGGTGTTTGTCCCCATGTATGATGGTACTTGATGATCAAATGGATGAAGGGTGTGGCTCTATTTATAGACTTGGGCAAGCTCTAGTGTCATGACACATAGGTGGTGACTCTTGTGTTGGTTTGATGAGTAAGGTGCTTGGTTGTCATGCCCTCATCCATAGCAATCCTTTGAGCATGAGGTGGCAAAGCTTGGAATGCAAGTCATGTAGATATTTTCATCCTATGTGGCAAGATCATTATCCTCTCATATGATTTATTTTTGGATAGCCAAGTGGCATTTGCTACTAAATATCTTGTGGATGGTTTTATTATTGTGGATGAGTCACTATATCATATTTGATTTGATTTAGATTATAATATTGGTCAAAAGGTCAAAGTTGAGGGTTATTCCCCAAATTTGAATAGTTGGATTTGATTTCACCAAGGCATGATCATATGAGTTTCAAAATACTCATAGTTAATTTTATTCAAATAGTTTGAACTATAATTCGTAATGTAAACGGATTTAGTTTTATGATATTCCATGTATTTAATAAGTTATGATTTAAATAAGAATGTGTGGCTTTTATGCACTTTAGACCCTGTGGTTTACCTTATTTATAAGTGAATTAAATTACACACAAAGGTAGTTGCTAAGTGTTAATAAGTTAGGGTTTGATTCTTAAAGAATGTGTTGTTGTAAATCTAATTCCATTTGATCTAATCCATAGATCAAATCATGTCTACCCAAAATAAGGTTTTAGTAAAGATCACAGTGAAGTTTATAGCGCTTGACTTGATGATCTACTTCCCTTCCAGCAAGTCAAGTGAAACTTCGCCATCGTGGTAAGTTTTATTTGAAAGCGCGAAAATTCCCCGGATTTTCTATGCATGAATGCAATGCACACTTTGGTGTTCTCTCATTTTATAGCCTCTAAACCTGGGATATTACAGCCTCTCCCCCTTAAACTGAACTTCGTCCCGAAGTTCAAACGCTCTCATGTTTCAGAATGTTGAAATGTCTTGAACAGATCACCTTCCTGTAGTCTTCTGATGCCTGGCACTGATACTTTCTTCCATTCTATGATTTCTTCTAACATTCTAAGCTTATAGGCTTACTCTCCAAAGATTCTTGGATTAGGACATCTTATTGAGTTAATGGACTTTACTAATGGTTGTGGTGAAATCTTCCTATTTGGGTACTCAAAACTTGGTTCTACCAGCTGCGGTAATCCGGCTGCGGTGTAATATGGTATTATGGTGTACCAACTGCGATGTCCAAACCTTAATTCTAAAGGATTTGTTTAAAGTAAGGTATTGTTGTCCCTTACTACCATAACGAAAATAATGGTACTTGGTAAGGTATTTACAGTAGGCATGGTCCTGGTTGTTTAGTCCTACGAATGGATTAGACTCATTTAGTCCATCCAATCATGGCTTCTAGTTTATACTAGTTATCTTCCATTTGGTTTCTTTAGGCTCCATGAAAGGAATCTTTCTAATAATCATTAGTTTTGGTATTGTCAAACTTCTTCGATCTTTTGTTTTCTTAGGCTTTGATTGTCCTTCGATATCTTCTTCATCCAACTTCATTTTCTAAGCTTACTTATGTTCTCTTGGTTTTTGAGTAATTACAATTATCCACTCAAGTTAAGGTCTAACCCTTACTTCCTCGAGATATGAACCTCGGCTTCTGGTCTGACAACCTCCTGAGAGTACTATTATATGGGTTATTCCCAACAACCTTATAAAAATAAGATCGGACTTCCTCTCAGTTCAGACCTTCTTCTTGGTCCATCATACTTCGAATATCATATTTTAATACTTCTCCTTCAGCCTTCCTCTCCCCCTTGGAGTTTACTAATGATCTTCAAACTTCCTTTCTACTAATCATTAAACTCCAAGGCTAGAAGGTTGGTCTTGGTCTGGCTTATAGTTTGTTCCTTTCTAAAGTCTCACGAAGAATTCTTTGCGGTGTATCCACACAGTTGTGGGTATCCATTATGAATCCTCCGACTAAATATTTACCAACCACGAGATACGAGCTGTGAAATACTAGCTGCGGAATCCCCCTTTCTTTTACGGTAAAGAAATGTTCAAGCTGTGAGCTATCTGGTACCAGCTGCAAACTACCTAGTACCAGATGTGGCTTATTGGATACCAGCTGTGGCTATGCTATGGTTCTAGTCAATTTCTACTTACCAGCTGTGGCTACTTACCTAGTTTTAGTTAAGATATACCTCACTTCACATACTTTCTCTTCATGATTATCCTATATCAGCTGCGGTCTTATTATACCAGCTACGACTTCACTTGTCTATTTTCCTTCTTCTAGGGTTTGTTTTGCAAGATAACCACTTGTGGATACTATGAAAATAGTATTGTAAGTGACTTCACTTGCATTCCCTTCTTCCATAATGAATATGGGTCTACTTCTACTGCGCCATATTCACTATTTTTCTCACTTTCATGGTACTTCCATATTGAAGTACTCCTTGATTAAGGATAAAAATGAGTTTCAATTGGTCCTTCCTTCGGAGTATTGTGGTTACTTCCCACAACTTTACTTCCTTCTTCTAGTGAACCTTCATCTTGTCTTCAATCTTCAGAATTCGTCACTTCCTCACACGAATACCTTTACCCTCTAGACCTATAACATCAAGTAAGAGCTTGATATTGCAACATGCATTTGCATATCAAAGTCAAACTTCATGTATGGATCTAGTCAATCAATGAAGATTCAAGAAAATCCAAGAAAAATCAGCTTTGTGTTTATAATACACATCCTTATATGCCTGAATATAATAATTGGGTAAGACATCCCTAAACATCAGGATCAGATGTGTAATATATAACACCACATAAGATAGGTTTAGGTTGTGATACTTAGCACAATACGTGAATTTCTACTATTTATCTCAACATTTATCTTAATTGCACATTTGCAATGAGACAAACTTGAAACAAAATGGCTTGGGATGGTTAAAGTTAACCTAGTTTTCTTTGGAAGTACTAACAAAATAGTATACCATATATATGTGCTATTGAGGACTACTTCCTAAAATAGAATTAGTTCTAGCATGTCTACTCTAAACACATGATTGTTTAGAATATACCACCTATAACTCTAGGATTTCTCTATGTGATATGCTCTAAATAAGTCTTCTTTAAATTAGGGACTATGGTTCTAACATACTTGGTACAGTTATTAGGATTTTAAGGCCTAAGCTTTCGAACTATTCCCTAAATCCTACTTCTTGTCATCCTTTTGTTATCGTACTTATGATGTTCTACTCCATCATACCATGATTCTCAAGTGAATCATATATGAGTACCTAGTTTATTATTGAAAGTAGACTCATGTAACTCCTATCACTCTTCCTTACCTCCTATGATTGACTCATCATAGGTATATACTACCTTATATAACTTATATTCCTCACTTAACATCATTCATCTTAGTGTTTTTTAATGACTCTTACTTAACAATACTTATATTGGTATACTCCTTCCAATAGGATATCTTCCTTATGGTTGTATCCTTTCTTTGGACTACCATGTATTGTATACCAACTGTGGTCTACTACCACCCAATTATCTTAAGCTTCAATGGTGTTCTAATTATTTGGAATGAAGCAAGATAACTAACTAACTTCACTTAAGAAAATAGATAAGAAATATTGACTCAAGTGTGTCAGGGTTATTCTCAAGTGAATACCCATCTCAAGTCAAAAGAATAGTGGGTTTGGCTAAGACAACTTCCTATAGACACTACCAAACCTATAGGTCTCCTTTAAAGGGTTTTAATCCTAGGGTCAAAGCATTTGCTCTGATACCAGCTGTGATGACCCAGCGTACCACTGCATGGTGTAGTACACAAGTCGTTGACATAACACAAGTGAAACACTGTTCCACCCATATTACATCTCTCAGAGTGGTACAACAGAAACATATGCGAGTCCAAGGCATGTCTATAGAAGGATACACAAACTGTTTACAGAAGATCAACACAGCCTCCTACTTTACAGTGAGGTAAAAGTTCAAATAAAGCTCCAGAAGAACGACTCGTAGACTAACTTATTGCTAACTCAAGCTAAAGAGCTACTTGGCTTGCTATAGACAACTAGCTACTTAGGTGCTAGGATTAGGGAAATGTTCCCTTCTATTACTAGTCTAAGTTCCACTCTAGCTGATACAGTAGTTGACTCCATTGGCTTCTTTGCTTGCTTCTTCACCTTGTTGCAGTTGACTCCTTTGTCTTCGAGTTCCACGGTAGTTTCTCCTTCGGTGCCTTGCTCTAAGAAGGGGGTTCAAACGAGATAGAATGAGTACGAGCGTACTCAGCAAGTTCATATTAGGAAATATGTGTATCATGCACTAGCTACAGCCATAGACCAGAAAGTCATAGGCCAATGCAAGTTTTCATAAACATTTCTTCAAAAGGTTTATTTTATTCTGAAAACTATGCCCGTCAGTCTTCACAGGTTGACCAGAACTTCGTGGAGTTCCTTTCTGCGCTGTCATAGCTTCCCTTCCGGAACAGGGAGTGACAAATAATTCAGTATCCTCTGCAGAGGTGCGTTACTTTTCCCATAAGAGACCTTATCCTTGTTGCCAACCAGGCGAATTCTTTCCCGTCCACACTTCCTTTGGTGTGAGGCCAGGTGTAAGATCCAAGTCCACACCGCCTTCTCCGCGACTGCAAACCCACCCTTTTGTCCAACCGTACACCCCCAGTAGACTTCCCCCGATAATACGGCTTTACTCACGGTGTACTCCGGACAATCCTTCATAGATGGTAGAGATTAACATCACTAATGGATGGGGATTTAAAAGGATATCCCAACCTATTGCGGCAGTGCCTCCAACACCCCACCGTCTCTACCAATCCGTTGGCGTGCAGAAGGGAAAAGATACAGCTGACTTCCCCAGAGCCGTTATAGATCTTATGGTCAACGCGATATGTACGGCGCTAGAATCACTGGACGGCATTGGTAATTAATCCTAGGGTGATATAACCCATGCAATGGAACCTCCACCATATCAACACATACCATGGTTCCATTGCCCACCACATAGTCATATTCATAATTGTAAAATAATACTTTGCTTTTCAATGCATGAGTGATAAGTATAGTACTTTGCATATAGTTTGATACAAATAATCAAATGACATGAGCAAGCGATGAACTTGCCTTTCTTGACTGCAAGATTATGCAGGCAAAAGCTTCGATACGTGATAACTCCAAATTCTGAAATACCATCATCGTCCGGTAAGGACAATGTTTAAAGAACTGGCAAAGATGCTATAATGCATAGTATGAGATGCAATCGTCCCGAGCGTAACCTAACCTCGATGAATTAGGATGTATGAGTTGTAAAGATTTCTTTAGGTTGGTTGCACTTTTAGAATGGTTCTCAAACAAGATTCTTATTAGTGTTTGGTTATATTAGCATCATATCCAAGTGATATAAGACACCATAACAATCATACACATACAGAATAGTGATGGAATAATATGTAAAGAACAGTTGTAAATTTTTAAGTTCTACAGATCATAGTTGATGATTACTTATACTATACTTCAAAAGAATAACTTTTGAAGAACATGTTGTTTAAGAAATATTTAGTATTTCAAATAAGAACTATGGCTTCTATGGTTTGATTGACATTTGTACTTTAAAAGAATAACTTTTGAAGAACAGGTTACGTAAGAATATGAACTACTATGCATAGGAGCTATGGCTTTCTAGGATTTACTATTGAATTCATTTAGTTCCACTAATAGGAACTAGTTGGGTTCTTAAGTAGAATTGGTTCTATATACAACAAGTATTGACAGGTTTATTACTATAGTTGATTATGGTATCATATCAAAGGATGATGGTCAAGATGGTTCTATAAATTAGCTATTAGGATTTACTATGGTTTCACAATTGTTTTACTAAATAGTCTCTAATGGTTTCTAAGCTAAGTGGCTTATCATTTCCTAAGTAGGGTTGAGTGGAATAGGAACATGTGATGAGCATTACTACACAAGATTGGTACTAGGGTTTATCATTATGGTTCTACTAGGGTTTGATGATTGAAGTTGATTCTAATGGTGTGATACTAATCATGATAATCAGTGGTGCTAATATATTAACAAGCTAGGGTTTATATCTAGGTGATACTAGTGAATCATATAGGTTTTAATTAAGAATAGGAACATGAAATGATAATCTAATGTGACTTGGTTTATGCTAATGGATCATAAGAATGTATTCAATTGTTGCTTATTAGGGTTTTACATGTCAAGTAAATCTCACATGATCACATGTGACACATAACTAGGGTTTTAGAGTTGCTTCTAAAGTGTAATGATCACATGGATTAAATCCCTAGGGTTTTAGGTTTGCAACTACTATGGATGAACACATGAAATAATGAGATCAATGTCTTACTTAAATTAAAACTAGGGTTTCTAAATTATGGTACAACTCCTAAAATTATGATTGGCAATATAGTTGTGGTTACTAATTACTTTGACTCAAAATTAGTAATGGTTTAATATTTTATTAATTTCCACAAGAATTAATAATTAGGGCAATTCATGTTTAGGTTTAATTAAGTACTAGGGTTTAACAATTGTTATTAGTTTTTAGAATAATTATCTTGTTAACTAAAGATGTTTAAGTAAACAAGTTTTAAATTATCAAAATAATATTAGCTTATAATATTTTCTTGAGTTATTACTATTTAAAGAAAATGGTAATTTGCAAATTAGGGTTTATGAATTACCACTAATAATTAAGTTAATGTAAATATGATAAGTAAAATTAATCTTAACATTTTACTTAGTTACTGAATAGTTAAAATTTAATTTTTATAACTTTACTAGTTATTGAATTCAATTTGTATTTTTAATAATTGAAAAGGCATAATTAACAAAGTTAAAAATAAGTGAAATTTTATTTTGACACACATTTTTGTTTTATATTTTATTTGAATAGAGTTTATTTTTGTGAGCATTTTGATATATTATTTATATTTTTCTGAGTTGAAATGAATTTTCTATGATATTACAAAGTTTCTGCAATTTTTACGGAATTTGAAATTAAACAAAAATACTAAAGATACCGATTCGTTTCTAGTCTGAGAGACAGACATGTGGGGTCTGGTCCAGGTCAGCTGCCTCGTTGGCAGTTGACCGAGTCAAAGTGGTCAACGGTCCCACTGCCACGTCGACATCACCGGCGGCTTGACGCCGGCGAGGCAGAACGCGACGGCGACGCCGATTCTGGGCTCCCCGAGATGCGCGGCTAGTACTAATGGACTCCTCTCGATCTACTGAACCCGATGGTGTGGTCGTCTACTCGAATAGCTCACCGGAGCATCACCGGCATCCATGTGCTGCGGCGGCGCACTCCGGTGAATGATGAATCTCGAGCTACAGAGGGTTCTAGGAAGCAAGAGTAGATGCTGGAGATGCGTGTGCTCACCAGGAAGACGACGAGACCCTCGGCGAGGCTTGAGGTGGTCGGAGACGACGGCGATTGGTGATTTCCCGGCGATGTGCCGCAGAAGGGAACGCCGAAATTGAGCCGCTTCCTTGCTCCCCTTGATGCTCTGCTCCTCCAGGGTGCTCCTTGAGTCCAGGCGCTCCTCCTGGACCATGCGCCGGAGGCTGGGGTGGTCCGTACCGCCGTGTTCTTCCTCGACACCGGCGAACTGGAGCAGATGGAATCGAGAGATAGAGAGGGCCCGAGAGTGAATGAAGGGGCGGAGATGAACAAGGACATCACGGAGGTTCTTCCCTCCCTATTTATAGGCCGAGGGAAGCTCTGAGGCCTTGACACGACGACGACGACGGTCGGGAGGTGGCGGTGCCTGGAGGGTTCCTATGGGCGAAGATCTTTGCTTCTGGATATGCTCGGACGCGAGAAGAGTTGGGCGTGGCTCTGAGATGGTCTGCGACGTCCAGGGTCATCCTTATCGCCGACGAGCTCGTGGCCTACTGGCGCTGCCGCGGTGTCGAGCTCGGAGAAGAAGACGACGACGGCGACCTTCTTTTTAATCGCGAAACGGTACGCGGACCGTTTTCCGTTGGGCTGGGCTACGTCTTGGGCTTGGTGGACGTGGTGGTGATGGGCTGCTGCGGTGCTGCTCGGCTTTGCGGGTAAGTTTCCCTCCTTTCTTATTTCAAATTTCTATTTTCTGTTTTTATTTTATGTTTGATATTTCTATTTGAATTCAGATCTGATTTCTATTTGGTTTTGCAGGTTCAAAATAATTTGAACATCAAAACAATTTGATAGCCATGCTCCCTGCATAATGTTGTTGTTTAAACACACATTGCAATATTGGTTATATTTTATGATATTTGAGTAGAGTAGAAATGGGTGTAAGTATTTATCTCAATTCTCTTTTATTTAGAAACCAAATTTGTTTAAATGGTTTGGAATATGATAACATGTGACTGGTGAAAATATTATTAGATTCAACTAGTGTGCTTAACAATATGGATTGTTCTCATATAATTTTTTATTATGGTTAGAGTTTATAATAGGTGGTAATAAGAATGGGATTGGTGCATGATTTTATGTAGAGAGTTGTTTCCAAGGGTTTTAAGAAGATGGTTGGATTCACTCTATGTTAGATAATCTTGCTTAACAAACTACTACTTGAATTATTTAAAATAGATCCTAATCTCATTATGGTTAATTCACTTGTATACTAAGGTAATTCTATTTTATAAAACATTATTTTACAGGGTTAACTAATTAAGTTCCCTTGAATAGAAAATAGGATTGGATGTTGGTTCACTCTACTCACTTAAATAACACTTAAACTTAGGTATATATGGCTTGGTTTCTACTTGTGGCACATGATACACAAGTTAGGCATATCATTTTATGTAGATTGGTTCCATATGACAAGGTTTATGGTTTTGGGAATACTTCACTAATTGAAGTATTAAATAGGCATGAGGTATGGCAGGGTTCTACTTATAATCCAAAGTGATACTTGAATTGAACTTCAAATGTGGTCTAGGATTTTAGTAGTGATTACCAAGGTGATACACAACTAGGATTAGAATATGAGCATAAGCTAGGTTATGCTAAATTGGCTAGGGTTACTCCTCCATACAAGGCATGAGGTTTGGCCTGGGGTTAACTACTAGTGATATACTTATTATTTTATGTGGTAGATGATATTTATTAATCATATGGGTTTAACTTAGCATCTATATTTACAAGGTATAATCATGCATTAGACAAGATCTACTCATTCCTCACTAATCCCTCTTTAATATTCCTCTCATCACACTCATCCTAGATTCTTAGGGTTTATAATTAATACCAAGTTGTGATGATCATGGAATTGGTTTGCTAAGGTATTGTGATTGAAATAGGGTTCTCACCTCCAAGATTAAATATTGACTTGAACATCTAGGATTAGTACTTCTCTAATATTTTTGTATGAACATGGCTATGGTTAGTATTATAATTTCTCTTACTTCTCAATGTCTTGGAATAGCCTAAGGTCCTACTCAAGATTTGATGATATGATCCTCTAAATATATGGTTTGCCTAGGAATTCTACCTTGCAATCTTATGTAGCTTGTTCTTCAGGAAATCTGATAAACCTGCATCTTGTGGTATGCCTCCACCTCCTAGCTTCTTCATCTTGATTCTAGCTAATTAACATGGAGTGGCTCTAGGTGTTTGTCCCCATGTATGATGGTACTTGATGATCAAATGGATGAAGGGTGTGGCTCTATTTATAGACTTGGGCAAGCTCTAGTGTCATGACACATAGGTGGTGACTCTTGTGTTGGTTTGATGAGTAAGGTGCTTGGTTGTCATGCCCTCATCCATAGCAATCCTTTGAGCATGAGGTGGCAAAGCTTGGAATGCAAGTCATGTAGATATTTTCATCCTATGTGGCAAGATCATTATCCTCTCATATGATTTATTTTTGGATAGCCAAGTGGCATTTGCTACTAAATATCTTGTGGATGGTTTTATTATTGTGGATGAGTCACTATATCATATTTGATTTGATTTAGATTATAATATTGGTCAAAAGGTCAAAGTTGAGGGTTATTCCTCAAATTTGAATAGTTGGATTTGATTTCACCAAGGCATGATCATATGAGTTTCAAAATACTCATAGTTAATTTTATTCAAATAGTTTGAACTATAATTCGTAATGTAAACGGATTTAGTTTTATGATATTCCATGTATTTAATAAGTTATGATTTAAATAAGA
Source organism: Lolium perenne (assembly GCF_019359855.2). NCBI lineage: Eukaryota > Viridiplantae > Streptophyta > Magnoliopsida > Poales > Poaceae > Lolium > Lolium perenne. Next base: position 261,775,246 of record NC_067247.2, read on the forward strand.
ATGTGTGGCTTTTATGCACTTTAGACCCTGTGGTTTACCTTATTTATAAGTGAATTAAATTACACACAAAGGTAGTTGCTAAGTGTTAATAAGTTAGGGTTTGATTCTTAAAGAATGTGTTGTTGTAAATCTAATTCCATTTGATCTAATCCATAGATCAAATCATGTCTACCCAAAATAAGGTTTTAGTAAAGATCACAGTGAAGTTTATAGCGCTTGACTTGATGATCTACTTCCCTTCCAGCAAGTCAAGTGAAACTTCAGTTACTGTGGTAAGTTTTATTTGAAAGCGCGAAAATTCCCCGGATTTTCTATGCATGAATGCAATGCACACTTTGGTGTTCTCTCATTTTATAGCCTCTAAACCTGGGATATTACAGCCTCTCCCCCTTAAACTGAACTTCGTCCCGAAGTTCAAACGCTCTCATGTTTCAGAATGTTGAAATGTCTTGAACAGATCACCTTCCTGTAGTCTTCTGATGCCTGGCACTGATACTTTCTTCCATTCTATGATTTCTTCTAACATTCTAAGCTTATAGGCAGAGGAGTGGCTAATCGAGCAAATTGAGGTGTCGAGGAGAGTTGTGGTGAGGAGAGGAAGAGACTGGTGTGCTCAATTCGGTGGGAGGAGCCATCCTTTTATAGGAGCAGGAGGTGGCCGTGGGGCGGAGCTAGGGCCGCCGTCGTCGTCGCCGTTCCAAGGTTGCAAAGGGGCAAGACATGGGCTCGTCTGGTTGCTGATGCACGGGTGAAGCTGACACGCTTGATCGTGGCGCGGCAGGGGCTCTGTGGCGATGGCGCGTTTGATGGGAAGGTTCAATGCCGCGGCGGGTGATCGCAATCGTGGTCGTCGACTGCGGCGTTCCCGCGGGCAGGTGGCCGTGTCCAGGCGCTTCAGTGAGTCGTCGTGCGTCGACTGGCGCTGAGAGGAAGGGTCGAGGTGGAGCGAGGCAGTGGGCGTCGTCACGCTCTGGCGCGTCCAGGGTTGGCGCCATGCGCGCTCTGGCGCGGCATGGGCGAGTTCTGGGCGCCACTGGGCGCTTGTGTTCTGGCGTCTCCGGCGCATGGCTTCGTCGAGTCAAGGGCTGGGCAGTGTCAGGTGAGTGAGAGGAAGATAATTGACAAGGTGGTGCAGTCCAGAGGTGACCAGAGAGGGGGCTAGCCGTTGAGTGGCATGCCATGCCACGGCATGGCATGGTCTGCTCGATTTGGTCAAGCAAGGGTCAGGGCAAGTGGTGGTACTGGTGTTGTGAAGTGAGAGGAAGGTCCAGGGGTTGCTGTGGTGGCTCAGGTTGGACCAAGTCCTCTCCATTTTCCAGCATGGGCACAAATTGATACCCTGCCCTAAAGGTGTTTGAGGTAATGCCCGTAAGAAAAATATTTCTGAATTTTGCAATTCTTTTTGGTGGGTTGTAATCATATATTAAATGGAGTAGAATGGTGTTGGTTTGGTTCAATTTGGAATTGGTTTGCAAAATCTCAAAATGCATATGATCTTAGTTTTGTTTCAATGTCTCCACTTGGCTTGCTTCTAGTTTGAAATTGAGACAGAGTTTGAGGTGAGGGTTTTGAGCAAAGTTGTTGTCCTTGATGTTGTCTTGGAAGAGGTGCAAAGAGTTGGCCAAGTGTAGAAAGGAAAAGTTAAAAACCAGGGGCTCAAAGTGGGTATCATGCTGAAAATATCACACATGACCATAATCACATGTGAGCACAAATTTGATTCAAATTTGATTTGAATTGAGTTTGATTGTTTCCAAAAGTGTTAATAAGTGTTTAGTATCCATTTACAACTAATGGTGCAAACCAAAATGGTCTAGGTTAATGTTTTGCAAAAATGGCATAGGCCATATGTGTGTGTGGAATTGATTTTTATAATTTCTTTTCTATTTTATTTTTATTTGACTTTGGATGATCAAGTGATCATTGTTAGGGTTTTAGAGTAAGAGTAAACGCATAAGCAAGCATCATGGCAAAAGCACACTCAAATAATTAATAAGGTGAGCTATATGCATAGTCCTATATGATGAGAAAAAGTTTTTGTTGGCTCTGATTTTTGGATTCTTGAAATCTCTCTCTTGTTCCTTTTATTGAAAACTTGGGATGTTACACATATATTGCCACAAATCTTTATCAATGTAACATAAACTTTTAATTAGTTCAACCATCTGCAACAGAGTTGGAAGAGGATTCTTAAAGATGGCATCTCCTTGGTTATCCATCGGGCTAAACAACGACATCTCATATGACAAACGACTTGATACAATATTTTATTTTATTTTACTTTTTCTTTGTAACTATGTAAATATTTTACTTTTTATAATCATAATTATTGCATAGTAGTGCATAATGCCTAATTGCTTTCTCCGTCCAAAAGAAATTACTTATCCTAGGATCATCTGATCGTGATAGTGAAAAATCATATCTATAAACTTTGAAAAATTAGGGACGTAAAAGGTATGTGGATACATACACGTGTGAAATTTATAGAAAGTTGTGATAATCTCCAAGGTCAGGAAAACTAACAAATAAAGGTATTGTACATTGATGTAGAGTATGATAGAGTAACATAATGTAAAAGTAGTTCTTAAGCTACATTAATTACATGCCATAAATGATCGTATTGTTCTAACCAAAATTCACATGCCATATTCTTGTATATATATACCCTAGATATCTAAACCATTTCACAATTTTTAAGATCTTAAGGCTATGATATTTTGCTAAGTTACAAATATCAAGATTACATGGTACTATATTACTAGTATGCACTTGCTATTTCTAGGCATTTATACAATCCCAACACGAGGTTTATAAAATCCTCGAGAGTGTTCCACAAGCTAGGATATTTGTGAACCATATTGTACACAGGGTCACTGCCACAAATGATTTGAGTCTCACAATACACCAGTGAGACCAGGCCAGCTTTTAGACCAAAAGCGTAATGGAAAGCATTCCATTTTGTAGCACAAAGATATTGGGATAATTCAGAGACCTGTGGCATAGTGCGCTAACAGTTAATTGTGTCCAGTTTAATCAGAAACGCATAAACTTAAGCAGCATAATATGATTCCAATCTTATCGACGCATTGGGAAGAACAAAATGATTGCAGCTCCACATTTCGCTCCCGGCAGTTCTGCCCCTGCATCATAGGAGTGGTTATTAGGAGAAGGAAAGAATGAAAAGCCTATAAGCTTTATGGCATCTCAACAAAAGAACCTATATGATGCTCTGTGCCCCCTCTGTCGATCTAATTTCTCACTGTAACTCATGGCTTTGCTCCTTGTGGCATTGTAATCACCATCAAACTGACATGTTTGCATACATGATCTGGTACTAGTGCTAGTCCTAGCAGAAGTATATTGGCAAGAACCTTTTGACATCAGATTTTTCTTGACTGGCTTCACGGCTAGTGCAACCTTTCTGCACGCATTCCCACATCACACACTCGCCACTAAAAAGCCACTCTCTGATTCTCTCTGTTTCTCCCCCCTACAAGACACAGGACACTGAAGACTGAACCAGAAGTCCAGGACACAGACACTTGGCTTTTGAGAGAAACATATATAGCGAACTCCTTTTGCAGTGCCTGCACTCATTGCTCGATCCTTGTGAGAGCTGTGTGCGTGTGCGAGAGATAGAAGACGAACAAAAGATGGGCGTGGCGACGGTGACGGAGCTGAAGCAGAGCGTGAGCGTCTCCGGGAAGAAGATGTTCCGGACGAGCCTCAGCAATCGCCACGCCAACGAATGGTAATTTCAGTTTGCAATTCTGCTGCTTAATTTGCTCCTTCGTCTCGTCAGAACATGTCCAATTAGCACGTCACTGAACTGAACATGCTCGTGTTCGTCTTCCAGGCCTCCGACCGACGTCTCCAGCGACCTCACCGTCGAGGTCGGCACGTCCAGCTTCGCCCTCCACAAGGTGAGACAAAAGCAACCGCGTCGTCTCTCAAACTGTCTCAACATTTTTACAAGAAAGCTTAATTGGACGTGCTAATGCCGACGGCATAGCTGCTCGCGCAGTTCCCGCTGGTCTCCCGGAGCGGCAAGATCCGGCGGCTCGTCGCGGAGGCCAAGGACGCCAAGCTCGCGCGCCTCACGCTCCACGGCACCCCTGGCGGCGCCCCGGCGTTCGAGCTGGCCGCCAAGTTCTGCTACGGCGTCCACGTCGACGTCACGGTCGCCAACGTCGCCATGCTCCGCTGCGCCGCGCGCTACCTGCAGATGACCGACGACTTCTCCGACAAGAACCTCGAGCTCCGCGCCGAGGCGTTTCTACGCGACGCGGTGTTCCCCAGCATCGCCAGCTCCGTGGCCGTTCTCCGCACCTGCGAGGCGCTGCTCCCGGCCGCCGAGGACGTCAACCTCGTCGCCCGCCTCATCGCCGCCATCGCCAACAACGTCTGCAAGGAGCAGCTCGCGTCCGGGCTGCTGTCCAGGCTGGACCAGAGCGCGCAGCTCAAGCCGCAGACGGTGGGGCTCGTCGAGCTCGACTCGCCGGGGCCGGGGGACTGGTGGGGCAAGTCGGTCGCCGGCCTCGGGCTCGACTTCTTCCAGCGGCTGCTCTCCGCCGTCAAGTCCAAGGGCCTCAGGCAGGAGACGGTCACCCGCATCCTCATCAACTACGCCCAGAACTCGTTGCACGGGCTCATGACCTGCAGGGACATGTCGGCCGCGGACAAATGCGGCGGCGTCACGGACACGGACGCACTCAAGAAACAGCGCGCCGTCGTCGAGACCATCGTCGGGCTGCTGCCGGCGCAATCCAAGAAGAGCCCGGTGCCGATGGCTTTCCTCTCTGGGCTCCTCAAGACGGCGATGGCGCTGTCCGCGTCCAACACGTGCAAGACCGACCTCGAGAAGCGGATCGGCATGCAGCTTGACCAGGCCATCCTCGAGGACATCCTGATCGCCACCGGGTCTTCATGCGCGACGACCTCGCCGACGCCCGCCGCGGCAGCTGTGCAACAGCACCAAACTCTGTACGACACGGACGTGGTGACGAGGATCTTCTCGGTGTTCCTCAACCTCGACGATGACAACGAGGAGGACGGCGGCGGCGGGTTCGATTATGACAGCCCGCGGTCCCCGAAGCAGAGCGCCCTGGTTAAGGCTTCCAAGCTGCTGGACAGCTACCTAGCCGAGATCGCGCTCGACTCCAACCTCGTGCCTTCCAAGTTCATCTCCCTTGCCGAGCTCCTCCCCGACCACGCCCGCCTAGTCACCGACGGCATCTACCGCGCCGTCGACATCTTCATCAAGGCATGGACGCACGCACTGCATATCTCTTTCTGCTTGATGCTACTACAACGAATGTGCGAAATTAATCATCGCCTTCATGGTTGGAATTGACGTGCAGGTGCACCCGAACATCAAGGAGGCGGAGAGGTACCGGATGTGCAAGGCGATCGACTGCCAGCGGCTGACGCCGGACGCGTGCAGCCACGCGGCGCAGAACGAGCGGCTGCCGGTGCAGATGGCCGTGCAGGTGCTCTACTTCGAGCAGATCCGCCTGCGGAGCGCGATCCAGTCCGGCGGAGGAGGCGGCGGCGGCGGAGGAAGCGTCTTCGGCGGGCACGACGCGGCGCTCTTCTACGGCTGCGCGGCGGCGGCGGCGACGGCGCAGGGCGGCAACAACAACAACATGCGGTCCGGCAGCGGTGTCGGGAGCGGCGCCATGTCGCCGCGGGACAACTACGCGTCGGTGCGGCGGGAGAACCGGGAGCTGAAGCTGGAGGTGTCGCGGATGCGGATGCGGCTGACGGACCTGGAGAAGGACCACGTGAGCATGAAGCGGGAGCTGGTGCGCGTCAACCCGGCCAACCGCCTGCTCCGGAGCTTCGCGCGCAGCTTCGGCCGGCTCAACACGCTCTTCCGGATGCGCCCCGCCGCCGAGCCCGGGCTGCAGCAGCTCGGCGCCAAGGCCACCGCCGATGCCAAGGTGCTCTTCCAGCGCCGCCGCCGGCACTCCATCTCTTAATTAGAACACCACAAGCCGATCAAGCGAGTTCTTGTGCGGGGTTCTAGTACGTGTGCATAGGAGGTGATTTTACTTCGTGATTGATCAAGTATAATCAGCGTTTCAACACTTGCTCCCGATTCTTTTGTCCGGATTGCATGGTACGTACTCTTTTGATAATTAATGTGCAAATCGTCCGTACGTCTAGGATTATCGAGCCAAACCGTGCACTTCATGTATGGATTGTGGATGATTAATGTGCAAAGTGTTTACGTGTGTCAAAGTCTTATAATTGCAGGAATATTAATTTCAAAAGAAAATAGGACAAATGTTGTAATCTACATTTTTTTTCCCTTAAAACCCTTCGTTAAACTATTGATTTAATTTTCTTTGCCATATCATGTAAATTATCTAAATCTCCACTACTTATAAAAGAGAGAACTTGGCAGGAAAATTACATCTTAACCGTTCACACACGTCGATCAAATGGTCGAGATTCGTCTGTTCTCCCCACCCCTCCACCCAACAATTGACACGCGCGGTCCATCCGCCAGAAAAAAAAATAAAAGGAAAAAAAAATAGAATCCCTGTCACGATTCAGATCGCGATACAGTCTTCTTCTCCACGCGACGCCCCTGCCCGCCGCCTCATCTCCACGCGAGATCGCCATTCCAGGCGCCGCCGACTCCACCCCATGTTCGCTCTCCCATCAGCGGCACTCGTGCGGGTCTCTTTGCCTTCGCCTTCCAGATCGAGGGTAGAATCGAATCGCAGATGGCTGCCCAGTACCGATCCGACGTGGGTACGGAGGGTGAGCAAATCGGGGAGGTGCGTCTCCTTCGAAGATGGCGAGGTCCAGGAAAGTCCTGCTGGCTGCCCGTCCAGCTCCAGAGCGGGAGGCGGGAGGCAGCCGGGGAAGACGCGGTGTATATCTACGTTCTAGCCTTGGATGACTGAGGTCACCGTGGTCATGGCCAAAGCAGGATTGGGGCGTGCAGGATGAGTAATCTGACCGCGTACAGCCTATTTTTACTTTTAAGTGCATTCTTGAGCCAAGGACAAAGTATGTTCGTACGTGTTAATTTGCACGCAGATCTCATTGCACGTTTTCCTGCTAATTAAATGGAAATTTGTCTATTTACTCGGGATGAATATCCCATGATAACAGAGATAACCAATGGATATAGGACAGCAGTAAGATTTTACTAGGATGCATGATGGCTTCTAATTAATTTATTGTTCCAACAGTATTTGAACTGGAACTTTTATCACGTAACAATGCTCCTGCTCCACAGAAACAGAGCAGGCACCAGCCCTCTCGGATTCATGTTTGCCGCTCCAATTGAGGATTGCTTTTATGAGGCTAGCGCCAGCAATGGTGATAAGATAGCATCTGATTCGCTAACAATCTGCGGGGGCAATGAAGGGAACATAAGTGCGGCCATGGGAGAGCAGCGACACAAGGGGATGCGTGGGACATCCTTGTGCACAAGAAGCAACGATGTTGAAGGGATCAGTGACATCTTCGAGGAAAATGGTATAAATTTCAGTTTTCTTGCTTCGTGTCCTTCTTCCTGTAAATTTTGTTTTCTGGATCTAAGGACACTCATGTCTAGCCTTTTTCACATGCATGCTTGACTCCTTGTGCATGCAACTAACAAGTTCATATGTTGTGTTTTATACTATATATGTTTATTATCAGTTAGATAAAATACATCACTTGTTGCTGATAGTCCAGTATATTTTTAAGGCTTCTACAAATCATATTACTGTTTTATCTAGTATATCTTGGAGAATTTTTTTTTGCTAAATCATGTTTCTGTTAAATCTGAATTTTATCGGAAGGATAAAGATGGATCCAGTTTGAGTTCCTATGATTTTTTTAGTATAGGTGGCTAATTTATTGTAGGAAGCAAACTTTCCTATTTCCATTTGTGGTAAGTAGTACTATTATGCTTCCACTTAATGTTTCAGGGGCAAAACTGCACACGCATAAAATGAAGTGATTAGGCTTTTCACATTGTTTTCATGTTCTCAATATAAAGTGTTTGATAGTTTGAGTGCTGAGATATTAGGTAAGTTTCTATAGAACTAGGGTTCTCTATGTTTCAGATCTTGAGCATAACAGTTATCATCCGAGCACACTGATTTCTTTTGATTTTTTGGACTTTTCGTATTCTGGTTTGAGACTGTGTAGAGACGTGTGTTGCACGTGCACATTTACTAGTTATCAATAATTAGACATCAAATTGACATATGTATTTCATCACAACAGGGTAACATATTCACATATGCATCACAAATTGACACACATCAAATACACCATCCAATTTATAAAAATAATCTTTCAGTGACAAAAGAGAAATTACGCGGGACAACATCAACTGAAGTAGATAGATAGTGTCGGCGGCCTATGGCATGGGAGGAGGAGGCATATCAGTGGGGCCGCTGTGGAAATCCACACATCAAGTTCCCGTGTTATTTCAAAAAACAAATCGCTAGAAGGAGGGCTCGAACCTCCGACCTTGTGGTTAACAGCCACACGCTCTAACCAACTGAGCTACTCCAGCTTTGCGTGTAAATAATGAAAGTTGCAAATTTATAAACGCTTTCTTGAGGAGAACACCTGGATAGTACGTGCTGTTAGTTTTTTTTTTAAATTGAGAACATGTGCTGTTAGCTATTGCGCTGGTATTTTTTTCTATAAATGAGCCTGTTCTTGTCGGATTGGGCCTCCGGCCCAGACTCCCTAACAACCAAGTAAACTGAGAGGCCGTTACGAGAGCAGGCTATTTGAGCTTCAGTACTTCTGCTAGAAAAAATGAGCTTCAGCACTTAAGTTTCTGATTTCATGAACCAACACGATTTTCAAGAATAGTGATTGCCAACATGATCTTTACAGTAGCGGATTTACCGTCCAAACACCCTGAGCACGTGCTCGCGCTAGACAGTAGACGCCACCGCTTCGAGGCACTCCGGCGAGGTCCCAAAGCCATGTATGTAGCTGAAACAGTAAAAATTCAGGTGAAATATACTGTTTTTCTAGCGACACAACTTGATCCAGTTTGTTTCATAGTCCACAGCTCCACCTTCTGGCCACTTCACCTAACAGACGTAACATGTTCACGAAGCTAGACGAATCAAAGACAGTACTCCGAGATAATAATGGAGTCTTGATTAGAGGTCAAACCCTCTGGTACGGTCATGCTGCTATTGTTCTTACCATGGAAGCCTTAGCTGTAAGAGATGGAGTCAAACTAGCTAGTGATCTGGGTCTCTCCCGTATTAAAATAGAGACGGATGCAAGTGAAGTTGTCAAACTATAGAAGGCCAGAGAGAAGAATAGATCTGCAGTTGCATCAATTATCAATGAAATTGAAGAATTGTGCTCTAATATGGAGTTTTTCCGGCTGAAGCATATTGGGCGGGAGGCAAATAAAGCGGCAAATCTTTGTGCAAAGCAGGCTTCAGCTAGTAGGCGTAGATGTTTATGGATTAATTATATTCCTTCTTAGCTGGTTGTCTTCGGAACGATTGTAAGCCCAATGAGTAATGATTGAAAGGTGTTGATTCGCAAAAAAAAAGGAATCATTCCATCGATTTTTTTGTTGTTCTGTTCTCTACTGGCACGGGACGGCGGCAACAACACAAGGTGTTCACTAGACACACCGGGAGCAAGAGGTGGGTGACATGGGCATACTCTAATAGGTGAGTTTTCATGTGTAATTTACATACTGGATTTCTATTGTCGACTCATCAAAAGGTTAGTTTATTGTATAATGCAAGTATATTTGCTACCTTAATTTGTACTTTTTTTACATCATGATCTATAAATCATTATCGATTCTATTTGTATGATGCTTATCTAAATAATGTGACATGTGGGGTTATTGGTAGACCAAAGCGAAGTATTTTAGTTTGCAGTGTGCCCAGGCTTCGAGAAAATCCTAGGTCCGCCACTGAAATTTGACATCGATATCATCTTGAACCTAAATAGTTGTTTAGAGTGTTATTGATGGTGTCCAGACAGTTGGAGGCACCATTACGCGTGGGAGGTCAAAGATTGCTTGCTAGAGCTAATGCTTGGGTTTTCCATCACACCTTAACCTTTCCTGGATGGTATTTATCTTCCAAACCCTAGTCGCCAGAGGTGTGCTTCGGTTTTCCATCCGTTATTCTGTCAGTTATCCCTACCTCTGGTTATCTCTCTTTAACGCCGAAAGGTGAGGGGAATGAGGGATCAATGTTGACATTTAGTTTTAATTTCTATCATACCATGTCTTTGTGTCCTTAGTGGAGAGATGTAAAAAATGAAGGTTACACTGTATGGAATGAATGTTCCGTGGCTCAGTTCTTGTGGCTGATATGGCCGATACTAGAAAGCATGTAGTATTTTTGCCCCGTGGATGAATAATTTTCATCTAGCGGCTCATCGCCCGATGCTTCGAGCTTGTATTGGAAAATGGTATCGATGTGGGTGGTATGGTCATGTATTCTCCAGTTTCAATTTTTGGTCTCCTTGCTTTCTTCCCTGACAATATGGCTTCGAAGTAAGGGTTTGACTACATGTCTTAAAACTAGTGTATCCCCCCAACCCTAACTTCTTGAAGTATTTCACATACGAAAACTTCGGAGTCCAGTATTAGGTTCTCACCTATTGGGGCGGTGATTCATGCATGTTTTCAAAATCTTTGAGGCGGATCTAGTTTGTTCAAGTATGATCTTCTGTGGTTTCTTCATTGGAGTTAAGGTGAAACGTCGAGATGAAAAGGTGAAGCTCAAAACAAAAACATTGAAGAACCTTGAGGCACTATTAGTTTCTATGTATCTTTGTCATATCTTTTTTCTCAGTTTGTTCAACATGGTGTACTTTGTTTGATCGGTCAATTCGAGTCATTTGCTTAGTAATTACATCTTGACCAACATCATGATACACTCTCTCGTTTATCCCTAAAAACATTGGCTCTCTCGTTTTGTTTTAGGGAATTTGGCTCTCTAGTTATGTTCATAGCTACTTGTGGACATAATTGGAGTATAAAATTTGTGCACGTAGAAGTCACAAAATGTTCAGTCATGCCCGAATAAAAAAAATGATTATTACCGATTTGCAATTTTTCTTGTTTGACATATGCAAATCCATTTTGCTTGGGCTTGCTTTACGATTTGCTGCTGTTCATGGGCGTTGTCTACTTTTGTTTTGGGTTGAAAGCCATTTGCTTGGTGTTGGGCTGGAGCTGCTTTGTACTGTTGGGTGGGGCTGTAAAGCTTTATGATAATCAACTGTAATTTCCTCTGTAGTAATACCCGATTCGGCGAACAAAGCGCACACGTACTTTAAAATAAGTTTTAACCCAAAAAATTAAGCAACAACATCTTGATTATATTGTACTAGATGGGTCTGGCGCGCTCTGCTGCGCCGGCCTCCGGTATTAGCGTGGTGCTTGTGCTGCGCAAGTGTTTCCTTCTCAAGACATAGACATATTCGCTTCTATCTTATTAAGGTTTATGTACACATGCGTATAGACATTTCTTATCTTCTAACTAAAGCAGAAATGCAGACAACATGTACAAAACGATACTACAAACTGGACTTGCAGCAGCAGCGTCTAAGCATCCGTAGCAGCGATGCTAGTTAACCTTTCTTTAGCAGGTATCCCATGGATGAGGCGGTCGACTCCGAGCTCCTTACTACGGTGGCATGTAGTTCTCTAGCAGCCTTAGTTAACCTTTCTTTAGCAGGTATCCCATGGATGAGGCGGTCGACTCCGAGCTCCTTACTACGGTGGCATGTAGTTCTCTAGCAGCCTGTTAGGGATTCTAGGATCCTTATTAGAGACCTCGCCCCCTTAGTGGGGAGAGTTAGAGCGAAGGCCGAACCGTGGTGCGGGAGGTTCACCTCCAAGGGGAGCAAGACGGTTCTCATTGATTCGTGCCTGTTTAGTCTCCCCATGTTTATCATGGGCCTGTACATCCTTCCTGAAGGGGTACATGCGGCCTTCGACAAGGAGCTCTCTCGCTTCTTCTGGCAGGATAGGTCAGGCCGCCAAAAGTACCACATGGTCAAATGGGCCGATGTGTGCGCCCCCAAGGATCGTGGGGGCATAGGGATTATCTCCTCTCGTCACATGAATGTGGCCCTCATGCTGAAATGGGTTTGGAGGATCCTTTCCGACGATGGGGGTTTGTGGCTTAAGTTGATTAAGGCGAAATACCTGCGGGGCCGGCCTCTGCTGGCGTGCGACCGTCGGGAGGGATCTCAGTTTTGGAGAGCCCTCCAGGACGTTAAGCATGAGGTTAGAGCGGGACTATCCTTCTCCATAGGCGATGGTAGAGGGACCATGTTCTGGCTAGACCCGTGGTTGAGCGCTCGTCCCATTTGCCTGGACTTCCCGGACCTGTTCGCCATTTGCGCCGACCCCCCTATTCTGGTCGCCGACATCGCCCAGGGGGGCTGGGATATCTTGTTCCGCCGCGGTCTTACCCAGGGAGAGACCCTGAGTCTGACCCGGCTACGGAACCTCCTCCCGGACGTTTTGCCGGGAGGACTAGATTCGCCTTCTTGGCGCCTGACGCCCTTCGGTTCGTTCTCCGTGCGGACTGCGTATAGGGCCTTGTTTAGGGGCCCCCCGCTGCTCTGGACGGCCCCTCTTTTCAAAGCGCCTATACCGCTTAAGACGAAGATTTTCCTATGGCAGCTGCTTAGGGATCGCCTCCCCTCTGGGGTGGAGGTGGCGAAGAGGCACGGGCCGGGCGACGGGCTTTGTCCATTATGTGCGGTCCCGGAGACGACGACCCACATAATGTTCTCCTGCCCCGCGGCCCGCTTCCTCTGGAGCGTCATCCAGGAGGCGCTGGGGCCTGAGTGGCAGGCCTCGGCCCTCGGTGAGTTCATTGAGGCTCATGCGAACAACACCGGTAGGAGGAGGCGCCTCTTCTGGTTGGTGTTCGCGGCCCTGACCTGGACTCTGTGGACTGTGCGAAATAAGATGGTCATTGAGCGTACCTTACCTCGATGCGCTTCTGACTCCTTATACTCTTTCTTGGCTTTGTTGCAGCAGTGGTACCCGTTGTGTAGGCAGCGGGACAGGGAGCGCCTGGACGGCATGTTGGAGGATCTTCTTGCGGCTACCCGTCGCCTTTCTACGCCGTCCAGCCTCTGAGTGACCCTTCTCCTAGGGGTTGTATCGCTTTTCTAGTTCCTTTGGGCATGTTGTGCTGTTGCCCCAGCAGACGGTGGTTGTGGGTGGAGTGTTCCTGGTGTTGTTTCTGAACCTTGTATGGATGTGGTTGCTTTATTTATAAAGCGGGGCGAAAGCCTATTTCGAGGAGTTCTAAAAGATGCAGCACACGGTCAGCTTTTTCGGCTACACACAAATGTGAATCAAACAGATAATATAGATCAGAATTTCATGGCGCTCAACTTCCATAGCAGCCACCACAAGACTCACCAGCACATCCAGGAGGCATGTGTCTGCATTCAGCGACCCGGCCTGCTGATTTTCGATTACAGGTCTTCGAGGAACCACCTCCTTTATCCAGAGAACTCCCTCCAAAACCTCAACAACAATAATAGCACCATCATCATACAAAAGGAAAACCTGAAATCAGCTCAGCCTTGGCTGCAGTGGTAACAGGATATTTGCGCTTGCAAGTCTCGGGGAGATTGCAGGAACGAAAGCAGAGATATACCTCTGGATTTTGTTCAGTATATGCCCAAATAGTTGTTCGGCAGCCAGATACTTAATTAGGTTTTTTTAATCATATATGAGCACGAGTAATTCATAGGAAAAAAAGTATTTTATCAATCATATAACCGAATATGATTCTTTCATGTACTACCTCCTTACCAAAATATAAGATGTTTTAGTAGACTATTTTTGCTCACTATAACATCTCATATTTCTGTAACAGAGGAAGTATGATCCAAACTGGACACTTATGAGTTGAAAATGTGGGTTCTAGTTTCTAGCACTAACCAAGTGAAGATGGACTTTCAAGGTGTGACAACACATGTTCCTTCCCCCAGAAAAGCAATTGAGTGTATTTTATCTATCCTTATCACAATAGATCATATATTCTAGAACAACCATCAATTAGTATTGTGCTGGTGATTAGCTACCAAGAATTTTTTTTCCCTATACTCAAAACTCATCCTTGCGGAGTATTTCTGAAAGATGGTATTGCCTAGCATGATTCAGAATATACACCAATATTGCAATATCTATAAATTTCAAAAATGACTGTAAATCTTGTTGTAGTTGCTAGAGAGCATCACATCATGCATCTTTTGTGAGGCACCAAAACAACACATGCATCTTTTCTTGATTGTATGTTCCTGAAGAAAAGAAGAACTGCACTATCAAAATCCATAAAACAACACCATAGCAGTAAATCGGATTAAAAGAAGACCCACAGAATCAAAATTTAAATCTTTCTCGAACTCTCATGTATACTTTCAAGATAAATTGTATATGTTCCGCCAAAGCAAATAAAACTCATGCTGTAACTGTCTTGAAGCAAATCCAGGAAAAGTGTACATGATTATGTTGTGGTGAGAAAAAAGTGCATGCAAATCAAAGCATTTTTGTCAGAGAACATGGAAGATTTAATTACTTGGGCAGCTCCCAAGCTCTAATGGAAGCTCAAACAGATACATTGTATAATGGATTTATTAAAATAATATTGTCAATGGTAGTTAACAGCCATGATGTAGCAAGAACAAAATGGAAGCTCAAACTGTTGTAAATACTGAACTAATGGAATCTCACATAGGGATAAATACGGAACTAATGGATGCTCAAATGGGAATAGACTTGACTGTGGATTTATCAAAATGTTACTGATCCTCAGAAAACATTACATACTGCACTAATGGAAAAAAATCATATATGAACTAATGGAATCCAAATGGGTACTAACTATACTCTGGATCTAGCAAATTAGTACTGTGAATGATATTTTTCAATGCTAGCTAGGTCAAAACCACTATGGTAGCGAGACTAATATTACACTTACTAACTGAAAATAGTATGACCCAGAGACAAAAAGTTGGGTGCTATAACTGAAACTTTCAGTGTGACTAACCAAAAATTAGTATGGTTCAAATAAGAAAAAGTTGGGTGCAATAACTTCAATGACTGGTTAGCCTGTTCTGATACTTAATTACCACCATATTCTGGATACCTATGGGGGAAAAGATGAATGTACATTATAGATAGAAAGGTCAAAAACTGCAAAAAAAGCAATTATGGTTCCAAAGAATATAAGTGGCACCATAAATCGTTCCCACGTAATAAAAATCTTATTTGCACAAAGGAAAACCTATTTCAAACCAATTGAATATACTTCAAGAGTATGTGTGGTTGCGAAGGTTCTACCATAAAAGTGAGACCAAATTTTAGTACAGGGAATAAGGTGAGAACAAGTTACATCAGTTAGAAGTACTCCATAGGTCTAACAGTCTGCATGCAGAAAAAATGAGAATATGTTTCGGCTCCTATACTGGTTGAACTGAAGAGAGATATCATTTGGAACTGCGAATCATAAACAAGAACTAATGAATAGCATGTTGTATCCGTGGTGACCTTGAGGTTACAAGGGTCTCCTGTACTCATTTACCGGAGAAAACTTAGTAAATACTATTTGTAGTACAACATGCAATACATTTTTCATTATCTCTAGTAAACTATGCCAATAATTGAAAGTAAATGGATATATAGAATGAAACACCGGGAAAATATGGTTTAAATATTTGCAGCCACTCTAAACTTAACATCTACTCTTTCTGATCCATAATAAGTGTCGGGCCTTTAGTTTAGTTTAGTCCATTAGAAGGAGTAGTATTTCACATGCTTACCAAATATCCGATGGCCTTGACATTCTGCATGGTAAAATGGAAAACAAGTCAGTGGAATGAGGAATTAGACTGTGAACCCTAATATTTGAGGTCATCTTTATTTTTGAGATAATTCCTCAAATATCCTTCACACAATAAGACACTATTTATCTTTGAGACAGTATAAGAAAATTGCGCAAAGCGAAATAACATCGTTCATAAGGAAAATGGGCTCAATTTTTTAGTTACCCAAAAACTACATACTGGGGCATATACCACAAACCCTAACACCGCGGACATTATTGCTATAAAAAATCAAGACATTTCCTTAATGTTAAAATTCAATGTGTGACTGACTGAGATATGGATGCTCCTTTTTCTTTCAAGAAACCATATGGAAGGTATCCTACGTAATAAACAAATTAAATGGAAAAGGGTGATATTATTCAACAGCAAATTTCTCTTTCTAACCTCTCTCGTACAAGTTCAATTTGAGTGTGGATAGATCACGACGGTTTGAAGAACTAAGGATCATCACCATCTAGAGATGTCATATCATGTAATAAGATTGCTGAAATGATTATCTTGATACAGATACATATGTTCAGGCCTAACTGAAATCACTATGAGAGACTACAGGGAGATGATGGCAGTAGGCACTTAGACAAAGAGTACGTCCTATCCTCCCAGCCGCATGGAAAACGAGGTCCATCCCCATTTCACCTTTCTACTTCCTGCTGTGCATCCTAGGTCTAATTATCCAACAACATGCCCACAAGCGTCGAATCAGCTGGAGCATAAGATTCATCGGAAAGCTAGTTTTTTTTTGTATTGAGAAACCATGATAAATTGATTAAAACAAGTTAAACTATCTAGACTGCTTCTAAGACAAAGGGCATGCAGAACTATGACATACACTACGGGAAAAATTGTCGTTGCCGTGCAGGCAATCATTGCCGTGAGCCTCTGCACGGCAAAGAAATCTTTGCCGTGCGCAGCAAACATCACGCACGGCAAACACAAAAAGCACGACAAAGATTTAGAGCAGCGCACGGCAATGAAAAACAGCACGGCATACTCAGCACTGGCGCACGGCAAAGAACATGTGCACGGCAAAGTCTGAGCAGAACGCACGGCAAAGAAACACATCACGGCAAAGACCCTGCAGGCCGCACGGCAACGAAACGCTGCACGGCAAAGGGTCTGGACGTTGCCGTGGCGCTCCCTTTGCCGTGCGGCCAACCAATATGCACGGCAAAGGCTCCTTTGCCGTCCGAATCTTTCTTTGCCGTGCGCCACCATTCATTGTTTTTTCTTTCAATTTTATTTCATCTAACATTCTTATTTATTTTTTAATTAGTTTTACTTTTTGATGACTATTTATTAGTGTTACTTAAGACAATGTGCAATACAAAATTACTCTCCATGTTCACCCCCCCACATATATCAGGGTTCCGGTGTTCCGGCGGTCGTTCTCCCCCTCCCCCCCCCAAAACAGCGGTATGCGTGCCCTGGCGGGTCTACCCCCTAGATTTCTCCGCGCGAGGGTGCACAAATGTACATTTTCATTCTTTTAGGTTTGTTTAGGACATATACACATGGAGAACCAAGATTGGGACCCTTTGGCACATACACCCGCAGCTCGAGCCATTATCACACGATCGACGGTGTGCCTGATCTACTGGTTAGGGTTCGGCGTAGGGTTAGGGCTAGGTTCTAGGGTTTAGGGGAGCTACTTTTGCACCATTACACATTGCACCACACTTTGACACATAGCATAGGCCCACATGCAAGATTTGGTGGGGTTCCGGTGCTCCGGCGGTCGTTCTCCCCCTCCTCCCCCAAAACAGCGGTATGCGTGCCCCGGCGGGTCTACCCCCTAGATTTCTCCGCGCGAGGGTGCACCAATGTACTTTTTCATTCTTTTAGGTTTGTTTAGGATATATACACATGGAGAACCAAGATTGGGACCCTTTGGCACATACACCCGCAGCTCGAGCCATTATCACACGATCGACGGTGTGCCTGATCTACTAGTTAGGGTTCGGCGTAGGGTTAGGGCTAGGGTCTAGGGTTTAGGGGAGCTACTTTTCACCATTACACCTTGCACCACACTTTGACACATAGCATATGCCCACATGCAAGATTTGGTGGGGTTCCGGTGCTCCGGCGGTCGTTCTCCCCCTCCTCCCCCCAAAACAGCGGAACGTGTGCCTCAAATGTGGTCTACCCCTAGATTTCTCCGCGAGGGTGCACCAATGTACTTTTTCATTCTTTTAGGTTTTTTTAGGACATATACACATGGAGAACCAAGATTGGGACCCTTTGGCACATACACCCGCAGCTCGAGCCATTATCACACGATCGACGGTGTGCCTGATCTACTGGTTAGGGTTCGGCGTAGGGTTAGGGCTAGGGTCTAGGGTTTAGGGGAGCTACTTTTGCACCATTACACCTTGCACCACACTTTGACACATAGCATAGGCCCACATGCAAGATTTGGTGGGGTTCCGGTGCTCCGGCGGTCATTCTCCCCCTCCTCCCCCCAAAACAGCGGTATGCGTGCCCCGGCGGGTCTACCCCCTAGATTTCTCCGCGCGAGGGTGCACCAATGTACATTTTCATTCTTTTAGGTTTGTTTAGGACATATACACATGGAGAACCAAGATTGGGACCCTTTGGCACATACACCCGCAGCTCGAGCCATTATCACACGATCGACGGTGTGCCTGATCTACTGGTTAGGGTTCGGCGTAGGGTTAGGGCTAGGGTCTAGGGTTTAGGGGAGCTAATTTTTCACCATTACACCTTGCACCACACTTTGACACATAGCATAGGCCCACATGCAAGATTTGGTGGGGTTCCGGTGCTCCGGCGGTCGTTCTCCCCCTCCTCCCCCCAAAACAGCGGAACGTGTGCCATGGCGGGTCTACCCCCTAGATTTCTCTGCGCGAGGGTGCACCAATGTACTTTTTCATTCTTTTAGGTTTGTTTAGGACATATACACATGGAGAACCAAGATTGGGACCCTTTGGCACATAGACCCGCAGCTCGAGCCATTATCACACGATCGACGGTGTGCCTGATCTACTGGTTAGGATTCGGCGTAGGGTTAGGGCTAGGGTCTAGGGTTTAGGGGAGCTACTTTTGCACCATTACACCTTGCACCACACTTTTACACATAGCATAGGCCCACATGCAAGATTTGGTGGGGTTCCGGTGCTCCGGCGGTCGTTCTCCCCCACCTCCCCCCAAAACAGCGGAACTTGTGCCCCGGTGGGTCTACCCCCTAGATTTCTCCGCGCGAGGGTGCACCAATGTACTTTTTCATTCTTTTAGGTTTTTTTAGGACATATACACATGGAGAACCAAGATTGGGACCCTTTGGCACATACACCCGCAGCTCGAGCCATTATCACACGATCGACGGTGAGCCTGATCTACTGGTTAGGGTTCGGCGTAGGGTTAGGGCTAAGGTCTAGGGTTTAGGGGAGCTACTTTTGCACCATTACACCTTGCACCACACTTTCACACATATCATAGGCCCACATGCAAGATTTGGTGGGGTTCCGGTGCTCCGGCGGTCGTTCTCCCCCTCCCCCCCCAAAACAGCGGAACTTGTGCCCCGGTGGGTCTACCCCCTAGATTTCTCCGCGCGAGGGTGCACCAATGTACTTTTTCATTCTTTTAGGTTTGTTTAGGACATATACACATGGAGAACCAAGATTGGGACCCTTTGGCACATACACCCGCAGCTCGAGCCATTATCACACGATCGACGGTGTGCCTGATCTACTAGTTAGGGTTAGGTGTAGGGTTAGGGCTAGGGTCTAGGGTTTAGGGGAGCTACTTTTGAACCATTAAACCATGCACCACACTTTGACACATAGCATAGGCCCACATGCAAGATTTGGTGGGGTTCCGGTGTTACCGCGGTCGTTCTCCCCCTCCCACCCCCAAAACAGCGGAACGTGTGCCCCGGCGGGTCTACCCCCCTAGATTTCTCCGCGCGAGGGTGCACCAATGTACTCTTTCATTCTTTTAGGTTTGTTTAGGACATATACACATGGAGAACCAAGATTGGGACCCTTTGGCACATACACCCGCAGCTCGAGCCATTATCACACGATTGACGGTGAGCCTGATCTACTGGTTAGGGTTAGGTGTAGGGTTAGGGCTAGGGTCTAGGGTTTAGGGGAGCTACTTTTGCACCATTACACCTTGCACCACACTTTGACACATAGCATAGGCCCACATGCAAGATTTGGTGGGGTTCCGGTGTTCCGGCGGTCGTTCTCCCCCTCCTCCCCCCAAAACAGCGGAACGTGTGCCCCGGCGGGTCTACCCCCTAGATTTCTCCGCGCGAGGGTGCACCAATGTAATTTTTCATTCTTTTAGGTTTGTTTAGGACATATACACATGGAGAACCAATATTGGGACCCTTTGTCACATACACCCGCAGCTCGAGCCATTATCACACGATCGAGGGTGTGCCTGATCTACTGGTTAGGGTTCGATGTAGGGTTAGGGCTAGGGTTTAGGGTTTAGGAGAGCTACTTTTGCACCATTACACCTTGCACCACACTTTCACACATAGCATAGGCCCACATGCAAGATTTGGTGTGGTTCCGGTGCTCCGGCGGTCGTTCTCCCCCTCCCCCCCCCCAAACAGCGGAATGTGTGCCCCGGCGGGTCTACCCCCTAGATTTTTCCGCGCGAGGGTGCACCAATGTACTTTTTCATTCTTTTAGGTTTGTTTAATACATATACACATGGATAATCAAGATTGGGACCCTTTGGCACATGGTAGCCTCCGGCGGTTGTTCTCCCCCTCCTCCCCTCAAAGCAGCTGTATTGTGTGTGCGCCGGCAGTTATGGTTAGGATTTAGGCGATCGAGTTTGCACCCCTATAGTTTTAAGAAAACATGGTAAGGACATTATTAAAAAGTACTCATGTTGGAAAAACAGGTTTAATTTAATTTGAAATAAAACTAAATTTTCATATATGAAAATTGAAATGGTAAAAAGAAAACGTTGCCGTGCACTAGCGCACGGCAAAGGACAAAGTCGCACGGCAAAGAGCCGTTGCCGCACGGCAAAGAGCTTTGGAGCACGGCAAAGCGTTGGACGCACGGCAAAGGTCTTCGCACGCACGGCAACGACATTTGCACGGCAACGAGCCAATAATTGACCTATCCATACACGCGCATCGTCCCGACCAGCTAGCCATCTCTCCACACGCGCCGCCCACCTCTGGATCCTCCCATGCCGCCGCCACCGCCGCCCATGCCTCACCTCCACCGCCGCCGTCCGCCGCCTACGCCTCACCTCCGCCGCCGTCCGCTGCCCCGCCCACGCCTCACCTCTCTCCCCCACCCTCCCGCGCCCCACCCGCGCGCCGCCGGAGTCGCCCACGCCGCCACCGCTGCGGGCCACTCCCCTGGCTGCTGCTGCCGCGCGCCCCTGCTGCTCGCGCGCCGGCTTGCTGTAAGTGCTGCTCGCCCTCCCCGGCCCCTGCCCTCCTTCTCCACCTCGGCCGGCTGCCCCCTCCTCCACCTCGGGCCCTGCCATCCTCCTCCACCTCAGACGGCTAGCTGCCCCTGCCCCCACCGAGCCGCCACCACCCGAGCTGCTGCTGCCCCTACCGCCTCGGCCTGACCCCCCGGCACGCACCGCCTCAACCTACCCCCGGCCCGAGCCGCCTCGACCTACCCTGCTCCGGCCGCCGCTCCTTCGCCTGGCCTCCTCGCGCCGCATCTGCAGGTAAGCTGATCTTGTTAGTAGCTATACTAGGATTTAGTGCTTTAGAATGTAGGATTTAGTAGAATGTATGATTTAGTAGAAGTAGGATTTAGGTTAACTGTAGAAAATAATATTTAGGGCAGAAAATAAAATAGAAATATGATTTAGTTTAATATAGGAATTGGATCGGCAAGACTTGAATGACTAATTTATTTTTCCGCATTTGCAGGCGATGCTTCGGGGTGGACACAGGGGTCGGTGTTGTCGGGGCGCTTGAGGAGCGTTGTTCAGAGGGACCATTTTTCCTGAGGGGATTTTGCCGGAGGGTCGTTGGTATTCTTCACTGGCTGTCGATCACGCTTCGAGGGTGAGAATCCGTTTGCCTCTCTTGTACCTAGTTTTTTTTTGTGTCTAGATCACCAAGTCTGTCGCGATACCTAGGCGTCTCTTCCCGACCGTAAGCGTTACGCGGATAAATATGCATTAGTGGTCTCGCATATTATGAACCGTAACTCTTACGGCATTTAGCGGGACAGCCGGCGGATGCGTAGTTGGGTACGTTCTCCCTGCTCTACCCCGATCCGAGACAGGATTTCGGTAGCGCCTCCCCGTTGTTCTCCGGATGCACACCCCTCTCGGCTTTTTGCCGAGACGTGTATCGGGAGAGCAGCGGGGAGGTGCTGCCGAAATTCTGTCTCGGATCGGGGTAGAGCTGGGAGAACGTACTCAATCTACGGATCCGGCGGCTGCTAGGAGCCCACCTAGTAGAGTTTCAGGTTGATGCACGCGTAAAAAAAAAGATATGATGCATTTATTTCCTATTTGATATATAAATTCTATGTTTTGGTTTCAGTAGCAAATTTTCAAGCAAATTTTCGATAAGGGCGGCGGTTTCGGTTTCAGTAGCTGGTTTTGTAATTCGGTACTATTCTATCCAAATTAGCTAGCACTTCCGACATTTATCGGTCATTTCTCGTTCTAAACTTCTCGTGCTAAACTTGTAGGCAAGAACTGACAAAGAGATGAAGTCAGAGCTAAGAAAAATTGCTAGGGGCTTTGACCATTCCGTAGAAGCGTTCAACTCCTATGACGTGAACGGGTATCGCCTGAGACTCCATCAATACACAACAAGCCGGCCCAACGCGAAGACAATAAATAGCGGGGTGGTATGTCAAGGTGATGATGGGCTCCATTACTATGGAAGAGTCGAGGGTATATACGAGCTGAATTACGGGTTTCACAAAGGGCTAAATCCCGTCGTCTTCAAATGCCATTGGTTTGACCCACGTCGGGTGAGACGGGATCCTGAAATTGGGTTGGTTGAAGTTGAAATTTCACAAAGGGCTAAATCCCGTCGTCTTCAAATGCCATTGGTTTGACCCACGTCGGGTGAGACGGGATCCTGAAATTGGGTTGGTTGAAGTTGAAAGGAACTCCGTTTATAAGGGAGAGGATGTGTACATGTTGGCTACCCAGGCCTTTCAAGTATTCTATCTCCCGTACGCGTGCAAAAACTAGACAAAACGTCTACATGGATGGGATGTTGTGATGACGGTGCCTTCACGCAATAGGCCGCCCTCGCCAAACAAGGACGATTACCGCCGCGTAGACCCCTCAGCAAGGAGTGTCGAGTTTTATCAGGAAGAAGGGCTCCCCGGCCATTTCACAATCGGCTTGCCGACTATCGATGACATGGTCGTAGACGATGAACAAGAAGACGCGGGCATGGATGGAGACAATGCAGAAGATGAAGCTGAGGATGTTTGTGCCCCGGAAGACCTGAGTTTGCTCGAGGCGTTCAAAGCAGGGATTGACCTCGATGCAGATGGACCACCTCCAGGTTTCATTGATGATTATTGGTTCGCCGAGCCTGATGACGATGAGGAGACACGCGGTCCAATCACGGATGGCGACACAGGCTACTGATCTATGTAGTAGTAATTGTGAGGCTAGCCTATTTGTAATAACTACGTATGTAACCGTGATTGTCTAGCTAGGTTATTTGTAAGAACTCCGTGCTATGTTTGAGAGAACTCTATGCTAGCTATTTGTTGCTTCCACTAATTAATGTTCATCTATTTGCATTATTGTTGCTTTCATTAATGTTCATCTACTTATATTTCTGTTGCTTTCACTAATATTTATCTCTTTACAATATTGCGTACTAATAAACCACTCTCTTCATTTGTGTTTGCAGGTGATTGAAGCATGCCGCCAAAAAAAAGAAGGGGTGGCGGTCTTACAAAGAAGCTCAAGGACTTGGTAGGTGTAGGGTCTTCGAGGCGGGGCCGAGCTACTACCCCCCTCCTAGCCCCCTCCCGTCGCTCCCCCAGTGCACGTGCGACCGCGTAGGAAGAATGCGACGCGGGTACTCACTCCTAGTCCTAGCCCCCCTCCCGCAGCCGATGATGATGATGAGGTGGAGGACCAGGAGCACCACGGGGGTGGGGAGGACTAGGAGGAGGAGGAGGGGTTGGGGAGGACCAGGAGGAGGAGGGGGGTGGCGAGGACCAGGAGGAGGAGGGGGACGAGGAGGACCTCTCGGAGGATGAGGGGTTGGGGAACTTACCGTTTGATCCTGATCCAAACCTAGTTTGGGATGCGCTGCCGGATTACGAGTACGTTCCAGCTTTGGAGAGGCTGAGGCCACGTGATAGGAGGCCATATCGGCGTGGGATAACACAGCTCCCCGCGCTGAAGCACTGGCGCTACAGCCATGTTGTTCTAGTGCCCTATGGAAGGAGGTACATGTTAATTTTTGGCATTTCGTTATCGCAATTTTGTCATTATCAAAATTATTATCACATACATATTGATGTTGTCGTTTCATGGTGCAGCTCGTTCACGTATGAAGACCCGTCGCAGAAGCCGCCACGTGGGTACTCGAACATCCTTCGGGGCCTACTTAGAAGGTATTTCCCTGGGATAGTCAATCTCCCTAGTGGTGGCTGCGATGTAGCTTGGAGGTGGTGGCACTACAGCCTCGCGGAAGATGCTCTTGGCCGCGGCACCTTGGCGGACTGCGTTGTTGGTAAATTTTGGGTACGTGACTTTTGACTTCTTACCATTCATACACTCTCCTTGGTTGAAAATAATTGCACTAATGCCCCTTGTTTTACGTATGTGCATGGTTGCAGAAATACTTCAAGAAGGCCGAGGGCAAGGAAAATGCTTGCGATGATGTCCTTCACCAGCTTGCAAGGAAGAGGGTGACTGGCATGCACTACGAGGCACGTGTTCAGTGCGTCCGCGACTCGCATGCCGACCGCTTCGTCCACATGACTAAGGAGGACGCTCGCGACACGCTCATGCAGCCGTGGCAGTACATGCATGTATTTGCGTTTGTGTGTTATTGATTTCTTTATCGTCATGTAGTTTATTTTACCATAATGGGTTTATCTTGTGCATGTACAACCCTCCTCAGTACGTCGGCGCAGACGACAGGTGCTTCCTTGCGATGGTCATGTGGTGGACATGCCCCCAGTACCTCAAGAAGCACGAGGAGGGCAAGAAGAAGCGGGCAGAGATGCGAGGTGGATCGCATATCCAAGGCAGCCTCCCCATCTCTCTTCACCTGCAGAACGAGGTGAGCAAATTAATGGTTACTTCATTATTTGAATTCATGTTATATATTTGCTAACTCTGCAAGGATGTGCCACTTCACTTTATTACATGTTCTCTTTTGCAGGAAGTGAGGACAGGAGCGAAGCCTAACGTCTTTGCCGTGCTGAAGAAGATGAAGCAAAGGAAGATGCCGCATCCTGAGACGGGGTCCGTGTGGGTTAACCCGCAATCCGAGACCCAGTGCACGTCCTATGTCTCCAAGTTCAAGCAGAAGTACGTCGAGGACGCCAACCCAGAGGCCGAGGACTTTGACCCTGAGGTTGCGGTGCTTGCGGGAGAAGGCTTGAAGCATGGCCGCCTATGGTTTGGTGACGGGGTTGTCGACCCAGCGACTGTTCCCTCTCTCCGCCAGATCCGTCGTGGTCGTAAGAGCGGCTAGCCTGAGGTAGAGCCCCGGCCACGGGCTTCGGATCTAGCTGTCGAGCGGTTACGGGTATGTTCTTCCTCCGACCTCTACCTTTCCTTTACATGCACATGCTTTCCATTGAAATGTTAATGACATCGCGGCAACACATCGTAGGCGGAGATGGCAGAAAAGGAGCAGGCGGCCCAGGAACACGCACGGAACTTGGAGCGGCAGGTTCTGGAGTATCAGCAGCAGCAGACACAGATGATGCTGCAGATGCAACAGCAGCAGATGATGCAGCAGCAGCAGGCACAGATGAGCTGGCTGATGAGCCAGGCGGCTCTGTCTTCTCCACCGGGGAGTATTCCTGCTCCTCCACCTTACTCCATGCCGTGGATGCCGCCACCGCCCACTCAGAGCCCGGGGACACCTATCACCGTTAACAACTTGAACATCGTCCGGAGCATGAACCGCGGTGAGTCCTCTTGTGCCTAACCCGCTACTTGTACTTGTTCAAGTGTTCAATATGCAAATGCAAATGTTCATTCCATCAACCTTATAAATTATATGTCACAAGGAAATGACGATGAGGCCGGCGGAAGCGGAGGAGGACAAGGTTGATGGTATGGTCTTCGTGCACTCGTCGTCGTTGTAATGGATTTGTTCGCACTTGTTATGGATTGTAATAATGGACATTGCACTTGTTATACATAAACTATGTGTGTTGATGTATTTGTGGTGTTGTTGATGTGTTTGGTGATGCTATGGTGAATATATATGTTGTATATGTTATATATATGTGAAATGCAATTTTGAAATGCAGGGATTAGTGAAAAACAGAAAAAAAAATAAAAAATCCAGGGGCACACGGCAAAGGACTTTTTGTCACTTTGCCGTGTGCATACACACGGCAAAGGCGCCACGTGGAGCTCACCTGTGCTCCTGGCACGCTGTTGGGTGTACCTGGAGGAGGCTTTGCCGTGCGGGCTGGGGTGTTGCCGCACGGCAAAGGGTGCACGGCCGGCAGAGTCAGGCGCACGGCAACGAGGGTGGCGCACGGCAAAGAGAACGCCGCACGGCAGCGATCGGGCGCACGGCAAAGGGGCGCACGCACGGCAAAGATGCCGCGCACGGCAAAGGGGCTGCCGCACGGCAACGTAGCGCGCGCACGGCAAAGGTCTTTGCCGTGCAGTTTGGTCAGGCGCACGGCAATGTCTTCTTTGCCGTCGATGTCGTTGCCGTGCAGACGTTGCTGTGCGTGGGCGCACGGCAAAGCCTTTGCCGGGCAAAATAGGCTCTTTGCCGTGCGATATGTCGCACGGCAACGACGACTTCTCCCGTAGTGATATAGGCCTATCCAAGCACTACTTTCTCCAAAGTTTATTGAGATTCAAATCTAGCTCAAA
Organism: Lolium perenne; assembly: GCF_019359855.2. Lineage (NCBI taxonomy): Eukaryota > Viridiplantae > Streptophyta > Magnoliopsida > Poales > Poaceae > Lolium > Lolium perenne. The sequence continues at coordinate 261,802,159 of NC_067247.2, forward strand.
CCAGAAATACAAAAACAAATTGGTAAATACTCTGGGTTGATTGAAGCAAACACTCACTATAGTAAGAAGTCCATTGCAGCCTTCCGCTCCCGTCTGTGTTGCAATGTACAAATCAAATACACCTTCTGCAAGAAATTATTGCTAGAGTTGCAAACAGGAAAAAAAATCTAGCGATATCCTGCCTTATTTTGTTGTGCTATGAAAATGCAAATTTCAGGAAATAATAATACTAATATAAAGGAGATTATTTTCTACAACATGTTGGTTTTGGACCTGCATTAACTTACAACATCTAAGTTGTGTTTTGTTAATTGAGGAACACATGCTGCATATGCTCGCCAACCGTGCTCAGCAAAGGTCACGGTGAATGCCATGGCAGGATCTATCGAGCTCCTGGTGACAGGGCAGCTGGAAGCGCGACCCCGTCGACAACACCGTACTGACGCAGCACATCACGGACATATACATGCGGTCAATCTGTAACACAACCTCAGTGTGCCATACCTAGCCTCCGATCCAAAACCATCCAGCTCTGGAAGCTGGAAACCATTGGCGTCAGTGCAACGGACCTCAATCCAAATGCTTCCTCCTCTAAAATCCATTGGCTACAAAGAAAGGGGCCTAAGCCTTAAAAAACAAAAAACAAAATTAAACCAAATCAATGACGGGAGGGAACTCGCCAGGGCCATGGCAGCGACCGTCATCACTCACCAACTGCTGCCACCATAGTCGACCTGAATCTCTCTCCACGAACACCGACCAGGCTAGGGTTTGCCGCCGGCGGCTAATTTGGAGAGGGAGAGAGAGATGGCATGACGGGGTGGCCTCATCCATCGCCGGTGTTCCAGATGGAGCCGGAGGTTGAGGCGAGACCTCTAGGAGGTACGGTGATGGCTAGCGGCGGCATGTGGAGGAGAGAAAGAGGCCTCGTCAGCGATCAGGCAGAGAAGCCAAAAAGAAACTGACCTCGCGTTGCGCCGCCAGGCGCCTCTCCAACTCGGGCACCGCCTACACGCATCCGCTACAAAAACAAAATACGATGCGGGACCCGTGAAAGTGACTTGCGGATCGACCACAGACGCCAACCCTAGGAGCTTAGAGCTCTTAGAGGATACTAGTTCAATACCCGTGCGTTGCTACGGGATCACGACAAATTCAAAATCTTTAACATGTAGCATGAAACACGATACATGTAGTTTTGAAACATAATAATGATGGGTTGTGTTGTTTGTTCTACCACTTCTTGTAACCAACACATGAACCCTCTCGCTCCCTCTATCTTTATTTGTTTCTTGTCTATGAGTTTCTCGGTTTTGAAACATCAACTTGTATATCTATTTTTCTGTTTCGTCTGGTCACTGCTTGCATGGAGTGGTGGATCTCGCTATCCTTCATGTTTCGAGTCAGCATGCGTGGAGATAAACCTTCGGGACCATGCAAGTTGAGATGGTTTGAATTTTTTTTGCGGCACCGTTACATTTGGAGGCTTTTTCTTGAATTCCTTCTTTGAAGATTAGTTTTTCGTTGTGGCATTTTTTTTGAGACAAGAGCTAATTTTTTTTAGTAAGGGCAGTGTTGTGCGATGGATATTTTTGTGCTAACCCTGCGTTGGCGGATCAGCCCCCACGCGAACTCGAGGACCTCCTTGTGCCATCAAAATTTTGATCAATCGGTATACCCAGGCTGATTGCTATTTTTACATCACAAATCTGTTTTTAGGCAATAGTGAAATTTGCTTATAGCTCTAGCAAATGTCGTAAAACAGGTGAAATCATAACTTTTGTTTGCGGAAAACCGTAAAAGAAGCCACCGTGTGAAGGATCCTAAAAAGATACCTGGATTTTGTTTTGGTCGAATCCAAGATAAACTGTAAAATTTTACGAAATTGGAATTTGAGTCAATGTTAGCCAAACCAGTACCTACCCTAGCAAAATTTCACAACGCCGTCATTAGTCCTACCAAATCGCAGACTTATTTCACCTCGCCGCCCCGAATGTGACTTGTTTTGGACAAAATCAAAATGAATTCATTAAGCAAGGTAGCCTAGCCATTGTTGATGCCTGATCTCATGCGGAGTACAGTGTCTAGAGGGCTGGGCGCGGCGGCACATGAAGCGGCTGGCCACTTGCCCGCAGACGCCTGCTAGCTAGCCATGATCAATCCATTTGCCTAGCTTGCACGAGCTTTTGTAGGTCACCACTTTTCCCGCTAGCTACTGACGAAGCACGAGCTTACCAGCACCAACGCGGCTAGCGTGCATAGATGCAGGGACGGCCAAGCACAGGAATGCGCCAGGGGACGGTGGCTGGGTGGGCAGTCGGCTCGTGAGGAGTTGATCGATCGATATACTCATGTTCCAGATAAAAAAAGGCCGATTGGTATTGTTTACCATCACTTGAGAAAAGCTGTTTAGGATATAGTAGAGTCCAGCTATGAATCAGTTTGTAACTAACACGTATTTTTCAGGGTGTAATTTAGGAAGGATCGGCAAGGTCCTTGCAGCTGCCGCCGACAACAGGATTCGGGATCAACAAGGAACTTTTGTGCATGTTTGGATATCAAGAATAAGAGCCGTGTTTTGAGAGAATGCGTTTTCAGAGGATTTTTAGGAAAACGAGTTTTAATCAGTTATTCTTTTAAGTCATATTTACACAGATCCTTGATTGGATGATAAAATCGTGAAAACACGTCTGTATTATTTCTGGTTGGTTATCGCTCGTTTCTTTTCGCATCGGAACGGGACCGGCGAAGTGCTGCCACGACGTGGTGATCGTGGAGCCGAGCGCCAATATGTCTGCCGCCGGTACCTTGCTTCTTGCTCCTCGCGGCCTCAGGCGTCGTGAGCATCGGCTGGACGACATGCTGCCGCCCATCAACCGCTCCACTGCAATGCTGGCCATCCGCAACGCGCACTCAAAATCAGTGATCATGGCGTGGCCATCTCAGCAGATGACCATCCTCTCAGAGGATTCCTCTGGCCCTTGATGTGGCAGTCCGTGCGCATGAATATCTCGCAAGAGGGCCGCCGGACCCGCCTTCTCCCCGCTCACACCTCCTAGCTCTGCAGCCGCCGTCGGCCGGGAAGCCAGCAGCACACGCATGAACAAACATGCAGATGATTTTGGTGGTCCGCTCATCTCTATCTAAATTCAGAAGTCAGAGTCACGGCTAATTGAACTCACTGATGATTCAACGTGGGTTTCTGGCTTGGTGATCGCGAATGAGGCTGGTTACGCGCGGGACCGGATCAGGGCGTCCTCGCACAGGACGTCGCACCGCTTGATCTCGGCCGGCAGCGCCCGCCGGCCACGACGCGTACAACCGACGGCGATCAGACCGCAGATCGAAGATGATCTGCTTCCGCCGGAGCCCAGTTAAAGCCCACCGACTTCACCTGCCGCGAGCACGTCGCTGATCCGGTGATCAACGGCGAGCCATATGCTAGCGCCCTTTCCGGTTTCAAGAGCGATGGCAGTCACGACTCACGACTCGCCGACTCGGTGACTCGCGACGAAGACGAGAGGGGAGGATAGGAAACGCGTTTTGGCAAAAACGTAGAATAGTCGTTTTCCATAAAACTCGTTTTTCAGGTTTTCTGGAAGTCACGTTTTACTTATCCGCGATTTGTTTCAGCTAACCAAACAAAGTTTTACGTTGTTAGAGCTTCGAACGGGTTTTGAGAAATCGGGTTCTCCTATAACTCTGTAACCAAACAAGGCCGTGCGAGCGACCTAGGCCCAAAAAACGACTAGGCCTAAAAAAAAGTTGGCCCGTTTGTGACACCAGGCAGCCACCTATTCGAATTTAATAGTAAAGAAGATAATTAATATCGTTGAATTCATATTAAAAAAATACTTTTTAATGATGCCAATTTTATACTAAATTATTTTGATTCTCTTCCATTCCATAAAATAAAATGTCTGGTCTCTGATCTATAGAAATAAAGATAAAGGAAAAAGGTTAGAGTTATTTTTAGTTAAAGAAAAACACAATAAACAAGGACGCATTATTCATTTGAATGCTAAAACATCGTGAAGCACCTACATTTATGTATACAAATGCTAAATAAGAGTGTTCATGATTTTTAAAATGATACAGTCGACCGATCCTTGTGGAGCATTAAGAGCATCTCTAGCACAGCTCGTAAAGGGCCCAAAACCGAAAAATAACCGCCAATTTACGGGTTCGGGCCAAAAAATGACGCCGATCAGTGATCGTAAACGAGGCAAAACTGAAAATATTTTTTCGGGCTGCGTTCGGTTCGCTCCGTCGGCCTGTATTTGTAGGGCCCGACGGAGCGGACTGAACACAGCTCGAACACAATCCCTACTTTGCACGCGAGGGAACTTTCAGCTCCTCCCAACCGCGCTGCCGCCGATCTGTGCGCCCTCACCTTCCTCTGCGCCGCCACCCTCCGATTTCTCCCCGATGAGTCTCGAATCGAGCCTGCCGGTCGCCATTGCTACCTCGCAGGCGCCGCCACCCTCTCCCGTGGTCGCCGGAGCTTCCGCCTCTCGACCAACCACCCCGGCGACCCCTGCCAACCCTGCGACCCCCGCGGAGGTAGCAACGATGGTCTCATCGACAAGCGGGGTGAAGCGGCGGTGCGTGGGAATGCATGTGGTCCCGCAATCCGGTGCCACGGCGGCCACCGGTGATGTCTCGGCAGTGGCAACAAAGCCGAAGGAAGCCCGTGCGAGACCGAAAAATTCGGCTCCGAAAAGGATGAAAGTGAAGGCGTCGACGAGCCGTGGCGCCCCTCCTCCGTTGCATCCCCGCCAACGCCGCCGCCGCCACCGGAAGCCACCGCGAACGTAGCCCAGGATGTGCTCGACGAGGGGTCAACAAGGTACACATCAATTCTTCCTCTGTTTTTTGATTGCGAGTAGATACTGAGGCCTCGTCCGATTAGGAACGAGAACGCCTCGTACATGGAGATGTTGGAGGAGGTGAACATTAACCCACTCCCTCCATTCGGCACCGGGATGGGCAGAGATGAGAACAATGGCGGGGACGAAGTGGAAGAAGGGGACGAAGGGGATGAAGTGGAAGATGAAGGGGATGGGGGTGTGGTGGAGGTCTCGGCCGATGGAAATAGGAAGAAGAGGCGGGCCAACAACTACACGGAGATTGAAGACGTCACTTTGTGCTGAGCTTGGGCCTCTGTGGGGATGGATGCCGTCTCCGGCACCGATCGAACAGGGAAGCGGTACTGGCAACGCATTGAGGACAAGTTCCATAAGCTTATGCCGCACGTTCGCCATCCTGTTGATCGCACGTACCGATCCCTCCAAGGTCGTTAGGACGCGATCAAACCGGCCTGCAACCGGTGGGCAACAACAATGGACCAAGTGGTGTCCAATCATCCTAGCGGCGCAACCGTTGACGAATATGTGAGTGCATATTTGGTTTGTATAATTGTAGTTTAGCTTTGGTGACATATTGACGATTACTTGGTTGCTTTTGCAAATGTAGGACCGCATTGCCGATGCGAGGTACAGAGACATGGCCGGCAAATGTGCTTCAGCACCTCCCCAAGTGGAAATTGAGGGATGAAGAAGTAGCACTGAAGAAAGCTGCAATGGTTGCGCTCGATGACACCGAGGACGAGGAGGGTCGGAACGCTGACAAGCCGGAGGGGAACAAGAAGGCGAAGGGAAGGCTCAGGCTCGAGGGGGAGGCTGCACTGTTGAGGGACAAGTTTGATCAAATGATGAAGTCGAAGGAGGTGATAGCGTCCAAGATTTTGGAGACCAAGCTTGTCATCATCGAGACGAAGAAGGAGGTGAGCCTTGCAAAGCTTGAAGCCAGCCGAGAGGAAGCAAGGAACAAGGTCAAGTTGGAGGAGATGAGGATCAATGTGAAGAAGTCCAAAACAATGAAGCAACTATTGGCCGAAGAGAGGGATATCATGATGATGAACACCAAGGACATGAATGAGCAACAACTGGAGTGGTGGAAGGAGGCCTCGCAGAGATCACGACAAGACGGAGACTAGCTCATCAAGAGGCAACTTGTGGTGGTGATGTGACTCCAGGAGGTGGTGGCGATGGTGCTGACGGCGGGCCAACCTCGGTTTGATGCCGACGGTGAGAGGAGATGGGGAACTATGAACTGTTTGCTTTGATTGTGTCATTTGTTGTATGCACTATGAACTATGCATGAATTGTTTGCATTTTATTGTGTCGTTTGTTCGATCATATGCAAAAAAATTCATAAACCCTATTTTTACGGGTCGGAAGCCGCTGGCGCGAAACAGAGCCCGTAAACCAAAACTGTAAAACTGAATATTCTGTTTTACAGTTTTCGTTTATGGGCTCTGTTGTGCGCCAGCCATTTTACGACCCGAATATGCTGATTCGGTAAACTGAACTTCACTTTTTCAGTTCGTGTTTTTATGGGCTCTGCTAGAGATGCTCTAAGCATGCCTCTCTGCATGCAGTTAACTGAACTTTTTGTCTGTGGAACTGTCAACACCCGGATTTTTAAGTCCAGATGCCTATTATGCCATTCCTCGCAATCCCAGGAATATTGTTTTTGCGAGACATAATAGATTGATATCACAACACATCATTTATTACAACACATAATCGTCTTACACATAAAGGATCACATGATCCAGTCTCATTACAATAATAGAAGTTCTATTTATTCATTACATAACACATAGCGGAAGTGAAAGTAGCGTAGTAGTAGTCCATCTATTACACAGGCAACTGTTGATGTCAGGAGTGGTCCTAGTTGTCGTAGACGTCCTGCTGTCCTTCTTCCGGGCTCTGGTACTCGTCTTCATAGTCTGGCCATTTGAATAGCCAGGGACACAGCCATGAGTACTTTAAAGTACTCGCAAACTAATACTCAGGTAAATACTATCAACTATAGTAAGGGGGTTCTAAGCTCTAGTTTCATTTGCATAAAGCCAGTTTTATTTCATAAGCACTTTAGTAATCAAAAATCCTCATTTGCGTAACTAACTCAAGTGGGAACATTAGTGTCATTCCCACAACTCAGTTGTGATTCAAAGTCAAAGTCACTTTTCAATTCAAATCACAAGTCACCATTCATATTTTTAGAAAAGTTCTGATGACGGAACAATATGGCCTTTCCAACTGTCCATAACCGCGGACGCGGCTATTCGAATAGGTTTAACTCTGCAGAGGTTGTACACTTGTGCCACAACAATTGCAATAGTTCGTCAGGTAATCGGCCTGATTTATCGTACGCAGTACGCGAACTACCAATCCTAACCTTTCATTTACATACTCTAGTATAGGCACCTCTCCCCATGAGCTTGGCCTCCCAGTGAAGACACGCGGTCAGCCTGGGAACTGCACAGGGCTTGGGCCGGACATTCACCTCATTTCACGTCATTTCACATCACTTCACCAGTACGGAGGCAGCCTCGGCATAACCCCTATGACGCTTGTTTAGAGGGAACCCATACTAAAATACATAAGTTTCCAGCTAAGCCTTACCCAAATTCAGGTATTGTGGGGGTACTTGTAAAATTGGAATGGTATCGCATCCGAACCCAACCATCAGTGTTTTTGTAAAATCTCACCAAGTCATTCACCAGTTATATTCACCTTCAAAATCTCTCAATAGAATGACTCATCATTCCAAGGTTTTCAAAGTCATTTCAATTCACAAGTTCCCAACTAGAGTAGTCACTTTTAATATTGAGCACTAGCCACTAGTTATGAGGGGTGCTAAGTATCTTGGAGCTTGCTAGGCTAAGTGTGATTCTCTTGTACTACTCTATAATTCAACCAAGTGAATCATAATTCAAAAAGTAACTTTGATAAATAAAATCAAGTAAAGCTTGTAAAGTAAAAACTTGGGATAGGTTCATAAAGTAAAATGTAATGGTGCCTTGCTCTTGTAGAGCTTTGCACTTGGCAAGAATATAAACTTGCAACCAAAATAGTTTGCATTAGTCTAGCTTGCGTTGATAATGGCTTGCCTTGGTTCGTGATGTGATCAAAGTTTTCTTGCTCTTCCTCTTGGTAGAAGACCTCTTCCTCTTGATAGTCTCCGGCACTAGCGTCTATAAACGAATACGAGGATACAATCACCAAACAACACTTAAGTAGTCTTAATTAGTCTTAATGGCTCACACAATGGATCTTAGCATCATTACTTAACATTTATCAACAATTATTCTAGGGTTTCCTTATTTAACAATTAGGAAAATAATTTTCTCTCATTGAAATTGGAATTAGGGTTTCTATGTAGTTCTTTGGAGAAATAATTTCCTCTCATTGAATCTTCTTAAGATTTAATCTTCTCAAATAACCAGGGGTGATCACATGTTGACCATGGTCAACATTTCACACTTATCATTTGAGAAACATGAATTAAATGAGATTCATCATCTCATGTGACTTAAATAACCATTGCACTTCAAATACTATATTGATTTAAATTCTACAAGTGAGCAAGTATGAGCCTAAGCATTTAAAGGTCAACACATTACTTCATATCACTTGTGAGAATGATTTAAATGAGGTGCTACATCTCATTGGTTTAAATTCCTAAAATTTGAAATAGTTTAAATGGGCTAGTATTGACTACATAGCCAATATTCTGCTTCTAGCCCATGATCATATACAGAACATATATCATATTTTTACATAGTAAATTAGAGTTTGTGAAATGTAAATTATAGCAATTGGATTCACTTCAAAATTCAAATTGGTTGATTTTTAAGATTTATTTGAATACTGAAAAGTATCTGTTTTGTTCTTTTTGTTACTCAAAATCTCCACCAGATATGGGGTTGAATCCAGTGGGATGAGTTGGATAATTTCATAAGCTTTCTATAGCATTTTGAATCACCAGATTTGGATTTGTATAATTGAAACTATTCAATTTATAGCCAAGGTCCAGTATTGAAAATCTGCTGAAACGATTTAATTTGAAAAAGGAGAAATGGGCCTAGGCAGGAAAACTAATGGGCCGCAACGATTTGAAACAGAGAAATGAGCCCAGCAGCGTTTTCAAAAGCCGCAGGCTAGCTGACAGGTGGGACCCAGTGGTCAGCCTGTCTTAAACCCGAAACGGTAAGTGCTAACCTGGCCCGTTGGATTAGATCGAGGATCTACGGCTCGCAGTCGTCGTCACCGTCGTCGAGAGGGGAGTGCTGGAGCGGCGGCGGTAGGGGGTCGACGGCGTGAGGAAGCTCCGGCGAGGGGCGGCGCAGGTGCTAGACGATGTTGTCGACGACGAGGAACCGCCTGGTAGCCGTGGGAGGAGCGGAGGTGGTCGAGATCAACGGCGGTGAGGAGCTACTGTGGCGGTGATCGACGATGCAATTGGCGCTACTCCGGCCAAATTGGGAAGGGGGAGGTGGTCGAGAATGCTCAGAGGAGGGAGGTGAGGCGATTGGTGTGAGGTACTCGTGCTGGGACTGCCTCTATTTATAGGTGAGGTGGTGACCGGCGGGTGTTGTGAGAGGTCATCGACGGCAAGGGCGCTCCAGGGTGCGAAGGGGCAAGCTAGGGGGTGCGCTAGGTAGCTGCGATCATGGCGAGGACGATGCGCATGAAGGGGCAGCGAGGGGAGGACGATGGCAGGCTGGCGTCGTTCGAGTGATCGCGGTACGGGCGCGGCAGAAGTTTGATAATGGCGACGGCGACTGGTCCTCCGCTGGCTAGTGAGCATGTCTAGCGGGTAGATGTAGGGGTGGTGAGCATGCGTGCAAAGGGAGAGAGGGAGAGGAGGTCGAGCGAGTCCAGGCGAGGAGGTGTACTGGCGGGTCCAGTGTCATGCCATGCGCTATTTGGCGTGTCTTGGCTGTGATGATCACGACGCGTCCAGGGCGTTGTCGTGCATGTTTTGGAGGGGCATCGTGTCTAGCGTGTCCAGTACTTCCTGGTGAGTCTAGCTGACATGGTTTGCTGGACCAGAGAGAGGGATTGAGGTAGGGTGGCATGGTGGCCGGCATGAGAGCTTGGCATGGTGAGTTCTTGATCATTGCTTCGACTTTAGTAGGGCTGCAGGTCATAGGATGATGCAGGAAGGGTACAGGGAGGTTGATGATCACCAGGTTAAAGTGGTGGAGGCAAAAATCTGTTGGATATTAGGGTGTGTGTAAAAGGGGATTTGATGCCTGCCATGTGTTTGAGGATATGGCCGCAAGAGAAAAATGTTTGAAATTTGAAAATCTTTTTGGTGGACTTCATTCATATTATTAAAGAGAAAGAATGGTGGTGGTGGTGGTCATTTTGGCAAAGGTTTGTGAGATTTCAAATTTGGGGTTATCTTCACATAGTTTCAAAGTCTCCACTTGTCAAATCCATACTGGTCAACCTGGTCAACTTTAGCACTAATGGTCAACAGGAAAGTTACTCACCTTGACCTGGTCTTGGATGACATGGCTTTGGTTGACCAAGTTTAGTTTGAAGAAAAGTCAAAACCAGGGGTAAAGTAGTGAACATTTTATAAAGTGGCAATATGACCATTATCACATGTATGTTGATTTTGAGATTTGCTTTGATTTGATTTTGGTTTCATTGATGCAATTGTGTTTGTTTATCATATATACGAGTTTTACAAACAATAGATCAAGCAATGGTGGCCTTTGGTGAAGATTTACAAAATTGGCCTTATGTGTATGTGAGTAAAAATGGAATTATCTCACCATTTGAATTCTCTCCAATTTATTTGATATTTCTTGACTCTAATGTGATTCTTATTAGTTTAGAAACATTTTAAGACCATTGAAACCATTTCAAATGGTCTTGTTCAAAGATTTGCAAAAATGGCCTTAACACATAAGAGGTGATGTGTCAATTTTTCTTAATCTTGTAAATTGTTCCCCTTGCTTTACTTAGGCATGGGTTAGGGTCAATTTAGTGTTAGATTAGGTTTAGAGATGGTTTCACATTATTTGGTCAAGGTTTAGAGGCATAGAACAAGAATTGGGTATTATGGCTATGTGTCACATATGCCTCTATGCATATGTTGCATTTGATTTTCAATTTGACTTGGCTTGACCCAATTGGTGTGGTTGAGTGTTGAAATGGTATATAGGAGTGATCCCACCATTCACAACATGTATTAGGGTCAATATTCTTAAATTCACATATTTGCTATTTTACTCTCATATGCCTCTATGTCATTTTTAGTTTCTTTTTAATTTCTTTGGAAACCACTTGGATTTGGTTTGATAAGTACTAGGTAAGGTGTATGAAGGTTTTCCAAACCTCTAAGCAAAGTAGAACAGCTTAGGATAAAGTTTTGTAAAAATAGCCATAGGCACATATGCCTTTTTTCTTATTTAATTTCTTTTTATTTTATTTTAACTAGGATGGTGAAAAGAGAGGTAGGGGATTGGGTTTAAGATTATTTAAAACTACTATAACAAGCAAACATGGCAATAGCACAAGAATTAAGCAAGGTCACTATGGATCATACTTAATTTATAAAAGTTTTTGTTGGTTCCAAAATTTGGAACTAGTGAAATTCATTTGTTTTGTTTTGAAATTTTGGGATGTTACAGGAACGCATGATTAATTAAATTGAAATGTAGACTAACTAACTTGCGCTGACATCTACGCACAGTCAAATGCTCCCAACGTCGAGCGACTAGTGATGATGAAGACAGATTGTGGTGGTAGGACTAGCTATAGCCAAGCTAGTCGCTCTAGCTAGTCGGTTTAGGGCCTTTGTCCATGAGCATGAGCTCAAGGACCTGTACATGCATGGGCGGCGCCATACTTGGAGCAATGAGAGGGAAAGAGCTACCCTTACACGCATTGATAGGGTGCTGGTGTCGGTGGATTGGGACTTGCAACACTTTGACGCAGTGTTGCAAGGCCTTTCATCATCGGTTTCGGATCATGCGCCGCTCCACCTGGCTCTCAATGCGGCTTTCAGGACCAAGAGGAGGTTCAGGTTCGAGACCTGTTGGCTTAATCCTGGGGACAAAAGAGAGTAGGGAATATCAAGATGAAGATCGCGATAGCAAATACCCTAATCCTATGTCTGGACGTAGCGCAAGAGAGGCGGACGCTCACCCCTGTGGAATCTTGGCTAAGGAAGATGCTCAAGCAATCGGTGATTGGGCTTGCTTCGCAAGAGTGAACCATGGCAAGGCAAAGATCGAGGATCCGTTGGTTGAGAGAGGGGGACGCCAACACGGCACTATTCCATGCCGTGGCTAATGGTAGAAGAGTGAAAAACCATATAGCTTTGGTGAAGATTGGAGAGGAGCTAGTCACGGATCAGGAGGGGAAAGTGGAGGCCTTCACTGAGGCGTTCTTCCAGCTGCTAGGGAGAATGCAGCCCAGAGAGCACACAATTGAGCTGGGGGAACTAGACATACCGACGGCCGACCTTCAGGAGTTAGATGAGATGTTCTCGGAGGAGGAGATCTAGGGAGTGGTTGATACGTCTCTGACGTATCGATAATTTCTTATGTTCCATGCCACATTATTGATGATATCTACATGTTTTATGCATACTTTATGTCATATTTATGCATTTTCTGGAACTAACCTATTAACGAGATGCCGAAGAGCCGATTCTGTTTCTGCTGTTTTTGGTTTCAGAAATCCTAGTAAGGAAATATTCTCGGAATTGGACGAAATCAACGCCCAGGGGCCTATTTTCACACGAAGCTTCCAGAAGACCGGAGAGCTAACGAAGTGGGGCCACGAGGCGGCCAGACACTAGGGCGGCGCGGCCCAGGTCTTGGCCGCGCCGGCCTGTCGTTTGGGCCCCTCGTGACGCCCCTTGACCTGCCCTTCCGCCTACATATAGTCTTCGTCGCGAAACCCCCAGTACCGAGAGCCACGATACGGAAAACCTTCCAGAGACGCCGCCGCCGCCAATCCCATCTCGGGGGATTCAGGAGATCGCCTCCGGCACCCTGCCGGAGAGGGGATTCATCTCCCGGAGGACTCTACACCGCCATGGTCGCATCCGGAGTGATGAGTGAGTAGTTCACCCCTGGACTATGGGTCCATAGCAGTAGCTAGATGGTTGTCTTCTACTTATGTGCTTCATTGTCAGATCTTGTGAGCTTCCTAACATGATCAAGATCATCTATCTGTAATACTATATGTTGTGTTTGTTGGGATCCGATGGATAGAGAATACTATGTTATGTTGATTATCAATTTATATCTATGTGTTGTTTATGATCTTGCATGCTCTCCGTTATTAGTAGAGGCTCTGGCCAAGTTTTTGCTAGTAACTCCAAGAGGGAGTATTTATGCTCGATAGTGGGTTCATGTCTCCGTGAATCTGGGGGAGTGACAGAAACCTCTAAGGTTATGGATGTGCTGTTGCCACTAGGGATAAAACATTGATGCTATGTCCGAGGATGTAGTTATTGATTACATTACGCACCCTACTTAATGCAATTGTCTGTTGTTTGCAACTTAATACTGGAAGGGGTTCGGATGATAACCTGAAGGTGGACTTTTTAGGCATAGATGCATGCTGGATAGCGGTCTATGTACTTTGTCGTAATGCCCAATTAAATCTCACAATACTCATCATATCATGTATGTGCATTGTCATGCCCTCTCTATTTGTCAATTGCCCAACTGTAATTTGTTCACCCAACATACTATTTATCTTATGGGAGAGACACCTCTAGTGAACTGTGGACCCCGGTCCATTCTTTTACATCGAATACAATCTACTGCAATACTTGTTCTATTGTTTTCTGCAAACAATCATCATCCACACTATACATCTAATCCTTTGTTACAGCAAGCCGGTGAGATTGACAACCTCAATGTTTCGTTGGGGCAAAGTACTTTGGTTGTGTTGTGCAGGTTCCACGTTGGCGCCGGAATCCCTGGTGTTGCGCCGCACTACATCTCGCCGCCATCAAGCTTCAACATGCTTCTTGGCTCCTACTGGTTCGATAAACCTTGGTTTCTTACTGAGGGAAAACTTGCCACTGTACGCATCACACCTTCCTCTTGGGGTTCCCAACGGTCGCGTGTTGTACGCGTATCAAGACTGTTTTTTGCGCCGTTGCTGGGGAGATCAAGACACGCTGCAAGGGGAGTCTCCACTTCAAATCTCTTTACTTTGTTTTTGTCTTGCTTTATTTTATTTACTACTTTGTTTGCTGCACTAAATCAAAATACAAAAAAATTAGTTGCTAGTTTTACTTTATTTGCTATCTTGTTTGCTATATCAAAAACACAAAAAAATTAGTTACTTGCATTTACTTTATCTAGTTTGCTTTATTTACTGTTGCTAAAATGGGTACTCCTGAAAATACTAAGTTGTGTGACTTCACAACCACAAATAATAATGATTTCTTATGCACACCTATTGCTCCACCTGCTACTACAGCAGAATTCTTTGAAATTAAACCTGCTTTACTGAATCTTGTTATGCGAGAGCAATTTTCTGGTGTTAGTTCTAATGATGCTGCTGCCCGTCTCAATAACTTTGTTGAATTATATGAAATGCAAAAGTATAAAGATGTAGATGGTGACATTATAAAATTAAAATTGTTTCCTTTCTCATTAAGAGGAAGAGCTAAAGATTGGTTGCTATCTCTGCCTAAGAATAGTATTGATTCATGGACTAAATGCAAGGATGCTTTTATTGGTAGATATTATCCCCCTGCTAAAATTATATCTTTGAGGAGTAGCATAATGAATTTTAAACAATTAGATACTGAGCATGTTTCACAAGCATGGGAAAGAATGAAATCTTTGGTTAAAAATTGCCCAACACATGAACTGACTACCTGGATGATCATCCAAACCTTTTATGCAGGACTGAATTTTTCTTCGCGGAACCTATTGGATTCAGCAGTTGGAGGTACCTTTATGTCCATCACTCTTGGTGAAGCAACAAAGCTTCTTGATAATATGATGATTAATTACTCTGAATGGCACACGGAAAGGGCTCCACAAGGTAAGAAGGTAAATTCTGTCGAAGAAACCTCTTCCTTGAGTGATAAGATTGATGCTATTATGTCTATGCTTGAAAATGGTAGGACAAATATTGATCCTAATAATGTTCCGTTAGCTTCATTGGTTGCTCAAGAAGAACATGTTGATGTAAACTACATTAAGAATAATAATTTCAACAACAATGCTTACCGGAACAATTCTAGTAACAACTATAGGCCATATCCTTATAATAATGGCAACGGCTATGGTAATTCTTATGGGAATTCTTACAACAATAATAGGAACACACCCCCTGGACTTGAAGCCATGCTTAAAGAATTTATTAGTACACAAACTGCTTTTAACAAATCTGTTGAAGAAAAGCTTGGGAAAATTGATATACTTGCTTCTAAAGTCGATAGTCTTGCTGCTGATGTTGATCTTTTGAAATCAAAAGTTATGCCTCATGAAAATCATAATCATAAAATTGTTACTACAGCAAATGCCATCCAAGTTAGAATTAATGAGAATATAAGATTGATGGCCGAATTGCGTGCTAGGTGGGAAAGAGAAGAAAATGAAAAAGAAGATAATATAGCTAAAGTTTGGACTATTACCACCACTAGTAATACTAATGCTACACATGTTGCTGCACCTCCTACTATTAATGATAAAAGAATTGGTGTTGGCAATGTTTCCACTTCAAATGCAAAGCGTGAAAAACTGCCTGAAACTGCTAAAACTGCTGAAATTGCTTGTGATAAAACTGCTGAAATTTTTTCCAACATTGGGGATGATGATCCCATTGCTTTAGATTATAATGGTTTAGATTTTGATGATTGCCACATCTCTGAAGTTATAAAGTTCTTACAAAAACTTGCTAAGAGTCCTAATGCTAGTGCTATAAATTTGGCTTTCACGAAACATATTACAAATGCTCTCATAAAAGCTAGAGAAGAGAAACTAGAACGCGAAGCTTCTATTCCTAGGAAGCTAGAGGATGGTTGGGAGCCCATCATTAATATGAAGGTCAATGACTTTGATTGTAATTCTTTATGTGATCTTGGTGCAAGTATTTCCGTTATGCCTAAGAAAATCTATAATATGCTTGACTTGCCACCATTGAAAAATTGTTATTTGGATGTTAATCTTGCTGATAACTCTACAAAGAAACCTTTGGGGAGAGTTGATAATGTTCGCATTACCATTAACAATAACCTTGTCCCCGTTGATTTTGTTGTCTTGGATATTGAATGCAATGCATCTTGTCCCATTATATTGGGAAGATCTTTTCTTCGAACTGTTGGTGCTATCATTGATATGAAGGAAGGTAATATTAAATATCAATTTCCTCTCAAGAAAGGTATGGAACACTTCCCTAGAAAGAGAATGAAGTTACCTTTTGATTCTATTATTAGAACAAATTATGATGTTGACACTTCGTCTCTTGATAATACTTGATACACACTTTCTGCGCCTAGCTGAAAGGCGTTAAAGAAAAGCGCTTATGGGAGACAACCCATGTTTTTACTACATTACTTTTATTTTATATTTGAGTCTTGGAAGTTGTTTACTACTGTAGAAACCTCTCCTTATCTTTGTTTTGTGCATTGTTGTGCCAAGTAAAGTCGTTGATAGTAAGGTTCATACTATATTTGGATTACTGCGCAGAAACAGATTTCTTTGCTGTCACGAATCTGGGAAAAATTCTCTGTAGGTAATTCAGAAAATTATGCCAATTTACGTGAGTGATCCTCAGATATGTACGCAACTTTCATTCAATTTGAGCATTTTCATTTGAGCAAGTCTGGTGCCTCAATAAAATTCGTCTTTACGAACTGTTCTGTTTTGACAGATTCTGCCTTTTATTTCGCATTGCCTGTTTTGCTATGCTTGATGGATTTTTCGATTCCATTGACTTTCAGTAGCTTTGTGCAATGTCCAGAAGTGTTAAGAATGATTATTTCACCTCTGAACATGTAAATTTTAATTGTGCACTAACCCTCTAATGAGTTTGTTTTGAGTTTGGTGTGGAGGAAGTTTTCAAGGATCAAGAGAGGGAGATGATACAACATGATCAAGGAGAGTGAAAGCTCTAAGCTTGGGGATGCCCCGGTGGTTCACCCCTGCATATATCAAGAAGACTCAAGCGTCTAAGCTTGGGGATGCCCAAGGCATCCCCTTCTTCATCGACAACATTATCAGGTTCCTCCCCTGAAACTATATTTTTATTCCATCACATCTTATGTACTTTGCTTGGAGCGTCGGTTTGTTTTTGTTTTTGTTTTTGTTTGAATAAAATAGATCCTAGCATTCTTTGTGTGGGAGAGAGACACGCTCCGCTGTTGCATATGGACAAATATGTCCTTAGGCTTTACTCATAGTATTCATGGCGAAGTTTCTTCTTCGTTAAATTGTTATATGGTTGGAATTGGAAAATGCTACATGTAGTAATTGGTAGAATGTCTTGGATAATTTGATACTTGGCAATTGTTGTGCTCATGTTTAAGCTCTTGCATCATATACTTTGCACCTATTAATGAATAAATACATAGAGCTTGCTAAAATTTGGTTGGCATAATTGGTCTCTCTAAGGTCTAGATAATTTCTAGTATTGAGTTTGAACAACAAGGAAGACGGTGTAGAGTCTTATAATGTTTACAATATGTCTTTTATGTGAGTTTTGCTGCACCGGTTCATCCTTGTGTTTGTTTCAAATAAACCTTGCTAGCCTAAGCCTTGTATCGAGAGGGAATACTTCTCATGCATCCAAATACTTGAGCCAACCACTATGCCATTTGTGTCCACCATACCTACCTATTACATGGTATTTCTCCGCCATTCCAAAGTAAATTGCTTGAGTGCTACCTTTAAATTTCTATTCTCTACCTTTACAATATATAGCTCATGGGACAAATAGCCTAAAAACTATTGTGGTATTGAATATGTAATTATGCACTTTATCTCTTATTAAGTTGCTTGTTGTGCGATAACCATGTTCCTCGGGGACGCCATCAACTACTCTTTGTTGAATATCATGTGAGTTGCTATGCATGTTCGTCTTGTCTGAAGTAAGGGAGATTTACCACCAAAATGGTTAGAGCATTGCATAATGTTAGAGAAGAACATTGGGCCGCTAACTAAAGCCATGATCCATGGTGGAAGTTTCAGTTTTGGACAAATATCCTCAATCTCATATGAGAAAATTAATTGTTGCTACATGCTTATGCATAAAAGAGGAGTCCATTATCTGTTGTCTATGTTGTGCCGGTATGGATGTCTAAGTTGAGAATAATCAATAGCGAGAAATCCGATGCGAGCTTTCTCCTTAGACCTTTGTACAAAGCGGCATGGAGGTACCCCTTTGTGACACTTGGTTAAAACATGTGCATTGCGATGATAATCCAGGTAATCCGAGCTAATTAGGACAAGGTGCGGACACTATTAGTATACTATGCATGAGGATTGCAACTTGTAAGATATAATTTACATAACACATATGCTTTATTACTACCGTTGACAAAATTGTTTCTTGTTTTCAAAATCAAAGCTCTAGCACAAATACAGCAATCGATGCTTTCCTCTTTGAAGGACCTTTCTTTTACTTTTATGTTGAGTCAGTTCACCTATCTCTCTCCACCTCAAGAAGCAAACACTTGTGTGAACTGCATTGATTCCTACATACTTGCATATTGCACTTCTTATATTACTCTATGTTGACAATATCCATGAGATATACATGTTATAAGTTGAAAGCAACCGTTGAAACTTAATCTTCCTTTGCGTTGCTTCAATACCTCTACTATGAATTATTGCTTTATGAGTTAACTCTTATGCAAGACTTATTGATGCTTGTCTTGAAGTACTATTCATGAAAAGTCTTTGCTATATGATTCAGTTGTTTACTCATGTCATTTACATTGTTTTGATCGCTGCATTCATTACATATGCTTACAATAGTATGATCAAGGTTATGATGGCATGTCACTCCGTAAATTATCTTTGTTATCGTTTACCTTCAGACGAGAAACTAAGCTTGGGGATGCTGATACGTCTCCGACGTATCGATAATTTCTTATGTTCCATGCCACATTATTGATGATATCTACATGTTTTATGCATACTTTATGTCATGTTTATGCATTTTCTGGAACTAACCTATTAACGAGATGCCGAAGAGCGATTCTTTGTTTCTGCTGTTTTTGGTTTCAGAAATCCTAGTAAGGAAATATTCTCGGAATTGGACGAAATCAACGCCCAGGGGCCTATTTTCACACGAAGCGTCCAGAAGATCGGAGAGCTAACGAAGTGGGGCCACGAGGCGGCCAGACACTAGGGCGGCGCAGCCCAGGTCTTGGCCGCGCCGGCCTGTCGTCTGGGCCCCTCGTGACGCCCCTTGACCTGCCCTTCCGCCTACATATAGTCTTCATCGCGAAACCCCCAGTACCGAGAGCCACGATACGGAAAACCTTCCAGAGACGCCGCCGCCGCCAATCCCATCTCGGGGGATTCAGGAGATCGCCTCCGGCACCCTGCCGGAGAGGGGATTCATCTCCCGGAGGACTCTACACCGCCATGGTCACCTCCGGAGTGATGAGTGAGTAGTTCACCCCTGGACTATGGTTCCATATCAGTAGCTAGATGGTTGTCTTCTCCTTATGTGCTTCATTGTCGGATCTTGTGAGCTGCCTAACATGATCAAGATCATCTATCTGTAATACTATATGTTGTGTTTGTTGGGATCCAATGGATAGAGAATACTATGTTACGTTGATTATCAATTTATATCTATGTGTTGTTTATGATCTTGCATGCTCTCCGTTATTAGTAGAGGCTCTAGCCAAGTTTTTGCTAGTAACTCCAAGAGGGAGTATTTATGCTCGATAGTGGGTTCATGTCTCCGTGAATCTGGGGGAGTGACAGAAACCTCTAAGGTTATGGATGTGCTGTTGCCACTAGGGATAAAACAATGATGCTATGTCCGAGGATGTAGTTATTGATTACATTACGCACCATACTTAATGCAATTGTCTGTTGTTTGCAACTTAATACTGGAAGGGGTTCGGATGATAACCTGAAGGTGGACTTTTTAGGCATAGATGCATGCTGGATAGCGGTCTATGTACTTTGTCGTAATGCCCAATTAAATCTCACAATACTCATCATATCATGTATGTGCATTGTCATGCCCTCTCTATTTGTCAATTGCCCAACTGTAATTTGTTCACCCAACATACTATTTATCTTATGGGAGAGACACCTCTAGTGAACTGTGGACCCCGGTCCATTCTTTTACATCGAATACAATCTACTGCAATACTTGTTCTACTGTTTTCTGCAAACAATCATCATCCACACTATACATCTAATCCTTTGTTACAGCAAGCCGGTGAGATTGACAACCTCACTGTTTCGTTGGGGCAAAGTACTTTGGTTGTGTTGTGCAGGTTCCACGTTGGCGCCGGAATCCCTGGTGTTGCGCCGCACTACATCTCGCCGCCATCAACCTTCAACGTGCTTCTTGGCTCCTACTGGTTCGATAAACCTTGGTTTCTTACTGAGGGAAAACTTGCCGCTGTACGCATCACACCTTCCTCTTGGGGTTCCCAACGGTCGCGTGCTGTACGCGTATCAGTGGTCAAGGACCTACATCCGGATAGGGCGCTAGGACCAGATGGGTTCACTGGAGCCTTTTATCAGAGAGCGTGGCCGGTGATCAAGAGAGACATCATTGTTGGGCTATTCAAACTTAGTGTTGGAGGTGGCCGCGGCTTCGCCCGCCTAAACAGAGCCCTGATCACGCTGATCCCAAAAAAATGGATGCCATGGAGGTTAAGGACTACCGCCCCATTAGTCTGGTACATAGCTTTTCCAAACTCTTCTCCAAGTTAATGGCAAAAAGAATACGGAGAAAGCTGTGTGATGTGGTGAGCACTAACGAATCGGCGTTCATACGAGGAAGGTCCCTTCATGATAACTTCATCCTTGTGAGACAAGTGGCAAGGAAGATCAACCAAAGGAGACAGCCAGGAGTGCTTCTGAAGCTTGACCTCACAAGAGCCTTTGACTCTATCTCTTGGAGTTTCCTTTTTGAGGTGCTAAGCGCATGGGATTTGGAGAGCGTTTCCTTAAGTGGGTTTCGGTTTTGCTCTATACGGCAAACACCAGAGTACTGGTAAATGGAGTGCCAGGTCGCAGATTTGTGCATGTCAGAGGGTTGAGATGTAACATCTCAAGTTTCAACAATAATAAACAAGAAAGAGAAATTCCCCAAACTCAAAATTTTGCAATTAACAAAAACTTTTTCTATGCATATAGGGCCACATATAGATAAATGCATTTGAGTGATTTTCCTTTTGTGCAATTGCCATGATGAGTGTTAGTATGTGTAAACCTTACTATGTGAACCCTAACTAAGTTCACTAAACCCTAAATTGGGGAGAAATAAAGAAATTGGGAAAAACCCCTCTCTCACTCACATACCCTCTATGTAAAATAACCAATCCTCAACCAAGGCCAAGTTAGCTTGCCCCATTGCTTCTAAAATACTTCAATGTGATAAACTAACCCTTTTGCATCCTTGGATCAAGAATCAAACCAAAAGAAATCAAGAATTCTTCACACATGTGATAATGGTCACATCTCACAAAAATATTTTCTTCCCCTCTTTACCCCTATGTATTTCTCAAATCTTGAACTAAGCAAGGTCAACTAAAGCCAGGTCATCCAAGACCATGTCAAGGTGAGTAACTTTGGTGTTGACCACCCTCCCTAAAGTTGACTAGGTTGACCAGAATAAGAGGGCAAAGAGGGAACCCGAGAGAGAGGAGAAGATCACCCCAAATTTTGAAAACTTGCAAATCAATTCCAAATTGAGTGCCACCACCACCAATACATCACAATATTTATATAAATGAGAATCACCAAAAAGATTTGCAAAATTCGAAAGAAAGTTTCTTGCGGGCATTCTGTCGAACAGGTGGCACGACATCTAGACTAAGTGATACATGCTATTATCCAGCAGTTTTGACCCTAAACCACTTTGGCAAAGTGATCATCAGCCTCCCCTACACCCCCTGCCTCTAGCCCAGTACTTGCATGGCCAATTAAAGTGGAGGAGAAACCCTAAAACATGCTACACAATGCCATGCCGGCCACCTTTGGCACCCATCTCCCTGGCCACTCCCTTGTCGTTCCTCCATGTCCTTGAGCATCTATGATACATAAGGATCACGCCCGTACCACTGAATCGATCGCCATTGCACGGCACTGCCGTAACGCCCGTGTCCAAAACGCGCCAGGACGTGCCAGCCAGCGTGGTGATCACGCCCTGGACGCGCAAGGACGCCACGCACTCGACCGCTGCCGTCCTCGCCCTGCATCCCTAGCACCGCCTCGAGCATCGCCTCTGCACCCTCTACAAGCTAGACGAACGCCCGTGCCTGCCCTGCACTGTCGCCGTCGCCCGAGACGAAATGATGCCGCGCGCCCAGTGATGGACATTGCACGCGCCCGAGCGATCCCATCCCCCTTTTGCCGCGCCAGCTACTCCTTGAGCATCTCCAGGACAAGGCCTACACGCTCCCGTCCTTCGCTTGCCCTTTCGCTCGCTGGAACCGCCACGCCATGGCCGCGCCCTTGCCGCACCCCACGGCACCCTCGCCGCTATAAATAGAGGCCCTCCCAAGAAGCTCCTCTCACACCACTCGACTCCCCTCTCACCACTGATCATCCTCACCACCTTAGCTCGTTCGATTGCCGCCGGAGGAGGAGCAATTTCAAGATCGGAGCCGCCGGGGGACGCAGCTCACCGTCGACGATTGGCGCCACCCCAAGCGCCGCCGCTGCTCCCAACCTCTTCCTCATCGACTACACCTTCACCGCGCATACTGCCTGAGTCCTGCATCGGCCTGGTAGGCTCCCCGACCCCCTACCGCCGCCGTGCCCTCGTCGGAATCCCGTCGGTGACGACGACGCTCCCCAGCCGTAGATCTCTCGTTCTAATCCTACGGCCATTCTTTCGCATACCGGTTCGGCGTTTAAATAGGCGCCGACAGGTGGCCCCCACCCTGTCAGCGCGGCCCGAGCGCGCCAGCCGCGTGTTGGGCTGCGAAGTGCTGCCGAATTTCGTTTCGGCCCACTTACTTTTCCCGCCCAGCCCAAAAATTCAAATCTGGTTTATTCTTTAATTCAAATTGCTCTGCTGAATGTTTAGTAAAAATTGAATAGTTTAAATTCTACCAAACCAAATCTAGCAAATTTTATACCGTTGGAAAGCCCATAAAATTACCCATCCAATGCCACTGGCCCCATCTCCATTTTCGTTATAGATTTAATTTGACAAAAAAAGACAAGACAGGGACTTTTACACTTTCAAACTTTATTTAAAAATCAACCAGAATAGATTTTGAAGTAATTCCAACTCTAATAAATCACCAATGATGTCCTCTAATTGATTATGCAATAACATAGCCCTGTTGTTTGTATGATCATGGACTAGATCAAATAAAATGGCTAGGTAGTCATTTCTAGAGCATTTTTAAGTGGAATTCAAACTCAACCCCAATATGAGAATTACCTCTCATTTAAATTTTGATCCTAAGTACTAATAACCAGGGGGAATGACTTAGGCTAATGAACCCTTGAGAATTATTACTTAGAGATTTTAATTCATTTAAATGCTAAGTTTTAAAACTATGTGAAGTATAACACTTCAAGTAAATTGAACTCACATATAATAGATATGAAATGTTGACTTTGGGGTCAACCTATATTTCATACCCTATTATTATATGGAGAGATTAAATCTTAATTTTAAGTAATGCAAAGAAATGGAATCCTTTAAAGACCTACTTATCAAATCTAAGAAATAGGAATAATGAGAGGAAATTATTTTCTTTCTAATAAAGACAAATCCAAATAAATCCACCATGCCATGTTTGATTGATGATAGGACTAGTGTGTGAACTATTTTGAGTGCCTCTAGTTTAGAATGTGAGCTTGGTTTAGTATTTATACCTCGTATTCGTATATAGACGCTAGTAACGAGGAATACCAAGAAGAGGAGGGCTACTCTCAGGAAGAAGAAGAGAACTTCGATAACTACCCAACTCAAGGCAAGCTAACCCTTGCCAAACACAAGTGCTTAGCTCTACAAGAGCAAAGGCACCATCACACTTTACTTTTATGTATTACCTATCCCATGTTTTTACTTACAATTGCTTTTGCTTATTTATTCCAAGGTACCCTTTTGATTTATGATTCCCTTGTCTAGATTAGAACAAGAGTATCAAAGTTAGCCTAAGCAAATAAAGCTAGATAGCACCCCATCACATAGTGGCTAGTGCTAATCAATTAAAATTGACTACTCTAGATGGGAACATTTGTGAAATGAATTGAAGTGAAAGATTTTTGAAGGTGAATATGACCAAGAGAAGATGGTGATTTTTGACAAAATAGATGATTGAGTTTGAATGCGATACCTTTCCAATTATACAGGTACCCCCACAATACCTGATTATGGGTAGGGCTTAACTAGAAACTTGTGTATTTTAGTATGGGTTCCCTCTGAACAAACATCATAGGGGTTACGCTGCGGCTGCCTCCGTTACTTGTGGATTGATGTTGAAATGAGGTGAATATACGGCCCAAGCCCTGTGCAGTTCCCGGGTTGGCTGCGGTTTTCACCGGGAGGCCAAGCTCATGGGGAGAGGTGCTCATACTAGCATATATAAGTGAATGGTTTCGATTGATGATCCGCGTACTGTGTTACGATGATTCGAGGTTATCCTCGACGGATGAAATCAAAAGTTGTGGCACAAGAGTACAACCTCTGCAGAGTGTTAAACCTATTCGAATAGCCGTGTCCACGGTTACGGACGATTGGAAAGGCCATACTATCTCCGTTATCATTAAAATGTTTTGGTTCTAGAAATGAATGGTGGTTTGAGAGGTGACATTATGGTGATCCATAATGAGTTATGGGAATGACACTAATGTTCCCACTTGAGTTAGTCTAGCACATGATTTAGGCTTTACCAAAGATTTATGAAACTAAAACTTGGCTTTATGCAAATAAACCTAGAGCTTAGCACCCCTTTACACTTAATGAGTATTTATCTTAGAGTTAGTTGCGAGTACTTTAAAAGTACTCATGGCTTTGCCCTGGCTATTCAAATGCCAGACTATGAAGGAGAGCACCAGTATCAGGATGACGGACAACAGGACGTCTACGATAACTAGGATCGTCTTCTAACGTCAAGCGTTGCCTGTGGAATATATCGTCCACTACTACCTCGCTTCCGCTACTATTTGTGATGTTGAACATTATATTCGTGTAATATTGGATCATGTGATCTATGGTTGTAAGACAATATGTGTTGTAATAAATGATGACTCTATGCTACTTACTATTATGTCTCGCAAAAACATTATTCCTGGGATTGCGATGTATGGCATAATAGGCATCTGGACTTAAAAAACCCGGGTGTTGACAAGTTGGTATCAGAGCCATTGTTTGACCTTAGGAGACCCTAGTTAGAATGGACGCTCAAAAACTTAGTTTCAAATTTCATGAGTTGACTAGTTATGAAAATCTTATTCACCTTCTTACCTTGAAGAGTCTTTTACAAACCTTAAATTCATGCCCTTCTTCTAATAGAATTAAAAATTGGGAACACTTGCACTTATCTAACTTAATCATCTCATCTCTCTACAGATGGATCACGTTGTGGACGCGCAGCCCTTTCTCCAGACTGAGTTCTATCAGTTGGGGAACGGTGGAGAAATCATCTTCGAGAGGGACCTCTTCTCCCTCTCCGAGTTCCTCGGGCGCCCACCACCGGAAGTCTTTGGCGGAATGCTGAATGACCAACCCGGTGGTCAACTTCAGTGGGTGATCATGGTGGACCTTCGTGGGAGGTTCACGCTCCCAATGAGCGCAAGGATCCAGTTCTCCTTCAGGGAGAACAACTGGGCGGATGGTCTCGCAAGGGGACTTCAGGAAGGACTCGCACGTCTGTGCGGGCAAAACTTCATGGACTTCACCGACAGTCGCTTTGTGCACTATGCAAGGCACAACTCACTCGGAGTGCCAATGAACCTGCCGTCACACCCGCAGCTTCGCCACCATGTTGACCATCTGGACTTCATGCTGAGCGAGACCCGCATCGACCTCGACAACTCCCGCGAATACGCCAACCACACTCACATCCAGTTGGCGCAGCAGGCGGAGACCATCAAGGTCATCGCCGGAGAACGCAGGGCACTCCGCCGTGCCAACCAGAAGAAGGATCACGCCATCAACCGCCTGAAGGCAAGGATCGCCACCCTGAAGGCGACCATCGCTGCCCAAGCTGAGCAGATCCAGGAGCTGGAGGGCGAAGAAGAAGGGGAGAACATCCAGGGGGACGGCTACTCCTACGTCAGCAACGACGACGACTACGAGGAGGAGGAAGACGACGACCTGGAGTTCCACCCTTACGAGGATGGCCACGAGCACCTCGATGCCGGGGTAGACAATGTCTACCCTATCAACGTCGATGGCGAGTAGTCCCGTCTGAGCACTTGCGCCCCAGGTTATGTATTGGTCCTTTGTACCCGCCCCATGTATCGTAGTTTGTTGAAAGGGTTCTTAAAACCCTCCTGAACATTTGGCTTGTAATATGTGCTACCTCCATGACTATGTTTGTGTGTGTGTAATATTATTATTATTATGAATCAAGTTAAGTTGTATTTTACCCCAAAATGAGCCATAGACATTTCCCTCTTATCTCATGATCCCTATCAATGTTCAGATGGCACCCCCAACTCGCAACATGACTCAGGAGGCAATGCTGCAGATGCTGCAACAGATGTTGGCTGATAGAGAAGTTGAAAGAGCTGAAAGGCAAGCCAACCTAGCTGCACTTCAACAACTTGCTCAGGGCAATCAAGGCCACGGAAACCACGACCACCCAGGGTCAAAGCTGAAAAACTTCCAGAACACTAACCCACCTGTGTTCAACAAGACAGAGGAACCCCTCGATGCTGATGATTGGCTCCAGACTATGGAGAACAATCTCGAGGTTGCCGGAGTGGAGGACAACGAGAAGGTGTTGTTCGCCACCCACTATCTGGCTGGACCTGCACGTGCATGGTGGACAAGTACCCGCGCCTTACATGCGGGGAACCTGATGACTTGGGAAGACTTCAAACTCAAGTTTAGCAAGTATCATGTGCCCCCGGGTTTGATTAAGAAGATGAGGGATGAGTTCAGGGAACTGAAGCAAGGCAGAATGACCGTGGTGGAATACCGCGACAAGTTCCTCACTTTGTCAAGGTACGCCCGGATGAGACGGACACCGTCGAGAAGAGGAAGGAGAGGTTTCTGAATGGACTGCATGATGAGATGCAGACTGTGCTGATCAACATCCCCTTTGCTGACTTAGAAGCACTCGTTGACTCCGCCATTCAGATGGAGGGGAAGATACACCAAGCCAATGAGAACCGCAAGCGCCGTATGATGAACCAGAGTGGGCCCAGCAACAACCACAAGTATCGCCCCAACTCAGGTGGAGGGTTCACCCCAAGAAACAACAAGCCCCCGATGCAGAATCCACGTCCGAGTTACCGTAACCGGAGTGGAGGAAACCCCAGGTCAGGGAGGACACACCAACTACAACAACAACAGCAACTTCAACCGCGCCCACCTCGCGCCCCCAACAATAACTCCAACACTGCTCCAAGGACTGGGAGCAACGCTGTTCCCATCACCCCCAAGGACAAGTCCACCTACAACTGCTACGAGTGCGGAGTGGCCGGGCACTTCTCCTATGAGTGCCCCAAGAAGCTCGCCAAGACTGCCGCCAACACCTCGGGCCCTGCGCAACAGCAGCGTCATGTCACCACCAACAAGAAGTTCGCCCCCAACAACCCGAACAACCGCAACGGCCGCCTCTACCACATGAATGCAGAAGAAGCCCAGGAAGCCCCAGACGTTGTGCTGGGTATGTTCTCTGTTAACTCAATACCCGCGAGAGTGCTGTTTGATTCTGGAGCATCGCATTCATTCATTACCGAAGATTTTGCATGCACTAGTAAGATTCAACCCATCAGTTTGAAGCATGTCATGATAGTTCAAATACCTGGATCAACAACTAAAGCTAGAAAAATTTGCAAAGATGTGCCAATCAGAATACATGAAATAGATTTCTATGCAAATTTGATTGTTCTGGGAGCCAAAGGAATGGAAGTAGTCCTGGGAATGGACTGGATGGCGAAACATCATGGACTGATTGATTGTGCCAAGAAGGCCATCACCATGACTAGTAGCACCGGAATAATAGTCGAACACATATCTGAAAAGATGCCCCGAAATTTTACCTGTAACCAAAGCCTAGCCAAACCCACCTTGGATCAGATCAGGGTCGTTTGTCGATATCCTGATGTGTTCCGGATGATCTACCCGGTATGCCCCAGATCGGAATATCGAGTTTATCATCGAGTTAATCCCCGGAACCGGACCTATAGCCCAGAGAGCCTACAAGATGAACCCGGCAGAGTTAGTGGAACCGAAGAAGCAGTGGATGATATGCTATTCAAAGGTCTGATTCAACCAAGTGCGTCACCCTGGAGATCACCAGTTTTGTTTGTGGATAAAAAGGACGGTGCCACCCGTTTGGTTACGGACTATCGTAAGCTTAACGATGTCACCATTAAGAACAAGTATCCATTGCCCAAGATAGAAGATCTATTTGACCAGCTGACCGGAGCCCGAGTATTCTCAAAGATTGATCTGCGGACAGGATACCATCAGTTGAAGATTCGTGCCACCGATATCCCCAAAACTGCCTTTACCACCCGATATGGATGGTATGAGTACAATGTCATGTCATTTGGATTGACCAATGCCCCCGCTTACTTCATGAATCTCATGAATAAGATCTTTATGAACTTCCTGGACAAGTTTGTGGTTGTCTTCATCGACGACATCCTCATATACTCCAAGTCCGAGGAAGAACATGAGCAACATTTGGAAGTGGTCCTAGATACCCTTCGGGAACATCAGTTGTATGCCAAGTTCAGCAAGTGTGAATTCTGGTTGAAAGAAGTAGGATTCTTGGGTCACATCTTGTCAGCCGGAGGAATTGCCGTTGACCCCGCAAAAATCAAGACTGTTGAAGAATGGAAAGCCCCAACCACTCAGACCGAAGTCCGTGCTTTTCTCGGATTGGCGGGATACTACCACCGATTCGTTGAAGGATTCTCGAGTATAGCAAGACCGATGACTCAATTGTTGAAGAAGGACCGGAAGTTCGAATGGACCGACAAGTGTGAAGAGAGCTTTCAACAGCTCAAGTTAAGATTGACAACAGCCCCAATACTGGTTATGCCGGACATTACCAAGCCCTTCGATGTGTACTGTGACGCCTCCAAGATTGGTCTTGGATGTGTGCTGATGCAAGAACGCAAAGTGATATCCTACCTATCAAGACAGTTGAAGCAGCATGAACAGAACTACCCAACCCATGACTTAGAGCTAGCAGCGGTGGTGTTAGCGCTGAAAGTATGGCGTCATTACCTCATGGGTAATCGATGCGAGGTTTACTCGGATCACAAGAGCCTGAAGTATATCTTCACACAGAAGGAGCTGAATATGAGACAGCGCAGATGGATAGAGTTAATCAAGGATTACGACATGGAAATCCACTATCACCCCGGCAAGGCCAACGTGGTAGCGGATGCTCTGAGTAGACTGCCGTGTCAGTTAAACTCCATGTTAGCAATTGAGCAACCTAGCCTGTTTGAAGAGTTTGAACAGTTTAGACTTGAACTGGTTAGCGAAGGATACCTCGCCAGCATTGAACTCCAACCCACCCTGATTAGTCAGATCAAAGAAGCTCAGAAAGGAAATGCTAGCATTGACGGAATCAAGAACCAAATAGCCGCCGGAAAAGCACCAGGATTCACCGTAGATGAAGAAGGAGTGCTATGGTATAACAAGCGCCTTTGCGTACCATCAGACTCAGAATTGAAGCAAGTTATCCTGAAGGAAGCTCACGACACCCTATACTCCATTCACCCCGGAGGAACCAAGATGTACCTGGATTTGAAGGAACAATTCTGGTGGCATGGAATGAAGAGAGAAATTGGAAGCTACATCGCCAAGTGTGACATCTGTCAAAGAGTCAAAGCAGAACACCAACGCCCGCAGATCTGTTGCAACCCCTACAGATTCCCGAATGGAAGTGGGATTCCGTAGGAATGGACTTCATCACCGGACTGCCCAAGTCTAGTAAAGGAAATGATTCCATCTGGGTAGTGGTCGACAGACTGACCAAAGTCGCCCACTTCATCCCCGTCAAGACCACCTATCAAGGACCGAGACTCGCAGAGCTATATATCTCAAGGATAGTCAGCCTGCACGGAACACCGAAGTCGATAGTATCCGACAGAGGATCCCAATTCACCTCCAGATTCTGGCAGAAAGTCCATGAAGGACTCGGAACTCGCCTGAATTTCAGCACAGCCTATCACCCGCAGACGGATGGACAGACCGAAAGAGTCAACCAGATATTAGAAGATATGTTGAGAGCATGTGTGCTAGAGTATGGATCTAAGTGGGAAGACTGCTTGCCGTACGCAGAATTCTCGTACAACAACAGCTACCAAGCCAGCTTGCAGATGGCCCCCTTCGAAGCTAATCGTACGGAAGGAAGTGCCGTACCCTCTCGAATTGGTCGGAAGTAGGAGAGAGTCAAACCTTTGGACCAGATATCCTCCGAGAAGCCGAAGAGAAGGTTCACAAGATTCGTGAGTACCTCAAGACAGCCCAATCAAGACAGAAGAGCTACGCCGACAAGAGACGCCGAGAGATGACCTTCGAGATCGGAGATTTCGTATATCTCAAAGTGTCCCCTCTTAAGGGAATGCAGAGATTTCAACTCAGAGGAAAGCTCGCACCCTGATATGTCGGACCTTTCAAGGTCCTGAGTCGCCGAGGAGAAGTATCCTATCAGCTGGAGTTGCCGGAAGAAATGTCAGCGGTGCACAATGTGTTTCACATCTCGCTACTCCGGAAATGTTTAGAAGTGCCTGAGAAGACCGAGGTGTTCAAGAACATCGACCATCGAGCTGTCGATATCAACTCAGATCTGACATACCGCGAAGTACCTATTCGCATCTTGGAAGAAGCTTTCAGAACCACCCGTACTCGAAGTATCAAGTTTCTGAAGATCCAATGGAGTAACCACACCGAAGAAGAAGCCACTTGGGAGAGAGAAGACTTTATGAGGACTGAGTACCCGGATCTCTTTAGTACCTAGTTTTCTCAGATCTCGGGACGAGATCTTTTGTAAGGGGGAAGGGTTTGTAACATCTCAAGTTTCAACAATAATAAACAAGAAAGAGAAATTCCCCAAACTCAAAATTTTGCAATTAACAAAAACTTTTTCTATGCATATAGGGCCACATATAGATAAATGCATTTGAGTGATTTTCCTTTTGTGCAATTGCCATGATGAGTGTTAGTATGTGTAAACCTTACTATGTGAACCCTAACTAAGTTCACTAAACCCTAAATTGGGGAGAAATAAAGAAATTGGGAAAAACCCCTCTCTCACTCACATACCCTCTATGTAAAATAACCAATCCTCAACCAAGGCCAAGTTAGCTTGCCCCATTGCTTCTAAAATACTTCAATGTGATAAACTAACCCTTTTGCATCCTTGGATCAAGAATCAAACCAAAAGAAATCAAGAATTCTTCACACATGTGATAATGGTCACATCTCACAAAAATATTTTCTTCCCCTCTTTACCCCTCTGTATTTCTCAAATCTTGAACTAAGCAAGGTCAACTAAAGCCAGGTCATCCAAGACCATGTCAAGGTGAGTAACTTTGGTGTTGACCACCCTCCCTAAAGTTGACTAGGTTGACCAGAATAAGAGGGCAAAGAGGGAACCCGAGAGAGAGGAGAAGATCACCCCAAATTTTGAAAACTTGCAAATCAATTCCAAATTGAGTGCCACCACCACCAATACATCACAATATTTATATAAATGAGTATCACCAAAAGATTTGCAAAATTCGAAAGAAAGTTTCTTGCGGGCATTCTGTCGAACAGGTGGCAGGCAGCATCTAGACTAAGTGATACATGCTATTATCCAGCAGTTTTGACCCTAAACCACTTTGGCAAAGTGATCATCAGCCTCCCCTACACCCCCTGCCTCTAGCCCAGTACTTGCATGGCCGATTAAAGTGGAGGAGAAACCCTAAAACATGCTACACAATGCCATGCCGGCCACCTTTGGCACCCATCTCCCTGGCCACTCCCTTGTCGTTCCTCCATGTCCTTGAGCATCTATGATACATAAGGATCACGCCCGTACCACTGAATCGATCGCCATTGCACGGCACTGCCCAGAACGCCCGTGTCCAAAACGCGCCAGGACGTGCCAGCCAGCGTGGTGATCACGCCCTGGACGCGCAAGGACGCCACGCACTCGACCGCTGCCGTCCTCGCCTGCATCCCTAGCACCGCCTCGAGCATCGCCTCTCGCACCCTCTACAAGCTAGACGAACGCCCGTGCCTGCCCACCACGGTCGCCGTCGCCCGAGACGAAATGATGCCGCGCGCCCAGTGATGGACATTGCACGCGCCCGAGCGATCCCATCCCCCTTTTGCCGCGCCAGCTACTCCTTGAGCATCTCCAGGACAAGGCCTACACGCTCCCGTCCTTCGCTTGCCCTTTCGCTCGCTGGAACCGCCACGCCATGGCCGCGCCCTTGCCGCACCCCACGGCACCCTCGCCGCTATAAATAGAGGCCCTCCCAGCAAGCTCCTCTCACACCACTCGACTCCCCTCTCACCACTGATCATCCTCACCACCTTAGCTCGTTCGATTGCCGCCGGAGGAGGAGCAATTTCAAGATCGGAGCCGCCGGGACGCAGCTCACCGTCGACGATTGGCGCCACCCCAAGCGCCGCCGCTGCTCCCAACCTCTTCCTCATCGACTACACCTTCACCGCGCATACTGCCTGAGTCCTGCATCGGCCTGGTAGGCTCCCCGACCCCCTACCGCCGCCGTGCCCTCGTCGGAATCCCGTCGGTGACGACGACGCTCCCCAGCCGTAGATCTCTGTTCTAATCCTACGGCCATTCTTTCGCATACCGGTTCGGCGTTTAAATAGGCGCCGACAGGTGGCCCCCACCCTGTCAGCGCGGCCCGAGCGCGCCAGCCGCGTGTTGGGCTGCGAAGTGCTGCCGAATTTCGTTTCGGCCCACTTACTTTTCCCGCCCAGCCCAAAAATTCAAATCTGGTTTATTCTTTAATTCAAATTGCTCTGCTGAATGTTTAGTAAAAATTGAATAGTTTAAATTCTACCAAACCAAATCTAGCAAATTTTATACCGTTGGAAAGCCCATAAAATTACCCATCCAATGCCACTGGCCCCATCTCCATTTTCGTTATAGATTTAATTTGACAAAAAAAGACAAGACAGGGACTTTTACACTTTCAAACTTTATTTAAAAATCAACCAGAATAGATTTTGAAGTAATTCCAACTCTAATAAATCACCAATGATGTCCTCTAATTGATTATGCAATAACATAGCCCTGTTGTTTGTATGATCATGGACTAGATCAAATAAAATGGCTAGGTAGTCATTTCTAGAGCATTTTTAAGTGGAATTCAAACTCAACCCCAATATGAGAATTACCTCTCATTTAAATTTTGATCCTAAGTACTAATAACCAGGGGGAATGACTTAGGCTAATGAACCCTTGAGAATTATTACTTAGAGATTTTAATTCATTTAAATGCTAAGTTTTAAAACTATGTGAAGTATAACACTTCAAGTAAATTGAACTCACATATAATAGATATGAAATGTTGACTTTGGGGTCAACCTATATTTCATACCCTATTATTATATGGAGAGATTAAATCTTAATTTTAAGTAATGCAAAGAAATGGAATCCTTTAAAGACCTACTTATCAAATCTAAGAAATAGGAATAATGAGAGGAAATTATTTTCTTTCTAATAAAGACAAATCCAAATAAATCCACCATGCCATGTTTGATTGATGATAGGACTAGTGTGTGAACTATTTTGAGTGCCTCTAGTTTAGAATGTGAGCTTGGTTTAGTATTTATACCTCGTATTCGTATATAGACGCTAGTAACGAGGAATACCAAGAAGAGGAGGGCTACTCTCAGGAAGAAGAAGAGAACTTCGATAACTACCCAACTCAAGGCAAGCTAACCCTTGCTAAACACAAGTGCTTAGCTCTACAAGAGCAAAGGCACCATCACACTTTACTTTTATGTATTACCTATCCCATGTTTTTACTTACAATTGCTTATGCTTATTTATTCCAAGGTACCCTTTTGATTTATGATTCCCTTGTCTAGATTAGAACAAGAGTATCAAAGTTAGCCTAAGCAAATAAAGCTAGATAGCACCCCCATCACATAGTGGCTAGTGCTAATCAATTAAAATTGACTACTCTAGATGGGAACATTTGTGAAATGAATTGAAGTGAAAGATTTTTGAAGGTGAATATGACCAAGAGAAGATGGTGATTTTTGACAAAATAGATGATTGAGTTTGAATGCGATACCTTTCCAATTATACAGGTACCCCCACAATACCTGATTATGGGTAGGGCTTAACTAGAAACTTGTGTATTTTAGTATGGGTTCCCTCTGAACAAACATCATAGGGGTTACGCTGCGGCTGCCTCCGTTACTTGTGGATTGATGTTGAAATGAGGTGAATATACGGCCCAAGCCTGTGCGCTTCCCGGGTTGGCTGCGGTTTTCACCGGGAGGCCAAGCTCATGGGGAGAGGTGCTCATACTAGCATATATAAGTGAAAGGTTTCGATTGATGATCCGCGTACTGTGTTACGATGATTCGAGGTTATCCTCGACGGATGAAATCAAAAGTTGTGGCACAAGAGTACAACCTCTGCAGAGTGTTAAACCTATTCGAATAGCCGTGTCCACGGTTACGGACGATTGGAAAGGCCATACTATCTCCGTTATCATTAAAATGTTTTGGTTCTAGAAATGAATGGTGGTTTGAGAGGTGACATTATGGTGATCCATAATGAGTTATGGGAATGACACTAATGTTCCCACTTGAGTTAGTCTAGCACATGATTTAGGCTTTACCAAAGATTTATGAAACTAAAACTTGGCTTTATGCAAATAAACCTAGAGCTTAGCACCCCTTTACACTTAATGAGTATTTATCTTAGAGTTAGTTGCGAGTACTTTAAAAGTACTCATGGCTTTGCCCTGGCTATTCAAATGCCAGACTATGAAGGAGAGCACCAGTATCAGGATGACGGACAACAGGACGTCTACGATAACTAGGATCGTCTTCTAACGTCAAGCGTTGCCTGTGGAATATATCGTCCACTACTACCTCGCTTCCGCTACTATTTGTGATGTTGAACATTATATTCGTGTAATATTGGATCATGTGATCTATGGTTGTAAGACAATATGTGTTGTAATAAATGATGACTCTATGCTACTTACTATTATGTCTCGCAAAAACATTATTCCTGGGATTGCGATGTATGGCATAATAGGCATCTGGACTTAAAAAACCCGGGTGTTGACATGAGACAAGGTGACCCCACTTCACCTATGCTGTTTGTCGCGGCAATGGAGGTGTTGACGGCGGCGATCAAGAAAGCCACGGAGAGTCAACTCTTCTCCAGGCTTGCGGGGATCACGGAGCTTCAGAGAATCTCTGTCTATGCAGATGATGTTATAATCTTCTGTAAGCCGCTGACCCCGGAGTTGGAAGCGGTCAAAGCCATTCTACGTGTGTTTGGAGAGGCCTCCGGGCTATGCGTGAACTATAGGAAGACCTCGGCCACGCTGATCCGTGAGCGGGATGGAGATGCTGACAGAGTTGCGGAGGCTTTGGGCTGTGAGGTTGTGGGTTTTCCGATAAAATACCTTGGCATGCAACTGTCCTTGAGACCGTTGACAAAGGCGGAATGGCAGCCGCTGATTGACCAAGTCATACACTGCGTTCCAGCTTGGCAGAGAGGGATGATCGAGAAATCTGGGAGACTCATTCTTATTAAGTCGGTGATAAGTGCGCGACCTATTCATCAGCTGATGGTCGAAGAGGCACCAGCCTGGGTGTTGGAGGAGTTGGTCAAATGGATGAGAGCTTTCTTATGGTAGCCTGGGACACTATTTTCAAGCCGACCTGGTTCGGAGGCCTGGGAGTGAAAGACCTGAGGCTACAAGGCCTGGCTCTTAGGGTGAGATGGTGCTGGTTACGTCGTACGGATCCTTTGAGACCATGGCAAGGACTGCCTGCGACTAATGACCCGGAAGCTAGTGAGGTGTTCCAGATCTTGGCGGATTTCAGAGTGGGAGATGGTGAGAGTACTCTCTTCTGGACAGACAGATGGATTAATGGCAGAAGCGCGGGGGATATTGCCCCGGTGGTTATGGCCCTAGTACCTACTAGAAGGAGGAACGCTAGGAAGGTAAGTGAGGCTTTACAGCTGGCTCTCAGATGTAGTGGGGGAGTTGTCTATTGATGGGTGGATGTAGTGCACCCTGCTCTCGGAGGCGATGGAGGGAGTGCCCAGGGATGGGGAGAGGCCGGATCAGATTGTATGGAAGGGATCGACGTCGAGCAAGTACACCACCAGTGCGACCTACGGCATGCTTTGCCAGGGGAGGATACCTTGGGCCATGGCTGAGCCAATTTGGAGATCTTTTGCACCGCTAAAGTGCAAAATCTTTGGCTGGTTGGCTCTCAGATACAGGCTCTGGACCTCTGACAGGAGGGCTCGGCATGGGCTGCAGGATCACCCGAATCCCTGCGCTACTTGTCTTCAGGAGGAGGATAACGTCGACCATATTCTTTCGCACTGTCCGTACGCCAAGATGGTCTGGCTCGGCTGCTTGAGAAGGCTTGGATCACAGCTCCAAGAACCACAGGAGAACACCAACCTTGAGAGATGTTGGACTGAGGCGAGGAAGAGGCTTTGGAGGGAGGACAGGAGAGGGTTTGACACACTTGTTTTGCTGATTGCCTGGACGCCGTGGAAACAGAGAAATGCCAGAGTCTTTGGTAACCTAGAGAAGCAGCTGTCCACGGAGCAGATGATAGAGTCAGTGCTAGAGGAGATCGGCCTTTGGTGGGCCGCGAGGGGAGGGGAGCGGAGAGTCTCGTTGAGAGAGTAGGTCTCTAGGCTAGAGTGGTGTGTGTGGGTTGGCCGCGGGCAGATGTTCGCATGCCCCGTTGGTCTCTTGTATATTTGTTTGCTCCCTTCTATAAAGAATTGGCACTCTTTTCGCGTGCCCGCGAAAAAAAAACTAGGAAGCGGCGCAGTCAACTCCCGGTAGAAAGTCGAGAATGCTATAAAGATATCTGATTAATATCAGTTTACAGATGAATCACATTACCGGAAAGCATGCTTGCCGTAATCGCGCCCGATTTACTTGCATCTTTGTACCAGGTTTTGCTTGTCCGGCAGTAACACCAGAAAGCTAGCAGCTGCCATGTCGACAGACGGCGAGCATCATATCTTGCATCTAGTAATGGAAATTCAAAAGCTACTGAGATCCGCGCAGTACATTTCGGTAGATTATCTGTATCGGGTGGGGTTTATCACCAGAAGTCCAAGGATGACTTTCTATCTGCTTTAGCTTTCTCATCAGTTTGATCGTAACACGCACGTACGTACTCCATGGCTCCATGCACAACCAGACACCTGGTCAGGACTCGCAAAAAAAAAAAAAGATACACCTGGTCAGGACTCGCTCTGGACCATTGATGAATGTATGTGCAAGGGTGCAACCCTGCAGACCTTATGGATGCCCGACTCAGTTAATTTGTCTATATGTTTTAAGACGACTCTTAGTCTGACATGGATATATGTCAGAACCGATTTTGGCGACTTTGCTAGCTAATTTGGTCGCACCATGCATCTTTAGGAGCTGAACTGTTAAAATAATATGGCTTTGTGGCAGGCATGATCGATCTATCAGTTAGGTTACAAGCTATACCTTATGTGACTACACTGAACGAGTGCGCACACTGACGACCATGTCAACAATGCTTCCCCTCATTGATGTCCGTTAAATTCTCAGCTTCTTGTCGATGAGAATAGCACTAGTGGAGAAGAGGCCTTTGGTCCCAAGCAAATGTCCCAGTGCAGAACCAAACCGGGACCAATGGGGGGCATTGGTTCCGTTCGTTTTGCCCAGGGTGACCCCACTAGCTCAGAGCATGTCCGGTAGTGGCCTTTGGACCCGGTTTGTAATACAAACCGGGACTAAAGGGTCCACGGCAAGGCGCGGCAGGCCGTGTCAGGCTTGGGGAACCTTTAGTCCCGCTTTGTATTACAAACCGGGTCCAAAGGCC
Source organism: Lolium perenne (assembly GCF_019359855.2). Lineage (NCBI taxonomy): Eukaryota > Viridiplantae > Streptophyta > Magnoliopsida > Poales > Poaceae > Lolium > Lolium perenne. The sequence continues at coordinate 261,840,429 of NC_067247.2, forward strand.
CCCCTCTGGACCCGGTTTGTATTACAAACCGGGACTAAGTCCTCAATCTAGCTATATAACCTTGCCCCTGCCCAAGTGTGAGCCACACTTGGCCATTTTTTCACTTTCTTCACAAGAGGGGTGTATTGCTCTCCTCTCTTCTTCACATGCACAAGAGGTGTTCGATGAAATGCTTAAGAGGATTTGCCACTTGAGTTCACACAAATCAAGCCACACTTAACTTGCTTTTTTCTTCTTCATCGAGGTTAACAACTTTATCCTTTTCATCTGCAATTGATAAAATGCATGTGTATATATACATCTTGATGTTCTGTAATGGTTTTGATCAGCTTAATTATATCATGCAGATGAATCGACAATGGATGTACATTGACCGACGGTTTGACGAGTTCACTTCGGGCTTGGATAATTTTATGGATGTGGCGGAGGCAAACAAACATGGTGGCTTCATGTATTGTCCATGTGTTGACTGCAAGAATACCGTAAATTACGCTCACTCGAGTCTCATTCACAGCCACCTTCTGCGATCCGGTTTCATGCCCAGTTACTATTGTTGTACCAAGCACGTAGAAAGAGGGGTTATGATGGAAGACAATGAAGAAGAGGAAGAGGATGATGACGGTTATCCCAATTTCACTGAATACGATGATACTGCAGAAGGCAATGAAAACAATGAAGTAGAAGATCAAGAGGCACCAGATGAGCCTGCTGATGATGATCTTGGTCGGGCCATTGCTGATGCAAGGAGAGAATGTGAAACTGAAAAGGGAAGGTTGGCCTTCGACAAGATGATAGAAGATCACAACAAATTATTATACCCAACTTGCGAAGATGGCCATAAAAAGCTAGGCAAAGACACCTTGGAATTGTTGCAATGGAAGGCGAGAGAATGGTGTCACTGACTCAGGATTTGGAAAGTTGCTGACAATAATTAAGGGGAAGCTTCCAAGGGGTAACGAATTGCCCGCCAGTACGTACGAAGCGAAGAAGATTGTCTTCCCTCTAGGATTAGATGTGCAAAAGATACATGCATGCATTAATGACTGCATCCTCTACCGCGGTGAGTACGAGAATTTGGATGCATGTCCGGTGTGCACTGCATTGCGGTATAAGATCAGACGAGATGACCCTGGTGATGTTGAGGGCGAGCGCCCCAGGAAGAGGGTTCCTGCCGAGGTTATGTGGTATGATCCTATAATACCACGGCTGAAATGCTTGTTCAGAAATAAAGAGCATGCTAGGTTGTTGCGATGGCACAAAGAAGACCGTAAGAAAGACGTGATGTTGAGGCACCCTGCTGATGGCTCCCAATGGAGAAAAATCTATAGAGAGTTCCCAAACTTTGCACATGATGCAAGGAACTTAAGGTTTGGTCTAAGTACAGATGGCATGAATCCTTTTGGAGAGCAGAGCTGCAGCCATAGCACCTGGCCTGTGACTCTTTGTATATATAACCTTCCTCCTTGGTTGTGCATGAAGCGGAAGTTCATTATGATGCCAGTGCTCATACAAGGCCCGAAGCAACCCGGGAACGACATTGATGTGTACCTGAAGCCAGTAGTCGAAGAACTTCTACAGCTGTGGTCTCTAGCAGGTGTACGTGTGTGGGACGAGCACAAGCAGGAGGAATTTGACCTGAGAGCGCTGCTTTTCGTAACCATCAATGACTGGCCTGCTCTTGGTAACATTTCAGGACAGTCAAACAAGGGATACAATGCATGCACACACTGTTTACATGAGCTCGAAGGTGATTATTTGGAAAAATGTAAGAAGGTCGTGTACCTAGGGCATCATCGATTTCTTAGGACTACCCATCCCGTAAGAAAGAAAGGCAAACATTACAACGGTGAGGCTGATCACCGGAGGAAGCCTCCCCATCGTGATGGTGTTGATATATTTGGTATGGTCAAGGATCTAGATGTAATATTTGGAAAGGGTCCTGGCGGACGGTCTGTTCCGAATGACGATGCCGGACACGCGCCCATGTGGAAGAAGAAATCTATATTTTGGGATCTACCCTATTGGGAAGTCTTAGAGGTCCGCTCCTCAATCGATGTGAAGCACGTGACGAAGAATCTTTGCGTGAACCTGCTAGGCTTTGTGGGCGTGTACGGGAAGAGAAAAGATACACCAGAAGCACAGGAGGACCAGCAACGTAGGAAAGACCCCAAAAAACTGCATGAGAGAGTTAAATGACGTCATTACTCCAGCTACGCTCTTACAAAAGCAGAGAAGGAAATATTTTTTGAATGTCTGAGCAGTATCAAGGTCCCATCTGGCTTCTCCTCCAATATAAAGGGAATAATAAATATGGAGAAGAAAACATTCCAGAACCTGAAGTCTCATGACTGTCACGTGATAATGACACAGTTGCTTCCGATTGCATTGAGGGGGCTTCTACCGAAAAATGTTCGACTGCCCATTGTGAAGCTATGTGCATTCCTCAATGCAATTTCTCAGAAGGTAATAAATCCAGAAATTCTACCAAGGTTGCAGAATGATGTGGTCCAATGTCTCGTTAGTTTTGAGCTAGTGTTCCCACCATCCTTCTTCAATATTATGACACATCTCCTCGTTCACCTGGTCGATGAGATTTCCATTCTCGGTCCTGTGTTTCTACACAATATGTTCCCCTTCAAGAGGTTCATGGGAGTCTTAAAGAAATATGTTCATAACCGTGCTAGGCCAGAAGGAAGCATCTCCAAGGGCTATTGAACAGAGGAGGTCATTGAATTATGTGTTGACTTTATTCCTGACCTTAAGCCGATTGGTGTTCCTGAATCACGACATGAAGGGAGACTAAGTGGAAAAGGCACGCTAGGAAGGAAATCAATGATATGTAGGGACGGGATTTCTTTGACTCAAGCACACTACACAGTTGTACAAAGTTCCACCTTGGTAGCTCCGTATATCGGTGACCACAAGAACTTTCTACGCTCCCAGAACCCGGGCGATCGAACGATTGGATTAGACGTGAACACATGTCGACTTTCGGCGGTTGGTTGCAAAAACATCTCCTGAATAACAAAGATATTGAAGATCAGCTGTACTTGCTGGCCCAGACACCATCTTCGACTGTAGTGACTTTCCAAGGGTACGAGATAAATGGGAATACATTTTAAACGATCGCCCAAGATAAAAAGAGCACCAACCGAAACAGTGGTGTCCGATTTGATGCAATAATGAATGAAGGCCCAAATGACACATATTATGGTTACATAGAGGATATATGGGAACTTGACTATGGACCTTCTTTTAAGGTCCCTTTGTTTAGGTGCAAATGGGTCAACAAAATAGGAGGCGGGGTTCAGGTAGACAAGTTGTATGGAATGACAACAATGGATCTCAACAATCTTGGGTATAGAGACGAACCATTCGTCCTAGCCAAGGATATGGCCCAGGTTTTCTATGTGAAGGATATGTCTACCAAACCAAGAAAAAGGAAACATAAGGAAACAAATACATCAAATGATGAGCCAAAGCGCCACATAGTTCTTTCTGGAAAAAGAAACATCGTGGGAGTGGAGGACAAGACAGACATGTCAGAAGATTATAATAAGTTTGATGAAATTCCACCCTTCAGAGTGAACATTGATCCAAGCATCAAGTTAAATGATGAAGATGCTCCATGGTTACGGCCGAAGAAGATTAAATGATGAAGATGCTCCATCATCAAGTTAATTGAAGAATGTTCATGGCACAAATGAGTATCTCAACATGGCAATCAATTTACCATTTATTTTTGTGTAATCATTTAACTGTATGTAAGATATTAAAAGTGGAGATGCGCCACGGCAGATTTCCCAACCCTTTCCCCAACACTGTTAGAGGAGATGTAGTCGTTCAGGGGCTTGCAGGGAAAAATTCCAAGATGCAGTTTCTGAAGATGTCGTAGGGCGTGTGCACCAACGACATCTTCGAGAAACTGCGCCACGGGAGATTTCCCAACCCTTTCCCCAACACTATTAGAGGAGATGTAGTCGTTCAGGGGCTTGCAGGAAAAAAATTCCAAGGCACAGTTTCTGAAGATGTCGTAGGGCGTGTGCACCAACGACATCTTCGAGAAACTGCACCACGGGAGATTTCCCAACCCTTTCCCCAACACTGTTAGAGGAGATGTAGTCGTTCAGGGGCTTGCAGGAAAAAATTCCAAGGCGCAGTTTCTGAAGATGCCGTAGGGCGTGTGCACCAACGACATCTTTGAGAAACTGCGCCACGGGAGATTTCCCAACCCTTTCCCCAACACTGTTAGAGGAGATGTAGTCGTTCAGGGGCTTGCAGGAAAAAATTCCGAGGAGCAGCTTCCGAAGATGCCGTAGGGCGTGTGCACCAACGACATCTTCGAGAAGCTGCGCCACGGGAGATTTCCCAACACTTCCCTTCATCCATGGGAATGAAACTCTGCTTGGCTTGTTGATATGCTTGGCAAGGCGTATCGATGCTCCTTTTATAGGAACGACACCTCTTCTACTTTGTCTTGTTCCTTCGATAGGGCGCCGTGCGCTACATGGTTTATCTCATCGAGCAGTGCGTCCACCCATGCGTTCTTATCCTGCCGACATCTTTATTCCCGGTTGTACCCACCAGCCGGGACTAAAGGTTACCCACACGTCCTTATCCCACCGACAGTTTTGTTAGATGATAAAAAAAAGGATCTTTCGTCCCGGTTGTACCCACCAGCCGGGACTAAAGGTTACCCACACGTCCTTATCCCACCGACAGTTTTGTTAGATGACAAAAAAAGGATCTTTCGTCCTGGTTGTACCCACCAGCCGGGACTAAAGGTTACCCACACGTCCTTATCTCACCGACAGTTTTGTTAGATGACAAAAAAATGATCTTTAGTCCCGGTTGTACCCACTAGCTGGGACTAATGTTTTCGGCGCCACTGCGTGTCGGGGGGAAGACCCCGGGTAGGGCAATGGACGCGGAGCAGCCGGCTGGCCACTGGCCGGCTCGCGGCAAAGGCCGGCTGAGGAGCAGCCGGCTGGCGCCGTGGCCGGCTGGTCCGGAAGCCGGCTGGCTCTAGGTCCTAGTCGGCTTGGCTACGGCCGCCACTGCTGTAGCTGGGCCGGCTTCTACAAGCCATATCCGACTGGGGGTTTGTACCTCAGACCGACTCGAGGCTGGCGAGTCTTGCACTAGAAGGAACCGGGTTGGTCATCCGGGTTCCCAAAGTCCACGCTGACTTCACCTTCCGTAAAGCGAGGGGCACTGTGGAACAATAGTGCCACGCGCCGGACAGGCCATCATGGTCCACGTCGATCCGTACTGGCTACAGTGGCTGATGGCGACAGGGACACCTCCTCTCCATACCGCTGACCTTGGCAGCCGGATGGGACAGGCCATGAGGCCTCAACGGCTCCTGACGTCACTGCCTCGGGAAGGAGCGGAAGCCGGAGCCGGCCAAGCCGGCCAGTAGACTATAGGGTCTTATATGTAAAGTTTCGGCGCCTATATAAGCCGCACTACCCCCTCTCGTGCGGGGGATCGATCATTCTGACTTCACTTCCACCCTTAGCGTTGCCCTGTGAGAGAGACTCTTGTCTTCCTTAGCCTCCCAGGAGCAGCCGGACACAGCTCAAGGAGCAACCTTGTATTGTGTGAGCATCATATACACTCTAGCAGGAGTAGAGGTGTTACCTCCATCGGAGGGCCTCGAACCTGGGTACGTCGCCGTGTCGCTCGTCCCCATACCCGCATCCGGATACCGCCGTGAGATCTCCTAGGAACCACCTTCGTTAGCCACCTATGGCATATGCCGTGACGATACCACGACATTTGGCGCCCACCGTGGGGCCTTCAGCGTCCTCGGCCGGTGTCTTCATCCGGACGGGCCTCACCATCACCACCGGCGAGCGAGTCGCTTCAGGCTTGATCTGGAGATTCGGCTCCCTCGACTGCGTCAGTGACAACGCTGGCTGCTTCGCCGACCGGCCCTTCCCAGCCGGCGGCAGCGTCATCTCCTTCGGCGGCCACGACGTCTACGTCGCCACCGTCGCACCGCCGCGCTACCCGCGGCAGGTGCTGCGCTGCGCAAGCCCTCCTCCGCGAGCCGGCAGCAGCGCTCCCCCCAGCCCCGCCGTTGTGCAAGTCATGATGGCTGGCGAGGAGCTCCCCACCAAGAACCCGCGCACCCGCGGACCCAACCTGGAGCGCAACGTCGACCCCAACGCCTCCGGCTCGGGCCCAAAGGCGCCCCCACCTCCATCCCGGCTGGACGAAGTCCGGACGAAGCTGAGCACTCTGCTCACCGCAGGCGGCGACGCCGCCACCGTCGAGGCGGACCTGGAGGCACATCGTCAGCTCCTCCTCCAGCAGGCCGAAGAGCTGGCTGCAGCCAAGCGCCAGCTGGCCATCACCCAGCGCGAGTTCGAGCACGCCCATGGCTTCACGCCAGGCGGCAACAACCCCTACCGAGCCGGCATGATCCGCAAGCGCGGAGGCGGCTTAGGCGCTGAGATCGAGCGCGACGGCGCAGAAGCACCGACTCCGTCCGCGGAGCTGCCCGTCTACAACACCCCCGACAAGAACATCCTCGCAGCCGAAGCTGCTTCGAAGGAGCTAGCACTCCTCGAAGGAGAAGAGCTGCGCCGCCAGACGCAGCGCGTAGCTGAACTGTGCCGAGCTGCAGCTGAGCAGACCAAGGACCCCAGGTATGGTGCTTCGAAAGCTCCTCCCGTCCGCGCTGCTGCAGGCACCAGCAAGGACCCCCACAGAGACACGGCCGAGTCCGCCTCGCCCGCACCAAGCCGGCACAGAGACTCCCGCGACACCCGCGCAGGTTCAAGCCGGACAAGCCGGCTGGACGGCGGCCACAGCGGCCGTAGCCGGCCCCCACCAAACTGGAACGAGGAGCATGACTCCGAGCTGGCGGCGCCAAGGCGCCAGCATAGGCCGGCTCCAGAGCGAACCGGCACCCGGCAGCCGGCACGTTCTCGGCTGGGCCCCCGCATCGAGCCCGTCGACGCCAGAGACCGCCTCGATCGGCTGGTCGAATCCCGCATCGCGGAAGAGGAGGCGCCGGCTTGCCCCAAGTGCTTTGGGCCCCGCATCGCCAACGAGCCTATGCTCGATGGCTTCCAGCTCCCCCGCGACACGCCCAAGTACGACGGCACCGCCAAGCCGGAGGACTGGCTCCAGGACTACTCCACCGCAGTCGGCATCTCCAGAGGCAACAAGCGCTGGGCGGTGCGCTACTCCCCCCTGATGCTGGTCAGCTCCGCCCGCACCTGGCTCAACAACCTGCCAGCCGGCAGCATCAACGGCTGGCTTGATTTCGAGGAGGCCTTCATCAGCAACTTCACCGGCACCTATCGCCGTCCGGGTCGCCCCCAGCAGCTCGAGATGTGCAAGCAGGGCCCAGACGAGACGGATCGCGCGTACCTGACGCGCTAGTGCGAGATGCGCAACTCCTGCGAGGGCGTGCACGAGATCCAGGCCATCAGCTTCTTCATGGGCAGCTGCCGGCCCAACACCATGCTGTGGCACAAGCTGCGCCGCAGCGAGCCCAAGTCCATGGCCGCCCTCATGGCCATTGCCGACAAGTACGCGCTGGCTGAAGAAGCCGGCAAGGCGACGGCTGAACAAGCGCCGGCTCCCTCCAGGCGGGACCACCACAAGTCGGCTGAGCACAAGCCGGCAGACGGCGCCTCTCATGGCAGCCGGCGGGACAACTACCGCGACAAGCGTCACAGCGACCAGCCGGACCGCCGGTACGGCTCCGCCCACGTAGCCGCCGTGGCAGACAACGCGGCAGGCGGCAGCCGCCGCCAGAAGCAAGATCGGCAGTGGAAGCCGAAGTACACCTTCGAGCAGATGCTCGACTCGCCGTGCAAGTACCACAGCGGCAAGAACCCCTCCAACCACACCACCCGCGACTGCCACTTCATGAAGCGGCTGACAAGCGGTGAACCCCTCCCGCCTCCACCCCCGCCTCCTCCAGCCGGCGGGCCGGGTGGCGCAGCCGGCGCGTAGAACGCCAACCTCGAGCACCACGAGGCTAACCAAGTGCACCATGGCCGATATCTGGCCGAAGATGCTACCTACATCATCTTCACCTCCGAGCCCGAGGACAAGACGAGCCAGCAGAGCCGTTCCCTCGAGGTCAACGCGGTCATACCGCCGGTCCCCCAGTACCTAAACTGGTCAGAGCAGGCCATCACTTTTGATCGCCGCGACACACCGGCTGTCCTGCCGAAGCCGGGCAGCTACGCCATGGTCCTCGACCCCACCATTGGCACGACTCGGCGCAGCGTGCGTTTTTCGTGCGTCCTCATCGACGGCGGCAGCAGCATCAACATCCTCTACCGCGACACCGCCCGCAAGCTAGGCATCCAAGAAGCCGAGCTGCGTCCCACCCCCACCGTCTTCCATGGCATCGTGCCGGGCCACTGCTGCCAGCCGATTGGCCGGATCACGCTGGAGGTGATGTTCGGGAAGCCGGATCACTTCCGCACCGAGAAGATCGAGTTCGAGGTGGTGGACCTCGTCAGTCCCTACCACGCGCTCCTGGGCAGGCCGGCCCTGACCAAGTTCATGGCGGTGCCCCACTACGGGTACCTGAAGATGAAGCTGCCTGGCCCCAAGGGGGTCATCACCATAGCCGGCGACTATCGCCGCTCCATGGACTGCGCCACGCAGAGCTCCAAGATGGCCCAGACGCTGGTCATCGCCACCGAGAAGCAGCTCATCCACGACGCCGTCGCCCTCGCCAAGGCCGCGCAGACAGACATGCCGGCTGCAGGCAACCCGGCTGGGACGACTCACTTCCAGCCGGCCGACAACACCAAGAAGATCCTGCTGGACCCGGCGCAGCCGGACAAGTACGTCACCATCGGTGCCGGCTTGAGCAGGAAATAGGAAAGCGAGCTCACTAGCTTCCTCCGTGAGAATCGGGACATCTTCGCATGGACTCCAAGAGACATGCCGGGTGTGCCAAGGGAGTTGGCTGAGCACCACCTCCACGTCCGGCCTGAAGCCATGCCGGTGAAGCAGCCTCTCAGGCGCTTCGCCGAAGAAAGAAGGAAGGCCATCGGTGAAGAAACCGCCCGGCCGTCGGCAGCCGGCTTCTTCATGGAAGTGCTGCACCCGGACTGGTTGGCGAACCCGGTCCTGGTTTTGAAGAAGAACGGCTCCTGGCGCATGTGTATCGACTACACCAGCCAGAACAAGGCGTGCCCAAAGGACCCTTTCCCCCTGCCGCGCATAGATCAAGTCATAGACTCGACTGCCGGCTGTGAACTGTTGTCTTTTCTAGATGCCTATTCAGGCTACCACCAGATTCCTTTGAATCCGGATGATCAAATAAAGACTTCGTTCATTACGCCGTATGGGGCTTATTGCTACACGACTATGCTGTTCGGCTTGAAAAATGCAGGCGCCACCTACCAAAGATGCATGAAAAATGCTTGCAGGATCAAATCGGCAGAAACGTTCACGCATATGTGGATGATGTCGTTGTAAAGACCAAGGAGACGACTACCCTCCTTGATGACCTGAGAGAAACCTTCACCAATCTGAGAAGATTCCGGATGAAGCTCAACCCGGCCAAGTGCACATTCGGCGTGCCGTCTGGCCAGCTCCTTGGCTACCTCGTCTCTCAGCGAGGAATCGAAGCCAACCCGGAGAAGATCAGTGCCCTGGAGAAGATGGAACTGCCGCAGTGCCTCAAGGACGTCCAGAAGTTCGCTGGCTGCCTGGCTTCCTTGAGCCGCTTCTTCAGCCGGCTGGGGGAGAAGGCACTGCCCCTGTACCAATTGATGAAGAAGGCGGACAAGTTCGTCTGGTCACCGCAGGCGGATGAAGCTTTCCGTGACCTGAAGCGCGTGCTCTCAACTGCGCCAATCCTCGCAACGCCGGCTTCAATGGAGCCGATGCTATTGTACATCGCAGCCACCAACCGAGTGGTTAGCGTTGTCCTGGTGGTGGAGCGCAAAGAAGCCGACAGGGAGCAGCTGGTTCAGCGCCCAGTCTACTACCTCAGCGAAGTGCTCTCCCAGTCGAAGCAAAACTATCCCCACTACCAGAAGGTCACCTACGGCGTCTACATGGCGGCCAAGAAGCTCAAGCACTACTTCCAAGAGCACCCCATCAAGGTGGTTGCCACAGCGCCCTTGGCGGAAATCATTGGCAGCAAAGACGCCAACGGCCGGGTTGCCAAGTGGGCTCTAGAGCTAGCCGCCCACACCATCCTCTACGAGCCGCGCACAGCCATCAAGTCGCAGATCCTCGCGGACTTCTTCGTCGACTGGGCTGAGATGCAGTACCTGCCGCCTGTGCCGGATTCCACACATTGGAAGATGCACTTTGACGGCTCGAAGATGCGCAACGGCTTGGGAGCCGGCATCGTCATCACCTCTCCCAAGGGAGACCGGCTGGACTACGTCCTGCAGATCCACTTCGCCGCATCCAACAATGTGGCGGAGTATGAAGCGCTCATTCATGGGCTGAAGCTGGCCAAGGAGATTGGCGTGCGTCGCATACTCTGCTTCGGCGACTCCGACTTGGTTATACAGCAAGCATCTGGCGACTGGGACGCGAAGGACGCCAACATGGCCTCATACCGCTTCCACGTCCAGCAGCTATCCGGCTTCTTCGACGGCTGCGAATTCCACCATGTGCCACGAGCAAACAACGAGGCGGCTGACGCCTTGTCCAAAATTGGCTCAACCCGGCAAGCCATTCCGCCGGGCGTCGCCTTGGCGGTTCTCAAGAAGCCGTCCATTACACCGTCACCGGATTCGGATTCAATATTCGTGCCGGCTGACCCGGGGGCTGCTCAGCCGAACCCGGGGGCTTCATCGCCCAAGTCGGGGGCTAACAAGCCGAACCCGCCGGCTACCATGCCGAACCCGGGGACTTCTCAGTCCAACCCGGGGGCTTCATCGCCAAACTCGGGGGCTAGCAAGCCGAACCCGCCGGCTAGCAAGCCGAACCCGGCGACCATGCAGTCGAATCCGGAAGCTCCCACGCGGGAGGCCTTGTTGGTTAGCGTATTCGAGATAAGATGCATACCTTCATGGGCACAAGAATTCCTCTCCTACCTCACCGACGGTGTGCTGCCTGATGATAGAGTCCAGGCCAGGCAGATTGAGAGAAGGGCCAAGGCCTATACAATCATCAACCACCAGCTGTACAAACGCAGCGTAAGTGGGGTGTTCCAGCGGTGCGTCGAGCCGGCTGAAGGGATTGAACTCCTGCGGGAAATCCATCAAGGAGAGTGCGGACATCACGCCTCATCCAGAGCCATAGTGGCCAAAGCCTTCCGGCACGGTTTTTACTGGCCGACTGCGCTCAGAGACGCAGAAGAGCTGGTGAAGAAGTGCAACGGCTGTCAGCGCTTCGCCAAGAAGGGGCACCAGCCGGCCTCCGCCTTGAAAACCATCCCTATCACATGGCCGTTCGCCGTATGGGGCTTGGACATGGTGGGCCCGTTCAGAACGGCGCGAGGCGGCATGACGCATCTCTTGGTGATGATTGACAAATTCGCCAAGTGGATCGAAGCCAAGCCGATCAAGAAGCTGGACGGCTCCACAGCCGTCACATTCCTCAAGGAAATCATCGTGAGGTTCGGCTACCCCCACAGCATCATGACCGACAACGGCAGCAACTTCTCCCAAGGCATCTTCTCTCGCTATTGCGGGGAAATGGGGATCCGGATGGCACTAGCCTCTGTGGCGCACCCGGAGTCCAACGGACAAGTGGAGAAGGCTAACGGCTTGGTCCTAGCCGGCATCCGGCCCCGGCTGGTGGAGCCGCTCGAGCGAGCAGCCGGCTGCTGGATTGAAGAGCTGCCCAATGTGCTGTGGAGCCTGCGCACAACGATAAACCGCTCAGTCGGCTTCACACCTTTCTTCCTCGTATACGGGGCCGAAGCCATCCTGCCGACTGATATCGAGCACGACGCGCCAAGGATCAAGCTCTACACAGAAGCCGAAGCCAAAGAAGCTCGCGAAGATGGAGTTGACTTGGTCGAAGAAGCCCGGCTGCTGGCTGCGTCCAGATCTACCATCTACCAGCAGAGCCTCCGACGCTATCACAGCCGGAAGGTCCAGCCCTTAGCATTCCGAGAAGGAGACCTAGTGCTCCATCCAGCGGACAGCCGGACAGCATAAACTGTCATCCCCATGGGAGGGTCCCTTCATCGTGAGCAAGGCAGTAGGCAATGATTCCTACTATCTCATAGATGCCCAAGAGGCTAGAGAAAACAAGCCGGACAAGGCTGACGAGGAGACTAAACGTCCCTGGAACGTCAACTTGCTCCGCCCATTTTACACTTGAGAACAGGAATGTATGTATCCCTTTTGTAAGCTATGAAAAAGCATGCGCCAAGAGCGCCGTTTCCGACAAGTTTTTCGCGTACTCTACTTTGTTCTGCCAATTGGCTTAAACCCTCTCACGCGGCCGGCTCAGTAACGTGATCCGGTTTCCGACAGCCGGCTTCCTATCCAGCTACAGACCGCAACCCGGCTGTCCGGCTGGCGGGAGTAAGGCCTAGGGAGCCGGCACGCGAAAGACGACTAAGGGATAGAGTAAAAGCGAATTGACTTGCAACTTTTCACAAAAGTGCCGGATTGCCGAAATCGACTCGTTCGACTGAAATACTGTCGGCCTCACCCAGCGGCCCGCTCTTGATCCGGCGACGGATCGCAAGTCGGACATACGACCGGCAAGAGCAAAGCAAAAGAGTGGGGCGGATGGGAAAAAGCGAACAAGTCGAAAGAAAGCAAGTCGGCACACAAATGATTAACAAACACATTAAAGTGTGACATAATAAAAGGACGATAATATTCATACATATGCACCCGGCATCCCGGGGATTTAACAAATTGTCTTGGCAAAAGCAACAACTAAGAGACAGGTAAATTAAGCACCGGCTGGAGGAGGACCAGCCGGAGGAGCATCAGCGGAGCCGGCTGCCGGGTCGTCCCCAGGCGCATCTTCCGCCTCCTCGTCCTCCATCTCCTCATCCTCGTCGTCAGACGGCGGGTTCGGGTCCGCGACGAAGAGGCCCTTGTCGACGAAGTCGGCGATGGCGCTGGCTCGGGCAAGCCGGGCAGTCTTGTATTCGGCCGGGAGCTTGTCCTCCACGCCGGCTCGCCGGTACTCGAGCTGCCCAAGGTCCACCTCGTTGTACCAGGAGAGGACAAAGGACAACGCCATGTCGGCTCCAGCACGCGTGGCAGACTCCTTCCAGTCGAGGAAGCGATCCGGCGCCCGCTCCAGCCAGGAGATGAGGTTGGAGAGATCTTGCGGCACCGCCTCCGCGGGCCACAGCATCTGGACCAGCTCCTCAGCTGCCTTCCGGAGCTCCCAGCCAAGCTTGGTGATGGGCTCGACGCGGGCGGCCATGGATGCCATGTAATCCTCCATGGTGAAGTACTCCGAGCTGCCCTCGCCAGTCGCCCGCCTCCTAGCCTCGCGCGCAATGCCAACGGCTGCTAATGCCGCATCCTGCGTTTCCGGGAAGGCCGCTGCAAGAAGAAGCACGTCAGAAATCGTCAAAGCCGAAATAAGCTGAAAAATGCGAATTTTCGAAGTCCTAAAGTAGGCCTGGCGGCAGCCGGCAAGAGCCGACTGCCCCAGTCCGAAGATGGAAATTCCGAAGGATAAAAGGAAAAGCCTGGCGGCAGCCGGCAAGAACCGACTGCCCCCAGCCCGAAGATGGAGATAGCGAAAAATCAGTTTCTGCCGCCGGCTGCCAACCTAAGCCGGCAGCCGACAGCCGAAAGCCGGCAAAGGGAAAGGAAGAAAGAAGAGATGCACTCACCCGACAAGCCGCGGTCGAGCGCGCCAATCTCCTCCACCCAGCGCTTGGCGGTGGCCGACAGCTCCGTGGTCTTGGTGGTGACCTCCTCCTGAAGCGCAAGCCGCTGCTTCTCCACCTCAGTCAGCCGCTTGCTCAGGTCTTCCACCTTCTCCTTCTCAGCTGTCCTAAGGAGGGCAAGTTCCTTGAGGTGGTTCTCCTCAAGTCGGCGCAACCGCGCTAGCTCCAGCTCAGCCACCTTGAGCTTGGCGGCAGCAGATCGGCCCGCCTCCTCGCTCTCGGCGCACTGAGCGCGAGCAGCCCGAAGATCCGCCTCCAGCCGCGGGACCTTGGCGGCTTCAGCTGCAAGGCAGCCAGAAAGAAGCGTCAGCCAACCAAGACTAAAGAAAGAAGACATCAAGTCGGAAGGAGAAAGACCTTACCCTTGACGGCCTCCAGCTCGCGAGCCAAGTCGGCCCGGTCAAGCTTGGCCTTGTGGTAGTGGGTCACGGCGCGGTTGTACAAGTTGGTGCGCCGCTCCGCCACAGCCTAAGGAGAAAGAAAATCAGTCAACTAGACGAAACCCGGACCGGCTCCGAGCAGCCGGCCCATGCCTCGGAGGGCTACCAGGATAATAACCAAACTGAAAAACAGATGAAGCACTTACCTTGCTGGCTTCCTCCACCTGGGCGACGTTGGCCGCGGTCTCGGCAGCCCTGGCCTTGAGGTTGGCCTGCAAGCCGGAGAAGAACATCTTCACCGACGCTTGGCCTGGGTTCCCCTCCCGGCTGGTCACCTCGTAGGAGTCCGCGCTGAGCCACGCTTGCTCCATAGTGCCAGCCGAGCCAAGGCTGGAGTCGGAGGCGGACGGCACGTGCAGCAGCCGGGCGCCCTTGGCCACATGCAGGCTCCCCAACGGCGCCGACGGGGCTTCCGTCCTCACCAGCGCGCGCGAGTCGGCGTCCTCCATGCGCGCCGGCTCATCCCTTGCCGGCTCCCGCCTGGCCGGCTCCTCCCTTGTCGGCTCCGGCGGTGGCGGCGCTCCGGGTGAAGCAGTTGGCCCAGTCGGCGCAGCCATCTCCGGCGCCCGAGGCTCCCCCTCCGGACTCTCCTCCAACACCACCACGCTCGGCCCGGCTCCGGCTCCGGTCGCAGGCGGCGCAGCCCTGCTGGCTCCGGCTCCGGTCGAAGGCGGCATGCCCCGGCCGGCCCTGGGCCGGGGTCCGTGGTCCAAGACGAGCACGGCGCGGGAACATGTCGTCCAGCGTCGGCTGGCGCGTCGGCTCGGCCCGCGTGCCGCGGCTAGGCGCTGAAGCCAGTGGCACAGCGAAGGAAGGCGCCCCTGCGGGAGGCGGAGTACCCGCAGGCGGCGGCGGGGTAGGCGCGCGCGACGGAGGCTGTGGCGTCGACTCCCTCCTTTGTCGCGGAAGCGGCGACACGACACGCGGGGCTTGCCGGGAGCCGCCGCCCTGAGTGAACTTGATGGGGGCCCTAGCCGAACAAATAAGAAAAAGATAAGCATAAAGAGTAAGGAAAGAAAAGGAATCAAACAAAAGAAAAAGAGAACTCACCCGGCCTGCTCCGGAACCTTCTTCGGCTGCTGCCGGCGGAGCTTCTTCGCCTTCGCCTCCAAGGCGAGGGTGGAGCGGGGGTCGCCGACCCGCTTCTTCCCCTTGGGCGCCGAAGTCGCCGTGGTGCTAGGCGGCCTCGCGCGTAGAGGCACCGCAGGGATCGGCCCCGTGGCGGACGTCGCCGGCTCGTCGTCCTCCTGCTGCTCTGGCGAAGGAGGCGGGTTGTGCTCCCCCTGGCCGCCTAAGTCAGGCGCCTGCAGCAGGTCGTCATCGCCGTCCTGGTCGCCGGCTTGGTCAGCCGGATCGGCGTGCTCCGGCGTCCACCTTCTTGTCGCCAGGTCGCCGTCCTCGGCGTTCTGGCGGTCGAAGAGCTAGAAAAACAGAAGACATGAGCAAACAGCAAGGCGGAAGTCGGCAGAAAGAAAGAGAAGTTGGCCTCGCAGCCGCAAGCCGGAAGTCGGCCCAAACAATAAAGCTTACCAGCTCGGGCGGCAGGTCCCTGTTGCGGGGCGCCAGCCCGTAGTTCAAGTCCTCAGGCATGTTCGCCTTGGTGATGTTGTTCACCCGGCGGGCCACCTGGGCCTTGGTGAGCGGCGCCTTGGACGTCCGGGTCGGGTCGAACCGGCCGGACATGTGCCCAATCTTGTGGGTGCGCATTTGGAGCGGCAGCACCCGGCGCTCGGCGATGGTGCAGAGGAGGTCCTCGGCGGTCAGCCCGTTCCCGACGGCCGCCCCCAGGAAATCCCAGAGTTGGCTCACCTCCGCGTCCGGGTCCGTCGTGCGGGCGTTGTAGCCCCAGTTGATCCGGCCGACTGGAGGAGCCGGATTGAACTCCGGCAAGTTGATCCGGTCGATGAGTGGGTTCTCGTTGCGCACGTAGAAGAATGACATCTGCCAATTCTTCACCGAGTCAACGGTTGGAATCTTGGGGAAGGGCGTACCCGGCCGAGAGTAGATCGAGGCGGTGCCGCAGGTCCGCAGGTGGCCGTCGGTGGTTTGCGCCTTGATGAAGAAGAGCTGGCTCCAGAAATCTATGTCTGGCCACAAGCCGGCATACGCCTCCATGAAGGCCACGTAGCAGCTGAGGAGGACGCAGGCATTGGCCGGCAAGTGGTGCGGCTGCAAGCCGAAGTATTCGAGGAAGTGGCGGAAGAAGTTGGACGCCGGCAGGCCCAACCCACGGTCGAGGTGCGCGCCGAAGACGACGCGCTCGCCGGGCTCCGGCTTGGGCTCCACCTCCGCGCCGGGCGCCCTCGTGGCCACCGTCGACGGGATCCGGCGGAGGCGCACCAAGCGCTCGATGTCATCGTCCCTCATGTACGATCCCCTCCAAGATCCGCTGGCGGAGGCCATTGACGAAGAAGACGAAGAAGAGGACCACGAAAGGCGAAATGGGGAAGAAGAACCTCGCGAGGGCGGCGGCAACGGCGGCGGCGAAGGGCGCACGGTTGAAACGCGGGGCCCCGTGGCGCCGGCTCGACGGAGCAGCGACGGCGGCTTGGCGGAGATGCGCTCACCAGAGTTCGCCAGTGAGAGATGTTCGCCGGGGCAGCGAGGAGCTCGAGCGCGAGGAAGAGCGGAGCGAGAGCACGAGCGGAGCAAGGACGCGAGGAAGAAGAAGGAGTGCGGGAGTGCCACCTCGATCCTCCCCCGCGCGGCATTTATAGCCGCCCGGGGCGGACGGTTGGCCTCCAAGTGGCGGACGTGGCCACGTCGCCCGGATTCTCTGCGCCATAACTCCGCCCACGTTCGCTGCGGTTACCAGAAACTGCCACACCACGTCCCCCACGACCGCACCAGATCCGGAGGAGACAGTGATGTGACCAGACGAACCGACGGCAGAGCCCTGACGTCAGACCGGTCAAGTCGGGTGCAGGACCCGAGGCGGCGGAGACTCCGGCGCGCCGCAAGCTGGAGCCAGACATTAAGTTCAACTCGGCCCAAAATTTGCCCAGCAAGGCGGAGACATCGCCAAAACTTGTGAGAAAGCAAAAGCTGCATAAGTGCAAATAGTGGCCGGCTAGGAGCAGCCGGCCGGAACGAGCCGGATGAGGGCGCAGCCGGCTGAATGGAAATTCTCAGTCGGCCCCTCCAAGTGTCGTCAAGTATATTCAGGAAGCCAGGAAAACCTGCCTAGGTCCTTCTAAACGCAGGACCTTGCCAGCTTCGGGGGCTAATGTCGGGGGGAAGACCCCGGGTAGGGCAATGGACGCGGAGCAGCCGGCTGGCCACTGGCCGGCTCGCGGCAAAGGCCGGCTGAGGAGCAGCCGGCTGGCGCCGTGGCCGGCTGGTCCGGAAGCCGGCTGGCTCTAGGTCCTAGTCGGCTTGGCTACGGCCGCCAATGCTGTAGCTGGGCCGGCTTCTACAAGCCATATCCGACTGGGGGTTTGTACCTCAGACCGACTCGAGGCTGGCGAGTCTTGCACTAGAAGGAACCGGGTTGGTCATCCGGGTTCCCAAAGTCCACGCTGACTTCATCTTCCGTAAAGCGCGGGGCACTGTGGAACAATAGTGCCACGCGCCGGACAGGCCATCATGGTCCACGTCGATCCGTACTGGCTACAGTGGCTGATGGCGACAGGGACACCTCCTCTCCATACCGCTGACCTTGGCAGCCGGATGGGATAGGCCATGAGGCCTCAACGGCTCCTGACGTCACTGCCTCGGGAAGGAGCGGAAGCCGGAGCTGGCCAAGCCG
The DNA here is from genome assembly GCF_019359855.2 of Lolium perenne. Taxonomy (NCBI): domain Eukaryota; kingdom Viridiplantae; phylum Streptophyta; class Magnoliopsida; order Poales; family Poaceae; genus Lolium; species Lolium perenne. Next base: position 261,858,445 of record NC_067247.2, read on the forward strand.
GCCAGTAGACTATAGGGTCTTATATGTAAAGTGCCGGCGCCTATATAAGCCGCACTACCCCCTCTCGTGCGGGGGATCGATCATTCTGACTTCACTTCCACCCTTAGCGTTGCCCTGTGAGAGAGACTCTTGTCTTCCTTAGCCTCCCAGGAGCAGCCGGACACAGCTCAAGGAGCAACCTTGTATTGTGTGAGCATCATATACACTCTAGCAGGAGTAGAGGTGTTACCTCCATCGGAGGGCCTCGAACCTGGGTACGTGGCCGTGTCGCTCGTCCCCATACCCGCATCCGGATACCACCGTGAGATCTCCTAGGAACCACCTTCGTTAGCCACCCTATGGCATATGCCGTGACGATACCACGACACTGCGTGCCCGCCTATTTTTCTTCCCGCGCTTTCCACTGCTTCCCGCCTCCGTCCTCCCGCCATTTTTCACTATATATATGTACGCTTGGCCTCCATTTACATATCACATCTAGACTCATATCTGCAAACCTCATCACTCTGTCCCATGGATTCCATCGTATCTCTAACCCTCCGGGAGGTGGAGGCGCTTTGCGCATCGAACTACCCCTGCCCGCCGGGCTACCGCGTCCCGACCGGCTGGTTGCTGAGCGTCGGAGGCGTACCGGTCCCTCCTGTCCCTCTAGGTGTGGCGCGCGAGATGGCCATCACGAACCACTACTACTTCGAGCTCACGCCAGAGCAGCGGAGGAATCCCCAGTGGCATCCCGACTACAGCCCGACTTGGGAAAGCTTCTTCATCAATCGGCGTGAGAGGGCGCTTGCCAGGCATGAGGAGGGCGGCCCGCCTCGTTCGAACTTCAACGAGGCCGGACGTCGGCTGTGGTGGTGCGGCCGGACTCTCCAGGGCGTCATGGCCTACCGTGGCCCCCGCCTGCGCTACCCTCAGTCCCAGCCCACGCGTGCTCTCCCGCCGAGGTTCGACTACCGCGACCCCGATGCCAGCGACGATGATGACGGCGACTACGACGACTACAGTGGCGAGTACTATAGGGCTAGGCACGAGTATGACTGAATGAATCGAACAGTCAAATCTGGCCATGTATCTTAATTAATTTTCAGTTGAGCTCTGTACTTTAATTCCATGTATCTGGCGGGAAACTTTTCTCATCATCAGCGTCTGTGATGACCCACAAGTATAGGGGGTGTATCGTAGTATTTTCGATAAGTAAGAATGTCGATCCCAACGAGAAGCAGAAGGTGTTGACAAGCAGTTTCGATGAAGGATTCACTGTAAATGCTCACAGACAAGTATTCAGGGGGTTTTGATGTAGCACATGAATAAAGTACAAGTAAGTAAAGTGCGAGAGTAATAATTGCAGCGAGTGGCCCAATCCTTTTTAGCACAAAGGACAAGCCGGTTTGTTTACTTATAATGACCAAACGTTCTTGAGGACACACGGGAATTTAGTCTAGTGCTTTCGCTTCATATAGCTGATTAATCTTCATTGTTTTGATAAGTGTTGTGTGGGTGAACCTATGCTAATGCACCGACCTTCCTAGGACTAATACATACTTGTGATTATACCCCTTGCAAGCATCCGCAACTACAATAAAGTAATTAAGATAAATCTAACCACAGCCTTAAACTCTGAGATCCTGCTATCCCTCCTGCATCGATATACCAACGGGGGTTTAGGTTTCTATCACTCCGGCAACCCCGCAATTGGCAAACGAGTACAAGATGTATTCCCCTAGGCCCATAAAGGTGAAGTATCATGTACTCGACGTTCACATGACACCACTAGAAGAATAACACCACAACTTAAATATCATAACATTGAATATTACTCAACCATAATTCACTACTAACATTTAGACTTCACCCATGTCCTCAAGAACTAAACGAACTACTCACGAGACATCATATGGAACATGATCAGAGGTGATATGATGATGAATAACAATCTGAATATAAACCTTGGTCCAATGGTTTCACTCAATAGCATCAATAACAAGTAGAAATCAATACCGGGAGAGTTTTCCCTATCAAACAATCAAGATCCAACCCTAATTGTTACAGGGGTGACGAGGTGCAGCGGTGGAGACGGCGGTGATGATGATGGAGATGATGGTGATGATGGTGGAGATGATATCCGGCTCGATGGAGGTGACGATGGTGTCGATTTCCCCCTCCGGGAGGGAATTTCCCCGGCAGATTTCAGCCTGCCGGAGAGCTCTTTTCTCTCTGGTGTTTTCCGCCCCGCAGAGGCGGCTGTGACTCTTCGCGACTATCCTCTGGAGCTTAGGTTTTTGGGACGAAGAAGTACGCGAAGGAGAGGAGGCCAGAGGGGCTGTGGGCCCCCTCCCCACATGGCGGCGCGGCCAGGGCAGGGCCCGCGCCGGCCTGTGAGGGGGGCCCATGGCGGCCCTCGTCGGCTCCTCCTTTTGGCTCCCTTCGTCTTCTGGAAAAATAGGATTTTTCATATAATTTCTGTCAATTGTTGATCTTCCGAAATATTGCATTCTGACAGCGCTTTTTCCAGCATAATCCTGACTCCGGTGCGCGATTCTCCAATAATCATGAAACATGCAAAATAGATGAAATAACATAAGTATCACCTCTAAATACGAAATATATCGATGAATAACAGTAAATTATGATATAAAATAGTGATGCAAAGTGGACGTATCAACTCCCCCCAAGCTTAGACTTCGCTTGTCCCCAAGCGAAACTGAACTCGGTAAACAGGACCACATGTTTATGGAGTGCAGAGTCGATAAACAAAATACGGACAAGAAGCATCATATTAATTCACACAAGACATTCTAGTGAACAACTTCCTCATATAATTCAACTTGAAACAAGTAGAAGGTAATCACAAATAAAGGTGCATAAGAAATCATAGTTGGTAATGGCAAACTTCGTTCTTGGTCAGAGAACAATTAACAGATTGTACTTATCTATTGAGCAGCGCTCTCATGTAAAAGTTTATATGGCACAACTTGCATACTCAATCATAATAATCTCATAATCATTGATAACTTTCAAAGCTATATTCATTCAGATATAACTTGCACTGGACAAGGAAGAGTAAAATGCATGATTAAGTAGATCACAATATAAATAGTTTGATCACAACAACTCAAATGCTTGCTTAAGATGGAGGGAAATAGGTTTCATCGACTCAACATAAAGTAAAAGACAGGCCCTTCACAGAGGGAAGCAGGGATCAAATCATGTGCTAGAGCTTCTTCAGTTTTGAAATCATATAAAGAGAATAAAAGTAAAATTTTGAGAGGTGTTTGTTGTTGTCAACGAATGGTAGTGGGTACTCTAACCCCCTTGCCAGACAAACTCTCGAAGAGCGGCTCCCATGAAATTTATTTTTGGCTGACACTCCTTCCAACCTTTGCTTTCACAAACCATGGCTAACCGAATCCTCGGGTGCCGTCCAACAATCTCATACCATGGAGGAGTGTCTATTTGTAAAATTATGAAGGTTAATTAATCGGGGCTGGGAACCCCATTGCCAGCTCTTTTTGCAAAATTATTGGATAAGCGGATGAAGCCACTAGTCCATTGGTGAAAGTTGCCCAACAAGATTGAAAGATAAAACACCACATACTTCCTCATGAGCTATAAAACATTGACACAAATAAGAGATAGTAAATTTTTTTGAATCGTTTAAACGTAGCACACGAAGTATTTACCTGGAATGTCAGGAAATACCATATAGTAGGTAGTTATGGTGGACACAAATGGCATAGGTTTGGGTTAAAGTTTGGATGCACGAGAAGCATTCCCTCTCAGTACAGGTTTTTGGCTAGCAAAGTTGATTAGCAAGCATAAGAGTTGAGGGAAACAAACAAATATACATGTGATAGAAACAATCATGCATCTTCCTTGTAAGCACAAACAATTTTAACCTCAGAATAATGAGCTAAGAGCTAACAAGAAAGAAGGACAATGAAACAACTACATGTATTTCTCTTTTCTACTTAAACCTCAACGTGTTGTTGCTATTGACCAATGCTAAGTTTGCCAAACCAAATAGATTTACTCACTGCTCCCAAAGTGATACCAATACTAATAACAAGATTAATCATATAATAGAAATTGCAAACTAAAATAAGATGTGCAATATGTAAATGATAAGACTTCTCATTAATATTCCATAACGATAACTCACACCAAGGGATACATAGACAACCAACTAAAGAGAGATACTTCCACACTGCAACCCATCTTATATGATGACCTCCCTACTCATGATATGACACTACTTGATAGTAAAAAGTAAAAGATAGTGATGATGTGATACCGCGGCACTCCCCCAAGCTTGGAACAAACCAAGGGAATGCCAATACCGATGATGAATTACTCCTTCGGCGGTGGTGGTGATGAATTCTTGACAAGCTTCTCAACAAGCTCCGGAAGCTCATCAATCTTGTACATGAGGTTGCGGATCATCTCCGAATTGTGCTCGACGCGGTTAAGAAGTATGTCCGACGACGAATACCAACTCTTAGAGTTGTTTCCCCACTCCTCAGCTTCAGGCTTCATCCTTCCTGCAATGTTAGAACGATCTATGTCCCAATTGCTAGGCAATACTGCCTTGGGAACCCTTTAAATTTGACTGTTGTAAATTAGATTGCGGAAGGGGTTGTAGGTGCCTGGAGGAGATGTCTTTGGAGCTAGGTAGTGACGTGGAACTCTTCCTCCGGTGCGAATTCTTGCGCTCTTCTTGGTACTGGAAGGGTTTTCCACCACCTCGATGCTTGCGACGGTGACACGCGGGTATGCACGCGAGTCTTCCTCCACTTCTTCTTCATCTTCTTCCTTGCCACTGTCGTCCACCTCTTTCCACTCGGGATCTTGAATATATTCATCCGAAAGCCCCTTGCCCTTGTTGTTGGAGACCATGGTGCTTCTAGATCAAAGACAGGTCCTGGCAGAAAACAGCTCGAAACAAAACACGTCGAGAAAATGATATACGGACCTCCAGGGGTCCGGGGGATTATATAGTAGGAATTTTTACGACAAAAGGAAAGTACAAGGTCGAACCAGAGTCGGAGAGGGGCCACGAGGGACCCACCTCATAGGGCGGTGCGGCCAGGCTGGGGCCCGCGCCGGCCTATGAGAGCACGCCCTCGTGCGTCTCCTCCACTTCGTTTCGATCTCGTAATTTTTCATATTTTCCAAAAACAGCAAAAACATTGTTCGGAAAGTAAAACACGAACTTTTTATTACCAGTACTATTACCTATTCAAAGTCGAACTCTGCCGGACTGTCAATTTGACCTTTGATGAAAGCTTCCGGTGTCACCACTCGAATAACATCAACATCTTCATTATAAGAATCTCCAGAGATATAATGCTTGAGTCTTTGTCCATTCACCACTTGTGAGGCATCACCTTGGAGAGAACTAATTTTGATCGCCCCTGAACGATACACCTCCTCAATGACATATGGTCCTTCCCATTTTGAGAGTAATTTCCCTGCAAAGAATCTAAGACGAGACCGATACAATAGGACTTTATCCCCAACATTATATTCTATTTTGATAATTCTTCTATCATGCCATTTCTTAACTTTCTCTTTAAAGAGTTTAGCATTTTCATAAGCTTCACTTCTCCATTCATCTAGAGAACTCAATTGTAGCAATCTTTTCTTACCGGTAAGTTTAGGAGCTTTATTTAGTTCTCTTACAGCCCAATAAGCTTTGTGCTCTAGTTCTAAAGGTAAATGACAAGCTTTTCCATAAACCATTTTATAAGGTGACATACCCATGGGATTTTTATAAGCAGTTCTATAAGCCATAGTGCTTCTTTCAATTTACTAGCCCAATTCTTTCTAGATTTATTAACAGTCTTTTGCAAGATAGATTTAATCTCTCTATTTGATAATTCTACTTGCCCGCTAGTTTGAGGATGATAAGCAGAAGCAATTCTATGATTAATACCATATTTAGCAAAAGTTTTTCTAAAACCACCATGAATAAAATGAGAACCTCCATCAGTCATAATATATCTAGGAACTCCAAATCTAGGAAAAATTATATCTAAAAGCATTCTTAGAGAGGTCTCACCATCAACACTTTTTGTGGGTATGGCTTCCACCCATTTAGTAACATAATCAACAGCAACAAGTATATGAGTGTTACCTTCTGAAGAAGGGAAAGGTCCCATGAAGTCAAATCCCCAACAATCAAATGGTTCAATAACAAGAGTATAATTCATAGGCATTTCATTGCGTCTAGAAATATTACCAACCCTTTGACATTCATCACAAGATAAAATAAACTTTCTTGCATCCTTGAAGAGAGTTGGCCAATAAAAACCTGATTGCAGAACCTTTTGCGCGGTTCTATCTCCGGCGTGATGTCCTCCATAAGCACTACCATGACATTTACTCAATATCTCTTGTTGTTCATATTCGGGAACGCATCTTCGCAGAATACCATCCACTCCTTCTTTATATAAGTGTGGGTCATCCCAAAAATAATGCCTCAAGTCATAAAAGAATTTCCTCCTTTGCTGAGCTGAAAAGGTTGGAGGCAAGTACTTGGAAACAATAAAGTTAGCATAATCAGCATACCAAGGGCTATCTCGCGAGCTCACCTTTATTACAGCCAATTGTTCATTTGGAAAACTATCATTAACTGAACAGGATCATAAGCAATATTTTCCAATCTAGACAAGTTATCAACAACAGGATTATCAGCACCTTTCCTATCTACAATATGCAAATCAAATTCTAGCAAATGAAGCACCCATCTAATAAGCCTTGGCTTAGCATCTTTCTTTTGCATTAGATATCTAATTGCAGCATGATCAGTATGAATTGTAACTTTTGAATCAACAATATAGGATCTAAACTTGTCACAAGCAAAGACTACAGCTAATAGTTCTTTTTCAGTTGTAGCATAATTTCTTTGAGCGGCATCAAGAGTTTTACTAGCATAATGAATAACATTTAATTTTTTATCTACTCGCTGTCCAAGAATAGCGCCTACAGCAAAATCACTAGCATCACACATAATTTCAAAAGGTAAGTTCCAATCAGGAGGTTCAACTATAGGAGCAGTTGTTAAGGCTTTCTTTAGAGTTTCGAAAGCTTCCTTACAATCATCATAAAAAACAAAAGGTACATCTTTTTGAAGAAGATTAGTAAGAGGTTTTGAAATCTTGGAAAAGTCTTTAATAAACCTCCTATAAAACCCAGCATGACCAAGAACACTACGAATACCTTTAACATCCCTAGGATAGGGCATCTTCTCAATTGCTTCAACTTTAGCTCTATCAACTTCAATACCTCTCTCGGAAATTTTATGTCCCAATACAATTCCTTCATTAACCATAAAGTGGCATTTCTCCCAATTAAGAACAAGGTTAGTTTCTTCACATCTCTGCAAAACTTTATCGAGGTTTCGCAAGCAATTGTCAAAAGAATTCCCATAGACAGAAAAATCATCCATGAATACCTCTACAATATTCTCGCAAAAGCCATGAAAAATAGCAGACATGCATCTTTGAAAAGTAGCAGGAGCATTACATAAACCGAAAGGCATACGTCTATAAGCATAAGTTCCATAGGGACAAGTGAAAGTGGTTTTCTCTTGATCCTTAGTTTTAACAGCAATTTGTGAAAACCTGAATAACCATCAAGAAAGCAAAAATGAGTATTTTTAGATAACCTTTCTAACATTTGATCAATAAAAGGTAAAGGGTAATGATCTTTCTTAGTAACCTTATTAACTTTTCGATAATCAATGCACATTCTATACCCTACAACTACTCTTTGAGGGATGAGTTCATCATTATCATTAGGTACAACAGTCATTCCTCCTTTCTTAGGAACACAATGCACAGGACTAACCCATCTACTATCAGCAATAGGATATATAATACCAGCTTCAAGAAGTTTTAATACCTCGTTTCTTACCACATCCTTCATTTTAGGAATTAAACGATGCTGATGTTCAACAACAGGCTTTGCATCATCTTCCATATTAATGGCATGTTGGCAAATAGAGGGAGAAATCCCCTTCAAGTCATCAAGAGTGTAGCCAATAGCTCCTCGGTGTTTCTTCAATATTTCCAATAACCTTTCTTCCTCAATCTCTGAAAGCTTAGAACTAATAATAACAGGATATATTTTCTTATCATCAATATGAGCATATTTAAGATTATCGTGCAATGGTTTTAAATCAAAAACAGGATCTTCCTTTGGTGGTAGTGTTGTACCTAGATCTTCTATCAGCAAGTCATGTTTAAGAATAGGTTTACGAAGGAAAATTTCATCAAGCTCATTTCTTTCTTCCCTAAAGACTTCACTCTCACTATTCTCCAAATGTTGCTGCAAAGGATTATTAGGAGCAAGAGCAATAGATGCACTTTGTTCAACTCTAAAATCATTATTAGGCAAATCAGATTTATAAGGAGTTTTGGAAAATTTAGAGAAATTAAACTCATAAGATTCACCAGCAAATTTAGTCACAAATTTCTCTTTCTTGCAATCTATAACAGCTCCACAAGTATTTAGAAAAGGTCTACCAAAAATGATAGGACAATGCTTACTAGCAGCAGAACCAAATACCAAAAAGTCAGCAGGATATTTAATCTTACCACATAGAACTTCCACATCTCGAACAATACCAATTGGAGAGATAGTTTCTCTATTAGCTAGCCGAATAACCACATCAATATCTTCAAGTCCACAAGAACCAATTTCGTGCATGATCTCCGTATAAAGCTCATAAGGAATAGCACTAATACTTGCACCAATATCGCATAAACCATAATAACAATGATCACCAATTCTAACAGATAACATAGGAACACTAGTTTTCCTAGACTTATTAGGATGTGAAACAATATTAGAAGCATCTTCATAGAAAATAATATGACCATCTTCAACATTTTCAGTCACAAGATCTTTAACTATTGCAATAGCAGGTTCAACCTTTATTTGCTCTTCAGGTTCTATAGGTTTCTTTTCACTTTTATTAACAACACTATTTATAACAGAGTACTCCTTCATTTTAGCAGGGAAAGGAGTTTTTTCAATATAAGCTTCTGGAAGAACATGATCAACAGTTTCAATTACAACACATTTATTTATAGATGAATCAATTTTATCTTTATACGGTTCATGATACTTATCAAAATTCTTCTTAGGCAATTCATAATGAGAGGCAAAAGCTTTATAAAGATTTGCAACGACTTGAGAATCAAGACCATAAGTAGCACTCATATTACCAAATTTATCAGTATCCATAAAAGCTTCAATGCATTTATAATCATAATTTATAACTGACTCTCTATCTTTGTCGTTCTCCCATCCTTCAGTATTCTCCTGGATCTGATCAAGAAGGTCCCTTTTAAACTCTTCTTTGTTGCGTGTAAATGATCCTGAACAAGAAGTATCCAGCAAGGTCTTATCTTGAAAAGAAAGTCTTGCATAGAAATTATCAATGATAATATTACCAGGAAGCTCATGAATGGGGCATTTGAGCATTAAACGCTTCAATCTCCCCCACGCTTGGGCAATACTCTCTCCATCATGAGGCCAGAAATTATATATGCGGTTCCGGTCTTTTTGAATTTCACTTGGAGGATAGAACTTAGAATAAAATAGGGGCACAATATCATTCCATTCGAGAGAATCCCCATTATTCAGTAATTTATACCAATGCGCCGCTTTCCCAGACAACGATATAGAGAATAGTTTCTTCCTAACTTCATCCATAACAATACCTGCACACTTGAATAAACCGCATAGTTCATGTAAGAACAGTAAATGATCACCAGGATGGACAGTTCCATCCCCTTCATAGCGGCTATCCACAACACGTTCAATAATTTTCATAGGTATTTTGTATAGAACCTCTTTCTCACCTGGCGCCTCATCCACTACCTTTGCAGTACTAGTAGATTTTCCAAATAAAAATTCAAGAGAAGATCTCTCCATAATGAATTATAGCAGCAGGCAGAAATAAAATCAGCACAAATAGTAAAAGTTTCCCTTACCAATTCCACTTACCAATAGCGCTTTGATGTCTACTCACGCTTCTTTTCTTGTAGACAGTGTTGGGCCTCCAAGAGCAGAGGTTTGTAGAATAGCAGCAAGTTTTCCCTTAAGTGGATCACCCAAGGTTTATCGAACTCAGGGAGGAAGAGGTCAAAGATATCCCTCTCAAGCAACCCTGCGATCACAATGCAAGAAGTCTCTTGTGTCCCCAACACACACAATACACTTGTCAGATGTATATGTGCACTAGTTCGGCGAAGAGATAGTGAAATACAAGTGGTATGAATGAATATGAGCAGTAGTAACGGCACCAGAAAATAGCTTGCTGCTACAACTGGCGTGTGGTTGATGGTGGGAATATTGCAGGCAGTATAGATGCAGTAGAACAGTAAACAAGCGATGATTGCAGTATTTGGAAACAAGGCCTAGGGATCATACTTTCACTAGTGGACACTCTCAACATTGATCACATAACTGAATAGATAAATGCTACACTCTACACTCTCTTGTTGGATGATGAACACCACTAATTGTGTAGGGCTACAAGAGCACCTCAATGCCGGAGTTAACAAGCTCCACAACATTCGATATTCATATTTAAATAACCTTAGAGTGCATGATAGATCAATACAATTATACCAAGTACTAACATAGCATGCACACTGTCACATTCAAGCTATGAAAGGAGGAATAGATCACATCAATACCATCATAGTAATAGTTAACTTCATAATCTACAAGAGATCACAATCATAAACTACGCCAAGTACTACATGATGCACACACTGTCACCATTACATCATGGAGGTGGAATAGAGTACTTTAATAACATCACTAGAGTAGCACATAGATTAATAGTGATACAAAGCTCATATGAATCTCAATCATGTAAGGCAGCTCATGAGATCATTGTATTGAAGTACATGGGAGAGAGATTAACCACATAGCTACCGGTACAGCCCTTAGCCTCGATGGATAACTACTCCCTCCTCATGGGAGACAGCAGCGTTGATGAAGATGGTGGTGGTGTCGATGGAGATGCCTTCCGGGGGCACTTCCCCGTCCCGGCAGGGTGCCGGAACAGAGACTCCTGTCCCCCAGATCTTGGCTTCGCGATGGCGGCGGCTCTAGAAGGTTTCTCGTACCGTGGCTTATTCGTCTCGAAGATTTAGGTTAGGGACCTTTAAATAGGCGAAGAGGCAGAGTCGGAAGGCTGACGGGGCCACCACACGTGTGGGCCCCCTGTGGCCCTCCTCTGGTCCCTCTCGGGTGTTCTGGAAGCTTCGTGGAATTATAAGATGCTCGGCGTTGATTTCGTCCAATTCCGAGAATATTTCCTTACTAGGATTTCTGAAACCAAAAACATTAGGAAACATGAACTAGCACTTCGGCATCTCGTCAATAGGTTAGTTCCGGAAAATGCATCAAAATGACATAAAGTGTGTATAAAACATGTAGGTATTGTCATAAAACAAGCATCGAACATCAGAAATTATAGATACGCTGGAGACGTATCAGCATCCCCAAGCTTAGTTCCTACTCGTCCTCGAGTAGGTAAACGGTAAAAGAATAATTTCTGAAGTGACATGCTACCAACATAATCTTGATCATACTATTGTAAAGCATATGAGATGAATGCAGTGATTCAAAGCAATGGTAAAGACAATGATTAAACAACTGAATCATATAGCGAAGACTTTTCATGAATAGTATTTTCAAGACAAGCATCAATAAGTCTTGCATAAAAGTTAACTCGTAAAGCAATAAATTCATAGTAAAGGCGTTGAAGCAACACAAAGGAAGATTAAGTTTCAGCGGTTGCTTTCAACTTTCAACATGTATATCTCATGAATATTGTCAACATAAAGTAATATGATGAATGCAAATATGCAAGTATGTAAGAATCAATGCACAGTTAACACAAGTGTTTGCTTCTAAGATGGAAGGAAATAGGTAGACTGACTCAACATAAAAGTAGAAGAATGGCCCTTCAAAGAGGGAAGCATCGATTGCTATATTTGTGCTAGAGCTTTTTATTTTGAAAACAAGAAACAATTTTGTCAACGGTAGTAATAAAGCATATGTGTTATGTAAATTATATCCTACAAGTTGCAAGCCTCATGCATAGATTACCAATAGTGCCCGCACCTTGTCCTAATTAGCTCGGATTACCTGGATTATCACCGCAATACATATGTTTTAACCAAGTATCACAAAGGGGTACCTCTATGCCGCCTGTACAAAGGTCTAAGGAGAAAGCTCGCATTGGATTTCTCGCTTTTGATTATTCTCAACTTAGACATCCATACCGGGACAACATAGACAACAGATAATGGACTCCTCTTTATTGCATAAGCATTCAACAACAAATAATATTCTCATAAGAGATTGAGGATTGTTGTCCAAAACTGAAACTTCCACCATGGATCATGGCTTTAGTTAGCGGCCCAATGTTCTTCTCTAACAATATGCATGCTCAAACCATTCAACTCATGGTAAATCGCCCTTACTTCAGACAAGACGAACATGCATAGCAACTCACATGATATTCAACAAAGGGTAGTTGATGGCGTCCCCAGGAACATGGTTATCACACAACAAGCAACTTAATAAGAAATAAGATACATAAGTAAATATTCAATACCACAATAGTTTTTAGGCTATTTGTCCCATGAGCTATACATTGCAAAGACTAAGGATAGAAATTTAAAGGTAGCACTCAAGGAATTTACTTTGGAATGGCGGAGAAATACCATGCAGTAGGTAGGTATGGTGGACACAAATGGCATAGTTATTGGTTCAAGGATTTTGGATGCATGAGAAGTAATCCCTCTCAATACAAGGCTTAGGCTAGCAAGGTTGTTTGAAGCAAACACAAGTATGAACTGGTACAACAAAACTCACATAAAAACATATTGCAAGCATTATAAGACTCTACACTGTCATCCTTGTTGCTCAAACCCTTACTAGAAAATATCTAGACTTTAGAGAGACCAATCATGCAAACGAAATTTCAGCAAGCTCTATGTATTTCTTCGCTAATAGGTGCAAAGTATATGATGCAAGAGCTTAATCATGAGCACAACAATTGCCAAGTATCAAATTATTCAAGACATTATACCATTTACCACATGTAGCATTTTCTGTTTCCAACCATATAACAATTAACGAAGCAGTTTCAACCTTCGCCATGAACATTAAAAGCTAAGAACACATGTGTTCATATGAACCAGCGGAGCGTGTCTCTCTCCCACACAAGGATGAACTTATTCAAACAAAACAAAAATAAAAACAAACAGACGCTCCAAGTAAAGTACATAAGATGTGATGGAATAAAAATATAGTTTCACTAGAGGAACCTGATAATGTTGTCGATGAAGAAGGGGATGCCTTGGGCATCCCCAAGCTTAGATGCTTGAGTCTTCTTGAAATATGCAGGGATGAACCACGGGAGCATCCCCAAGCTTAGAGCTTTCACTCTCCTTGATCATATTGTATCATCCCCCTCTCTTGATCCTTGAAAACTTCCTCCACACCAAACTCAAAACAACTCATTAGAGGGTTAGTGCATAATCAAATTCACATGTTCAGAGGTGACATAATAATTCTTAACACTTCTGGACATTGCACAAAGCTACTGAAAGTTAATGGAACAAAGAAATCCATCCAACATAGCAAAAGAGGCAATGCGAAATAAAAGGCAGAATCTGTCAAAACAGAACAGTCCGTAAAGACGAATTTTTAAGGTGCACCAGACTTGCTCAAATGAAAATGCTCAAATTGAATGAAAGTTGCGTACATATCTGTGGATCACTCACGTAAATTGGCATATTTTTCTGAGTTACCTACAGAGAATTCAACCCAGATTCGTGACAGCAAGAAATCTGTTTCTGCGCAGTAATCCAAATCTAGTATGAACCTTACTATCAAAGACTTTACTTGGCACAACAATGCAATAAAATAAAGATAAGGAGAGGTTGCTACAGTATTAACAACTTCCAAGGCACAAATATAAAACAAAAGTACTGTAGCAAAATTAACACATGGGTTATCTCCCAAGAAGTGCTTTCTTTATAGCCATTAAGATGGGCTCAGCAATTTTAATGATGCACTCGCAAGAAATAAGAGTTGAAGCAAAAGAGAGCACCAAGAAGCAAGTTCAAAACACATTTAAGTCTAACCCACTTCCTATGGAAAGGAATCTTGTACACAAATGAATTCATGAAGAACAAAGTGACAAGCATAGGAAGATAAAACACGAGTAACTTCAAGATTCTCAACATAAAGAGGGGAAATTTAATATTATTAAGATGCATATAACCATGTTTCCCTCTCTCATAATAACTTTCAGTAGTATCATGAGCAAACTCAACAATATAACTATCACATAAAGCATTCTAATCATGAGTCTCATGCATAAAATAATTACTACTCCCAACATAAGCATAGTCATTCTTATTAATTGAAGTGGGAGAAAATTCAACAAAGTAGCTATCATTATTATTCTCATCAAGTGTAGGAGGCATGGTATAATCATCATAAAATTTACTCTCCATAGTAGGTGGCACCAAAAGACCACTATCATTATAATCATCATAAATAGGAGGCAAAGTATCATCAAAGTAAATTTTCTCCTCAATGCTTGGGGGACTAAAAATATCATGCTCATCAAAACCAGCTTCCCCAAGCTTAGTATTTTCCATATCATTAGCAACAATGGTGTTCAAAGTATTCATACTAATAACATTGCCATTAGCATGCAAATAAGGTTCCATAGGTTTTTCAATTTTTGCAACACACCATTTATGTCTTAACTCAGGAAATAGATTAAAAAGCTAATAGTTGCTTTCCATTATGCCTAACTAGTGAAATAAAAACAAGAAACAAAAAGATGCAATTGCAGGATCTAAAGGAAATAGCTTTGAGCACTTACAACGGCACCAGAAAATAACTTAGTTACCTGGGACCGGAGTGTGAGTGCCTTTTACCTTTCCTTCCCGGCAACGGCGCTAGAAAATAGCTTGATGTCTACTCACACTTCTTTTCTTGTAGACAGTGTTGGGCCTCCAAGAGCAGAGGTTTGTAGAACAGCAACAAGTTTTCCCTTAAGTGGATCACCCAAGGTTTATCGAACTCAGGGAGGAAGAGGTCAAAGATATCCCTCTCAAGCAACCCTGCGATCACAATGCAAGAAGTCTCTTGTGTCCCCAACACACCCAATACACTTGTTACATGTATAGGTGCACTAGTTCGGCGAAGAGATAGTGAAATACAAGTGGTATGAATGAATATGAGCAGTAGTAACGGCACCAGAAAATAGCTTGCTGCTACAACTGGCGTGTGGTTGATGGTGGGAATATTGCAGGCAGTACAGATGCAGTAGAACAGTAAACAAGCGATGATTGCAGTATTTGGAAACAAGGCCTAGGGATCATACTTTCACTAGTGGACACTCTCAACATTGATCACATAACTGAATAGATAAATGCTATACTCTACACTCTCTTTTTGGATGATGAACACCACTAATTGTGTAGGGCTACAAGAGCACCTCAATGCCGGAGTTAACAAGCTCCTCAACATTCGATATTCATATTTAAATAACCTTAGAGTGCATGATAGATCAACACAATTATACCAAGTACTAACATAGCATGCACACTGTCACCTTCAAGCTATGAAAGGAGGAATAGATCACATCAATACCATCATAGTAATAGTTAACTTCATAATCTACAAGAGATCACAATCATAAACTACGCCAAGTACTACATGATGCACACACTGTCACCATTACATCATGGAGGAGGAATAGAGTACTTTAATAACAACACTAGAGTAGCACATAGATTAATAGTGATACAAAGCTCATATGAATCTCAATCATGTAAGGCAGCTCATGAGATCATTGTATTGAAGTACATGGGAGAGAGATTAACCACATAGCTACCGGTACATCCCTTAGCCTCGATGGAGAACTACTCCCTCCTCATGGGAGACAGCAGCGTTGATGAAGATGGCGGTGGTGTCGATGGAGATGCCTTCCAGGGGCACTTCCCCGTCCCGGCAGGGTGCCGGAACAGAGACTCTTGTCCCCCAGATCTTGGCTTCGTGATGGCGACGACTCTGGAAGGTTTCTCGTACCGTGGCTTCTTCGTCTCGAAGATTTAGGTTAGGGACCTTTAAATAGGCGAAGAGGCGGAGTCGGAAGGCTGACGGGGCCACCACACAGTAGGGCAGCGCGCCTGGCTTCTTGGCCGCGCCGCCCACACGTGTGGGCCCCCTGTGGCCCTCCTATGGTCCCTCTCGGGTGTTCTGGAAGCTTCGTGGAATTATAAGATGCTGGGCGTTGATTTCGTCCAATTCCGAGAATATTTCCTTACTAGGATTTCTGAAACCAAAAACAGCAGGAAACAGGAACTAGCACTTCGACATCTCGTCAATAGATTAGTTCCGGAAAATGCATCAAAATGACATAAAGTGTGTATAAAACATGTAGGTATTGTCATAAAACAAGCATGGAACATCAGAAATTATAGATACGTTGGAGACGTATCATGCTTCACTCCGGCAAGCTGCGCCGAAAATAGTCTTGATGACCCACAAGTATAGGGGGTGTATCGTAGTATTTTCGATAAGTAAGAATGTCGATCCCAACGAGGAGCAGAAGGTGTTGACAAGCAGTTTCGATGAAGGATTCACTGTAAATGCTCACAGACAAGTATTCAGGGGGTTTTGATATAGCACATGAATAAAGTACAAGTAAGTAAAGTGCGAGAGCTATAATTGCAGCGAGTGGCCCAATCCTTTTTAGCACAAAGGACAAGCCGGTTTGTTTACTTATAATGACCAAACGTTCTTGAGGACACACGGGAATTTAGTCTAGTGCTTTCGCTTCATACAGCTGATTAATCTTCATTGTTTTGATAAGTGTTTTGTGGGTGAACCTATGCTAATGCACCGCCCTTCCTAGGACTAATACATACTTGTGATTATACCCCTTGCAAGCATCCGCAACTACAAGAAAGTAATTAAGATAAATCTAACCACAGCCTTAAACTCTGAGATCCTGCTATCCTTCCTGCATCGATATACCAATGGGGGCTTAGGTTTCTGTCACTCCGGCAACCCCGCAATTGGCAAACAAGTACAAGATGTATTCCCCTAGGCCCATAAAGGTGAAGTATCATGTAGTCGACGTTCACATGACACCACTAGAAGAATAACACCACAACTTAAATATCATAACATTGAATATTACTCAACCATAATTCACTACTAACATTTAGACTTCACCCATGTCCTCAAGAACTAAACGAACTACTCACGAGACATCATATGGAACATGATCAGAGGTGATATGATGATGAATAACAATCTGAATATAAACTTTGGTCCAATGGTTTCACTCAATAGCATCAATAACAAGTAGAA
Source organism: Lolium perenne (assembly GCF_019359855.2). Lineage (NCBI taxonomy): Eukaryota > Viridiplantae > Streptophyta > Magnoliopsida > Poales > Poaceae > Lolium > Lolium perenne. The sequence continues at coordinate 261,875,881 of NC_067247.2, forward strand.
ATCAATACCGGGAGAGTTTCCCCTATCAAACAATCAAGATCCAACCCTAATTGTTACAGCGGTGACGAGGTGTAGCGGTGGAGACGGCGGTGATGATGATGGAGATGATGGTGATGATTGTGGAGATGATGTCCGGCTCGATGGCGGTGACGATGGCGTCGATTTCCCCCTCCGGGAGGGAATTTCCCCGGCAGATTTCAGCCTGCCGGAGAGCTCTTTTCTCTCTGGTGTTTTCCGCCCCGCAGAGGCGGCTGTGACTCTTCGCGACTATCCTCTGGAGCTTAGGTTTTCGGGACGAAGAAGTACGCGAAGGAGAGGAGGCCAGAGGGGGCTGTGGGCCCCCTGCCCACATGGCGGCGCGGCCAGGGCAGGGCCCGCGCCGGCCTATGAGGGGGGCCCACGGCGGCCCTCCTCGGCTCCTCCTTTTGGCTCCCTTCGTCTTCTGGAAAAATAGGATTTTTCATATAATTTCTGTCAATTGTTGATCTTCCGAAATATTGCATTCTGACAGCGCTTTTTTCCAGCAGAATCCTGAGTCCGGTGCGCGATTCTCCAATAATCATGAAACATGCAAAATAGATGAAATAACATAAGTATCACATCTAAATACGAAATATATCGATGGATAACAGTAAATTATGATATAAAATAGTGATGCAAAATGGACGTATCAGTCTGCCACAACGACTTTATTGAAATTCCAATTAAAATAGATAAACAACTAGTCTAGTCGATCTACTCGTCGTCGGAGGTTGTCTCGGTCCAAATGTCGTCTCACCGAGGGTCGTTGTTGGCCCAAGTTGTATTCGGGTTGTCGAGTGATACGTCCAAAACGTATCTACTTTCCCGAACACTTTTGCTATTGTTTTGCCTCTAATTTGTGTATTTTGGATGCAACTAACACGGACTAACGCTGTTTTCAGCAGAATTGCTCTGGTGTCTCGTTTTTGTGCAGAAATCCAACTTTCAGGAAAATCCTCGGAATTTATGCAGAAGGCCCTATTTTCCCAGAATATTGGCGGAGCCAGAAGGACAAGTCAGGTGGAGGCCCGAGGGCCCCACACCATAAGGCGGCGCGGCCCAGGGGGGCCCGCGCGGCCCTGTGGTGTGGCCCCCTCGGTCGGCCTCCGACGCCCTCCTTCGTACTATTTATTGCCTTCGACCTAAAAACGCACGGGGAGAAGTGGAAGTCGCCAGAAAGCCTCCAGAATGCCGCCACATCGCGAAACTCCATCTCGGGAGCCGGAAATCTCCGTTCTGGCACTCCGCCGGGACGGGGAATTGGAGGAGATCATCGCCATCATCACCACCGACGCCTCTTCATCAACCAGCCATGTTTCCCCCATCCATGTGTGAGTAATTCCCCCGCTGTAGGCCGAAGGGGATGGTAGGGATTGGATGAGATTGGTCATGTAATAGCATAAGATTGTTAGGGCATAGTGCCTAGTGTCCGTAATTGGTACTTTGATGATATTGTTGCAACTTGCTATGCTTAATGCTTGTCACTAGGGCCCGAGTGCCATGATCTCAGATCTGAACATGTTATTGTTTCATCATGATATTCATTGTTTATGGTCTTACCTGCAAGTTGTATACACATGTCGCTGTCCGGAACCGATGGCCCCGAAGTGACAGAAATCGGGACAACCAGAGGGGATGGTAGTGATGTGAGGATCACATGTGTTCACGGAGTGTTAATGCTTTGCTCCGGTACTTTATTAAAAGGAGTACCTTAATATCCAGTAGATTCCCTTGAGGCCCGGCTGCCACCGGCTGGTAGGACAAAAGATGTTGTGCAAGTTTCTCATTGCGAGCACGTACGATTATAATTGGAACACATGCCTATTGATTGCTTTGTACTTGGACACCGTTTTATTATTATTTGCAAATGCCCTGCTATGATTGTTACATGAGTTTCTCTCATCCATGCAACGCCCGTCATCCATCCCCGTGCCTACAGTATTTTAATCCTGCTGTTTACTATAATCACTACTGCTGTCTCTGTTACTCTGCTGCTGTTATTTCACTACTGCTACTGCTATAAAACTGTTACTACTGATAAACTCTTGCGAGCAAGTCTGTTTCCAGGTGCAGCTGAATTGACAACTCCGCTGTTAAGGCCTCCAAGTATTCTTTGTCTCCCCTTGTGTCGAATCAATAAATTGGGATTTACTTCCCGCGAAGACTGCTGCGATCCCCTATACTTGTGGGTCATCATCGAGCTCGAACACGGCGACGGCCCGACGGTGGCGCCTGTTGGACCTGTGATGTGCCCGGAGGTCAGTGAAGAACGCGTCGGTGTTGTCGACGTCGTTGGGGAACTGCGCCCTCCACTGGCGCATCAACTCCTCGTCGTGCTCGGCGATGGCGATCCGGCGCTGCACCTGGCGGTGGCGGCGACGGTCCTCGTCGTCGATGAGGCATGGTGTCGGCGCGAGGAACTCCGCCTCCTCTAGCGATTCGACGTCTGGGAAGTTCATGTCGCGCCGTGGCCGGCGAAATCGCCATGCGGCCGCGTCGTAAGCGCGCGCCGCCAGCTCCGGGGTGTTGTACGTGCCGAGGGTGAGCCGGAAGCCACCGGCGCGCATCTCGGCATAGAATCTACCGTTCGGACGCGCTCGGACACCACGGAAGACGGACGAGCCGCGACGGCGTGGCGGCATCCCGGCGACGAATGAACGGAGGCGACAGCAACGTGTGGTTCCGCGTGCACGCGGCGCTTTATAGCATAGCGACGCGGCAAGTTTGGCGACATGTGGCGCGGGGAAGCGACAGGGCGTGGCACGTGGAAGCGGCATCTACACGTCGCACGCCGGCGGTGGCGGGGCGAGGCACGTGGAAGCGGCGGCGACAGGTGGCGCGGGGAAGCGGCGGGGCGTGGCGCGTGGAAGCGGCATCTACACGTCGCACGGCGGTGGCGGCGGGGCGAGGCACGTGGAAGCTGCGGCGACACGTGGCACGGGGAAGGGACACGTGGCACGGGGAAGGGACACGTGTGGCACGGCGGCGGCGGTGGCCAGTACATGGCGGTGGCGGTGGTGGCCAGTACATGGCGGTGGCGGCGGTGGCCAGTACATGACGGTGACGGTGGTGGCCAGTACACGGCGGTGGCGACGGTGGCCTGTACATGGCGATGGAGGTGGCGGCGGTGGCCAGTACACGGCGGTGGCGCGGGTGGCCAGTATACGGCAGCGTGGTACATGGCGGTGGCGGTGGCCGCACAGCGGTGGCGGTGGCGACAAAGGGGATGCAAGACACGACGGTGGCGGTGGCGGCGGTGGCAAGTACACGGCGGTGGCGGCGGTGGCCAGTACATGGCGGTGACGGTGGTGGCCAGTACACGGCGGTGGCGACGGTGGCCTGTACATGGCGGCGGCGGTGGTGATGGTGGCCAGTACATGGCGGTGGCGGTGACTAGTACACGGCGGTGGCGGCGGTGGCCAGTACACGGCGGTGGCGGTGGCGGCGGTGGCCAGTACACGGCGGTGGTGGCGGTGGCCAGTACATGGCGGTGACGGTGGTGGCCAGTACACGGCGGTGGCCAGTACATGGCGGCGGCAGCGGTGGACACGTGTGGCACGGCGGTGGCCGGTACGTGGTTTTTTTATTTGAAATAAGGCGGGAACGAAATTTTTTTAAAAAATTGGCCTTTGGTCCCGGTTTGTAATACAAACCGGGACTAAAGGCCTATTTTGCGCGCGCAGCGAAAATCGCAGCAAAATAGGCCTTTAGTCCCGGTTTGTATTACAAGCCGGGACCAAAGGGGGGCCTTTGGTCCCGGTTTGTAATACGAACCGGGACCAAAGGGGGGGTTATAACTGCACCACTTCGTCTCCGCGGAGATCAATCCCGCGGAGACGAAGCGCGCAGACGCCGCCAGGCCGCCCAATCGCGTCGTGCCCGCCGCTCGCCGTCGCCGTCCGCCGCACCGCCGCCCGCGCCGCCGCCACCGCCACCGCGCCCGCCGTCGCCGTCGCCACCGCACCCGCGCCCGCCGTCACCTGCCGCCGCGCCCACGCGCCCGCCGTCGCCGCCGCGCCCGCCGTCGCCGTCGCGCCCGCCTCCGCCACCTGCTGCCCCCGCGGCCACCTCCTCGCCGTCCGCATCACGCCCCCGGCCGCCACCTCCGTCGGTAAGCGCCGGCGCCACCCCTTCTTTTTTTTCTTGCATGTTAGTTGATTAGTTAAAAGTTAGTGTTAGTGTTAGAAAAATTAGTTGAAAGTTAGTGTTAGTGAAAAACAATAGTTAGTGTTAGTGTTAGAAAAATTAGTTAGTGAAAAACAATTAGTTAAAACAATAGTTAGTGTTAGTGTTAGTGTTAGAAAAATTAGTTAAAAGTTAGTGTTAGTGAAAAATTAGTTAGTTAGTGTTAGTGTTAGCGTTACAAAAATAGTTAGTGTTTTTGTGAAAAAGTTATGAGGGCCGCCGCGCCGGTAACCACTACGCTCGCGATGGCGCCCCCAAAATACGGTAGTGCCGACGCCCCTGCCGGCGCCCCCAAAATAGAGTATGTAGTGCCGGCGCCCGCCCAAACGGTAGTGCCGGCGCCGACTAACATAAAAGTAGTGAAGTTATTTTTTAATTTATGTTAACGTTGGTATATATATATGATTTGTTTTCGTAGCTACGATGCCAAGACAGCCGCCGCGCCGTGGTCTGACTCTTCTAGAGGAGATGCAGCAGATGGGGGAGGTCCGGGACTGGGCTCCGCCGGGGTGGCACTGGGAGGTCTTAGCTTCCGGGGCGCGCACCTTGGTGCGGAATCCGGGTCCCGTCGTCGACCCGGATATTCTTTGGTGGAGGTCTTATGGGCCACGATCGTTTCAGAGGGAGCCGGCCCCGCCGGAGGAGGTAGCTCAGTGCATTGCAGCGGAGGACGAGCACATTCGCCATTACATGTATGCATTAGACACCATGTATAGGACCGGATGGAGCGTTATGCAGGGATCTCATGTTAGCTATGCTCCCGTGATTGTTCCGTGACTTTGGGGGTTCACCCGGCGCGGCTCAGGACCCGGTCAGCGCGTTATAGGACCCGGTCGGCGTGGTTGAGAGGTTGTAGTATTGATTGATGTATTAGGGTTAAATAAACATGAACCCGATCTATGTCTGCATGTAACTGCACTATCTGCTTTCAGCACTATATGTAACTCCATTTTCAGTTTTCTGCATTATCCTTAATTTGATCATATGATGGTTCCTATATATAGCTTGCAGGTCGTTGTAGAAAGCATGGAGAGAGATGAAACTCAAGAAAATTTCATGGCTGACCTCATAGCCCACGGTACTCTGGATGATCGCGACGACGACGTTATTCCAGATGATGGCGGTGACGATGTCACCTCAACTTTTTTGAATGACTCCGGTGAGGGAGCGGAGAATATTGAGGAAGAAGATCCTAATGGCGCCGGTGAGGAAGAAGATCATCATAATGGCTCCGGAACCGTAGTTATCACCCAGGTATATAAATTAATTAAGCCGCTGTTGATCGACTAGATGCATTAACTAATTAAATTGTACTGACTATGAATTATTTCTTTTTAGCCCTCTGGAACGAGCACTTCTTCTGTAAAGTCGAAGAAGCGAGGCCCGGCCAAAAAGTTGGACGATGGTGTTAGGCACGACATCACCCATATCGCTAAGGATGGTAAACCGATTGCTCCAGAGAAAGGTGCAAAGTCATTTATAGCTCAATGCGGAGTGCTTGTGAGGGACCACGTCCCGATCACAGTTCGAGAATGGAACAAGCCGAAGGGACTAGTGCTGTCTGTAGAGGAAGAAGCTCAAGGTCTTTATATCGATGATGTAGCCAAACACAACATTCTGACCAAGCTCATGTCACATTTCAACATAGTACCCGAAGAGGGGGATGCCGCTGAAAAGGCCAAGATGGAGCAGGCCCTCCGCGACTTTGCCAAGAAGACGATGGCCGAACTATTCAAGAACCACAAGAAAAGATTGCACGACTTTATCTAGAAAGACAAGACTCCGGACAGTGAGAAGGTAAAAGTCACTGGGACGAATTCGTGAAGTACAGCGCGGAGTCATAAGAATTTAAGAAAAGGTCGGCAACAAATAAGGCAAATGCTGCGTTGAAGCTATATCACCAAATTATGGGTCCAGGTGGATACAGGGCTAACCGTCCTAAGTGGCAGGCAGCTGAGGCGGAACTGACTAGGAAAGGGATCAGATTAGGGACACACGGTTGGATCGAACGGTGTAAGGAGTGGTTCTACGGGATTGGGGGAACGTTGCATCCAGAAACAGGGAAGTGCATCTATAAGAAAGCTCATCTGAAGTTTCCCATTGAAGCCCTGGAAAAAGCACATAAGGACGTGGAGGAGGGGAGGTTCCAGCCCGAAAGAGAGAACGATGAGCTGACACGCGCCCTTGGGAACAAAGAACATGGCGGACGAACATGAGGCACAGAAGGCTCCGTTCCGTGGAAGTATGGCTTTCCTGCGGAAAGGAAGAGATTTCCTGATAAAAGCCATGAGAGGAGAAAGGCAAGGGAAACAGACCGCATAGCGTCCTTAGAGGAGGGTTTTAGCACCATGAAAGCCCAATTAACCATGGTAACCCAAGTACTTACATCCCAGATGGCTCAGGGGCAGGCTGTAGAGCCTGCATTGGTCAATGCCCTCGTCCCGCTGCAATCTCAACAACACCGGAAAAGCAGCGTGGCTTCCAGTCAGCAGGTGGATAATGATGATGATGACCAGGTGGTCGAGCCTCCTCGCTACCCCCCCGTGGATGATCTCACTGAGAGCCGTCCTTGTGAGCTGCATGTTAAAGTTTTCAACCTATCCTTGAAGGCGGTGGTCGGCATCCTCTTACCTACAAGGTCTTACCATTGCCGTCCGGTCCAAGACGACTTTGCTGTTGTGATGGTGGATGAAGTGTTGAGAGATTATGAGGGGTTGGTGCTTGAGCACCCTGCAGATGAAGATGGGGAAATCAAAGAACTGGGAGAAGCCCGTAGAACCACCGTGCAATGGCGGAAGGAGAACATTGTGTTTCCAGGTGATAAGCCACCAAGCAGGCCACCTCGTCCGCCTCCTCCGCCACCTGCGCAGTCTCCTCCGCGTGATGATTCTCCTCTGCGCGATGATGATTCCCCTGTGCATGTGCAGTCTCCTCCGCGTGAAAATACTCCGCCGCCTCCTCCTCCTCGTCAGGAGACTCCGCCGCCTCCACCTAAGCAAAAGAGGAAGCTAACCGCGGCACCTCCTACAGCTCCGAAGAGATCATCAACTCCGATGAGGGCACAGACTCCAGAGTTGTTACGACATGAGCAGACTGAAGAGCAAAAGGCATTTCTTGCACCGAAGAAGATGTTTATTCCACCGCATACAGTGAAGCACTTTGCCGAGACGAGAATGAAGAGACCTGAGCTGAGAGCTGATTATTACCGCTCTCTTGGACAGTCCTCTAGAGCGAGCAAAGAAGCAAAAAAAGTCGCCCAGCTTGAACAGCAGGACATTCAGGCCATACCCCACTTCGTCGTGCAGCCCTATGATGATCCAGAGACGGCATCGATGATCGAACGGGAGGCTAGAGCTCAGGGAGCATCAGTTGAGTACGAAGATTACTATCCAACGGCTCAAGTGGTAAACAAGTATAGATACGGATCTGATCTCGTCAAACCTGGCGAGCTCACGCGTCTAGGGACTCAGATGCGAAGGTTGCATGAATGGTACCTGAAAGCCTGTCGAAAGAGGTGATCGCTACCTCACGGTGTATCTAGAGATGAGCATTACTTCCGGGGGGTCGAGGAGATAAACCTTGAGTTAGAAGAACTGTTTCGATTATTCAATCAAGACGCCCTCGACAAAGCTGTCATCGCTTGCTACTGCACAGTAACTGATTTATTTATGTAATTAAGTCTGTAGCTCAGCTCATTCATTTGCACTAACAATTATCCTCACTATATTCTTTGTGTATGCTATACATTTAATTATGCAGAATGAAGAAGCTCGAATGCAAAAGAGGCAAGCTCCTACCACTGGGGTTCATAGACCCAGACACAGTTCATGAAGCTACGGTTCGAGACTTCGCCAAGGACACAGAGGACAACATGGTAATGTTTTTAGTGAAGCAAGCAAACAAAGAGGATATATTCTTTCCCTACAACTTCAAGCGAGTGTTATATATAACATACATTATGCTTGTGCATCTTCCACTTTATTCTCGTAATCATTGAGCTATGCTTGTGCAGATTCCACTTTATTCTCCTAATCATTGATCTTCACAAAGGAGTCGTAAATGTCATGGACTCGAAACGTAAAGAATATGCGGAATGGGCGGACATGGCTGACATCCTCTAGCGGTAATTTCAATCAATTTCGTATTGGCATCTTCATCTGTTCTAATTCGACGATATCATCAACTAATCAATAACTCATTTACTCATTATTTTTTGCCGGACAGGGCTTGGAAACGGTTCATCAATACTGTTCCGGGTAAATGGTAACCGGAGCTTACATTTCAAGATTACCCTGTAAGTAGTACTATATATATAGCTATGTCCGTGAAAGTCTATATATGATATTTACTTTCAATACGATGCTTTATTATTAGTTTGATCGAACTATTTTTTCGTAAAGTGTATGAGGCAGGAACCCAGGAATAACTTATGTGGATACTACGTCTGCACCTTCATTCGTGACATGGCCTGTCCCAAGGGTGGGGATGCCCGTATACACCAGACTCGTGTACGATAACAAATTTTCACAATTAATCTTAATTAGTACCATCTATTGTATTGAGTTCCATTCATATATTGATCTCTTTTAAATATAGATGATACACCTGCGGCACACTCTCATAACGGAGGATCAAATACGAGCAATTCAAGAGGAAATCGCGGGATTCTTTCTTACCGAGGTCACTACCCCAGGTGGAGAGCACTATGCGAAGGTCACGCATAGATATTGAGCAACTTCGTAGAAGCTAATAGATTTAGTAAAGAGATCCGACTAGCTTTATATTGTAAATATGCATGCATTACGTGTAGTGTTGACGATGTCTATATATATTCATGACGATTTTTTTTGTTTCTTGAATGATATATATGCATTGCTGAAACTCTGCCGCGGCAGAGAAACGCCATGTTTCTCTGCCGCGGCAGAGAAACGCTGCTACAACCTAGACCTGTGCCGCGGCAGAGAAATAGCAATTCTCTGCCGCGGCAGAGAACCCCAGGCCCGGTTTGCACCACGAACCGGGACCAAAGGCCATCCACCGCGCGCTCCCTGGCCGCACCACGTGGCGCCGCCTTTAGGCCCGGTGCAACTTTGAACCGGGACTAAAGGGGGGACCCTTTCGTCCCGCCTAATTGGTCCCGGTTTGGAAACCGGGACTGAAGGCCCAAATGGACCGGGCCTATAGCCCCGTTTTCCACTAGTGTAGCATCGATGAAGGCCAGCATCGAGGTACCGATAACCTCTATGTCGTCTTGTCCATGTGGACATGTTATGATCGCGCAGCTAATGTGGGTGGAGAGCTCCCATCGGCTTTGTGTTATATATACCAACATCGGCAACGATAGATACACTAGTAGAAAAAGAGGCTTTAGTCCCGGTTCATAAGGGGCTTTAGTTTCGGATGTGCAACCGGGACTAAATACCCGAGACTAAAGTCCACCCCCTTTAGTCCCGGTTGCTTACGAACCGGGACTAAAGGTCCATCCACGTGGGCTGCGTGCGTCGGGGCAAAAATGCCTCCAGGTGAAATTTTTTATTTTATTTTTTCTAATTTTTTTCCACTTTTTTTCTATTTTTTTCAGAATTTCTATTATTTCACTTATTTGCATAGTATAGTCTCTAACCACACTTATCTCTAGTCAAATTACTTACTCGTGGTCCGCTCGGTCCCCCATCCTCTCACTACTCTAGCACTAGAACGCTTAACTTTGGAGTTCATCCCGTCCCGCATCCAAGTGCTTCACGCGCATGTATGTGATACTAGTATCATATCAATCCTATTAACATGTTGGTCGATATCACATTTCTTTATTATTTGAATTTCAAATAATTATTTTAATAAACAAAAGTAATGATGTAATAATAATCTTGAACAAATAAATAAACATTAACTTTTTAATTTTCATTATTTTTAAATTTTTATTTTTTCAAGTATTTATATTTTTGCCAAACCTAAAACCTAAAAATTTGAAAATCTAAAAACATTTTCTTTTTTGAATTTTTCCGGGAGTAAAAACCCGAAAAAACCTTTAATCCAAGTTGGGGACATCAACCGGGACAAAAGGGTAGACCTTTAGTCCCGGTTGGGCACACTAACCGGGACTTAAGGGCTATGGCAGGCTGCGGCTGGCGCAGGCCTCTTTAGTGTCGGTTGGTAACACCAACCGCGACTAAAGGTCTACCCTTTAGTTCCAGCCGGACCATTCGTCTCGGTTGGTGTTACTAACCGGGACTAAGGGTCTACCCCATTAGTCACGGGTCAAAGTATTTGGAAACTAATGGGTTGGGATGGAAGGCCTCTTTTCTACTAGTGATACAACAGAGGTTACAGACGCGCGAGAGAAGAAATGGATTGATGTGATCTTTATATTCAGTTTAGAGAGTTCAGGAAAACATGGATTTGTTCTACCTACCTAACGTAACATGGATGGGAAAAGTTATATAGAGCAGGTGCGCAGAACGCACCTACACATTTTTTGACTTTTTTTTAATCTCTCAAGTTATATAATATTTTGATTTGATTTTTCGCAAGTCACTAAAAATTTAAAAATAGAGTGGGGGGAAATGGTTCGGATTTCTTTTTACAATTTAAAATTTAAAATTATCTTAAAATTTAAAATAAATTCTTAAAATATATATACGCATAATGACATAAAAATATTTGAATACTTTTCCCACATTCTAGTTGTTATGTTTAAGTGATCCGTAAAAAAAGAGTTTAGAGGTCGCCAATCTTATGATCTTCACCATACTAAAAAACTGAATTTTTAGTAGGACTTAGACACCTCAAAAAATTAAGCCAACTTACGTGAATATAGAGGATTAAAATCTGCAGATACTGTATAATTATCAAGATTTTATGAGCTACCAACAGGGATAAAAAAAATCATGCACTAAAAAGTGCAGCGCAGAAATCGGCAACTCCATATTATGTTTGCAACTTTAAACATCCAAACAGGTAAAAACTTGATACATTATTTAAAAACCAGAGAGTAAGAGCTAAAACAAAACTAACATGCTACAACAAGCATAAAAAATAAAAATAAAAAAAATAAAAATAAAAACATCTCGGGTTGCCTCCCGTAAAGCGTTTTCTTTATAGCCATATAGCTAGGCTTACTTACTTGATTCAAGTGTCATGGATATTATGTGGTAGCATAAATGCTACCTCCTCGTTTCTTGGAAATTGTTCCATACACTTCTTATGAGGAAATTGAAACTCGACATTCCCTTCTTTAAAAATCAATGATAACTCATGTTGTTCTTAGAAAAGGTCTTCCAAGGATTATAGGACTAGAGGTATTTCTCCTCATATCCATAACAATGAAATCAACAGGTACATATATCATATGCAATTTAAGCATTATATCTTTTACTTTACCTATAGCCTTTTGGTTCAATCATGAGCAAGTAATAAATCAATAGAGTATTTTGCCATTTTTTTAGATTAAGTAATTCATATAGCTCTTTTGATATGAGCTAAACACTAGATCCTAAATCTAGAATGGCATGGTGTGTTTATTTGTCAATAGATATTAAAATCTTGGGGATCCATGCATCCTCAAGATCAGGTGGTATCATGGCCTCATTATTACACATTTGAATATTTTCTTTAATGACATAGTTAGCAATATAGGAACCAAAATCAGCTTGATTAACATTAATAGTGGGATCTTTAGCAAATTTATCAAGTATAGCAATCAATAAATTCAAGATACATTTATCAAGATCCAAGAGTGGTTTGATGTCTACGCACGCTTCTATTCTTGTAGACAATGTTGGGCCTCTAAGTGCAGATGTTTGTAGAACAACAACAAGTTTCCCTTAAGTGGATCACCAAAGGTTTATCGAACTCAGGGATGTAGAGGTCAAAGATATCCCTCTCAAGCAACCCTGCAATTACGATACAAGAAATATCTTGTGTCCCCAACACACACAATACACTTCCAGGTGTATAGGTGCACTAGTTCGACAAAGAGATAGTGAAATACAAGTAATATGGATGATTAGGAGTAGTAATTGCAATATGAAATAAAAATGGCAGCAAGCAAACATGTAGCAGAACTGGTTGTAAACGGTGTTTCGATGCTTGGAAACAAGGCCTGGGGATCATACTTTCACTAGTGGACACTCTCAACAATGATACCATAATTGAATACATAGATATTATCACTTCACTACGCTACTCTGAACCACACTCCGGTTTGATAATAAACATAAATTCAATGCGTAGGTCTGCATAAGCATTCCTTAAAGTTCGCATTCCCAATCTATGGACACCCCACGCTGTCACTTTGAGCATACAATGATGGTACTAACTAGTCACCACAATTCATAAGTATTTCTATAAATTAAGCATAACAAACAAACACGGTGTGCGCACTGTCACCTTCACACCGTTGAACAAGGTGTCCCCAGAGATCACATAATAAAACCACTTGAGTAGCACAATAGTTGAAGAATAACATCTACTTATTCAACTAGATTATAAAGCTCATTATCACATAAAGATCATACATGGAGAGATAGATAGACCACATAGCTACCGGTAAAGCCCTCAGCCTCGGGGGAGAACTATTCACTCCTCATCGTGGGAGTCAGCAATGGCGATAGAGATGGCGGTGGAGTCGATGGAGATGGCTCTGGGGAAATTCCCCGTCCCGGTAGGGTGTCGGAACAGAGACTTTTGTCCCCCGAATCTTGTTTGCGACGGCGGCGGAGCTATGGAACTTTTCGTGGATGGAGGCTGATAGATTTAGGGTTCACGCATCAGGAGGCTTCTTATAGGCGGAAGGGTGAGGTCGGTGAAGGCCAGGGTGGCCCACACCACACCTAGGCGCAGGCCAGGGCCAGGCCGCGCCTAGGCATGGTTTGGCTGCCCTGTGGACCTCCTCCGTCTCTTCTATGGACTCCGTCTTTGCTCCGGGAAAATAGGAACTTTGGCTTTTGTTTCGTCCAATTTTGAGAATATTTCCTGTACAACTTTTCTGAAATACAAAACAACAGAAAACATGGAAGTGACACTGTGGCATTTTTTCAATAGGTTAGTTCCGGAAAATGCATAAAAGTGACACTGTAACATCCCAAGTTTTCAAGCAATAAATAAAATAGAATTCCATTATTCAAATTTTGGAACCAACGAAAACTTTTATAAAATTGATATGTGTGCATATAGAATTGATATGTGTGCATAGGGTAATGCATGATCCTTGTGCTATTGCCATGGTGAGTGTTTGAAAATACTTGACAGTGGGCTAAAACCATAAACCATGAGGATTGTGATCAAAGAGAAGAAAAGAAGAAAAAGAGAAAATGCCAAATCACCTCACTTATGTGCTTATGGCCATTTTTGCCAAATCATAACCTAAGCCCTTTTGACTTGTGCCAATGGTTTGGAAAGGTTACTAACCACTTAAGAACCACATTTGAATCAAAGAAACTCAAATCAACTCAAAAGGAAAATTCAAAATCTCATCACATATTATAATGGTCAAAACTGCAAATTATATCAGGGTACCTACTTTGAGCCCCTGTATTAAGATATTTCTAAACTAAACACTCCCAACTCTTTGCACCTCATCCAATACCTCATCAAGATGAACAACTTTGGTAAAGACCACCCCTCAAATTCTTCCTAAATTTCTTAATATCATCAAGCAAAGTAGTAACATCAAAGCAGATTCTAGATTATGCCATATTTGGTTTTTCACAAATCAATTCCATTTGGCACACCACCAGCACCATTGTGTGCCAAATAATATTTGAATCAACTCCACAAAAAATCTTTGCAAAATTCAAAAATATTTCTCATGCGGCCATTGTGTCGAACACCTGGTGGGCAAGCATCTACTTTAAGCACACATGCTATTACCCAGCAGATTTTAGCCTAAATCAGAGACCAAACCTGATCATTACTGTACTCCTATGTCTCCTGGATCAAACCATGTCATTAATTTGATGATTAAAGTGTGGAGGTGACCAGGCCGTGGCCATGCCGTGCACCATGCACACCTCCATTTCATCTCTCCCCTCTGATCCCTCCTTTTTGCTTTAACCTTGTCCTGGAGCATCTCCCCTCTTCCCTGAGCAGGACCATGCCAGCCCCTGGCACGGGAGAGGCCGGCATTGGCCAGCCCCGTACGCGCCCAGAGCGCCCAGGCGTGCCAGCCATGCGCGCTCACCATGCCCTGGAAGCGCCAGAGTGCCAGATCGCCCCGTCGCCTCCGTCCTTCCCTACGTCTCTACCTCTGCACAGCGAATGACCACTCCAACGGCTAGCACCTAGACACGCTCGAGCATCTGCGCGTGCCCTGTCACCGCCGCCCGCGTCAAAAATCGCCGCCGGACCCGTGGCAGACGCCGCCTCCTCCCGAGCTATCCCATCTCGCTTTCTCTGCGCCAGCACGCTCCCGAGCATCGCCATGATGCTAGCCAGCCCACGCCGTCCTCGCCTTGCCTCTTCGCGGCCCAGAGAAGCCACGCCATGGACGACCCGAGCGCACCGCCGCAGCACCCTCTCCCGCTATAAATAGGGGCATCCCCCTCTCCATTTCTTCACACCAGCAACTTCTCCTCCCATCTCTGATTCTCCACGAGCACAACCAAGCACCAATTTGATCCATAGAGCTCCAATCGTTCACCGGAGTACCGCAGAGCCACCGTAGAAGGAGCCGAAGCTAGGAGCCACCTCATGCGACGCCATCCGTACCTGGAGCTTCACCATCGTTCGCAACGCCGTCCTGCATCCAGGCCGACGATCGCCGGAGCCTGGTTAGCCCTCCGATCCCCTACTGCTCGCCGCCAGTGAGGTTGCGCTCGCCGTCGACGACGACGAGCGTGAGCCGTCCGATTTTGTCGTCTAATCCTGCATCCCACGTTTGAGCTTACCGTTTCGCTATTTAAGTGACACTGACGGGTGGAGACCCTTGTCAGGCGGCCTGCTCGTGCGAGAGGTGCAGTGGGCCGGCCTGCCTCATTTTCTCCCCTGGCCCAACTAGCTTTCTAATCCATTTCAGTTTGATTTCAATACTGGAGTCAAATTCAAATTTAAATTTAGAAAGATCTACTAAGCCAAATTTCATGAATTTGGTACTGTTGGAAAGTTTATGAAAAGCTCTAACCAACCACACTGGTTCCAACCCTAGATCTGTTGTAGAATTAATGTAGCAAAAAGAACAAGTCAGTACCTTTTCAAATTCAAACAATTATTAAAAATCAACCATAAGTGATTTTGAGTTGATTCCAACTCTCATAAATCACATTTCACATACTCTACATGGATATGTAAAAACATAACATAGTTGTTTGCATGATCATGGGCTAGAGCAAAATAGTGGCTAGGTGGCCATTTCTAGTCCATTTAAATCACCCAAAATTAATTGTTAAATAGAATGAGAGGTTTCCTCTCATTTAAATCTTTATCTCAAGTGATTCAATATGATGAAATGATCTTAGCTATAGCACCTCATGCTTGATTACTTGAAGATATTAAATTATTACATAGTAGTATTTAAATTGCATAAGGTATAGTACCTCATTTAAATCATTTTTTTCTCAAATGATAAAGGTAAAGTGTTGACCTTGGTCAACATAACCCCACACTTATGATTTGAGGAAATTAAATTTTAAAAAGATTCAATGAGAGGAAATTATTTTCTCTTACAAGTTTCCTTAAAAATAAAGCCAAACCCCTTGTAATTAAGGTTGTGATGATATGATGGTTGTGTAATCCATTTGTGTGTTAAGTTTAGCACTTAAGCCTTGTGTTGTGATTGTATACCTCGTTTCCGTTTATAGATGCTAGTACCGGGACTACCAGGAGGAGGAGGTCTTCTACCAAGAAGAAAAAGACAGCTTTGATCACTGTACCAATCAAGGCAAGATATACTCTTGCAAGTTACCCAAGTGCAAGCTCTACTTGAGCAAGGCACCAATACATACTACTTTGTGTTTTACTTTCCAAGTCCCGGTATTTATCTTACAAAACTTTTACTTTGATTATCAAGGTTTACCATTATAGTTAACTTAAGTCTAGATATGGAGTAGTACAAGAACATCAAGGTTAGCCTAGAGAGCTACAAACTAGTTAGCACCCCTCATGACTAGTTGCTAGTGCTAAAACTAAAATTGATTACTCTAGATGGGAACAGGTGAATCTTTGATTTTGAAAACCTTGGAATGATGAGTCATTCTATGGAAAGAATTTTGAAGGAAAAGGTGACTTGAATGACTTGGTGATTTTGATAAAAACTGATGATTGGGTTTGGATGCGATACCATTCCAATTCTTGAGTACCCCCACAATACCTGATTATGGGTAAGGCTTTAGCTGGAAATTTATATGTCTTAGTATGGGTTCCCTCTGAACAAGCGTCATAAAGCTTATGCCGAGGCTGCCTCCATTAAAATTGAAATGCCGTGAAAAGAGTTGAATGTCCTACCCAAGCCCTGTGCAGTTCCTGGGATAGCGGATTGTTATCACCGGAAGGCCAAACTCATGGGGGAGGTGCCTATACTAGGATGTGTAAGTGAAAGGTTAAGGGTTGATGATCCGCATACTGAGTTATGATTATTCAGGGTTATCCCTGCCGGATGTAATCAAATGTTGTGGCACAAGTGTGCAACCTCTGCAGAGTGTAAACCTATTCGAATAGCCGTGTCCGCGGTTATGGACGGTTGGATGGCCATACTGTTCCGTTGTCAGATGATTTCTAAAAATGAAAGATGGTTTGGAAGGTGAATTTGACTTGATCACAACAGAGTTGTGGGAATGACCCTAATGTTCCCACTTGAGTTAAGTTAGGCAAATAAAGAGTCTTTTACTGTTAAATTGCTTATGAAATAAAATTGGCTTTATGCAAATAAACTTAGAGCTTGGAACCCCCTCAACATAATATATAGTTCTTACATTAGTATTAGTTTGTGAGTACTTTAAAGTAATCATGGATGTGTCCCTGGCTATTCAAATAGCCAGACTATGAAGAGGAGCAACAGTATCAGGATGACAGACAGCATGACGTCTATGATAACTAGGATCATCTTCTAAAGTCAAGCGTTGCCTGTGGACTAGAGGGACCACTACTACTTCGCTTCTGCTATGTGTGTGTTTGTTGATCATTAGATCAACTATTATTGTAAGTGTGGATCATGTGATCTATTGTTGTAAAACGACTATGGTTTGCAATGAATGATGACTCTATGATATCAACTGTTATGTCTCGCAAAAACAATCTTCCTGGGATTGCGATGTATGGCATAATAGGCATCTGGACTTAAAAATCCGGGTGTTGACAAGTTGGTATCAGAGCAATTGTTTGACCTTAGGAGACCCTAGTTAGAATGGATGTCTGAAAATTTTAGTTTAAAAAACAAATGAAGTGAATATCTCTGAAAACTTATTTACACTCTTACCCTTGAGATCTTTTCTAAAGGAGAAATTCATGCTCTACTCTTCTTGAGATTATACATAAATTTTTGACACACTTGCTCACTTCTCTAACTTACTCATCCATTTCACTTTCAGATGGAGCAAGTCAACAACACCAAGTTTTACCAGCTGGGTAACAGCGAGAACCTGATCTTCGAGAGGGACTTAGATGCCCTGTCTGAGTACCTTGAGCGCCCGCACCCGGAGTTCTTCGGAACTCAAGTCAACGACCAGCCCGGAGGGGAACTTCAATGGGTTGTCATTGCGGATCTGAGGGGCAAGATGGAGCCTCCCCGGTCCGAGAGGATCCAGTTCTCCATCCGGCTGGACGGACTCGCTCGTGCTCTTCAGGATGCACTTGCCCGTCTGTGCGGGCAGAACGTGACTCAGATCCATGGGAGTCGCTTTTATCACTTTGCAAGGCATGACTCCGTTGGAGGACCCATGGACCTACAGTCCCACCCCGAGCTGAAGCATCATGTGGAGCATCTGGACTTTATGCTACACGAGACCCACAAGGAGCTAGACAACTCCCGCGTCTACGCCAACCAGACTCACCTCCACATGTCGCAGTAGACCGACACCATCAAGATCCTTGCCCATGAGCGCAAGACACTCCGCCGGCAGCGTGCCAAGAAGGACTACACCATCGCTCGCCTCCGCGCGAAGATAGTGTCCTTGGAGGCAACTGTCAAGGCGCAAGAGGAGCAGCTGAAGGATCTGGAGGGAGAAGGAGAAGACATTCAGGGGGGAAATGCCTTCCTGAGTGATGATGATGACTATGAGGAGGATGAGGACCTGGACTTCCACAGTGATGTGGAAAGCTATGAGTTCATGGAGACGGGAGAAGATGGCTTCATCCCGATCGATGTGGATGATGAGGAGTAGTTTCACTTAAGCACTTGCGTAGGTGTGAGTTTGTATCCAATCCCTTGTATCGTAGAATGGTGGAATGGTTCTTAAAACCATGGAGGTGTTAGCTTGTAATGTGTGTTGTTTGAATGAATGCAAGTGTTGTTTGATTTCAACCTGTCAAATACTCAAGTTTTAAATTTCTGAACTTACCCAAACAAGCCATAGAAAAATTCCCTCTTATCTCATGATCTATCTTGCTGTTCAGATGGCCCCTCCAACCCGTAGCACGAACCAAGATACCATGATGCAGATGTTACAAATGATGATGGCAGATACAGAAGCTGAAAGAGCTGAAAGGCAAGCCAATATTGCCGCACTGCAGCAAATAGCTCAGAACAACCAAGGCCATGGAAACCATGATCATCCTGGATCCAAACTGAAGAACTTTCAGAACACCAACCCTCCCATGTTCAGCAAGACCGAAGAGCCCCTAGATGATGATGATTGGCTCCATACAATGGAGAACAACTTAAAAGTAGCCGGAGTGGAAGCAGCAGAAAAAGTACTGTTTGCCACCCATTATTTGGTAGGACCTGCTAGAGCCTGGTGGACAAGTACCCATGCAATGAATGCATGGCAGATAATGACTTGGGCAGATTTCAAGCTCAAGTTTAGCAAGTACCATGTGCCCCCGGGTTTGATAAAGAAGATGAGGGATGAGTTCAGGGAACTCAAACAAGGAAGGATATCCGTGGTGGAATACCGCGACAGGTTTCTCACTCTGTCAAGGTACGCCCCGGATGAAACCGACACCACTGAGAAAAGGAAGGAAAGATTCCTGAACGGACTGCATGATGAGATGCAGACTGTGCTGGTAAACATTCCCTTTGCTGATCTAGAAGCCCTGGTGGACTCAGCCATCCAGATGGAGGGAAAACTCCACCAAGCTAATGAGAACCGCAAGAGCCGGATGATGCACCAGAGTGGGCCCAGCAATACCCCAAGGTATTGCCCCAACTCGAGTGGAGGATTTACCCCAAGAAACAACAAGCCCCCGATGACGATGTCACGTCCTAGTTTCCCGAACAGGAGTGGAGGACACCCAAGGCCAAGAGGCCACAACAACAACAACAACAACCACAACAACAACAATCACTTCAACCGTGCCCCGATGAGAGCCCCCGACAACCACAATAACACCAACACTGCTCCAAGGACCGGGAGTAACGTTGTTCCCATCACCCCAAAGGACAAGTCAATAATGACTTGTTCTGAATGCGGAATTGTGGGACACTACTCCAATGAGTGCCTCAAGAAGCTAGCCAAGACCGCCTCCAACACCTCTGCACCTGCTCAACAGCAACGCCGTGTCTCAACCGGTAAGAAGTTTGGCCCGAACAGCCCGAACAACCACAGCGGCCGCCTCTTTCACATGAGTGCCGAAGAAGCCCAGGAAGCTCCAGATGTCGTGCTTGGTAGGTTTTCTGTTAATTCAGTACCTGCAAGAGTGTTGTTTGATTCTGGAGCATCGCATCCGTTTGTTACTGAAGATTTTTCATGCACTAGTAAGATTCAACCCATCAGTTTGAAGCATGTTATGATAGTTCAAATACCTGGTTCAACCACCAAAGCTAGAAAAATTTGCAAAGATGTGCCTATAAGAATACATGAGATAGAGTTTTATGCAAATCTGATTGTTCTGGGAACAAAAGGATTGGAAGTAGTACTGGGTATGGATTGGATGTCAAAACATCATGGATTGATTGATTGTGCCAAGAAGGCCATCACCATGACTAGTAGCACCGGTGTGTTAGTAGAACACTTGTCTGAAAGGCTGCCCAGGAAGTTCACCTGCAACCAGAGTTTAGCTAAGGCAACTTTGGATCAGATCAGGGTAGTCTGTAGATACCCCGATGTGTTTCCTGATGATCTACCCGGTATGCCCCCAGATCGGGATATCGAGTTTATCATTGAGTTAATCCCTGGAACAGGACCCATAGCTCAGAGATCCTATAGCATGAACCCAGCTGAGTTAGTGGAATGGAAGAAGCAACTGGATGACATGCTGCATAAAGATCTGATTCAACCAAGTGCGTCGCCTTGGAGATCCCCAGTTTTGTTTGTGGATAAGAAGGACGGTGCCACTCGTTTATGTACGGATTACCGTAAGTTGAACAATGTCACCATCAAGAACAAATACCCCTTGTCAAAGATAGAAGACTTGTTTGATCAACTGAACGGTGCCAAAGTGTTCTCTAAGATTGATCTTAGGACAGGTTACCATCAACTGAAGATTCGAGCAACTGATATTCCCAAAACTGCCTTCACCACCAGGCATGGATTGTATGAGTACAATGTCATGTCATGTGGATTGACCAATGCCCCAGCTTATTTCATGAATCTCATGAATAAGATCTTTATGAACTTTTTGGATAAGTTTGTCATTGTCTTCATCGACGATATTCTAATCTACTCCAAGTTAGAAGAAGAACATGAGCAACATTTGGAAGTTGTCCTGGAAACCCTTAGGGAGCATCAGTTGTATGCCAAGTTCAGCAAATGTGAGTTTTGGTTAAAGGAAGTAGGATTCCTGGGACATATCTTGTCTGCAGGAGGAATTGGTGTGGATCCTGCAAAGATCAAGACCGTTGAAGAATGGAAAGCCCCAACCACTCAGATTGAAGTCCGTGCATTTCTTGGATTGGCGGGATATTACCGCAGGTTTGTCAAAGGATTTTCCAGCATAGCAAGACCAATGACCCAACTGTTGAAGAAGGACAAGAAGTTTGAATGGACTGATAAATGTGAAGAGAGTTTCCAGAAACTCAAGAACATACTGACCACAGCCCCAATATTGATTATGCCGGACATCACCAAGCCATTTGACGTCTATTGTGATGCCTCCAAGATTTGTCTCTGATGTGTGTTGATGCAAGAAGGCAAAGTGATATCATATTTGTCTAGGCAACTGAAGCAACATGAGCAGAATTATCCAACCCATGACTTGGAGCTAGCAGCAATAGTTTTAGCCTTGAAAGTATGGCATCATTACCTCATGGGTAATCGATGCGAGATCTATTCAGATCACAAGAGCCTGACATACATTTTCACCCAGAAGGAGCTGAATATGAGGCAAAGAAGATGGATAGAGTTAATCAAAGATTACGATATGGAAATTCACTACCACCCCGGCAAGGCCAATGTGGTAGCTGATGCCCTGAGTAGACTGCCGTGTCAACTGAACTCCATGATCGCAGAAGAGCAACCTAGTTTGCATCACGAATTTGAGCAGTTTAGACTGGAGCTAGTTAGTGAGGGATTTATAGCAAGAATTGAGCTCCAGCCTACCTTGATTAGTCAGATCAATGAAGCACATAAAGGAAATGCTAGCATTGATGGAATCAAGAGCCAAATAGCTGCAGGAAAGGCACCTGGATTTACCGAAGATGAAGGAGGAGTTCTTTGGTACAACGGACGCCTATGTGTGCCAGCAGATTCAGAGTTGAAACAAGTCATTCTGAAGGAAGCCCATGACACCCTTTACTCCATTCATCCCGGAGGAACCAAGATGTACCAAGATTTGAAAGAACAATTTTGGTGGCATGAAATGAAGAGAAAAATTGGAAGTTACATCGTCAAGTGTGATATATGTCAGAGAGTCAAGGCAGAACATCAGCGACTGATATCTACGCACGCTTCTATTCCTGTAGACAGTGTTGGGCCTCCAAGAGCAGAGGTTTGTAGAACAGCAACTAGTTTCCCTTAAGTGAATCACCCAAGGTTTATCGAACTCAGGGAGGTAGAGGTCAAAGATATCCCTCTCAAGCAACCCTGCAATTAAGATACAAGAAGTCTCTTGTGTCCCCAACACACCTAATACACTTGTCAGATGTATAGGTGCACTAGTTCGGCGAAGAGATAGTGAAATACAAGTAATATGGATGATTATAAGTAGTAATTGCAATCTGAAATAAAAATGGCAGCAAGCGAACATGTAGCAGAACTTGTTGGAAACGGTGTTTCAATGCTTAGAAACAAGGCCTAGGGATCATACTTTCACTAGTGGACACTCTCAACAATGATCACATAATTGAATAAATAAATGCTACTCTCAAACACTCTTTTGTTGGATAACAAACACCATTCATTGTGTAGGGCTGCAAAAGCACACCTCAAGCCGGAGTAAACAAACGTCTTAAAGGAATCACACACGATGCGCACACTGTCACCATCACACTGTGGAGAGTAACTCCGGAGTTCATATTAAAATAACCTCTAGAGTGCATAATAGACAAGAGTAACATCTACATATTCAACTAGATTACAAAGCTCATGATCACATAAAGATCACACCATGGGAGAGAGAGATGAACCACATAGCTACCGGTAGAGCCCTCAGCCTCGGGGGAGAACTACTCCCTCCTCATCATGGGAGACAGCAACGGCGATGAAGATGGCGGTGGTGTCGATGGAGATGACTCCGGGGGCAATTCCCCGTCCCGGCGGCGTGCCGGAACAGAGACTTCTGTCCCTCGAACTTGGCTTCGCGATGGCGGCGGCTACGTAACTTTTTGTGGAATAAGACCGATATCTTTATGGTTTTCGCATCTGGGAGAATATATAGGCGGAAGGGCGGCCTCAGAGGGCCCCCAGGGTGCCCTCCCCACCTGGTGGCGCGGCCAGGGGTTGGCCCGTGCCCCCCTATGGCGTGGGAGCTCCTTGGCCCCCCTCTGGCCCTTCTCTGGCTCTCTGGGTCCGTCTCGGCAAAATATTGACTTCTGTCTTCGTGGGTCCAATTCTGAGAATATTTCCTGTGTAGAATTTCTGAAACCAAAAACAGCAGACAACATGAACTGGCACTTCGGCATCGTGTTAATAGGTTAGTCCCGGAAAATGCATAAAAATGATATAAAGCGTATATAAAACATGTAAGTATTGTCATAAAACTAGCATGGAACATAAGAAATTATAGATACGTTGGAGACGTATCAAGCATCCCCAAGCTTAGTTCCTACTCGCCCTCGAGTAGGTAAATGATAAAAAGAATAATTTCTGGAGTGACATGCTACAAACATAATCTTGATCAATACTATTGTAAAGCATATAAGATGAATGAAGTGACTCAAAGCAATGGTCTATAGTTTGCTAACAAAAAGATAATGACTAAACAACTGAATCATATAGGAAAAACTTTTCATGAATAGTACTTTCAAGACAAGCATCAAAAAGTCTTGCATAAGAGTTAACTCATAAAGAAATAGATTCTTAATAAGAGGTTTTGAAGCAACACAAAGGAAGATTTAAGTTTCAGCAATTGCTTTCAACTTTCAACATGTATATCTCATGGATAATTGTCAACACAAAGTAATATGATGGGTGCAATAGGTGACAAGGGATTAACTTATCAATGCCTACAGATTGTAGACTAGGGTTTAGTCGGAAGTAGAGGGCAAGTAGATCTCGAAGGTTTCAGCCGAAAAGTACTCGACGATTATGAAAGCTAGGGTTGCGTGAAACAATGAGTTGATCCTTTCTTTGTCCCTCGACTCCCCCTTATATAGGAGGCAGAGCCGAGGGATTCGTAATACACAAGTTACAGAGTCTGGGAGGGTTTCTAACCCGTCCCGTAAAATTACAAGTCTATATTTCCTAATACAACTCTAACTTTCCTTAGTACCAACTTGCGCTTTCAAACTTCATATTCTTTGACTCACGGGCCTTCGATAAACCCCGGGTACCATCTTTGGCAGGCCCATTGGGGATGCCTATGTCAGTAGCCCCCGAGATTTTGCTTGAATCGAAGAATCAGGGAAAATCTCCAACTTTATAATCATCCAATAACTCTGCCAAGCTTATCACATATCTTTGGATGCGCAATTATATATTGTACAGGGATAATGGTAGTTGGGGCTAGTTCATCTGATGGATCAGGTACTAGTTAACTGCTCTAGTGGCAATCCGCAAAAACCTACTTCAAGATCACGTCCCTGTACATGATCTCGGGATACTGGTGTTAACTCGAGAGGTGCCGCTTAAGATCTTACCATCTGTCGAGTCCCGGTCATGCTTTATCGGGTACCTAACGCGTCCATTAGGGTTTTTCTTCGTATATGTTGATTGATACGTCTCCGACGTATCGATAATTTCTTATGTTCCATGCCACATTATTGATGATATCTACATGTTTTATGCACACTTTATGTCATATTCGTGCATTTTCTGGAACTAACCTATTAACAAGATGCCGAAGTGCCAGTTGCTGTTTTCTGCTGTTTTTTGGTTTCAGAAATCCTAGTAAGGAAATATTCTCGGAATTGGACGAAATCAACGCCCAGGGTCCTATTTTGCCACGAAGCTTCCAGAAGATCGAAGAGGAGATGAAGTGGGGCCACGAGGTGGCCAAACCATAGGGCGGCGCGGCCCAAGCCCTGGCCGCGCCGACCTAGGGTGTGGGCCCCTCGTGACGCCCCTTGACCTGCCCTTCCGCCTACAAATAGCCTTCGTCGCGAAACCCCCAGTACCGAGAGCCACGATACGGAAAACCTTCCAGAGACGCCGCCGCCGCCAATCCCATCTCGGGGGATTCAGGAGATCGCCTCCGGCACCCTGCCGGAGAGGGGAATCATCTCCCGGAGGACTCTACGCCGCCATGGTCGCCTCCGGAGTGATGTGTGAGTAGTCTACCCCTGGACTATGGGTCCATAGCAGTAGCTAGATGGTTGTCTTCTCCTCATTGTGCTTAATTGTCAGGTTTTGTGAGCTGCCGAACGTGATCAAGATCATCTATCTGTAATTCTATATGTTGTGTTTGTTGGGATCCGATGAATAGAGAATACTATGTTATGTTGATTATCAATTCATGTCTATGTGTTGTTTATGATCTTGCATGCTCTCCGTTATTAGTAGATGCTCTGGCCAAGTTGATGCTAGTAACTCCAAGAGGGAGTATTTATGCTCGATAGTGGGTTCATGTCTCCGTGAATCTGGGGGAGTGAGAGAAACCTCTAAGATTATGGATGTGCTGTTGCCACTAGGGATAAAACATTGGTGCTATGTTCGAGGATGTAGTCACTGATTACATTACGCGCAATACTTAATGCAATTGTCTGTTGTTTTCAACTTAATACTGGAAGGGGTTCGGATGATAACCTGAAGGTGGACTTTTTAGGCATAGATGCATGCTGGATAGCGGTCTATGTACTTTGTCGTAATGCCCAATTAAATCTCACAATACTCATCATAATATGTATGTGCATGGTCATGCCCTCTTTATTTGTCAATTGCCCAACTGTAATTTGTTCACCCAACATGCTGTTTATCTTATGGGAGAGACACCTCTAGTGAACTGTGGACCCCGGTCCAATTCTCTTTACTAAAATACAATCTACTGCAATACTGTTCTACTGTTTTCTGCAAACAATCATCATCCACACTATACATCTAATCCTTTGTTACAGCAAGCCGGTGAGATTGACAACCTCACTGTTTCGTTGGGGCAAAGTACTTGGTTTGTGTTGTGCAGGTTCCACGTTGGCGCCGGAATCCCTGGTGTTGTGCCGCACTACATCTCACCGCCATCAACCTTCAACGTGCTTCTTGGCTCCTACTGGTTCGATTAAACCTTGGTTTCATACTGAGGGAAAACTTGCCGCTGTACGCATCACACCTTCCTCTTGGGGTTCCCAACGGACGCGTGCTGTACTCGTATCAAGCACTTTTTCTGGCGCCGTTGCCGGGGAGATCAAGACACGCTGCGAGGGGAGTCTCCACATCCCAATCTCTTTACTTTGTTTTTGTCTTGCTTAGTTTTATTTACTACTTTGTTTGCTGCACTAAATCAAAATACAAAAAAATTAGTTGCTAGTTTTACTTTATTTGCTATCTTGTTTGCTATATCAAAAACACAAAAAAATTAGTTACTTGCATTTACTTTATCTAGTTTGCTTAATTTACTGTTGCTAAAATGGGTACTCCTGAAAATACTAAGTTGTGTGACTTCACAACCACAAATAATAATGATTTCTTATGCACACCTATTGCTCCACCTGCTACTACAGCAGAATTCTTTGAAATTAAACCTGCTTTACTAAATCTTGTTATGCGAGAGCAATTTTCTGGTGTTAGTTCTGATGATGCTGTTGCCCATCTCAATAATTTTGTTGAACTTTGTGAAATGCAAAAATATAAAGATGTAGATGGTGACATTATAAAATTAAAATTGTTCCCTTTCTCATTAAGAGGAAGAGCTAAAGATTGGTTGCTATCTCTGCCTAAGAATAGTATTGATTCATGAACTAAATGCAAGGATGCTTTTATTGGTAGATATTATCCCCCTGCTAAAATTATACCTTTGAGGAGTAGCATAATGAATTTTAAACAACTGGATACTGAACATGTTGCACAAGCATGGGAAAGAATGAAATCTTTGGTTAAAAATTGCCCAACCCATGGACTGACTACTTGGATGATCATCCAAACCTTTTATGCAGGACTGAATTTTTCTTCGCGGAACCTATTGGATTCAGCTGCTGGAGGTACCTTTATGTCCATCACTCTTGGTGAAGCAACAAAGCTTCTTGATAATATGATGATCAACTACTCTGAATGGCACACGGAAAGAGCTCCACAAGGTAAGAAGGTAAATCTAGCCGAAGAAACCTCTTCCTTGAGTGATAAGATTGATGCTATTATGTCTATGCTTGTGAATGATAGGACTAATATTGATCCTAATAATGTTCCGTTAGCTTCATTGGTTGCACAAGAAGAACATGTTGATGTCAACTTCATTAAAAATAATAATTTCAACAACAATGCTTACCGGAACAATTCTAGTAACAACTATAGGCCATATCCTTATAATAATGGCAACGGCTATGGTAATTCTTATGGGAATTCTTACAACAATAATAGGAATTCACCCCCTGGACTTGAAGCCATGCTTAAAGAATTTATTAGTACACAAACTGCTTTTAACAAATCTGTTGAAGAAAAGCTTGGGAAAATTGATATACTTGCTTCTAAAGTCGATAGTCTTGCTGTTGATGTTGATCTTTTGAAATCGAAAGTTATGCCTAATGAGAATCATCATAATAAAATTGTTACTACAGCAAATGCCATCCAAGTTAGAATTAATGAGAATATAAGATTGATGGCCGAATTGCGTGCTAGGTGGGAAAGAGAAGAAAATGAAAAAGAAGATAATATAGCTAAAGTTTGGACTATTACCACCACTAGTAATGCTAATGCTACACATGTTGCTGCACCTCCTACTAC
This sequence comes from Lolium perenne, assembly GCF_019359855.2. NCBI lineage: Eukaryota > Viridiplantae > Streptophyta > Magnoliopsida > Poales > Poaceae > Lolium > Lolium perenne. The sequence goes on from NC_067247.2 coordinate 261,903,639, forward strand.
TACTAATAAAAGAATTGGTGTTAGCAATGTTTCCACTTCTAATGCAAAGCGCGAGAAACTGCCTGAATCGGTAAAAGCCGCTGAAACTGCCTTTGATAAAACTGCTGAAATTTTTTCCAACATTGGGGATGATGATCCCATTGCTTTAGATTATAATGGTTTGAATTTTGATGATTGCCACATCTCTGAAGTTATAAAGTTCTTGCAAAAACTTACTAAAAGTCCTAATGCTAGTGCTATAAATTTGGCTTTCACGAAACATATTACAAATGCTCTCATAAAAGCTAGAGAAGAGAAACTAGAACGCGAAGTGTAACAACCCTGTTTTTTCTAAACCTAATTAGGGTTTGATTGTGCATCATGAGCATCATGAAATTTTCCTAAGAAATTGCATCAGGAAATAATATTTTAAAACCCTAATGTTGGTTTGATTCCCCTCTCTTTCAAATGCTCAAAGTATTTCAAAAGTTCAAACTAAAATTGTGGCCTCTTTGCATTTTGTCAAGATGGCCATGAATATTTTGAAAAGTTGTAGAAAGTTTGAAGTTTCAAACAGATTTCAAATTTCAAAAGAGTTTGAAAAACAAAAATAAAAACAGAATTTGCAAAAGAGAGAAAAATCTCCCTTACCTAGTTGGGCACAGCCCAGCTCCCTCCCTCTCTTCTCTCTCTCTGCGCAGCCCATCAGTTTGGCCCAACTAGGCCCAGACAACATCCAACCCAGCCCAGGAAAATCCTAGGGGGTTTTCTGCAAAAACGGCTTCTTCCCCGCGGCTCCAAGCTGCTGCCTGGCAGCTCGCCGGCCGCCCGATGGCCGCTGTGCGCCGCGATGCACGCCGCTGCCCACCGACGGCTATAAGGCCTCCCCCGCCGCCGCCAAGAGCCCTAGCACCCTCAGTTCTCCCCTCTCCCTCGATTTCCGCGCGAAACCCTAACCCTACATGCGCACAGTAGGTCCGGCCGTCGTCGATTGCCGGTGTTCCAGGCCACCCTGAGCTCCGTCGAGGACACCTCTGGGTCCGCCTCGTCCTCCTCTACCTCCCTGCCAAGGGAATCGTCCTGGGAAGCCTCGAGTCGGCTGCCCCGACTCCGTCTTCCCCGCGTCCGGCCGTCGGCCAACGGCTCGACGCCGGCGATACAGGGCTCCCCCGCCACCGCTGTCACTTCCACGAGCTCCGCGGTGAGCCTCTGCACCTGATGGTGCCCTCCTCCCTCCGCCTACGCCTCTGTAGCGTTCCCCCGCCGTGCACCCGACCACGCCGCCGTGGCTGCTCGTCGCCGGCGTGGCTCCGGCCACCCCCACCTAACGGCGTGGCCACCAGTCGCCTCGCCGTGCTCGTGCGCGTCCGACGCGCCCATCCGCGCGTCCAGGGGCGCCCTCTAGCGCCGCCGCGCTATGGTCGCCGGCGCCGGCCGCCGGAGTTGACCACCGGCGGTTGACCCCGTGGGGCCCGCGCCCCTTTTTCCTTTTCATTTTGTTTTATTTCTGTAAATAGAAATACATTGACAGGTGGGGCCCCCTGTCAGATTTTTTATTAATTTCAAAAACATTTAAGAAAAGAATAAAACCCTGACATGTGGGTCCAAGTCTGTCAGTCTTTTATTAATTTCCAGGAATTTTCAGAAATGAATTAAAATGAATAAAACTTGTAAAATTCATAACTTATTCATTTTAAATCAGAAAAATATGTATAATATATCAAAATTTTCAGAAAAATGAGATCTACAATTTGGTTATACAATCATGCATTGTTAAACAACTTGAACCCTAGTTGTTTTAGAAGAACTAAAATGAACCCCTCTGAGGTTTCCGGAACTGCTAACCCTAGTTCCGTCGAACCTCAATTAGGAAATAGGAAAGCGAGCTCACCAGCTTCCTCCGTGAGAATCGGGACATCTTCGCATGGACTCCAAAAGACATGCCGGGTGTGCCGAGGGAGTTGGCTGAGCACCACCTCCACGTCCGGCCTGAAGCCAAGCCGGTGAAGCAACCTCTCAGGCGCTTCGCCGAAGAAAGAAGGAAGGCCATCGGTGAAGAAATCGCCCGGCTGCTCGCAGCCGGCTTCATCATGGAAGTGCTGCACCCGGACTGGTTGGCGAACCCGGTCCTGGTTTTGAAGAAGAACGGCTCCTGGCGCATGTGTATCGACTACACCAGCCTGAACAAGGCGTACCCGAAGGACCCCTTCCCCATGCCGCGCATAGATCAAGTCATAGACTCGACTGCCGGCTGCAAACTGTTGTCTTTTCTAGATGCCTATTCAGGCTACCACCAGATTCCTTTGAATCCGGATGATCAAATAAAGACTTCGTTCATTACCCAGTACGGGGCTTATTGCTACACGACTATGCCGTTCGGCTTGAAAAATGCAGGCGCCACCTACCAAAGGTGCATGCAAAAATGCTTGCAGGATCAAATCGGCAGAAACGTTCACGCATATGTGGATGATGTCGTTGTAAAGACCAAGGAGACGACTACCCTCCTTGATGACCTGAGAGAAACCTTCACCAATCTGAGAAGATTTCGGATGAAGCTCAACCCGGCCAAGTGCACATTCGGCGTGCCGTCTGGCCAGCTCCTTGGCTACCTCGTCTCTCAGCGAGGGATCGAAGCCAACCCGGAGAAGATCAGTGCCCTGGAGAAGATGGAACTGCCGCAGTGCCTCAAGGACGTCCGGAAGTTCGCTGGCTGCACTGGCTTCCTTGAGCCGCTTCGTCGGCCGGTGGGGAGAAGGCACTGCCCCTGTATCAATTGATGAAGAAGGCGGACAAGTTCGTCTGGTCACCGCAGGCGGATGAAGCCTTCCGTGACTTGAAGAGCGTGCTCTCAACCGTGCCAATCCTTGCAACGCCGGCTTCAATGGAGCCGATGCTGTTGTACATCGCAGCCACCAATCGAGTGGTTAGCGTTGTCCTGGTGGTGGAGCGCAAAGAAGCCGGCAGGGAGCAGCTGGTCCAGCGCCCAGTCTACTACCTCAGCGAAGTGCTCTCCCAGTCGAAGCAAAACTACCCCCACTACCAGAAGGTCACCTACGGCGTATACATGGCGGCCAAGAAGCTCAAGCATTGCTTCCAAGAGCACCCCATCAAGGTGGTTGCCACAGCGCCCTTGGCGGAAATCATTGGCAGCAAAGACGCCAACGGCCGGGTTGCCAAGTGGGCTCTGGAGCTAGCCGCCCACACCATCCTCTACGAGCCGCGCACAGCCATCAAGTCGCAGATCCTCGCGGACTTCTTCGTTGACTGGGCCGAGATGCAGTACCTGCCGCCTGTGCCGGATTCCACACATTGGAAGATGCATTTTGACGGTTCGAAGATGCGCAACGGCTTGGGAGCCGGCATCGTCATCACCTCTCCCAAGGGAGACCGGCTGGACTACGTCCTGCAGATCCACATCGCCGCATCCAACAATGTGGCGGAGTATGAAGCGCTCATTCATGGGCTGAAGCTGGCCAAGGAGATTGGCGTGCGCTGCATACTCTGCTTCGGCGACTCCGACTTGGTTGTACAGCAAGCATCGGGCGACTGGGACGCGAAGGACGCCAACATGGCCTCGTACCGCTTCCACGTCCAGCAGCTATCCGGCTTCTTCGACGGCTGTGAATTCCACCATGTGCCACGAGCAAACAACGAAGCGACTGACGCCTTATCCAAGATTGGCTCAACTCGGCAAGCCATTCCACCGGGTGTTGCCTTGACGGTTCTAAAGAAGCCGTCCATCATACCGTCACCGGACTCGGATTCAATATTCGTGCCGGCTGACCCGGGGGCTGCTCAGCCAAACCCGGGGGCTTCATCGCCCAAGTCGGGGGCTAACAAGCCGAACCCGCCGGCTACCATGCCGAACCCGGGGACTTCTCAGTCCAACCCGGGGGCTTCATCGCCAAACTCGGGGGCTAGCAAGCCGAACCCGCCGGCTAGGAAGCCGAAACCGGCGACCATGCAGTCGAATCCGGAAGCACCCACGCAGGAGGCCCTGTTGGTCAGCGTATTCGAGATAAGATGCGTACCTTCATGGGCACAAGAATTCCTCTCCTACCTCACCGACGGTGTGCTGCCTGATGATAGAGTCCAGGCCAGGCAGATTGAGAGAAGGGCCAAGGCCTATACAATCATCAACCACCAGCTGTACAAACGCAGCGTAAGTGGGGTATTCCAGCGGTGCGTCGAGCCGGCTGAAGGGATTGAACTCCTACGGGAAATCCATCAAGGAGAGTGCGGACATCACGCCTCATCCAGAGCCATAGTGGCCAAAGCTTTCCGGCACGGTTTCTTGCGGCCGACCGCGCTCAGAGACGCAGAAGAACTGGTGAAGAAGTGCAATGGCTGCCAACGCTTTGCCAAGCAAAAGCACACGCCGGCTTCCACCTTGAAAACCATCCCCATCACATGGCCGTTTGCCGTATGGGGCTTGGATATGGTGGGCCCGTTCAGAACAGCGCGAGGCGGCATGACTCATCTCTTGGTGATGATTGACAAATTCACTAAGTGGATCGAAGCCAAGCCAATAAAGAAGCTGGACGGCTCCACAGCCGTCACATTCCTCAAGGAAATAATCGTAAGATACGGCTACCCCCACAACATCATCACCGACAACGGCAGCAACTTCGCCGAAGGCATTTTCAAACGCTACTATGGGGAGATGGGGATCCGAATGGACCTATTGTCCGTGGCGCACCCGGAGTCAAACGGCCAAGTGGAGAAAGCAAACGGCTTGATCCTAGCCGGCATCCGGCCCCGGCTGGTGGAGCCGCTTGAGCGCTCGGCCGGTTGCTGGATTGAAGAGCTGCCCAGCGTACTATGGAGCCTGCGCACGACGCCAAACCGCTCAGTCGGCTTCACACCCTTCTTCCTCGTATATGGGGCCGAAGCCGTCCTACCAACTGACATCGAGCACGACGCGCCAAGGATCAAGCTATACACAGAAGCTGAAGCCAAAGAAGCTCGCGAAGATGGAGTCGACCTGGTTGAAGAGGTCCGGCTGATGGCCGAATCCAGGTCCGCTGTATACCAGCAAAGCCTCCGACGCTATCACAGCCGGAAGGTCCAGTCCTTAGCATTCCGAGAAGGAGACCTAGTGCTCCGGCTGATCCAACGGACAGCCGGACAGCATAAACTGTCATCCCCATGGGAGGGTCCCTTCATCGTGAGCAAGGCAGTAGGCAATGATTCCTACTATCTCATAGATGCCCAAGAGGCTAAGAAAAACAAGGCAAACAAAACTGACGAGGAGACTAAACGTCCCTGGAATGTCAGGTTGCTTCGACCACTTTATACTTGAGAGCAGGAATGTATGTATCCCTTGTATCCCTTTTCTAAGCCATGAAAAAGCATGCGCCAAGAGCGCCGTTTCCGACAAGTTTTTCGCGTACTCTACTTTGTTTCACCAATTGGCTTAAACCCTCTCACGCGGCCGGCTCAGTAACGTGATCCGGCTTCCGACAGCCGGCTTCCGATCCAGCTACAGACCGCAACCCGGCTGTCCGGCTGGCGGGAGTAAGGTCTAGGAAGCCGGCACGCGAAAGACGGCTAAGGGAAAGAGTAAAAGCGAGTTGACTTGCAACTTTTCATAAAAGTGACGGATTGCCGAATTCGGCTCGTTCGACTGAAATACTGTCGGCCTCACCCAGCGGCCCGCTCTTGATCCGGCGACGGATTGCAAGTCGGACGTACGACCGACGAGAGCAAAGCCAAAGAGTGGGGCGGATGGGAAAAAGCGAACAAGTCGAAAGAAAGCAAGTCGGCACACAAGTGATTAACAAACACATTAAAGTGTGACATAATAAAAGAGATGATAATATTCATACATGTGCACCCGGCATCCCGGGGATTTAACAAATTGTCTTGGCAAAAGCAACAACTGAGAGACAGGTAAATTAAGGACCAGCCGAAGGAGCATCAGCGGAGCCGACTGCCGGGTCGTCCCCAGGCGCGTCTTCCGCCTCCTCGTCTTGCATCTCCTCATCCTCGTCGTCAGACGGCGGGTTCGGGTCCGCAACGAAGAGGCTCTTGTCGACGAAGTCGGCGATGGCGCTGGCTCGGGCAAGCCGGGCAGTCTTGTATTCGGCCGGGAGCTTGCCCTCCACGTCGGCTCGCCGGTACTCGAGCTGCCCAAGGTCCACCTCGTTGTACCACGAGAGGACAAAGGACAGCGCCATGTCGGCTCCAGCGCGCGTGGCCGACTCCTTCCAGTCGAGGAAGCGATCCGGCGCCCGCTCCATCAAGGAGATGAGGTCGGAGATATCTTGCGGCACCGCCTCCGCGGGCCACAGCATCGGAACCAGCTCCTCAGCCGCCTTCCGGAGCTCCCAGCCAAGCTTGGTGATGGGCTCGACGCGGGCAGCCATGGATGCCATATAATCCTCCATGGTGAAGTACTCCGAGCTGCCCTCGCCAGTCGCCCGCCTCCTAGTCTCGCGCGCAACGCCAACGGCTGCTAATGCCGCATCCTGCGTTTCCGGGAAGGCCGCTGCAAGAAAAAGCACGTCAGAAAGCATCAAAGCCGAAATAAGCTGAAAAATGCAAATTTTCGAAGTCCTAAAGTAGGCCAGGCGGCAGCCGGCTAGAGCCGACTGCCCCCGGTCCGAAGATGGAAATTCCGAAGGATAAAAGGAAAAGCCTGGCGGCAGCCGGCAAGAACCGACTGCCCCCAGCCCGAAGATGGAGATAGCGAAAAAATCAGAGTTTCTGCCGCCGGCTGCCAACCTAGGCCGGCAGCCGACAGCCGAAAGCCGGCAAAGGGAAAGAGAGAAAGAAGAAATGCACTCACCCGACAAGCCGCGGTCGAGCGCGCCAATCTAGCCCACCCAGCGCTTGGCAGTGGCCGACAGCTCCGTGGTCTTGGTGGTGACCTCCTCCTGAAGCGCAAGCCGCTGCTTCTCCACCTCGGTCAGCCGCCGGCTCAGATCCTCCACCTTCTCCTTCTCAGCCGTCCTGAGGAGGGCAAGCTCATTGAGGTGGTTCGCCTCAAGCCGGCGCAGCCGCGTCAGCTCCAGCTCGGCCACCTTGAGCTTGGCGGCTGCAGATCGGCCCGCCTCCTCGCTCTCGGCGCACTGAGCACGAGCAGCCCGAAGATCTGCCTCCAGCCGCGGGACCTTGGCGGCTTCAGCTGCAAGGCAGCCGGAAAGAAGCGTCAGCCAACCAAGACTAAAAAGAAAGAAGACATCGGGTCGGAAAGAAAAAGATCTTACCCTTGACGGCCTCCAGCTCGCGAGCCAAGTCGGCCCGGTCCAGCTTGGCCTTGTGGTAGTGGGTCACGGCGCGGTTGTACAAGCCGGTGCGCCGCTCCGCCACAGCCTAAGGAGAAAGAAAATCAATCAACTAGGCGAAACCCGGACCGGCTTCGAGCAGCCGGCCCATGCCTCGGAGGGCCACCAGGATGATAACCAAATTGAAAAACAGATGAAGCGCTTACCTTGCTGGCTTCCTCCACCTTGGCGACGTTGGCCGCGGTCTCAGCAGCCCTGGCCTTGAGGTTGGCCTGCAAGCCGGAGAAGAACATCTCCACCGACGCTTGGCATGGGTTCCCCTCCCGGCTGGTCACCTCGTAGGAGTCAGCGCTGAGCCACGCTTGCTCCATAGTGCCAGCCGAGCCGAGGCTGGAGTCGGAGGCGGACGACACGTGCAGCAGCCGGGCGCCCTTGGCCAAATGCAGGCTCCCCATCGGCGCCGACGGGGCTTCCGTCCTCACCAGCGCGCGCGAGTCGGCGTCCTCCATGCGCGCCGGCTCATCCCTTGCCGGCTCCTGCCTGGCCGGCCCCTCCCTCGTCGGCTCCGGCGGTGGCGGCGCTCCGGGCGAAGCAGTTGGCCCAGTCGGCGCAGCCGTCTCCAGCGCCTGAGGCTCCCCCTCCGGGCTCTCCACCAACACCACCACGCTCGGCCCGGTTCCGGCCCGGTCGCGAGGCGCAGCCCCGCCGGCTCCGGCTCCGGTCGAAGGCGGCATGCCCCGGCCGGCGGTGCCTTGGTCCGGAAGACGAGCACGGCGCGGGGAACATGTCGTCCGGCGTCGGCTGGCGCGTCGGTTCGGCCCGCGTGCCGCGGCCAGGCGCTGAGGCCAGCGGCACGGCGAAAGAAGGCGCCCCTGCGGGAGGCGGGGTACCCGCTGGCGGCGGCGGCATAGGCGCGCGCGGTGGAGGCTGTGGCGTCGACTCCCTCCTTTGTAGCGGAAGTGGCGACACGACACGCGGGGCTTGCCGGGAGCCGCCGCCCTGAGCAAACTTGATGGCGGCCCAAGCCGAACAAATAAGAAAAAGATAAGCATAAAGAGTAAGGAAAGAAGAGGAATCCAACAAGAGAAAAAGAGAACTCACCCGGCCTGCTCCGGAACCTTCTTCGGCTGCTGCCGTCGGAGCTTCTTCGCCTTCGCCTCCAAGGCAGCGGTGGAGCGGGGGTCGCCGACCCGCTTCCTCCCCTTGGGCGCCGAAGTCGCCGTGGTGCTTGGCGGCCTCGCGCGTAGAGGCACGGCAGGGATTGGCCCCGTGGCGGACGTCGCCGGCTCCTCGTCCTCCTGCTGCTCCGGTGAAGGGGGCGGATTGTGCTCCCCCTGGCCGCCTAGATCAGGCGCCTGCAGCAGGTCGTCGTCGCCGGCCTGGTCGCTGGCTTGGTCAGCCGGATCGGCGTGATCCGGCGTCCACCTCCTTGTCACCAGATCGCCGTCCTCGATGTTCTGGCGGTTGAAGAGCTAGAAAAATAGAAGACATGAGCAAACAGCAAGCCGAAAGTCGGCAGAAAGAAAGACAAGTCGGCCTCGCAGCCGCAAGCCGGAAGTCGGCCTAAACAGTAAAGCTTACCAGCTCGGGCGGCAGATCCCTGCTGCAGGGCGCTAGCCCGTAGTTCCACTCGTCCGGCATGTTCGCCTTGGTGATGTTATTCACCCGGCGGGCCACCTGGGCCTTGGAGAGCGGCGCCCTGGACGTCCGGGTCGGGTCAAACCGGCCGGACATGTGCCCGATCTTGTGGGTGCGCATTTGGAGCGGCAGCACCCGGCGCTCAACGATGGTGCAAAGGAGGTCCTCGGCGGTCAGCCCGTTCTCGACGGCCGCCCCCAGGAAGTCCCAGAGCTGATTCACCTCAGCGTCCGGATCCGTCGTGCGGGCGTTGTAGCTCCAGTTGATCCGGCCGACTGGAGGAGCCGGGTTGAACTCCGGCAGATTGATCCGATCAACGAGCCCGCCCTCGTTGCGCACGTAGAAGAATGACATCTGCCAATTCTTCACCGAGTCAACGGTTGGAATCTTGGGGAAGGGCGTACCCGGCCGCGTGTACATCGAGGCAGCGCCGCAGGCCCGCAGGTGGCCGTCAGTAGTCTGCGCCTTGAGGTAGAAGAGCCGGCTCCAGAAGTCTATGTCTGGCCACAAGCCGGCATACGCCTCCATGAAGGCCACGTAGCAGCTGAGGAGGACACAAGCGTTGGCCGGCAGGTGATGCGGCTGCAAGCCGAAGTTGTCGAGGAATTGGCGAAAGAAGTTGGACGCCGGCAGGCCCAGCCCGCGGTCGAGGTGCGCGCCGAAGACGACGCGCTCGCCGGGCTCCGGCTTGGGCTCCGTCTCCTCGCCGGGCGCCCTCGCGTCCACCGTCGACGGGATCCGGCGGAGGCGCACCAAGCGCTCAATGTCGTCGTCCCTCATGTACGACCCCCTCCAAGATCCGCTGGCGGAGGCCATTGACGAAGAAGAAGAAGAAGAGTCCCACGAAAGGCGGAACGGAGAGGAGGAACCTCGCGACGGCGGCGGCGACTACGGCGGCGGAGGGCGCACGGTTGAAACTCGGGGCCCCGTGGCGCTGGCTCGATGGAGTGGCGGCAGCGGCTCGACGGAGACGCGTTCGCCGGAGCTCGCCAGTGAGAGCTTTCGCCGGAACCGCAAGGAACGAGGGCGCGAAGAAAACAACGAAGAGCTCGAGCGCAGCGGAGCAGGGCGCGGGCGCGAGGAAGGAGAAGAAATGCGGGAGTGCCGCCTTGATCCCCCCCCCCCCGCGCGGCATTTATAGCCGCCCGGGGCGGACGGTTGGGCTCCAAGTGGCATACGTGGCCACGACGCCCGGATCTTCTGCGCATTAACTCCCCCCACGACCGCTGCAGTTACCGGAAACCGCCACACCACGTCGCCCACGAACGCACCGGATATGGAGGAGACATTGATGTGACCAGACGAACCGGCGGCAGAGCCCAGACGTCAGACTGGTCAAGTCGGGTGCAGGACCCGAGGCGGCGGAGACTCCGGCGCGCCGCAAGCCGGAGCCGGACATTAAGTTCACCTCGGCCCAAAATTTATCCAGCAAGGCGGAGACATCACCAAAACTTGCGAGAAAGCAAAAGTTGCATAAGTGCAAATAGTGGCCGGCTAGGAGCAGCCGGCCGAAACGAGCCGGATGAGGGCGCAGCCGGCTGAGTGGAAATTCTCAGTCGGCCCCTCCAAGTGCCGTCAAGTATATTCAAGGAGCCAGGAAAACCTGCCTAGGTCCTTCTAAACGCAGGACCTTGCCAGCTTCGGAGGCTAGTGTCGGGGGGAAGACCCCGGGTAGGGCAATGGACGCGGAGCAGCCGGCTGGCCACTGGCCGGCTCGCGGCAAAGGCCGGCTGAGGAGCAGCCGGCTGGCGCCGTGGCCGGCTGGTCCGGAAGCCGGCTGGCTCTAGGTCCTAGTCGGCCTGGCTACGGCCGCCAATGCTGTAGCTGGGCCGGCTTCTACAAGCCATATCCGACTGGGGGTTTGTACCTCAGGCCGACTCGAGGCTGGCGAGTCTTGCACTAGAAGGAACCGGGTTGGTGATCCGGGTTCCCAAAGTCCACGCTGACTTCATCTTCCGTAAAGCGCGGGGCACTGTAGAGCAATAGTGCCACGCGCCGGACAGGCCATCATGGTCTACGTCGATCCGTCATCGCAGCTACGAGTGGCTGATGGCGACAGGGACACCTCCTCTCCATACCGCTGACCTTGGCAGCCGGATGGGACAGGCCATGAGGCCTCAACGGCTCCTGACGTCATTGCCTCGGGAAGGAGCGGAAGCCGGAGCCGGCCAAGCCGGCCAGTAGACTATAGGGTCTTATATGTAAAGTGCCGGTGCCTATATAAGCCGCGCTACCCCCTCTCGTGCAGGGGATCGATCATTCTCACTTCACTTCCACCCCTAGCGCTGCCCTGTGAGAGAGACTCTTGTCTTCCTTAGCCTCCCAGGAGCAGCCGGACACAGCTCAAGGAGCAACCTTGTATTGTGTGATCATCATATACACTCTAGCAGGAGTAGAGGTGTTACCTCCATCGGAGGGCCTCGAACCTGGGTACGTCGCCGCGTCGCTCGTCCCCATACCCGCATCCGGATACCGCCGTGAGATCTCCTAGGAACCACCTTCCATAGCCACCCTATGGCATATGCCGTGACGATACCACGACAATAGCCACGATCACTGTATCGGGAAGACGCGAGCACTGCTCTCTCTCTATCTTGCGGGCCCAAAACCCTCATCAGTTTGACACGTCGTGCAAGTGGGGGACACACGTCCTCCGCTTTTTCTGGCGCACGCACTGTAGCACCTGTTCCGTTCTTTCACACTCAAAATATACTTTTACCCCTTAGCCACGTGTACAACATCCATCTCATAATTATTCTATCCAACGGTGCGTCGATTCGCCAATTCTCTATATAAGGTCTTCTTCTTCCTCCGTTCATCCTTTCGCTTGCGCCGCACCTCTGCTCTCCTCTACAAAAAATCCCCCATTTGCGCCAACACTTCCTGAGCTCAACCACACTCGCACTTTCGCCTACGCTATTGTTGATGCCACCACGCGCACGGCTCACCAGGCATAGCACTCCTAAGTCAAAGATGGCGGCGGAAGATCTGGAGTGGGAGAGATCTAAGATTTCCAATCAAGACCTTAACCTGATGAAGAAGCTCGGGTTAATGAAGAAGAAGGACGCGCTGCGCTTCCCCAGCGAAGAAAGCTATCCATCGCCTCCTATCGAGTATCGGGTCAGTTTTGTTGACCATCTTATCCACAGCCTCTCTACCCCCATTCATGATTTCCTCCGCGATCTTCTCTTTGTTTACGGGCTGCAGCTACATCAGCTGACTCCCAATTCCATCCTCCATGTCTCTATTTTCATTACTCTCTGCGAGTGCTTCCTCGGAGTCCATCCTAATTGGGCTCTGTGGAAGCGTATCTTCTGCCTCTGCTGCAATGGCTCCCACAACATCACCTACAACATAGGCGGTGTTGTTATTTGCGTTCGCCCTGACGTCGAGTATTTTGACGTCAAAATCCCCGACTCCGTCCAAGGGTGGCGCAAAATATGGTCACGAAGAAAGCTCCGACTCAGTGGAGTACAACATAGCTCCTTTTGATGGAGGTGCCAAGATTCTTCGCCGCCGATCCTGGGACGCGGAAGCCACCGAAGAAGAAAAAACGACGACAGAGGCTCTGATGTCCCGTATCCACGAGCTTCAAAACACCCATGGCAAGGAATTCTCGGGTATCCAGATTACAGCGTATTTCCTTAGGATTAGAGTGCAGCCTTTACAAGCTCGCAAAACTCCCCTTTGGATGTACGCTGGCGAAGAAGATGCCGACAGGCTCTCCAAAGACCTTTCTGTAAAGAACTTGGAGAAACTTATCCGAAGAATTTCGTCGCTCAGCAAGAAAGATGTGTTGCCTACCAAAGCCCACCGGCGAGCAGCGACGGGCAACACGTAGAGCCGGGAGGCTCCCAGGACTGCTGGTGGGCCCTGGTCCCTCGGGCGACGGCCCGCAATGCTCTGGCACACGTCCGAGCAGGTGCAAGGGCGTGCCACCTGACCTATACCTGGTCAGGAAGGTGATGGATTGCTTCGACTAGTTTCCTGCATGGCATACACGTAAACATTAAATACGAGCCTCGATCGGCTCTCAGGTTGTCCTATGAATCGGCTCAAGGATCCGATCCACCCATGAATCGTATTGGATCTACGATAGCATGGTGGTCCTGCTTGATCAATACGAAGTTAAAACGATCTACGACGATCTAGGGTTTTCACAGCATAACCGGAACATCCTACACGTAGTTGAGCCTGGCAGATACGGAAGATAATAGAAAACCAGCCCTAAACAAGGCCTAAAAACCAACATAGAGTTAATTCCCGGAACATCCCATCTAGGACCAGCAAACTATACCTTACGTACTACTGGATCATTCAACCCGTTTGCAAGGCCTAACTATGCAGATATCAAACTAATCCTTGGGAAACAAGGAACGACCATAACAGATCAAATCTACTAAATAAAGACTAAGCAAGGTGCTGCCCTTACACCTGAGATAGGTGTAAAGGCAGCTAGATATCTAGGGATAGCATAACTAAGCGAATACATCAAGATAATATTGATGCTAACCCTAACATATCTATGATAACAGCGTTACTCGCCATCAACAAGGCTTCAGCACGAGCAACGCAGGAACAACGAATAAACTTGGTACTGCCTAGATCGCAAGATGCGATCTAGGCAGCATGGCGCTTACCCGGAAGAAACCCTCGAAACAAGGGGTGGCGATGCGCCTAGATTGGTTTGTTGTGAACGTGATCGTCCTCCTATCTCAATAACCCTAGATACATATTTATAGTCCGTAGACTTTCTAACTTGGGAATAAACCCAACCGTGCATGATCTAAACTCTATCTCTTATTTCTAACCGACACGTAGCCTACTATAATTTACAGATACACGGGCAATCTAGCCCAAACTCTTATACAAGGCCGGTTCAGGAATATTTTCCATGCATATTCTCTAAGCCCATCTCAATTACGGCCACCTCTGACTTGGTTAAAATCTGGTGATAACACATGCCCCCCTGGTTTTGGTAATGATAATTCCAAAACCACTCTGTTTTTCTTCGTCGGGTCATGTCGTGGCAGAGCAGAACCGTCACAGTATCCTTCATCATGATGCCTTGCCTTCTCAGCTTCTCTGCACGATTTGATAGTATTTTTGGCACCACTTCCTCGGAAACCGCTGTAGCATTAAATCCCCACTATATCCCCCTTTATTTAACCGCGTCGAGCAGTTTTCCTCTTCATCCTCTTGCTCCGTACCAGCCATCGGCAAAAAACCCCCTTCCTCTGTAGCCATGTCTTCCTCCTCCTCCTCCTCTGCCTCATCAGGTCTGTCCTTCCAGTCCTCCTCCTCAAGCGATGAGGAGTGGGACTTCACCGTCAGGGTGGACGACGCGCCCCTGACCGTCATCGGGTCAGACGACGACTTATCCCTGACCGACGGGGAGGACGACCTCCGGTTCCTCGTCGACGGGGAATTGGTGGCGGAGAGTGAGGATGACCTCTTCTCCTGGGCCAGCTTCACCTCCTACGACGAGGAGGAAGAGGAGGATGACTCCTCCTCCGACGAGTATCCACCGGCGAAACGCTTCCGCGCCGGGTCGGAGGACGACGACGACGACGAAGATGAGGGAGAAGCTCCTGCCGAGGGCTACGGCAGCAGCGACGAGGACCCCGCCGGAAGCAGCGCCGACGGCAGCTATGACGGCGACGACGAGGGCAGCGACGGCCCTTAGATTAGCATCTACTAGTATAGGACTAGTAGTAGTAGTCGGCTCTTCTTTTGTTCTTCCGTTCTCGAGCAATCGGCTCTTCTCTGTAAGAAATCCTTCTTATCAATAAAGAAATATTTTTTAATTGATTTTGCCGATAGTCAAAGTAAGTCAACGCTCAAAGAGCCGACGGCAACGCATCGGCCTTCACCATAAAACGCTAGCGAGGCCAAACTTAGTTGCATGTTCAAACGGTAACCTACGACCCTCGCCTGAAGGAGCAAACTTAGATCCCCAAATCGCCCACCGAACAGATTCAAATCTCAGCCACGCGAATCCCAGATCCCAATCGCAGATTCAACTCCGCGGCGAGTCTGATGGCAGAATCATCCAGCGCGAACGCTATGGTCTCCGGCCTGAAGGTAATCCTCAACCGCTCCTCGCTATCCGAGCATAATGTTAGAATTAACAGCAAAACACCTGATTTAATGTCTCATCCCATCATTAATTTTAGGTATCAGACATTCTGCTGCCGCATCCTTCTCTTCCAAATTCCCTTTGTCTTGGTCCTCATTCTACCGAGAGTCCCGCCCATTTGATTTCATGCGAGGCCAATAGAATTCCCTTCGTGAACCAGAACTTAGATCTGACTTCTTGGGCCGACTGCTTACGAGCCTGGCCTAATCCTCCTGAAGATTGGATTTCATGGTACAATAGAGTATCTAAAACTCACCAAGCCACCTGGGAAACCACGGGAATAGCCGATGCTTTATCCTTATCACTGTCTCCTCTTGAGAAACATGAAAACCTTCTGAAAACCATCGGCTACTTTTGTTCTGATGCTCTGAACTACTTCATGTTTGGCCATGGCCCCATGACACCAACTCTGCTAGATGTGGCCATGATAACCGGTCTAGACATTGCATCCCCAAGCCCCTCTGCTTTTATGTTACCAAAGGTTCCTTTTACACTCTCCTCCAAAACAGAGTGTACAAACTGGGGTGCCTACCTTGGACGCCACATGAAAACCAAGGGCCCTGTAACAGAGAAAGAACACACGGCCTTCTTGAATTTCTGGTTGGAACACTTCATATTCTGTGGCCCTTCACTTGCTCCAACCAAGAACTATCTTTCTTTGGCCTATGAACTTGCCAAAGGCACCCAACTTGGCATCGGCAAACTGTTCCTTGGAGAGGTCTATCGGTATCTCCAACTGATGTCTGTCAACCTGTTTGCCCAAAAGACAGTCAAAACAGGAGGCCCCTGGTGGTTTATTCAGTTATGGGCTCAGCTGTATTTTCAGAACCAGATCCCAAATTTTCCACCTTTGGCCACTTGCACCTTCCCAGATGCTAATGGGAAGCAAATCCGATGCACCAGCTACGGCCAAGCTCTATATAGCCTTCCAGGCAGCAAACTGATCCCCAGGGAAGCATCAGAATGGTTCAGGATTTTCTTCCAAGGCCTGGACAATCCTTCCTTCTTTCCTTACAAGGAATCTGAAAATTTTGAAAATCCAGTCTCCTTCAGGCTAGACAGTTTTGCCGATGACCCCAGCACTCGGCACTTGTATTCCATCATGATCCGTCCCTGCTTCCTTCCTGTTGGCATGAGCACCTCAAACAGGATCATCAAACCTGGTTATGAGTGTTATCAGCCGGTCGTAGTAGCCCGGCAATTTGGTCTTGGGCAGGTGTCTCCACACTTCTTCCTCCACCACTTGACAGAGAGCAGAGCTGAATTGCCTGATGTCCTTACTGGCCAAAGGTGTTACTCTTTCTTCGATGCTTTGGTCATCCCAATCCCTCACGACCTCTCTTTCACCTCATCAACTGACGGTTTTGAGGCCTGGTGGTCTATGTGGAAGACTCATGCCTTCAGAAGAGCTCTAGGACCGTTGCTGAAACAACTTGATGCTGAATATGACATCCCTGCAGAACAGGTACCACTACTCACAGATTTTCTTGCAGTGGCATACAATGATCTTTCTAACCTTGCTCTGCTTCCTTGCAGCAACAAGATGGTCCAGAACCTGCCCATGATGATGGCTCTCCTTTTAAATTCCTCCCACCAGCCCCGGTGGTTCTCTTCTGCAAAAGCTCACCACCCTTGAAGAAGGTTGTGATGCAGAGCCAGCCGATTTCCCCAAAATCGGCTCCCAAGAGCAAAGTGTCTTCCGGGCCAGCTGCCCCCCGAGCCTCAACCCAGGCGAGAACAGCAGTGAGGAAAGTGGCTGCCAGGAAGACCTTAAAGCGCCAAACCGCTACCCCAGCTCAAGAAAGTTTGCACGTAAGCTGATCCAATGCCTTGGCCAATTTCATCTATCCTTCTAGGCTTCTGCAACATGCCTGTGCTGACTAACTCTTCTTTTAGAGGCCTCCACCGAAGACAACTAAAAGTGAGGAGACACAGTCCAGCCGAAGGAATTCGAGCTCGGGCAACTCCGGGAAAACCACCATGCAGAGCCAGCCAGATGTGCCACCATCGGCTTCCAAGAAGAGGTCAGTTACTGAACTTGTTGCCCCCCAAGCTCCAACCAAAGTACGCACAAAGAGCCGATGCATCAAAAGAGCTCGAAAGGAGCCGCAAGCCCCTTCATCAAACCAGGAGGCTTCGAATGTAATTACCCTCCATACTCTCCTCGGCTCATATTCCATGCTAATCCATCGCTGTTCGCATTGGCTAACCACTTCCTTTGCAGACTGATGACACCTCTAGTGGGGAAGTTGAGGAGGTACTGATTCCATCCGCCACCCTGGACCTAGCAACCTCCAAGAGTGTAGCTGACAAGGTCGCCAACTTGTCCAAGCCCATAGCAGGAACACCAGAGCCGATCACCTCATCATCGACTGTCCCTCTAGTCTTAGGAGGGGTACACTCCTTTCCCTTGGCTCTACCCTTCTCTTTTGCTGCATACTGACGCTGTTCTTGTTGTTTGTCAGGGTTACGACCTCTCAAGCTTGCTAGCGTTCGACCCTGAATCCATCGAACCAGCTATTTCTAGGGCAAGTGAAGAGCCAGGACCCAGCGTCACACAAGGTCAACTCCATCGTCTCAAGGCCCTGCTCTCCTCCTCCATTGAGACATTGGTTGAAAACCCCGAGGAAGTGAAGATCATTCTTGAAGACATTCAGTCTCATCTCCCGGTGACGTTGCAGGTGAAGCTCTGGCCAGTTGTGACTATGTCCGCCTTCAGGTCAAGGGTGAAGTTGGCTCGTCAGAGAATCGACCTTCGCCATGCCCAGCTTCCATTGAAAGCCGATATTGTAGACAAGTGTCAGCGGCTGAATGAGAAAAAGGTAGCCTTGGACGCCAAAACTGACACCTCTGTCAGGACTGCTGAACTTGAGGCCTTGCGAAAGGAGTTGGAGGACCTTGAAGAGAGGGTCCGGGCAACCAAACAGCTCATCCATGATAAGGAGGCCCTTATTGCACGCTCCCAAGAGGAGGCAGAAGGCCTCAAAGCTGAACTGAAGACTGATCTGGTCGAAATACGTGCCCTGAACCGACAGCTGGTGACAGGCAAGGACGAAGATGATGAGGCCGAGATCGCCGAGGTGGATCGTGTCCGTGCTGACGCCCTTCACGCCCTCGAGGCATTCCTTCAGTAGAGCCTCTGTAGGATCTGATAACTACTTGTACCTCTAGAGTCGATGCCTGTGCATCGGCTTTTTAGTCTGAAGTCGATGTCTGTGCATCGGCTGTATTTGTGTCCTATCGTTCTGCATATTTTCTTAAGTCGATGTCTGTGCATCGGCTGTGATTCGTATATACATTTTGTTTTTATTGGCCGATTTTATGCATCGGCCCCCATATTTCACTGTCCTTGTACTTTATCCATTTAGGTGCCCCCCGAGCCGAATCTTTCAAGTAATTGAAGATATCGGCTCTCCAGTCATCCTGTCTTGACAATCTATGGCGACACGCTATCGGCCGTCTTTTTTTGTACAGGTACGATACTAGAAATCCACTCAGCGTACCTGCATGGCCTGATAAACCCGGCGTCCAACATTTTCTCGATCTCCTTCTTGACTTCTTCCAGAATCTCGGCCTTCATTTGATGTGCTCGTTGCTGGAACGGCCGAAATCCTTTCTTGAGAGGGAGCCGATGCTCAATTATGCTCCTGTCTAACCCAGGCATCTCTGTGTAATCCCATGCAAAGCAATCTGGGTATTCTTTCAACAGAGCTATCATCAGGCTCCTCAAATGCGGATCTAACTTCTTGCTGATAAAAGTTGGTCGTGGCTTATCCCCAGGACCAATGTCAACCTCTTCTAGCTCATCAGCCGATGTAAACCCGTATCCCAGCTTTCCATCGCCTGCTAGATCAATGCTGAACACATGCAAAATGTATGGAGAGGATAACTTGGGCCGATTGCTGGAATCGGCCCCTATTTTGATTGCATTGCTCAATGAGGGTTTACACTTTATTCGTGCTCTATTGCGACTACGTGACATGTTTGATGCGAGATCATTGCTTTTTATTTTTTGGGGCCGATCGCAGGGATCGGCCTTGCCACGTACGTCGCTCGACTTTGCTCTTGCTATACTATCAGGCCGGTGGATAAGACCAGCCTCACCCCGTTTTTTGTCACTTCGATGCGCTCACAGCCGTCCAAACTGACTCCAGAGAGTAGCTCTTGGTCTTCCGCTTCCCAAATGTTCATGCCAGCTGTTGAGATCTCGGCTGAGTCATCTGCATGGACGACCTCTACTTCATCTCCATCCCACTGTATCAAGCATTGGTGCATTGTGGATGGAATGCATCAGTTGGCGTGAATCCAATCCCTCCCTAGCAGGACAGCGTAGGTGCTTTTGCTGTCGACGATGAAGAATGACGTAGGGATGGTCTTTCGGCCTACGGTTAGATCCACGCTCAGAACGCCTTGCGCTTCTGATGCTTGGCCGTTGAAGTCGCTCACTGTGACGTTGGTTTTGATCAGATCCGCGCTAGAGCGTCCCAGCCGTCGTAGCATGGAGTATGGCATTATATTGACTGCCGCTCCCGTGTCAACCAACATCTTGTTGACAGGCTGCCCGTTGATGTAACCTCTCAAGTACAGGGCCTTTAGATGTCTGTAGCTTTTTTCTCGTGCCTTCTCAAAGATAACCGGCCGTGGGCCGCAGTCAAGCTGTGCTACCGGTGCCTCTTCTGTTCTTGGAGCACAAAACTCCGGCGGAAGTATGAGCACCATGTTTGTGCCAGCCGATGCCTCATCATCGTCTTTCTTTTGTTTGGGGCGCCATTCTTTCTTCTGTGGACGACCCTCCTCGTCCACAGTTTGCTGAATTTTCGCGGCCAGATCGGGCCGCGCTTTCCTCAACGTGTGCAGGTATTGCCTCTCGGCTTCCTCCAAGCTACGTAGTCGCTGAACCCTACGCTTTTGAGAGTGACTGAGTCCATCAGGGCACCACCTTGGCCGGTGGTATCTATCTTCTTCCTCTTCTTCTTCATCTTCTAACTCCTCGAGATCTTCTACCCTAGAGGACTCAGCTTGCTTGTTCCGAGATGGGAGAGGCCCTAGACGTCTGAACACTGACACGTCTCCTGTGTCTTTCTTCTTCTGTCTACATTTCGGGCAGTTGTCGATTGTAGGCAATCGGCTCATTCCTGAGTCCCAGCAATGCTTGAAGAAAGGACAATCCCAGTGTCTGTTCATGTCCTCCTACTCTCTTGACGTTTCCTTGGCGCGGCGTTCATATCCTTCGTCGTCTCTATCATGCCGATGATATCTTCTGTTGTCTACGTCAGATCGACGATATTTCTCGTCGTCTACGTTGTACCGCCGGCGTCGATCGTACTGACTCTCATATCTGTTAAGGAGATGCTCGGAGAGTGGTCGTTGGTACCGCACATTCCTCACTTGTTCTTCTGTGACATACCGTCTGTCATCACATCGGAGCCGGTCACGTGGGCCGGCCTCTTCCTTTTCCTTGCCACGAGAGCGACTGCTCTCTTCTTTGTTCCTACCAGGGTGGTATACAGGCCCTGCCATGTTAACGTCAAACGAGAAATCTAGCCGACGCGTTCCGGAGTGATTGAGCTCCACCATGTTAACGGCAGGAAACGGTTGCGTGTCCACTTTCATGGCATACTGGCTGAAAATCAGACGGCCTTGTTCTATCGCCATTTGGATCTGCTGACGCAACACTTTGCAGTCGCTGGTGGTATGGGTGAACGAGTGATGCCACTTGCAGTATGTCCTTCCGTTCAACTCTTGCGCCGTAGGGATTTTATGGCCTTCGGGTAGCTTCAGCTGCTTCTCCTTAAGCAATAGATCGAAAATCTAATCAGCTTTGCTTACGTCGAAGTCAAACCCTTTTGCAGGACCTTGTGGTTTAACCAATTTGCAGGACACGGGGTTTGCCCCCCGAGCCCATTCAGCCACGGCTACCTCCTGGTTTCCTGCGGAGTCTTCATCCTCTTCTGTCTCAACCAGGATTACCGGGCGTTTGAATTTGTCCTGGTACAAATCTGGGTGGCGCTGCTCATACAATGATAGTTTCTGAACCATATGCGCCAGTGAAGTGTATTCCGCTTGGAAAGCCATATCCTTGATCGGCGACGCGAGACCCAATACTGCCAGATCGACTGCTTCCTTCTCATTCAAACGAACCGAATAACATCGGTTCCTAACGGTCCTGAAACGCTGAATGTATTCCGACACCGTCTCTCCGCGCTTCTGTCGTACTTGCGTTAGATCGGCAATGCCAGCGTCGGTAGCTTCTGAGTGATATTGCATGTAGAACTGCTCTTCCATCTGCTTCCACATCCGGACTGAATCTGGTGGCAGCGAGGTGTACCACCCAAAAGCTGAACCTGTGAGAGATTGCGCAAAAAACCTCACACGTAACTGGTCCGATGCTGAAATCATGCCTAACTGTGCCAAGTATCGGCTCACATGCTCAATTGAACTAGACCCCTCTGATCCACTAAACTTTGAAAACTCAGGGAGCCGATACTTGGGCGGTAGGGGAATCAAATCATACTCGTTGGGGTACGGCTTGGAATAGCCGATTGCCCTCCTCTTTGGAACCATGCCGAACTGGTCCCTCAAGATTGCACTGATCTGGTCCACAGTGTTAGTTGCAGGGGCCGAGCTTTGCTGATTCGTTGCGGTGGCATATTTAGCTAGCCACGCCTGCTTCTCAGGATCCGATCCAGAAATCCCTCCTGCTGTTCCAGAAATCCCTCCTGTTGTAATCTGGTTCGTGGGCGCCAAGTTATTGCAGTCTGGCACGTACGTGCACGTGTATCCGTGCGAGATTTCCTTAGGTGGTTCGTGCAGGAACTGGTAATCGCTAGGATCGCCTCCGACCTTGTATACGACGTACGCCGGCGAACTCGGCGGCTCTGGAGCTGCTAGCGCGAACGGCAGCTGCGGCCTGGTCTGGAACGGTATCTCTCCTTGGTGAGTCCCTAGGGTAGGTCCTGACGGAGAGTACTGATGCAACGCGCTCGAAAGCGTTCACCAGGCTCTCAGAATGACGGTGGAGCGAATGCGCCACCATGTAATTAATTTCCTGGCGCAGAGCTCTGGTGCGTTCTTCTGAAGAAGTAGACAGATCCACTTCATCGAGAGCGCCTTCGGCTGAGAACCCTTTCCACCTAATGCCATGTGTGCGGGTCCTCTCGAAAGAGCCGATGAGGTCGGCTTCGAAGAGAGCTTTGAGCTCATCATACTTCTTCTTATGCTCCTCAGTCAGATCTCCGTACGTGACTGGGTCTTCCGCCATCTCTGGTGCAGATGTTGATGCAGTTGATGTAGAAGAATGTCCCACCGGGCGTGCCAGAATGTGTTGCCTACCAAAGCCCACCGGCGAGCAGCGACAGGCAACACGTAGAGCCGGGAGGCTCCCAGGACTGCTGGTGGGCCCTGGTCCCTCGGGCGATGGCCCGCAATGCTCCGGCACACGTCCGAGCTGGTGCAAGGGCGTGCCACCTGACCTATACCTGGTCATGAAGGTGATGGATTGCTTCGACTAGTTTCCTGCATGGCATACACGTAAACATTAAATACGAGCCTCGATCGGCTCTCAGGTTGTCCTGTGAATCGGCTCAAGGAGCTGATCCACCCATGAATGGTATTGGATCTACGATAGCATGGTGGTCCTGCTTGATCAATACGAAGTGAAAACGATCTACGACGATCTAGGGTTTTCACCGCATAACCGGAACATCCTACACGTAGTTGAGCCTGGCAGATACGGAAGATAATAGAAAACCAGCCCTAAACAAGGCCTAAAAACCAACATAGAGTTGATTCCCGGAACATCCCATCTAGGACCAGCAAACTATACCTTACGTACTACTGGATCATTCAACCCGTTTGCAAGGCCTAACTATGCAGATATCAAACTAATCCTTGGGAAACAAGGAACGACCATAACAGATCAAATCTACTAAATAAAGACTAAGCAAGGTGCTGCCCTTACACCTGAGATAGGTGTAATGGCAGCTAGATATCTAGGGATAGCATAACTAAGCGAATACATCAAGATAATATCGATGCTAACCCTAACATATCTATGATAACAGCGTTGCTCGCCATCAACAAGGCTTCAGCACGAGCAACGCAGGAACAACGAATAAACTTGGTACTGCCTAGATCGCAAGATGCGATCTAGGCAGCATGGCGCTTACCCGGAAGAAACCCTCGAAACAAGGGGTGGCGATGCGTCTAGATTGGTTTGTTGTGAACGTGATCGTCCTCCTTTCTCAATAACCCTAGATACATATTTATAGTCCGTAGACTTTCTAACTTGGGAATAAACCCAACCGTGCACGAGCTAAACTCTATCTCTTATTTCTAACCGACACGTAGCCTACTATAATTTACAGATACACGGGCAATCTAGCCCAAACTCTTATACAAGGCCGGTTCAGGAATATTTTCCATGCATATTCTCTAAGCCCATCTCAATTACGGCCCACCTCTGACTTGGTTAAAATCTGGTGATAACAAGATGCTATTCCATCCTCTTGCCGCGTGGAGCCATATAGTGGCACCAACGCCCTCCCTGAGGTAATTTTTTTGACTATTATTTTGTCCTCTCGACTTTTTAAATATTTGTCGACTACTATTTTGCTGATATCCCTTGCGTAACTTCTTGTCGACATACTTTGTCCTTGTAGAATCATCTAGTTCTAGCTTCTCTTCCTCCTCTTACTGAAGGTGGGGAAGTCGAAGAACGGGTTGTTGTCACCGACGACAACCAGGGTACTTCTCGCCCTGAGAGTGAAATCGCGGGTTCTCAAAAATCCGCGGCCTCCTCTGAAAAAGAAGTTGAATCTGAGGCTACCGCATCGACACACTCCCTCCCCTCAGCTGTTTCTCCAAGGAACAAGAGAAAAAGGGATGAAGTTGCCGATTCCGGCACCTCCAAAGCCGGCGCACCTCCTGCCGAAGAAGTTGTTCCTACTGAAGAAGGGACAAGTTTCAACCCTGATGAAGATGCCCTTGTCAGCTCGTAGGTTCTTGTTGCTTTTTGTTGTTTGCTCCCGATATTTTGTCTATGTTGTTTCTTATATTGTCACCTTTTTGTTGTAGTGGTGACGAGGATGAAAATCCACCTATTGACGCGACTGCTCGAACGAGTACGTCTCGTACTTTAGTTGTCTCCGAAGCTCAACCTGATGGGGATGAAACCTCGCCTCCTCAGCAAGATATAGAGCATCCAACTCCAGTTGCGAGCCCCCGTGCCTCTTCACCAAAGAGAGCTAGGGTCGAGCCAGTCAAGGAGCCTACCCTGTTGATTGGTGGTTCAACGACTCCTTCAATGGATGATGTAAGTTTTCCCCTCTTCTTTTATGTTCCGAACATTTCCGTGCTTTCGACTCCCCTTTGGTTTTTGCTTGTTGCTGTCAAACTTTTGCTTCCTATTTTGATTTCTCTTTCTTTGGTTTTCTTTTCAGCCTTTGATGAAGGAATTTATCCGTCTCGGTACCCAATTCATCGGGTACCGTGACCATGCTAAGAAGCTTGAAGGTACTATTTTCCTGCCTCTTCTGCTGAATAAACTCTCATTCATTATTTTTTCATGACATTTTACTGTCGTTTGTTTTGCCAGACACTCTTGTGGAAGCTAACAAACGTGCTGATGCTCTTGCTCTTAAGTTGGAGCAAAGCGAAAAAGCTCGCAAGAAAGCTGAGTCAAACGCTGCCGCTGTCGAAGATCTTCGAAAAAGACTTCACAACGCGGAAACTTCTTTAAGCGAAAACATAGCTCAGCAGTCTGCTCGTGAAAAAGAAATCCTCACTCGCTTGGAGTCACAGAGTTGACGTTTTGTTAGTAAGTACTCAGATCGTTGCTATTTCTTCGGGTCATCATATTTTTCCTGGCGCGCTTTTTTGACAAGCTTCCTTTTGCTCATTTAGGGAAAACGCAACAAGACTTTGATCTAGAAAATCCTGAAGGTGATCGCCATCTCGACGCGCTCTCTCTCCTTGAGATTCACGGAGATGAGGCACGCTAGGGCCTTGCTGACGCTAGATCAGGTCTGTCGTGGCTTTTTCCCTACTTCCTCGCGAAGAAAGAAGAACCCGAGACTTTTACTGCTCTAGCCAAGTGCTTCATCTCTCAAGAAGATCTTGGGCTCGGTCTTCGACAAGAAGGCTTGAAGATTGGTGTTGAAGGCACCATCGCCTTGGTTGCTGACAACCAACAAGATATTGACTAGGTGAAAGTTGGTGATGTGAAGAAGATGGAGACGAAGAGGTGACAGTCTTTGATTAAGGCTGCCAAGCCAAAGTCGAAGCCAATCCTCACCTTCCTCGGATGGAAACCAACTCCCGCCCCTAGTTCATCGAAGCCAGAGGTCAAGTAGACCACCTTGTCTCTACTTTTGTTTTGTTTCTCTTTTGATGCTGTCGCCGTAGTAGCTTTGGTGACAACTGCCCCATTAGTTCACTAGGAACCCTCCTTTGTAATAGCTATGTAAATATCTGACCTCATCAATGAAAAGCTATGTTGCCGAGTTATTGATATCGAAATATTTCTCTCCAGTTGATTTTTGACAACTATACCGTGGTGCCTCATTCCTCGGATGCTTTGCCCGCTGTGTCTTCCTCGAAAAGGTCCTCCACTGTCGAGTTTATTGGGGGTTCTTCGAGTGCTGAACAAAATGAAGACTTGAACGAGCTCCGTCAACAACTGCAGTTGATGAAAAAGCAGTCTCTCGTGATGATGGAACAATCTTGAAGATCATCGGACAGGGAAAAACTTACTATTCAACAAGCTCGAGAAGCCATAGCGTTGAAGGAGACTGCGGTTGCTGAGGCTGCTGAAGCTGCTTCCCGAGAAAATTATATGCTTCAACTGATGAACGACTCCAGCTTGGATACGACGAGTATGCTTCGTAAATTTAATCATACTTTATTTTATTCTTACTGTTTTTTCTTTCTTGCTGATGCTTCCGATGAAACATGCTCTTTTTTGGATACCGCTGCCGAAGATCAGCGTGTTGAAGCCCGAACCAGTGTGCTTCTCAAGGTTGCCTTGGAGCATGGTTCCTATTTCTGGGTTACACCTGAGCGTACCCGCCAAATCATCAGATTTCAAGATCGCGCGGGTCAGGTCCGCGATTTTCTTGACTTCTGCACAAGGACATTATCCTTAGTTTATAGTACCATGTTCCCACGCAACAAAACGCCAGAAAACTCTTCCTGCTTTGATGGAGAAGTTCCGAGATGCCCCTCGAATTCCTGAATTTGTTCGAGCTCAACTATCTGCTGGGGCAAGATTTGCCATGATTATGATACAAATCTGCTACCCGAAGTTAGACCTGACTCAAATTGTCACCAAGTGTCTGGCCAGGCAGGCGAAGAGGAAAAGGAACATCGACAAAATCAACGACATTGTAGCCCCTATAGCAGAAGAGATGATGGACGAACTGCTTTGGATGGATGCTAAATTTTTTGTGAAAGGTAGCTATGCTGAACATAGAACTGGTGCTGCAAACAACGAAAATGTAAACATAGATGATATACTAGGTATCAACTGAAAGTTTATTTTTCTTTGTCAGATTTTTCTTGATGATGAGGTTATGTGTATTGTAAGTATAATCTATATTGCAAAGCCCCAGCGCCTTTTGTTGGCCGGTGCTCGAGCTATTTTTACGCCATGGTGAATTTTCTATTTTGCGGGAGTTCATATATATTTTGTTGCCGCGGGTTATGAGCCCCCGAGCCTGTCGATGAAAAAAGATGTATGTCACCAATATCTTTTTACTATATTGCAGCACCGCGAGCCCGCCTCATTAAAAACCTTTCAGCCCCACTCGGTGCCCTGAAAGGAAAAGAGTGCGCCTGAAAACTCGCGGGTGTTTCAGTACATTGTGTGTTTACAAAGAGGACTATATTTCGACTTCAAGCGTAAAAATGCCTGAGCAGCGCCACGTTCCAAGGATTTGGCTCGGCAACCCCTGTCTTCTTGTCCTTTATCCTGTATGCTCCTTCTTCGATTACTTCTGTGACGTTGTAAGGGCCAAGGCACGGCGACTCGAGTTTTTCATGGCTTTTTTGTGTGAGTCGAAGAACTAATTCGCCTACCTGAAAGGATCTTGGTCGCAAACGTCGACTGTGGTAGTTTTTTAGGTCATGCTGGTACTTAGTGATCCGTGATAACACTTCGTCTCAGGCTTCGTCGAGTGCATCGACATCATCCTCCAATGCTTTTCTTGAAGCTTCTTCGTCATATTCCGTTACTCTCGGAGAATCATGCTCTATTTCTATCGGCAATACTGCCTCAGCTCCATGGACCAGGAAAAACGGAGTTTCCTGTGTCGCTGTATTTGGTGTTGTTCGAATACTCCATAACACACTGGGCAACTCCTCTGGCCAAGTATGTCGAGCTTTTTCCAATGGTGCTAGCAGGCGCTTCTTGGTACCATTGCAGATGATACCATTGGCTTTCTCGACTTGGCCATTGGTCTGCGGGTGCGCAACTGATGCAAAGTGTAGTTTGATGCCTACCTCTGCACAATATGCCTTTAATTCCTTGGATGTGAAATTACTACCATTGTCTGTGACGATGCTATGAGGTACTCCAAACCAAAAAACGATACTTTTCACGAACTTGATTACAGACGCTCCGTCTGGTGAATTTATCGGCTTCGCTTCTATCCACTTGGTGAATTTGTCGACAGCGACGAGCATGTACTCGTATCCTCCTGGTGAGGCTTTGTGTAGTTTTCCCACCATATCGAGACCCCACTGAGCAAAGGGCCAAGACAACGGTATTGGCATCAATTCTGCTGCCGGAGAATGAGGTTTTGCGGCAAATCTCTGGCACGCGTCGCAAGTACGAACTATGTCTTTCGCATCCTCGATTGCTGTCAACCAATAAAATCCTGCTCTGAAAACCTTGGCTGCTATAGCTCAGCTGCTTGCGTGATGACCACATATTCCTTCGTGTACATCCTTCAGAATTAGCCTTCATTCTTCGGGTGTGACGCACCTTTGTAACACTCCCGAAATACTTCGTTTGTATAATTCCCCTTTGACCACAGTAAAGGCTTTGGAACGTCTGATAACTCGCCTTGCTTCAACTGGATCGTCGGGTATTTTTTTCTTAGGATGTATGATATGTATGCTTGCATCCATGGAATTTGTACCATCATTACTACGTCTAGTTCCTCTTCTTCTTCCAGTGCTGCTATTTTAGCCCCCGAGGGTTTCTCATCCCTCTCCTTCTTCTGTGGTTTCTTCGGCTTTGTAGATCTCTCGGTTATCTCCTCCCAGAACACGCCTGGTGGAATCGCGAGACACTTCTACCCAATGTTTGTAAGAACATCGGCTTCATCATTGCTTAGCATGCTAATGTGATTTACCTCGCACCCGTCAAACAGCTTTTCTAGCTCATTATACACTTCTTTGTATGCTATCATACTATCATTGACTGCATCGCATTGATTCATGACTTGCTGAGCCACCAATTGCGAGTCGCCAAAGATTTTTAATCGAGTTGCGCCACAAGCCTTCGCCATCTTCATCCCGTGTATAAGAGCTTCGTATTCTGCCTCATTGTTAGACGTGTTTGGAAACGTCATCCGTAAGACATACTTGTATTTTTTGCCTTGAGGTGATATTAGTATCACGCCTGCTCCGGCTCCCTCTAATCTCTTGGACCCATCGAAGTTCATAGTCCAGGTTCTCGATAAATCCGGGGGTCCCGTATTTTGTAGCTCCATCCACTCTGCGATGAAGTCTGGTAAAATTTGCAACTTTATTGCTTTTTATTTTTTTCGTATGTGATGTCCCGAGGGGAAAGCTCTATTCCACATAGGGAGACACGACCCGTAGCCTCTGGATTGTTTAATAAATTGGATAAAGGCGCCTCGTTGACTACTATTATCGGATGCGCCGAAAAATAGTGCCGCAGTTTTCTTGCGGTTGTGAACACTTCATATGCTAGCTTTTGGTACTGCGGATACCGCTGTTTTAAAGGCGATAAAACTTCACTTATGAAATATACTGGCCTTTGTACTCCATTGAGTTTTCCTTCCTCCTCTCTTTCGACTACGAGTGCTGTGCTGACCACCTGAGGTGTGGCTGCAATGTATAGCAAGAGGGGTTCCTTCTCCTTAGGCGCCACCAAGAGTGGTGGTGTCGAAATTGTGCGCTTGAGATCCTCGAAAGCTCTGTCTGCCTCTTCGTTCCATTGAAACCTCTCTCCTTGCTTGATCAGAGCATAGAACGGCAACGCCTTTTCTCCTTAGGATCCAAATTTATTCCGAGAATGAAAATAAAAAAACGAAAATAAAAGCACACAGACGCTCCAAGTAAAGTACATAAGATGTGACCGAATAAAAATATAGTTTCACAAGAGGTAACCTGATAAGTTGTTGATGAAGAAGGGGATGCCTTGGGCATCCCCAAGCTTAGACGCTTGAGTCTTCTTGAAATATGCAGGGATGAACCACGGGGGCATCCCCAAGCTTATACTTTTCACTCTTCTTGATCATATTATATCATCCTCCTCTCTTGATCCTTGAAAACTTCCTTCACACCAGACTCAAAGCAATCCCATTAGAGGGTTAGTGCATAATCAAAAATTCACATGTTCAGCAAGGACACAATCCTTCCCAACACTTCTGGACATTACCCAAGGTTACTGAAATTTAATGGAGCAAAGAAACCCACTCAAACACAGTAAAAGAGGCAATGCGAAATAAAAGGCAGAATCTGTCAAAACAGAATAGTCCGTAAAGACGAATTTTTTCGAGGCACTTAACATGCTCAGATGGAAAATCTCCAGTTGAATGAAAGTTGCGTACATATATGAGGATTACTCAAAAATTGTTTCAAGATCTTTAGATTTTTCTACAGAGAGAAAAACTCAAAACCGTGACAGCTAAAAATCTGTTTCTGTGCAGAAATCCAAATCTAGTATCAACTTTCTATCAAAGACTTTACTTGGCACCAAAATGAAATAAACATGATAAGGAGAGGTTGCTACAGTAGTAACAACTTCCAAGACACAACAAAACAGTAGCAAAATAAAAACATGGGTTATCTCCCAAGAAGTGCTTTCTTTATAGCCATTAAGATGGGCTTAGTAATTTTAATGATGCTCTCGCAAGAAATAAGAGTTGAAGCAAAAGAGAGCATCAAAAGCAAATAAGAAACACTTTTAAGTCTAACCCACTTCCTATGAAAAGGAATCTTGTAAATAAACAAGTCATGTAAGCATAATGCAATAAGCATAGTAAAACAAGACAAGCGCAACTTCAAGATTTTCAGCAAAAAGAGAGGTGTTTTAGTAACATGAAAATCCCTACAACCATATTGTCCTCTCTTATAAAGATTTTCAGTAGCATCATCAACAAACTCAACAATATAACTATCACATGAAACATTCTTATCATGAGCTACATGCATAAAATTATTACTCTCCACATAAGCATAGTCATTACTATTAATTGTAGTGGGAGCAAATTCAATAAAATAGCTATCATTATTATTCTCATCACCATAATCATAATATATAGGAGGCATATTGTAATCATAATTAATTTTCTCCTCCATGCTTGGGGGACTAAAAATATCATGCTCATCAAAACCAGCTTCCCCAAGCTTAGAATTTTCCATAGCATTAGCAACAATGGTGTTCAAAGCATTCATACTAATAACATTGCCATTAGTATGCATATAAAGTTCCATAGGTTTTTTAATTTTCTCTTCAAACACCTCATGTCCTAACTCAAGATAAATTTCATAAAGATCTCTAATTTTTTTGTTGTTTTCCATTAAGCTTAACTAGTGAAAATAAAAACAAGAAACAAAAAGATATAATTGCAGAATCTAAAGGAAATAGCTTCGAGCAATCACACACCAGCAACAGTGCTAGGAAATAGCTTAGTAGTCGGAGGATGTGAATACCTTTTACCTTACCTCCCCAGCAACGGCGCCAGAAAATAGCTTGATGTCTACGCACGCTTCTATTCCTGTAGACAGTGTTGGGCCTCCAAGAGCAGAGGTTTGTAGAACAGCAGCAAGTTTCCCTTAAGTGAATCACCCAAGGTTTATCGAACTCAGGGAGGTAGAGGTCAAAGATATCCCTCTCAAGCAACCCTGCAATTAAGATACAAGAAGTCTCTTGTGTCCCCAACACACCTAATACACTTGTCAGATGTATAGGTGCACTAGTTCGGCGAAGAGATAGTGAAATACAAGTAATATGGATGATTATAAGTAGTAATTGCAATCTGAAATAAAAATGGCAGCAAGCGAACATGTAGCAAAACTTGTTGGAAATGGTGTTTCAATACTTAGAAACAAGGTCTAGGGATCATACTTTCACTAGTGGACACTCTCAACAATGATCACATAATTGAATAAATAAATGCTACTCTCAAACACTCTCTCAAGCCGGAGCAAACAAGCTCCACAACATCATAAAGGAATCACACACGATGTGCACACTGTCACCATCACACCGTGGAGAGTAACTCCGGAGTTCATATTAAAATAACCTCTAGAGTGCATAATAGACAAGAGTAACATCTACATATTAAACTAGATTACAAAGCTCATGATCACATAAAGATCACACCATGGGAGAGAGAGATGAACCACATAGCTACCGGTAGAGCCCTCAGCCTCGGGGGAGAACTACTCCCTCCTCATCATGGGAGACAGCAACGGCGATGAAGATGGCGGTGGTGTCGATGGAGATGACTCCGGGGGCAATTCCCCGTCCCGGCGGCGTGCCGGAATAGAGAATTCTGTCCCACGAACTTGGCTTCGCGATGGCGGCGGCTACGTAAATTTTCATGGAATAAGACTGATATCTTTAGGGTTTTTGCATCTGGGAGAATATATAGGCGGAAGGGCGGCCTCGGAGGGGCCCCAGGGTGCCATCCCCACCTGGTGGCGCGGCCAGGGGTGGGCCCGCGCCCCCCTATGGTGTGGGAGCTCCTTGGCCCCCCTCTGGCCCTTCTCTGGCTCTCTGGGTCCGTCTCGGCAAAATATTGACTTCTGTCTTCGTGGGGTCGAATTCCGAGAATATTTCCTGTGTAGAATTTCTGAAACCAAAAACAGCAGAAAACAGGAACTGGCACTTCGGCATCTTGTTAATAGGTTAGTCCCGGAAAATGCATAAAAATGATATAAAGTGTATATAAAACATGTAAGTATTGTCATAAAACTAGCATGGAACATAAGAAATTATAGATACGTTGGAGACGTATCAGCGACCCACAGGATTACTGCTGCCATTACACATTCATGAATGGAAGTGGGATTCTGTAGGAATGGATTTCATAGCAGGATTGCCCAAATCAAGTAGAGGAAATGATTCTATTTGGGTAGTGGTCGTTAGATTAACAAGGCTAGCCCATTTCATCCCAGTCAAGACCACCTATCAAGACCCTAAGCTAGCTGAGTTATACATCTCAAGAATAGTCAGCCTGCACGGAACCCCAAAGTCAATTGTGTCAGATAGAGGATCCCAATTCACCTCAAGATTTTGACAGAAGGTACACGAAGGACTAGGAACCCGTCTGAATTTCAGTACAGCTTATCACCCGCAGACTGATGGACAGACCGAAAGAGTCAACCAGATACTGGAAGATATGTTAAGAGCCTGTGTGCTCGAATATGGAAGACCGCCTGCCTTACGCAGAATTCTCATACAACAACAGTTATCAAGCCAGTTTGCAAATGGCCCCCTTTGAAGCATTGTATGGAAGGAAGTGCCGTACCCCTCTGAACTAGTCAGAAGTCGGGGATAGTCAAGTCTTTGGACCCGATATTCTCCGAGAAGTGGAAGAGAAGGTTCACAAGATCCGTGAATACCTCAAGACTGCTCAATCAAGACAGAAGAGTTATGCCGGCAAGAGACGCCGAGAAATGACTTTCAATATCGGAGATTTTGTGTATCTCAAAGTATCACCCCTCAAAGGAATGCAGAGATTCCAACTCAGAGGAAAGCTTGCACCTAGATATGTCGGACCCTTCAAGAATCTGAGTCACCGAGGAGAAGTACCATATCAGCTTGAATTGCCAGAGGAAATGTCAGCTGTGCATAATGTGTTTCACCTATCATTACTTTGGAAGTGTTTAGGAGTTCCTGAGAAGACGGAGGTGTTCAAAAACATCGATCACAGATCGGTGGATATCAACAAGGACTTGACCTATCGTGAAGTACCCATTCGTATCTTGGAGGAGGCATTCCGAACCACCCACACCAGAAGTATCAAGTTCCTGAAGATTCAATGGAGCAATCATACTGAAGAGGAAGCCACTTGGGAGCGAGAAGAGGATATGAAGACTGAATTCCCAGATCTCTTTAGTTCCTAATTTTCTTTAAGATCTCGGGACGAGATCTTTTGTAAGGGGGAAGGGTTTGTAACATCCCAAGTTTTCAAGCAATAAATAAAATAGAATTCCATTATTCAAATTTTGGAACCAACAAAAACTTTTATAAAACTGATATGTGTGCATATAGAATTGATATGTGTGCATAGGGTAATGCATGATCCTTGTGCTATTGCCATGGTGATTGTTTGAAAATACTTGACAATGGGCTAAAACCCTAAACCATGAGGATTGTGATCAAAGAGAAGAAAAGAAGAAAAATAGAAAATGCCAAATCACCTCACTTATGTGCTTATGGCCATTTTTGCCAAATCATAACCTAAGCCATTTTGACTTGTCTCAATGGTTTGGAAAGGTTACTAACCACTTAACAACCACATTTGAATCAAAGAAACTCAAATCAACTCAAAGGAAAATTCAAAATCTCATCACATATGATAATGGTCAAAATTGCAAATTATATCAGGGTACCCACTTTGAGCCCCTGTATTAAGAGATTTCTATACTAAAAACTCCCAACTCTTTACACCTCATCCAAGACCTCATCAAGATGAACAACTTTGGTAAAGACCACCCCTGCAAATTCTTCCTAAATTTCTTAATATCATCAAGAAAAGTAGCAACATCAAAGCAGATTCTAGATTATGCCATATTTGGTTTTTCACAAATCAATTCCATTTGGCACACCACCACCACCATTGTGTGCCAAATAATATTTGAATCAACTCCACCAAAAATCTTTGCAAAATTCAAAAATATTTCTCATGCGGCCATTGTGTCGAACACCTAGTGGGCAAGCATCTACTTTAAGCACACGTGCTATTACCCAACAGATTTTGGCCTAAACCAGAGACCGAACCTGATCATTACTATACTCCTATGTCTCCTGGATCAAACCATGTCATTACTTTGATGATTAAAATGTGGAGGTGACCAGGCCGTGGCCATGCTGTGCCCCATGCACACCTCCATGCCATCTCTCCTCTCTAACCCCTCCCTTTTGCTTTAACCTTGTCCTGGAGCATCTCCCCTCTTCCCTGAGCAGGACCATGCCATCCCCTGGCACAGGAGAGGCCGGCATTGGCCAGCCCCGTACGCGTCCAGAGCGCCCAGGCGTGCCAGCCATGCGCGCTCACCACGCCCTGGACGCGCCAGAGCGCCAGCTAGCCCCGTCGCCTCCGTCCTTCCCTACCTCTCTACCTCTGCACAACGAATCACCACGCCAACGGCTAGCACCTAGACACACTCGAGCATCTACGCGTGCCCTGTCGCCGCTGCCCGCGTCAAAAGTCGCCGCCGGACCCGTGGCAGACGTCGCCTCCTCCCGAGCTATCCCATCTCGCTTTCTCTGCGCCAGCACGCTCCCGAGCATCGCCATGATGCTAGCCAGCCCACGCCATCCTCGCCTTGCCTCTTCGCAGCCCAGAGAAGCCACGCCATGGACGACCCGAGCGCACCGCCGCAGCACCATCGCCCGCTATAAATAGGACCTCCCCCTCTCCATTTGTTCACACCAGCAGCTTCTCCTCCCATCTCTGATTCTCCATGAGCACAGCCAAGCACCAATTTGATCCACAGAGCTCCAATCGTTCACCGGAGTACCGCGGAGCCGCCGCAGAAGGAGCCGGAGCTAGGAGCCACCTCAGGCGACGTCATCCGTACTGGAGCCGTCGTTCGCAATGCCGTCCTGCATCCACGCCGACGATCGCCGGAGCCTGGTTAGCCCTCTGACCCCATGCTGCTTGCCGCCAGTGAGGTTGTGCTCGCTGATACGTCCATTTTACATCACTATTTTATATCATAATTTACTGTTATTCATCGATATATTTCGTATTTAGAGGTGATACTTATGTTATTTCATCTATTTTGCATGTTTCATGATTGTTGGAGAATCGCGCACCGGAGTCAGGATTCTGCTGGAAAAAGCGCCGTCAGAATGCAATATTTCGGAAGATCAACAATTGACGGAAATTATACTAAAATCCTATTTTTCCAGAAGACGAAGAGAGCCAAAAGGAGGAGCCGAGGAGGGCCACCATGGCCCCCCCCATAGGCCGGCGCGGGCCCAGGCCTGGTCGCGCTGCCATGTGGGGAGGGGTCCCACAGCCCCCTCTGGCCTCCTCTCCTTCGCGTACTTCTTCGTCCCGAAAAACTAAGCTCCATAGGATAGTTGCGAAGAGTCACAGCCGCCTCTGCGGGGCAGAAAACACCAGAGAGAAAAGAGCTCTCCGGTAGGCTGAAATCTGTCGGGGAAATTCCCTCCGGAGGGGCAAATCGACGCCATCGTCACCGCCATCGAGCTGGACATCATTGGGATCATCATCACCATCATCTCCATCATCATCACCGCCATCTCCACCGCTGCACATCGTCACCGCTGTAACAATTAGGGTTGGATCTTGATTGTTTGATAGGGGAAACTCTCCCGGTATTGATTTCTACTTGTTATTGATGCTATTGAGTGAAACCATTGAACCAAGGTTTATGTTCAGATTGTTATTCATCATCATATCACCTCTGATCATGTTCCATATGATGTTTCGTGAGTAGTTCGTTTAGTTCTTGAGGACATGGGTGAAGTCTAAATGTTAGTAGTGAATTATGGTTGAGTAATATTCAATGTTATGATATTTAAGTTGTGGTGTTATTCTTCTAGTGGTGTCATGTGAACATCGACAACATGATACTTCACCTTTATGGGCCTAGGGGAATACATCTTGTACTCGTTTGCCAATTGCGGGGTTGCCGGAGTGACAGAAACCTAAACCCCCGTTGGTATATCGATGCAGGAGGGATAGCAGGATCTCAGAGTTTAAGGCTGTGGGTAGATTTATCTTAATTACTTTCTTGTAGTTGCGGATGCTTGCAAGGGGTATAATCACAAGTATGTATTAGTACTAGGAAGGGCGGTGCATTAGCATAGGTTCACCCACACAACACTTATCAAAACAATGAAGATTAATCAGCTATATGAAGCGAAAACATTAGACTAAATTCCCGTGTGTCCTCAAGAACGTTTGGTCATTATAAGTAAACAAACCGGCTTTTCCTTTGTGCTAAAAAGGATTGGGCCACTCGCTGCAATTATTACTCTTGCATTTTACTTACTCGTACTTTATTCATCTGCTATATCAAAACCCCCTGAATACTTGTCTGTGAGCATTTACAGTGAATCCTTCATCGAAACAGCTTGTCAACACCTTCTGCTCCTCGTTGGGTTCGACACTCTTACTTATCGAAAATACTACGATACACCCCCTATACTTGTGGGTCATCAAGACTATTTTCTGGCGCCGTTGCCGGGGAGTGAAGCGCTATTGGTAAGTGGAATTGGTAAGGGAAACTTTTACTCTTTGTGCTGATTTTATTTCTGCCTGCTGCTATAATTCATTATGGAGAGATCTTCTCTTGAATTTTTATTTGGAAAATCTACTACTACTGCAAAGGTAGTGGATGAGGCGACAAGTGAGAAAGAGGTTCCATACAAAATACCTATGAAAATTATTGAACGTGTTGTGGATAACCGCTATGAAGGGGATGGAAATGTCCATCCTGTTGATCATTTACTGTTCTTACATGAATTATGCGGTTTATTCAAGTGTGTAGGTATTGCTATGGATGAAGTTAGGAAGAAACTATTCTCTATATCGTTGTCTGGTAAAGCGGTGCATTGGTATAAATTATTGAATAATGGAGATTCTCTTGATTGGAAGGATATTGTGCCTCTATTCTATTCTAAATTCTATCCTCCAAGTGAAATTCACAAAGACTGGAACCGCATATATAACTTCTGGCCTCATGATGGAGAGAGTATTGCCCAAGCATGGGGGAGATTGAAGTCTCTAATGCTCAAATGCCCCATTCATGAGCTTCCTGGTAATATTATCATTGATAATTTCTATGCAAGACTTTCTTTTCAAGATAAGACCTTGCTGGATACTTCTTGTTCTGGATCATTTACACGCAACAAAGAAGAGTTTAAAAGGGACCTTCTTGATCGGATTCAGGAGAATACTGAAGGATGGGAGAACGACAAAGATAGAGAGTCAGGTATAAATTATGATTATAAATGCATTGAAGCTTTTATGGATACTGATAAATTTCGTAATATGAGTGCTACTTACGGTCTTGATTCTCAAGTCGTTGCAAATCTTTATAAAGCTTTTGCCTCTCATTATGAATTGCCTAAGAAGAATTTTGATAAGTATCATGAACCGTATAAAGATAAAATTGATTCAGCTATAAATAAATGTGTTGTAATTGAAACTGTTGATCATGTTCTTCCTGAAGCTTATATTGAAAAAACTCCTTCCCTGCTAAAATGAAGGAGTATTCTGTTATAAATAGTGTTGTTAATAAAAGTGAAAAGAAACCTGTAGAACCTGAAGAGCAAATAAAGGTTGAACCTGCAATTGCAATAGTTAAAGATCTTGTGACTGAAAATGTGGAAGATGGTCATATTATTTTTTGTGAAGATGCTTCTAATATTTTTTCGCATCCTAATAAGTCTAGGAAAACTAGTGTTCCTATGCTCTCTGTTAGAATTGGTGATCATTGTTATTATGGTTTATGTGATATTGGTGCAAGTATTAGTGCTATTCCTTATGAGCTTTACACGGAGATTATGCATGAAATTGGTTCTTGTGAACTTGAAGATATTGATGTGGTTATTCGACTAGCTAATAGAGAAACTATCTCTCCAATTGGTATTGTTCGAGATGTGGAAGTTCTATGTGGTAAGATTAAATATCCTGCAGACTTTTTGGTACTTGGTTCTGCTGCTAGTAAGCATTGTCCTATCATTTTTGGTATACCTTTTCTAAATACTTGTGGAGCTGTTATAGATTGCAAGAAAGAGAAAATTGTGACTAAATTTGCTGGTGAATCTTATGAGTTTAATTTCTCTAAATTTGCCAAAACTCCTTATAAAGCTGATTTGCCTAATAATGATTTTAGAGTTGAACAGTGTGCATCCATTGCTCTTGCTCCTAATAATCCTTTGCAGCAACATTTGGAGGATAGTGAGAGTTAAGTTTTTAGGGAAGAAAGAAATGAGCTTGATGAAATTTTCCTTCGTCAACCTATTCTTAAGCATGATTTACCGGTTGAAGTTCTAGGTACAACACCACCACCAAAGGAAGATCCTGTTTTTGATTTAAAACCATTGCCTGATAATCTTAAGTATGCTCATATTGATGATAAGAAAATATATCCTGTTATTATTAGTTCTAAGCTTTCAGAGTTTGAAGAAGAAAGGTTATTGGAAATATTGAAGAAACACCGAGGAGCTATTGGCTACACTCTTGATGACTTGAAGGGGATTTCTCCCTCTATTTGCCAACATGCCATTAATATGGAAGATGATGCAAAGCCTGTTGTTGAACATCAGCATCGTCTAATTCCTAAAATGAAGGATGTGGTAAGGAATGAGGTATTAAAACTTCTTGAAGATGGTATTATATATCCTATTGCTGATAGTAGATGGGTTAGTCCTGTGCATTGTGTTCCTAAGAAAGGAGGAATGACTGTTGTACCTAATGATAATGATGAGCTCATCCCTCAAAGAGTTGTTGTAGGGTATAGAATGTGCATTGATTATCGAAAAGTTAATAAGGTTACTAAGAAAGATCATTACCCTTTACCTTTTATTGATCAAATGTTAGAAAGGTTATCTAAAAATACTCATTTTTGCTTTCTTGATGGTTATTCTGGGTTTTCAAAAATTGCTGTTAAAACTAAGGATCAAGAGAAAACCACTTTCACTTGTCCCTATGGAACTTATGCTTATAGACGCATGCCTTTTGGTTTATGTAATGCTCCTGCTACTTTTCAAAGATGCATGTCTGCTATTTTTCATGGCTTTTGCGAGAATATTGTAGAGGTATTCATGGATGATTTTTCTGTCTATGGGAATTCTTTTGACAATTGCTTGCGAAACCTTGATAAAGTTTTGCAGAGATGTGAAGAAACTAACCTTGTTCTTAATTGGGAGAAGTGCCACTTTATGGTTAATGAAGGAATCGTATTGGGACATAAAATTTCTGAGAGATGTATTGAAGTTGATAGAGCTAAAGTTGAAGCAATTGAGAAAATGCCCTATCCTTGGGATGTTAAAGGTATTCGTAGTATTCTTGGTCATGCCAGGTTTTATAGGAGATTTATTAAAGACTTCTCCAAGATTTCAAAACCTCTTACTAATCTTCTTCAAAAAGATGTACCTTTTGTTTTTGATGATGATTGTAAGGAAGCTTTTGAGACTCTAAAGAAAGCCTTAACAACTGCTCCTATAGTTGAACCTCCTGATTGGAACTTACCTTTTGAAATTATGTGTGATGCTAGTGATTTTGCTGTAGGTGCTGTTCTTGGACAGCGAGTAGATAAAAAATTGAATGTTATTCATTATGCTAGTAAAACTCTTGATGCTGCTCAAAGAAATTTTGCTACAACTGAAAAAGAATTGTTAGCTGTAGTCTTTTCTTGTGACAAGTTTAGATCCTATATTGTTGATTCAAAAGTTACAATTCATACTGATCATGCTGCAATTAGATACCTTATGCAAAAGAAAGATGCTAAGCCAAGGCTTATTAGATGGGTGCTTCTGTTGCAAGAATTTGATTTGCATATTATAGATAGGAAGGGTGCTGATAATCCTGTTGCTGATAACTTGTCTAGATTGGAAAATATTGCTTATGATCCTGTTCCTGTTAATGATAGTTTTCCAAATGAACAATTGGCTGTAATAAAGGTGAGCTCGCGAGATAGCCCTTGGTATGCTGATTATGCTAACTTTATTGTTTCCAAGTACTTGCCTCCAACCTTTTCAGCTCAGCAAAGGAGGAAATTCTTTTACGACTTGAGGCATTATTTTCGGGATGACCCACACTTATATAAAGGAGTGGATGGTATTCTGCGAAGATGTGTTCCCGAATATGAACAACAAGAGATATTGAGTAAGTGTCATGGTAGTGCTTATGGAGGACATCACGCCGGAGATAGAACCGCGCAAAAGGTTCTACAATCAGGTTTTTATTGGCCAACTCTCTTCAAAGATGCAAGAAGGTTTATTTTATCTTGTGATGAATGTCAAAGGGTTGGTAATATCTTGTCAACACCCGGATTTTTAAGTCCGAATGCCTATTATGTCATACATCGCAATCCCAGGAATATTGTTGTTGCGAGGCATAATAGTTAAGTATCACAGTCATCATTCATTACAAACCATATTGTCTTACAATTGGAATCACATCATCCATATTACACGAATAGTTGATCTATTGATCAACGAACAAACACAAGTTCACATAGCGGAAGCGTAAGATACAAGGACTCTCTAGTCCACAGGCCAACGCTTGATGTCGGAAGACTCCTAGTTGTCGTAGGCGTCCTGCTGATCATCTCCTTGTTCATCTTCATACTCTGGCCATTTGAATAGCCAGGGACAAAGCCGTGAGTACTTTAAGTACTCGCAAACTAATACTAATGTAAGTGCTAGACATTCTAGTAAGGTTTGCTAAGCTCTAGTTTATTTGCATAAAGCCAGTTTTAGTTCACAAGTATTTGAGAAAAGCTTATTCAAGTACTAACTAACTCAAGTGGGAACATTAGTGTCATTCCCACCATTCGAGTGGTGATTTCAATTCAATTCACCACAAGTCATTTCACCATCTTCTTTCAACATCATTTTCAAAGATATGACATCGGAAACTGTATGGCCTTTCCAACCGTCCGTAACCGTGGACGCGGCTATTCGAATAGATTGACACTCTGCAGAGGTTGCACACTTGTGCCACAACATTTGATTTCATCCGTCGGGATTACCCCGAATCATCGTAACACAGTACGCGGATCATCAACCATAACCTTTCACTTACAAATCCTAGTATGAGCACCTCTCCCCATGAGCTTGGCCTCCCAGTGAAGACCAACTGTCAACCTGGGAACTGCACAGGGCTTGGCCGTACAATTCACCTCAATTTCACATCATTTCTCAACAACGGAGGCAGCCTCAAGCGTAACCCCTATGACGTGTGTTCAGAGGGAACCCATACTAAGATGCATAAACTTCCAGTTAAGCCCTACCCATAATCAGGTATTGTGGGGGTACTTACTAATTGGAAAGGTATCGCATTCAAACCAATATCATGTTTATCAAAAAAAATCACTATCTTCTCTTGGTCATATTCACCTTCAAAAAAATCTTTCAATGAAATGCTTCCATTCCAAGGTTTCAAATTCACTTCAAGTCACATTGTTCCCATCTAGAGTAGTCAAGTTTTATTTCATTAGCACTAGCTCTAATTCATGAGGGGTGCTATCTTGCTTTGCTTGATTGAGAATAACTTCACTACTCTAGTAACCTCTTGTACTTTGACCAAAGTTAACTATAAAAGTAACTTCTTGAGAAAACAAGTAAAAACTTGTAATGTATAAACTTGGGATAGGCTTATGTAAGAAAAGGTAAGATTCATGGTGCCTTGCCCCAAGGGGCTTTGCACTTTGCAAGAATATTAGCTTGCCTTGGTAGTTCTCAAAATTCTCCTCCTCCTCCTCTTGGTAGCAACCTTCTTCTTCGGTGTACTCTCCGGTGCTAGCGTCTAAATTTGAATACGAGTATAATTACTCACTAATTCAATGGCTATTCCATGTATCACATATAAAAACACAAACTATTCTATGCACACAAATAATCTAATTAGGGTGCATGGGTTGTGTTACTTGAGGAGAATTTACTTCTTTTTATTTAATATGTAAATGATAGTTTCCATAGGGTTCTTGAGAAATAATTTCCTCTCATTGAAATCTTCTTAAGATTTAATTTCTCAAACAATCATATATGAACTTATGTTGACCTAAGTCACACATTCATCATTATCATTTGAGAAAATAATTTAATTGAGGTAGACCACATCATACCATTTAATAGTGCTACATATGATTTAAATCTCTAAGTAATTCATATAAGTGAGTTTGGCCAGGGGTCCAAACATCACATGAATTCATTTGAGACAAAGTTTAAATGAAGTATAAGACTTCATATGAATTACTTAATAGTTTTGGACAATATCAACTAGTTAAACTAGCCATTTTATCCATTAATTAAACTAGGGCATGATCATGCAAAGTGACCACACCATTTTATTGCATAATCAATCAGTGTAAGTCAAATGTGAGCTATTAGAGTTGGAATCAACTTAATATCTATTTTGGTTGATTTTTAATAATTGTTTGAATAGGGAAAAGTCCCTGCCTTCTTCTTTTTATCAAATTAATTCTACAACTAATCTGGTCATGGGACCAGTGGCATTGTGTAGATATTTTCATTAGCTTTCCAACAATATAAAATTCATTGAATTTGGTTAAGCCAATTTGAAACTATTTAATTTCAAAGTTTGGGCAGTATTGAAATTCATTTGGAATTGATTAATTGAGATTTGAATTAAATAAGCCGGCGGGAAAGCTAACTGGGCCGAAAGGGTTTAAAACGGCCCAAGGCCAGCCCACCACGCGTCTGTGCCCGCGTGGGCTGCCTGACAGGAGGGCTCCACCCGTCAGCGAGTTTTAAAACCCGAAGCGGTATGGATCAACGTGAGGCGTAGGATTAGAAAGCAGATCGACGGCTCAGAGCCATCGTCTTCTCCGGCGAGATGCCGAGTGTCTGGCGGTGAGGGTAGGGGGTCGGAGAGCTTACGGCGGCTCCAGCGAGGGTTGGCAGTATGCTCGACGAAGTTGTGGACGACGGCGAGCCTCCTGGTAGCAGTGGCGTCGCCTGAGGTGGTCGGGATCGCCGGCGATTGCTATAGAGCTTCCGCGGCGGTGAGCTTCCGATTGGCCTTGCTCCGTTGATGATTCGATGGGTGGAGTGGTGGTGGAGAGTCAAGGATGGGAGGGGAGGGTGATGGTGTGTCTGGATTGCTCAGGGGAGCTCGGTATTTATAGAGGCGAGTGAGGGTTGCGGGGCAGGGTGGTGGTCGACATGGGCGCGGCGATTCCGGCGAGTGGTCGAGCTAGGCGAGGGTGCGGCGGTGCTCTACACCGGTGACAGCGCGGTCAGGCGACGTCTGAATAGCTCGCATTGTTTCCATGTCTGGCAGCGGCGTTCACGGGATTTCCTTCTCCTTCTCCGGCGGCAGCGGTCCAGGGTCTGGTCGTGGGCATGTCTGGCGGTGTCGTGGTGTCACGGCGATGCTCAACGGCTAGCAAGCGGGGCCAGGGCGAGCGCGAGCGAGTGGGACGGCGCGTGTCCAGTGCATGTCCACGGCGTGCACACTCGCGACATGAGCGGCATCCTGGCGCGTTCTGGGCACGCTGTCTCCGGCGAGCTCATGGCGTCTACGGCGACAAGGCCATTGCTAGGCGAGGTAGAAGGGTGAGGTGGAGCGGTTGGACACCAGGGCCAGAGGTGGAGAGTGAGGGGGAGAGGGGTGGCTCGACATGGCCGGCATGGCCATGTCATGCATGCTAGGGTTTGCCTCCCTAGGTTACTATGTGGTATTATGTGAGAGAGGGGACAGGGGAACCATTTAGAGTAGGTTTGGGGTAGATTAGAGCTAGGTAGATCACTATTTCAAATAGTGTCAAATAGTTCCATAGATGCTATTTGTCCAAATTTGATTTAATTCAAATGGTTGCAAGTGTTGAATTGTGAGTGTCTCAAAGAGTTAGAAATGATCAGAGGTGGTGAGGTGTGGTGGTGGAATTTTTGAATTCAAAGAATTGCCAAAAATTGATAAGTGGGAGATTGT
The DNA here is from genome assembly GCF_019359855.2 of Lolium perenne. Classification (NCBI taxonomy): domain Eukaryota; kingdom Viridiplantae; phylum Streptophyta; class Magnoliopsida; order Poales; family Poaceae; genus Lolium; species Lolium perenne. The sequence continues at coordinate 261,947,711 of NC_067247.2, forward strand.
TACATATGTTAAAATGTTGCAACTTTGGTTGAGCATAGCTCTTGATCAAGAAAGAATTTGGCATGGTGATCTTTACAAAAAGTGTTCACCTTGATGTTGACTTGGATGTGGTGCAAAGAGTTAGCAAGGTTTGGTTTGAGAAAATTGAATTGCAATGGCTCAAAGTAGTGATCAGACTATAATTTGCAGTTTTGACCATTATCATATGTGAGCAAGTTTTGTATTTGAAAACCATTTGATTTGTGATTCTTTGATTCCAAAAGTTGTAATAAGTGTTTATAAACATTATTCAACTAATGGTGAAGACCAAATTGGTCTAGGGTCAAAATTTATAAAAATGCCATAGAGCATATGTGAGGGTTTTTAGGGTTTTGCATTTATTTGATTTTCTTCCTCTTTTTGATCTATTTGGTTTGTGATCTTCTCATGATCACTTTAGGGTTTTAGGGTTTATCTTATACACATAATAACACTCATTATGGCATATCAATCAAATGCACAAGTCCTATGCAGGGCACTATATGCAATTTAAAAAGTTTTTGTTGGTTTGAAAATTTGCTCTCTGGAATTCTTCTAACTTCCTTTTATTGAAATTTGGGATGTTACAAACCCTTCCCCCTTACAAAAGATCCCGTCCCGAGATCGAAAAGAAAGTTAGGTACTAAAGAGATCTGGGTACTCCTTCTTCATGAAGTCTTCGCGTTCCCATGTGGCTTCATCCTCGGTATGATTGCTCCATCGTATCTTCAGAAACTTGATGCTTCGGGTGCGGGTGGTCCGGTAAGCTTCTTCCAGGATGCGAATCGGCACTTCGCGGTAAGTTAAGTCCTGGTTGATATCCACCGATAGGTGATCAATGTTCTTGAACACTTTGGTCTTCTCAGGGACTTCAAGGCATTTCCGGAGGAGTGAGATATGAAACACGTCGTGCACAGCCGACATTTCTTCAGGTAGCTCCAGTTGATAAGATACTTCTCCTCGGCGGCTGAGGACTTTGAAAGGTCCGACATATCGGGGTGCGAGCTTTCCTTTCAGTTGGAATCTCTGCATTCCTTTCAAGGGGGATACCTTGAGATAGACGAAGTCTCCGATCTCGAAGGTCATCTCCCGATGTCTCTTGTCGGCGTAGCTCTTCTGTCTCGATTGCGCAGTCTTGAGGTACTCGCGAATCTTGTGTACTTTCTCTTCGGCTTCACGAAGAACATTTGGGCCAAAAACTTGGCTTTCTCCGACTTCCGACCAGTTCAGGGGGGTACGGCACTTCCTTCCGTACAAGGCTTCAAAGGGGGCCATCTGTAGGCTAGCTTGGTAGCTGTTGTTGTAAGAGAATTCTGCGTAAGGTAAGGAGTCTTCCCACTTGGATCTGTATTCCAGTACACATGCTCTCAGCATGTCCTCCAGTATCTGGTTGACTCTCTCAGTCTGTCCGTCGGTCTGAGGGTGATAGGCGGTGCTGAAATTCAGACGGGTGCCTAGTCCTTCATGCACTTTCTGCCAGAATCTTGAGGTGAACTGTGATCCTCTATCTGACACTATCGATTTCGGGGTTCCGTGCAGGGCGACTATTCTGGAGATGTATAGTTCAGCTAACTTTGGGCCTTGGTAGGTGGTTTTGACGGCGATGAAATGGCCGACTTTGGTCAATCTATCGATAACTACCCATATTGAATCATTGCCTTTGTTGGATTTGGGCAGTCCGGTTAAAGTCCATTCCTACGGAGTCCCATTTCCATTCTGGAATCTGGAGGGGTTGTAACAGTCCGGTGGGTCGTTGATGTTCTCCCTTGACTCTTTGACAGATGTCACACTTGGCGATGTAGCTGCCGATCTCTCTCTTCATTCCATGCCACTAGAATTGCTCCTTCAGGTCTTGGTACATCTTGGTACCTCCGGGTGGATTGAATAAAGGGTGTCATGGGCTTCTTGCAGGATGACTTGTTTCAAGTCTGAGTCCGATGGTACGCAGAGACGTTCTTTGTACCAAAGAACTCCAGCTTCATCTATGGTGAATCCAGGGGCTTCTCCTGCGGCTATCTGTTTCTTGATTCCGTCGATGCTAGCGTTGTCCCTCTGGGCTTCCTTGATTTGGCTAACCAAGGTGGGTTGCAGTTCTATGCTGGCTAGGAATCCTTCACTAACAAGTTCAAGTCTGAACTGTTCAAACTCTTGATGCAAGCTGGGCTGTTCAGTTGCGAGCATGGAGTTCCACTGACACGGCAGTCGACTCAAAGCATCCGCTACCACATTGGCCTTGCCGGGGTGGTAGTGAATCTCCATGTCGTAATCCTTGATCAATTCGATCCATCGGGGTTGTCTCATGTTCAGCTCCTTCTGGGTGAATATGTATTTCAGGCTCTTGTGGTCGGAGTAGATTTCGCATCGATTACCCATGAGGTAATGACGCGAAACTTTCAAGGCTAGGACCACGGCTGCAAGCTCGAGATCATGGGTTGGGTAGTTCTGTTCATGTTGCTTTAGCTGTCTTGAAAGGTAGGATACAACCTTGCCTTCTTGCATAAGCACACATCCAAGACCAGTCTTGGAGGCGTCGCAATATACATCAAAGGGCTTTGCGATATCTGGCATTATCAGGATTGGGGCTGTTGTCAGTCTACTCTTGAGCTGTTGAAAGCTCTCTTCACACTTATCGGTCCACTAGAACTTTCTGTCCTTCTTCAACAGTTGGGTCATTGGTCGAGCGATGCTCGAAAAGCCTTCTACAAATCTGCGGTAATATCCGGCTAATCCAAGAAAAGCGCGGACCTCGGTTTGGGAGGTTGGGGCTTGCCATTCCATAACAGTTTTGATTTTGGCGAGATCTACGGCAATTCCTCCTGCAGACAAGATGTGTCCCAGGAATCCAACTTCTTCCAACCAAAATTCACACTTGCTGAACTTGGCGCACAACTGGTGCTGCCTAAGGGTTTCTAGGATAGTCTCCAAATGTTGTTCATGTTCCTCTTCGGACTTGGAGTACACAAGGATGTCATCGATGAAAACAACGACAAACTTGTCCAAAAAGTTCATGAAGACCTTATTCATGAGATTCATGAAATAAGCGGGGGCATTGGTCAGTCCAAACGACATGACGTTGTACTCGTACAACCCATATCTGGTGGTGAAGGCAGTCTTTGGTATGTCGGTGGCTCGGATTTTCAGCTGATGATATCCAGTTCTAAGGTCTATCTTGGAGAAAACTCTGGCTCCGGTGAGTTGATCAAACAAGTCTTCTATCTTGGGTAGGGGGTATTTGTTTTTGATGGTGACATCGTTAAGCTTACGATAGTCCGTACATAAACGATTTGCACCATCCTTCTTGTCCACAAACAAAACTGGTGATCTCCAGGGGGATGCACTAGGTCTAATCAGACCTTTGGCCAACATATCATCTATTTGTTTCTTCAGCTCCACAAGCTCGGTTGCGTTCATGCTGTAGGCTCTCTGGGCTATGGGTCCAGTTCTGGGGATTAACTCGATGATGAACTCGATATCCCGATCCGGGGGCATACCGGGTAGATCATCCGGAAACACATCAGGGTAGCGACAAACGACCCTGATTTGATCCAGAGTTGGCTTGGATACACTTTGGTTGCAGGTGAATTTTCTGGGTAGTTTTTCAGAGACGTGCTCTACTACGATACCGGTGCTGCTAGTCATGGTTATGGCTTTCTTGGCACAGTCTATCAATCCATTGTGTTTTGACATCCAGTCCATTCCTAGTATGACTTCCAAACCTTTGGTTCCCAGTATGATTAGATTGGCATAGAAATCTACATCATGGATTTTGATAGGTACATTTTTGCAAAATTTTCTGGCTTTGGTGGTTGATCCGGGGATTTGAACTATCATAACATGCTTCAAACTGAGGGGTTGAATTTTACTTGTTGATGCAAAGTCTTCGGTGACAAAAGAATGAGATGCTCCGGAATCAAACAACACTCTGGCAGGGATGTGGTTGACAGAAAACATACCCAGTACAACATCTGGTGCTTCCTGGGCTTCTTCGGCGTTCATGTGGTAGAGGTGGCCGTTGCGGTTATTGGGGTTGTTGGGGGCGAACTTCTTGCTGGTGGAGACACGGCGTGGCTGCTGAGCAGGTGCCGCGGTGTTGCCGGCGAGCTTGGCAAGACGCTTGGGACACTCGTTGGAGTAGTGCCCCACTACACCACACTCATAGCAAGTGATGGTGGTCTTGTCCTGCTTGTTCGCAACGGGGACGGCGTTGCTTCCGGTTCTGGGAGCGGTGTTGGTGTTGTTGTTGTTGTTGTTGTTGGGGGCTCTGGGCGGAGCGCGGTTGTAGTAGTTGTTGTTGTTGTAGTTGTTATTGTAGCCTCCTGGCTTGGAGTTTCCTCCACTCCGGTTCTGATAACCGGGGCGCGAGTTCTGCATCGGTGGCTTGTTGTTTCTCGGAGTGAAACCTCCGCTTGAGCTAGGGCGATACTTTTGGGGGTGGCTTGATCCACTTTGATTCGCCATGCGGCGCTTGCGGTTCTCATTGGCTTGGTTCAACTTGCCCTCCATCTGGATGGCGGAGTCAACAAGGGCTTCAAGGTCAGCGAAGGGGATGTTGACGAGGACAGTCTGCATCTCATCATGCAGTCCGTTCAGGAATCTCTCCTTCCTCTTCTCAACGGTGTCGGTCTCATCAGGGGCATACCTCGACAGTGTGAGAAACCTGTCGCGGTATTCTACCACCGTCATGCGACCTTGTTTCAGTTCACGGAACTCATCCCTCATCTTTTTGATAAGACCCGGGGGTACATGGTACTTGCAGAACTTGAGCTTGAAATCCTCCCAAGTCATGAACTGACCCCCGTTCATGGCACGGGTGCTTGTCCACCAAGCGCGGGCTGGTCCAGCGAGATAGTGAGTGGCAAACAAGACTTTCTCGTTGGCTTCCACTCCGGCTACTTCCAGGTTGTTCTCCATAGTCTGGAGCCAGTCATCGGCATCGAGGGGTTCCTCGGTCTTGCTAAACACCGGAGGGTTGGTGTTCTGGAAGTTCTTGAGCTTGGATCCAGGGTGGTCATGATTTCCATGGCCTTGATTGGCAATGTTCTGCAAAGCGTTGAGGTTGGCTTGGCGTTCAGCTCTTTCTGTCTCCCTGTCGGCAAGCAAGGTCTGCAACAGTTGCAACATCGCGTCATTGGTGCGATTGGGAGGGGCCATCTGAAGATATAGAAGATCATGAGATGAGAGGGAACATTCTATGGTTCATTTTGGTTAAGTTTGAAAACATTTGAAAACTTTGTAATCTTTTCATGACAAACATAACATTCATTCATTCATTCAACACATAGTACAAACTAACACACTCATACTCCAATGGTTTTAAGAACCATTCTCATGCTACGATACAAAGGACGGGATACAACTCACACCTACTATAGGTGAAACTAGTGCAACTACTCCTCATCCTCGACGTCGATCGGGACGTAGTCGTCAGGTCCTGCCTCCAGGAACTCGTAGTCCTCCTCCTCGGTGAACTCGTCCTCCTCAAAGTCGTCGTCGTCGCTCAGGAAGGCTCTTCCTCCCTGAAGGTCGATGCCTCCATCATCATCCTCCAGCTCTCTGATCTGATCCTCCTGGGCCTTGACAGTGGCCTCAAGTGATGCTATCTTGGCGCGAAGGCGCACAATCGTAGCGTCCTTCTTGGCACGCTGCTGGCGAAGGCTCTTGCGGTCGTTGTTGAGTAGCTTGATCGCCTCACCCTGCTCGATGATGTGAGCATGGGTCTGGTTCGCGTAAGCGCGAGTGGCGTCGAGGTCCTTCTGAGTCTGGTAGAGCATGAAGTCCAGGTGCTCAGCATGGTGCCTCAACTCCGGGTGCGGCTGCAGCTCTATGGGCACTCCCATGGCATCACGCCTCACGAGATGCGCGTAGCGCGAAGCGAGGATGCGCACCACGTTCTGTCCACAGAGGCGCGCAAGTGCCTCCTGAAGGCCACGTGCGAGTCCGTCGAGCCAGTTGCTCTCGCGGAAGGAGAAGAGGATCCTCTCCGAGGTGGGAGGCTCCATCTTGCCCCTCAAGTCGGCAGTGATCACCCACTGCAACTCTCCTCCGGGCGTGTCGTCCAGCTGAACCCCGTGGAACTCGGGGTGTGGGCGCCCAAGGAAGTCAGAGACGGCGTTGAGGTCGTGCTCAAAGATCAAGCTCCCTCCGTTCCCAAGCTGGTAAAACTTGGTGTTGATGGGTTCATTCGGCTCCATCTGAAAGGGAATTGGATGAGTAAGTTAGAGAGTGTAAAGTGTGGCAAAATTTTAAGTAGATTCAAATAAGATAGAACATGATTCATCAAATTTTGGCAAAGTCTCAAAGACAAGAGCGTAAGTAAATTTTCACAAATATTTCTTCATTTGATTTTCAAAGTTAAGTTTTTCAGAACGCCCATTCTAACTAAGGTCTTCTAAGGTCAAACAATGGCTCTGATACCAACTTGTCAACACCCGGATTTTTAAGTCCGAATGCCTATTATGTCATACATCGCAATCCCAGGAATATTGTTGTTGCGAGGCATAATAGTTAAGTATCACAGTCATCATTCATTACAAACCATATTGTCTTACAATTGGAATCACATCATCCATATTACACGAATAGTTGATCTATTGATCAACGAACAAACACAAGTTCACATAGCGGAAGCGTAAGATACAAGGACTCTCTAGTCCACAGGCCAACTCTTGACGTCGGAAGACTCCTAGTTGTCGTAGGCGTCCTGCTGATCATCTCCTTGTTCATCTTCATACTCTGGCCATTTGAATAGCCAGGGACAAAGCTGTGAGTACTTTAAGTACTCGCAAACTAATACTAATGTAAGTGCTAGACATTCTAGTAAGGTTTGCTAAGCTCTAGTTTATTTGCATAAAGCCAGTTTTAGTTCACAAGTATTTGAGAAAAGCTTATTCAAGTACTAACTAACTCAAGTGGGAACATTAGTGTCATTCCCACCATTCGAGTGGTGATTTCAATTCAATTCACCACAAGTCATTTCACCATCTTCTTTCAACATCATTTTCAAAGATATGACATCGGAAATTGTATGGCCTTTCCAACCGTCTGTAACCGTGGACGCGGCTATTTGAATAGATTGACACTCTGCAGAGGTTGCACACTTGTGCCACAACATTTGATTTCATCCGTCGGGATTACCCCGAATCATCGTAACACAGTACGCGGATCATCAACCATAACCTTTCACTTACAAATCCTAGTATGAGCACCTCTCCCCATGAGCTTGGCCTCCCAGTGAAGACCAACTGTCAACCTGGGAACTGCACAGGGCTTGGCCGTACAATTCACCTCAATTTCACATCATTTCTCAACAACGGAGGCAGCCTCAAGCGTAACCCCTATGACGTGTGTTCAGAGGGAACCCATACTAAGATGCATAAACTTCCAGTTAAGCCCTACCCATAATCAGGTATTGTGGGGGTACTTACTAATTGGAAAGGTATCGCATTCAAACCAATATCATGTTTATCAAAAAAAATCACTATCTTCTCTTGGTCATATTCACCTTCAAAAAAATCTTTCAATGAAATGCTTCCATTCCAAGGTTTCAAATTCACTTCAAGTCACATTGTTCCCATCTAGAGTAGTCAAGTTTTATTTCATTAGCACTAGCTCTAATTCATGAGGGGTGCTATCTTGCTTTGCTTGATTGAGAATAACTTCACTACTCTAGTAACCTCTTGTACTTTGACCAAAGTTAACTATAAAAGTAACTTCTTGAGAAAACAAGTAAAAACTTGTAATGTATAAACTTGGGATAGGCTTATGTAAGAAAAGGTAAGATTCATGGTGCCTTGCCCCAAGGGGCTTTGCACTTTGCAAGAATATTAGCTTGCCTTGGTAGTTCTCAAAATTCTCCTCCTCCTCCTCTTGGTAGCAACCTTCTTCTTCGGTGTACTCTCCGGTGCTAGCGTCTAAATTTGAATACGAGTATAATTACTCACTAATTCAATGGCTATTCCATGTATCACATATAAACACACAAACTATTCTATGCACACAAATAATCTAATTAGGGTGCATGGGTTGTGTTACTTGAGGAGAATTTACTTCTTTTTATTTAATATGTAAATGATAGTTTCCATAGGGTTCTTGAGAAATAATTTCCTCTCATTGAAATCTTCTTAAGATTTAATTTCTCAAACAATCATATATGAACTTATGTTGACCTAAGTCACACATTCATCATTATCATTTGAGAAAATGATTTAATTGAGGTAGACCACCTCATACCATTTAATAGTGCTACATATGATTTAAATCTCTAAGTAATTCATATAAGTGAGTTTGGCCAGGGGTCCAAACATCACATGAATTCATTTGACACAAAGTTTAAATGAAGTATAAGACTTCATATGAATTACTTAATAGTTTTGGACAATATCAACTAGTTAAACTAGCCATTTTCTCCATTAATTAAACTAGGGCATGATCATGCAAATTGACCACACCATTTTATTGCATAATCAATCAGTGTAAGTCAAATGTGAGCTATTAGAGTTGGAATCAACTTAATATCTATTTTGGTTGATTTTTAATAATTGTTTGAATAGGGAAAAGTCCCTGCCTTCTTCTTTTTATCAAATTAATTCTACAACTAATCTGGTCATGGGACCAGTGGCATTGTGTAGATATTTTCATTAGCTTTCCAACAATATAAAATTCATTGAATTTGGTTAAGCCAATTTGAAACTATTTAATTTCAAATTTTGGGCAGTATTGAAATTCATTTGGAATTGATTAATTGAGATTTGAATTAAATAGGCCGGCGGGAAAGCTAACTGGGCCGAAAGGGTTTAAAACGGCCCAAGGCCAGCCCACCACGCGTCTGTGCCCGCGTGGGCTGCCTAACAGGAGGGCTCCACCCGTCAGCGAGTTTTAAAACCCGAAGCGGTATGGATCAACGTGAGGCGAAGGATTAGAAAGCAGATCGACGGCTCAGAGCCATCGTCTTCTCCGGCGAGATGCCGAGTGTCTGGCGGCGAGGGTAGGGGGTCGGAGAGCTTACGGCGGCTCCAGCGAGGGTTGGCAGTATGCTCGACGAAGTTGTGGACGACGGCGAGCCTCCTGGTAGTAGTGGCGTCGCCTGAGGTGGTCGGGATCGCCGGCGATTGCTGCAGAGCTTCCGCGGCGGTGAGCTTCCGATTGGCCTTGCTCCGGCGACGATTCGATGGGTGGAGTGGTGGTGGAGAGTCAAGGATGGGAGGAGAGGGTGATGGTGTGCCTGGATTGCTCAGGGGAGCTCGGTATTTATAGAGGCGAGTGAGGGTTGCGGGGCAGGGTGGTGGTCGACATGGGCGCGGCGATTCCGGCGAGTGGTCGAGCTAGGCGAGGGTGCGGTGGTGCTCTACACGTCCAGGCGAAGCTAATGGCGGTGACGGCGCGGTCGGGCGACGTCTGAATAGCTCGCATTGTTTCCATGTCTGGCGGCGGCGTTCACGGGATTTCCTTCTCCTTCTCCGGCGGCGGTGGTCCAGGGTCTGGTCGTGGGCATGTCTGGCGGCGTCGTGGTGTCACGGCGATGCTCAACGGCTAGCAAGCGGGGCCAGGGCGAGCGCGAGCGAGTGGGATGGCGCGTGTCCAGTGCATGTCCACGGCGTGCACACTCGCGACATGAGCGGCATCCTGGCGCGTTCTGGGCGCGCTGTCTCCGGCGAGCTCACGGCGTCTACGGCGACAAGGCCATTGCTAGGCGAGGTAGAAGGGTGAGGTGGAGCGGTTGGACACCAGGGCCAGAGGTGGAGAGTGAGGGGGAGAGGGGTGGCTCGACATGGCCGGCATGGCCATGTCATGCATGCTAGGGTTTGCCTCCCTAGGTTACTATGTGGTATTAAGTGAGAGAGGGGACAAGGGAACCATTTAGAGTAGGTTTGGGGTAGATTAGAGCTAGGTAGATCACTATTTCAAATAGTGTCAAATAGTTCCATAGATGCTATTTGCAAAATTTGTCCAAATTTGATTTAATTCAAATGGTTGCAAGTGTTGAATTGTGAGTGTCTCAAAGAGTTAGAAATGATCAGAGGTGGTGAGGTGTGGTGGTGGAATTTTTGAATTCAAAGAATTGCCAAAAATTGATAAGTGGGAGATTGTTACATATGTTAAAATGTTGCAACTTTGGTTGAGCATAGCTCTTGATCAAGAAAGAATTTGGCATGGTGATCTTTACAAAAAGTGTTCACCTTGATGTTGACTTGGATGTGGTGCAAAGAGTTAGCAAGGTTTGGTTTGAGAAAATTGAATTGCAATGGCTCAAAGTAGTGATCAGACTATAATTTGCAGTTTTGACCATTATCATATGTGAGCAAGTTTTGTATTTGAAAACCATTTGATTTGTGATTCTTTGATTCCAAAAGTTGTAATAAGTGTTTAGAAACATTATTCAACTAATGGTGAAGAACAAATTGGTCTAGGGTAAAAATTTATAAAAATGCCATAGAGCATATGTGAGGGTTTTTAGGGTTTTGCATTTATTTGATTTTCTTCCTCTTTTTGATCTATTTGGTTTGTGATCTTCTCATGATCACTTTAGGGTTTTAGGGTTTATCTTATACACATAATAACACTCATCATGGCATATCAATCAAATGCACAAGTCCTATGCAGGGCACTATATGCAATTTAAAAAGTTTTTGTTGGTTTGAAATTTTGCTCTATGGAATTCTTCTAACTTTCTTTTATTGAAATTTGGGATGTTACATATCTCCAGACGCAATGAAACGCCTATGAATTATACTCATGTTATTGAACCATTCGATTGTTGGGGATTTGACTTCATGGGACCTTTCCCCTCTTCAGAAGGTAACACTCATATACTTGTTGTTGTTGATTATGTTACTAAATGGGTGGAAGCCATACCCACAAAAAGTGCTGATGGTGAGACCTCTTTAAGAATGCTTTTAGATATTATTTTTCCTAGATTTGGAGTTCCTAGATATCTTATGACTGATGGAGGTTCTCATTTTATTCATGGTGGTTTTCGAAAAACTCTTGCTAAATATGGTATTAATCATAGAATTGCTTCTGCTTATCATCCTCAAACTAGTAGGCAAGTAGAATTATCAAATAGAGAGATTAAATATATGTTGCAAAAGACTGTTAATAAATCTAGAAAGAATTGGGCTAGTAAATTGAAGGAAGCGCTATGGGCTTATAGAACTGCTTATAAAAATCCCATGGGTATGTCACCTTATAAAATGGTTTATGGAAAAGCTTGTCATTTACCTTTAGAACTAGAGCACAAAGCTTATTGGGCTGTAAGAGAACTAATAAAGATCCTAAACTTGCCGGTAAGAAGAGATTGCTACAATTGAGTTCTTTAGATGAATGGAGAAGTGAAGCTTATGAAAATGCTAAACTCTTTAAAGAGAAAGTTAAGAAATGGCATGATAGAATAATTATCAAAAGAGAATTTAATGTTGGAGATAAAGTCCTATTGTATCGGTCTCGTCTCAGATTTTTGCAGGAAAATTACTCTCAAAATGGGAAGGACCATATGTCATTGTGGAGGTGTATCGTTCAGGAGGAATTAAAATTAGTTCTCTGCAAGGCGATGCCACACAAGTGGTGAATGGACAAAGACTCAAGCATTATATCTCTGGAGATTCTTATAATGAAGATGTTGATGTTATTCGAGTGGTGACACCGGAAGCTTTCATCAAAGGTCAAATTGACAGTCCGGCAGAGTTCGACTTTGAATAGGTAACAGTATTGGTAATAAAAAGTTCGCGTTTAACTTTCCGAACAATGTTTTTGCTGTTTTGGAAAATATGAAAAATTACGAGATCGAAACGGAGTGGAGGAGACGCACAAAGGGCGTGCCCCCATAGGCCGGCGCGGGCCCCAGCCTGGCCGCGCCGCCCTATGAGGAGGCCTCCTCGCTGATCTTTTCCGACTCTGGTTCGACCTGCTATTTTTCTTTTGTCGTAAAAATTTCTTCTATATAACCCCCCGGACCCCTGGAGGTCCGTATATCGTTTTCTCGACGTGTTTTGTTTCGAGCTGTTTTCTGCCAGGACCTGTCTTTGATCTAGAAGCACCATGGTCTCCAACAACAAGGGCAAGGGGCTTTCGGATGAAGATATTCAAGATCCCGAGTGGAAAGAGGTGGACGAGAGTGGCAAGGAAGAAGATGAAGAAGAAGTGGAGGAAGACTCGCGTGCATACCCGCGTGCCACCGTCGCAAGCATCGAGGTGGTGGAAAACCCTTTCAGTACCAAGAAGAGCGCAAGAATTCGCACCGGAGGAAAGGTTCCACGTCACTACCTAGCTCCAAAGACATCTCCTCTAGGCACCTACAACCCCTTCCGCAATCTAATTTACAATAGTCAAATTGAAAGGGTTCCCAAGGCAGTATTGCCTAGCAATTGGGACATAGATCGTTCTAACACTGCAGGAAGGATGAAGCCTAAAGCTGAGGAGTGGGGAAACAACTCTAAGAGTTGGGATTCGTCGTCGGACATACTTCTTAACTGCGTCGAGCACAATTCGGAGATGATCCGCAACCTCATGTACAAGATTGATGAGCTTCAGGAGCTTGTTGAGAAGCTTGTCAAGAATTCATCACCACCACCGCCGAAGGAGTAATTCATCATCGGTATTGGCATCCCCTTAGTTTGTTCCAAGCTTGGGGGAGTGCCGCGGTATCACATCATCACTATCTTTTACCTTTTTTTATTATCAAGTAGTGTCATATCATGAGTAGGGAAGTTATCATATAAGATGGGTTGCAGTGTGGAAGTATCTCTCCTTTAGTTGGTTGTCTATGTATCCCTTGGTGTGAGTTATCGTTATGGAATATTAATGAGAAGTCTTATCATTAACATATTGCACATCTTATTGTAGTTTGCAATCTCTGTTATATGGTTGATCTTGTTATTAGTATTGGGATCACTTTGGGAGCATTGAATAAATCTATTTGGTTTTGGCAAACTTAGCATTGGTCAATAGCAACAATACATTGAAGTTTAAGTAGAAAAGAGAAATACATGTAGTTGTTTCATTGTCTTTCTTTTTCTTGTTAGCTCTTAGCTTATTATTCTGAAGTTAAAATTGTTTGCGCTTACAAGGAAGATGCATGATTGTTTCTATCACATGTATATTTGTTTGTTTTCCTCAACTCTCATGCTTGCTAATCAACCTTGCTAGCCAAAAACCTGTACTGAGAGGGAATGCTTCTCGTGCATCCAAACCTTAACCCAAACCTATGCCATCAGTGTCCACCATACCTACCTACTACATGGTATTTTCTGCCATTCCAAGTAAATACTTCGTGTGCTACCTTTAAACAATTCAAAATTTATCATCTCTTATTTGTGTCAATATTTTATAGCTCATGAGGAAGTATGTGGTGTTTTATCTTTCAATCTTGCTGGGCAACTTTCACCAATGGACTAGTGGCTTCATCCACTTATCCAATAATTTTGCATAAAGAGCTGGCAATGGGGTGCCCAGCCCCAATTAATTAATCTTCATAATTTTACAAATAGACACTCCTCCATGGTATGTGATTGTTGGATGGCACCTGAGGATTTGGTTAGCCATGGCTTGAGAAAGCAAATGTGGGGAGGAGTGTCATCTAAATAAAACTAAAATAAAAAGACACACCTCCATGGTATGAGAATGATTGGAAGGCACCCGAGGATTCGATTAGCCATGGTTTGTGAAAGCAAAGGTTGGAAGGAGTGTCAGCCAAAAATAAATTTTATGGGAGCCGCTCTTCGAGAGTTTGTTTGGCAAGGGGGTTAGAGTACCCACTACCATTCGTTGACAACAACAAACACCTCTCAAAATTTAACTTTTATGCTCTCTATATGATTTCAAAACTGAAAAAGCTCTAGCACATGATTTTATCCCTGCTTCCCTCTGCGAAGGGCCTGTCTTTTACTTTATGTTCAGTCAGTAAACCTATTTCCCTCCATCTTAAGCAAGCATTTGAGTTGTTGTGATCAAACTATTTATATTGTGATCTACTTAATCATGCCTTTTACTCTTCCTTGTTTAGTACAAGTTTTATCTGAATGAATATAGCTTCAAAAGTTATCAATGATTATGAAGAGATTATTATGATTGAGTATGCAAGTTGTGCCATATAAGCTTTAACATAAGAGCGCTGCTCGATAGATAAGTACAATCTGTTAATTGTTCTCTGACCAAGAACGAAGTTTGCCATCACCAATTATGATTTCTTATGCACCTTTATTTGTGATTACCTTCTACTTGTTTCAAGTTGAATTATATGAGGAAGTTGTTCACTAGAATGTCTTGTGTGAATTAATATGATGCTTCTTGTCCGTATTTGGTTTATCGACTCTTCACTCCATAAACATGTCGTCCTGTTTACCGAGTTCAGTTTTGCTTGGGGACAAGCGAAGTCTAAGCTTGGGGGAGTTGTTACGTCCATTTTGCATCACTATTTTATATCATAATTTATTGTTATTCATTGATATATTTCATATTTAGAGGTGATACTTATGTTGTTTCATCTATTTTGCATGTTTCATGATTGTTGGAGAATCGCGCACCGGAGTCAGGATTCTGCTGGAAAAAGCGCCGTCAGAATGCAATATTTCGGAAGATCAACAATTGACGGAAATTATACTAAAAATCATATTTTTCCAGAAGACGAAGAGAGCCAAAAGGAGGAGCTGAGGAGGGCCACCATGGCCCCCCCATAGGCCGGCGTGGGCCCAGGCCTGGCCGCGCCGCCATGTGGGGAGGGGGCCCACATCCCCCTCTGGCCTCCTCTCCTTCACGTACTTCTTCGTCCCGAAAAACTAAGCTCCAGAAGATAGTCGCGAAGAGTCACAGCCGCCTCTGCGGGGCGGAAAACACCAGAGAGAAAAGAGCTCTCCGGCAGGCTGAAATCTGCCGGGGAAATTCCCTCCCGGAGGGGGAAATCGACGCCATCGTCACCGCCATCGAGCTGGACATCATTGGGATCATCGTTACCATCATCTCCATCATCATCACCGCCATCTCCACCGCTGCACATCGTCACCGCTGTAACAATTAGGGTTGGATTTTGATTGTTTGATAGGGGAAACTCTCCCGGTATTGATTTCTACTTGTTATTGATGCTATTGAGTGAAACCATTGAACCAAGGTTTATGTTTAGATTATTATTCATCATCATATCACCTCTGATCATGTTCCATATGATGTTTCGTGAGTAGTTCGTTTAGTTCTTGAGGACATGGGTGAAGTCTAAATGTTAGTAGTGAATTATGGTTGAGTAATATTCAATGTTATGATATTTAAGTTGTGGTGTTATTCTTCTAGTGGTGTCATGTGAACGTCGACTACATGATACTTCACCTTTATGGGCCTAGGGGAATACATCTTGTACTCGTTTGCCAATTGTGGGGTTGCCGGAGTGACAGAAACCTAAACCCCCGTTGGTATATCGATGCAGGAGGGATAGCAGGATCTCAGAGGTTAAGGCTGTGGTTAGATTTATCTTAATTACTTTCTTGTAGTTGCGGGTGCTTGCAAGGGGTATAATCACAAGTATGTATTAGTCCTAGGAAGGGCGGTGCATTAGCATAGGTTCACCCACACAACACTTATCAAAACATTGAAGATTAATCAGCTATATGAAGCGAAAGCATTAGACTAAATTCCCGTGTGTCCTCAAGAACGTTTGGTCATTATAAGTAAACAAACCGGCTTGTCCTTTGTGCTAAAAAGGATTGGGCCACTCGCTGCAATTATTACTCTCGCATTTTACTTACTCGTACTTTATTCATCTGCTATATCAAAACCCCCTGAATACTTGTCTGTGAGCATTTACAGTGAATCCTTCATCGAAACTGCTTGTCAGCACCTTCTGCTCCTCGTTGGGTTCGACACTCTTACTTATCAAAAATACTACGATACACCCCCTATACTTGTGGGTCATCACTCGTCGTCGACGACGAAGAGCGTGAGCCGTCCGATCGTCGTCTAATCCTACGTCCCACGTTTGAGCTTACCGTTTCGCTATTTAAGTGACACTGACGGGTGGAGCCCCTTTTCAGGAGGCCTGCTCGTGCGAGACGCGCAGTGGGCCGGCCTGCCTCATCTTCTCCCCTGGCCAAACTAGCTTTCCCGCGCGAGCCCAAATTTCAAATTTTGTTTTAATCCATTTCAGTTTGATTTCAATACTGAAGTCAAATTCAAATTTAAATTTAGAAAGATCTACAGAGCCAAATTTCATGAATTTGGTATTGTTGGAAATCTTATGAAAAGCTCTAACTTACCGCACTAGTTCCAACCCTAGATCTGTTGTAGAAGTAATGTAGCAAAAAAGAACAAGTCAGTACCTTTTTCAAATTCAAATAATTATAAAAAATCAACGATAAGTGATTTTGAGTTGATTCTAACTCTCATAAATCACATTTCACATACTCTACATGGATATGTAAAAACATAACATAGTTGTTTGCATGATCATGGGCTAGAGAAAATAGTGGCTAGGTGGCCATTTCTAGTCCATTTAAATCACCCAAAATTAATTGTTAAATAGTATGAGAGGTTTCCTCTCATTTAAATCTTTATCTCAAGTGATTCAATATGAGGAAATGATCTTAGCTATAGCACCTCATGCTTGATTACTTGGAGATATTAGATTATTACATAGTAGTATTTAAATTGCATGCGGTATAGTACCTCATTTAAATCTTTTTTTTCTCAAATAATAAAGCTAAAGTGTTTACCTAGGTCAACATAACCCCACACTTATGATTTGAGGAAATTAAATCTTAAAAAGATTCAATGAGAGGAAATTATTTTCTCTTACAAGTTTCCTTAAAAATAAAGCCAAACCCCTTGTAATTAAGGTTGTGATGATATGATGGTTGTGTGATCCATTTGTGTGTTAAGTTTAGCACTTAAGCCTTGTGTGGTGATTGTATACCTCGTATCCGTTTATAGACGCTAGTACCGAGGACTACTAGGAGGAGGAGGTCTTCTACCAAGAAGAAGAAGACAGCTTTGATGACTGTACCAATCAAGGCAAGCTATACTCTTGCAAGTTACCCAAGTGCAAGCTCTACTTGAGCAAGGCACCAATACATACTACTTTGTGTTTTACTTTCCAAGTCCCAGTTTTCATCTTACAAAGCTTTTACTTTGATTATCAAGGTTTACCATTATAGTTAACTTAAGTCTAGATATGGAGTAGTACAAGAACATCAAGGTTAGCCTAGAGAGCTACAAACTAGTTAGCACCCCTCATGACTAGTTGCTAGTGCTAAAACTAAAATTGATTACTCTAGATGCGAACATGTGAATCTTTGATTTTGAAAACCTTGGAATGATGAGTCATTCTATGGAAAGAATTTTGAAGGAAAAGGTGACTTGAATGACTTGGTGATTTTGATAAAAACTGATGATTGGGTTCGGATGCGATACCATTCCAATTCTTGAGTACCCCCACAATACCTGATTATGGGTAAGGCTTTAGCTGGAAATTTATATGTCTTAGTATGGGTTCCCTCTGAACAAGCGTCATAGAGGTTATGCCGAGGCTGCCTCTGTTAAAACTGAAATGACATGAAAAGAGTTGAATGTTCTACCCAAGCCCTGTGCAGTTCCCGGGATAGCGGATCCTTATCACCGGAAGGCCAAACTCATGGGGGAGGTGCCTATACTAGGATGTGTAAGTGAAAGGTTAAGGGTTGATGATCCGCATACTGAGTTATGATTATTCAGGGTTATCCCTGACGGATGTAATCAAATGTTGTGGCACAAGTGTGCAACCTCTGCAGAGTGTAAACCTATTCGAATAGCCGTGTCTACGATTATGGACGGTTGGATGGCCATACTGTTTCGTTGTCAGATGATTTCTAAAAATTAAAGATGGTTTGGAAGGTGAATTTGACTTGATCACAACAGAGTTATGGGAATGACCCTAATGTTCCCACTTGAGTTAAGTTAGGCAAATAAAGAGTCTTTTACTGTTAAATTGCTTATGAAATAAAATTGGCTTTATGCAAATAAACTTAGAGCTTAGAACACCCTCAACAAAATTGATCGTGCTTACATTAGTATTAGTTTGCGAGTACTTTAAAGTACTCATGGTTGTGTCCCTGGCTATTCAAATGGCCACACTATGAAGGACAGCGGGACGTCTACGATAACTAGGATCATCTTCTAACGTCAAGCGTTGCCTGTGGACTAGAGGGACTACTACTACTTCGCTTCCGCTATGTGTGTGTTTGTTGATCATTAGATCAACTATTATTGTAACACTACAAGGAAAAGCCTTATTGCTGGCGCACCAAAAACGGCTATTGCCGGCGCACCAGAGCCCTCCGGTGCGAACAGGCCGGTGGTAATGAGTTACTGCCGGCGCACCAGCAGGTGCGCCAGCAGTAACATGAATTATCCCCGGCGAACCAAGCCAGGTGCGCCGGCGGTATGATTTTTCAGTTTTTTTAAAAAAGGCCGATCTAGATCTAGATCTAGCTCGGGTTCGTCCTCGAAAACCATGAAAGTGGCATGTCGTTGTTGCGCCGAGGTAGGAGTAGGTGTAGGAGGCCGGAGTTGGAGGTGGAGGAGGAGGTGACCGGAGGTGGAGGAGGAGGAGGAGGATGTCACCGGAGGGTGGATGTCACCGGAGTAGGAGGAGGAGGTGGAGGAGGAGGAGGCCCGAGGTGTAGTATGAGGAGGAGGAGGAGGAGGAGTATGTCACCGGAGGGAGGATGTCACCGGAGTAGGAGGAGGAGGATGTCACCGGCGGAGGAGGCCTGAGGTTGAAGTAGCCGGAGGAGGCCCGAGGTTGAGGTCGCCGAAGGAGGTCGTCGTCGTCATCGTCGGAGGAGAAGGAGTAGGAGGAGCCCGTAAGGGAGGAGAAGAGGAGGAGGAGGAGGAGGAGGAGGAGAGGAGGAGGAGGAGAAGTGGAAGAGGAGGAGGCTAGTCTGCGCCTATATAGTAGAGGTTACTGCCGGCGCACGTAGTATGGTGGTGCGCCGGGGGTACTTTTTAATTTTTTTTCATCCAAATCTAAAACCTCAAAAAACTCTGTTTTCCTTTTCGAATTTTGTGAATCAAAAAAACGGTAAACAGCCGTAGGCCGTTGAATTCGAATAGGAAATTTCACGTAGATCGATTTTGATATAAAAAAGTTTTTCATCGGAGGTCGTATGCAACTAGAAAATCCGTTTTACCGAAAGATGACGCCATTTTGCATAATATATCGAAATTCATTTTTTACAATTTTGATGAAAGCTAGATTACATAATACATGGGCAGTTCAAAGGATTATATTTTTTGAATTTTTTATCATTTTCTTTTATTTTTTTCAAAACTGAAAAGGCGGTCCACGGGGGGGGGGGGGGTGTAGAGGGAAAATTATGGCTGCCCTTACCGCCGGCGCACCATTATGCTCCAGCACCGGCAATAAGAAACTTAACACCGGCGCGCCAACATGGTGGTGCGCCGGCAGTAAGGGGCTCGATTGTTCCGGTCTGGTCTGGTCCTCTTTGAAATTTATCGCCGGTGCATCTTTTTTTCTTGTGCGCCGGCAGTAAGCCTCCATCACCGGCGCGGCGACATATTGGTGCGCCGGCACTATTTGCCACCGGCGCATGGGTTTGCTGGTGCGTCGGTAGGCCTATTTCCATCTATAGGCCTTTTCCTAGTAGTGTAAGTGTGGATCATGTGATCTATTGTTGTAAAACGACTATGGTTTGTAATGAATGATGACTCTATGATATCAACTGTTATGTCTCGCAAAAACAATCTTCCTGGGATTGCGATGTATGGCATAATAGGCATCTGGACTTAAAAATCCAGGTGTTGACAGACACGAAGTGTAGACAAAACATATAGCAATTGGTGTAAAACAAGCATGGAACATCAAAAATTATAGATACGTTTGCAACGTATCAACATCACCAAGCTTAACTCCTCCTCGTCCTCGAGTAGGTAAGTGATAACAAAAATAACTTTTGAGGTGACATGCATCCAACACAATCTTGATCAAGTTATTGTAAAAGAATTCTGTGCTGGGATCAAAGTACTCTAAACATAGACATGATAGATATAATTCTAACAAAGAACTTAGCAAGTATGTTATAACATGAAGAGTAACTCAAACAAAGGTTCATGAATAATTGTGCATTGAAAGCAAATTTTTATTTACGAGCATAGATAAAACATAGCAAAGTGGTACTCAACATGTCCTTTATGAAGTAGCAAAACATAAATGCTAGGACACCTTTAAAGTTCAAAGGGTGATTACATACAAGTAATTTCAGAACAAGCAATAGCGTAATCATGAATCAATGATTAATAATTTTGGGACTATGCACATTATACTAAGAATGACAACTATGCTCTCTTAATTGGTGCATAAAGCAAGAAGATGAAGACTCAGCGTAAAAGTAAAAGAAAGGTCATTTGTAGAAGGAAGCAAAATTAACAAGTTTTATAAAGCTTCCAAAAAGTATGGTACTCATTAGCTTTGAGCTCTCATTACCCCTATCATAGGCATCTTGAATGGTTAAAGTTAATTTGAGGGCAAATATGAGCTATATGCTTGACAAATCACAAGTTGAAAATCTCATGCCCCTTGAATACGAGTACCTAAACCTCATGCTACTCAACTTAGATCCCAAATAAGTTCTTGTCATTGTAAGTATACATGTATCATTGAGAACCGCCAATATGTACCTCTTTCCCGATGATATGGAAGTACTCTTGTAGGAGCAATCCCATGCCAAAATGACAATACAAACAGACAATGAGCATCTTGATGACCCACAAGTATAGGGGATTGCAACAGTCTCCGAGCAAAGTAAAACCCAAATTTATCGATTTAACACAAGGGGAGCGAAGGAATATTTATAAGCTTTAACAAATGACTTGTCAATTCACCTGCCCCTGAAAATAGACTTGCTCGCAACAATTTATCACTAGTAACAGTTTTATAGCAGTGGTAGTAGTGAAGTAACAGCAGTAGCGAAATGAAAACAACAGTAGCGATGATTGCAGTAGACAACAGAATTAAAATACTCTAGGCACGGGGATGGATGAACGGGCGTTGCATGAATGACAGAGTCCATATAATAGCAAGACATATGCATTGCAAGTAATAATGATATAAGTATCCTAGCATAATATAACCATAGGCGTGTGTTCCTATTTAGTCGTGCGTGCTCGCCATGAGAAACTTGCACGACATCTTTTGTCCTACCATCCCGTTGCAGCGGGGCGTCAAGGGAAACTATTGGTAATTAAGGTACTCCTTTTAACAGAGTACCAGAGAAAAGCATTAACACTCCATGAACACATGTAATCCTCACATCATAGCCATCCCCGCCGTTTATCCCAATTTCTGTCACTTTGGGGCCTCGGGTTCCAGACAACAATATGTGTATACAACTTGCAGATATGATCAAAAACAATAATTATCATCATGATTCAATAACATGTTCAGATCTGAGATCATGGCACTCGGGCCCAAAGTGACAAGCATTAAGCATAACAAGTTGCAAGAATGTAAAAAATACTAACAACGGATACTAGGCACTATGCCCATAACAATCGTATAACTATTACATGACCAATCTCATCCAATCCCTACCATCCCCCTACAGCCTACAGCGGGGAATTACTCACACATGGATGGGGGAATCATGGATGGTTGCTGGAGAGGCATCAGTGATGGCGATGGCGATGATCTCCTCCAAATCCCCGTCCCGAAAGGGTGCCAGAACGGAGTTTCTGGTCCCTGATACGTCCAAAACGTATCTACTTTCCCGAACACTTTTTCTATTGTTTTGCCTCTAATTTGTGTATTTTGGATACAACTAACATGGACTAACGCTGTTTTCAGCAGAATTGCTCTGGTGTCTCGTTTTTGTGCAGAAATTCAACTTGCAGGAAAATCCCCGGAATTTATGTCGAAGGGCCTATTTTTCCGGAAGAATCACGGAGCCAGAAGGGCAGACCAGGGGGAGGCCCAGGCCCCCCGGACAACAGGCCGGCGCGGCCTGGAGGGGGGGCGCGCCGCCCTAGCGTGTGGCCCCCTCGGCCGGCCTCTGACGCCCCCCTCTGGACTACTTAAGGGTTTCGACCTAAAAACGCGAGACGAGAAGTCGAAGTCGCCAAAAAACCCTCCAGAACGCCGCCACATCGTGAAACTCCGTCTCGGGACCAGAAACTCCGTTCTGGCACTCCGCCGGGACGGAGAATTGGAGGAGATCATCGCCATCATCACCACCGACGCCTCTCCATCGACCAGCAATGTTTCCCCCATCCATGTGTGAGTAATTCCCCCGCTGTAGGCTGAAGGGGATGGTAGGGATTGGATGAGATTGGTCATGTAATAGCATAAGATTGTTAGGGCATAGTGCCTAGTGTCCGTAATTGGTACTTTGATGATATTGTTGCAACTTGTTATGCTTAATGCTTGTCACTAGGGCCCGAGTGCAATGATCTCAGATCTGAACATGTTATTGTTTCATGATGATATGCATTGTTTTACGATCTTACCTGCAAGTTGTATAGACATGTCGCTGTCCGGAACCCGAGGCCCCAAAGTGACAGAAATTGGGACAATCGGAGGGGAAGGCAGTGATGTGAGGATCACATGTGTTCACGGAGTGTTAATGCTTTGCTCCGGTACTCTATTAAAAGGAGTACCTTAATTTCCAGTAGATTCCCTAGAGGCCCGGCTGCCACCGGCTGGTAGGACAAAAGATGTTGTGCAAGTTTCTCATTGCGAGCACGTACGACTAAATATGGAACACATGCCTATGGATTGTTTAGTACTTGGACACCGTTTTATTACTATCTGCAAATGCCCTGCTTTGATTGTTACATGAGTTTCTCTCATCCATGCAACGCCCGTCATCCATCCATGTGCCTACAGTATTTTAATCCTGCTGTTTACTGTAATCACTACTGCTGTCTTTATTTCACTGCTACTGAAATCTCACTACTGCTACTGCTATAAAACTGTTACTACTGATAAACTCTTGCGAGCAAGTCTGTTTCCAGGTGCAGCTGAATTGACAACTCCGCTGTTAAGGCTTTCAAGTATTCTTTGTCTCCCCTTGTGTCGAATCAATAAATTGGGTTTTACTTCCCGCGAAGACTGTTGCGATCCCCTATACTTGTGGGTCATCAGTCCCCGGATTGGATTTCTGGTGGCGGCGGAGCAGCGGAACTCTTTCTGGAAAAACGTCGACCCCCCTCCCGGTATTTCTAGGTCAGAAGGCATATATAGTGCGAAGGAGAGGTCGAGGGGGTGGCCGAGGCGGCCAGACCACCCTAGGTGCAGCCAAGGCCTGGCCCGCGCCTAGGGTAGGTGTGGGCCCCTCGTGGCCCCCCTCCGTCTCGTCTTCTGGCTCCGTGAGTCTTCGGGTGAAATATGAATTTTGCGATATTTTTCCGGGCATTTTCCTGAAAGTTGGATTTCTGCAAAAAATGAGACACCAGAGAAATTCTGCTAAAACAGCATTAGTCTGCGTTAGTTGTATTCAAAACACACAAGATAGAGGGCAAACAACAGCGAAAGTGTTCAGGAAAGTAGATACGTTTTGGACGTATCAAATCCCCCCAAGCTTAGCTTATTGTTTGTCCTCAAGCAATTCAGAAACTTTCACGAACCTATTTGTTTCATATGATGTATATATTCTCATTACATGATCATATGCTTAGGAAATTCATAATAAGAACCATGCAACTAAGGATACTCAATAGTTATGCAAGCTTATGAAAAGATACCAACACAATAATAAGCAACATGAAACATAAACATATGCAGGATTGTAATGTTCATAATATGATATGATAAAGTGGTATCTCGCTTGCCCTATTTGTGGAGCAAAACATAAATGTCGGGGCACCTCTGAAGTTCAAGAAGACTAGAAGTAAAAATATCGGAAGATTCAAGCATCACAGTTATACCACAATTAATCTTATTCCTGGACAAGCACATTAAACTAAGAATGACATCTATGCTTTCAAGAAAGTGCTCGAAGAACGGATGGTGACTCAACATAAAAGTAAAAGATTGACCCCGCGCAGAGGGAAGTAAGACTGCTCATGTGCTAGAGCTTTTTCATTTCAAATGCAATAGGAGTGTTCAAAATACATATTTTGAGAAGTGCAACTCATGTCAACAGTAGTGATAAATAATATGGCTCATGCATAAAACTTCCTATAAGTTTACTTGCCTCATGCATAATATACTAATACTGCTCACACCTTGTCCTAATTAGCTTGGACTTCCATGGATTTTCATCACATACATATGTTTCAAACAAGTGTCACAATGGGGTACCTCCTTTCCTCCTGTACAAAGGTCCTAGGAGATGAATCTCATTTGATTTTTCAATTTTGATGAATCTCAACTTTTTGGACATCCATACCGGGAAAACAAGAACAACAAACATTTGGACTTTTGTCCAGCTGAAACTTCCACCATGTGAACATGGCTTTAGTTGGCGGCCCAATGTTCCTCTCTAACCATAGGCATACTCCAATCTTTTCAACTCATGGTAAATCTCCCTTATTTCAAACAAGATGAGCATGCATAGTAATTCACACGATATTCAACAAGGGCATATTGATGGTGTTCCCCATGACAACATGGTTATCACACAACAAACAACTTATAAGAACTAAAAATTCATAAGTAGCATAATCCTTAACACAATAGTTTTTTAGACTACTTTCCCATGAGCTATCTATACCTAATAATAAAAAAATAAAGCTTCTTGTTCGTCCGTTTTTTATTGCGCTAAAAGTTGTAAAAAATTACCCACCAATGCCACCCTTAAGTCATGTACCCGTTCGTTTAATTTTTTGTCCGTCGGTTAGTAGGCCCCACTATTTTCCCCACCCCAAATGAACCCACCGTGTTAAGAAAGGGGAAGAACGTGAGCAGTAGCTGCATCAGGCGATGATTGACGCGGACGCGAGCGACGGGCGGCCGGAGGGATGGAGGCGGACATGCTCGTGCCCAGCGGTTTTCCCCATGGCAGCGAGCGGGCGCGCAGCGCCATGGCCGGCTCTTCGCCGCTATGTTCGTCCATTATTTACGGAACTGCTAAACAACAGCTAGCTGATTTCCAATTGGTTTACAGTCATTTTTTGGACCGTACCTTCGTCTTTGAGATTCGGGCGCCAGGCCTCCCACGTGTCCATGTTTTTCCCGGATTTTTTCTTCTGGCGAAGGATCCGAACCCGCCTGGGAGACCCGTTAGCTGTGTCATTTTGAAATTAATTTTTGGTTTTTGGCCGCGTGCGTTTCTTTTCCGGTTAGTTTCTTTTTGGTGCTGGTCGAGATAGGAGAGTGGTCTGGGGTCGGAGACAGGGCGGCGCCTCCCGTCGCCATCCATCCTCCTCCCGTCTCCAGCCATCTTCGCCGGATGTCCAGGGACGGCGGAGGCAGGTCGAGAAGCAGGGACGACGGAGGCAGGAGGTTTTGCCGGCGGAGGTATGTTTTCTCGTGCCCCGCTCCGTGTTCCAGTTCACGTTTTCCTGCGGGATTTCGGATGAGGTCCGCGACTGCGAGAAATCTAGGGAGAAGGTTGTGGGACACAGCGGGGAGAAGGATGAGAGCCGCGTCCCTGAACAGATTAGGGGAGAAGGACGCGAGCCGGGCCGAGAGATTGTTAGGGAGAAGGATGGCAGCCGCGATTTGTTTGATTTCTGCTTAGACTAGAGAAATTGATGGGCGATTTGTGTGATTTAGTCTGTTGTTATCTTCTGCGAGCCCCCGCTAGAGTTTTCGTCTGTGATTTGTAGAGCGAATTTTATAGTGTATGTAGGTGGAGCTGCAGATGTGGGGATTCCTATTATGTTTTTTTTGTCAGTAATTGCAGTGATTTTGGTGTGTTGGTCTCATCTTTCATTTGACCCGGCTAGCTCGAGGGGGAGTCATGGAATGGAGCACATAGCCCCGGCCCTCGTAGTCACCATACCACATGCAACTGGGCGAGCCAGGGTTGCTGTAGCAACACCTGTCTGCGGTGCTTTGTGATGATTTACTGCGGTGGCGGGAGGAGTTGTTCCTTTAGGTCGGTTACCGCTAATCTTCCTTTGGATAGCTCTAGGCTGGCGGGTACAATGTCAGATGGTATACATCTTTTCAAATAATGTTTGCAGGGGGAGTGGAGATGAATGTTTTGCTTGTTTACCTGTGTTTTCAAGGATTTATTTCATGTGTTGTAAGTTTTGTGAATCAACATTTTAGGCAGTTAGCAATACAGTGGCAGTTAGCTATATACAGTGGTTTTTTTTCTCACTTTCAGTTATTCAGTCCAGCATGGTGTCACTTGTTTTTCCACATGTTATGATTGTTGTGGTCTTGGAAGGTAGTCTGTGTATTCATTAGTTACTGAAAGGATCATTTCTATGCGTCAGGAAATAGTAAGCTTACAGGAGATGGAATGCTATTTCTGTTGTTAGCCGTTTTTATGAAATTTCTATTTGTTAGCTGGGCTCTGCTGTTTCTCTACTTGTGTCTAATATAGTAGGGTTATATCAGACTATGTAATATGAGATCATTGATTTTGTATACTAGCTGCTGATCCCACATCGTAGAACTAGGATTTACATATCAATACGCACTAGGTATATATAGTTTTAATGAAGATGATTTAATATAGGGTAGTTAGCAATACATGATAGTACGAGATCATTTGTTTGCAGACACTAGGTATATTGTTTTGTTTGCATACACTATGTATATTTTTTATTTCCCTTTTCTTATGCTGTAACTTCGTGTGCTAGTTTTACAATTTTCATGCTTACATAGGGATTTTTTTATTTTGTAAATGTGCTAAAGTACTTTTGTTTTTGGATAATTTGTCACGATGTAGCTGACCATGGAAAGTATTATTCTGATGATGGGAACATTGAAGGAGACAGTGTATATAGCGACAGTGATGTGAGATCTTCCTTTGTATTTTTTGTATTCACGCTCATTATCTTTTGTTTCTCTCGTCTGTGTTTTTATACGGCTAAGCTGTGGTATGCTTTCTCTTTCTTGTGTGCAGGGTTTGGAATATAGAACAAGAGACACTATCTTAGATGATGCATTATTTGGGTTCTTCAGGAAACAAGTATGCTTTTTGTGTCCCTTGTTTCTTGACCATTTATCATCTTTCTTTGTGTGATGTTTTTTGTCGGTACTGCACTGTTTGTGTATTATTATTTGAGACCTTTTTATTGTTTGTATTTTGTCATCTACAGGCTGTTAAATCATTGAAGAGGAATTTCTCAGATTTTTGCATGGATGGTTCAGCAAACATGAAGGTATGTATGTTGCTTTATTGTGCATATATTTGTGGTGCTTATTCTGATCCTTCATCTCCGCTTTCTACTTTTTCGGCTTTTTTTTGCTGATGTGAATTTGTTAATAGGCTAAGCCGAACACACAGGATGGTGTCAGTAGGAATGTGTTCAGCAGATACTCAATAAAGTATTATGTTGAAGTAATAAGGAAGTTGACTGCAGAACAGAGATCTGTTATTGAAAAGTTTGGTTTTGGATGCCTGTTACTTCTTGATTTGTACGACATCCCATCACAGTTCGCTAGGTGGGTTGCTGATCGTGTGGACCCTGTGTGCTCTTAGATCATAGTGTGTTACAAACACATTGACATATCAAAGAGTATTGTCCATCTGATTCTTGGCCTGCCAAAAGATGGGTTGGAGGTTCCTTGTAACAGTGAGGAAGGCAGGGAGTTTATCTTGAGTCATTTTCACTTGTCTGAAATGCCTCATATCACTTTCTTCGGCAACAAATTATGCGGGTCTGAAGTATTAAGTGAGCATGATATGTTTATAACGCCCTCTATGTTTAATATTATTGCACGGCTCTTTTCCCCAATTGTTGATTCAAACCACTGGTTTGTTTTCGCCATCGATTTTGAGTTCAGTTTGTTCGCTTTCATTGATTCCTATCATCACAAGGACTCTAACTTTCACCATAGAATGAAGGATAATCTGGTTAGTTTTAATTTTGTAGTAATTCCCTTTTATTTTTCTTTTGTGATTATGCTTCCTTCTGTTATTTTCTCTGACAATTTGTTATATTATTTTGTATGCAGGTAGACAATTTCATCCACCTTTGGGAATTGATAATTAACAAGGAGCATAATTTTGCAAGTTTCAAAGTCATGTATCCCAATGTGCCTAAGCAACAGACGCCGTAAGATTCTTTACTTAAATTTGTTAGTGTCTCAGTAGTTTAATGTTTAGCCTAAATTCTATAAGTTATCTCTCTAATTATGTTACTGTATTTATTATCTTTAACGTCCTCGTCGTGTTTTTTGCCATTAACAGGCATGACTGTGGTATTTTTGCAATGAAATATATGGAGATTTGGAAGCCATTCCTTGACCTGCGCATGTATTTTTCCGACAATGACATCCTGAACATAAGGATTTAGTATGCAATCAAGCTTTACTTCCTTGGTGAAAATGAAGCAGATTTGAGACTAGTGACAGATTTCTATTCTCAGTGAGAGCCTGATAAGTGAAGCACGAGCGATAGATGAGGATTTACATGAGTTAGTTTTGTGATCTTGTTGTGGCTTCTATAGCTGTAAATTTGCAGTTTCATCAGTACTTATAGACGATGATGATATCTGGTAGGAATTCATTATGTAAATGCATGGACAGCGGTTGTTAGTTTGCAATTATGATGTAATTTTGAGAAATTACGTGTTAGTTGAACCATAGCCATAGAATCTAAACTCCTGGTTGTTATAGTCTTTCCTTGTAAAGCAGGCTTTTTCGAAATGTTTACTGATTTTGGTATCACATATATGTTGCATAGTTCATATTCTGTAACTATTGTACTAACAGATTGGAGTAGTATTTTTTCTATTCTACTATGTTGACATCATTTCCCACAGTAGTGGTTTGGTATTCTGGACAAGAACTTGACTCATAATGCTCTTCTACATTATCAGAGACTCTATGAGGCAGGGGTACGGTCATACCCTTTTCTCAGTCATTGTTAATTAGTATTTCACTTCTCAGTTATATCATTGATAGATTTTAATTCACTGTTTAATTATTGTCATTCTCTTTTGTCGGTCTCTTTGTCATTCTTAGTTATTTTGTCTTCAGTTTTAAGTTTCAGTTATCGAATTCGTTTTTGTCATTCAATTTTTAGTCTCTTATAGTAATATAGAACATTTTATCCTTTTGTCATTCCCTGGAATTCATTTTTCTTCATTCTTCAATATTTCTTTTGTCCTTCCCTGGAATTCATTTTTGTCATTCTTATTTATTTTGTCATTCCCTGGAATTCATTTTTCTTCAGTCTTCAATCCGTTGATTTGTCATTTTCTCGAATTTCTTTTCGTCAGTCTTGAACTCCTTTTACATTAGTCTTCAATATTTCTTTTGTTATCCCTGGAGTTCATTTCTCTTCATTCTTGATCTGAACTATTACTCTTTGTCATTCATAACAGGGGATGTATTCATTGTTAGTCATCACTTAGTACTTGTTCACTTCATTTTGATTCTGAGTTTTCAGTTTTAGTCTAAACTATTACTCTTTGTCATTCATAACTGGTGCATATATAGATCGGTGAAACAGATGTATGGTTGTTTCTGAAAAGTTTTACCTCATCAAAGTCCATGTCCTCAAATATGTTTTTGCCCCATGGATCGTCATTAAACATGGTATCTGAGTATGTGTCTTTCTGAAAAAGCAAGAATATTTTGTTAGGTTCTTTTCTTTTTTATATCCAGACAAGTAAAATTTTCACATTCATGCATCTCACATCTTTTTCTCGTAGAAAAGGATTGGGAAGTTCTCAGGCCCGTGTTTCTGAATTTTTCTGTATATGCACCAGTGCTACTGCAGGGGGTGTAGATTATGTAAAATTTGCCTTGGAGGAGCCCCGTAAAGGTGAAATCACCCTGCAACTTTTGTTTACACTTATTTTGAAAATATTAGTTTTCTTCTTTCAAGTTAGAGCTTTTGAACTTTTATTTTTTGTTTAGTTTGTTGTGTTACCTGTAAAGGCACGTGCTCATCACTATATCCATTGAACATTCCAGCTTTGGTATTCTGGAAGTCATCATTCTGAACCTGCAAAATAATATAATTAATTTTCAGTACAATAAAATATATTTGTTAGTCAAAAAGGCATGATTATTCATTATATTAAAACTTCATGTTTATTGATTTGTCCGTATCGACCTATTTTTCTTCTGATATCTCTTTTGTTATTATGTAAATATGTCTCTTTTGTTATTCTGTAAATCTCTACTGTTTTGTGTTTACACTTTAAAACTCAAGGTTTGGTACTTTCGTCATTGTTTCAGATGCTAATTATTTGGTATTTTTCCAGAAGATCCTACGGGTATCCAAAAGAAGAGGGTGCAAGGTACCTGATATCTTCTTATTTATTTGTAATAACATCATGCTCTACTATTCCTACCTAGATATCATGCAAGTGATTTAATCCTTTTTGTACGTTTGTCCATGTATGTGTTGTGGCATTATGCAATCCAAAAAGACATCCTATCGGAGATAATGTAACTTGATCTTGTGATTAGAGTTTAGTCGTTTGTATTTTGCAAAGATTTTGTAATTTCCTGTAGTATGCCATGCAGGCATGCAAACAAGTGCTAGAGTTTTTTCTTTCTTTCTATGATAACATATCTTGGAAACAGAGTAGTATTGTCTGCTGGTTTCTGCAAAATATCAGTTTGTCAGTAAAGCATGAGTATTTGCAGGATGAGCGATTATCTCTGCTCTAAGCCTGTTTGCCAACTCTTAATTGTGTATTCTGTGATGCGTAGACCTACATGTTCAAGTACGACTCCGTGCATGGCCAAGTACAATCAGATACTGGAACTCATGGGCAAGATTGGTTTTTCGGAAGTGAACTGACCTGGACAGATGTTGGTTGCAAGGGCCTGGTAAGATCAGAATCCAAGCCTGAGTTTCTATTTCTTTGTTCTTCTTCCTCTTCCTCCATGCCTCTTCTTCTCAATCTAGATCTAGTTTTCTTTTGGTCTTTCTCCTCTGCTTCTCCAATGAACGTGATCTCTTTTCTCAGTCTTTCTTGGAGAGGAAGAAGGTGTGAATCTGGGTACGGTGGAGGTTTGGAGGATGGGGTTGTTGGGAGCTTTATGTAGTTGGGCTGCACACACGAAACAGAGCCCACCAGAGAATGAGGCTTCGGCCCAAATGTGAAGCTCATGTTAGGCCACACGTGGGTAGCTTGAGGACTGAAAGAGAAAACGAGTGGGAAAACAACTGTTTTTGTGGAGTCGCTTTTGAATGAAACAGAAATGGGACAAATGATGTGGCCACACGTTATTGGCCAAAAAAAAACGAGTGTAAATGAATTGAAAAACAGCTGACTGTAAATTAGACAGTCCCTTCCTCTGGCCCTTGATGTGGCAGTCCGTGCGCATGAATATCTCGCAAGAGGGCCGCCGGACCCGCCTTCTCCCCGCTCACACCTCCTAGCTCTGCAGCCGCCGTCGGCCGGGAAGCCAGCAGCACACGCATGAACAAACATGCAGATGATTTTGGTGGTCCGCTCATCTCTATCTAAATTCAGAAGTCAGAGTCACGGCTAATTGAACTCACTGATGATTCAACGTGGGTTTTTGGCTTGGTGATCGCGAATGAGGCTGGTTACGCGCGGGACCGGATCAGGGCGTCCTTGCACAGGACGTCGCACCGCTTGATCTCGGCCGGCAGCGCCCGCCGGCCACGACGCGTACAACCGACGGCGATCAGACCGCAGATCGAAGATGATCTGCTTCCGCCGGAGCCCAGTTAAAGCCCACCGACTTCACCTGCCGCGAGCACGTCGCTGATCCGGTGATCAACGGCGAGCCATATGCTAGCGCCCTTTCCGGTTTCAAGAGCGATGGCAGTCACGACTCACGACTCGCCGACTCGGTGACTCGCGACGAAGACGAGAGGGGAGGATAGGAAACGCGTTTTGGCAAAAACGTAGAATAGTCGTTTTCCATAAAACTCGTTTTTCAGGTTTTCTGGAAGTCACGTTTTACTTATCCGCGATTTGTTTCAGCTAACCAAACAAAGTTTTACGTTGTTAGAGCTTCGAACGGGTTTTGAGAAATCGGGTTCTCCTATAACTCTGTAACCAAACAAGGCCTTTGTGTGCGAGCGACCTAGGCCCAAAAAACGACTAGGCCTAAAAAAAAGTTGGCCCGTTTGTGACACCAGGCAGCCACCTATTCGAATTTAATAGTAAAGAAGATAATTAATATCGTTGAATTCATATTAAAAAAATACTTTTTAATGATGCCAATTTTATACTAAATTATTTTGATTCTCTTCCATTCCATAAAATAAAATGTCTGGTCTCTGATCTATAGAAATAAAGATAAAGGAAAAAGGTTAGAGTTATTTTTAGTTAAAGAAAAACACAATAAACAAGGACGCATTATTCATTTGAATGCTAAAACATCGTGAAGCACCTACATTTATGTATACAAGTGCTAAATAAGAGTGTTCATGATTTTTAAAATGATACAGTCGACCGATCCTTGTGGAGCATTAAGAGCATCTCTAGCACAGCTCGTAAAGGGCCCAAAACCGAAAAATAACCGCCAATTTACGGGTTCGGGCCAAAAAATGGCGCCGATCAGTGATCGTAAACGAGGCAAAACTGAAAATATTTTTTCGGGCTGCGTTCGGTTCGCTCCGTCGGCCTGTATTTGTAGGGCCCGACGGAGCGGACTGAACACAGCTCGAACACAATCCCTACTTTGCACGCGAGGGAACTTTCAGCTCCTCCCAACCGCGCTGCCGCCGATCTGTGCGCCCTCACCTTCCTCTGCGCCGCCACCCTCCGATTTCTCCCCGATGAGTCTCGAATCGAGCCTGCCGGTCGCCATTGCTACCTCGCAGGCGCCGCCACCCTCTCCCGTGGTCGCCGGAGCTTCCGCCTCTCGACCAACCACCCCGGCGACCCCTGCCAACCCTGCGACCCCCGCGGAGGTAGCAACGATGGTCTCATCGACAAGCGGGGTGAAGCGGCGGCGCGTGGGAATGCATGTGGTCCCGCAATCCGGTGCCACGGCGGCCACCGGTGATGTCTCGGCAGTGGCAACAAAGCCGAAGGAAGCCCGTGCGAGACCGAAAAATTCGGCTCTGAAAAGGATGAAAGTGAAGGCGTCGACGAGCCGTGGCGCCCCTCCTCCGTTGCATCCCCGCCAACGCCGCCGCCGCCACCGGAAGCCACCGCGAACGTAGCCCAGGATGTGCTCGACGAGGGGTCAACAAGGTACACATCAATTCTTCCTCTGTTTTTTGATTGCGAGTAGATACTGAGGCCTCGTCCGATTAGGAACAAGAACGCCTCGTACATGGAGATGTTGGAGGAGGTGAACATTAACCCACTCCCTCCATTCGGCACCGGGATGGGCGGAGATGAGAACAATGGCGGGGACGAAGTGGAAGAAGGGGACGAAGGGGATGAAGTGGAAGATGAAGGGGATGGGGGTGTGGTGGAGGTCTCGGCCGATGGAAATAGGAAGAAGAGGCGGGCCAACAACTACACGGAGATTGAAGACGTCACTTTGTGCTGAGCTTGGGCCTCTGTGGGGATGGATGCCGTCTCCGGCACCGATCGAACAGGGAAGCGGTACTGGCAACGCATTGAGGACAAGTTCCATAAGCTTATGCCGCACGTTCGCCATCCTGTTGATCGCACGTACCGATCCCTCCAAGGTCGTTAGGACGCGATCAAACCGGCCTGCAACCGGTGGGCAACAACAATGGACCAAGTGGTGTCCAATCATCCTAGCGGCGCAACCGTTGACGAATATGTGAGTGCATATTTGGTTTGTATAATTGTAGTTTAGCTTTGGTGACATATTGACGATTACTTGGTTGCTTTTGCAAATGTAGGACCGCATTGCCGATGCGAGGTACAGAGACATGGCCGGCAAATGTGCTTCAGCACCTCCCCAAGTGGAAATTGAGGGATGAAGAAGTAGCACTGAAGAAAGCTGCAATGGTTGCGCTCGATGACACCGAGGACGAGGAGGGTCGGAACGCTGACAAGCCGGAGGGGAACAAGAAGGCGAAGGGAAGGCTCAGGCTCGAGGGGGAGGCTGCACTGTTGAGGGACAAGTTTGATCAAATGATGAAGTCGAAGGAGGTGATAGCGTCCAAGATTTTGGAGACCAAGCTTGTCATCATCGAGACGAAGAAGGAGGTGAGCCTTGCAAAGCTTGAAGCCAGCCGAGAGGAAGCAAGGAACAAGGTCAAGTTGGAGGAGATGAGGATCAATGTGAAGAAGTCCAAAACAATGAAGCAACTATTGGCCGAAGAGAGGGATATCATGATGATGAACACCAAGGACATGAATGAGCAACAACTGGAGTGGTGGAAGGAGGCCTCGCAGAGATCACGACAAGACGGAGACTAGCTCATCAAGAGGCAACTTGTGGTGGTGATGTGACTCCAGGAGGTGGTGGCGATGGTGCTGACGGCGGGCCAACCTCGGTTTGATGCCGACGGTGAGAGGAGATGGGGAACTATGAACTGTTTGCTTTGATTGTGTCATTTGTTGTATGCACTATGAACTATGCATGAATTGTTTGCATTTTATTGTGTCGTTTGTTCGATCATATGCAAAAAAATTCATAAACCCTATTTTTACGGGTCGGAAGCCGCTGGCGCGAAACAGAGCCCGTAAACCAAAACTGTAAAACTGAATATTCTGTTTTACAGTTTTCGTTTATGGGCTCTGTTGTGCGCCAGCCATTTTACGACCCGAATATGCCAGTTCGGTAAACTGAACTTCACTTTTTCAGTTCGTGTTTTTATGGGCTCTGCTAGAGATGCTCTAAGCATGCCTCTCTGCATGCAGTTAACTGAACTTTTTGTCTGTGGAACTGTCAACACCCGGATTTTTAAGTCCAGATGCCTATTATGCCATTCCTCGCAATCCCAGGAATATTGTTTTTGTGAGACATAATAGATTGATATCACAACACATCATTTATTACAACACATAATCGTCTTACACATAAAGGATCACATGATCCAGTCTCATTACAATAATAGAAGTTCTATTTATTCATTACATAACACATAGCGGAAGCGAAAGTAGCGTAGTAGTAGTCCATCTATTACACAGGCAACTGTTGACGTCAGGAGTGGTCCTAGTTGTCGTAGACGTCCTGCTGTCCTTCTTCCGGGCTCTGGTACTCGTCTTCATAGTCTGGCCATTTGAATAGCCAGGGACACAGCCATGAGTACTTTAAAGTACTCGCAAACTAATACTCAGGTAAATACTATCAACTATATTAAGGGGGTTCTAAGCTCTAGTTTCATTTGCATAAAGCCAGTTTTATTTCATAAGCACTTTAGTAATAAAAAATCCTCATTTGCGTAACTAACTCAAGTGGGAACATTAGTGTCATTCCCACAACTCAGTTGTGATTCAAAGTCAAAGTCACTTTTCAATTCAAATCACAAGTCACCATTCATATTTTTAGAAAAGTTCTGATGACGGAACAATATGGCCTTTCCAACTGTCCATAACCGCGGACGCGGCTATTCGAATAGGTTTAACTCTGCAGAGGTTGTACACTTGTGCCACAACAATTGCAATAGTTCGTCAGGGGTAACTGGCCCTGATTTATCGTACGCAGTACGCGAACTACCAATCCTAACCTTTCATTTACATACTCTAGTATAGGCACCTCTCCCCATGAGCTTGGCCTCCCAGTGAAGACACGCGGTCAGCCTGGGAACTGCACAGGGCTTGGGCCGGACATTCACCTCATTTCACGTCATTTCACATCACTTCACCAGTACGGAGGCAGCCTCGGCATAACCCCTATGACGCTTGTTTAGAGGGAACCCATACTAAAATACATAAGTTTCCAGCTAAGCCTTACCCAAATTCAGGTATTGTGGGGGTACTTGTAAAATTGGAATGGTATCGCATCCGAACCCAACCATCAGTGTTTTTGTAAAATCTCACCAAGTCATTCACCATTTATATTCACCTTCAAAATCTCTCAATAGAATGACTCATCATTCCAAGGTTTTCAAAGTCATTTCAATTCACAAGTTCCCAACTAGAGTAGTCACTTTTAATATTGAGCACTAGCCACTAGTTATGAGGGGTGCTAAGTATCTTGGAGCTTGCTAGGCTAAGTGTGATTCTCTTGTACTACTCTATAATTCAACCAAGTGAATCATAATTCAAAAAGTAACTTTGATAAATAAAATCAAGTAAAGCTTGTAAAGTAAAAACTTGTGATAGGTTCATAAAGTAAAATGTAATAGTGCCTTGCTCTTGTAGAGCTTTGCACTTGGCAAGAATATAAACTTGCAACCAAAATAGTTTGCATTAGTCTAGCTTGCGTTGGTAATGGCTTGCCTTGGTTCGTGATGTGATCAAAGTTTTCTTGCTCTTCCTCTTGGTAGAAGACCTCTTCCTCTTGATAGTCTCCGGCACTAGCGTCTATAAACGAATACGAGGATACAATCACCAAATAACACTTAAGTAGTCTTAATTAGTCTTAATGGCTCACACAATGGATCTTAGCATCATTACTTAACATTTATCAACAATTATTCTAGGGTTTCCTTATTTAACAATTAGGAAAATAATTTCCTCTCATTGAAATTGGAATTAGGGTTTCTATGTAGTTCTTTGGAGAAATAATTTCCTCTCATTGAATCTTCTTAAGATTTAATCTTCTCAAATAACCAGGGGTGATCACATGTTGACCATGGTCAACATTTCACACTTATCATTTGAGAAACATGAATTAAATGAGATTCATCATCTCATGTGACTTAAATAACCATTGCACTTCAAATACTATATTGATTTAAATTCTACAAGTGAGCAAGTATGAGCCTAAGCATTTAAAGGTCAACACATTACTTCATATCACTTGTGAGAATGATTTAAATGAGGTGCTACATCTCATTGGTTTAAATTCCTAAAATTTGAAATAGTTTAAATGGGCTAGTATTGACTACATAGCCAATATTCTGCTTCTAGCCCATGATCATATACAGAACATACATCACATTTTTACATAGTAAATTAGAGTTTGTGAAATGTAAATTATAGCAATTGGATTCACTTCAAAATTCAAATTGGTTGATTTTTAAGATTTATTTGAATACTGAAAAGTATCTGTTTTGTTCTTTTTGTTACTCAAAATCTCCACCAGATATGGGGTTGAATCCAGTGGGATGAGTTGGATAATTTCATAAGCTTTCTATAGCATTTTGAATCACCAGATTTGGATTTGTATAATTGAAACTATTCAATTTATAGCCAAGGTCCAGTATTGAAAATCTGCTGAAACGATTTAATTTGAAAAAGGAGAAATGGGCCTAGGCGGGAAAACTAATGGGCCGCAACGATTTGAAACAGAGAAATGAGCCCAGCAGCGTTTTCAAAAGCCGCGGGCTAGCTGACAGGTGGGACCCAGTGGTCAGCCTGTCTTAAACCCGAAACGGTAAGTGCTAACCTGGCCCGTTGGATTAGATCGAGGATCTACGGCTCGCAGTCGTCGTCACCGTCATCGAGAGGGGAGTGCTGGAGCGGCGGCGGTAGGGGGTCAACGGCGTGAGGAAGCTCCGGCGAGGGGCGGCGCAGGTGCTAGACGATGTTGTCGACGACGAGGAACCGCCTGGTAGCCGTGGGAGGAGCGGAGGTGGTCGAGATCAACGGCGGTGAGGAGCTACTGTGGCGGTGATCGACGATGCAATTGGCGCTACTACGGCCAAATTGGGAAGGGGGAGGTGGTCGAGAATGCTCAGAGGAGGGAGGTGAGGCGATTGGTGTGAGGAACTCGTGCTGGGACTGCCTCTATTTATAGGTGAGGTGGTGACCGGCGGGTGTTGTGAGAGGTCATCGACGGCAAGGGCGCTCCAGGGCGCGAAGGGGCAAGCTAGGGGGTGCGCTAGGTAGCTGCGATCATGGCGAGGACGATGCGCATGAAGGGGCAGCGAGGGGAGGACGATGGCAGGCTGGCGTCGTTCGAGTGCTCGCGGTACGGGCGCGGCAGAAGTTTGATAATGGCGACGGCGACTGGTCCTCCGCTGGCTAGTGAGCATGTCTAGCGGGTAGATGTAGGGGTGGTGAGCATGCGTGCAAAGGGAGAGAGGGAGAGGAGGTCGAGCGAGTCCAGGCGAGGAGGTGTACTGGCGGGTCCAGTGTCATGCCATGCGCGCGCTGGCGTGTACTGGTGCGGTGATCACGACGCGTCCAGGGCGTTGTCGTGCATGTTTTGGAGGGGCATCGTGTCTAGCGTGTCCAGTACTTCCTGGTGAGTCTAGCTGACATGGTTTGCTGGACCAGAGAGAGGGATTGAGGTAGGGTGGCATGGTGGCCGGCATGAGAGCTTGGCATGGTGAGTTCTTGATCATTGCTTCGACTTTAGTAGGGCTGCAGGTCATAGGATGATGCAGGAAGGGTACAGGGAGGTTGATGATCACCAGGTTAAAGTGGTGGAGGCAAAAATCTGTTGGATATTAGGGTGTGTGTAAAAGGGGATTTGATGCCTGCCATGTGTTTGAGGATATGGCCGCAAGAGAAAAATGTTTGAAATTTGAAAATCTTTTTGGTGGACTTCATTCATATTATTAAAGAGAAAGAATGGTGGTGGTGGTGGTCATTTTGGCAAAGGTTTGTGAGATTTCAAATTTGGGGTTATCTTCACATAGTTTCAAAGTCTCCACTTGTCAAATCCATACTGGTCAACCTGGTCAACTTTAGCACTAATGGTCAACAGGAAAGTTACTCACCTTGACCTGGTCTTGGATGACATGGCTTTGGTTGACCAAGTTTAGTTTGAAGAAAAGTCAAAACCAGGGGGTAAAGTAGTGAACATTTTATAAAGTGGCAATATGACCATTATCACATGTATGTTGATTTTGAGATTTGCTTTGATTTGATTTTGGTTTCATTGATGCAATTGTGTTTGTTTATCATATATACGAGTTTTACAAACAATAGATCAAGCAATGGTGGCCTTTGGTGAAGATTTGCAAAATTGGCCTTATGTGTATGTGAGTAAAAATGGAATTATCTCACCATTTGAATTCTCTCCAATTTATTTGATATTTCTTGACTCTAATGTGATTCTTATTAGTTTAGAAACATTTTAAGACCATTGAAACCATTTCAAATGGTCTTGTTCAAAGATTTGCAAAAATGGCCTTAACACATAAGAGGTGATGTGTCAATTTTTCTTAATCTTGTAAATTGTTCCCCTTGCTTTACTTGGGCATGGGTTAGGGTCAATTTAGTGTTAGATTAGGTTTAGAGATGGTTTCACATTATTTGGTCAAGGTTTAGAGGCATAGAACAAGAATTGGGTATTATGGCTATGTGTCACATATGCCTCTATGCATATGTTGCATTTGATTTTCAATTTGACTTGGCTTGACCCAATTGGTGTGGTTGAGTGTTGAAATGGTATATAGGAGTGATCCCACCATTCACAACATGTATTAGGGTCAATATTCTTAAATTCACATATTTGCTATTTTACTCTCATATGCCTCTATGTCATTTTTAGTTTCTTTTTAATTTCTTTGGAAACCACTTGGATTTGGTTTGATAAGTACTAGGTAAGGTGTATGAAGGTTTTCCAAACCTCTAAGCAAAGTAGAACAGCTTAGGGTAAAGTTTTGTAAAAATAGCCATAGGCACATATGCCTTTTTTCTTATTTAATTTCTTTTTATTTTATTTTAACTAGGATGGTGAAAAGAGAGGTAGGGGATTGGGTTTAAGATTATTTAAAACTACTATAACAAGCAAACATGGCAATAGCACAAGAATTAAGCAAGGTCACTATGGATCATACTTAATTTATAAAAGTTTTTGTTGGTTCCAAAATTTGGAACTAGTGAAATTCATTTGTTTTGTTTTGAAATTTTGGGATGTTACAGGAACGCATGATTAATTAAATTGAAATGTAGACTAACTAACTTGCGCTGACATCTACGCACAGTCAAATGCTCCCAACGTCGAGCGACTAGTGATGATGAAGACAGATTGTGGTGGTAGGACTAGCTATAGCCAAGCTAGTCGCTCTAGCTAGTCGGTTTAGGGCCTTTGTCCATGAGCATGAGCTCAAGGACCTGTACATGCATGGGCGGCGCCATACTTGGAGCAATGAGAGGGAAAGAGCTACCCTTACACGCATTGATAGGGTGCTGGTGTCGGTGGATTGGGACTTGCAACACTTTGACGCAGTGTTGCAAGGCCTTTCATCATCGGTTTCGGATCATGCGCCGCTCCACCTGGCTCTCAATGCGGCTTTCAGGACCAAGAGGAGGTTCAGGTTCGAGACCTGTTGGCTTAATCCTGGGGACAAAAGAGAGTAGGGAATATCAAGATGAAGATCGCGATAGCAAATACCCTAATCCTATGTCTGGACGTAGCGCAAGAGAGGCGGACGCTCACCCCTGTGGAATCTTGGCTAAGGAAGATGCTCAAGCAATCGGTGATTGGGCTTGCTTCGCAAGAGTGAACCATGGCAAGGCAAAGACCGAGGATCCGTTGGTTGAGAGAGGGGGACGCCAACACGGCACTATTCCATGCCGTGGCTAATGGTAGAAGAGTGAAAAACCATATAGCTTCGGTGAAGATTGGAGAGGAGCTAGTCACGGATCAGGAGGGGAAAGTGGAGGCCTTCACTGAGGCGTTCTTCCAGCTGCTAGGGAGAATGCAGCCCAGAGAGCACACAATTGAGCTGGGGGAACTAGACATACCGACGGCCGACCTTCAGGAGTTAGATGAGATGTTCTCGGAGGAGGAGATCTGGGGAGTGGTTGATACGTCTCTGACGTATCGATAATTTCTTATGTTCCATGCCACATTATTGATGATATCTACATGTTTTATGCATACTTTATATCATATTTATGCATTTTCTGGAACTAACCTATTAACGAGATGCCGAAGAGCCAGTTGCTGTTTTCTGCTGTTTTTGGTTTCAGAAATCCTAGTAAGGAAATATTCTCGGAATTGGACGAAATCAACGCCCAGGGGCCTATTTTCACACGAAGCTTCCAGAAGACCGGAGAGCTAACGAAGTGGGGCCACGAGGCGGCCAGACACTAGGGCGGCGCGGCCCAGGTCTTGGCCGCGCCGGCCTGTCGTTTGGGCCCCTCGTGACGCCCCTTGACCTGCCCTTCCGCCTACATATAGTCTTCGTCGCGAAACCCCTGATGCGAGAGCCACGATACGGAAAACCTTCCAGAGACGCCGCCGCCGCCAATCCCATCTCGGGGGATTCAGGAGATCGCCTCCGGCACCCTGCCGGAGAGGGGATTCATCTCCCGGAGAACTCTACACCGCCATGGTCGCATCCGGAGTGATGAGTGAGTAGTTCACCCCTGGACTATGGGTCCATAGCAGTAGCTAGATGGTTGTCTTCTCCTTATGTGCTTCATTGTCGGATCTTGTGAGCTTCCTAACATGATCAAGATCATCTATCTGTAATACTATATGTTGTGTTTGTTGGGATCCGATGGATAGAGAATACTATGTTATGTTGATTATCAATTTATATCTATGTGTTGTTTATGATCTTGCATGCTCTCCGTTATTAGTAGAGGCTCTGGCCAAGTTTTTGCTAGTAACTCCAAGAGGGAGTATTTATGCTCGAAAGTGGGTTCATGTCTCCATGAATCTGGGAGAGTGACAGAAACCTCTAAGGTTATGGATGTGCTGTTGCCACTAGGGATAAAACATTGATGCTATGTCCGAGGATGTAGTTATTGATTACATTACGCACCCTACTTAATGCAATTGTCTGTTGTTTGCAACTTAATACTGGAAGGGGTTCGGATGATAACCTGAAGGTGGACTTTTTAGGCATAGATGCATGCTGCATAGCGGTCTATGTACTTTGTCGTAATGCCCAATTAAATCTCACAATACTCATCATATCATGTATGTGCATTGTCATGCCCTCTCTATTTGTCAATTGCCCAACTGTAATTTGTTCACCCAACATACTATTTATCTTATGGGAGAGACACCTCTAGTGAACTGTGGACCCCGGTCCATTCTTTTACATCGAATACAATCTACTGCAATACTTGTTCTACTGTTTTCTGCAAACAATCATCATCCACACTATACATCTAATCCTTTGTTACAGCAAGCCGGTGAGATTGACAACCTCAATGTTTCGTTGGGGCAAAGTACTTTGGTTGTGTTGTGCAGGTTCCACGTTGGCGCCGGAATCCCTGGTGTTGCGCCGCACTACATCTCGCCGCCATCAAGCTTCAACATGCTTCTTGGCTCCTACTGGTTCGATAAACCTTGGTTTCTTACTGAGGGAAAACGTGCCACTGTACGCATCACACCTTCCTCTTGGGGTTCCCAACGGTCGCGTGTTGTACGTGTATCAAGACTGTTTTTTGCGCCGTTGCCGGGGAGATCAAGACACGCTACAAGGGGAGTCTCCACTTCAAATCTCTTTACTTTGTTTTTGTCTTGCTTTATTTTATTTACTACTTTGTTTGCTGCACTAAATCAAAATACAAAAAAATTAGTTGCTAGTTTTACTTTATTTGCTATCTTGTTTGCTATATCAAAAACACAAAAAAATTAGTTACTTGCATTTACTTTATCTAGTTTGCTTTATTTACTGTTGCTAAAATGGGTACTCCTGAAAATACTAAGTTGTGTGACTTCACAACCACAAATAATAATGATTTCTTATGCACACCTATTGCTCCACCTGCTACTACAGCAGAATTCTTTGAAATTAAACCTGCTTTACTGAATCTTGTTATGCGAGAGCAATTTTCTGGTGTTAGTTCTAATGATGCTGCTGCCCATCTCAATAACTTTGTTGAATTATGTGAAATGCAAAAGTATAAAGATGTAGATGGTGACATTATAAAATTAAAATTGTTTCCTTTCTCATTAAGAGGAAGAGCTAAAGATTGGTTGCTATCTCTGCCTAAGAATAGTATTGATTCATGGACTAAATGCAAGGATGCTTTTATTGGTAGATATTATCCCCCTGCTAAAATTATATCTTTGAGGAGTAGCATAATGAATTTTAAACAATTAGATACTGAGCATGTTTCACAAGCATGGGAAAGAATGAAATCTTTGGTTAAAAATTGCCCAACACATGAACTGACTACTTGGATGATCATCCAAACCTTTTATGCAGGACTGAATTTTTCTTCGCGGAACCTATTGGATTCAGCAGCTGGAGGTACCTTTATGTCCATCACTCTTGGTGAAGCAACAAAGCTTCTTGATAATATGATGATTAATTACTCTGAATGGCACACGGAAAGAGCTCCACAAGGTAAGAAGGTAAATTCTGTCGAAGAAACCTCTTCCTTGAGTGATAAGATTGATGCTATTATGTCTATGCTTGAGAATGGTAGGACAAATATTGATCCTAATAATGTTCCGTTAGCTTCATTGGTTGCTCAAGAAGAACATGTTGATGTAAACTACATTAAGAATAATAATTTCAACAACAATGCTTACCGGAACAATTCTAGTAACAACTATAGGCCATATCCTTATAATAATGGCAACGGCTATGGTAATTCTTATGGGAATTCTTACAACAATAATAGGAACACACCCCCTGGACTTGAAGCCATGCTTAAAGAATTTATTAGTACACAAACTGCTTTTAACAAATCTGTTGAAGAAAAGCTTGGGAAAATTGATATACTTGCTTCTAAAGTCGATAGTCTTGCTGCTGATGTTGATCTTTTGAAATCAAAAGTTATGCCTCATGAAAATCATAATCATAAAATTGTTACTACAGCAAATGCCATCCAAGTTAGAATTAATGAGAATATAAGATTGATGGCCGAATTGCGTGCTAGGTGGGAAAGAGAAGAAAATGAAAAAGAAGATAATATAGCTAAAGTTTGGACTATTACCACCACTAGTAATACTAATGCTACACATGTTGCTGCACCTCCTACTATTAATGATAAAAGAATTGGTATTGGCAATGTTTCCACTTCAAATGCAAAGCGTGAAAAACTGCCTGAAACTGCTAAAACTGCTGAAATTGCTTGTGATAAAACTGCTGAAATTTTTTCCAACATTGGGGATGATGATCCCATTGCTTTAGATTATAATGGTTTAGATTTTGATGATTGCCACATCTCTGAAGTTATAAAGTTGTTACAAAAACTTGCTAAGAGTCCTAATGCTAGTGCTATAAATTTGGCTTTCACGAAACATATTACAAATGCTCTCATAAAAGCTAGAGAAGAGAAACTAGAACGCGAAGCTTCTATTCCTAGGAAGCTAGAGGATGGTTGGGAGCCCATCATTAAGATGAAGGTCAATGACTTTGATTGTAATTCTTTATGTGATCTTGGTGCAAGTATTTCCGTTATGCCTAAGAAAATCTATAATATGCTTGACTTGCCACCATTGAAAAATTGTTATTTGGATGTTAATCTTGCTGATAACTCTACAAAGAAACCTTTGGGGAGAGTTGATAATGTTCGCATTACCATTAACAATAACCTTGTCCCCGTTGATTTTGTTGTCTTGGATATTGAATGCAATGCATCTTGTCCCATTATATTGGGAAGATCTTTTCTTCGAACTGTTGGTGCTATCATTGATATGAAGGAAGGTAATATTAAATATCAATTTCCTCTCAAGAAAGGTATGGAACACTTCCCTAGAAAGAGAATGAAGTTACCTTTTGATTCTATTATTAGAACAAATTATGATGTTGACACTTCGTCTCTTGATAATACTTGATACACACTTTCTGCGCCTAGCTGAAAGGCGTTAAAGAAAAGCGCTTATGGGAGACAACCCATGTTTTTACTACATTACTTTTATTTTATATTTGAGTCTTGGAAGTTGTTTAATACTGTAGAAACCTCTCCTTATCTTAGTTTTGTGCATTGTTGTGCCAAGTAAAGTCGTT
Source organism: Lolium perenne (assembly GCF_019359855.2). Taxonomy (NCBI): domain Eukaryota; kingdom Viridiplantae; phylum Streptophyta; class Magnoliopsida; order Poales; family Poaceae; genus Lolium; species Lolium perenne. The sequence goes on from NC_067247.2 coordinate 261,992,620, forward strand.
GATAGTAAGGTTCATACTAGATTTGGATTACTGCGCAGAAACAGATTTCTTTGCTGTCACGAATCTGGGAAAAATTCTCTGTAGGTAATTCAGAAAATTATGCCAATTTACGTGAGTGATCCTCAGATATGTACGCAACTTTCATTCAATTTGAGCATTTTCATTTGAGCAAGTCTGGTGCCTCAATAAAATTCGTCTTTACGAACTGTTCTGTTTTGACAGATTCTGCCTTTTATTTTGCATTGCCTGTTTTGCTATGCTTGATGGATTTTTCGATTCCATTGACTTTCAGTAGCTTTGTGCAATGTCCAGAAGTGTTAAGAATGATTATTTCACCTCTGAACATGTAAATTTTAATTGTGCACTAACCCTCTAATGAGTTTGTTTTGAGTTTGGTGTGGAGGAAGTTTTCAAGGATCAAGAGAGGGAGATGATACAACATGATCAAGGAGAGTGAAAGCTCTAAGCTTGGGGATGCCCCGGTGGTTCACCCCTGCATATATCAAGAAGACTCAAGCGTCTAAGCTTGGGGATGCCTTGGGCATCCCCTTCTTCATCGACAACATTATCAGGTTCCTCCCCTGAAACTATATTTTTATTCCATCACATCTTATGTACTTTGCTTGGAGCGTCGGTTTGTTTTTGTTTTTGTTTTTGTTTGAATAAAATAGATCCTAGCATTCTTTGTGTGGGAGAGAGACACGCTCCGCTGTTGCATATGGACAAATATGTCCTTAGGCTTTACTCATAGTATTCATGGCGAAGTTTCTTCTTCGTTAAATTGTTATATGGTTGGAATTGGAAAATGCTACATGTAGTAATTGGTAGAATGTCTTGGATAATTTGATACTTGGCAATTGTTGTGCTCATGTTTAAGCTCTTGCATCATATACTTTGCACCTATTAATGAATAAATACATAGAGCTTGCTAAAATTTGGTTGGCATAATTGGTCTCTCTAAGGTCTAGATAATTTCTAGTATTGAGTTTGAACAACAAGGAAGACGGTGTAGAGTCTTATAATGTTTACAATATGTCTTTTATGTGAGTTTTGCTGCACCGGTTCATCCTTGTGTTTGTTTCAAATAAACCTTGCTAGCCTAAGCCTTGTATCGAGAGGGAATACTTCTCATGCATCCAAATACTTGAGCCAACCACTATGCCATTTGTGTCCACCATACCTACCTATTACATGGTATTTCTCCGCCATTCCAAAGTAAATTGCTTGAGTGCTACCTTTAAATTTCTATTCTCTACCTTTACAATATATAGCTCATGGGACAAATAGCCTAAAAACTATTGTGGTATTGAATATGTAATTATGCACTTTATCTCTTATTAAGTTGCTTGTTGTGCGATAACCATGTTCCTGGGGACGCCATCAACTACTCTTTGTTGAATATCATGTGAGTTGCTATGCATGTTCGTCTTGTCTGAAGTAAGGGAGATTTACCACCAAAATGGTTAGAGCATTGCATAATGTTAGAGAAGAACATTGGGCCGCTAACTAAAGCCATGATCCATGGTGGAAGTTTCAGTTTTGGACAAATATCCTCAATCTCATATGAGAAAATTAATTGTTGCTACATGCTTATGCATAAAAGAGGAGTCCATTATCTGTTGTCTATGTTGTGCCGGTATGGATGTCTAAGTTGAGAATAATCAATAGCGAGAAATCCGATGCGAGCTTTCTCCTTAGACCTTTGTACAGGCGGCATGGAGGTACCCCTTTGTGACACTTGGTTAAAACATGTGCATTGCGATGATAATCCAGGTAATCCGAGCTAATTAGGACAAGGTGCGGACACTATTAGTATACTATGCATGAGGATTGCAACTTGTAAGATATAATTTACATAACACATATGCTTTATTACTACCGTTGACAAAATTGTTTCTTGTTTTCAAAATCAAAGCTCTAGCACAAATACAGCAATCGATGCTTTCCTCTTTGAAGGACCTTTCTTTTACTTTTATGTTGAGTCAGTTCACCTATCTCTCTCCACCTCAAGAAGCAAACACTTGTGTGAACTGTGCATTGATTCCTACATACTTGCATATTGCACTTCTTATATTACTCTATGTTGACAATATCCATGAGATATACATGCTATAAGTTGAAAGCAACCGTTGAAACTTAATCTTCCTTTGCGTTGCTTCAATACCTCTACTATGAATTATTGCTTTATGAGTTAACTCTTATGCAAGACTTATTGATGCTTGTCTTGAAGTACTATTCATGAAAAGTCTTTGCTATATGATTCAGTTGTTTACTCATGTCATTTACATTGTTTTGATCGCTGCATTCATTACATATGCTTACAATAGTATGATCAAGGTTATGATGGCATGTCACTCCAGAAATTATCTTTGTTATCGTTTACCTGCTCGGGACGAGCAGAAACTAAGCTTGGGGATGCTGATACGTCTCCGACGTATCGATAATTTCTTATGTTCCATGCCACATTATTGATGATATCTACATGTTTTATGCATACTTTATGTCATGTTTATGCATTTTCTGGAACTAACCTATTAACGAGATGCCGAAGAGCCAGTTGCTGTTTTCTGCTGTTTTTGGTTTCAGAAATCCTAGTAAGGAAATATTCTCGGAATTGGACGAAATCAACGCCCAGGGGCCTATTTTCACACGAAGCGTCCAGAAGATCGGAGAGCTAACGAAGTGGGGCCACGAGGCGGCCAGACACTAGGGCGGCGCAGCCCAGGTCTTGGCCGCGCCGGCCTGTCGTCTGGGCCCCTCGTGACGCCCCTTGACCTGCCCTTCCGCCTACATATAGTCTTCATCGCGAAACCCCCAGTACCGAGAGCCACGATACGGAAAACCTTCCAGAGACGCCGCCGCCGCCAATCCCATCTCGGGGGATTCAGGAGATCGCCTCCGGCACCCTGCCGGAGAGGGGATTCATCTCCCGGAGGACTCTACACCGCCATGGTCACCTCCGGAGTGATGAGTGAGTAGTTCACCCCTGGACTATGGTTCCATATCAGTAGCTAGATGGTTGTCTTCTCCTTATGTGCTTCATTGTCGGATCTTGTGAGCTGCCTAACATGATCAAGATCATCTATCTATAATACTATATGTTGTGTTTGTTGGGATCCAATGGATAGAGAATACTATGTTATGTTGATTATCAATTTATATCTATGTGTTGTTTATGATCTTGCATGCTCTCCGTTATTAGTAGAGGCTCTAGCCAAGTTTTTGCTAGTAACTCCAAGAGGGAGTATTTATGCTCGATAGTGGGTTCATGTCTCCGTGAATCTGGGGGAGTGACAGAAACCTCTAAGGTTATGGATGTGCTGTTGCCACTAGGGATAAAACATTGATGCTATGTCCGAGGATGTAGTTATTGATTACATTACGCACCATACTTAATGCAATTGTCTGTTGTTTGCAACTTAATACTGGAAGGGGTTCGGATGATAACCTGAAGGTGGACTTTTTAGGCATAGATGCATGCTGGATAGCGGTCTATGTACTTTGTCGTAATGCCCAATTAAATCTCACAATACTCATCATATCATGTATGTGCATTGTCATGCCCTCTCTATTTGTCAATTGCCCAACTGTAATTTGTTCACCCAACATACTATTTATCTTATGGGAGAGACACCTCTAGTGAACTGTGGACCCCGGTCCATTCTTTTACATCGAATACAATCTACTGCAATACTTGTTCTACTGTTTTCTGCAAACAATCATCATCCACACTATACATCTAATCCTTTGTTACAGCAAGCCGGTGAGATTGACAACCTCACTGTTTCGTTGGGGCAAAGTACTTTGGTTGTGTTGTGCAGGTTCCACGTTGGCGCCGGAATCCCTGGTGTTGCGCCGCACTACATCTCGCCGCCATCAACCTTCAACGTGCTTCTTGGCTCCTACTGGTTCGATAAACCTTGGTTTCTTACTGAGGGAAAACTTGCCGCTTTACGCATCACACCTTCCTCTTGGGGTTCCCAACGGTCGCGTGCTGTACGCGTATCAGTGGTCAAGGACCTACATCCGGATAGGGCGCTAGGACCAGATGGGTTCACTGGAGCCTTTTATCAGAGAGCGTGGCCGGTGATCAAGAGAGACATCATTGTTGGGCTATTCAAACTTAGTGTTGGAGGTGGCCGCGGCTTCGCCCGCCTAAACAGAGCCCTGATCACGCTGATCCCAAAAAAATGGATGCCATGGAGGTTAAGGACTACCGCCCCATTAGTCTGGTACATAGCTTTTCCAAACTCTTCTCCAAGTTAATGGCAAAAAGAATACGGAGAAAGCTGTGTGATGTGGTGAGCACTAACGAATCGGCGTTCATACGAGGAAGGTCCCTTCATGATAACTTCATCCTTGTGAGACAAGTGGCAAGGAAGATCAACCAAAGGAGACAGCCAGGAGTGCTTCTGAAGCTTGACCTCACAAGAGCCTTTGACTCTATCTCTTGGAGTTTCCTTTTTGAGGTGCTAAGCGCATGGGATTTGGAGAGCGTTTCCTTAAGTGGGTTTCGGTTTTGCTCTATACGGCAAACACCAGAGTACTGGTAAATGGAGTGCCAGGTCGCAGATTTGTGCATGTCAGAGGGTTGAGACAAGGTGACCCCACTTCACCTATGCTGTTTGTCGCGGCAATGGAGGTGTTGACGGCGGCGATCAAGAAAGCCACGGAGAGTCAACTCTTCTCCAGGCTTGCGGGGATCACGGAGCTTCAGAGAATCTCTGTCTATGCAGATGATGTTATAATCTTCTGTAAGCCGCTGACCCCGGAGTTGGAAGCGGTCAAAGCCATTCTACGTGTGTTTGGAGAGGCCTCCGGGCTATGCGTGAACTATAGGAAGACCTCGGCCACGCTGATCCGTGAGCGGGACGGAGATGCTGACAGAGTTGCGGAGGCTTTGGGCTGTGAGGTTGTGGGTTTTCCGATAAAATACCTTGGCATGCAACTGTCCTTGAGACCGTTGACAAAGGCAGAATGGCAGCCGCTGATTGACCAAGTCATACACTGCGTTCCAGCTTGGCAGAGAGGGATGATCGAGAAATCTGGGAGACTCATTCTTATTAAGTCGGTGATAAGTGCGCGACCTATTCATCAGCTGATAGTCGAAGAGGCACCAGCCTGGGTGTTGGAGGAGTTGGTCAAATGGATGAGAGCTTTCTTATGGTAGCCTGGGACACTATTTGCAAGCCGACCTGGTTCGGAGGCCTGGGAGTGAAAGACCTGAGGCTACAAGGCCTGGCTCTTAGGGTGAGATGGTGCTGGTTACGTCGTACGGATCCTTTGAGACCATGGCAAGGACTGCCTGCGACTAATGACCCGGAAGCTAGTGAGGTGTTCCAGATCTTGGCGGATTTCAGAGTGGGAGATGGTGAGAGTACTCTCTTCTGGACAGACAGATGGATTAATGGCAGAAGCGCGGGGGATATTGCCCCGGTGGTTATGGCCCTAGTACCTACTAGAAGGAGGAACGCTAGGAAGGTAAGTGAGGCTTTACAGCTGGCTCTCAGATGTAGTGGGGGAGTTGTCTATTGATGGGTGGATGTAGTGCACCCTGCTCTCGGAGGCGATGGAGGGAGTGCCCAGGGATGGGGAGAGGCCGGATCAGATTGTATGGAAGGGATCGACGTCGAGCAAGTACACCACCAGTGCGACCTACGGCATGCTTTGCCAGGGGAGGATATCTTGGGCCATGGCTGAGCCAATTTGGAGATCTTTTGCACCGCTAAAGTGCAAAATCTTTGGCTGGTTGGCTCTCAGATACAGGCTCTGGACCTCTGACAGGAGGGCTCGGCATGGGCTGCAGGATCACCCGAATCCCTGCGCTACTTGTCTTCAGGAGGAGGATAACGTCGACCATATTCTTTCGCACTGTCCGTACGCCAAGATGGTCTGGCTCTGCTGCTTGAGAAGGCTTGGATCACAGCTCCAAGAACCACAGGAGAACACCAACCTTGAGAGATGTTGGACTGAGGCGAGGAAGAGGCTTTGGAGGGAGGACAGGAGAGGGTTTGACACACTTGTTTTGCTGATTGCCTGGACGCCGTGGAAACAGAGAAATGCCAGAGTCTTTGGTAACCTAGAGAAGCAGCTGTCCACGGAGCAGATGATAGAGTCAGTGCTAGAGGAGATCGGCCTTTGGTGGGCCGCGAGGGGAGGGGAGCGGAGAGTCTCGTTGAGAGAGTAGGTCTCTAGGCTAGAGTGGTGTGTGTGGGTTGGCCGCGTGCAGATGTTCGCATGCCCCGTTGGTCTCTTGTATATTTGTTTGCTCCCTTCTATAAAGAATTGGCACTCTTTTCGCGTGCCCGCGAAAAAAAAACTAGGAAGCGGCGCAGTCAACTCCCGGTAGAAAGTCGAGAATGCTATAAAGATATCTGATTAATATCAGTTTACAGATGAATCACATTACCGGAAAGCATGCTTGCCGTAATCGCGCCCGATTTACTTGCATCTTTGTACCAGGTTTTGCTTGTCCGGCAGTAACACCAGAAAGCTAGCAGCTGCCATGTCGACAGACGGCGAGCATCATATCTTGCATCTAGTAATGGAAATTCAAAAGCTACTGAGATCCGCGCAGTACATTTCGGTAGATTATCTGTATCGGGTGGGGTTTATCACCAGAAGTCCAAGGATGACTTTCTATCTGCTTTAGCTTTCTCATCAGTTTGATCGTAACACGCACGTACGTACTCCATGGCTCCATGCACAACCAGACACCTGGTCAGGACTCGCAAAAAAAAAAAAAGATACACCTGGTCAGGACTCGCTCTGGACCATTGATGAATGTATGTGCAAGGGTGCAACCCTGCAGACCTTATGGATGCCCGACTCAGTTAATTTGTCTATATGTTTTAAGACGACTCTTAGTCTGACATGAATATATGTCAGAACCGATTTTGGCGACTTTGCTAGCTAATTTGGTCGCACCATGCATCTTTAGGAGCTGAACTGTTAAAATAATATGGCTTTGTGGCAGGCATGATCGATCTATCAGTTAGGTTACAAGCTATACCTTATGTGACTACACTGAACGAGTGCGCACACTGACGACCATGTCAACAATGCTTCCCCTCATTGATGTCCGTTAAATTCTCAGCTTCTTGTCGATGAGAATAGCACTAGTGGAGAAGAGGCCTTTGGTCCCAAGCAAATGTCCTAGTGCAGAACCAAACCGGGACCAATGGGGGGCATTGGTTCCGTTCGTTTTGCCCAGGGTGACCCCACTAGCTCAGAGCATGTCCGGTAGTGGCCTTTGGACCCGGTTTGTAATACAAACCGGGACTAAAGGGTCCACAGCAAGGCGCGGCAGGCCGTGTCAGGCTTGGGGAACCTTTAGTCCCGCTTTGTATTACAAACCGGGTCCAAAGGCCCCCCTCTGGACCCGGTTTGTATTACAAACCGGGACTAAGTCCTCAATCTAGCTATATAACCTTGCCCCTGCCCAAGTGTGAGCCACACTTGGCCATTTTTTCACTTTCTTCACAAGAGGGGTGTATTGCTCTCCTCTCTTCTTCACATGCACAAGAGGTGTTCGATGAAATGCTTAAGAGGATTTGCCACTTGAGTTCACACAAATCAAGCCACACTTAACTTGCTTTTTTCTTCTTCATCGAGGTTAACAACTTTATCCTTTTCATCTGCAATTGATAAAATGCATGTGTATATATACATCTTGATGTTCTGTAATGGTTTTGATCAGCTTAATTATATCATGCAGATGAATCGACAATGGATGTACATTGACCGACGGTTTGACGAGTTCACTTCGGGCTTGGATAATTTTATGGACGTGGCGGAGGCAAACAAACATGGTGGCTTCATGTATTGTCCATGTGTTGACTGCAAGAATACCGTAAATTACGCTCACTCGAGTCTCATTCACAGCCACCTTCTGCGATCCGGTTTCATGCCCAGTTACTATTGTTGTACCAAGCACGTAGAAAGAGGGGTTATGATGGAAGACAATGAAGAAGAGGAAGAGGATGATGACGGTTATCCCAATTTCCCTGAATACGATGATACTGCAGAAGGCAATGAAAACAATGAAGTAGAAGATCAAGAGGCACCAGATGAGCCTGCTGATGATGATCTTGGTCGGGCCATTGCTGATGCAAGGAGAGAATGTGAAACTGAAAAGGGAAGGTTGGCCTTCGACAAGATGATAGAAGATCACAACAAATTATTATACCCAACTTGCGAAGATGGCCATAAAAAGCTAGGCAGCACACTGGAATTGTTGCAATGGAAGGCAGAGAATGGTGTCACTGACTCAGGATTTGGAAAGTTGCTGACAATAATTAAGGGGAAGCTTCCAAGGGGTAACGAATTGCCCGCCAGTACGTACGAAGCGAAGAAGATTGTCTTCCCTCTAGGATTAGATGTGCAAAAGATACATGCATGCATTAATGACTGCATCCTCTACCGCGGTGAGTACGAGAATTTGGATGCATGTCCGGTGTGCACTGCATTGCGGTATAAGATCAGACGAGATGACCCTGGTGATGTTGAGGGCGAGCTCCCCAGGAAGAGGGTTCCTGCCGAGGTTATGTGGTATGATCCTATAATACCACGGCTGAAATGCTTGTTCAGAAATAAAGAGCATGCTAGGTTGTTGCGATGGCACAAAGAAGACCGTAAGAAAGACGTGATGTTGAGGCACCCTGCTGATGGCTCCCAATGGAGAAAAATCTATAGAGAGTTCCCAAACTTTGCACATGATGCAAGGAACTTAAGGTTTGGTCTAAGTACAGATGGCATGAATCCTTTTGGAGAGCAGAGCTGCAGCCATAGCACCTGGCCTGTGACTCTTTGTATATATAACCTTCCTCCTTGGTTGTGCATGAAGCGGAAGTTCATTATGATGCCAGTGCTCATACAAGGCCCGAAGCAACCCGGGAACGACATTGATGTGTACCTGAAGCCAGTAGTCGAAGAACTTCTACAGCTGTGGTCTCTAGCAGGTGTACGTGTGTGGGACGAGCACAAGCAGGAGGAATTTGACCTGAGAGCGCTGCTTTTCGTAACCATCAATGACTGGCCTGCTCTTGGTAACATTTCAGGACAGTCAAACAAGGGATACAATGCATGCACGCACTGTTTACATGAGCTCGAAGGTGATTATTTGGAAAAATGTAAGAAGGTCGTGTACCTGGGGCATCATCGATTTCTTAGGACTACCCATCCCGTAAGAAAGAAAGGCAAACATTACAACGGTGAGGCTGATCACCGGAGGAAGCCTCCCCATCGTGATGGTGTTGATATATTTGGTATGGTCAAGGATCTAGATGTAATATTTGGAAAGGGTCTGATGGCGTGTATTTCACACGTTCGTTGGGCAACCCCAAGAGGAAGGTATGATGCGCACAGCAGCAAGTTTTACCTCAGAAAGAAACCAAGGTTTATCGAACCAGGAGGAGCCAAGAAGCACGTTGAAGGTTGATGGCGGCGGGATGTAGTGCGGCGCAACACCAGAGATTCCGGCGCCAACGTGGAACCTGCACAACACAACCAAAGTACTTTGCCCCAACGAAACAGTGAGGTTGTCAATCTCACCGGCTTGCTGTAACAAAGGATTAACCGTATTGTGTGGAAGATGATTGTTTGCAGAAAACAGTAGAACAGTATTGCAGTAGATTGTATTTCAGTAAAGAGAATTGGACCGGGGTCCACAGTTCACTAGAGGTGTCTCTCCCATAAGACGAACAGCATGTTGGGTGAACAAATTACAGTTGGGCAATTGACAAATAAAGAGAGCATGACCATGCACATACATATCATGATGAGTATAGTGAGATTTAATTGGGCATTACGACAAAGTACATAGACCGTCATCCAACTGCATCTATGCCTAAAAAGTCCACCTTCAGGTTATCATCCGAACCCCCTCCAGTATTAAGTTGCTAACAACAGACAATTGCATTAAGTATTGCGCGTAATGTAACTAGTGACTACATCCTTGAACATAGCACTAATGTTTTATCCCTAGTGGCAACAGCACATCCATAACCTTAGTGGTTCTTGTCACTCCTCCAGATTCACAGAGGCATGAACCCACTATCGAGCATAAATACTCCCTCTTGGAGTTACTAGCATCAACTTGGCCAGAGCATCTACTAATAACGGAGAGCATGCAAGATCATAAACAACACATAAGCATAGCTTTGATAATCAACATAACAAGTATTCTCTATTCATCGGATCCCAACAAACGCAACATATAGAATTTCAGATAGATGATCTTGATCATGTTAGGCAGCTCACAAGATCCGACAATGATAGCACAATGGGGAGAAGACAACCATCTAGCTACTGCTATGGACCCATAGTCCAGGGGTAGACTACTCACACATCACACCGGAGGCGACCATGGCGGCGTAGAGTCCTCCGGGAGATGATTCCCCTCTCCGGCAGGTGCCGGAGGCGATCTCCTGGATCCCCGAGATGGGATCGGCGGCGGCGGCGTCTCTCGGAAGGTTTTCCGTATCGTGGTTCTCGGATGCGGGGTTTCGTCACGGAGACTTTTTATAGGCGAAAGGACAGGTCAAGAGGCGGCACGGGGCCCCACACCACAGGGCCGCGCGGCCAAGGGGGGGCCGCGCCGCCCTAGGGTGTGGCCCCTCCGTGGCCCCTCTTCGTCTCTCCTTCGGACTTCTGGAAGCTTCGTGAGAAAATAGGCCCCTGGGCTTTGATTTCGTCCAATTCCGAGAATATTTCCTTACTAGGATTTCTGAAACCAAAAACAGCAGAAAACAAAGAATCGGCACTTCGGCATCTTGTTAATAGGTTAGTTCCAGAAAATGCACGAATATGACATAAAGTGTGCATAAAACATGTAGATAACATCAATAATGTGGCATGGAACATAAGAAATTATCGATACGTCGGAGACGTATCAGCATCCCCAAGCTTAGTTCTGCTCGTCCCGAGCGGGTAAAACGATAACACGAGATAATTTACGGAGTGACATGCCATCATAATCTTGATCATACTATTTGTAAAGCATATGTAGTGAATGCAGCGATCAAAACAATGTATATGACATGAGTAAACAAGTGAATCATAAAGCAAAGACTTTTCATGAATAGCACTTCAAGACAAGCATCAATAAGTCTTGCATAAGAGTTAACTCATAAAGCAATAATTCAAAGTAAAGGTATTGAAGCAACACAAAAGAAGATTAAGTTTCAGCGGTTGCTTTCAACTTGTAACATGTATATCTCATGGATATTGTCAACATAGAGTAATATAATAAGTGCAATAAGCAAGTATGTAGGAATCAATGCATAGTTCACACAAGTGTTTGCTTCTTGAGGTGGAGAGAAATAGGTGAACTGACTCAACATTGAAAGTAAAAGAATGGTCCTCCATAGAGGAAAAGCATCGATTGCTATATTTGTGCTAGAGCTTTGATTTTGAAAACATGAAACAATTTTGTCAACGGTAGTAATAAAGCATATGTATCATGTAAATTATATCTTACAAGTTGCAAGCCTCATGCATAGTATACTAATAGTGCCCGCACCTTGTCCTAATTAGCTTGGACTACCGGATCATCACAATGCATTGTTTTTACCAAGTGTCACAAAGGGGTACCTCTATGCCGCTTTGTACAAAGGTCTAAGCAGAAAGCTCGCATTGGATTTCTCGCTATTGATTATTCTTCAACTTAGACATCCATACCGGGACAACATAGACAACAGATAATGGACTCCTCTTTTATGCATAAGCATATAACAACAATTAATAATTTTCTCATTTGAGATTTGAGGATTGTTGTCCAAAACTGAAACTTCCACCATGGCACATGGCTTTAGTTAGCGGCCCAATGTTCTTCTCTAACATATGCATGCTTAACCCTATGGTGGTAGATCTCTCTTACTTCAGACAAGACGAACATGCATAGCAACTCACATGAAATTCAACAAAGAGTAGTTGATGGCGTCCCCAGTAAACACGGTTATCGCACAACAAGCAACTTAATAAGAGATAAAGTGCATAATTACATATTCAATACCACAATAGTTTAAAGTTATCTGTCCCATGAGCTATATATTGCAAAGGTGAATGATGGAATTTTAAAGGTAGCACTCAAGCAATTTACTTTGGAATGGCGGAAAATACCATGTAGTAGGTAGGTATGGTGGACACAAATGGCATAGTGGTTGGCTCAAGTATTTTGGATGCATGAGAAGTATTCCCTCTCGATACAAGGTTTAGGCTAGCAAGGCTTATTTGAAACAAACACAAGGATGAACCGGTGCAGCAAAACTCACATAAAAGACATATTGAAAACATTATAAGACTCTACACCGTCTTCCTTGTTGTTCAAACTCAATACTAGAAATTATCTAGACCTTAGAGAAACCAAATATGCAAACCAAATTTTAGCATGCTCTATGTATTTCTTCATTAATGGGTGCAAAGCATATGATGCAAGAGCTTAATCATGAGCACAACAATTGCCAAGTATCACATTACCCAAGACATTTATAGCAATTACTACATGTATCATTTTCCAATTCCAACCATATAACAATTTAACGAAGGAGAAACTTCGCCATGAATACTATGAGTAGAAACCAAGGACATACTTGTCCATATGCTACAGCGGAGCGTGTCTCTCCCATAAAGTGAATGCTAGGATCCATTTTATTCAAACAAAACAAAAAAAAACAAACCGACGCTCCAAGAAAAAGCACATAAGATGTGATGGAATAAAAATATAGTTTCAGGGGAGGAACCTGATAATGTTGTCGATGAAGAAGGGGATGCCTTGGGCATCCCCAAGCTTAGACGCTTGAGTCTTCTTGATATATGCAGGGGTGAACCACCGGGTGCATCCCCAAGCTTAGAGCTTTCACTCTCCTTGATCATGTTGCATCATACTCCTCTCTTGATCCTTGAAAACTTTCTCCACACCAAACTCGAAACAACTCATTAGAGGGTTAGTGCACATTATAAATTGACATATTCAGAGGTGACACAATCATTCTTAACACTTCTGGACATTGCATAATGCTACTGGACATTAGTGGATCAAAGAAATTCATCCAACATAGCGAAAGAGGCAATGCGAAATAAAAGGCAGAATCTGTCAAAACAGAACAGTTCGTATTGACGAATTTTAAAATGGCACCAGACTTGCTCAAATGAAAATGCTCAAATTGAATGAAAGTTGCGTACATATCTGAGGATCATGCACGTAAATTGGCTTAATTTTCTGAGTTACCTACAGGGAGGTGGACCCAGATTCGTGACAGAAAAGAAATCTGGAACTGTGCAGTAATCCAAATCTAGTACTTACTTTTCTATCAACGGCTTAACTTGGCACAACAAAACTCAAAACTAAGATAAGGAGAGGTTGCTACAGTAGTAAACAACTTCCAAGACACAAAAATAAAAACAAAGTACTGTAGGTAAAAAAAACATGGGTTGTCTCCCATAAGCGCTTTTCTTTAACGCCTTTCAGCTAGGCGCAGAAAGTGTGTATCAAGTATTATCGAAGGGTGATGCATTCTCAGCGGGGTGTGGAGTTTTCTCAACTAGGCATAGTATATTGGATACATAAGTTTCAGCATCTCCCTTTTCATTAGTCTTAGGCGTGCTACTCTCATCAAACAAATTTTCAGGAACTAGCCAAGCATAGTTATTTTCTAATGCATCATTCATAGCTAAGAGCTTACATGGTATTGGTGCTTTTATCTCCCCTCCATCATCAATATTATTAGTGTATCTTATTCTATCCATATCCATCTTTTCAAGGAGACTAACAAAATTAGTAGGAGAACCAAGCATATTAAACTTAGCAAACACCTTTCTAGCTTCTCTTGCTAGACCACCAAATTCTCTAAGAAGGGTTTCTAGTACAAAATCTTTCTTTTCCCCTTCTTCCATATCGCCAAGTGTGAAGAACATGTGTTGGATTATAGGATTAAGATTAACAAATTTAGTTTCCAACAGGCGAACTAAATGTGCAGCAGCAATTTCATAAGTAGGCGCAAGGTCTACCAAGTGTCTATCTTCAAAATTTTCAATAGTACTAACATGATTGAAAAATTCTTCTATATTATTTCTCCCAACTATAGACCCACGTCCTACCGGTATGTCTTTTGTGGTAAAATTAAAAGGAAACATGATGAAATAAGTAAAGTAAATGCAAGTAAACTAATTTTTTTGTGTTTTTGATATAGCAAACAAGATAGCAAGTAAAGTAAAACTAGCAACTAATTTTTTTGTATTTTGATTTAGTGCAGCAAACAGAGTAGTAAATAAAACTAAGCAAGACAAAAACAAAGTAAAGAGATTGAGAAGTGGAGACTCCCCTTGCAGCGTGTCTTGATCTCCCCGGCAACGGCGCCAGAAAATATGCTTGATGGCGTGTATTTCACACGTTCGTTGGGCAACCCCAAGAGGAAGGTATGATGCGCACAGCAGCAAGTTTTCCCTCAGAAAGAAACCAAGGTTTATCGAACCAGGAGGAGCCAAGAAGCACGTTGAAGGTTGATGGCGGCGGGATGTAGTGCGGCGCAACACCAGAGATTCCGGCGCCAACGTGGAACCTGCACAACACAACCAAAGTACTTTGCCCCAACGAAACAGTGAGGTTGTCAATCTCACCGGTTTGCTGTAACAAAGGATTAACCGTATTGTGTGGAAGATGATTGTTTGCAGAAAACAGTAGAACAAGATTACGATGAGATTGTATTTCAAGAAAGAGAATTGGACCGGGGTCCACAGTTCACTAGAGGTGTCTCTCCCATAAGACGAACAGCATGTTGGGTGAACAAATTACAGTTGGCCAATTGACAAATAAAGAGAGCATGACCATGCACATACATATCATGATGAGTATAGTGAGATTTAATTGGGCATTACGACAAAGTACATAGACCGTCATCCAACTGCATCTATGCCTAAAAAGTCCACCTTCAGGTTATCATCCGAACCCCCTCCAGTATTAAGTTGCTAACAACAGACAATTGCATTAAGTATTGCGCGTAATGTAACTAGTGACTACATCCTTGAACATAGCACTAATGTTTTATCCCTAGTGGCAACAGCACATCCATAACCTTAGTGGTTCTTGTCACTCCTCCAGATTCACAGAGGCATGAACCCACTATCGAGCATAAATACTCCCTCTTGGAGTTACTAGCATCAACTTGGCCAGAGCATCTACTAATAACGGAGAGCATGCAAGATCATAAACAACACATAAGCATAGCTTTGATAATCAACATAACAAGTATTCTCTATTCATCGGATCCCAACAAACGCAACATATAGAATTACAGATAGATGATCTTGATCATGTTAGGCAGCTCACAAGATCCGACAATGATAGCACAATGGGGAGAAGACAACCATCTAGCTACTGCTATGGACCCATAGTCCAGGGGTAGACTACTCACACATCACACCGGAGGCGACCATGGCGGCGTAGAGTCCTCCGGGAGATGATTCCCCTCTCCGGCAGGGTGCCGGAGGCGATCTCCTGGATCCCCCGAGATGGGATCGGCGGCGGCGGCGTCTCTGGAAGGTTTTCCGTATCGTGGTTCTCGGTACTGGGGTTTTCGTCACGGAGACTTTTTATAGGCGAAAGGACAGGTCAAGAGGCGGCACGGGGCCCCACACCACAGGGCCGCGCGGCCAAGGGGGGCCGCGCCGCCTAGGGTGTGGCCCCTCCGTGGCCCCTCTTCGTCTCTCCTTCGGACTTGGAAGCTTCGTGAGAAAATAGGCCCCTGGGCTTTGATTTCGTCCAATTCCGAGAATATTTCCTTACCGGGATTTCTGAAACCAAAAACAGCAGTAAAAACAAAGAATCGGCACTTCGGCATCTTGTTAATAGGTTAGTTCCAGAAAATGCACGAATATGACATAAAGTGTGCATAAAACATGTAGATAACATCAATAATGTGGCATGGAACATAAGAAATTATCGATACGTCGGAGACGTATCAGGGTCCTGGCGGACGGTCTGTTCCGAATGACGATGCCGGACACGCGCCCATGTGGAAGAAGAAATCTATATTTTGGGATCTACCCTATTGGGAAGTCTTAGAGGTCCGCTCTTCAATCGATGTGAAGCACGTGACGAAGAATCTTTGCGTGAACCTGCTAGGCTTTGTGGGCGTGTACGGGAAGAGAAAAGATACACCAGAAGCACAGGAGGACCAGCAACGTAGGAAAGACCCCAAAAAACTGCATGAGAGAGTTAAATGACGTCATTACTCCAGCTACGCTCTTACAAAAGCAGAGAAGGAAATATTTTTTGAATGTCTGAGCAGTATCAAGGTCCCGTCTGGCTTCTCCTCCAATATAAAGGGAATAATAAATATGGAGAAGAAAACATTCCAGAACCTGAAGTCTCATGACTGTCACGTGATAATGACACAGTTGCTTCCGATTGCATTGAGGGGGCTTCTACCGAAAAATGTTCGACTGCCCATTGTGAAGCTATGTGCATTCCTCAATGCAATTTCTCAGAAGGTAATAAATCCAGAAATTCTACCAAGGTTGCAGAATGATGTGGTCCAATGTCTCGTTAGTTTTGAGCTAGTGTTCCCACCATCCTTCTTCAATATTATGACACATCTCCTCGTTCACCTGGTCGATGAGATTTCCATTCTCGGTCCTGTGTTTCTACACAATATGTTCCCCTTCAAGAGGTTCATGGGAGTCTTAAAGAAATATGTTCATAACCGTGCTAGGCCAGAAGGAAGCATCTCCAAGGGCTATTGAACAGAGGAGGTCATTGAATTATGTGTTGACTTTATTCCTGACCTTAAGCCGATTGGTGTTCCTGAATCACGACATGAAGGGAGACTAAGTGGAAAAGGCACGCTAGGAAGGAAATCAATGATATGTAGGGACGGGATTTCTTTGACTCAAGCACACTACACAGTTGTACAAAGTTCCACCTTGGTAGCTCCGTATATCGGTGACCACAAGAACTTTCTACGCTCCCAGAACCCGGGGCAGTCGAACGATTGGATTAGACGTGAACACATGTCGACTTTCGGCGGTTGGTTGCAAAAACATCTCCTGAATAACAAAGATATTGAAGATCAGCTGTACTTGCTGGCCCAGACACCATCTTCGACTGTAGTGACTTTCCAAGGGTACGAGATAAATGGGAATACATTTTAAACGATCGCCCAAGATAAAAAGAGCACCAACCGAAATAGTGGTGTCCGATTTGATGCAATAATGAATGAAGGCCCAAATGACACATATTATGGTTACATAGAGGATATATGGGAACTTGACTATGGACCTTCTTTTAAGGTCCCTTTGTTTAGGTGCAAATGGGTCAACAAAATAGGAGGCGGGGTTCAGGTAGACAAGTTGTATGGAATGACAACAATGGATCTCAACAATCTTGGGTATAGAGACGAACCATTCGTCCTAGCCAAGGATATGGCCCAGGTTTTCTATGTGAAGGATATGTCTACCAAACCAAGAAAAAGGAAACATAAGGAAACAAATACATCAAATGATGAGCCAAAGCGTCACATAGTTCTTTCTGGAAAAAGAAACATCGTGGGAGTGGAGGACAAGACAGACATGTCAGAAGATTATAATAAGTTTGATGAAATTCCACCCTTCAGAGTGAACATTGATCCAAGCATCAAGTTAAATGATGAAGATGCTCCATGGTTACGGCCGAAGAAGATTAAATGATGAAGATGCTCCATCATCAAGTTAATTGAAGAATGTTCATGGCACAAATGAGTATCTCAACATGGCAATCAATTTACCATTTATTTTTGTGTAATCATTTAACTGTATGTAAGATATTAAAAGTGGAGATGCGCCACGGCAGATTTCCCAACCCTTTCCCCAACACTGTTAGAGGAGATGTAGTCGTTCAGGGGCTTGCAGGGAAAAATTCCAAGGCACAGTTTCTGAAGATGTCGTAGGGCGTGTGCACCAACGACATCTTCGAGAAACTGCGCCACGGGAGATTTCCCAACCCTTTCCCCAACACTATTAGAGGAGATGTAGTCGTTCAGGGGCTTGCAGGAAAAAATTCCAAGGCACAGTTTCTGAAGATGCCGTAGGGCGTGTGCACCAACGACATCTTCGAGAAACTGCACCACGGGAGATTTCCCAACCCTTTCCCCAACACTGTTAGAGGAGATGTAGTCGTTCAGGGGCTTGCAGGAAAAAATTCCAAGGCGCAGTTTCTGAAGATGCCGTAGGGCGTGTGCACCAACGACATCTTTGAGAAACTGCGCCACGGGAGATTTCCCAACCCTTTCCCCAACACTGTTAGAGGAGATGTAGTCGTTCAGGGGCTTGCAGGAAAAAAATTCCGAGGAGCAGCTTCCGAAGATGCCGTAGGGCGTGTGCACCAACGACATCTTCGAGAAGCTGCGCCACGGGAGATTTCCCAACACTTCCCTTCATCCATGGGAATGAAACTCTGCTTGGCTTGTTGATATGCTTGGCAAGGCGTATCGATGCTCCTTTTATAGGCACGACACCTCTTCTACTTTGTCTTGTTCCTTCGATAGGGCGCCGTGCGCTACATGGTTTATCTCATCGAGCAGTGCGTCCACCCATGCGTTCTTATCCTGCCGACATCTTTATTCCCGGTTGTACCCACCAGCCGGGACTAAAGGTTACCCACACGTCCTTATCCCACCGACAGTTTTGTTAGATGATAAAAAAAAAGGATCTTTCGTCCCGGTTGTACCCACCAGCCGGGACTAAAGGTTACCCACACGTCCTTATCCCACCGACAGTTTTGTTAGATGACAAAAAAAGGATCTTTCGTCCCGGTTGTACCCACCAGCCGGGACTAAAGGTTACCCACACGTCCTTATCTCACCGACAGTTTTGTTAGATGACAAAAAAATGATCTTTAGTCCCGGTTGTACCCACTAGCTGGGACTAATGTTTTCGGCGCCACTGCGTGTCGGGGGGAAGACCTCGGGTAGGGCAATGGACGCGGAGCAGCCGGCTGGCCACTGGCCGGCTCGCGGCAAAGGCCGGCTGAGGAGCAGCCGGCTGGCACCGTGGCCGGCTGGTCCGGAAGCCGGCTGGCTCTAGGTCCTAGTCGGCTTGGCTACGGCCGCCACTGCTGTAGCTGGGCCGGCTTCTACAAGCCATATCCGACTGGGGGTTTGTACCTCAGACCGACTCGAGGCTGGCGAGTCTTGCACTAGAAGGAACCGGGTTGGTCATCCGGGTTCCCAAAGTCCACGCTGACTTCACCTTCCGTAAAGCGAGGGGCACTGTGGAACAATAGTGCCACGCGCCGGACAGGCCATCATGGTCCACGTCGATCCGTACTGGCTACAGTGGCTGATGGCGACAGGGACACCTCCTCTCCATACCGCTGACCTTGGCAGCCGGATGGGACAGGCCATGAGGCCTCAACGGCTCCTGACGTCACTGCCTCGGGAAGGAGCGGAAGCCAGAGCCGGCCAAGCCGGCCAGTAGACTATAGGGTCTTATATGTAAAGTTTCGGCGCCTATATAAGCCGCACTACCCCCTCTCGTGCGGGGGATCGATCATTCTGACTTCACTTCCACCCTTAGCGTTGCCCTGTGAGAGAGACTCTTGTCTTCCTTAGCCTCCCAGGAGCAGCCGGACACAGCTCAAGGAGCAACCTTGTATTGTGTGAGCATCATATACACTCTAGCAGGAGTAGAGGTGTTACCTCCATCGGAGGGCCTCGAACCTGGGTACGTCGCCGTGTCGCTCGTCCCCATACCCGCATCCGGATACCGCCGTGAGATCTCCTAGGAACCACCTTCGTTAGCCACCTATGGCATATGCCGTGACGATACCACGACATTTGGCGCCCACCGTGGGGCCTTCAGCGTCCTCGGCCAGTGTCTTCATCCGGACGGGCCTCACCATCACCACCGGCGAGCGAGTCGCTTCAGGCTTGATCTGGAGATTCGGCTCCCTCGACTGCGTCAGCGACAACGCTGGCTGCTTCGCCGACCGGCCCTTCCCAGCCGGCGGCAGCGTCATCTCCTTCGGCGGCCACGACGTCTACGTCGCCACCGTCGCACCGCCGCGCTACCCGCGGCAGGTGCTGCGCTGCGCAAGCCCTCCTCCGCGAGCCGGCAGCAGCGCTCCCGCCAGCCCCGCCGTTGTGCAAGTCATGATGGCTGGCGAGGAGCTCCCCACCAAGAACCCGCGCACCCGCGGACCCAACCTGGAGCGCAACGTCGACCCCAACGCCTCCGGCTCGGGCCCAAAGGCGCCCCCACCTCCATCCCGGCTGGACGAAGTCCGGACGAAGCTGAGCACTCTGCTCACCGCAGGCGGCGACGCCGCCATCGTCGAGGCGGACCTGGAGGCACATCGTCAGCTCCTCCTCCAGCAGGCCGAAGAGCTGGCTGCATCCAAGCGCCAGCTGGCCATCACCCAGCGCGAGTTCGAGCACGCCCATGGCTTCACGCCAGGCGGCAACAACCCCTGCCGAGCCGGCATGATCCGCAAGCGCGGAGGCGGCTTAGGCGCTGAGATCGAGCGCGACGGCGCGGAAGCACCGACTCCGTCCGCGGAGCTGCCCGTCTACAACACCCCCGACAAGAACATCCTCGCAGCCGAAGCCGCTTCGAAGGAGCTAGCACTCCTCGAAGGAGAAGAGCTGCGCCGCCAGACGCAGCGCGTAGCTGAACTGTGCCGAGCTGCAGCTGAGCAGACCAAGGACCCCAGGTATGGTGCTTCGAAAGCTCCTCCCGTCCGCGCTGCTGCAGGCACCAGCAAGGACCCCCACAGAGACACGGCCGAGTCCGCCTCGCCCGCACCAAGCCAGCACAGAGACTCCCGCGACACCCGCGCAGGTTCAAGCCGGACAAGCCGGCTGGACGGCGGCCACAGCGGCCGTAGCCGGCCCCCACCAAACCGGAACGAGGAGCATGACTCCGAGCTGGCGGCGCCAAGGCGCCAGCACAGGCCGGCTCCAGAGCGAACCGGCACCCGGCAGCCGGCACGTTCTCGGCTGGGCCCCCGCATCGAGCCCGTCGACGCCAGAGACCGCCTCGATCGGCTAGTCGAATCCCGCATCGCGGAAGAGGAGGCGCCGGCTTGCCCCAAGTGCTTTGGGCCCCGCATCGCCAACGAGCCTATGCTCGACGGCTTCCAGCTCCCCCGCGACACGCCCAAGTACGACGGCACCGCCAAGCCGGAGGACTGGCTGCAGGACTACTCCACCGCAGTCGGCATCTCCAGAGGCAACAAGCGCTGGGCGGTGCGCTACTCCCCCCTGATGCTGGTCGGCTCCGCCCGCACCTGGCTCAACAACCTGCCAGCCGGCAGCATCAACGGCTGGCTTGATTTCGAGGAGGCCTTCATCAGCAACTTCAACGGCACCTATCGCCGTCCGGGTCGCCCCCAGCAGCTCGAGATGTGCAAGCAGGGCCCAGACGAGACGGATCGCGCGTACCTGACGCGCTAGTGCGAGATGCGCAACTCCTGCGAGGGCGTGCACGAGATCCAGGCCATCAGCTTCTTCATGGGCGGCTGCCGGCCCAACACCATGCTGTGGCACAAGCTGCGCCGCAGCGAGCCCAAGTCCATGGCCGCCCTCATGGCCATTGCCGACAAGTACGCGCTGGCTGAAGAAGCCGGCAAGGCGACGGCTGAACCAGCGCCGGCTCCCTCCAGGCGGAACCACCACAAGTCGGCTGAGCACAAGCCGGCAGACGGCGCCTCTCATGGCAGCCGGCGGGACAACTACCGCGGCAAGCGTCACAGCGACCAGCCGGACCGCCGGTACGGCTCCGCCCACGTAGCCGCCGTGGCAGACAACGCGGCAGGCGGCAGCCGCCGCCAGAAGCAAGATCGGCAGTGGAAGCCGAAGTACACCTTCGAGCAGATGCTCGACTCGCCGTGCAAGTACCACAGCGGCAAGAACCCCTCCAACCACACCACCCGCGACTGCCACTTCATGAAGCGGCTGACAAGCGGTGAACCCCTCCCGCCTCCACCCCCGCCTCCTCCAGCCGGCGGGCCGGGTGGCGCAGCCGGCGCGTAGAACGCCAACCTCGAGCACCACGAGGCTAACCAAGTGCACCATGGCCGATATCTGGCCGAAGATGCTACCTACATCATCTTCACCTCCGAGCCCGAGGACAAGACGAGCCAGCAGAGCCGTTCCCTCGAGGTCAACGCGGTCATACCGCCGGTCCCCCAGTACCTAAACTGGTCAGAGCAGGCCATCACTTTTGATCGCCGCGACACACCGGCTGTCCTGCCGAAGCCGGGCAGCTACGCCATGGTCCTCGACCCCACCATTGGCACGACTCGGCGCAGCGTGCGTTTTTCGCGCGTCCTCATCGACGGCGGCAGCAGCATCAACATCCTCTACCGCGACACCGCCCGCAAGCTAGGCATCCAAGAAGCCGAGCTGCGTCCCACCCCCACCGTCTTCCATGGCATCGTGCCGGGCCACTGCTGCCAGCCGATTGGCCGGATCACGCTGGAGGTGATGTTCGGGAAGCCGGATCACTTCCGCACCGAGAAGATCGAGTTCGAGGTGGTGGACCTCGTCAGTCCCTACCACGCGCTCCTGGGCAGGCCGGCCCTGACCAAGTTCATGGCGGTGCCCCACTACGGGTACCTGAAGATGAAGCTGCCTGGCCCCAAGGGGGTCATCACCATAGCCGGCGACTATCGCCGCTCCATGGACTGCGCCACGCAGAGCTCCAAGATGGCCCAGACGCTGGTCATCGCCACCGAGAAGCAGCTCATCCACGACGCCGTCGCCCTCGCCAAGGCCGCGCAGACAGACATGCCGGCTGCAGGCAACCCGGCTGGGACGACTCACTTCCAGCCGGCCGACAACACCAAGAAGATCCTGCTGGACCCGGCGCAGCCGGACAAGTACGTCACCATCGGTGCCGGCTTGAGCAGGAAATAGGAAAGCGAGCTCACCAGCTTCCTCCGTGAGAATCGGGACATCTTCGCATGGACTCCAAGAGACATGCCGGGTGTGCCAAGGGAGTTGGCTGAGCACCACCTCCACGTCCGGCCTGAAGCCAAGCCGGTGAAGCAGCCTCTCAGGCGCTTCGCCGAAGAAAGAAGGAAGGCCATCGGTGAAGAAACCGCCCGGCTGCTGGCAGCCGGCTTCATCATGGAAGTGCTGCACCCGGACTGGTTGGCGAACCCGGTCCTGGTTTTGAAGAAGAACGGCTCCTGGCGCATGTGTATCGACTACACCAGCCTGAACAAGGCGTGCCCAAAGGACCCTTTCCCCCTGCCGCGCATAGATCAAGTCATAGACTCGACTGCCGGCTGTGAACTGTTATCTTTTCTAGATGCCTATTCAGGCTACCACCAGATTCCTTTGAATCCGGATGATCAAATAAAGACTTCGTTCATTACGCCGTATGGGGCTTATTGCTACACGACTATGCTGTTCGGCTTGAAAAATGCAGGCGCCACCTACCAAAGATGCATGAAAAATGCTTGCAGGATCAAATCGGCAGAAACGTTCACGCATATGTGGATGATGTCGTTGTAAAGACCAAGGAGACGACTACCCTCCTTGATGACCTGAGAGAAACCTTCACCAATCTGAGAAGATTCCGGATGAAGCTCAACCCGGCCAAGTGCACATTCGGCGTGCCGTCTGGCCAGCTCCTTGGCTACCTCGTCTCTCAGCGAGGAATCGAAGCCAACCCGGAGAAGATCAGTGCCCTGGAGAAGATGGAACTGCCGCAGTGCCTCAAGGACGTCCAGAAGTTCGCTGGCTGCCTGGCTTCCTTGAGCCGCTTCTTCAGCCGGCTGGGGGAGAAGGCACTGCCCCTGTACCAATTGATGAAGAAGGCGGACAAGTTCATCTGGTCACCGCAGGCGGATGAAGCTTTCCGTGACCTGAAGCGCGTGCTCTCAACTGCGCCAATCCTCGCAACGCCGGCTTCAATGGAGCCGATGCTATTGTACATCGCAGCCACCAACCGAGTGGTTAGCGTTGTCCTGGTGGTGGAGCGCAAAGAAGCCGGCAGGGAGCAGCTGGTTCAGCGCCCAGTCTACTACCTCAGCGAAGTGCTCTCCCAGTCGAAGCAAAACTACCCCCACTACCAGAAGGTCACCTACGGCGTCTACATGGCGGCCAAGAAGCTCAAGCACTACTTCCAAGAGCACCCCATCAAGGTGGTTGCCACAGCGCCCTTGGCAGAAATCATTGGCAGCAAAGACGCCAACGGCCGGGTTGCCAAGTGGGCTCTAGAGCTAGCCGCCCACACCATCCTCTACGAGCCGCGCACAGCCATCAAGTCGCAGATCCTCGCGGACTTCTTCGTCGACTGGGCTGAGATGCAGTACCTGCTGCCTGTGCCGGATTCCACACATTGGAAGATGCACTTTGATGGCTCGAAGATGCGCAACGGCTTGGGAGCCGGCATCGTCATCACCTCTCCCAAGGGAGACCGGCTGGACTACGTCCTGCAGATCCACTTCGCCGCATCCAACAATGTGGCGGAGTATGAAGCGCTCATTCATGGGCTGAAGCTGGCCAAGGAGATTGGCGTGCGTCGCATACTCTGCTTCGGCGACTCCGACTTGGTTATACAGCAAGCATCTGGCGACTGGGATGCGAAGGACGCCAACATGGCCTCATACCGCTTCCACGTCCAGCAGCTATCCGGCTTCTTCGACGGCTGCGAATTCCACCATGTGCCACGAGCAAACAACGAGGCGGCTGACGCCTTGTCCAAAATTGGCTCAACCCGGCAAGCCATTCCGCCAGGCGTCGCCTTGGCAGTTCTCAAGAAGCCGTCCATTACACCGTCACCGGACTCGGATTCAATATTCGTGCCGGCTGACCCGGGGGCTGCTCAGCCGAACCCGGGGGCTTCATCGCCCAAGTCGGGGGCTAACAAGCCGAACCCGCCGGCTACCATGCCGAACCCGGGGACTTCTCAGTCCAACCCGGGGGCTTCATCGCCAAACTCGGGGGCTAGCAAGCCGAATCCGCCGGCTAGCAAGCCGAACCCGGCGACCATGCAGTCGAATCCGGAAGCTCCCACGCGGGAGGCCTTGTTGGTTAGCGTATTCGAGATAAGATGCGTACCTTCATGGGCACAAGAATTCCTCTCCTACCTCACCGACGGTGTGCTG
This sequence comes from Lolium perenne, assembly GCF_019359855.2. Lineage (NCBI taxonomy): Eukaryota > Viridiplantae > Streptophyta > Magnoliopsida > Poales > Poaceae > Lolium > Lolium perenne. The sequence goes on from NC_067247.2 coordinate 262,017,710, forward strand.
CCTGATGATAGAGTCCAGGCCAGGCAGATTGAGAGAAGGGCCAAGGCCTATACAATCATCAACCACCAGCTGTACAAACGCAGCGTAAGTGGGGTGTTCCAGCGGTGCGTCGAGCCGACTGAAGGGATTGAACTCCTGCGGGAAATCCATCAAGGAGAGTGCGGACATCACGCCTCATCCAGAGCCATAGTGGCCAAAGCCTTCCGGCACGGTTTTTACTGGCCGACTGCGCTCAGAGACGCAGAAGAGCTGGTGAAGAAGTGCAACGGCTGTCAGCGCTTCGCCAAGAAGAGGCACCAGCCGGCCTCCGCCTTGAAAACCATCCCTATCACATGGCCGTTCGCCGTATGGGGCTTGGACATGGTGGGCCCGTTCAGAACGGCGCGAGGCGGCATGACGCATCTCTTGGTGATGATTGACAAATTCACCAAGTGGATCGAAGCCAAGCCGATCAAGAAGCTGGACGGCTCCACAGCCATCACATTCCTCAAGGAAATCATCGTGAGGTTCGGCTACCCCCACAGCATCATGACCGACAACGGCAGCAACTTCTCCCAAGGCATCTTCTCTCGCTATTGCGGGGAAATGGGGATCCGGATGGCACTAGCCTCTGTGGCGCACCCGGAGTCCAACGGACAAGTGGAGAAGGCTAACGGCTTGGTCCTAGCCGGCATCCGGCCCCGGCTGGTGGAGCCGCTCGAGCGAGCAGCCGGCTGCTGGATTGAAGAGCTGCCCAATGTGCTGTGGAGCCTGCGCACAACGATAAACCGCTCAGTCGGCTTCACACCTTTCTTCCTCGTATACGGGGCCGAAGCCGTCCTGCCGACTGATATCGAGCACGACGCGCCAAGGATCAAGCTCTACACAGAAGCCGAAGCCAAAGAAGCTCGCGAAGATGGAGTTGACTTGGTTGAAGAAGCCCGGCTGCTGGCTGCGTCCAGATCTACCATCTACCAGCAGAGCCTCCGACGCTATCACAGCCGGAAGGTCCAGCCCTTAGCATTCCGGGAAGGAGACCTAGTGCTCCATCCAGCGGACAGCCGGACAGCATAAACTGTCATCCCCATGGGAGGGTCCCTTCATCGTGAGCAAGGCAGTAGGCAATGATTCCTACTATCTCATAGATGCCCAAGAGGCTAGAGAAAACAAGCCGGACAAGGCTGACGAGGAGACTAAACGTCCCTGGAACGTCAACTTGCTCCGCCCATTTTACACTTGAGAACAGGAATGTATGTATCCCTTTTGTAAGCTATGAAAAAGCATGCGCCAAGAGCGCCGTTTCCGACAAGTTTTTCGCGTACTCTACTTTGTTCCGCCAATTGGCTTAAACCCTCTCACGCGGCTGGCTCAGTAACGTGATCCGGTTTCTGACAGCCGGCTTCCGATCCAGCTACAGACCGCAACCCGGCTGTCCGGCTGGCGGGAGTAAGGCCTAGGGAGCCGGCACGCGAAAGACGACTAAGGGATAGAGTAAAAGCGAATTGACTTGCAACTTTTCACAAAAGTGCCGGATTGCCGAAATCGGCTCGTTCGACTGAAATACTGTCGGCCTCACCCAGCGGCCCGCTCTTGATCCGGCGACGGATCGCAAGTCGGACGTACGACCGGCAAGAGCAAAGCGAAAGAGTGGGGCGGATGGGAAAAAGCGAACAAGTCGAAAGAAAGCAAGTCGGCACACAAATGATTAACAAACACATTAAAGTGTGACATAATAAAAGGACGATAATATTCATACATATGCACCCGGCATCCCGGGGATTTAACAAATTGTCTTGGCAAAAGCAACAACTAAGAGACAGGTAAATTAAGCACCGGCTGGAGGAGGACCAGCCGGAGGAGCATCAGCGGAGCCGGCTGCCGGGTCGTCCCCAGGCGCATCTTCCGCCTCCTCGTCCTCCATCTCCTCATCCTCGTCGTCAGACGGCGGGTTCGGGTCCGCGACGAAGAGGCCCTTGTCGACGAAGTCGGCGATGGCGCTGGCTCGGGCAAGCCGGGCAGTCTTGTATTCGGCCGGGAGCTTGTCCTCCACGCCGGCTCGCCGGTACTCGAGCTGCCCAAGGTCCACCTCGTTGTACCAGGAGAGGACAAAGGACAACGCCATGTCGGCTCCAGCACGCGTGGCAGACTCCTTCCAGTCGAGGAAGCGATCCGGCGCCCGCTCCAGCCAGGAGATGAGGTTGGAGAGATCTTGCGGCACCGCCTCCGCGGGCCACAGCATCTGGACCAGCTCCTCAGCTGCCTTCCGGAGCTCCCAGCCAAGCTTGGTGATGGGCTCGACGCGGGCGGCCATGGATGCCATGTAATCCTCCATGGTGAAGTACTCCGAGCTGCCCTCGCCAGTCGCCCGCCTCCTAGCCTCGCGCGCAACGCCAACGGCTGCTAATGCCGCATCCTGCGTTTCCGGGAAGGCCGCTGCAAGAAGAAGCACGTCAGAAATCGTCAAAGCCGAAATAAGCTGAAAAATGCGAATTTTCGAAGTCCTAAAGTAGGCCTGGCGGCAGCCGGCAAGAGCCGACTGCCCCAGTCCGAAGATGGAAATTCCGAAGGATAAAAGGAAAAGCCTGGCGGCAGCCGGCAAGAACCGACTGCCCCCAGCCCGAAGATGGAGATAGCGAAAAATCAGTTTCTGCCGCCGGCTGCCAACCTAAGCCGGCAGCCGACAGCCGAAAGCCGGCAAAGGGAAAGGAAGAAAGAAGAGATGCACTCACCCGACAAGCCGCGGTCGAGCGCGCCAATCTCCTCCACCCAGCGCTTGGCGGTGGCCGACAGCTCCGTGGTCTTGGTGGTGACCTCCTCCTGAAGCGCAAGCCGCTGCTTCTCCACCTCAGTCAGCCGCTTGCTCAGGTCTTCCACCTTCTCCTTCTCAGCTGTTCTGAGGAGGGCAAGTTCCTTGAGGTGGTTCTCCTCAAGCCGGCGCAACCGCGCTAGCTCCAGCTCAGCCACCTTGAGCTTGGCGGCAGCAGATCGGCCCGCCTCCTCGCTCTCGGCGCACTGAGCGCGAGCAGCCCGAAGATCCGCCTCCAGCCGCGGGACCTTGGCGGCTTCAGCTGCAAGGCAGCCAGAAAGAAGCGTCAGCCAACCAAGACTAAAGAAAGAAGACATCAAGTCGGAAGGAGAAAGACCTTACCCTTGACGGCCTCTAGCTCGCGAGCCAAGTCGGCCCGGTCAAGCTTGGCCTTGTGGTAGTGGGTCACGGCGCGGTTGTACAAGTTGGTGCGCCGCTCCGCCACAGTCTAAGGAGAAAGAAAATCAGTCAACTAGACGAAACCCGGAGCGGCTCCGAGCAGCCGGCCCATGCCTCGGAGGGCTACCAGGATAATAACCAAACTGAAAAACAGATGAAGCACTTACCTTGCTGGCTTCCTCCACCTGGGCGACGCTGGCCGCGGTCTCGGCAGCCCTGGCCTTGAGGTTGGCCTGCAAGCCGGAGAAGAACATCTTCACCGACGCTTGGCCTGGGTTCCCCTCCCGGCTGGTCACCTCGTAGGAGTCCGCGCTGAGCCACGCTTGCTCCATAGTGCCAGCCGAGCCAAGGCTGGAGTCGGAGGCGGACGGCACGTGCAGCAGCCGGGCGCCCTTGGCCACATGCAGGCTCCCCAACGGCGCCGACGGGGCTTCCGTCCTCACCAGCGCGCGCGAGTCGGCGTCCTCCATGCGCGCCGGCTCATCCCTTGCCGGCTCCCGCCTGGCCGGCTCCTCCCTTGTCGGCTCCGGCGGTGGCGGCGCTCCGGGTGAAGCAGTTGGCCCAGTCGGCGCAGCCATCTCCGGCGCCCAAGGCTCCCCCTCCGGACTCTCCTCCAACACCACCATGCTCGGCCCGGCTCCGGCTCCGGTCGCAGGCGGCGCAGCCCTGCTGGCTCCGGCTCCGGTCGAAGGCGGCATGCCCCGGCCGGCCCCAGCGGCTGGGTCCAGAAGACGAGCACGGCGCGGGAACATGTCGTCCAGCGTCGGCTGGCGCGTCGGCTCGGCCCGCGTGCCGCGGCCAGGCGCTGAAGCCAGTGGCACAGCGAAGGAAGGCGCCCCTGCGGGAGGCGGAGTACCCGCAGGCGGCGGCGGGGTAGGCGCGCGCGACAGAGGCTGTGGCGTCGACTCCCTCCTTTGTCGCGGAAGCGGCGACACGACACGCGGGGCTTGCCGGGAGCCGCCGCCCTGAGTGAACTTGATGGGGGCCCTAGCCGAACAAATAAGAAAAAGATAAGCATAAAGAGTAAGGAAAGAAAAGGAATCAAACAAAAGAAAAAGAGAACTCACCCGGCCTGCTCCGGAACCTTCTTCGGCTGCTGCCGGCGGAGCTTCTTCGCCTTCGCCTCCAAGGCGAGGGTGGAGCGGGGGTCGCCGACCCGCTTCTTCCCCTTGGGCGCCGAAGTCGCCGTGGTGCTAGGCGGCCTCGCGCGCAGAGGCACCGCAGGGATCGGCCCCGTGGCGGACGTCGCCGGCTCGTCGTCCTCCTGCTGCTCTGGCGAAGGAGGCGGGTTGTGCTCCCCCTGGCCGCCTAAGTCAGGCGCCTGCAGCAGGTCGTCGTCGCCGTCCTGGTCGCCGGCTTGGTCAGCCGGATCGGCGTGCTCCGGCGTCCACCTTCTTGTCGCCAGGTCGCCGTCCTCGGCGTTCTGGCGGTCGAAGAGCTAGAAAAACAGAAGACATGAGCAAACAGCAAGCCGGAAGTCGGCAGAAAGAAAGAGAAGTTGGCCTCGCAGCCGCAAGCCGGAAGTCGGCCCAAACAATAAAGCTTACCAGCTCGGGCGGCAGGTCCCTGTTGCGGGGCGCCAGCCCGTAGTGCAAGTCCTCAGGCATGTTCGCCTTGGTGATGTTGTTCACCCGGCGGGTCACCTGGGCCTTGGTGAGCGGCGCCTTGGACGTCCGGGTCGGGTCGAACCGGCCGGACATGTGCCCAATCTTGTGGGTGCGCATTTGGAGCGGCAGCACCCGGCGCTCGGCGATGGTGCAGAGGAGGTCCTCGGCGGTCAGCCCGTTCCCGACGGCCGCCCCCAGGAAATCCCAGAGTTGGCTCACCTCCGCGTCCGGGTCCGTCATGCGGGCGTTGTAGCCCCAGTTGATCCGGCCGACTGGAGGAGCCGGATTGAACTCCGGCAAGTTGATCCGGTCGATGAGCGGGTTCTCGTTGCGCACGTAGAAGAATGACATCTGCCAATTCTTCACCGAGTCAACGGTTGGAATCTTGGGGAAGGGCGTACCCGGCCGAGAGTAGATCGAGGCGGTGCCGCAGGTCCGCAGGTGGCCGTCGGTGGTTTGCGCCTTGATGAAGAAGAGCTGGCTCCAGAAATCTATGTCTGGCCACAAGCCGGCATACACCTCCATGAAGGCCACGTAGCAGCTGAGGAGGACGCAGGCATTGGCCGGCAAGTGGTGCGGCTGCAAGCCGAAGTATTCGAGGAAGTGGCGGAAGAAGTTGGACGCCGGCAGGCCCAACCCACGGTCGAGGTGCGCGCCGAAGACGACGCGCTCGCCGGGCTCCGGCTTGGGCTCCACCTCCGCGCCGGGCGCCCTCGTGGCCACCGTCGACGGGATCCGGCGGAGGCGCACCAAGCGCTCGATGTCATCGTCCCTCATGTACGATCCCCTCCAAGATCCGCTGGCGGAGGCCATTGACGAAGAAGACGAAGAAGAGGACCATGAAAGGCGAAATGGGGAAGAAGAACCTCGCGAGGGCGGCGGCAACGGCGGCGGCGAAGGGCGCACGGTTGAAACGCGGGGCCCCGTGGCGCCGGCTCGACGGAGCAGCGGCGGCGGCTTGATGGAGATGCGCTCACCGGAGTTCGCCAGTGAGAGATGTTCGCCGGGGCAGCGAGGAGCTCGAGCGCGAGGAAGAGCGGAGCGAGAGCACGAGCGGAGCAAGGACGCGAGGAAGAAGAAGGAGTGCGGGAGTGCCACCTCGATCCTCCCCCGCGCGGCATTTATAGCCGCCCGGGGCGGACGGTTGGCCTCCAAGTGGCGGACGTGGCCACGTCGCCCGGATTCTCTGCGCCATAACTCCGCCCACATTCGCTGCGGTTACCAGAAACTGCCACACCACGTCCCCCACGACCGCACCAGATCCAGAGGAGACAGTGATGTGACCAGACGAACCGACGGCAGAGCCCTGACGTCAGACCGGTCAAGTCGGGTGCAGGACCCGAGGCGGCGGAGACTCCGGCGCGCCGCAAGCTGGAGCCAGACATTAAGTTCAACTCGGCCCAAAATTTGCCCAGCAAGGCGGAGACATCGCCAAAACTTGTGAGAAAGCAAAAGCTGCATAAGTGCAAATAGTGGCCGGCTAGGAGCAGCCGGCCGGAACGAGCCGGATGAGGGCGCAGCCGGCTGAATGGAAATTCTCAGTCGGCCCCTCCAAGTGCCGTCAAGTATATTCAGGAAGCCAGGAAAACCTGCCTAGGTCCTTCTAAACGCAGGACCTTGCCAGCTTCGGGGGCTAATGTCGGGGGGAAGACCCCGGGTAGGGCAATGGACGCGGAGCAGCCGGCTGGCCACTGGCCGGCTCGCGGCAAAGGCCGGCTGAGGAGCAGCCGGCTGGCGCCGTGGCCGGCTGGTCCGGAAGCCGGCTGGCTCTAGGTCCTAGTCGGCTTGGCTACGGCCGCCAATGCTGTAGCTGGGCCGGCTTCTACAAGCCATATCCGACTGGGGGTTTGTACCTCAGACCGACTCGAGGCTGGCGAGTCTTGCACTAGAAGGAACCGGGTTGGTCATCCGGGTTCCCAAAGTCCACGCTGACTTCATCTTCCGTAAAGCGCGGGGCACTGTGGAACAATAGTGCCACGCGCCGGACAGGCCATCATGGTCCACGTCGATCCGTGCGGCTCACGGTGGCTGATGGCGACAGGGACACCTCCTCTCCATACCGCTGACCTTGGCAGCCGGATGGGATAGGCCATGAGGCCTCAACGGCTCCTGACGTCACTGCCTCGGGAAGGAGCGGAAGCCGGAGCTGGCCAAGCCGGCCAGTAGACTATAGGGTCTTATATGTAAAGTGCCGGCGCCTATATAAGCCGCACTACCCCCTCTCGTGCGGGGGATCGATCATTCTGACTTCACTTCCACCCTTAGCGTTGCCCTGTGAGAGAGACTCTTGTCTTCCTTAGCCTCCCAGGAGCAGCCGGACACAGCTCAAGGAGCAACCTTGTATTGTGTGAGCATCATATACACTCTAGCAGGAGTAGAGGTGTTACCTCCATCGGAGGGCCTCGAACCTGGGTACGTGGCCGTGTCGCTCGTCCCCATACCCGCATCCGGATACCACCGTGAGATCTCCTAGGAACCACCTTCGTTAGCCACCCTATGGCATATGCCGTGACGATACCACGACACTGCGTGCCCGCCTATTTTTCTTCCCGCGCTTTCCACTGCTTCCCGCCTCCGTCCTCCCGCCATTTTTCACTATATATATGTACGCTTGGCCTCCATTTACATATCACATCTAGACTCATATCTGCAAACCTCATCACTCTGTCCCATGGATTCCATCGTATCTCTAACCCTCCGGGAGGTGGAGGCGCTTTGCGCATCGAACTACCCCTGCCCGCCGGGCTACCGCGTCCCGACCGGCTGGTTGCTGAGCGTCGGAGGCGTACCGGTCCCTCCTGTCCCTCTAGGTGTGGCGCGCGAGATGGCCATCACGAACCACTACTACTTCGAGCTCACGCCAGAGCAGCGGAGGAATCCCCAGTGGCATCCCGACTACAGCCCGACTTGGGAAAGCTTCTTCATCAATCGGCGTGAGAGGGCGCTTGCCAGGCACGAGGAGGGCGGCCCGCCTCGTTCGAACTTCAACGAGGCCGGACGTCGGCTGTGGTGGTGCGCCCGGACTCTCCAGGGCGTCATGGCCTACCGTGGCCCCCGCCTGCGCTACCCTCAGTCCCAGCCCACGTGTGCTCTCCCGCCGAGGTTCGACTACCGCGACCCCGATGCCAGCGACGATGATGACGGCGACTACGACGACTACAGTGGCGAGTACTATAGGGCTAGGCACGAGTATGACTGAATGAATCGAACAGTCAAATCTGGCCATGTATCTTAATTAATTTTCAGTTGAGCTCTGTACTTTAATTCCATGTATCTGGCGGGAAACTTTTCTCATCATCAGCGTCTGTGATGACCCACAAGTATAGGGGGTGTATCGTAGTATTTTCGATAAGTAAGAATGTCGATCCCAACGAGAAGCAGAAGGTGTTGACAAGCAGTTTCGATGAAGGATTCACTGTAAATGCTCACAGACAAGTATTCAGGGGGTTTTGATGTAGCACATGAATAAAGTACAAGTAAGTAAAGTGCGAGAGTAATAATTGCAGCGAGTGGCCCAATCCTTTTTAGCACAAAGGACAAGCCGGTTTGTTTACTTATAATGACCAAACGTTCTTGAGGACACACGGGAATTTAGTCTAGTGCTTTTGCTTCATATAGCTGATTAATCTTCATTGTTTTGATAAGTGTTGTGTGGGTGAACCTATGCTAATGCACCGACCTTCCTAGGACTAATACATACTTGTGATTATACCCCTTGCAAGCATCCGCAACTACAATAAAGTAATTAAGATAAATCTAACCACAGCCTTAAACTCTGAGATCCTGCTATCCCTCCTGCATCGATATACCAACGGGGGTTTAGGTTTCTATCACTCCGGCAACCCCGCAATTGGCAAACGAGTACAAGATGTATTCCCCTAGGCCCATAAAGGTGAAGTATCATGTACTCGACGTTCACATGACACCACTAGAAGAATAACACCACAACTTAAATATCATAACATTCAATATTACTCAACCATAATTCACTACTAACATTTAGACTTCACCCATGTCCTCAAGAACTAAACGAACTACTCACGAGACATCATATGGAACATGATCAGAGGTGATATGATGATGAATAACAATCTGAATATAAACCTTGGTCCAATGGTTTCACTCAATAGCATCAATAACAAGTAGAAATCAATACCGGGAGAGTTTTCCCTATCAAACAATCAAGATCCAACCCTAATTGTTACAGGGGTGACGAGGTGCAGCGGTGGAGACGGCGGTGATGATGATGGAGATGATGGTGATGATGGTGGAGATGATGTCCGGCTCGATGGCGGTGACGATGGCGTCGATTTCCCCCTCCGGGAGGGAATTTCCCCGGCAGATTTCAGCCTGCCGGAGAGCTCTTTTCTCTCTGGTGTTTTCCGCCCCGCAGAGGCGGCTGTGACTCTTCGCGACTATCCTCTGGAGCTTAGGTTTTTGGGACGAAGAAGTACGCGAAGGAGAGGAGGCCAGAGGGGCTGTGGGCCCCCTCCCCACATGGCGGCGCGGCCAGGGCAGGGCCCGCGCCGGCCTGTGAGGGGGGCCCATGGCGGCCCTCGTCGGCTCCTCCTTTTGGCTCCCTTCGTCTTCTGGAAAAATAGGATTTTTCATATAATTTCTGTCAATTGTTGATCTTCCGAAATATTGCATTCTGACAGCGCTTTTTCCAGCATAATCCTGACTCCGGTGCGCGATTCTCCAATAATCATGAAACATGCAAAATAGATGAAATAACATAAGTATCACCTCTAAATACGAAATATATCGATGAATAACAGTAAATTATGATATAAAATAGTGATGCAAAGTGGACGTATCAACTCCCCCCAAGCTTAGACTTCGCTTGTCCCCAAGCGAAACTGAACTCGGTAAACAGGACCACATGTTTATGGAGTGAAGAGTCGATAAACAAAATACGGACAAGAAGCATCATATTAATTCACACAAGACATTCTAGTGAACAACTTCCTCATATAATTCAACTTGAAACAAGTAGAAGGTAATCACAAATAAAGGTGCATAAGAAATCATAGTTGGTAATGGCAAACTTCGTTCTTGGTCAGAGAACAATTAACAGATTGTACTTATCTATTGAGCAGCGCTCTCATGTAAAAGTTTATATGGCACAACTTGCATACTCAATCATAATAATCTCATAATCATTGATAACTTTCAAAGCTATATTCATTCAGATATAACTTGCACTGGACAAGGAAGAGTAAAATGCATGATTAAGTAGATCACAATATAAATAGTTTGATCACAACAACTCAAATGCTTGCTTAAGATGGAGGGAAATAGGTTTACTGACTCAACATAAAGTAAAAGACAGGCCCTTCACAGAGGGAAGCAGGGATCAAATCATGTGCTAGAGCTTCTTCAGTTTTGAAATCATATAAAGAGAATAAAAGTAAAATTTTGAGAGGTGTTTGTTGTTGTCAACGAATGGTAGTGGGTACTCTAACCCCCTTGCCAGACAAACTCTCGAAGAGCGGCTCCCATGAAATTTATTTTTGGCTGACACTCCTTCCAACCTTTGCTTTCACAAACCATGGCTAACCGAATCCTCGGGTGCCGTCCAACAATCTCATACCATGGAGGAGTGTCTATTTGTAAAATTATGAAGGTTAATTAATCGGGGCTGGGAACCCCATTGCCAGCTCTTTTTGCAAAATTATTGGATAAGCGGATGAAGCCACTAGTCCATTGGTGAAAGTTGCCCAACAAGATTGAAAGATAAAACACCACATACTTCCTCATGAGCTATAAAACATTGACACAAATAAGAGATAGTAAATTTTTTTGAATCGTTTAAACGTAGCACACGAAGTATTTACCTGGAATGGCAGGAAATACCATATAGTAGGTAGTTATGGTGGACACAAATGGCATAGGTTTGGGTTAAAGTTTGGATGCACGAGAAGCATTCCCTCTCAGTACAGGTTTTTGGCTAGCAAGGTTGATTAGCAAGCATAAGAGTTGAGGGAAACAAACAAATATACATGTGATAGAAACAATCATGCATCTTCCTTGTAAGCACAAACAATTTTAACCTCAGAATAACGAGCTAAGAGCTAACAAGAAAGAAGGACAATGAAACAACTACATGTATTTCTCTTTTCTACTTAAACCTCAACGTGTTGTTGCTATTGACCAATGCTAAGTTTGCCAAACCAAATAGATTTACTCACTGCTCCCAAAGTGATACCAATACTAATAACAAGATTAATCATATAATAGAAATTGCAAACTAAAATAAGATGTGCAATATGTAAATGATAAGACTTCTCATTAATATTCCATAACGATAACTCACACCAAGGGATACATAGACAACCAACTAAAGAGAGATACTTCCACACTGCAACCCATCTTATATGATGACCTCCCTACTCATGATATGACACTACTTGATAGTAAAAAGTAAAAGATAGTGATGATGTGATACCGCGGCACTCCCCCAAGCTTGGAACAAACCAAGGGAATGCCAATACCGATGATGAATTACTCCTTCGGCGGTGGTGGTGATGAATTCTTGACAAGCTTCTCAACAAGCTCCGGAAGCTCATCAATCTTGTACATGAGGTTGCGGATCATCTCCGAATTGTGCTCGACGCGGTTAAGAAGTATGTCCGACGACGAATACCAACTCTTAGAGTTGTTTCCCCACTCCTCAGCTTCAGGCTTCATCCTTCCTGCAATGTTAGAACGATCTATGTCCCAATTGCTAGGCAATACTGCCTTGGGAACCCTTTAAATTTGACTGTTGTAAATTAGATTGCGGAAGGGGTTGTAGGTGCCTGGAGGAGATGTCTTTGGAGCTAGGTAGTGACGTGGAACTCTTCCTCCGGTGCGAATTCTTGCGCTCTTCTTGGTACTGGAAGGGTTTTCCACCACCTCGATGCTTGCGACGGTGACACGCGGGTATGCACGCGAGTCTTCCTCCACTTCTTCTTCATCTTCTTCCTTGCCACTGTCGTCCACCTCTTTCCACTCGGGATCTTGAATATATTCATCCGAAAGCCCCTTGCCCTTGTTGTTGGAGACCATGGTGCTTCTAGATCAAAGACAGGTCCTGGCAGAAAACAGCTCGAAACAAAACACGTCGAGAAAACGATATACGGACCTCCAGGGGTCCGGGGGATTATATAGTAGGAATTTTTACGACAAAAGGAAAGTACAAGGTCGAACCAGAGTCGGAGAGGGGCCACGAGGGACCCACCTCATAGGGCGGTGCGGCCAGGCTGGAGCCCGCGCTGGCCTATGAGAGCACGCCCTCGTGCGTCTCCTCCACTTCGTTTCGATCTCGTAATTTTTCATATTTTCCAAAAACAGCAAAAACATTGTTCGGAAAGTAAAACACGAACTTTTTATTACCAGTACTATTACCTATTCAAAGTCGAACTCTGCCGGACTGTCAATTTGACCTTTGATGAAAGCTTCCGGTGTCACCACTCGAATAACATCAACATCTTCATTATAAGAATCTCCAGAGATATAATGCTTGAGTCTTTGTCCATTCACCACTTGTGAGGCATCACCTTGGAGAGAACTAATTTTGATCGCCCCTGAACGATACACCTCCTCAATGACATATGGTCCTTCCCATTTTGAGAGTAATTTCCCTGCAAAGAATCTAAGACGAGACCGATACAATAGGACTTTATCCCCAACATTATATTCTATTTTGATAATTCTTCTATCATGCCATTTCTTAACTTTCTCTTTAAAGAGTTTAGCATTTTCATAAGCTTCACTTCTCCATTCATCTAGAGAACTCAATTGTAGCAATCTTTTCTTACCGGTAAGTTTAGGAGCTTTATTTAGTTCTCTTACAGCCCAATAAGCTTTGTGCTCTAGTTCTAAAGGTAAATGACAAGCTTTTCCATAAACCATTTTATAAGGTGACATACCCATGGGATTTTTATAAGCAGTTCTATAAGCCATAGTGCTTCTTTCAATTTACTAGCCCAATTCTTTCTAGATTTATTAACAGTCTTTTGCAAGATAGATTTAATCTCTCTATTTGATAATTCTACTTGCCCGCTAGTTTGAGGATGATAAGCAGAAGCAATTCTATGATTAATACCATATTTAGCAAGAGTTTTTCTAAAACCACCATGAATAAAATGAGAACCTCCATCAGTCATAATATATCTAGGAACTCCAAATCTAGGAAAAATTATATCTAAAAGCATTCTTAGAGAGGTCTCACCATCAACACTTTTTGTGGGTATGGCTTCCACCCATTTAGTAACATAATCAACAGCAACAAGTATATGAGTGTTACCTTCTGAAGAAGGGAAAGGTCCCATGAAGTCAAATCCCCAACAATCAAATGGTTCAATAACAAGAGTATAATTCATAGGCATTTCATTGCGTCTAGAAATATTACCAACCCTTTGACATTCATCACAAGATAAAATAAACTTTCTTGCATCCTTGAAGAGAGTTGGCCAATAAAAACCTGATTGCAGAACCTTTTGCGCGGTTCTATCTCCGGCGTGATGTCCTCCATAAGCACTACCATGACATTTACTCAATATCTCTTGTTGTTCATATTCGGGAACGCATCTTCGCAGAATACCATCCACTCCTTCTTTATATAAGTGTGGGTCATCCCAAAAATAATGCCTCAAGTCATAAAAGAATTTCCTCCTTTGCTGAGCTGAAAAGGTTGGAGGCAAGTACTTGGAAACAATAAAGTTAGCATAATCAGCATACCAAGGGCTATCTCGCGAGCTCACCTTTATTACAGCCAATTGTTCATTTGGAAAACTATCATTAACTGGAACAGGATCATAAGCAATATTTTCCAATCTAGACAAGTTATCAACAACAGGATTATCAGCACCTTTCCTATCTACAATATGCAAATCAAATTCTAGCAACAGAAGCACCCATCTAATAAGCCTTGGCTTAGCATCTTTCTTTTGCATTAGATATCTAATTGCAGCATGATCAGTATGAATTGTAACTTTTGAATCAACAATATAGGATCTAAACTTGTCACAAGCAAAGACTACAGCTAATAGTTCTTTTTCAGTTGTAGCATAATTTCTTTGAGCGGCATCAAGAGTTTTACTAGCATAATGAATAACATTTAATTTTTTATCTACTCGCTGTCCAAGAATAGCGCCTACAGCAAAATCACTAGCATCACACATAATTTCAAAAGGTAAGTTCCAATCAGGAGGTTCAACTATAGGAGCAGTTGTTAAGGCTTTCTTTAGAGTTTCGAAAGCTTCCTTACAATCATCATAAAAAACAAAAGGTACATCTTTTTGAAGAAGATTAGTAAGAGGTTTTGAAATCTTGGAAAAGTCTTTAATAAACCTCCTATAAAACCCAGCATGACCAAGAACACTACGAATACCTTTAACATCCCTAGGATAGGGCATCTTCTCAATTGCTTCAACTTTAGCTCTATCAACTTCAATACCTCTCTCGGAAATTTTATGTCCCAATACAATTCCTTCATTAACCATAAAGTGGCATTTCTCCCAATTAAGAACAAGGTTAGTTTCTTCACATCTCTGCAAAACTTTATCGAGGTTTCGCAAGCAATTGTCAAAAGAATTCCCATAGACAGAAAAATCATCCATGAATACCTCTACAATATTCTCGCAAAAGCCATGAAAAATAGCAGACATGCATCTTTGAAAAGTAGCAGGAGCATTACATAGACCGAAAGGCATACGTCTATAAGCATAAGTTCCATAGGGACAAGTGAAAGTGGTTTTCTCTTGATCCTTAGTTTTAACAGCAATTTGTGAAAACCCAGAATAACCATCAAGAAAGCAAAAATGAGTATTTTTAGATAACGTTTCTAACATTTGATCAATAAAAGGTAAAGGGTAATGATCTTTCTTAGTAACCTTATTAACTTTTCGATAATCAATGCACATTCTATACCCTACAACTACTCTTTGAGGGATGAGTTCATCATTATCATTAGGTACAACAGTCATTCCTCCTTTCTTAGGAACACAATGCACAGGACTAACCCATCTACTATCAGCAATAGGATATATAATACCAGCTTCAAGAAGTTTTAATACCTCGTTTCTTACCACATCCTTCATTTTAGGAATTAAACGATGCTGATGTTCAACAACAGGCTTTGCATCATCTTCCATATTAATGGCATGTTGGCAAATAGAGGGAGAAATCCCCTTCAAGTCATCAAGAGTGTAGCCAATAGCTCCTCGGTGTTTCTTCAATATTTCCAATAACCTTTCTTCCTCAATCTCTGAAAGCTTAGAACTAATAATAACAGGATATATTTTCTTATCATCAATATGAGCATATTTAAGATTATCAGGCAATGGTTTTAAATCAAAAACAGGATCTTCCTTTGGTGGTAGTGTTGTACCTAGATCTTCTATCAGCAAGTCATGTTTAAGAATAGGTTTACGAAGGAAAATTTCATCAAGCTCATTTCTTTCTTCCCTAAAGACTTCACTCTCACTATTCTCCAAATGTTGCTGCAAAGGATTATTAGGAGCAAGAGCAATAGATGCACTTTGTTCAACTCTAAAATCATTATTAGGCAAATCAGATTTATAAGGAGTTTTGGAAAATTTAGAGAAATTAAACTCATAAGATTCACCAGCAAATTTAGTCACAAATTTCTCTTTCTTGCAATCTATAACAGCTCCACAAGTATTTAGAAAAGGTCTACCAAAAATGATAGGACAATGCTTACTAGCAGCAGAACCAAATACCAAAAAGTCAGCAGGATATTTAATCTTACCACATAGAACTTCCACATCTCGAACAATACCAATTGGAGAGATAGTTTCTCTATTAGCTAGCCGAATAACCACATCAATATCTTCAAGTCCACAAGAACCAATTTCGTGCATGATCTCCGTATAAAGCTCATAAGGAATAGCACTAATACTTGCACCAATATCGCATAAACCATAATAACAATGATCACCAATTCTAACAGATAACATAGGAACACTAGTTTTCCTAGACTTATTAGGATGTGAAACAATATTAGAAGCATCTTCACAGAAAATAATATGACCATCTTCAACATTTTCAGTCACAAGATCTTTAACTATTGCAATAGCAGGTTCAACCTTTATTTGCTCTTCAGGTTCTATAGGTTTCTTTTCACTTTTATTAACAACACTATTTATAACAGAGTACTCCTTCATTTTAGCAGGGAAAGGAGTTTTTTCAATATAAGCTTCTGGAAGAACATGATCAACAGTTTCAATTACAACACATTTATTTATAGATGAATCAATTTTATCTTTATACGGTTCATGATACTTATCAAAATTCTTCTTAGGCAATTCATAATGAGAGGCAAAAGCTTTATAAAGATTTGCAACGACTTGAGAATCAAGACCATAAGTAGCACTCATATTACGAAATTTATCAGTATCCATAAAAGCTTCAATGCATTTATAATCATAATTTATAACTGACTCTCTATCTTTGTCGTTCTCCCATCCTTCAGTATTCTCCTGGATCTGATCAAGAAGGTCCCTTTTAAACTCTTCTTTGTTGCGTGTAAATGATCCTGAACAAGAAGTATCCAGCAAGGTCTTATCTTGAAAAGAAAGTCTTGCATAGAAATTATCAATGATAATATTACCAGGAAGCTCATGAATGGGGCATTTGAGCATTAAACACTTCAATCTCCCCCACGCTTGGGCAATACTCTCTCCATCATGAGGCCAGAAATTATATATGCGGTTCCGGTCTTTTTGAATTTCACTTGGAGGATAGAACTTAGAATAAAATAGGGGCACAATATCATTCCATTCGAGAGAATCCCCATTATTCAGTAATTTATACCAATGCGCCGCTTTCCCAGACAACGATATAGAGAATAGTTTCTTCCTAACTTCATCCATAGCAATACCTGCACACTTGAATAAACCGCATAGTTCATGTAAGAACAGTAAATGATCACCAGGATGGACAGTTCCATCCCCTTCATAGCGGCTATCCACAACACGTTCAATAATTTTCATAGGTATTTTGTATAGAACCTCTTTCTCACCTGGCGCCTCATCCACTACCTTTGCAGTACTAGTAGATTTTCCAAATAAAAATTCAAGAGAAGATCTCTCCATAATGAATTATAGCAGCAGGCAGAAATAAAATCAGCACAAACAGTAAAAGTTTCCCTTACCAATTCCACTTACCAATAGCGCTTTGATGTCTACTCACGCTTCTTTTCTTGTAGACAGTGTTGGGCCTCCAAGAGCAGAGGTTTGTAGAACAGCAGCAAGTTTTCCCTTAAGTGGATCACCCAAGGTTTATCGAACTCAGGGAGGAAGAGGTCAAAGATATCCCTCTCAAGCAACCCTGCGATCACAATGCAAGATGTCTCTTGTGTCCCCAACACACACAATACACTTGTCAGATGTATATGTGCACTAGTTCGGCGAAGAGATAGTGAAATACAAGTGGTATGAATGAATATGAGCAGTAGTAACGGCACCAGAAAATAGCTTGCTGCTACAACTGGCGTGTGGTTGATGGTGGGAATATTGCAGGCAGTATAGATGCAGTAGAACAGTAAACAAGCGATGATTGCAGTATTTGGAAACAAGGCCTAGGGATCATACTTTCACTAGTGGACACTCTCAACATTAAACACATAACTGAATAGATAAATGCTACACTCTACACTCTCTTGTTGGATGATGAACACCACTAATTGTGTAGGGCTACAAGAGCACCTCAATGCCGGAGTTAACATGCTCCACAACATTCGATATTCATATTTAAATAACCTTAGAGTGCATGATAGATCAACACAATTATACCAAGTACTAACATAGCATGCACACTGTCACATTCAAGCTATGAAAGGAGGAATAGATCACATCAATACCATCATAGTAATAGTTAACTTCATAATCTACAAGAGATCACAATCATAAACTACGCCAAGTACTACATGATGCACACACTGTCACCATTACATCATGGAGGTGGAATAGAGTACTTTAATAACATCACTAGAGTAGCACATAGATTAATAGTGATACAAAGCTCATATGAATCTCAATCATGTAAGGCAGCTCATGAGATCATTGTATTGAAGTACATGGGAGAGAGATTAACCACATAGCTACCGGTACAGCCCTTAGCCTCGATGGATAACTACTCCCTCCTCATGGGAGACAGCAGCGTTGATGAAGATGGTGGTGGTGTTGATGGAGATGCCTTCCGGGGGCACTTCCCCTTCCCGGCAGGGTGCCGGAACAGAGACTCCTGTCCCCTAGATCTTGGCTTCGCGATGGCGGCGGCTCTAGAAGGTTTCTCGTACCGTGGCTTATTCGTCTCGAAGATTTAGGTTAGGGACCTTTAAATAGGCGAAGAGGCGGAGTCGGAAGGCTGACGGGGCCACCACACGTGTGGGCCCCCTGTGGCCCTCCTCTAGTCCCTCTCGGGTGTTCTGGAAGCTTCGTGGAATTATAAGATGCTCGGCGTTGATTTCGTCCAATTCCGAGAATATTTCCTTACTAGGATTTCTGAAACCAAAAACATTAGGAAACATGAACTAGCACTTCGGCATCTCGTCAATAGGTTAGTTCCGGAAAATGCATCAAAATGACATAAAGTGTGTATAAAACATGTAGGTATTGTCATAAAACAAGCATGGAACATCAGAAATTATAGATACGTTGGAGACGTATCAGCATCCCCAAGCTTAGTTCCTACTCGTCCTCGAGTAGGTAAACGGTAAAAGAATAATTTCTGAAGTGACATGCTACCAACATAATCTTGATCATACTATTGTAAAGCATATGAGATGAATGCAGTGATTCAAAGCAATGGTAAAGACAATGATTAAACAACTGAATCATATAGCAAAGACTTTTCATGAATAGTATTTTCAAGACAAGCATCAATAAGTCTTGCATAAAAGTTAACTCGTAAAGCAATAAATTCATAGTAAAGGCGTTGAAGCAACACAAAGGAAGATTAAGTTTCAGCGGTTGCTTTCAACTTTCAACATGTATATCTCATGAATATTGTCAACATAAAGTAATATGATGAATGCAAATATGCAAGTATGTAAGAATCAATGCACAGTTAACACAAGTGTTTGCTTCTAAGATGGAAGGAAATAGGTAGACTAACTCAACATAAAAGTAGAAGAATGGCCCTTCAAAGAGGGAAGCATCGATTGCTATATTTGTGCTAGAGCTTTTTATTTTGAAAACAAGAAACAATTTTGTCAACGGTAGTAATAAAGCATATGTGTTATGTAAATTATATCCTACAAGTTGCAAGCCTCATGCATAGATTACCAATAGTGCCCGCACCTTGTCCTAATTAGCTCGGATTACCTGGATTATCACCGCAATACATATGTTTTAACCAAGTATCACAAAGGGGTACCTCTATGCCACCTGTACAAAGGTCTAAGGAGAAAGCTCGCATTGGATTTCTCGCTTTTGATTATTCTCAACTTAGACATCCATACCGGGACAACATAGACAACAGATAATGGACTCCTCTTTATTGCATAAGCATTCAACAACAAATAATATTCTCATAAGAGATTGAGGATTGTTGTCCAAAACTGAAACTTCCACCATGGATCATGGCTTTAGTTAGCGGCCCAATGTTCTTCTCTAACAATATGCATGCTCAAACCATTCAACTCATGGTAAATCGCCCTTACTTCAGACGAGACGAACATGCATAGCAACTCACATGATATTCAACAAAGGGTAGTTGATGGCGTCCCCAGGAACATGGTTATCACACAACAAGCAACTTAATAAGAAATAAGATACATAAGTAAATATTCAATACCACAATAGTTTTTAGGCTATTTGTCCCATGAGCTATACATTGCAAAGACTAAGGATAGAAATTTAAAGGTAGCACTCAAGGAATTTACTTTGGAATGGCAGAGAAATACCATGCAGTAGGTAGGTATGGTGGACACAAATGGCATAGTTATTGGTTCAAGGATTTTGGATGCATGAGAAGTAATCCCTCTCAATACAAGGCTTAGGCTAGCAAGGTTGTTTGAAGCAAACACAAGTATGAACCGGTACAACAAAACTCACATAAAAACATATTGCAAGCATTATAAGACTCTACACTGTCATCCTTGTTGCTCAAACCCTTACTAGAAAATATCTAGACTTTAGAGAGACCAATCATGCAAACGAAATTTCAGCAAGCTCTATGTATTTCTTCGCTAATAGGTGCAAAGTATATGATGCAAGAGCTTAATCATGAGCACAACAATTGCCAAGTATCAAATTATTCAAGACATTATACCATTTACCACATGTAGCATTTTCTGTTTCCAACCATATAACAATTAACGAAGCAGTTTCAACCTTCGCCATGAACATTAAAAGCTAAGAACACATGTGTTCATATGAACCAGCGGAGCGTGTCTCTCTCCCACACAAGGATGAACTTATTCAAACAAAACAAAAATAAAAACAAACAGACGCTCCAAGTAAAGTACATAAGATGTGATGGAATAAAAATATAGTTTCACTAGAGGAACCTGATAATGTTGTCGATGAAGAAGGGGATGCCTTGGGCATCCCCAAGCTTAGATGCTTGAGTCTTCTTGAAATATGCAGGGATGAACCACGGGAGCATCCCCAAGCTTAGAGCTTTCACTCTCCTTGATCATATTGTATCATCCCCCTCTCTTGATCCTTGAAAACTTCCTCCACACCAAACTCAAAACAACTCATTAGAGGGTTAGTGCATAATCAAATTCACATGTTCAGAGGTGACATAATAATTCTTAACACTTCTGGACATTGCACAAAGCTACTGAAAGTTAATGGAACAAAGAAATCCATCCAACATAGCAAAAGAGGCAATGCGAAATAAAAGGCAGAATCTGTCAAAACAGAACAGTCCGTAAAGACGAATTTTTAAGGTGCACCAGACTTGCTCAAATGAAAATGCTCAAATTGAATGAAAGTTGCGTACATATCTGTGGATCACTCACGTAAATTGGCATATTTTTCTGAGTTACCTACAGAGAATTCAACCCAGATTCGTGACAGCAAGAAATCTGTTTCTGCGCAGTAATCCAAATCTAGTATGAACCTTACTATCAAAGACTTTACTTGGCACAACAATGCAATAAAATAAAGATAAGGAGAGGTTGCTACAGTATTAACAACTTCCAAGGCACAAATATAAAACAAAAGTACTGTAGCAAAATTAACACATGGGTTATCTCCCAAGAAGTGCTTTCTTTATAGCCATTAAGATGGGCTCAGCAATTTTAATGATGCACTCGCAAGAAATAAGAGTTGAAGCAAAAGAGAGCACCAAGAAGCAAGTTCAAAACACATTTAAGTCTAACCCACTTCCTATGGAAAGGAATCTTGTACACAAATGAATTCATGAAGAACAAAGTGACAAGCATAGGAAGATAAAACACGAGTAACTTCAAGATTCTCAACATAAAGAGGGGAAATTTAATATTATTAAGATGCATATAACCATGTTTCCCTCTCTCATAATAACTTTCAGTAGTATCATGAGCAAACTCAACAATATAACTATCACATAAAGCATTCTAATCATGAGTCTCATGCATAAAATAATTACTACTCCCAACATAAGCATAGTCATTCTTATTAATTGAAGTGGGAGAAAATTCAACAAAGTAGCTATCATTATTATTCTCATCAAGTGTAGGAGGCATGGTATAATCATCATAAAATTTACTCTCCATAGTAGGTGGCACCAAAAGACCACTATCATTATAATCATCATAAATAGGAGGCAAAGTATCATCAAAGTAAATTTTCTCCTCAATGCTTGGGGGACTAAAAATATCATGCTCATCAAAACCAGCTTCCCCAAGCTTAGAATTTTCCATATCATTAGCAACAATGGTGTTCAAAGTATTCATACTAATAACATTGCCATTAGCATGCAAATAAGGTTCCATAGGTTTTTCAATTTTTGCAACACACCATTTATGTCTTAACTCAGGAAATAGATTAAAAAGCTAATAGTTGCTTTCCATTATGCCTAACTAGTGAAATAAAAACAAGAAACAAAAAGATGCAATTGCAGGATCTAAAGGAAATAGCTTTGAGCACTTACAACGGCACCAGAAAATAACTTAGTTACCTGGGACCGGAGTGTGAGTGCCTTTTACCTTTCCTTCCCGGCAACAGCGCCAGAAAATAGCTTGATGTCTACTCACACTTCTTTTCTTGTAGACAGTGTTGGGCCTCCAAGAGCAGAGGTTTGTGGAACAGCAACAAGTTTTTCCTTAAGTGGATCACCCAAGGTTTATCGAACTCAGGGAGGAAGAGGTCAAAGATATCCCTCTCAAGCAACCCTGCGATCACAATGCAAGAAGTCTCTTGTGTCCCCAACACACCCAATACACTTGTTAGATGTATAGGTGCACTAGTTCGGCGAAGAGATAGTGAAATACAAGTGGTATGAATGAATATGAGCAGTAGTAACGGCACCAGAAAATAGCTTGCTGCTACAACTGGCGTGTGGTTGATGGTGGGAATATTGCAGGCAGTACAGATGCAGTAGAACAGTAAACAAGCGATGATTGCAGTATTTGGAAACAAGGCCTAGGGATCATACTTTCACTAGTGGACACTCTCAACATTGATCACATAACTGAATAGATAAATGCTATACTCTACACTCTCTTTTTGGATGATGAACACCACTAATATTGTAGGGCTACAAGAGCACCTCAATGCCGGAGTTAACAAGCTCCTCAACATTCGATATTCATATTTAAATAACCTTAGAGTGCATGATAGATCAACACAATTATACCAAGTACTAACATAGCATGCACACTGTCACCTTCAAGCTATGAAAGGAGGAATAGATCACATCAATACCATCATAGTAATAGTTAACTTCATAATCTACAAGAGATCACAATCATAAACTACGCCAAGTACTACATGATGCACACACTGTCACCATTACAGCATGGAGGAGGAATAGAGTACTTTAATAACAACACTAGAGTAGCACATAGATTAATAGTGATACAAAGCTCATATGAATCTCCATCATGTAAGGCAGCTCATGAGATCATTGTATTGAAGTACATGGGAGAGAGATTAACCACATAGCTACCGGTACATCCCTTAGCCTCGATGGAGAACTACTCCCTCCTCATGGGAGACAGCAGCGTTGATGAAGATGGCGGTGGTGTCGATGGAGATGCCTTCCAGGGGCACTTCCCCGTCCCGGCAGGGTGCCGGAACAGAGACTCTTGTCCCCCAGATCTTGGCTTCGTGATGGCGACGACTCTGGAAGGTTTCTCGTACCGTGGCTTCTTCGTCTCGAAGATTTAGGTTAGGGACCTTTAAATAGGCGAAGAGGCGGAGTCGGAAGGCTGACGGGGCCACCACACAGTAGGGCAGCGCGCCTGGCTTCTTGGCCACGCCGCCCACACGTGTGGGCCCCCTGTGGCCCTCCTATGGTCCCTCTCGGGTGTTCTGGAAGCTTCGTGGAATTATAAGATGCTGGGCGTTGATTTCGTCCAATTCCGAGAATATTTCCTTACTAGGATTTCTGAAACCAAAAACAGCAGGAAACAGGAACTGGCACTTCGACATCTCGTCAATAGATTAGTTCCGGAAAATGCATCAAAATGACATAAAGTGTGTATAAAACATGTAGGTATTGTCATAAAACAAGCATGGAACATCAGAAATTATAGATACGTTGGAGACGTATCATGCTTCACTCCCCGGCAACTGCGCCAGAAAATAGTCTTGATGACCCACAAGTATAGGGGGTGTATCGTAGTATTTTCGATAAGTAAGAATGTCGATCCCAACGAGGAGCAGAAGGTGTTGACAAGCAGTTTCGATGAAGGATTCACTGTAAATGCTCACAGACAAGTATTCAGGGGGTTTTGATATAGCACATGAATAAAGTACAAGTAAGTAAAGTGCGAGAGTTATAATTGCAGCGAGTGGCCCAATCCTTTTTAGCACAAAGGACAAGCCGGTTTGTTTACTTATAATGACCAAACGTTCTTGAGGACACACGGGAATTTAGTCTAGTGCTTTCGCTTCATACAGCTGATTAATCTTCATTGTTTTGATAAGTGTTTTGTGGGTGAACCTATGCTAATGCACCGCCCTTCCTAGGACTAATACATACTTGTGATTATACCCCTTGCAAGCATCCGCAACTACAAGAAAGTAATTAAGATAAATCTAACCACAGCCTTAAACTCTGAGATCCTGCTATCCTTCCTGCATCGATATACCAATGGGGGCTTAGGTTTCTGTCACTCCGGCAACCCCGCAATTGGCAAACAAGTACAAGATGTATTCCCCTAGGCCCATAAAGGTGAAGTATCATGTAGTCGACGTTCACATGACACCACTAGAAGAATAACACCACAACTTAAATATCATAACATTGAATATTACTCAACCATAATTCACTACTAACATTTAGACTTCACCCATGTCCTCAAGAACTAAACGAACTACTCACGAGACATCATATGGAACATGATCAGAGGTGATATGATGATGAATAACAATCTGAATATAAACTTTGGTCCAATGGTTTCACTCAATAGCATCAATAACAAGTAGAAATCAATACCGGGAGAGTTTCCCCTATCAAACAATCAAGATCCAACCCTAATTGTTACAGCGGTGACGAGGTGCAGCGGTGGAGACGGCGGTGATGATGATGGAGATGATGGTGATGATTGTGGAGATGATGTCCGGCTCGATGGCGGTGACGATGGCGTCGATTTCCCCCTCCGGGAGGGAATTTCCCCGGCAGATTTCAGCCTGCCGGAGAGCTCTTTTCTCTCTGGTGTTTTCCGCCCCGCAGAGGCGGCTGTGACTCTTCGCGACTATCCTCTGGAGCTTAGGTTTTCGGGACGAAGAAGTACGCGAAGGAGAGGAGGCCAGAGGGGGCTGTGGGCCCCCTGCCCACATGGCGGCGCGGCCAGGGCAGGGCCCGCGCCGGCCTATGAGGGGGGCCCACGGCGGCCCTCCTCGGCTCCTCCTTTTGGCTCCCTTCGTCTTCTGGAAAAATAGGATTTTTCATATAATTTCTGTCAATTGTTGATCTTCCGAAATATTGCATTCTGACAGCGCTTTTTTCCAGCAGAATCCTGAGTCCGGTGCGCGATTCTCCAATAATCATGAAACATGCAAAATAGATGAAATAACATAAGTATCACATCTAAATACGAAATATATCGATGGATAACAGTAAATTATGATATAAAATAGTGATGCAAAATGGACGTATCAGTCTGCCACAACGACTTTATTGAAATTACAATTAAAATAGATAAACAACTAGTTTAGTCGATCTACTCATCGTCGGAGGTTGTCTCGGTCCAAATGTCGTCTCACCGAGGGTCGTTGTTGGCCCAAGTTGTATTCGGGTTGTCGAGTGATACGTCCAAAACGTATCTACTTTCCCGAACACTTTTGCTATTGTTTTGCCTCTAATTTGTGTATTTTGGATGCAACTAACACGGACTAACGTTGTTTTCAGCAGAATTGCTCTGGTGTCTCGTTTTTGTGCAGAAATCCAACTTTCAGGAAAATCCTCGGAATTTATGCAGAAGGCCCTATTTTCCCAGAATATTGGCGGAGCCAGAAGGACAAGTCAGGTGGAGGCCCGAGGGCCCCACACCATAAGGCGGCGCGGCCCAGGGGGGCCCGCGCGGCCCTGTGGTGTGGCCCCCTCGGCCGGCCTCCGATGCCCTCCTTCGTACTATTTATTGCCTTCGACCTAAAAACGCACGGGGAGAAGTGGAAGTCGCCAGAAAGCCTCCAGAACGCCGCCACATCGCGAAACTCCATCTCGGGAGCCGGAAATCTCCGTTCTGGCACTCCGCCGGGACGGGGAATTGGAGGAGATCATCGCCATCATCACCACCGACGCCTCTTCATCAACCAGCCATGTTTCCCCCATCCATGTGTGAGTAATTCCCCCGCTGTAGGCCGAAGGGGATGGTAGGGATTGGATGAGATTGGTCATGTAATAGCATAAGATTGTTAGGGCATAGTGCCTAGTGTCCGTAATTGGTACTTTGATGATATTGTTGCAACTTGCTATGCTTAATGCTTGTCACTAGGGCCCGAGTGCCATGATCTCAGATCTGAACATGTTATTGTTTCATCATGATATTCATTGTTTATGGTCTTACCTGCAAGTTGTATACACATGTCGCTGTCCGGAACCGATGGCCCCGAAGTGACAGAAATCGGGACAACCGGAGGGGATGGTAGTGATGTGAGGATCACATGTGTTCACGGAGTGTTAATGCTTTGCTCCGGTACTTTATTAAAAGGAGTACCTTAATATCCAGTAGATTCCCTTGAGGCCCGGCTGCCACCGGCTGGTAGGACAAAAGATGTTGTGCAAGTTTCTCATTGCGAGCACGTACGACTATAATTGGAACACATGCCTATTGATTGCTTTGTACTTGGACACCGTTTTATTATTATTTGCAAATGCCCTGCTATGATTGTTACATGAGTTTCTCTCATCCATGCAACGCCCGTCATCCATCCCCGTGCCTACAGTATTTTAATCCTGCTGTTTACTATAATCACTACTGCTGTCTCTGTTACTCGTCTTTGTTATTTCACTACTGCTACTGCTATAAAACTGCATTACTCGATAAACTCTTGCGAGCAAGTCTGTTTCCAGGTGCAGCTGAATTGACAACTCCGCTGTTAAGGCCTCCAAGTATTCTTTGTCTCCCCTTGTGTCGAATCAATAAATTGGGATTTACTTCCCGCGAAGACTGCTGCGATCCCCTATACTTGTGGGTCATCATCGAGCTCGAACACGGCGACGGCCCGACGGTGGCGCCTGTTGGACCTGCGATGTGCCCGGAGGTCAGTGAAGAACGCGTCGGTGTTGTCGACGTCGTTGGGGAACTGCGCCCTCCACTGGCGCATCAACTCCTCGTCGTGCTCGGCGATGGCGATCCGGCGCTGCACCTGGCGGTGGCGGCGACGGTCCTCGTCGTCGATGAGGCATGGTGTCGGCGCGAGGAACTCCGCCTCCTCTAGCGATTCGACGTCTGGGAAGTTCATGTCGCGCCGTGGCCGGCGAAATCGCCATGCGGCCGCGTCGTAAGCGCGCGCCGCCAGCTCCGGGGTGTTGTACGTGCCGAGGGTGAGCCGGAAGCCACCGGCGCGCATCTCGGCGTAGAATCTACCGTTCGGACGCGCTCGGACACCACGGAAGACGGACGAGCCGCGACGGCGTGGCGGCATCCCGGCGACGAATGAACGGAGGCGACAGCAACGTGTGGTTCCGCGTGCACGCGGCGCTTTATAGCATAGCGACGCGGCAAGTTTGGCGACATGTGGCGCGGGGAAGCGACAGGGCGTGGCACGTGGAAGCGGCATCTACACGTCGCACGCCGGCGGTGGCGGGGCGAGGCACGTGGAAGCGGCGGCGACAGGTGGCGCGGGGAAGCGGCGGGGCGTGGCGCGTGGAAGCGGCATCTACACGTCGCACGGCGGTGGCGGCGGGGCGAGGCACGTGGAAGCTGCGGCGACACGTGGCACGGGGAAGGGACACGTGGCACGGGGAAGGGACACGTGTGGCACGGCGGCGGCGGTGGCCAGTACATGGCGGTGGCGGTGGTGGCCAGTACATGGCGGTGGCGGTGGTGGCCAGTACATGACGGTGACGGTGGTGGCCAGTACACGGCGGTGGCGACGGTGGCCTGTACATGGCGATGGAGGTGGCGGCGGTGGCCAGTACACGGCGGTGGCGACGGTGGCCAGTATACGGCAGTGGCCAGTACATGGCGGTGGCGGTGGCCAGTACACGGCGGTGGCGGTGGCGACGGTGGCCAGTACACGACGGTGGCGGTGGCGGCGGTGGCAAGTACACGGCGGTGGCGGCGGTGGCCAGTACATGGCGGTGACGGTGGTGGCCAGTACACGGCGGTGGCGACGGTGGCCTGTACATGGCGGCGGCGGTGGCGATGTTGGCCAGTACATGGCGGTGGCGGTGACCAGTACACGGCGGTGGCGGCGGTGGCCAGTACACGGCGGTGGCGGTGGCGGTGGCGGCGGTGGCCAGTACACGGCGGTGGCGGCGGTGGCCAGTACATGGCGGTGACGGTGGTGGCCAGTACACGGCGGTGGCCAGTACATGGCGGCGGCAGCGGTGGACACGTGTGGCACGGCGGTGGCCGGTACGTGGTTTTTTTATTTGAAATAAGGCGGGAACGAAATTTTTTTAAAAAATTGGCCTTTGGTCCCGGTTTGTAATACAAACCGGGACTAAAGGCCTATTTTGCGCGCGCAGCGAAAATCGCAGCAAAATAGGCCTTTAGTCCCGGTTTGTATTACAAGCCGGGACCAAAGGGGGGCCTTTGGTCCCGGTTTGTAATACGAACCGGGACCAAAGGGGGGGTTATAACTGCACCACTTCGTCTCCGCGGAGATCAATCCCGCGGAGACGAAGCGCGCAGACGCCGCCAGGCCGCCCAATCGCGTCGTGCCCGCCGCTCGCCGTCGCCGTCCGCCGCGCCGCCGCCGCGCCGCCGCCACCGCCACCGTGCCCGCCGTCGCCGTCGCCACCGCACCCGCGCCCGCCGTCACCCGTCGCCCGCGCCACGCGCCCGCCATCGCCCGCGCCCGCCGTCGCCGTCGCGCCCGCCTCCGCCACCTGCTGCCCCCGCGGCCACCTCCTCGCCGTCCGCATCGCGCCCCCGGCCGCCACCTCCGTCGGTAAGCGCCGGCGGCACCCCTTCTTTTTTTTCTTGCATGTTAGTTGATTAGTTAAAAGTTAGTGTTAGTGTTAGAAAAATTAGTTGAAAGTTAGTGTTAGTGAAAAACAATAGTTAGTGTTAGTGTTAGTGTTAGAAAAATTAGTTAGTGAAAAACAATTAGTTAAAACAATAGTTAGTATTAGTGTTAGTGTTAGAAAAATTAGTTAAAAGTTAGTGTTAGTGAAAAATTAGTTAGTTAGTGTTAGTGTTAGCGTTACAAAAATAGTTAGTGTTTTTGTGAAAAAGTTATGAGGGCCGCCGCGCCGGTAACCACTACGCTTGCGATGGCGCCCCCAAAATACGGTCGTGCCGACGCCCCTGCCGGCGCCCCCAAAATAGAGTATGTAGTGCCGGCGCCCGCCCAAACGGTAGTGCCGGCGCCGACTAACATAAAAGTAGTGAAGTTATTTTTTAATTTATGTTAACGTTGGTACATATATATATGATTTGTTTTCGTAGCTACGATGCCAAGACAGCCGCCGCGCCGTGGTCTGACTCTTCTAGAGGAGATGCAGCAGATGGGGGAGGTCCGGGACTGGGCTCCGCCGGGGTGGCACTGGGAGGTCTTAGCTTCCGGGGCGCGCACCTTGGTGCGGAATCTGGGTCCCGTCGTCGACCCGGATATTCTTTGGTGGAGGTCTTATGGGCCACGATCGTTTCAGAGGGAGCCGGCCCCGCCGGAGGAGGTAGCTCAGTGCATTGCAGCGGAGGACGAGCACATTCGCCGTTACATGTATGCATTAGACACCATGTATAGGACCGGATGGAGCGTTATGCAGGGATCTCATGTTAGCTATGCTCCCGTGATTGTTCCGTGACTTTGGGGGTTCACCCGGCGCGGCTCAGGACCCGGTCAGCGCGTTATAGGACCCGGTCGGCGTGGTTGAGAGGTTGTAGTATTGATTGATGTATTAGGGTTAAATAAACATGAACCCGATCTATGTCTGCATGTAACTGCACTATCTGCTTTCAGCACTATATGTAACTCCATTTTCAGTTTTCTGCATTATCCTTAATTTGATCATATGATGGTTCCTATATATAGCTTGCAGGTCGTTGTAGAAAGCATGGAGAGAGATGAAACTCAAGAAAATTTCATGGCTGACCTCATAGCCCACGGTACTCTGGATGATCGCAACGACGACGTTATTCCAGATGATGGCGGTGACGATGTCACCTCAACTTTTTTGAATGACTCCGGTGAGGGAGCGGAGAATATTGAGGAAGAAGATCCTAATGGCGCCGGTGAGGAAGAAGATCATCATAATGGCTCCGGAACCGTAGTTATCACCCAGGTATATAAATTAATTAAGCCGCTGTTGATCGACTAGATGCATTAACTAATTAAATTGTACTGACTATGAATTATTTCTTTTTAGCCCTCTGGAACGAGCACTTCTTCTGTAAAGTCGAAGAAGCGAGGCCCGGCCAAAAAGTTGGACGATGGTGTTAGGCACGACATCACCCATATCGCTAAGGATGGTAAACCGATTGCTCCAGAGAAAGGTGCAAAGTCATTTATAGCTCAATGCGGAGTGCTTGTGAGGGACCACGTCCCGATCACAGTTCGAGAATGGAACAAGCCGAAGGGACTAGTGCTGTCTGTAGAGGAAGAAGCTCAAGGTCTTTATATCGATGATGTAGCCAAACACAACATTCTGACCAAGCTCATGTCACATTTCAACATAGTACCCGAAGAGGGGGATGCCGCTGAAAAGGCCAAGATGGAGCAGGCCCTCCGCGACTTTGCCAAGAAGACGATGGCCGAACTATTCAAGAACCACAAGAAAAGATTGCGCGACTTTATCAAGAAAGACAAGACTCCGGACAGTGAGAAGGTAAAAGTCACTGGGACGAATTCGTGAAGTACAGCGCGGAGTCATAAGAATTTAAGAAAAGGTCGGCAACAAATAAGGCAAATGCTACGTTGAAGCTATATCACCAAATTCTGGGTCCAGGTGGATACAGGGCTAACCGTCCTAAGTGGCAGGCAGCTGAGGCGGAACTGACTAGGAAAGGGATCAGATTAGGGACACACGGTTGGATCGAACGGTGTAAGGAGTGGTTCTACGGGATTGGGGGAACGTTGCATCCAGAAACAGGGAAGTGCATCTATAAGAAAGCTCATCTGAAGTTTCCCATTGAAGCCCTGGAAAAAGCACATAAGGACGTGGAGGAGGGGAGGTTCCAGCCCGAAAGAGAGAACGATGAGCTGACACGCGCCCTTGGGAACAAAGAACACGGCGGACGAACATGAGGCACAGAAGGCTCCGTTCCGTGGAAGTATGGCTTTCCTGCGGAAAGGAAGAGATTTCCTGATAAAAGCCATGAGAGGAGAAAGGCAAGGGAAACAGACCGCATAACGTCCTTAGAGGAGGGTTTTAGCACCATGAAAGCCCAATTAACCATGGTAACCCAAGTACTTACATCCCAGATGGCTCAGGGGCAGGCTGTAGAGCCTGCATTGGTCAATGCCCTCGTCCCGCTGCAATCTCAACAACACCGGAAAAGCAGCGTGGCTTCCAGTCAGCAGGTGGATAATGATGATGATGACCAGGTGGTCGAGCCTCCTCGCTACCCCCCCGTGGATGATCTCACTGAGAGCCGTCCTTGTGAGCTGCATGTTAAAGTTTTCAACCTATCCTTGAAGGCGGTGGTCGGCATCCTCTTACCTACAAGGTCTTACCATTGCCGTCCGGTCCAAGACGACTTTGCTGTTGTGATGGTGGATGAAGTGTTGAGAGATTATGAGGGGTTGGTGCTTGAGCACCCTGCAGATGAAGATGGGGAAATCAAAGAACTGGGAGAAGCCCGTAGAACCACCGTGCAATGGCGGAAGGAGAACATTGTGTTTCCAGGTGATAAGCCACCAAGCAGGCCACCTCGTCCGCCTCCTCTGCCACCTGCGCAGTCTCCTCCGCGTGATGATTCTCCTCTGCGCGATGATGATTCCCCTGTGCATGTGCAGTCTCCTCCGCGTGAAAATACTCCGCCGCCTCCTCCTCCTCGTCAGGAGACTCCGCCGCCTCCACCTAAGCAAAAGAGGAAGCTAACCGCGGCACCTCCTACAGCTCCGAAGAGATCATCAACTCCGATGAGGGCACAGACTCCAGAGTTGTTACGACATGAGCAGACTGAAGAGCAAAAGGCATTTCTTGCACCGAAGAAGATGTTTATTCCACCGCATACAGTGAAGCACTTTGCCGAGACGAGAATGAAGAGACCTGAGCTGAGAGCTGATTATTACCGCTCTCTTGGACAGTCCTCTAGAGCGAGCAAAGAAGCAAAAAAAGTCGCCCAGCTTGAACAGCAGGACATTCAGGCCATACCCCACTTCGTCGTGCAGCCCTATGATGATCCAGAGATGGCATCGATGATCGAACGGGAGGCTAGAGCTCAGGGAGCATCAGTTGAGTACGAAGATTACTATCCAACGGCTCAAGTGGTAAACAAGTATAGATACGGATCTGATCTCGTCAAACCTGGCGAGCTCACGCGTCTAGGGACTCAGATGCGAAGGTTGCATGAATGGTACCTGAAAGCCTGTCGAAGAGGTGATCGCTACCTCACGGTGTATCTTAGAGATGAGCATTACTTCCGGGGGGTCGAGGAGATAAACCTTGAGTTAGAAGAACTGTTTCAGTTATTCAATCAAGACGCCCTCGACAAAGCTGTCATCAGTTGCTACTGCCTGTAACTGATTTATTTATGTAATTAAGTCTGTAGCTCAGCTCATTCATTTGCACTAACAATTATCCTCACTATATTCTTTGTGTATGCTATACATTTAATTATGCAGAATGAAGAACCTCGAATGCAAAAGAGGCAAGCTCCTACCACTGGGGTTCATAGACCCAGACACAGTTCATGAAGTTACGGTTCGAGACTTCGCCAAGGACACAGAGGACAACATGGTAATGTTTTTAGTGAAGCAAGCAAACAAAGAGGATATATTCTTTCCCTACAACTTCAAGCGAGTGTTATATATAACATACATTATGCTTGTGCATCTTCCACTTTATTCTCGTAATCATTGAGCTATGCTTGTGCAGATTCCACTTTATTCTCCTAATCATTGATCTTCACAAAGGAGTCGTAAATGTCATGGACTCGAAACGTAAAGAATATGCGGAATGGGCGGACATGGCTGACATCCTCCAGAGGTAATTTCAATCAATTTCGTATTGGCATCTTCATCTGTTCTATTTCGACGATATCATCAACTAATCAATAACTCATTTACTCATTATTTTTTGCCGGACAGGGCTTGGAAACGGTTCATCAATACTGTTCCGGGTAAATGGTAACCGGAGCTTACATTTCAAGATTACCCTGTAAGTAGTACTATATATATAGCTATGTCCGTGAAAGTCTATATATGATATTTACTTTCAATACGATGCTTTATTATTAGTTTGATCGAACTATTTTTTCGTAAAGTGTATGAGGCAGGAACCCAGGAATAACTTATGTGGATACTACGTCTGCACCTTCATTCGTGACATGGCCTGTCCCAAGGGTGGGGATGCCCGTATACACCAGACTCGTGTACGATAACAAATTTTCACAATTAATCTTAATTAGTACCATCTATTGTATTGAGTTCCATTCATATATTGATCTCTTTTAAATATAGATGATACTCCTGCGGCACACTCTCATAACGGAGGATCAAATACGAGCAATTCAAGAGGAAATCGCGGGATTCTTTCTTACCGAGGTCACTACCCCAGGTGGAGAGCACTATGCGAAGGTCACGCATAGATATTGAGCAACTTCGTAGAAGCTAATAGATTTAGTAAAGAGATCCGACTAGCTTTATATTGTAAATATGCATGCATTACGTGTAGTGTTGACGATGTCTATATATATTCATGACGATTTTTTTTGTTTCTTGAATGATATATATGCATTGCTGAAACTCTGCCGCGGCAGAGAAACGCCCTTTTTCTCTGCCGCGGCAGAGAAACGCTGCTACAGCCTAGACCTGTGCCGCGGCAGAGAAATAGCAATTCTCTGCCGCGGCAGAGAACCCCAGGCCCGGTTCGTACCACGAACTGGGACCAAAGGCCATCCACCGCGAGCTCCCTGGCCGCACCACGTGGCGCCGCCTTTAGGCCCGGTGCAACTTTGAACCGGGACTAAAGGGGGGACCCTTTCGTCCCGCCTAATTGGTCCCGGTTTGGAAACCGGGACTGAAGGCCCAAATGGACCGGGCCTATAGCCCCGTTTTCCACTAGTGTAGCATCGATGAAGGCCAGCATCGAGGTACCGATAACCTCTATGTCGTCTTGTCCATGTGGACATGTTATGATCGCCAGAGCTAATGTGGGTGGAGAGCTCCCATCGGCTTTGTGTTATATATACCAACATCGGCAACGATAGATACACTAGTAGAAAAAGAGGCTTTAGTCCCGGTTCATAAGGGGCTTTAGTTTCGGATGTGCAACCGGGACTAAATACCCGAGACTAAAGTCCACCCCCTTTAGTCCCGGTTGCTTACGAACCGGGACTAAAGGTCCATCCACGTGGGCTGCGTGCGTCGGGGCAAAAATGCCTCCAGGTGAAATTTTTTATTTTATTTTTTCTAATTTTTTTCCACTTTTTTTCTATTTTTTTCAGAATTTCTATTATTTCACTTATTTGCATAGTATAGTCTCTAACTACACTTATCTCTAGTCAAATTACTTACTCGTGGTCCGCTCGGTCCCCCATCCTCTCACTACTCTAGCACTAGAACGCTTAACTTTGGAGTTCATCCCGTCCCGCATCCAAGTGCTTCACGCGCATGTATGTGATACTAGTATCATATCAATCCTATTAACATGTTGGTCGATATCACATTTCTTTATTATTTGAATTTCAAATAATTATTTTAATAAACAAAAGTAATGATGTAATAATAATCTTGAACAAATAAATAAACATTAACTTTTTAATTTTCATTATTTTTAAATTTTTATTTTTTCAAGTATTTATATTTTTGCCAAACCTAAAACCTAAAAATTTGAAAATCTAAAAACATTTTCTTTTTTGAATTTTTCCGGGAGTAAAAACCCGAAAAAACCTTTAATCCAAGTTGGGGACATCAACCGGGACAAAAGGGTAGACCTTTAGTCCCGGTTGGGCACACTAACCGGGACTTAAGGGCTATGGCAGGCTGCGGCTGGCGCAGGCCTCTTTAGTGTCGGTTGGTAACACCAACCGCGACTAAAGGTCTACCCTTTAGTTCCAGCCGGACCATTCGTCTCGGTTGGTGTTACTAACCGGGACTAAGGGTCTACCCCATTAGTCACGGGTCAAAGTATTTGGAAACTAATGGGTTGGGATGGAAGGCCTCTTTTCTACTAGTGATACAACAGAGGTTACAGACGCGCGAGAGAAGAAATGGATTGATGTGATCTTTATATTCAGTTTAGAGAGTTCAGGAAAACATGGATTTGTTCTACCTACCTAACGTAACATGGATGGGAAAAGTTATATAGAGCAGGTGCGCAGAACGCACCTACACATTTTTTGACTTTTTTTTAATCTCTCAAGTTATATAATATTTTGATTTGATTTTTCGCAAGTCACTAAAAATTTAAAAATAGAGTGGGGGGAAATGGTTCGGATTTCTTTTTACAATTTAAAATTTAAAATTATCTTAAAATTTAAAATAAATTCTTAAAATATATATACGCATAATGACATAAAAATATTTGAATACTTTTCCCACATTCTAGTTGTTATGTTTAAGTGATCCGTAAAAAAAGAGTTTAGAGGTCGCCAATCTTATGATCTTCATCATACTAAAAAACTGAATTTTTAGTAGGACTTAGACACCTCAAAAAATTAAGCCAACTTACGTGAATATAGAGGATTAAAATCTGCAGATACTGTATAATTATCAAGATTTTATGAGCTACCAACAGGGATAAAAAAAATCATGCACTAAAAAGTGCAGCGCAGAAATCGGCAACTCCATATTATGTTTGCAACTTTAAACATCCAAACAGGTAAAAACTTGATACATTATTTAAAAACCAGAGAGTAAGAGCTAAAACAAAACTAACATGCTACAACAAGCATAAAAAATAAAAATAAAAAAAACAAAAATAAAAACATCTCGGGTTGCCTCCCGTAAAGCGTTTTCTTTATAGCCATATAGCTAGGCTTACTTACTTGATTCAAGTGTCATGGATATTATGTGGTAGCATAAATGCTACCTCCTCGTTTCTTGGAAATTGTTCCATACACTTCTTATGAGGAAATTGAAACTCGACATTCCCTTCTTTAAAAATCAATGATAACTCATGTTGTTCTTAGAAAAGGTCTTCCAAGGATTATAGGACTAGAGGTATTTCTCCTCATATCCATAACAATGAAATCAACAGGTACATATATCATATGCAATTTAAGCATTATATCTTTTACTTTACCTATAGCCTTTTGGTTCAATCATGAGCAAGTAATAAATCAATAGAGTATTTTGCCATTTTTTTAGATTAAGTAATTCATATAGCTCTTTTGATATGAGCTAAACACTAGATTCTAAATCTAGAATGGCATGGTGTGTTTATTTGTCAATAGATATTAAAATCTTGGGGATCCATGCATCCTCAAGATCAGGTGGTATCATGGCCTCATTATTACACATTTGAATATTTTCTTTAATGACATAGTTAGCAATATAGGAACCAAAATTAGCTTGATTAACATTAATAGTGGGATCTTTAGCAAATTTATCAAGTATAGCAATCAATAAATTCAAGATACATTTATCAAGATCCAAGAGTGGTTTGATGTCTACGCACGCTTCTATTCTTGTAGACAATGTTGGGCCTCTAAGTGCAGATGTTTGTAGAACAATAACAAGTTTCCCTTAAGTGGATCACCAAAGGTTTATCGAACTCAGGGATGTAGAGGTCAAAGATATCCCTCTCAAGCAACCCTGCAATTACGATACAAGAAATATCTTGTGTCCCCAACACACACAATACACTTCCAGGTGTATAGGTGCGCTAGTTCGACAAAGAGATAGTGAAATACAAGTAATATGGATGATTAGGAGTAGTAATTGCAATATGAAATAAAAATGGCAGCAAGCAAACATGTAGCAGAACTGGTTGTAAACGGTGTTTCGATGCTTGGAAACAAGGCCTGGGGATCATACTTTCACTAGTGGACACTCTCAACAATGATACCATAATTGAATACATAGATATTATCACTTCACTACGCTACTCTGAACCACACTCCGATTTGATAATAAACATAAATTCAACGCGTAGGTCTGCATAAGCATTCCTTAAAGTTCGCATTCCCAATCTATGGACACCCCACGCTGTCACTTTGAGCATACAATGATGGTACTAACTAGTCACCACAATTCATAAGTATTTCTATAAATTAAGCATAACAAACAAACACGGTGTGCGCACTGTCACCTTCACACCGTTGAACAAGGTGTCCCCAGAGATCACATAATAAAACCACTTGAGTAGCACAATAGTTGAAGAATAACATCTACTTATTCAACTAGATTATAAAGCTCATTATCACATAAAGATCATACATGGAGAGATAGATAGACCACATAGCTACCGGTAAAGCCCTCAGCCTCGGGGGAGAACTATTCACTCCTCATCGTGGGAGTCAGCAATGGCGATAGAGATGGCGGTGGAGTCGATGGAGATGGCTCTGGGGAAATTCCCCGTCCCGGTAGGGTGTCGGAACAAAGACTTTTGTCCCCCGAATCTTGTTTGCGATGGCGGCGGAGCTAT
The DNA here is from genome assembly GCF_019359855.2 of Lolium perenne. Taxonomy (NCBI): domain Eukaryota; kingdom Viridiplantae; phylum Streptophyta; class Magnoliopsida; order Poales; family Poaceae; genus Lolium; species Lolium perenne. The sequence goes on from NC_067247.2 coordinate 262,055,039, forward strand.
GGAACTTTTCGTGGATGGAGGCTGATAGATTTAGGGTTCACGCATCAGGAGGCTTCTTATAGGCGGAAGGGCGAGGTCGGTGAAGGCCAGGGTGGCCCACACCACACCTAGGCGCAGGCCAGGGCCAGGCCGCGCCTAGGCATGGTTTGGCTGCCCTGTGGACCTCCTCCGTCTCTTCTATGGACTCCGTCTTTGCTCCGGGAAAATAGGAACTTTGGCTTTTGTTTCGTCCAATTTTGAGAATATTTCCTGTACAACTTTTCTGAAATACAAAACAACAGAAAACATGGAAGTGACACTGTGGCATTTTTTCAATAGGTTAGTTCCGGAAAATGCATAAAAGTGACACTGTAACATCCCAAGTTTTCAAGCAATAAATAAAATAGAATTCCATTATTCAAATTTTGGAACCAACGAAAACTTTTATAAAATTGATATGTGTGCATATAGAATTGATATGTGTGCATAGGGTAATGCATGATCCTTGTGCTATTGCCATGGTGAGTGTTTGAAAATACTTGACAGTGGGCTAAAACCATAAACCATGAGGATTGTGATCAAAGAGAAGAAAAGAAGAAAAAGAGAAAATGCCAAATCACCTCACTTATGTGCTTATGGCCATTTTTGCCAAATCATAACCTAAGCCCTTTTGACTTGTGCCAATGGTTTGGAAAGGTTACTAACCACTTAAGAACCACATTTGAATCAAAGAAACTCAAATCAACTCAAAAGGAAAATTCAAAATCTCATCACATATTATAATGGTCAAAACTGCAAATTATATCAGGGTACCTACTTTGAGCCCCTGTATTAAGATATTTCTAAACTAAACACTCCCAACTCTTTGCACCTCATCCAATACCTCATCAAGATGAACAACTTTGGTAAAGACCACCCCTCAAATTCTTCCTAAATTTCTTAATATCATCAAGCAAAGTAGTAACATCAAAGCAGATTCTAGATTATGCCATATTTGGTTTTTCACAAATCAATTCCATTTGGCACACCACCAGCACCATTGTGTGCCAAATAATATTTGAATCAACTCCACAAAAAATCTTTGCAAAATTCAAAAATATTTCTCATGCGGCCATTGTGTCGAACACCTGGTGGGCAAGCATCTACTTTAAGCACACATGCTATTACCCAGCAGATTTTAGCCTAAATCAGAGACCAAACCTGATCATTACTGTACTCCTATGTCTCCTGGATCAAACCATGTCATTACTTTGATGATTAAAGTGTGGAGGTGACCAGGCCGTGGCCATGCCGTGCACCATGCACACCTCCATTTCATCTCTCCCCTCTGATCCCTCCTTTTTGCTTTAACCTTGTCCTGGAGCATCTCCCCTCTTCCCTGAGCAGGACCATGCCAGCCCCTGGCACGGGAGAGGCCGGCATTGGCCAGCCCCGTACGCGCCCAGAGCGCCCAGGCGTGCCAGCCATGCGCGCTCACCACGCCCTGGAAGCGCCAGAGTGCCAGATCGCCCCGTCGCCTCCGTCCTTCCCTACGTCTCTACCTCTGCACAGCGAATGACCACTCCAACGGCTAGCACCTAGACACGCTCGAGCATCTGCGCGTGCCCTGTCACCGCCGCCCGCGTCAAAAATCGCCGCCGGACCCGTGGCAGACGCCGCCTCCTCCCGAGCTATCCCATCTCGCTTTCTCTGCGCCAGCACGCTCCCGAGCATCGCCATGATGCTAGCCAGCCCACGCCGTCCTCGCCTTGCCTCTTCGCGGCCCAGAGAAGCCACGCCATGGACGACCCGAGCGCACCGCCGCAGCACCCTCTCCCGCTATAAATAGGGGCATCCCCCTCTCCATTTCTTCACACCAGCAACTTCTCCTCCCATCTCTGATTCTCCACGAGCACAACCAAGCACCAATTTGATCCATAGAGCTCCAATCGTTCACCGGAGTACCGCAGAGCCACCGTAGAAGGAGCCGAAGCTAGGAGCCACCTCATGCGACACCATCCGTACATGGAGCTTCACCATCGTTCGCAACGCCGTCCTGCATCCAGGCCGACGATCGCCGGAGCCTGGTTAACCCTCCGATCCCCTACTGCTCGCCGCCAGTGAGGTTGCGCTCGCCGTCGACGACGACGAGCGTGAGCCGTCCGATTTTGTCGTCTAATACTGCGTCCCACGTTTGAGCTTACCGTTTCGCTATTTAAGTGACACTGACGGGTGGAGACCCTTGTCAGGCGGCCTGCTCGTGCGAGAGGCGCAGTGGGCCGGCCTGCCTCATTTTCTCCCCTGGCCCAACTAGCTTTCTAATCCATTTCAGTTTGATTTCAATACTGGAGTCAAATTCAAATTTAAATTTAGAAAGATCTACTAAGCCAAATTTCATGAATTTGGTACTGTTGGAAAGTTTATGAAAAGCTCTAACCAACCACACTGGTTCCAACCCTAGATCTGTTGTAGAATTAATGTAGCAAAAAGAACAAGTCAGTACCTTTTCAAATTCAAACAATTATTAAAAATCAACCATAAGTGATTTTGAGTTGATTCCAACTCTCATAAATCACATTTCACATACTCTACATGGATATGTAAAAACATAACATAGTTGTTTGTATGATCATGGGCTAGAGCAAAATAGTGGCTAGGTGGCCATTTCTAGTCCATTTAAATCACCCAAAATTAATTGTTAAATAGAATGAGAGGTTTCCTCTCATTTAAATCTTTATCTCAAGTGATTCAATATGATGAAATGATCTTAGCTATAGCACCTCATGCTTGATTACTTGAAGATATTAAATTATTACATAGTAGTATTTAAATTGCATAAGGTATAGTACCTCATTTAAATCATTTTTTTCTCAAATGATAAAGGTAAAGTGTTGACCTTGGTCAACATAACCCCACACTTATGATTTGAGGAAATTAAATTTTAAAAAGATTCAATGAGAGGAAATTATTTTCTCTTACAAGTTTCCTTAAAAATAAAGCCAAACCCCTTGTAATTAAGGTTGTGATGATATGATGGTTGTGTAATCCATTTGTGTGTTAAGTTTAGCACTTAAGCCTTGTGTTGTGATTGTATACCTCGTTTCCGTTTATAGATGCTAGTACCGGGACTACCAGGAGGAGGAGGTCTTCTACCAAGAAGAAGAAGACAGCTTTGATCACTGTACCAATCAAGGCAAGATATACTCTTGCAAGTTACCCAAGTGCAAGCTCTACTTGAGCAAGGCACCAATACATACTACTTTGTGTTTTACTTTCCAAGTCCCGGTATTTATCTTACAAAGCTTTTACTTTGATTATCAAGGTTTACCATTATAGTTAACTTAAGTCTAGATATGGAGTAGTACAAGAACATCAAGGTTAGCCTAGAGAGCTACAAACTAGTTAGCACCCCTCATGACTAGTTGCTAGTGCTAAAACTAAAATTGATTACTCTAGATGGGAACAGGTGAATCTTTGATTTTGAAAACCTTGGAATGATGAGTCATTCTATGGAAAGAATTTTGAAGGAAAAGGTGACTTGAATGACTTGGTGATTTTGATAAAAACTGATGATTGGGTTCGGATGCGATACCATTCCAATTCTTGAGTACCCCCACAATACCTGATTATGGGTAAGGCTTTAGCTGGAAATTTATATGTCTTAGTATGGGTTCCCTCTGAACAAGCGTCATAAAGCTTATGCCGAGGCTGCCTCCATTAAAATTGAAATGCCGTGAAAAGAGTTGAATGTCCTACCCAAGCCCTGTGCAGTTCCTGGGATAGCGGATTGTTATCACCGGAAGGCCAAACTCATGGGGGAGGTGCCTATACTAGGATGTGTAAGTGAAAGGTTAAGGGTTGATGATCCGCATACTGAGTTATGATTATTCAGGGTTATCCCTGACGGATGTAATCAAATGTTGTGGCACAAGTGTGCAACCTCTGCAGAGTGTAAACCTATTCGAATAGCCGTGTCCGCGGTTATGGACGGTTGGATGGCCATACTGTTCCGTTGTCAGATGATTTCTAAAAATGAAAGATGGTTTGGAAGGTGAATTTGACTTGATCACAACAGAGTTGTGGGAATGACCCTAATGTTCCCACTTGAGTTAAGTTAGGCAAATAAAGAGTCTTTTACTGTTAAATTGCTTATGAAATAAAATTGGCTTTATGCAAATAAACTTAGAGCTTGGAACCCCCTCAACATAATATATAGTTCTTACATTAGTATTAGTTTGTGAGTACTTTAAAGTAATCATGGATGTGTCCCTGGCTATTCAAATAGCCAGACTATGAAGAGGAGCAACAGTATCAGGATGACGGACAGCATGACGTCTATGATAACTAGGATCATCTTCTAAAGTCAAGCGTTGCCTGTGGACTAGAGGGACCACTACTACTTCGCTTCTGCTATGTGTGTGTTTGTTGATCATTAGATCAACTATTATTGTAAGTGTGGATCATGTGATCTATTGTTGTAAAACGACTATAGTTTGCAATGAATGATGACTCTATGATATCAACTGTTATGTCTCGCAAAAACAATCTTCCTGGGATTGCGATGTATGGCATAATAGGCATCTGGACTTAAAAATCCGGGTGTTGACAAGTTGGTATCAGAGCAATTGTTTGACCTTAGGAGACCCTAGTTAGAATGGATGTCTGAAAATTTTAGTTTAAAAAACAAATGAAGTGAATATCTCTGAAAACTTATTTACACTCTTACCCTTGAGATCTTTTCTAAAGGAGAAATTCATGCTCTACTCTTCTTGAGATTATACATAAATTTTTGACACACTTGCTCACTTCTCTAACTTACTCATCCATTTCACTTTCCAATGGAGCAAGTCAACAACACCAAGTTTTACCAGCTGGGTAACGGCGAGAACCTGATCTTCGAGAGGGACTTAGATGCCCTGTCTGAGTACCTTGAGCGCCCGCACTCGGAGTTCTTCGGAACTCAAGTCAACGACCAGCCCGGAGGGGAACTGCAATGGGTTGTCATTGCGGATCTGAGGGGCAAGATGGAGCCTCCCCGGTCCGAGAGGATCCAGTTCTCCATCCGGCTGGACGGACTCGCTCGTGCTCTTCAGGATGCACTTGCCCGTCTGTGCGGGCAGAACGTGACTCAGATCCATGGGAGTCGCTTTTATCACTTTGCAAGGCATGACTCCGTTTGAGGACCCATGGACCTGCAGTCCCACCCCGAGCTGAAGCATCACGTGGAGCATCTGGACTTTATGCTACACGAGACCCACAAGGAGCTAGACAACTCCCGCGTCTACGCCAACCAGACTCACCTCCACATGGCGCAGTAGACCGACACCATCAAGATCCTTGCCCATGAGCGCAAGACACTCCGCCGGCAGCGTGCCAAGAAGGACTACACCATCGCTCGCCTCCGCGCGAAGATAGTGTCCTTGGAGGCAACTGTCAAGGCGCAAGAGGAGCAGCTGAAGGATCTGGAGGGAGAAGGAGAAGACATTCAGGGGGGAAATGCCTTCCTGAGTGATGATGATGACTATGAGGAGGATGAGGACCTGGACTTCCACAGTGATGTGGAAAGCTATGAGTTCATGGAGACGGGAGAAGATGGCTTCATCCCGATCGATGTGGATGATGAGGAGTAGTTTCACTTAAGCACTTGCGTAGGTGTGAGTTTGTATCCAATCCCTTGTATCGTAGAATGGTGGAATGGTTCTTAAAACCATGGAGGTGTTAGCTTGTAATGTGTGTTGTTTGAATGAATGCAAGTGTTGTTTGATTTCAACCTGTCAAATACTCAAGTTTTAAATTTCTGAACTTACCCAAACAAGCCATAGAAAAATTCCCTCTTATCTCATGATCTATCTTGCTGTTCAGATGGCCCCTCCAACCCGTAGCACGAACCAAGATGCCATGATGCAGATGTTACAAATGATGATGGCAGATACAGAAGCTGAAAGAGCTGAAAGGCAAGCCAATATTGCCGCACTGCAGCAAATAGCTCAGAACAACCAAGGCCATGGAAACCATGATCATCCTGGATCCAAACTGAAGAACTTTCAGAACACCAACCCTCCCATGTTCAGCAAGACCGAAGAGCCCCTAGATGATGATGATTGGCTCCATACAATGGAGAACAACTTAAAAGTAGCCGGAGTGGAAGCAGCAGAAAAAGTACTGTTTGCCACCCATTATTTGGTAGGACCTGCTAGAGCCTGGTGGACAAGTACCCATGCAATGAATGCAGGGCAGATAATGACTTGGGCAGATTTCAAGCTCAAGTTTAGCAAGTACCATGTGCCCCCGGGTTTGATAAAGAAGATGAGGGATGAGTTCAGGGAACTCAAACAAGGAAGGATATCCGTGGTGGAATACCGCGACAGGTTTCTCACTCTGTCAAGGTACGCCCCGGATGAAACCGACACCACTGAGAAAAGGAAGGAAAGATTCCTGAACGGACTGCATGATGAGATGCAGACTGTGCTGGTAAACATTCCCTTTGCTGATCTAGAAGCCCTGGTGGACTCAGCCATCCAGATGGAGGGAAAACTCCACCAAGCTAATGAGAACCGCAAGAGCCGGATGATGCACCAGAGTGGGCCCAGCAATACCCCAAGGTATTGCCCCAACTCGAGTGGAGGATTTACCCCAAGAAACAACAAGCCCCCGATGACGATGTCACGTCCTAGTTTCCCGAATAGGAGTGGAGGACACCCAAGGCCAAGAGGCCACAACAACAACAACAACAACAACCACAACAACAACAATCACTTCAACCGTGCCCCGATGAGAGCCCCCGACAACCACAATGACACCAACACTGCTCCAAGGACCGGGAGTAACGTTGTTCCCATCACCCCAAAGGACAAGTCAATAATGACTTGTTCTGAATGCGGAATTGTGGGACACTACTCCAATGAGTGCCTCAAGAAGCTAGCCAAGACCGCCTCCAACACCTCTGCACCTGCTCAACAGCAACGCCGTGTCTCAACCGGTAAGAAGTTTGGCCCGAACAGCCCGAAAAACCGCAGCGGCCGCCTCTTTCACATGAGTGCCGAAGAAGCCCAGGAAGCTCCAGATGTCGTGCTTGGTAGGTTTTCTGTTAATTCAGTACCTGCAAGAGTGTTACTGAAGCATCGCATCCGTTTGTTACTGAAGATTTTTCATGCACTAGTAAGATTCAACCCATCAGTTTGAAGCATGTTATGATAGTTCAAATACCTGGTTCAACCACCAAAGCTAGAAAAATTTGCAAAGATGTGCCTATAAGAATACATGAGATAGAGTTTTATGCAAATCTGATTGTTCTGGGAACAAAAGGATTGGAAGTAGTACTGGGTATGGATTGGATGTCAAAACATCATGGATTGATTGATTGTGCCAAGAAGGCCATCACCATGACTAGTAGCACCGGTGTGTTAGTAGAACACTTGTCTGAAAGGCTGCCCAGGAAGTTCACCTGCAACCAGAGTTTAGCTAAGGCAACTTTGGATCAGATCAGGGTAGTCTGTAGATACCCCGATGTGTTTCCTGATGATCTACCCGGTATGCCCCCAGATCGGGATATCGAGTTTATCATTGAGTTAATCCCTGGAACAGGACCCATAGCTCAGAGATCCTATAGCATGAACCCAGCTGAGTTAGTGGAATGGAAGAAGCAACTGGATGACATGCTGCATAAAGATCTGATTCAACCAAGTGCGTCGCCTTGGAGATCCCCAGTTTTGTTTGTGGATAAGAAGGACGGTGCCACTCGTTTATGTACGGATTACCGTAAGTTGAACAATGTCACCATCAAGAACAAATACCCCTTGTCAAAGATAGAAGACTTGTTTGATCAACTGAACGGTGCCAAAGTATTCTCTAAGATTGATCTTAGGACAGGTTACCCTCAACTGAAGATTCGAGCAACGGATATTCCCAAAACTGCCTTCACCACCAGGCATGGATTGTATGAGTACAATGTCATGTCATGTGGATTGACCAATGCCCCAGCTTATTTCATGAATCTCATGAATAAGATCTTTATGAACTTTTTGGATAAGTTTGTCATTGTCTTCATCGACGATATTCTAATCTACTCCAAGTTAGAAGAAGAACATGAGCAACATTTGGAAGTTGTCCTGGAAACCCTTAGGGAGCATCAGTTGTATGCCAAGTTCAGCAAATGTGAGTTTTGGTTAAAGGAAGTAGGATTCCTGGGACATATCTTGTCTGCAGGAGGAATTGGTGTGGATCCTGCAAAGATCAAGACCGTTGAAGAATGGAAAGCCCCAACCACTCAGATTGAAGTCCGTGCATTTCTTGGATTGGCGGGATATTACCGCAGGTTTGTCAAAGGATTTTCCAGCATAGCAAGACCAATGACCCAACTGTTGAAGAAGGACAAGAAGTTTGAATGGACTGATAAATGTGAAGAGAGTTTCCAGAAACTCAAGAACATACTGACCACAGCCCCAATATTGATTATGCCGGACATCACCAAGCCATTTGACGTCTATTGTGACGCCTCCAAGATTTGTCTCTGATGTGTGTTGATGCAAGAAGGCAAAGTGATATCATATTTGTCTAGGCAACTGAAGCAACATGAGCAGAATTATCCAACCCATGACTTGGAGCTAGCAGCAATAGTTTTAGCCTTGAAAGTATGGCGTCATTACCTCATGGGTAATCGATGCGAGATCTATTCAGATCACAAGAGCCTGACATACATTTTCACCCAGAAGAAGCTGAATATGAGGCAAAGAAGATGGATAGAGTTAATCAAAGATTACGATATGGAAATTCACTACCACCCCGGCAAGGCCAATGTGGTAGCTGATGCCCTGAGTAGACTGCCGTGTCAACTGAACTCCATGATCGCAGAAGAGCAACCTAGTTTGCATCACGAATTTGAGCAGTTTAGACTGGAGCTAGTTAGTGAGGGATTTATAGCAAGAATTGAGCTCCAGCCTACCTTGATTAGTCAGATCAATGAAGCACATAAAGGAAATGCTAGCATTGATGGAATCAAGAGCCAAATAGCTGCAGGAAAGGCACCTGGATTTACCGAAGATGAAGGAGGAGTTCTTTGGTACAACGGACGCCTATGTGTGCCAGCAGATTCAGAGTTGAAACAAGTCATTCTGAAGGAAGCCCATGACACCCTTTACTCCATTCATCCCGGAGGAACCAAGATGTACCAAGATTTGAAAGAACAATTTTGGTGGCATGAAATGAAGAGAAAAATTGGAAGTTACATCATCAAGTGTGATATATGTCAGAGAGTCAAGGCAGAACATCAGCGACTGATATCTACGCACGCTTCTATTCCTGTAGACAGTGTTGGGCCTCCAAGAGCAGAGGTTTGTAGAACAGCAACTAGTTTCCCTTAAGTGAATCACCCAAGGTTTATCGAACTCAGGGAGGTAGAGGTCAAAGATATCCCTCTCAAGCAACCCTGCAATTAAGATACAAGAAGTCTCTTGTGTCCCCAACACACCTAATACACTTGTCAGATGTATAGGTGCACTAGTTCGGCGAAGAGATAGTGAAATACAAGTAATATGGATGATTATAAGTAGTAATTGCAATCTGAAATAAAAATGGCAGCAAGCGAACATGTAGCAGAACTTGTTGGAAACGGTGTTTCAATGCTTAGAAACAAGGCCTAGGGATCATACTTTCACTAGTGGACACTCTCAACAATGATCACATAATTGAATAAATAAATGCTACTCTCAAACACTCTTTTGTTGGATAACAAACACCATTCATTGTGTAGGGCTGCAAAAGCACACCTCAAGCCGGAGTAAACAAACGTCTTAAAGGAATCACACACGATGCGCACACTGTCACCATCACACTGTGGAGAGTAACTCCGGAGTTCATATTAAAATAACCTCTAGAGTGCATAATAGACAAGAGTAACATCTACATATTCAACTAGATTACAAAGCTCATGATCACATAAAGGTCACACCATGGGAGAGAGAGATGAACCACATAGCTACCGGTAGAGCCCTCAGCCTCAGGGGAGAACTACTCCCTCCTCATCATGGGAGACAACAACAGCGATGAAGATGGCGGTGGTGTCGATGGAGATGACTCCGGGGGCAATTCCCCGTCCCGGCGGCGTGCCGGAACAGAGACTTCTGTCCCTCGAACTTGGCTTCGCGATGGCGGCGGCTACGTAACTTTTTGTGGAATAAGACCAATATCTTTATGGTTTTCGCATCTGGGAGAATATATAGGCAGAAGGGCGGCCTCAGAGGGCCCCCAGGGTGCCCTCCCCACCTGGTGGCGCGGCCAGGGGTTGGCCCGTGCCCCCCTATGGCGTGGGAGCTCCTTGGCCCCCCTCTGGCCCTTCTCTGGCTCTCTGGGTCCGTCTCGGCAAAATATTGACTTCTGTCTTCGTGGGTCCAATTCTGAGAATATTTCCTGTGTAGAATTTCTGAAACCAAAAACAGCAGACAACATGAACTGGCACTTCGGCATCGTGTTAATAGGTTAGTCCCGGAAAATGCATAAAAATGATATAAAGCGTATATAAAACATGTAAGTATTGTCATAAAACTAGCATGGAACATAAGAAATTATAGATACGTTGGAGACGTATCAAGCATCCCCAAGCTTAGTTCCTACTCGCCCTCGAGTAGGTAAATGATAAAAGAATAATTTCTGGAGTGACATGCTACAAACATAATCTTGATCAATACTATTGTAAAGCATATAAGATGAATGAAGTGACTCAAAGCAATGGTCTATAGTTTGCTAACAAAAAGATAATGACTAAACAACTGAATCATATAGGAAAAACTTTTCATGAATAGTACTTTCAAGACAAGCATCAAAAAGTCTTGCATAAGAGTTAACTCATAAAGAAATAGATTCTTAATAAGAGGTTTTGAAGCAACACAAAGGAAGATTTAAGTTTCAGCAATTGCTTTCAACTTTCAACATGTATATCTCATGGATAATTGTCAACACAAAGTAATATGATGGGTGCAATAGGTGACAAGGGATTAACTTATCAATGCCTACAGATTGTAGACTAGGGTTTAGTCGGAAGTAGAGGGCAAGTAGATCTCGAAGGTTTCAGCCGAAAAGTACTCGACGATTATGAAAACTAGGGTTGCGTGAAACAATGAGTTGATCCTTTCTTTGTCCCTCGACTCCCCCTTATATAGGAGGCAGAGCCGAGGGATTCGTAATACACAAGTTACAGAGTCCGGGAGGGTTTCTAACCCGTCCCGTAAAATTACAAGTCTATATTTCCTAATACAACTCTAACTTTCCTTAGTACCAACTTGCGCTTTCAAACTTCATATTCTTTGACTCACGGGCCTTCGATAAACCCCGGGTACCATCTTTGGCAGGCCCATTGGGGATGCCTATGTCAGTAGCCCCCGAGATTTTGCTTGAATCGAAGAATCAGGGAAAATCTCCAACTTTATAATCATCCAATAACTCTGCCAAGCTTATCACATATCTTTGGATGCGCAATTATATATTGTACAGGGATAATGGTAGTTGGGGCTAGTTCATCTGATGGATCAGGTACTAGTTAACTGCTCTAGTGGCAATCCGCAAAAACCTACTTCAAGATCACGTCCCTGTACATGATCTCGGGATACTGGTGTTAACTCGAGAGGTGCCGCTTAAGATCTTACCATCTGTCGAGTCCCGGTCATGCTTTATCGGGTACCTAACGCGTCCATTAGGGTTTTTCTTCGTATATGTTGATTGATACGTCTCCGACGTATCGATAATTTCTTATGTTCCATGCCACATTATTGATGATATCTACATGTTTTATGCACACTTTATGTCATATTCGTGCATTTTCTGGAACTAACCTATTAACAAGATGCCGAAGTGCCAGTTGCTGTTTTCTGCTGTTTTTTGGTTTCAGAAATCCTAGTAAGGAAATATTCTCGGAATTGGACGAAATCAACGCCCAGGGTCCTATTTTGCCACGAAGCTTCCAGAAGACCGAAGAGGAGACGAAGTGGGGCCACGAGGTGGCCAAACCATAGGGCGGCGCGGCCCAAGCCCTGGCCGCGCCGACCTAGGGTGTGGGCCCCTCGTGACGCCCCTTGACCTGCCCTTCCGCCTACAAATAGCCTTCGTCGCGAAACCCCCAGTACCGAGAGCCACGATACGGAAAACCTTCCAGAGACGCCGCCGCCGCCAATCCCATCTCGGGGGATTCAGGAGATCGCCTCCGGCACCCTGCCGGAGAGGGGAATCATCTCCCGGAGGACTCTACGCCGCCATGGTCGCCTCCGGAGTGATGTGTGAGTAGTCTACCCCTGGACTATGGGTCCATAGCAGTAGCTAGATGGTTGTCTTCTCCTCATTGTGCTTAATTGTCAGGTTTTGTGAGCTGCCGAACATGATCAAGATCATCTATCTGTAATTCTATATGTTGTGTTTGTTGGGATCCGATGAATAGAGAATACTATGTTATGTTGATTATCAATTCATGTCTATGTGTTGTTTATGATCTTGCATGCTCTCCGTTATTAGTAGATGCTCTGGCCAAGTTGATGCTAGTAACTCCAAGAGGGAGTATTTATGCTCGATAGTGGGTTCATGTCTCCGTGAATCTGGGGGAGTGAGAGAAACCTCTAAGATTATGGATGTGCTGTTGCCACTAGGGATAAAACATTGGTGCTATGTTCGAGGATGTAGTCACTGATTACATTACGCGCAATACTTAATGCAATTGTCTGTTGTTTTCAACTTAATACTGGAAGGGGTTCGGATGATAACCTAAAGGTGGACTTTTAGGCATAGATGCATGCTGGATAGCGGTCTATGTACTTTGTCGTAATGCCCAATTAAATCTCACAATACTCCTCATAATATGTATGTGCATGGTCATGCCCTCTTTATTTGTCAATTGCCCAACTGTAATTTGTTCACCCAACATGCTGTTTATCTTATGGGAGAGACACCTATAGTGAACTGTGGACCCCGGTCCAATTCTCTTTACTAAAATACAATCTACTGCAATACTGTTCTACTGTTTTCTGCAAACAATCATCATCCACACTATACATCTAATCCTTTGTTACAGCAAGCCGGTGAGATTGACAACCTCACTGTTTCGTTGGGGCAAAGTACTTGGTTTGTGTTCTGCAGGTTCCACGTTGGCGCCGGAATCCCTGGTGTTGCGCCGCACTACATCTCGCCGCCATCAACCTTCAACGTGCTTCTTGGCTCCTACTGGTTCGATTAAACCTTGGTTTCATACTGAGGGAAAACTTGCCGTTGTACGCATCACACCTTCCTCTTGGGGTTCCCAACGGACGCGTGCTGTACGCGTATCAAGCACTTTTTCTGGCGCCGTTGCCGGGGAGATCAAGACACGCTGCGAGGGGAGTCTCCACATCCCAATCTCTTTACTTTGTTTTTGTCTTGCTTAGTTTTATTTACTACTTTGTTTGCTGCACTAAATCAAAATACAAAAAAATTAGTTGCTAGTTTTACTTTATTTGCTATCTTGTTTGCTATATCAAAAACACAAAAAAATTAGTTACTTGCATTTACTTTATCTAGTTTGCTTAATTTACTGTTGCTAAAATGGGTACTCCTGAAAATACTAAGTTGTGTGACTTCACAACCACAAATAATAATGATTTCTTATGCACACATATTGCTCCACCTGCTACTACAGCAGAATTCTTTGAAATTAAACCTGCTTTACTAAATCTTGTTATGCGAGAGCAATTTTCTGGTGTTAGTTCTGATGATGCTGCTGCCCATCTCAATAATTTTGTTGAACTTTGTGAAATGCAAAAATATAAAGATGTAGATGGTGACATTATAAAATTAAAATTGTTCCCTTTCTCATTAAGAGGAAGAGCTAAAGATTGGTTGCTATCTCTGCCTAAGAATAGTATTGATTCATGGACTAAATGCAAGGATGCTTTTATTGGTAGATATTATCCCCCTGCTAAAATTATATCTTTGAGGAGTAGCATAATGAATTTTAAACAACTGGATACTGAACATGTTGCACAAGCATGGGAAAGAATGAAATCTTTGGTTAAAAATTGCCCAACCCATGGACTGACTACTTGGATGATCATCCAAACCTTTTATGCAGGACTGAATTTTTCTTCGCGGAACCTATTGGATTCAGCTGCTGGAGGTACCTTTATGTCCATCACTCTTGGTGAAGCAACAAAGCTTCTTGATAATATGATGATCAACTACTCTGAATGGCACACGGAAAGAGCTCCACAAGGTAAGAAGGTAAATTCTGTCGAAGAAACCTCTTCCTTGAGTGATAAGATTGATGCTATTATGTCTATGCTTGTGAATGATAGGACTAATATTGATCCTAATAATGTTCCGTTAGCTTCATTGGTTGCACAAGAAGAACATGTTGATGTCAACTTCATTAAAAATAATAATTTCAACAACAATGCTTACCGGAACAATTCTAGTAACAACTATAGGCCATATCCTTATAATAATGGCAACGGCTATGGTAATTCTTATGGGAATTCTTACAACAATAATAGGAATTCACCCCCTGGACTTGAAGCCATGCTTAAAGAATTTATTAGTACACAAACTGCTTTTAACAAATCTGTTGAAGAAAAGCTTGGGAAAATTGATATACTTGCTTCTAAAGTCGATAGTCTTGCTGTTGATGTTGATCTTTTGAAATCAAAAGTTATGCCTAACGAGAATCATCATAATAAAATTGTTACTACAGCAAATGCCATCCAAGTTAGAATTAATGAGAATATAAGATTGATGGCCGAATTGCGTGCTAGGTGGGAAAGAGAAGAAAATGAAAAAGAAGATAATATAGCTAAAGTTTGGACTATTACCACCACTAGTAATGCTAATGCTACACATGTTGCTGCACCTCCTACTACTACTAATAAAAGAATTGGTGTTAGCAATGTTTCCACTTCTAATGCAAAGCGCGAGAAACTGCCTGAAACTGGTAAAACTGCTGAAACTGCCTTTGATAAAACTGCTGAAATTTTTTCCAACATTGGGGATGATGATCCCATTGCTTTAGATTATAATGGTTTGAATTTTGATGATTGCCACATCTCTGAAGTTATAAAGTTCTTGCAAAAACTTGCTAAAAGTCCTAATGCTAGTGCTATAAATTTGGCTTTCACGAAACATATTACAAATGCTCTCATAAAAGCTAGAGAAGAGAAACTAGAACGCGAAGTGTAACAACCCTGTTTTTTCTAAACCTAATTAGGGTTTGATTGTGCATCATGAGCATCATGAAATTTTCCTAAGAAATTGCATCAGGAAATAATATTTGAAAACCCTAATGTTGGTTTGATTCCCCTCTCTTTCAAATGCTCAAAGTATTTCAAAAGTTCAAACTAAAATTGTGGCCTCTTTGCATTTTGTCAAGATGGCCATGAATATTTTGAAAAGTTGTAGAAAGTTTGAAGTTTCAAACAGATTTCAAATTTCAAAAGAGTTTGAAAAACAAAAATAAAAATAGAATTTGCAAAAGAGAGAAAAATCTCCCTTACCTAGTTGGGCGCAGCCCAGCTCCCTCCCTCTCTTCTCTCTCTCTGCGCAGCCCATCAGTTTGGCCCAACTAGGCCCAGACAACATCCAACCCAGCCCAGGAAAATCCCAGGGGGTTTTCTGCAAAAACGGCTTCTTCCCCGCGGCTCCAAGCTGCTGCCTGGCAGCCCGCCGGCCGCCCGATGGCCGCTGTGCGCCGCGATGCACGCCGCCGCCCACCGACGCCCCCCGCCGCCGCCAAGAGCCCTAGCACCCTCAGTTCTCCCCTCTCCCTCGATTTCCGCGCGAAACCCTAACCCTACATGCGCACAGTAGGTCCGGCCGTCGTCGATTGCCGGTGTTCCAGGCCACCCTGAGCTCCGTCGAGGACACCTCTGGGTCCGCCTCGTCCTCCTCTACCTCCCTGCCAAGGGAATCGTCCTAGGAAGCCTCGAGTCGGCTGCCCCGACTTCGTCTTCCCCGCGTCCGGCCGTCGGCCAACGGCTCGACGCCGGCGATACAGGGCTCCCCCGTCCCCGCTGTCACTTCCACGAGCTCCGCGGTGAGCCTCTGCACCTGATGGTGCCCTCCTCCCTCCGCCTACGCCTCTGTAGCGTTCCCCCGCCGTGCACCCGACCACGCCGCCGTGGCTGCTCATCGCCGGCGTGGCTCCGGCCACCCCCACCTAACGGCGTGGCCACTAGTCGCCTCGCCGTGCTCGTGCGCGTCCGACGCGCCCATCCGCGCGTCCAGGGGCGCCCTCTAGCGCCGCCGCGCTATGGTCGCCGGCGCCGGCCGCCGGAGTTGACCACCGGCGGTTGACCCCGTGGGGCCCGCGCCCCTTTTTCCTTTTCATTTTGTTTTATTTCTGCAAATAGAAATACATTGACAGGTGGGGCCCCCTGTCAGATTTTTTATTAATTTCAAAAACATTTAAGAAAAGAATAAAACCCTGACATGTGGGTCCAAGTCTGTCAGTCTTTTATTAATTTCCAGGAATTTTCAGAAATGAATTAAAATGAATAAAACTTGTAAAATTCATAACTTATTCATTTTAAATCAGAAAAATATGTATAATATATCAAAATTTTCAGAAAAATGAGATCTACAATTTGGTTATACAATCATGCATTGTTAAACAACTTGAACCCTAGTTGTTTTAGAAGAACTAAAATGAACCCCTCTGAGGCTTCCGGAACTGCTAACCCTAGTTCCGTCGAACCTCAATTAGGAAATAGGAAAGCGCCAGCTTCCTCCGTGAGAATCGGGACATCTTCGCATGGACTCCAAAAGACATGCCGGGTGTGCCGAGGGAGTTGGCTGAGCACCACCTCCACGTCCGGCCTGAAGCCAAGCCGGTGAAGCAACCTCTCAGGCGCTTCGCCGAAGAAAGAAGGAAGGCCATCGGTGAAGAAATCGCCCGGCTGCTCGCAGCCGGCTTCATCATGGAAGTGCTGCACCCGGACTGGTTGGCGAACCTGGTCCTGGTTTTGAAGAAGAACGGCTCCTGGCGCATGTGTATCGACTACACCAGCCTGAACAAGGCGTACCCGAAGGACCCCTTCCCCATGCCGCGCATAGATCAAGTCATAGACTCGACTGCCGGCTGCAAACTGTTGTCTTTTCTAGATGCCTATTCAGGCTACCCCCAGATTCCTTTGAATCCGGATGATCAAATAAAGACTTCGTTCATTACCCCGTACGGGGCTTATTGCTACACGACTATGCCGTTCGGCTTGAAAAATGCAGGCGCCACCTACCAAAGGTGCATGCAAAAATGCTTGCAGGATCAAATTGGCAGAAACGTTCACGCATATGTGGATGATGTCGTTGTAAAGACCAAGGAGACGACTACCCTCCTTGATGACCTGAGAGAAACCTTCACCAATCTGAGAAGATTTCGGATGAAGCTCAACCCGGCCAAGTGCACATTCGGCATGCCGTCTGGCCAGCTCCTTGGCTACCTCGTCTCTCAGCGAGGGATCGAAGCCAACCCGGAGAAGATCAGTGCCCTGGAGAAGATGGAACTGCCGCAGTGCCTCAAGGACGTCCAGAAGTTCGCTGGCACAGCTTCCTTGAGCCGCTTCGTCAGCCGGCTGGGGGAGAAGGCACTGCCCCTGTATCAATTGATGAAGAAGGCGGACAAGTTCGTCTGGTCACCGCAGGCGGATGAAGCCTTCCGTGACTTGAAGAGCGTGCTCTCAACCGTGCCAATCCATGCAACGCCGGCTTCAATGGAGCCGATGCTGTTGTACATCGCAGCCACCAATCGAGTGGTTAGCGTTGTCCTGGTGGTGGAGCGCAAAGAAGCCGGCAGGGAGCAGCTGGTCCAGCGCCCAGTCTACTACCTCAGCGAAGTGCTCTCCCAGTCGAAGCAAAACTACCCCCACTACCAGAAGGTCACCTACGGCGTATACATGGCGGCCAAGAAGCTCAAGCATTACTTCCAAGAGCACCCCATCAAGGTGGTTGCCACAGCGCCCTTGGCGGAAATCATTGGCAGCAAAGACGCCAACGGCCGGGTTGCCAAGTGGGCTCTGGAGCTAGCCGCCCACACCATCCTCTACGAGCCGCGCACAGCCATCAAGTCGCAGATCCTCGCGGACTTCTTCGTTGACTGGGCCGAGATGCAGTACCTGCCGCCTGTGCCGGATTCCACACATTGGAAGATGCATTTTGACGGTTCGAAGATGCGCAACGGCTTGGGAGCCGGCATCGTCATCACCTCTCCCAAGGGAGACCGGCTGGACTACGTCCTGCAGATCCACATCGCCGCATCCAACAATGTGGCGGAGTATGAAGCGCTCATTCATGTGCTGAAGCTGGCCAAGGAGATTGGCGTGCGCTGCATACTCTGCTTCGGCGACTCCGACTTGGTTGTACAGCAAGCATCGGGCGACTGGGACGCGAAGGACGCCAACATGGCCTCGTACCGCTTCCACGTCCAGCAGCTATCCGGCTTCTTCGACGGCTGTGAATTCCACCATGTGCCACGAGCAAACAACGAAGCGGCTGACGCCTTATCCAAGATTGGCTCAACTCGGCAAGCCATTCCGCCGGGTGTTGCCTTGACGGTTCTAAAGAAGTCGTCCATCATACCGTCACCGGACTCGGATTCAATATTCGTGCCGGCTGACCCGGGGGCTGCTCAGCCAAAACCGGGGGCTTCATCGCCCAAGTCGGGGGCTAACAAGCCGAACCCGCCGCTACCATGCCGAACCCGGGGACTTCTCAGTCCAACCCGGGGGCTTCATCGCCAAACTCGGGGGCTAGCAAGCCGAACCCGCCGGCTAGGAAGCCGAAACCGGCGACCATGCAGTCGAATCCGGAAGCTCCCACGCAGGAGGCCCTGTTGGTCAGCGTATTCGAGATAAGATGCGTACCTTCATGGGCACAAGAATTCCTCTCCTACCTCACCGACGGTGTGCTGCCTGATGATAGAGTCCAGGCCAGGTAGATTGAGAGAAGGGCCAAGGCCTATACAATCATCAACCACCAGCTGTACAAACGCAGCGTAAGTGGGGTATTCCAGCGGTGCGTCGAGCCGGCTGAAGGGATTGAACTCCTACGGGAAATCCATCAAGGAGAGTGCGGACATCACGCCTCATCCAGAGCCATAGTGGCCAAAGCTTTCCGGCACGGTTTTTACTGGCCGACCGCGCTCAGAGACGCAGAAGAACTGGTGAAGAAGTGCAATGGCTGCCAACGCTTTGCCAAGCAAAAGCACACGCCGGCTTCCACCTTGAAAACCATCCCCATCACATGGCCGTTTGCCGTATGGAGCTTGGATATGGTGGGCCCGTTCAGAACAGCGCGAGGCGGCATGACTCATCTCTTGGTGATGATTGACAAATTCACTAAGTGGATCGAAGCCAAGCCAATAAAGAAGCTGGACGGCTCCACAGCCGTCACATTCCTCAAGGAAATAATCGTAAGATACGGCTACCCCCACAGCATCATCACCGACAACGGCAGCAACTTCGCCGAAGGCATTTTCAAACGCTACTATGGGGAGATGGGGATCTGAATGGACCTATCGTCCGTGGCGCACCCGGAGTCAAACGGCCAAGTGGAGAAAGCAAACGGCTTGATCCTAGCCGGCATCCGGCCCCGGCTGGTGGAGCCGCTTGAGCGCTCGGCCGGTTGCTGGATTGAAGAGCTGCCCAGCGTACTATGGAGCCTGCGCACGATGCCAAACCGCTCAGTCGGCTTCACACCCTTCTTCCTCGTATATGGGGCCGAAGCCGTCCTACCAACTGACATCGAGCACGACGCGCCAAGGATCAAGCTATACACAGAAGCTGAAGCCAAAGAAGCTCGCGAAGATGGAGTCGACCTGGTTGAAGAGGTCCGGCTGATGGCCGAATCCAGGTCCGCTGTATACCAGCAAAGCCTCCGACGCTATCACAGCCGGAAGGTCCAGTCCTTAGCATTCCGAGAAGGAGACCTAGTGCTCCGGCTGATCCAACGGACAGCCGGACAGCATAAACTGTCATCCCCATGGGAGGGTCCCTTCATCGTGAGCAAGGCAGTAGGCAATGATTCCTACTATCTCATAGATGCCCAAGAGGCTAAGAAAAACAAGGCAAACAAAACTGACGAGGAGACTAAACGTCCCTGGAATGTCAGGTTGCTTCGACCACTTTATACTTGAGAGCAGGAATGTATGTATCCCTTGTATCCCTTTTCTAAGCCATGTAAAAGCATGCGCCAAGAGCGCCGTTTCCGACAAGTTTTTCGCGTACTCTACTTTGTTTCGCCAATTGGCTTAAACCCTCTCACGCGGCCGGCTCAGTAACGTGATCCGGCTTCCGACAGCCGGCTTCCGATCCAGCTACAGACCGCAACCCGGCTGTCCGGCTGGCGGGAGTAAGGTCTAGGAAGCCGGCACGCGAAAGACGGCTAAGGGAAAGAGTAAAAGCGAGTTGACTTGCAACTTTTCATAAAAGTGCCGGATTGCCGAATTCGGCTCGTTCGACTGAAATACTGTCGGCCTCATCCAGCGGCCCGCTCTTGATCCGGCGATGGATCGCAAGTCGGACGTACGACCGACGAGAGCAAAGCCAAAGAGTGGGGCGGATGGGAAAAAGCGAACAAGTCGAAAGAAAGCAAGTCGGCACACAAGTGATTAACAAACACATTAAAGTGTGACATAATAAAAGAGATGATAATATTCATACATGTGCACCCGGCATCCCGGGGATTTAACAAATTGTCTTGGCAAAAGCAACAACTGAGAGACAGGTAAATTAAGGACCAGCCAGAGGAGCATCAGCGGAGCCGGCTGCCGGGTCGTCCCCAGGCGCGTCTTCCGCCTCCTCGTCTTGCATCTCCTCATCCTCGTCGTCAGACGGCGGGTTCGGGTCCGCAACGAAGAGGCTCTTGTCGACGAAGTCGGCGATGGCGCTGGCTCGGGCAAGCCGGGCAGTCTTGTATTCGGCCGGGAGCTTGCCCTCCACGTCGGCTCGCTGGTACTCGAGCTGCCCAAGGTCCACCTCGTTGTACCACGAGAGGACAAAGGACAGCGCCATGTCGGCTCCAGCGCGCGTGGCCGACTCCTTCCAGTCGAGGAAGCGATCCGGCGCCCGCTCCATCAAGGAGATGAGGTCGGAGATATCTTGCGGCACCGCCTCCGTGGGCCACATCATCGGAACCAGCTCCTCAGCCGCCTTCCGGAGCTCCCAGCCAAGCTTGGTGATGGGCTCGACGCGGGCAGCCATAGATGCCATATAATCCTCCATGGTGAAGTACTCCAAGCTGCCCTCGCCAGTCGCCCGCCTCCTAGTCTCGCGCGCAACGCCAACGGCTGCTAATGCCGCATCCTGCGTTTCCGGGAAGGCCGCTGCAAGAAAAAGCACGTCAGAAAGCATCAAAGCCGAAATAAGCTGAAAAATGCAAATTTTCGAAGTCCTAAAGTAGGCCAGGCGGCAGCCGGCTAGAGCCGACTGCCCCCGGTCCGAAGATGGAAATTCCGAAGGATAAAAGGAAAAGCCTGGCGGCAGCCGGCAAGAACCGACTGCCCCCAGCCCGAAGATGGAGATAGCGAAAAAATCAGAGTTTCTGCCGCCGGCTGCCAACCTAGGCTGGCAGCCGACAGCCGAAAGCCGGCAAAGGGAAAGAGAGAAAGAAGAAATGCACTCACCCGACAAGCCGCGGTCGAGCGCGCCAATCTCGCCCACCCAGCGCTTGGCAGTGGCCGACAGCTCCGTGGTCTTGGTGGTGACCTCCTCCTGAAGCGCAAGCCGCTGCTTCTCCACCTCGGTCAGCCGCCGGCTCAGATCCTCCACCTTCTCCTTCTCAGCCGTCCTGAGGAGGGCAAGCTCATTGAGGTGGTTCGCCTCAAGCCGGCGCAGCCGCGTCAGCTCCAGCTCGGCCACCTTGAGCTTGGCGGCTGCAGATCGGCCCGCCTCCTCGCTCTCGGCGCACTGAGCGCGAGCAGCCCGAAGATCCGCCTCCAGCCGCGGGACCTTGGCGGCTTCAGCTGCAAGGCAGCCGGAAAGAAGCGTCAGCCAACCAAGACTAAAAAGAAAGAAGACATCGGGTCGGAAAGAAAAAGATCTTACCCTTGACGGCCTCCAGCTCGCGAGCCAAGTCGGCCCGGTCCAGCTTGGCCTTGTGGTAGTGGGTCACGGCGCGGTTGTACAAGCCGGTGCGCCGCTCCGCCACAGCCTAAGGAGAAAGAAAATCAATCAACTAGGCGAAACCCGGACCGGCTTCGAGCAGCCGGCCCATGCCTCGGAGGGCCACCAGGATGATAACCAAATTGAAAAACAGATGAAGCGCTTACCTTGCTGGCTTCCTCCACCTTGGCGACGTTGGCCGCGGTCTCAGCAGCCCTGGCCTTGAGGTTGGCCTGCAAGCCGGAGAAGAACATCTCCACCGACGCTTGGCATGGGTTCCCCTCCCGGCTGGTCACCTCGTAGGAGTCAGCGCTGAGCCACGCTTGCTCCATAGTGCCAGCCGAGCCGAGGCTGGAGTCGGAGGCGGACGACACGTGCAGCAGCCGGGCGCCCTTGGCCAAATGCAGGCTCCCCATCGGCGCCGACGGGGCTTCCGTCCTCACCAGCGCGCGCGAGTCGGCGTCCTCCATGCGCGCCGGCTCATCCCTTGCCGGCTCCTGCCTGGCCGGCCCCTCCCTCGTCGGCTCTGGCGGTGGCGGCGCTCCGGCCGGCGGTTGGCCCAGTCGGCGCAGCCGTCTCCAACGCCTGAGGCTCCCCCTCCGGGCTCTCCACCAACACCACCACGCTCGGCCCGGTTCCGGCCCCGGTCGCGGGCGGCGCAGCCCCGCCGGCTCCGGCTCCGGTCGAAGGCGGCATGCCCCAGCCGGCCCCAGTGCCTTGGTCCAGAAGACGAGCACGGCGCGGGAACATGTCGTCCAGCGTCGGCTGGCGCGTCGGTTCGGCCCGCGTGCCGCGGCCAGGCGCTGAGGCCAGCGGCACGGCGAAAGAAGGCGCCCCTGCGGGAGGCGGGGTACCCGCAGGCGGCGGCGGCATAGGCGCGCGCGGTGGAGGCTGTGGCGTCGACTCCCTCCTTTGTCGCGGAAGTGGCGACACGACACGCGGGGCTTGCCGGGAGCCGCCGCCCTGAGCAAACTTGATGGCGGCCCAAGCCGAACAAATAAGAAAAAGATAAGCATAAAGAGTAAGGAAAGAAGAGGAATCCAACAAGAGAAAAAGAGAACTCACCCGGCCTGCTCCGGAACCTTCTTCGGCTGCTGCCGGCGGAGCTTCTTCGCCTTCGCCTCCAAGGCAGCGGTGGAGCGGGGGTCGCCGACCCGCTTCCTCCCCTTGGGCGCCGAAGTCGCCGTGGTGCTTGGCGGCCTCGCGCGCAGAGGCACGGCAGGGATTGGCCCCGTGGCGGACGTCGCCGGCTCCTCGTCCTCCTGCTGCTCCGGTGAAGGGGGCGGATTGTGCTCCCCCTGGCCGCCTAGATCAGGCGCCTGCAGCAGGTCGTCGTCGCCGGCCTGGTCGCCGGCTTGGTCAGCCGGATCGGCGTGATCCGGCGTCCACCTCCTTGTCACCAGATCGCCGTCCTCGACGTTCTGGCGGTTGAAGAGCTAGAAAAACAGAAGACATGAGCAAACAGCAAGCCGAAAGTCGGCAGAAAGAAAGACAAGTCGGCCTCGCAGCCGCAAGCCGGAAGTCGGCCTAAACAGTAAAGCTTACCAGCTCGGGCGGCAGATCCCTGCTGCAGGGCGCTAGCCCGTAGTTCCACTCGTCCGGCATGTTCGCCTTGGTGATGTTATTCACCCGGCGGGCCACCTGGGCCTTGGAGAGCGGCGCCCTGGACGTCCGGGTCGGGTCAAACCGGCCGGACATGTGCCCGATCTTGTGGGTGCGCATTTGGAGCGGCAGCACCCGGCGCTCAACGATGGTGCAAAGGAGGTCCTCGGTGGTCAGCCCGTTCTCGACGGCCGCCCCCAGGAAGTCCCAGAGCTGATTCACCTCAGCGTCCGGATCCGTCGTGCGGGCGTTGTAGCTCCAGTTGATCCGGCCGACTGGAGGAGCCGGGTTGAACTCCGGCAGATTGATCCGATCAACGAGCCCGCCCTCGTTGTGCACGTAGAAGAATGACATCTGCCAATTCTTCACCGAGTCAACGGTTGGAATCTTGGGGAAGGGCGTACCCGGCCGCGTGTAGATCGAGGCAGCGCCGCAGGCCCGCAGGTGGCCGTCAGTAGTCTGCGCCTTGAGGTAGAAGAGCCGGCTCCAGAAGTCTATGTTCGGCCTGGCCGGCATACGCCTCCATGAAGGCCACGTAGCAGCTGAGGAGGACACAAGCGTTGGCCGGCAGGTGATGCGGCTGCAAGCCGAAGTTGTCGAGGAATTGGCGAAAGAAGTTGGACGCCGGCAGGCCCAGCCCGCGGTCGAGGTGCGCGCCGAAGACGACGCGCTCGCCGGGCTCCGGCTTGGGCTCCGTCTCCTCGCCGGGCGCCCTCGCGTCCACCGTCGACGGGATCCGGCGGAGGCGCACCAAGCGCTCAATGTCGTCGTCCCTCATGTACGACCCCCTCCAAGATCCACTGGCGGAGGCCATTGACGAAGAAGAAGAAGAAGAGTCCCACGAAAGGCGGAACGGAGAGGAGGAACCTCGCGACGGCGGCGGCGACTACGGCGGCGGAGGGCGCACGGTTGAAACTCGGGGCCCCGTGGCGCTGGCTCGACGGAGTGGCGGCGGCGGCTCGACGGAGACGCGTTCGCCGGAGCTCGCCAGTGAGAGCTTTCGCCGGAACCGCAAGGGACGAGGGCGCGAAGAAAACAACGAAGAGCTCGAGCGCAGCGGAGCAGGGCGCGGGCGCGAGGAAGGAGAAGAAATGCGGGAGTGCCGCCTCGATCCCCCCCCCCCCCGCGCGGCATTTATAGCCGCCCGGGGCGGACGGTTGGGCTCCAAGTGGCATACGTGGCCACGACGCCCGGATCTTCTGCGCATTAACTCCCCCCACGACCGCTGCAGTTACCGGAAACCGCCACACCACGTCGCCCACGACCGCACCGGATCTGGAGGAGACATTGATGTGACCAGACGAACCGGCGGCAAAGCCCAGACGTCAGACTGGTCAAGTCGGGTGCAGGACCCGAGGCGGCGGAGACTCCGGCGCGCCGCAAGCCGGAGCCGGACATTAAGTTCACCTCGGCCCAAAATTTATCCAGCAAGGCGGAGACATCACCAAAACTTGCGAGAAAGCAAAAGTTGCATAAGTGCAAATAGTGGCCGGCTAGGAGCAGCCAGCCGAAACGAGCCGGATGAGGGCGCAGCCGGCTGAGTGGAAATTCTCAGTCGGCCCCTCCAAGTGCCGTCAAGTATATTCAAGGAGCCAGGAAAACCTGCCTAGGTCCTTCTAAACGCAGGACCTTGCCAGCTTCGGGGGCTAGTGTCGGGGGGAAGACCCCGGGTAGGGCAATGGACGCGGAGCAGCCGGCTGGCCACTGGCCGGCTCGCGGCAAAGGCCGGCTGAGGAGCAGCCGGCTGGCGCCGTGGCCGGCTGGTCCGGAAGCCGGCTGGCTCTAGGTCCTAGTCGGCCTGGCTACGGCCGCCAATGCTGTAGCTGGGCCGGCTTCTACAAGCCATATCCGACTGGGGGTTTGTACCTCAGGCCGACTCGAGGCTGGCGAGTCTTGCACTAGAAGGAACCGGGTTGGTGATCCGGGTTCCCAAAGTCCACGCTGACTTCATCTTCCGTAAAGCGCGGGGCACTGTAGAGCAATAGTGCCACGCGCCGGACAGGCCATCATGGTCTACGTCGATCCGTACTGGCTACAGTGGCTGATGGCGACAGGGACACCTCCTCTCCATACCGCTGACCTTGGCAGCCGGATGGGACAGGCCATGAGGCCTCAACGGCTCCTGACGTCATTGCCTCGGGAAGGAGCGGAAGCCGGAGCCGGCCAAGCCGGCCAGTAGACTATAGGGTCTTATATGTAAAGTGCCGGTGCCTATATAAGCCGCGCTACCCCCTCTCGTGCAGGGGATCGATCATTCTCACTTCACTTCCACCCCTAGCGCTGCCCTGTGAGAGAGACTCTTGTCTTCCTTAGCCTCCCAGGAGCAGCCGGACACAGCTCAAGGAGCAACCTTGTATTGTGTGATCATCATATACACTCTAGCAGGAGTAGAGGTGTTACCTCCATCGGAGGGCCTCGAACCTGGGTACGTCGCCGCGTCGCTCGTCCCCATACCCGCATCCGGATACCGCCGTGAGATCTCCTAGGAACCACCTTCCATAGCCACCCTATGGCATATGCCGTGACGATACCACGACAATAGCCACGATCACTGTATCGGGAAGACGCGAGCACTGCTCTCTCTCTATCTTGCGGGCCCAAAACCCTCATCAGTTTGACACGTCGTGCAAGTGGTGGACACACGTCCTCCGCTTTTTCTGGCGCACGCACTGTAGCACCTGTTCCGTTCTTTCACAGTCAAAATATACTTTTACCCCTTAGCCACGTGTACAACATCCATCTCATAATTATTCTATCCAACGGTGCGTCGATTCGCCAATTCTCTATATAAGGTCTTCTTCTTCCTCCGTTCATCCTTTCGCTTGCGCCGCACCTCTGCTCACCTCTACAAAAAAATCCCCCATTTGCGCCAACACTTCCTGAGCTCAACCACACTCGCACATTCGCCTACGCTATTGTTGATGCCACCACGCGCACGGCTCACCAGGCATAGCACTCCTAAGTCAAAGATGGCGGCGGAAGATCTGGAGTGGGAGAGATCTAAGATTTCCAATCAAGACCTTAACCTGATGAAGAAGCTCGGGTTAATGAAGAAGAAGGACGCGCTGCGCTTCCCCAGCGAAGAAAGCTATCCATCGCCTCCTATCGAGTATCGGGTCAGTTTTGTTGACCATCTTATCCGCAGCCTCTCTACCCCCATTCATGATTTCCTCCACGGTCTTCTCTTTGTTTACGGGCTGCAGCTACATCAGCTGACTCCCAATTCCATCCTCCATGTATCTATTTTCATTACTCTCTGCGAGTGCTTCCTCGGAGTCCATCCTAATTGGGCTCTGTGGAAGCGTATCTTCTGCCTCTGCTGCAATGGCTCCCACAACATCGCCTACAACATAGGCGGTGTTGTTATTTGCGTTCGCCCTGACGTCGAGTATTTTGACGTCAAAATCCCCGACTCCGTCCAAGGGTGGCGCAAAATATGGTCACGAAGAAAGCTCCGACTCAGTGGAGTACAACATAGCTCCTTTTGATGGAGGTGCCAAGATTCTTCGCCGCCGATCCTGGGACGCGGAAGCCACCGAAGAAGAAAAAACGACGACAGAGGCTCTGATGTCCCGTATCCACGAGCTTCAAAACACCCATGGCAAGGAATTCTCGGGTATCCAGATTACAGCGTATTTCCTTAGGATTAGAGTGCAGCCTTTACAAGCTCGCAAAACTCCCCTTTGGATGTACGCTGGCGAAGAAGATGCCGACAGGCTCTCCAAAGACCTTTCTGTAAAGGACTTGGAGAAACTTATCCGAAGAATTTCGTCGCTCAGCAAGAAAGATGTGTTGCCTACCAAAGCCCACCGGCGAGCAGCGACGGGCAACACGTAGAGCCGGGAGGCTCCCAGGACTGCTGGTGGGCCCTGGTCCCTCGGGCGACGGCCCGCAATGCTCTGGCACACGTCCGAGCAGGTGCAAGGGCGTGCCACCTGACCTATACCTGGTCAGGAAGGTGATGGATTGCTTCGACTAGTTTCCTGCATGGCATACACGTAAACAATAAATACGAGCCTCGATCGGCTCTCAGGTTGTCCTGTGAATCGGCTCAAGGATCCGATCCACCCATGAATCGTATTGGATCTACGATAGCATGGTGGTCCTGCTTGATCAATACGAAGTTAAAACGATCTACGACGATCTAGGGTTTTCACAGCATAACCGGAACATCCTACACGTAGTTGAGCCTGGCAGATACGGAAGATAATAGAAAACCAGCCCTAAACAAGGCCTAAAAACCAACATAGAGTTGATTCCCGGAACATCCCATCTAGGACCAGCAAACTATACCTTACGTACTACTGGATCATTCAACCCGTTTACAAGGCCTAACTATGCAGATATCAAACTAATCCTTGGGAAACAAGGAACGACCATAACAGCTCAAATCTACTAAATAAAGACTAAGCAAGGTGCTGCCCTTACACCTGAGATAGGTGTAAAGGCAGCTAGATATCTAGGGATAGGATAACTAAGCGAATACATCAAGATAATATTGATGCTAACCCTAACATATCTATGATAACAGCGTTGCTCGCCATCAACAAGGCTTCAGCACGAGCAACGCAGGAACAACGAATAAACTTGGTACTGCCTAGATCGCAAGATGCGATCTAGGCAGCATGGCGCTTACCCGGAAGAAACCCTCGAAACAAGGGGTGGCGATGCGCCTAGATTGGTTTGTTGTGAACGTGATCGTCCTCCTTTCTAAATAACCCTAGATACATATTTATAGTCCGTAGACTTTCTAACTTGGGAATAAACCCAACCGTGCATGATCTAAACTCTATCTCTTATTTCTAACCGACACGTAGCCTACTATAATTTACAGATACACGGGCAATCTAGCTCAAACTCTTATACAAGGCCGGTTCAGGAATATTTTCCATGCATATTCTCTAAGCCCATCTCAATTACGGCCACCTCTGACTTGGTTAAAATCTGGTGATAACACATGCCCCCTGGTTTTGGTAATGATAATTCCAAAACCACTCTGTTTTTCTTCGTCGGGTCATGTCGTGGCAGAGCAGAACCGTCACAGTATCCTTCATCATGATGCCTTGCCTTCTCAGCTTCTCTGCACGATTTGATAGTATTTTTGGCACCACTTCCTCGGAAACCGCTGTAGCATTAAATCCCCACTATATCCCCCTTTATTTAACCGCGTCGAGCAGTTTGCCTCTTCATCCTCTTGCTCCGTACCAGCCATCGGCAAAAAACCCCCTTCCTCTGTAGCCATGTCTTCCTCCTCCTCCTCCTCTGCCTCATCGGGTCTGTCCTTCCAGTCCTCCTCCTCAAGCGATGAGGAGTGGGACTTCACCGTCAGGGTGGACGACGCGCCCCTGACCGTCATTGGGTCAGACGACGACTTATCCCTGACCGACGGGGAGGACGACCTCCGGTTCCTCGTCGACGGGGAATTGGTGGCGGAGAGTGAGGATGACCTCTTCTCCTGGGCCAGCTTCACCTCCTACGACGAGGAGGAAGAGGAGGATGACTCCTCCTCCGACGAGTATCCACCGGCGAAACGCTTCCGCGCCGGGTCGGAGGACGACGACGACGACGAAGATGAGGGAGAAGCTCCTGCCGAGGGCTACGGCAGCAGCGACGAGGACCCCGCCGGAAGCAGCGCCGACGGCAGCTATGACGGCGACGATGAGGGCAGCGACGGCCCTTAGATTAGCATCTACTAGTATAGGACTAGTAGTAGTAGTCGGCTCTTCTTTTGTTCTTCCGTTCTCGAGCAATCGGCTCTTCTCTGTAAGAAATCCTTTTTATCAATAAAGAAATATTTTTTAATTGATTTTGCCGATAGTCAAAGTAAGTCAACGCTCAAAGAGCCGACGGCAACGCATCGGCCTTCACCATAAAACGCTAGCGAGGCCAAACTTAGTTGCATGTTCAAACGGTAACCTACGACCCTCGCCTGAAGGAGCAAACTTAGATCCCCAAATCGCCCACCGAACAGATTCAAATCTCAGCCATGCGAATCCCAGATCCCAATCGCAGATTCAACTCCGCGGCGAGTCTGATGGCAGAATCATCCAGCTCGAACGCTATGGTCTCCGGCCTGAAGGTAATCCTCAACCGCTCCTCGCTATCCGAGCATAATGTTAGAATTAACAGCAAAACACCTGATTTAATGTCTCATCCCATCATTAATTTTAGGTATCAGACATTCTGCTGCCGCATCTTTCTCTTCCAAATTCCCTTTGTCTTGGTCCTCATTCTACCGAGAGTCCCGCCCATTTGATTTCATGCGAGGCCAATAGAATTCCCTTCGTGAACCAGAACTTAGATCTGACTTCTTGGGCCGACTGCTTACGAGCCTGGCCTAATCCTCCTGAAGATTGGATTTCATGGTACAATAGAGTATCTAAAACTCACCAAGCGACCTGGGAAACCACGGGAATAGCCGATGCTTTATCCTTATCACTGTCTCCTCTTGAGAAACATGAAAACCTTCTGAAAACCATCGGCTACTTTTGTTCTGATGCTCTGAACTACTTCATGTTTGGCCATGGCCCCATGACACCAACTCTGCTAGATGTGGCCATGATAACCGGTCTAGACATTGCATCCCCAAGCCCCTCTGCTTTTATGTTACCAAAGGTTCCTTTTACACTCTCCTCCAAAACAGAGTGTACAAACTGGGGTGCCTACCTTGGACGCCACATGAAAACCAAGGGCCCTGTAACAGAGAAAGAACACACGGCCTTCTTGAATTTCTGGTTGGAACACTTCATATTCTGTGGCCCTTCACTTGCTCCAACCAAGAACTATCTTTCTTTGGCCTATGAACTTGCCAAAGGCACCCAACTTGGCATCGGCAAACTGTTCCTTGGAGAGGTCTATCGGTATCTCCAACTGATGTCTGTCAACCTGTTTGCCCAAAAGACAGTCAAAACAGGAGGCCCCTGGTGGTTTATTCAGTTATGGGCTCAGCTGTATTTTCAGAACCAGATCCCAAATTTTCCACCTTTGGCCACATGCACCTTCCCAGATGCTAATGGGAAGCAAATCCGATGCACCAGCTACGGCCAAGCTCTATATAGCCTTCCAGGCAGCAAACTGATCCCCAGGGAAGCATCAGAATGGTTCAGGATTTTCTTCCAAGGCCTGGACAATCCTTCCTTCTTTCCTTACAAGGAATCTGAAAATTTTGAAAATCCAGTCTCCTTCAGGCTAGACAGTTTTGCCGATGACCCCAGCACTCGGCACTTGTATTCCATCATGATCCGTCCCTGCTTCCTTCCTGTTGGCATGAGCACCTCAAACAGGATCATCAAACCTGGTTATGAGTGTTATCAGCCGGTCGTAGTAGCCCGGCAATTTGGTCTTGGGCAGGTGTCTCCACACTTCTTCCTCCACCACTTGACAGAGAGCAGAGCTGAATTGCCTGATGTCCTTACTGGCCAAAGGTGTTACTCTTTCTTCGATGCTTTGGTCATCCCAATCCCTCACGACCTCTCTTTCACCTCATCAACTGACGGTTTTGAGGCCTGGTGGTCTATGTGGAAGACTCATGCCTTCAGAAGAGCTCTAGGACCGTTGCTGAAACAACTTGATGCTGAATATGACATCCCTGCAGAACAGGTACCACTACTCACAGATTTTCTTGCAGTGGCATACAATGATCTTTCTAACCTTGCTCTGCTTCCTTGCAGCAACAAGATGGTCCAGAACCTGCCCATGATGATGGCTCTCCTTTTAAATTCCTCCCACCAGTGCCGGTGGTTGTCTTCTGCAAAAGCTCACCACCCTTGAAGAAGGTTGTGATGCAGAGCCAGCCGATTTCCCCAAAATCAGCTCCCAAGAGCAAAGTGTCTTCCGGGCCAGCTGCCCCCCGAGCCTCAACCCAGGCGAGAACAGCAGTGAGGAAAGTGGCTGCCAGGAAGACCTCAAAGCGCCAAACCGCTACCCCAGCTCAAGAAAGTTTGCACGTAAGCTGATCCAATGCCTTGGCCAATTTCATCTATCCTTCTAGGCTTCTGCAACATGCCTGTGCTGACTAACTCTTCTTTTATAGGCCTCCACCGAAGACAACTAAAAGTGAGGAGACACAGTCCAGCCGAAGGAATTCGAGCTCGGGCAACTCCGGGAAAACCACCATGCAGAGCCAGCCAGATGTGCCACCATCGGCTTCCAAGAAGAGGTCAGTTACTGAACTTGTTGCCCCCCAAGCTCCAACCAAAGTACGCACAAAGAGCCGATGCATCAAAAGAGCTCGAAAGGAGCCGCAAGCCCCTTCATCAAACCAGGAGGCTTCGAATGTAATTACCCTCCATACTCTCCTCAGCTCATATTCCATGCTAATCCATCGCTGTTCGCATTGGCTAACCACTTCCTTTGCAGACTGATGACACCTCTAGTGGGGAAGTTGAGGAGGTACTGATTCCATCCGCCACCCTGGACCTAGCAACCTCCAAGAGTGTAGCTGACAAGGTCGCCAACTTGTCCAAGCCCATAGCAGGAACACCAGAGCCGATCACCTCATCATCGACTGTCCCTCTAGTCTTAGGAGGGGTACACTCCTTTCCCTTGGCTCTACCCTTCTCTTTTGCTGCATACTAACGCTGTTCTTGTTGTTTGTCAGGGTTACGACCTCTCAAGCTTGCTAGCGTTCGACCCTGAATCCATCGAACCAGCTATTTCTAGGGCAAGTGAAGAGCCAGGACCCAGCGTCACACAAGGTCAACTCCATCGTCTCAAGGCCCTGCTCTCCTCCTCCATTGAGACATTGGTTGAAAACCCCGAGGAAGTGAAGATCATTCTTGAAGACATTCAGTCTCATCTCCCGGTGACGTTGCAGGTGAAGCTCTGGCCATTTGTGACTATGTCCGCCTTCAGGTCAAGGGTGAAGTTGGCTCGTCAGAGAATCGACCTTCGCCATGCCCAGCTTCCATTGAAAGCCGATATTGTAGACAAGTGTCAGCGGCTGAATGAGAAAAAGGCAGCCTTGGACGCCAAAACTGACACCTCTGTCAGGACTGCTGAACTTGAGGCCTTGCGAAAGGAGTTGGAGGACCTTGAAGAGAGGGTCCGGGCAACCAAACAGCTCATCCATGATAAGGAGGCCCTTATTGCACGCTCCCAAGAGGAGGCAGAAGGCCTCAAAGCTGAACTGAAGACTGATCTGGTCGAAATACGTGCCCTGAACCGACAGCTGGTGACAGGCAAGGATGAAGATGATGAGGCCGAGATCGCCGAGGTGGATCGTGTCCGTGCTGACGCCCTTCACGCCCTCGAGGCATTCCTTCAGTAGAGCCTTTGTAGGATCTGATAACTACTTGTACCTCTAGAGTCGATGCCTGTGCATCGGCTTTTTAGTCTGAAGTCGATGTCTGTGCATCGGCTGTATTTGTGTCCTATCGTTCTGCATATTTTCTTAAGTCGATGTCTGTGCATCGGCTGTGATTCGTATATACATTTTGTTTTTATTGGCCGATTTTATGCATCAGCCCCCATATTTCACTGTCCTTGTACTTTATCCATTTAGGTGCCCCCCGAGCCGAATCTTTCAAGTAATTGAAGATATCGGCTCTCCAGTCATCCTGTCTCGACAATCTATGGCGACACGCTATCGGCCGTCTTTTTTTGTACAGGTACGATACTAGAAATCCACTCAGCGTACCTGCATGGCCTGATAAACCCGGCGTCCAACATTTTCTCGATCTCCTTCTTGACTTCTTCCAGAATCTCGGCCTTCATTTGACGTGCTCGTTGCTGGAACGGCCGAAATCCTTTCTTGAGAGGGAGCCGATGCTCAATTATGCTCCTGTCTAACCCAGGCATCTCCGTGTAATCCCATGCAAAGCAATCTGGGTATTCTTTCAACAGAGCTATCATCAGGCTCCTCAAATGCGGATCTAACTTCTTGCTGATAAAAGTTGGTCGTGGCTTATCCCCAGGACCAATGTCAACCTCTTCTAGCTCATCAGCCGATGTAAACCCGTATCCCAGCTTTCCATCGCCTGCTAGATCAATGCTGAACACATGCAAAATGTATGGAGAGGATAACTTGGGCCGATTGCTGGAATCGGCCCCTATTTTGATTGCATTGCTCAATGAGGGTTTACACTTTATTCGTGCTCTATTGCGACTACGTGACATGTTTGATGCGAGATCATTGCTTTTTATTTTTTGGGGCCGATCGCAGGGATCGGCCTTGCCACGTACGTCGCTCGACTTTGCTCTTGCTATACTATCAGGCCGGTGGATAAGACCAGCCTCACCCCGTTTTTTGTCACTTCGATGCGCTCACAGCCGTCCAAACTGACTCCAGAGAGTAGCTCTTGGTCTTCCGCTTCCCAAATGTTCATGCCAGCTGTTGAGATCTCGGCTGAGTCATCTGCATGGACGGCCTCTACTTCATCTCCATCCCACTGTATCAAGCATTGGTGCATTGTGGATGGAATGCATCAGTTGGCGTGAATCCAATCCCTCCCTAGCAGGACAGCGTAGGTGCTTTTGCTGTCGACGATGAAGAATGACGTAGGGATGGTCTTTCGGCCTACGGTTAGATCCACGCTCAGAACGCCTTGCGCTTCTGATGCTTGGCCGTTGAAGTCGCTCACTGTGACGTTGGTTTTGATCAGATCCGCGCTAGAGCGTCCCAGCCGTCGTAGCATGGAGTATGGCATTATATTGACTGCCGCTCCCGTGTCAACCAACATCTTGTTGACAGGCTGCCCGTTGATGTAACCTCTCAAGTACAGGGCCTTTAGATGTCTGTAGCTTTTTTCTCGTGGCTTCTCAAAGATAACCGGCCGTGGGCCGCAGTCAAGCTGTGCTACCGGTGCCTCTTCTGTTCTTGGAGCACAAAACTCCGGCGGAAGTATGAGCACCATGTTTGTGCCAGCCGATGCCTCATCATCATCTTTCTTTTGTTTGGGGCGCCATTCTTTCTTCTGTGGACGACCCTCCTCGTCCACAGTTTGCTGAATTTTCGCGGCCAGATCGGGCCGCGCTTTCCTCAACGTGTGCAGGTATTGCCTCTCAGCTTCCTCCAAGCTACGTAGTCGCTGAACCCTACGCTTTTGAGAGTGACTGAGTCCATCAGGGCACCACCTTGGCCGGTGGTATCTATCTTCTTCCTCTTCTTCTTCATCTTCTAACTCCTCGAGATCTTCTACCCTAGAGGACTCAGCTTGCTTGTTCCGAGATGGGAGAGGCCCTAGACGTCTGAACACTGACACGTCTCCTGTGTCTTTCTTCTTCTGTCTATATTTCGGGCAGTTGTCGATTGTAGGCAATCGGCTCATTCCTGAGTCCCAGCAATGCTTGAAGAAAGGACAATCCCAGTGTCTGTTCATGTCCTCCTGCTCTCTTGACGTTTCCTTGGCGCGGCGTTCATATCCTTCGTCGTCTCTATCATGCCGATGATATCTTCTGTTGTCTACGTCAGATCGACGATATTTCTCGTCGTCTACGTTGTACCGCCGGCGTCGATCGTACTGACTCTCATATTTGTTAAGGAGATGCTCGGAGAGTGGTCGTTGGTACCGCACATTCCTCACTTGTTCTTCTGTGACATACCGTCTGTCATCACATCGGAGCCGGTCACGTGGGCCGGCCTCTTCCTTTTCCTTGCCACGAGAGCGACTGCTCTCTTCTTTGTTCCTACCAGGGTGGTATACAGGCCCTGCCATGTTAACGTCGAACGAGAAATCTAGCCGACGCGTTCCGGAATGATTGAGCTCCACCATGTTAACGGCAGGAAACGGTTGCGTGTCCACTTTCATGGCATACTGGCTGAAAATCAGACGGCCTTGTTCTATCGCCATTTGGATCTGCTGACGCAACACTTTGCAGTCGCTGGTGGTATGGGTGAACGAGTGATGCCACTTGCAGTATGTCCTTCCGTTCAACTCTTGCGCCGTAGGGATTTTATGGCCTTCGGGTAGCTTCAGCTGCTTCTCTTTAAGCAATAGATCGAAAATCTAATCAGCTTTGCTTACGTCGAAGTCAAACCCTTTTGCAGGACCTTGTGGTTTAACCAATTTGCAGGACACGGGGTTTGCCCCCCGAGCCCATTCAGCCACGGCTACCTCCTGGTTTCCTGCGGAGTCTTCATCCTCTTCTGTCTCAACCAGGATTACCGGGCGTTTGAATTTGTCCTGGTACAAATCTGGGTGGCGCTGCTCATACAATGATAGTTTCTGAACCATATGCGCCAGTGAAGTGTATTCCGCTTGGAAAGCCATATCCTTGATCGGCGACGCGAGACCCAATACTGCCAGATCGACTGCTTCCTTCTCATTCAAACGAACCGAATAACATCGGTTCCTGACGGTCCTGAAACGCTGAATGTATTCCGACACCGTCTCTCCGCGCTTCTGTCGTACTTGCGTTAGATCGGCAATGCCAGCGTCGGTAGCTTCTGAGTGATATTGCATGTGGAACTGCTCTTCCATCTGCTTCCACATCCGGACTGAATCTGGTGGCAGCGAGGTGTACCACCCGAAAGCTGAACCTGTGAGAGATTGCGCAAAAAACCTCACACGTAACTGGTCCGATGCTGAAATCATGCCTAACTGTGCCAAGTATCGGCTCACATGCTCAATTGAACTAGATCCCTCTGATCCACTAAACTTTGAAAACTCAGGGAGCCGATACTTGGGCGGTAGGGGAATCAAATCATACTCGTTGGGGTACGGCTTGGAATAGCCGATTGCCCTCCTCTTTGGAACCATGCCGAACTGGTCCCTCAAGATTGCACTGATCTGGTCCACAGTGTTAGTTGCAGGGGCCGAGCTTTGCTGATTCGTTGCGGTGGCATATTTAGCTAGCCACGCCTGCTTCTCAGGATCCGATCCAGAAATCCCTCCTGCTGTTCCAGAAATCCCTCCTGTTGTAATCTGGTTCGTGGGCGCCAAGTTATTGCAGTCTGGCACATACGTGCACGTGTATCCGTGCGGGATTTCCTTAGGTGGTTCGTGCAGGAACTGGTAATCGCGAGGATCGCCTCCGACCTTGTAGACGACGTACGCCGGCGAACTCGGCGGCTCTGGTCTGGAACGGTATCTCTCCTTGGTGAGTCCCTAGGGTAGGTCCTGATGGAGAGTACTGATGCAACGCGCTCGAAAGCGTTCACCAGGCTCTCAGAATGACGGTGGAGCGAATGCGCCACCATGTAATTAATTTCCTGGCGCAGAGCTCTGGTGCGTTCTTCTGAAGAAGTAGACAGATCCACTTCATTGAGAGCGCCTTCGGCTGAGAACCCTTTCCACCTAATGCCATGTGTGCGGGTCCTCTCGAAAGAGCCGATGAGGTCGGCTTCGAAGAGAGCTTTGAGCTCATCATACTTCTTCTTATGCTCCTCAGTCAGATCTCCGTACGTGACTGGGTCTTCCGCCATCTCTGGTGCAGATGTTGATGCAGTTGATGTAGAAGAATGTCCCACCGGGCGTGCCAGAATGTGTTGCCTACCAAAGCCCACCGGCGAGCAGCGACAGGCAACACGTAGAGCCGGGAGGCTCCCAGGACTGCTGGTGGGCCCTGGTCCCTCGGGCGACGGCCCGCAATGCTCCGGCACACGTCCGAGCTGGTGCAAGGGCGTGCCACCTGACCTATACCTGGTCATGAAGGTGATGGATTGCTTCGACTAGTTTCCTGCATGGCATACATGTAAACATTAAATACGAGCCTCGATCGGCTCTCAGGTTGTCCTGTGAATCGGCTCAAGGAGCCGATCCACCCATGAATGGTATTGGATCTACGATAGCATGGTGGTCCTGCTTGATCAATACGAAGTGAAAACGATCTACGACGATCTAGGGTTTTCACCGCATAACCGGAACATCCTACACGCAGTTGAGCCTGGCAGATACGGAAGATAATAGAAAACCAGCCCTAAACAAGGCCTAAAAACCAACATAGAGTTGATTCCCGGAACATCCCATCTAGGACCAGCAAACTATACCTTACGTACTACTGGATCATTCAACCCGTTTGCAAGGCCTAACTATGCAGATATCAAACTAATCCTTGGGAAACAAGGAATGACCATAACAGATCAAATCTACTAAATAAAGACTAAGCAAGGTGCTGCCCTTACACCTGAGATAGGTGTAATGGCAGCAAGATATCTAGGGATAGCATAACATAGCGAATACATCAAGATAATATCGATGCTAACCCTAACATATCTATGATAACAGCGTTGCTCACCATCAACAAGGCTTCAGCACGAGCAACGCAGGAACAACGAATAAACTTGGTACTGCCTAGATCGCAAGATGCGATCTAGGCAGCATGGCGCTTACCCGGAAGAAACCCTCGAAACAAGGGGTGGCGATGCGTCTAGATTGGTTTGTTGTGAACGTGATCGTCTTCCTTTCTCAATAACCCTAGATACATATTTATAGTCCGTAGACTTTCTAACTTGGGAATAAACCCAACCGTGCACGAGCTAAACTCTATCTCTTATTTCTAACCGACACGTAGCCTACTATAATTTACAGATACACGGGCAATCTAGCCCAAACTCTTATACAAGGCCGGTTCAGGAATATTTTCCATGCATATTCTCTAAGCCCATCTCAATTACGGCCCACCTCTGACTTGGTTAAAATCAGTTGATAACAAGATGCTATTCCATCCTCTTGCCGCGTGGAGCCATATAGTGGCACCAACGCCCTCCCTGAGGTAATTTTTTTGACTATTATTTTGTCCTCTCGACTTTTTAAATATTTGTCGACTACTATTTTGCTGATATCCCTTGCGTAACTTCTTGTCGACATACTTTGTCCTTGTAGAATCATCTAGTTCTAGCTTCTCTTCCTCCTCTTACTGTGTTATCACCAGAATTTGACCGAGCCAGAGGTGGGCCGCGATCAAGATGAAATTGAAGAATATACATGGAAGAATTACGTGAATCGGCCTGTTATGCTGAGTTTGGGCTAGTCTGCCTTTGTATCTGTAACATATTAGGATACGTGTCGGTTAGTTGGAATTTTACTCGTGCACGGTTAGGTGCACGTCTAAGTTAGAAAGTCCCCTGGACTATAAATATGTATCTAGGGTTTATGGAATAAACAACAACCAACGTTCAACCAACAAATCAATCTCGGCGCATCGCCAACTCCTTCGTCTCGAGGGTTTCTACCGGTAAGCAACATGCTGCCTAGATCGCATCTTGCGATCTAGGCAGCACAAGCTCCATGTTGTTCATGCGTTGCTCGTACTGAAGCCTTGTTGATGGCGAGCAGCGTAGTTATCATAGATGTGTTAGGGTTAGCATAGTTCTTCGCGTAACATGCTATCGTAGTGCAACCCTTGCATGTCTAGCCGCCCTCACACCTATCTTAGGTGTGGGGGCGGCACCCCGCTTGATCGTTATTTAGTAGATCTGATCCGTTACGATTGCTCCTTGTTCTACAAGGATTAGTTTAATATCTGCAATAGTTAGGCCTTACAAAGGGGTGGAGGATCCAGCGGCACGTAGGGTGTCGTTCGCTGGCCCTAAACAGGATGTTCCGGGGATCAACCTTGTGTTGGTTTTTAGGCCTTGTTTAGGATCGGCTTACGATCACCGTGCGTGGCCGCGAGGCCCAACCGTGAGTAGGATGATCCGATTATGCGGTGAAAACCCTAAATCGTCGTAGATCTCATCAGCTTTATCTTGATCAAGCAGGACCACCATATATTCGTGCACCTCGTACGAATCATGGGTGGATCGGCTCCCTGAGCCGATTCACAGGATAACCTGAGAGCCGATCGAGGCTCGTATTTAATGTTTACGTGTATGCCATGCAGGAAACTAAGCGAGGCATCTTCATCACCTTCCTGACCAGGTATAGGTCAGGTGGCACGCCCTTGCATCAGCATCGGACGTGTGACCAGAAGGCTTTGCGGGCCGTCGCTCGGAGGGACCTCAGCCAGCCGCAGCTCTAGGTTGTTCCCGGCTCTACGGTGTTGCCCGTCGCTGCCCGCCGGTGGGTTTCTGACGACAACACATTTTGGCACGCCCGGTGGGACAAGCTTCTACATCAACCACATCGCCATCTACATCTGAGATGGCGGACGGCACGCCAGTCACGTACGAGGATCTGACGGACGAGCTCAAGAAGAAGTATGACGAGATCAAAGTCATCCTCGAAGCCGACCTCATCGGCTCTTTCCACAGAACCCGTTCACATGGCATCAGGTGGAAGGGGTTCTCGCCTAATGGTGCACTAGATGGGATAGACCTCTCTGCCCCATCGGAAGAACGCACCAGGTCCCTGCGGCAGGAGATCAACTACTTGGTGGCCCACTCGCTACACCGCCACTCTGAGAACCTGGTCAACACGTTGGAGCGTGTCGCTCTTCGCGTGATCCAGGAGATCATGAGGCACCAGTACTCGCCGTCAGGACCAGCTCTCGGGACGCATCAAGGAGAGTTGCCACTCCAGTCCCGTCCACCGCTGCCATATGCGTTGGCAGCACCAGAAGTGCCGGCTACACCGGCATTCGTCGTCTACAAGATCGGTGGTGACCCTAGTGACTACCAGTTCTTGCCCGAGGCGCCTAAGGAGGTCCCTCACGGGTACACGTGCACGTATGTGCCAGACTGTGGCAACTGGGCACTCACAAACCAGGCCACAACATCAGGGACTTCTGGGAAAACAGGAGGGACGTCAGCGACAGAGCTTGAGAAGCAGACGTGGCTAACTAAGTACGCCACCCCGACGAACCTCCAGAGCTCAGCTCCTGCAGTTGGCTCAGAGCTGGAAAAGCAAACATGGCTGGCCAAGTACGCCACCCCGGCGAATCTTCAGAATTCAACTCCTGCAGCCAGCACAGCGGATCAGATCAGTACCATACTGAGAGACCAGTTCGGCATGGTGCCGAAAAGAAGGGCCATCGGCTATTCCAAGCCGTACCCCGACGACTACGAGATGATCCCGCTACCACCTAAATATCGGCTCCCTGACTTCTCCAAATTCAGTGGATCAGATGGTTCCAGCTCCATCGAGCACGTGGGCCGATATTTGGCGCAACTAGGACCGGCTTCAGTGTCGGATCAACTACGCGTGAGGCTCTTCTCACAGTCCCTCACGGGATCGGCTTTCGGATGGTACACCTCTTTGCCACCAGACTCCATCCGGACTTGGAAGCAGTTGGAAGAGCAGTTCCATATGCAGTACCATTCAGAGGCTTCCGAGTCTGGCATTGCCGATCTAGCACAACTACGTCAGAAGCGCGGAGAAACTGTGACAGAATACATCCAGCGCTTCAGGAATCTTAGGAACCGATGTTATTCGGTTCGTATAACTGAAAAGGAAGCAGTCGAGTTGGCAGTAGCGGGCCTCGCAACACCGCTCAAGGACATGGCCTCCCAAGCAGACTACCCCTCACTGGCGCACATGGTTCAGAAACTATCGGCATATGAACAGCGCCACCCGGACCTGTACCAAGACAAGTTCAAGCGTGCAGTAGTCCTGGTCGATGCAGAGGAAGACGAAGTTCCTGCGGGAGACCAAGAGGTAGCAGTGGCTGAATGGACTCGGGGAGGAACCCCCGTATCCTGCAAATGGGTAAAGCCACCAGGCCCGCCCAGGGGATTTGATTTTGACGTGACCAAGACTGAGCAAATCTTCGACCTCCTGCTCAAGGAGAAGCAGTTGACGATTCCTGAAGGTCTCAAATTCCCCACGGTGCAAGAGCTGAACGGAAAGCCATACTGCAAATGGCATAACTCGCTCTCCCATGCCACCAACGACTACAGGGTATGGCGTCAGCACATCCAAGCGGCGATAGAAAAAGGGCGTCTAATTTTCAACCAGTACGCTATGAAGGTCGACACCCAGCCCTTCCCCGCCGTTAACATGGTAGAATGCACTTACCCTGAAGGTTGCCAGCCAGGATCCTTGTTCAGCATCAACATGGTAGGACCTGGGCACCACTCTGGCAAAGATGGAGACGAGGGCAGCTGCTCTCGTAGCAAAGACACAGAGGAGGCCGCTCCATGCGATCGGCTCCGTCATGATGGCAAGCGCTACGTCACAGAGGGAGAAG
The DNA here is from genome assembly GCF_019359855.2 of Lolium perenne. Taxonomy (NCBI): domain Eukaryota; kingdom Viridiplantae; phylum Streptophyta; class Magnoliopsida; order Poales; family Poaceae; genus Lolium; species Lolium perenne. Next base: position 262,096,696 of record NC_067247.2, read on the forward strand.
TGAAGAACATGAGATATCAAAGACCCCTCTCTGATCACCTCCTCAACAAGTATGTGAGTCAGTATGACCAACGCCGACGATCCAGCGATGATGATGAGAGAGATCGTCTGGCTAGAGAAGCCAGAAGACATCGTCGGCACGATCGCGATGAGGAGGAGCACGAGCGCCGTGCCACGGAAAAATCAAGGGAGCAAGATGACAACGACGAGCCTTTGGGACTGCCACTTCTTCAGTCTCTTCTGGGATTCAGGAATGAGCCGATTGCCCACAATCGGCAATTGCCCAGAATGCAACCAGAAGAAGAAGGAGGCAGCCAACGTGTCTGTGTTCAAGCGTTTAGGGCCTCTCCCGCCACAAAGCAAACGCGCTGAGTCCCCTCGCTGGGCAGATCTCGAGGATTCAGAAGACGAGGGACAAGAAGAGGAAGAAGACAGGTACCACCGTCCAAGGTGGTGCCCTGATGGACTCAGCCGTTCACAAAAGCGCAGGGTTCAGCGATTGCGCGGCCTGGAGGAAGCCGAAAGGTTATACTTGCATACGTTAAGGAAGGCACGACCTGATCTGGCTGTGAAAGTTCAGCGAACCCTGGACGAAGAGGGTCGTCCACGGAAAATGGAGTGGCGCCCCAAACAAAGGAAAGCCGATGATGAAACATCGGCTGGCACAAACATGGTGTTCATCCTCCCTTCGGAGTTCAGTGCTCCAGGATTAGACGAGGCACCTGTTGCACAACTTGACTGCGGCCCGAGGCCGGTTATCTTTGAGAAGCCACGAGAAAGAAGCTACAGACATCTGAAGGCCTTGTATTTGCGAGGTTATATCGATGGGAGGCCTGTAAATAAGATGCTGGTGGACACCGGAGCGGCAGTCAACATCATGCCGTACTCTATGCTACGTCGGCTGGGACGCTCTAGCTCAGATCTAATCAAGACCAACGTGACATTGAGCGATTTCAAGGACCAAGCGTCTGACGCACAAGGTGTTCTGAACGTGGATCTGACCGTAGGAAGGAAAACTATCCCTACAACGTTCTTCATCGTCGATAGCACGAGCACTTATGCTGTTCTGCTAGGAAGAGATTGGATCCACGCCAACTGCTGCATTCCCTCCACGATGCACCAATGCATAATACAGTGGGATGGAGATGAGGTAGAAGTCGTCCAGGCCGATGATTCAGCCGAAATTTCAACGGCTGGCATGAACGCATGGGAAGCAGCAGGCCAAGAACCCCTCTCAGGTATCAATTTGGACGACTGCGAGCGCATCGACGTGACGAAGGGAAGTGTTAAGCTGGTTTTATCCACTGGCCTGACCATGTAGCTGAGGCAAAGCAATGAGCAAACGGGGCGAGGCTGATCCTTGTGATCGGCCCCAAAAAATTATGGAGCATTACAGAACCTTCAGTCAACACTTCAATAGATATGGAGGCCGATTCCAGCGATCGGCCAAAATTATCCTCACCACATGTTCTGCTTGTGTTCATCCTTGATCCTATCAGGAGCCGACGTGCGAATTACAGAGCCGATATCTGCCATTCCCTGACAGATTCGGCTCGGGGGGCACCTAAACACGATGAACATGGGAACAGGTGCAGGAGGACATGTGTGCAGCGAAATATTGGGGCCGATAGGAGAAAATCGGCCAGTAAAAAAAAAATTTATTTGGACAGCCGATGCAAGGGCCATCGACTCTAGTGGAATTATGCGAGGTTTACCGAATCTCCACCAAATCCAGGCCCACTGTTGTGCCTTCTACTTCTTCGCAGGAGTAAAACAATGGAAATTTCTTCAGCTGCTTCGAGCCGATCCGGGTTCCTGAACCTTCTTGCCGAGGATTTCCAGTCTTTGGTGCTAGTTCAGCCGTGTTGACGGAAGGGGTTGTCGGCTTTCTAAGGAGGAAAGGTGATCGGTTTTGGTACGTCCTCTCTGACATTCTCGCCTCGAGTAAGGCTCGGGGGGCAGCAGGCCTGGTGGATACTCTGTTTAAGAGCCGATTGGGGTACCATCGGCTGGTCTTTCGTCGCCACCTTCTTCACAAATGATGAGTATTAAAGAAGACCATTAGGTTTGGTTGGAAGAATTCAAAGGCTTCCCTGAAGATTCTACATTATCCACCAGATTTCAAAATCATCAGTTGAAGGATGGAAGGGTGATTTTTAAAGGACCGATGCGTTGCTATCGGCTCATTACGCATTGGCAAAGGGGACAAATCGGCAAGATCAGTATAAGAAGAAATCGGCTAAATTAAACTCAAAGGAAATCGGCAAGATCAAATTGGGGAAAGTTCTTCATTGATAGATTTCTTACATAAAGAGCTGATTGCTCTCAAAAGGAAGTACTAGGGGATACATTGCCCCATCTACTACTACTGGTCCTATACTAGAGGTCCTATCTACGGGCCGTCGCTGCCCTCGTCGTCGCCGTCGTCGCCGCTGTCGGCGCTGCTCCCGGCGGGCTCGTCGTCGCTCCAATGGCCGCCGACCGGGCCCTCATTGTCCTCGTCCTCTTCGTCAGCGTCGCCGTCGTCGCTGTCGAAGTCGCTGAGGTTCCCCGACCAGGGGCAGAACCGCTTGGCCGGCGGTTCGTCGGAGGAGGTGTCGTCCTCCTCCTCCTCCTCTTCTTCCTCCTCCACCTCCTCGGGAGAGGTGAAGTCGCAGGAGAAGCGGTCGTCGTCGCTCTCATCCTCCGTCTCCCCGCTGGCGAGGAAGCGGAGGTCGCTCTCCCCGTCGGTCAAGGACTTGTCGTCCTCTGACCAGATGGAGAAGTCATGGCTAGACTCCTCCCCGGCCTCAATGGCGCGGCGGATGTTGGCTGCGTGGACCTCCGCCGGATTCGGTTCCGGCGTCGGCTCGCGGGAGGAAGAGGACTGGGTGGAAAGATCCGATGAGGCAGAGGAGGAAGAAGACATGGTGGCACAGGAGGGCTTTTGGAGTGCTAATGCGAAGAAGATGCGGAAATAAACTGTGCGGAGCGGTTAAATAAAAGGGGATATAGTGGAAATTCAATGCCACAGCAGTTTCCGAGGAAGTGGTGCCTAAAGGGAAAAAAACTGCCAGGTCACGCGGAGAAGTTGAGAAGGCAAGGCATCATGATGACGGATACTGCAACGGTTCTGCCACGACATGACCCGACGAAGGAAAAGCAGAGTGATTTTGGAATTACCAATTCCAAAACCAGGGGGGCATGTGTTATCACCAGAATTTGACCGAGCCAGAGGTGGGCCGCGATCAAGATGAAATTGAAGAATATACATGGAAGAATTACGTGAATCGGCCTGTTATGCTGAGTTTGGGCTAGTCTGCCTTTGTATCTGTAACATATTAGGATACGTGTCGGTTAGTTGGAATTTTACTCGTGCACGGTTAGGTGCACGTCTAAGTTAGAAAGTCCCCTGGACTATAAATATGTATCTAGGGTTTATGGAATAAACAACAACCAACGTTCAACCAACAAATCAATCTCGGCGCATCGCCAACTCCTTCGTCTCGAGGGTTTCTACCGGTAAGCAACATGCTGCCTAGATCGCATCTTGCGATCTAGGCAGCACAAGCTCCACGTTGTTCATGCGTTGCTCGTACTGAAGCCTTGTTGATGGCGAGTAGCGTAGTTATCATAGATGTGTTAGGGTTAGCATAGTTCTTCGCGTAACATGCTATCTTAGTGCAACCCTTGCATGTCTAGCCGCCCTCACACCTATCTTAGGTGTGGGGGCGGCACCCCGCTTGATCGTTATTTAGTAGATCTGATCCGTTACGATTGCTCCTTGTTCTACAAGGATTAGTTTAATATCTGCAATAGTTAGGCCTTACAAAGGGGTGGAGGATCCAGCGGCACGTAGGGTGTCGTTCGCTGGCCCTAAACAGGATGTTCCGGGGATCAACCTTGTGTTGGTTTTTAGGCCTTGTTTAGGATCGGCTTACGATCACCGTGCGTGGCCGCGAGGCCCAACCGTGAGTAGGATGATCCGATTATGCGGTGAAAACCCTAAATCGTCGTAGATCTCATTAGCTTTATCTTGATCAAGCAGGACCACCATATATTCGTGCACCTCGTACGAATCATGGGTGGATCGGCTCCCTGAGCCGATTCACAGGATAACCTGAGAGCCGATCGAGGCTCGTATTTAATGTTTACGTGTATGCCATGCAGGAAACTAAGCGAGGCATCTTCATCACCTTCCTGACCAGGTATAGGTCAGGTGGCACGCCCTTGCATCAGCATCGGACGTGTGACCAGAAGGCTTTGCGGGCCGTCGCTCGGAGGGACCTCAGCCAGCCGCAGCTCTAGGTTGTTCCCGGCTCTACGGTGTTGCCCGTCGCTGCCCGCCGGTGGGTTTCTGACGACAACATACTGAAGGTGGGGAAGTCGAAGAACGGGTTGTTGTCACCGACGACAACCAGGGTACTTCTCGCCCTGAGAGTGAAATCGCGGGTTCTCAAAAATCCGCGGCCTCCTCTGAAAAAGAAGTTGAATCTGAGGCTACCGCATCGACACACTCCCTCCCCTCAGCTATTTCTCCAAGGAACAAGAGAAAAAGGGATGAAGTTGCCGATTCCGGCACCTCCAAAGCCGGCGCACCTCCTGTCGAAGAAGTTGTTCCTACTGAAGAAGGGACAAGTTTCAACCCTGATGAAGATGCCCTTGTCAGCTCGTAGGTTCTTGTTGCTTTTTGTTGTTTGCTCCCGATATTTTGTCTATGTTGTTTCTTATATTGTCACCTTTTTGTTGTAGTGGTGACGAGGATGAAAATCCACCTATTGACGCGACTGCTCGAACGAGTACGTCTCGTACTTTAGTTGTCTCCGAAGCTCAACCTGATGGGGATGAAACCTCGCCTCCTCAGCAAGATATAGAGCATCCAACTCCAGTTGCGAGCCCCCGTGCCTCTTCACCAAAGAGAGCTAGGGTCGAGCCAGTCAAGGAGCCTACCCTATTGATTGGTGGTTCAACGACTCCTTCAATGGATGATGTAAGTTTTCCCCTCTTCTTTTATGTTCCGAACATTTCCGTGCTTTCGACTCCCCTTTGGTTTTTGCTTGTTGCTGTCAAACTTTCGCTTCCTATTTTGATTTCTCTTTCTTTGGTTTTCTTTTCAGCCTTTGATGAAGGAATTTATCCGTCTCGGTACCCAATTCATCGGGTACCGTGACCATGCTAAGAAGCTTGAAGGTACTATTTTCCTGCCTCTTCTGCTGAATAAACTCTCATTCATTATTTTTTCATGACATTTTACTGTCGTTTGTTTTGCCAGACACTCTTGTGGAAGCTAACAAACGTGCTGATGCTCTTGCTCTTAAGTTGGAGCAAACCGAAAAAGCTCGCAAGAAAGCTGAGTCAAACGCTGCCGCTGTCGAAGATCTTCGAAAAATACTTCACAACGCGGAAACTTCTTTAAGCGAAAACATAGCTCAGCAGTTTGCTCGTGAAAAAGAAATCCTCACTCGCTTGGAGTCACAGAGTTGACGTTTTGTTAGTAAGTACTCAGATCGTTGCTATTTCTTCGGGTCATCATATTTTTCCTGGCGCGCTTTTTTGACAAGCTTCCTTTTGCTCATTTAGGGAAAACGCAACAAGACTTTGATCTAGAAAATCCTGAAGGTGATCGCCATCTCGACGCGCTCTCTCTCCTTGAGATTCACGGAGATGAGGCACGCTAGGGCCTTGCTGACGCTAGATCAGGTCTGTCGTGGCTTTTTCCCTACTTCCTCGCGAAGAAAGAAGAACCCGAGACTTTTACTGCTCTAGCCAAGTGCTTCATCTCTCAAGAAGATCTTGGGCTCGGTCTTCGACAAGAAGGCTTGAAGATTGGTGTTGAAGGCACCATCGCCTTGGTTGCTGACAACCAACAAGATATTGACTAGGTGAAAGTTGGTGATGTGAAGAAGATGGAGACGAAGAGGTGGCAGTCTTTGATTAAGGCTGCCAAGCCAAAGTCGAAGCCAATCCTCACCTTCCTCGGATGCAAACCAACTCCCGCCCCTAGTTCATCGAAGCCAGAGGTCAAGTAGACCACCTTGTCTCTATTTTTGTTTTGTTTCTCTTTTGATGCTGTCGCCGTAGTAGCTTTGGTGACAACTGCCCCATTAGTTCACTAGGAACCCTCCTTTGTAATAGCTATGTAAATATCTGACCTCATCAATGAAAAGCTATGTTGCCGAGTTATTGATATCGAAATATTTCTCTCCAGTTGATTTTTGACAACTATACCGTGGTGCCTCATTCCTCGGATGCTTTGCCCGCTGTGTCTTGCTCGAAAAGGTCCTCCACTGTCGAGTTTATTGGGGGTTCTTCGAGTGCTGAACAAAATGAAGACTTGAACGAGCTCCGTCAACAACTGCAGTTGATGAAAAATCAGTCTCTCGTGATGATGGAACAATCTTGAAGATCATCGGACAGGGAAAAACTTGCTATTCAACAAGCTCGAGAAGCCATAGCATTGAAGGAGACTGCGGTTGCTGAGGCTTCTGAAGCTGCTTCCCGAGAAAATTATATGCTTCAACTGATGAACGACTCCAGCTTGGATACGACGAGTATGCTTCGTAAATTTAATCATACTTTATTTTATTCTTACTGTTTTTTCTTTCTTGCTGATGCTTCCGATGAAACAGGCTCTTTTTTGGATACCGCTGCCGAAGATCAGCGTGTTGAAGCCCGAACCAGTGTGCTTCTCAAGGTTGCCTTGGAGCATGGTTCCAATTTCTGGGTTACACCTGAGCGTACCCGCCAAATCGTCAGATTTCAAGATCGCGCGGGTCAGGTCCGCGATTTTCTTGACTTCTGCACAAGGACATTATCCTTAGTTTATAGTACCATGTTCCCACGCAACAAAACGCCAGAAAACTCTTCCTGCTTTGATGGAGAAGTTCCGAGATGCCCCTCGAATTCCTGAATTTGTTCGAGCTCAACTATCTGCTGGGGCAAGATTTGCCATGATTATGATACAAATCTGCTACCCGAAGTTAGACCTGACTCAAATTGTCACCAAGTGTCTGGCCAGGCAGGCGAAGAGGAAAAGGAACATCGACAAAATCAACGACATTGTAGCCCCTATAGCAGAAGAGATGATGGACGAACTGCTTTGGATGGATGCTAAATTTTTTGTGAAAGGTAGCTATGCTGAACATAGAACTGGTGCTGCAAACAACGAAAATGTAAACATAGATGATATACTAGGTATCAACTGAAAGTTTATTTTTCTTTGTCAGATTTTTCTTGATGATGAGGTTATGTGTATTGTAAGTATAATCTATATTGCAAAGCCCCAGCGCCTTTTGTTGGCCGGTGCTCGAGCTATTTTTACGCCATGGTGAATTTTCTATTTTGCGGGAGTTCATATATATTTTGTTGCCGTGGGTTATGAGCCCCCGAGCCTGTCGATGAAAAAAGATGTATGTCACCAATATCTTTTTACTATATTGCAGCACCGCGAGCCCGCCTCATTAAAAACCTTTCAGCCCCACTCGGTGCCCTAAAAGGAAAAGAGTGCGCCTGAAAACTCGCGGGTGTTTCAGTACATTGTGTGTTTACAAAGAGGACTATATTTCGACTTCAAGCGTAAAAACGCCTGAGCAGCGCCACGTTCCAAGGATTTGGCTCGGCAACCCCTGTCTTCTTGTCCTTTATCCTGTATGCTCCTTCTTCGATTACTTCTGTGACGTTGTAAGGGCCAAGGCACGGCGACTCGAGTTTTTCATGGCTTTTTTGTGTGAGTCGAAGAACTAATTCGCCTACCTGAAAGGATCTTGGTCGCAAACGTCGACTGTGGTAGTTTTTTAGGTCATGCTGGTACTTAGTGATCCGTGATAACACTTCGTCTCAGGCTTCGTCGAGTGCATCGACATCATCCTCCAATGCTTTTCTTGAAGCTTCTTCGTCATATTCCGTTACTCTCGGAGAATCATGCTCTATTTCTATCGGCAATACTGCCTCAGCTCCATGGACCAGGAAAAACGGAGTTTCCTGTGTCGCTGTATTTGGTGTTGTTCGAATACTCCATAACACACTGGGCAACTCCTCTGGCCAAGTATGTCGAGCTTTTTCCAATGGTGCTAGCAGGCGCTTCTTGGTACCATTGCAGATGATACCATTGGCTTTCTCGACTTGGCCATTGGTCTGCGGGTGCGCAACTGATGCAAAGTGTAGTTTCATGCCTACCTCTGCACAATATGCCTTTAATTCCTTGGATGTGAAATTAGTACCATTGTCTGTGACGATGCTATGAGGTACTCCAAACCAAAAAAACGATACTTTTCACGAACTTGATTACAGACGCTCCGTCTGGTGAATTTATCGGCTTCGCTTCTATCCACTTGGTGAATTTGTCGACAGCGACGAGCATGTACTCGTATCCTCCTGGTGAGGCTTTGTGTAGTTTTCCCACCATATCGAGATCCCACTGAGCAAAGGGCCAAGACAACGGTATTGGCATCAATTCTGCTGCCGGAGAATGAGGTTTTGCGGCAAATCTCTGGCACGCGTCGCAAGTACGAACTATGTCTTTCGCATCCTCGATTGCTGTCAACCAATAAAATCCTGCTCTGAAAACCTTGGCTGCTATAGCTCAGCTGCTTGCGTGATGACCACATATTCCTTCGTGTACATCCTTCAGAATTAGCCTTCCTTCTTCGGGTGTGACGCACCTTTGTAACACTCCCGAAATACTTCGTTTGTATAATTCCCCTTTGACCACAGTAAAGGCTTTGGAACGTCTGATAACTCGCCTTGCTTCAACTGGATCGTCGGGTATTTTTTTCTTAGGATGTATGATATGTATGCTTGCATCCATGGAATTTGTACCATCATTACTACGTCTAGTTCCTCTTCTTCTTCCAGTGCTGCTATTTTAGCCCCCGAGGGTTTCTCATCCCTCTCCTTCTTCTGTGGTTTCTTCGGCTTTGTAGATCTCTCGGTTATCTCCTCCCAGAACACGCCTGGTGGAATCGCGAGACACTTCTACCCAATGTTTGTAAGAACATCGGCTTCATCATTGCTTAGCATGCTAATGTGATTTACCTCGCACCCGTCAAACAGCTTTTCTAGCTCATTATACACTTCTTTGTATGCTATCATACTATCATTGACTGCATCGCATTGATTCATGACTTGCTGAGCCACCAATTGCGAGTCGCCAAAGATTTTTAATCGAGTTGCGCCACAAGCCTTCGCCATCTTCATCCCGTGTATAAGAGCTTCGTATTCTGCCTCATTGTTAGACGCGTTTGGAAACGTCATCCGTAAGACATACTTGTATTTTTTGCCTTGAGGTGATATTAGTATCACGCCTGCTCCGGCTCCCTCTAATCTCTTGGACCCATCGAAGTTCATAGTCTAGGTTCTCGATAAATCCGGGGTCCCGTATTTTGTAGCTCCATCCACTCTGCGATGAAGTCTGGTAAAATTTGCAACTTTATTGCTTTTTATTTTTTTCGTATGTGATGTCCCGAGGGGAAAGCTCTATTCCACATAGGGAGACACGACCCGTAGCCTCTGGATTGTTTAATAAATTGGATAAAGGCGCCTCGTTGACTACTATTATCGGATGCGCCGAAAAATAGTGCCGCAGTTTTCTTGCGGTTGTGAACACTTCATATGCTAGCTTTTGGTACTGCGGATACCGCTGTTTTAAAGGCGATAAAACTTCACTTATGAAATATACTAGCCTTTGTACTCCATTGAGTTTTCCTTCCTCCTCTCTTTCGACTACGAGTGCTGTGCTGACCACCTGAGGTGTGGCTGCAATGTATAGCAAGAGGGGTTCCTTCTCCTTAGGCGCCACCAAGAGTGGTGGTGTCGAAATTGTGCGCTTGAGATCCTCGAAAGCTCTGTCTGCCTCTTCGTTCCATTGAAACCTCTCTCCTTGCTTGATCAGAGCGTAGAACGGCAACGCCTTTTCTCCTTAGGATCCAAATTTATTCCGAGAATGAAAATAAAAAAACGAAAATAAAAGCACACAGACGCTCCAAGTAAAGTACATAAGATGTGACCGAATAAAAATATAGTTTCACAAGAGGTGACCTGATAAGTTGTTGATGAAGAAGGGGATGCCTTGGGCATCCCCAAGCTTAGACGCTTGAGTCTTCTTGAAATATGCAGGGATGAACCACGGGGGCATCCCCAAGCTTATACTTTTCACTCTTCTTGATCATATTATATCATCCTCCTCTCTTGATCCTTGAAAACTTCCTTCACACCAGACTCAAAGCAATCCCATTAGAGGGTTAGTGCATAATCAAAAATTCACATGTTCAGCAAGGACACAATCCTTCCCAACACTTCTGGACATTACCCAAGGTTACTGAAATTTAATGGAGCAAAGAAACCCACTCAAACACAGTAAAAGAGGCAATGCGAAATAAAAGGCAGAATCTGTCAAAACAGAATAGTCCGTAAAGACGAATTTTTTCGAGGCACTTAACATGCTCAGATGGAAAATCTCCAGTTGAATGAAAGTTGCGTACATATATGAGGATTACTCAAAAATTGTTTCAAGATCTTTAGATTTTTCTACAGAGAGAAAAACTCAAAACCGTGACAGCTAAAAATCTGTTTCTGCGCAGAAATCCAAATCTAGTATCAACTTTCTATCAAAGACTTTACTTGGCACCAAAACGAAATAAACATGATAAGGAGAGGTTGCTACAGTAGTAACAACTTCCAAGACACAACAAAACAGTAGCAAAATAAAAACATGGGTTATCTCCCAAGAAGTGCTTTCTTTATAGCCATTAAGATGGGCTTAGTAATTTTAATGATGCTCTCGCAAGAAATAAGAGTTGAAGCAAAAGAGAGCATCAAAAGCAAATAAGAAACACTTTTAAGTCTAACCCACTTCCTATGAAAAGGAATCTTGTAAATAAACAAGTCATGTAAGCATAATGCAATAAGCATAGTAAAACAAGACAAGCGCAACTTCAAGATTTTCAGCAAAAAGAGAGGTGTTTTAGTAACATGAAAATCCCTACAACCATATTGTCCTCTCTTATAAAGATTTTCAGTAGCATCATCAACAAACTCAACAATATAACTATCACATGAAACATTCTTATCATGAGCTACATGCATAAAATTATTACTCTCCACATAAGCATAGTCATTACTATTAATTGTAGTGGGAGCAAATTCAATAAAATAGCTATCATTATTATTCTCATCACCATAATCATAATATATAGGAGGCATATTGTAATCATAATTAATTTTCTCCTCCATGCTTGGGGGAAAAATATCATGCTCATCAAAACCAGCTTCCCCAAGCTTAGAATTTTCCATAGCATTAGCAACAATGGTGTTCAAAGCATTCATACTAATAACATTGCCATTAGTATGCATATAAAGTTCCATAGGTTTTTTAATTTTCTCTTCAAACACCTCATGTCCTAACTCAAGATAAATTTCATAAAGATCTCTAATTTTTTTGTTGTTTTCCATTAAGCTTAACTAGTGAAAATAAAAACAAGAAACAAAAAGATATAATTGCAGAATCTAAAGGAAATAGCTTCGAGCAATCACACACCAGCAACAGTGCTAGGAAATAGCTTAGTAGTCGGAGGATGTGAATACCTTTTACCTTACCTCCCCAGCAACGGCGCCAGAAAATAGCTTGATGTCTACGCACGCTTCTATTCCTGTAGACAGTGTTGGGCCTCCAAGAGCAGAGGTTTGTAGAACAGCAGCAAGTTTCCCTTAAGTGAATCACCCAAGGTTTATCGAACTCAGGGAGGTAGAGGTCAAAGATATCCCTCTCAAGCAACCCTGCAATTAAGATACAAGAAGTCTCTTGTGTCCCCAACACACCTAATACACTTGTCAGATGTATAGGTGCACTAGTTCGGCGAAGAGATAGTGAAATACAAGTAATATGGATGATTATAAGTAGTAATTGCAATCTGAAATAAAAATGGCAGCAAGCGAACATGTAGCAAAACTTGTTGGAAATGGTGTTTCAATACTTAGAAACAAGGTCTAGGGATCATACTTTCACTAGTGGACACTCTCAACAATGATCACATAATTGAATAAATAAATGCTACTCTCAAACACTCTCTTGTTGGATAACAAACACCATTCATTGTGTAGGGCTGCAAAAGCACACCTCAAGCCGGAGCAAACAAGCTCCACAACATCATAAAGGAATCACACACGATGTGCACACTGTCACCATCACACCGTGGAGAGTAACTCCGGAGTTCATATTAAAATAACCTCTAGAGTGCATAATAGACAAGAGTAACATCTACATATTAAACTAGATTACAAAGCTCATGATCACATAAAGATCACACCATGGGAGAGAGAGATGAACCACATAGCTACCGGTAGAGCCCTCAGCCTCGGGGGAGAACTACTCCCTCCTCATCATGGGAGACAGCAACGGCGATGAAGATGGCGGTGGTGTCGATGGAGATGACTCCGGGGGCAATTCCCCGTCCCGGCGGCGTGCCGGAATAGAGAATTCTGTCCCACGAACTTGGCTTCGCGAAGGCGGCGGCTACGTAAATTTTCATGGAATAAGACTGATATCTTTAGGGTTTTTGCATCTGGGAGAATATATAGGCGGAAGGGCGGCCTCGGAGGGGCCCCAGGGTGCCATCCCCACCTGGTGGCGCGGCCAGGGGTGGGCCCGCGCCCCCCTATGGTGTGGGAGCTCCTTGGCCCCCCTCTGGCCCTTCTCTGGCTCTCTGGGTCCGTCTCGGCAAAATATTGACTTCTGTCTTCGTGGGGTCGAATTCCGAGAATATTTCCTGTGTAGAATTTCTGAAACCAAAAACAGCAGAAAACAGGAACTGGCACTTCGGCATCTTGTTAATAGGTTAGTCCCGGAAAATGCATAAAAATGATATAAAGTGTATATAAAACATGTAAGTATTGTCATAAAACTAGCATGGAACATAAGAAATTATAGATACGTTGGAGACGTATAGCGACCCACAGGATTACTGCTGCCATTACACATTCATGAATGGAAGTGGGATTCTGTAGGAATGGATTTCATAACAGGATTGCCCAAATCAAGTAGAGGAAATGATTCTATTTGGGTAGTGGTCGTTAGATTAACAAGGCTAGCCCATTTCATCCCAGTCAAGACCACCTATCAAGACCCTAAGCTAGCTGAGTTATACATCTCAAGAATAGTCAGCCTGCACGGAACCCCAAAGTCAATTGTGTCAGATAGAGGATCCCAATTCACCTCAAGATTTTGACAGAAGGTACACGAAGGACTAGGAACCCGTCTGAATTTCAGTACAGCTTATCACCCGCAGACTGATGGACAGACCGAAAGAGTCAACCAGATACTGGAAGATATGTTAAGAGCCTGTGTGCTCGAATATGGAAGACCGCCTGCCTTACGCAGAATTCTCATACAACAACAGTTATCAAGCCAGTTTGCAAATGGCCCCCTTTGAAGCATTGTATGGAAGGAAGTGCCGTACCCCTCTGAACTAGTCAGAAGTCGGGGATAGTCAAGTCTTTGGACCCGATATTCTCCGAGAAGTGGAAGAGAAGGTTCACAAGATCCGTGAATACCTCAAGACTGCTCAATCAAGACAGAAGAGTTATGCCGGCAAGAGACGCCGAGAAATGACTTTCAATATCGGAGATTTTGTGTATCTCAAAGTATCACCCCTCAAAGGAATGCAGAGATTCCAACTCAGAGGAAAGCTTGCACCTAGATATGTCGGACCCTTCAAGAATCTGAGTCACCGAGGAGAAGTACCATATCAGCTTGAATTGCCAGAGGAAATGTCAGCTGTGCATAATGTGTTTCACCTATCATTACTTTGGAAGTGTTTAGAAGTTCCTGAGAAGACGGAGGTGTTCAAAAACATCGATCACAGATCGGTGGATATCAACAAGGACTTGACCTATCGTGAAGTACTCATTCGTATCTTGGAGGAGGCATTCCGAACCACCCACACCAGAAGTATCAAGTTCCTGAAGATTCAATGGAGCAATCATACTGAAGAGGAAGCCACTTGGGAGCGAGAAGAGGATATGAAGACTGAATTCCCAGATCTCTTTAGTTCCTAATTTTCTTTAAGATCTCGGGACGAGATCTTTTGTAAGGGGGAAGGGTTTGTAACATCCCAAGTTTTCAAGCAATAAATAAAATAGAATTCCATTATTCAAATTTTGGAACCAACAAAAACTTTTATAAAACTGATATGTGTGCATATAGAATTGATATGTGTGCATAGGGTAATGCATGATCCTTGTGCTATTGCCATGGTGATTGTTTGAAAATACTTGACAATGGGCTAAAACCCTAAACCATGAGGATTGTGATCAAAGAGAAGAAAAGAAGAAAAAGAGAAAATGCCAAATCACCTCACTTATGTGCTTATGGCCATTTTTGCCAAATCATAACCTAAGCCATTTTGACTTGTGTCAATGGTTTGGAAAGGTTACTAACCACTTAACAACCACATTTGAATCAAAGAAACTCAAATCAACTCAAAGGAAAATTCAAAATCTCATCACATATGATAATGGTCAAAATTGCAAATTATATCAGGGTACCCACTTTGAGCCCCTGTATTAAGAGATTTCTATACTAAAAACTCCCAACTCTTTACACCTCATCCAAGACCTCATCAAGATGAACAACTTTGGTAAAGACCACCCCTGCAAATTCTTCCTAAATTTCTTAATATCATCAAGAAAAGTAGCAACATCAAAGCAGATTCTAGATTATGCCATATTTGGTTTTTCACAAATCAATTCCATTTGGCACGCCACCACCACCATTGTGTGCCAAATAATATTTGAATCAACTCCACCAAAAATCTTTGCAAAATTCAAAAATATTTCTCATGCGGCCATTGTGTCGAACACCTAGTGGGCAAGCATCTACTTTAAGCACACGTGCTATTACCCAACAGATTTTGGCCTAAACCAGAGACCGAACCTGATCATTACTATACTCCTATGTCTCCTGGATCAAACCATGTCATTACTTTGATGATTAAAATGTGGAGGTGACCAGGCCGTGGCCATGCTGTGCCCCATGCACACCTCCATGCCATCTCTCCTCTCTAACCCCTCCCTTTTGCTTTAACCTTGTCCTGGAGCATCTCCCCTCTTCCCTGAGCAGGACCATGCCATCCCCTGGCACAGGAGAGGCCGGCATTGGCCAGCCCCGTACGCGTCCAGAGCGCCCAGGCGTGCCAGCCATGCGCGCTCACCACGCCCTGGACGCGCCAGAGCGCCAGCTAGCCCCGTCGCCTCCGTCCTTCCCTACCTCTCTACCTCTGCACAACGAATCACCACGCCAACGGCTAGCACCTAGACACACTCGAGCATCTGCGCGTGCCCTGTCGCCGCTGCCCGCGTCAAAAGTCGCCGCCGGACCCGTGGCAGACGTCGCCTCCTCCCGAGCTATCCCATCTCGCTTTCTCTGCGCCAGCACGCTCCCGAGCATCGCCATGATGCTAGCCAGCCCACGCCATCCTCGCCTTGCCTCTTCGCAGCCCAGAGAAGCCACGCCATGGACGACCCGAGCGCACCGCCGCAGCACCATCGCCCGCTATAAATAGGACCTCCCCCTCTCCATTTGTTCACACCAGCAGCTTCTCCTCCCATCTCTGATTCTCCATGAGCACAGCCAAGCACCAATTTGATCCACAGAGCTCCAATCGTTCACCGGAGTACCGCGGAGCCGCCGCAGAAGGAGCCGGAGCTAGGAGCCACCTCAGACGACGTCATCCGTACTGGAGCTTCGCCGTCGTTCGCAACGCCGTCCTGCATCCACGCCGACGATCGCCGGAGCCTGGTTAGCCCTCTGACCCCATGCTGCTTGCCGCCAGTGAGGTTGTGCTCGCTGATACGTCCATTTTACATCACTATTTTATATCATAATTTACTGTTATTCATTGATATATTTCGTATTTAGAGGTGATACTTATGTTATTTCATCTATTTTGCATGTTTCATGATTGTTGGAGAATCGCGCACCGGAGTCAGGATTCTGCTGGAAAAAGCGCCGTCAGAATGCAATATTTCGGAAGATCAACAATTGACGGAAATTATACTAAAATCCTATTTTTCCAGAAGACGAAGAGAGCCAAAAGGAGGAGCCGAGGAGGGCCACCATGGCCCCCCCATAGGCCGGCGCGGGCCCAGGCCTGGTCGCACTGCCATGTGGGGAGGGGTCCCACAGCCCCCTCTGGCCTCCTCTCCTTCGCGTACTTCTTCGTCCCGAAAAACTAAGCTCCATAGGATAGTTGCGAAGAGTCACAGCCGCCTCTGCGGGGCAGAAAACACCAGAGAGAAAAGAGCTCTCCGGTAGGCTGAAATCTGTCGGGGAAATTCCCTCCGGAGGGGCAAATCGACGCCATCGTCACCGCCATCGAGCTGGACATCATTGGGATCATCATCACCATCATCTCCATCATCATCACCGCCATCTCCACCGCTGCACATCGTCACCGCTGTAACAATTAGGGTTGGATCTTGATTGTTTGATAGGGGAAACTCTCCCGGTATTGATTTCTACTTGTTATTGATGCTATTGAGTGAAACCATTGAACCAAGGTTTATGTTCAGATTGTTATTCATCATCATATCACCTCTGATCATGTTCCATATGATGTTTCGTGAGTAGTTCGTTTAGTTCTTGAGGACATGGGTGAAGTCTAAATGTTAGTAGTGAATTATGGTTGAGTAATATTCAATGTTATGATATTTAAGTTGTGGTGTTATTCTTCTAGTGGTGTCATGTGAACATCGACAACATGATACTTCACCTTTATGGGCCTAGGGGAATACATCTTGTACTCGTTTGCCAATTGCGGGGTTGCCGGAGTGACAGAAACCTAAACCCCCATTGGTATATCGATGCAGGAGGGATAGCAGGATCTCAGAGTTTAAGGCTGTGGGTAGATTTATCTTAATTACTTTCTTGTAGTTGCGGATGCTTGCAAGGGGTATAATCACAAGTATGTTTTAGTACTAGGAAGGGCGGTGCATTAGCATAGGTTCACCCACACAACACTTATCAAAACAATGAAGAATAATCAGCTATATGAAGCGAAAACATTAGACTAAATTCCCGTGTGTCCTCAAGAATGTTTGGTCATTATAAGTAAACAAACCGGCTTTTCCTTTGTGCTAAAAAGGATTGGGCCACTCGCTGCAATTATTACTCTTGCATTTTACTTACTCGTACTTTATTTATCTGCTATATCAAAACCCCCTGAATACTTGTCTGTGAGTATTTACAGTGAATCCTTCATCGAAACAGCTTGTCAACACCTTCTGCTCCTCGTTGGGTTCGACACTCTTACTTATCGAAAATACTACGATACACCCCCTATACTTGTGGGTCATCAAGACTATTTTCTGGCGCCGTTGCCGGGGAGTGAAGCGCTATTGGTAAGTGGAATTGGTAAGGGAAACTTTTACTCTTTGTGCTGATTTTATTTCTACCTGCTGCTATAATTCATTATGGAGAGATCTTCTCTTGAATTTTTATTTGGAAAATCTACTACTACTGCAAAGGTAGTGGATGAGGCGACAAGTGAGAAAGAGGTTCCATACAAAATACCTATGAAAATTATTGAACGTGTTGTGGATAACCGCTATGAAGGGGATGGAAATGTCCATCCTGTTGATCATTTACTGTTCTTACATGAATTATGCGGTTTATTCAAGTGTGTAGGTATTGCTATGGATGAAGTTAGGAAGAAACTATTCTCTATATCGTTGTCTGGTAAAGCGGTGCATTGGTATAAATTATTGAATAATGGAGATTCTCTTGATTGGAAGGATATTGTGCCTCTATTCTATTCTAAATTCTATCCTCCAAGTGAAATTCACAAAGACTGGAACCGCATATATAACTTCTGGCCTCATGATGGAGAGAGTATTGCCCAAGCATGGGGGAGATTGAAGTCTCTAATGCTCAAATGCCCCATTCATGAGCTTCCTGGTAATATTATCATTGATAATTTCTATGCAAGACTTTCTTTTCAAGATAAGACCTTGCTGGATACTTCTTGTTCTGGATCATTTACACGCAACAAAGAAGATTTTAAAAGGGACCTTCTTGATCGGATTCAGGAGAATACTGAAGGATGGGAGAACGACAAAGATAGAGAGTCAGGTATAAATTATGATTATAAATGCATTGAAGCTTTTATGGATACTGATAAATTTCGTAATATGAGTGCTACTTACGGTCTTGATTCTCAAGTCGTTGCAAATCTTTATAAAGCTTTTGCCTCTCATTATGAATTGCCTAAGAAGAATTTTGATAAGTATCATGAACCGTATAAAGATAAAATTGATTCATCTATAAATAAATGTGTTGTAATTGAAACTGTTGATCATGTTCTTCCTGAAGCTTATATTGAAAAAACTCCTTCCCTGCTAAAATGAAGGAGTATTCTGTTATAAATAGTGTTGTTAATAAAAGTGAAAAGAAACCTGTAGAACCTGAAGAGCAAATAAAGGTTGAACCTGCAATTGCAATAGTTAAAGATCTTGTGACTGAAAATGTGGAAGATGGTCATATTATTTTTTGTGAAGATGCTTCTAATATTGTTTCGCATCCTAATAAGTCTAGGAAAACTAGTGTTCCTATGCTCTCTGTTAGAATTGGTGATCATTGTTATTATGGTTTATGTGATATTGGTGCAAGTATTAGTGCTATTCCTTATGAGCTTTACACGGAGATTATGCATGAAATTGGTTCTTGTGAACTTGAAGATATTGATGTGGTTATTCGACTAGCTAATAGAGAAACTATCTCTCCAATTGGTATTGTTCGAGATGTGGAAGTTCTATGTGGTAAGATTAAATATCCTGCAGACTTTTTGGTACTTGGTTCTGCTGCTAGTAAGCATTGTCCTATCATTTTTGGTATACCTTTTCTAAATACTTGTGGAGCTGTTATAGATTGCAAGAAAGAGAAAATTGTGACTAAATTTGCTGGTGAATCTTATGAGTTTAATTTCTCTAAATTTGCCAAAACTCCTTATAAAGCTGATTTGCCTAATAATGATTTTAGAGTTGAACAGTGTGCATCCATTGCTCTTGCTCCTAATAATCCTTTGCAGCAACATTTGGAGGATAGTGAGAGTTAAGTTTTTAGGGAAGAAAGAAATGAGCTTGATGAAATTTTCCTTCGTCAACCTATTCTTAAGCATGATTTACCGGTTGAAGTTCTAGGTACAACACCACCACCAAAGGAAGATCCTGTTTTTGATTTAAAACCATTGCCTGATAATCTTAAGTATGCTCATATTGATGATAAGAAAATATATACTGTTATTATTAGTTCTAAGCTTTCAGAGTTTGAAGAAGAAAGGTTATTGGAAATATTGAAGAAACACCGAGGAGCTATTGGCTACACTCTTGATGACTTGAAGGGGATTTCTCCCTCTATTTGCCAACATGCCATTAATATGGAAGATGATGCAAAGCCTGTTGTT
The DNA here is from genome assembly GCF_019359855.2 of Lolium perenne. NCBI lineage: Eukaryota > Viridiplantae > Streptophyta > Magnoliopsida > Poales > Poaceae > Lolium > Lolium perenne. The sequence continues at coordinate 262,116,125 of NC_067247.2, forward strand.
GAACATCAGCGTCGTCTAATTCCTAAAATGAAGGATGTGGTAAGGAATGAGGTATTAAAACTTCTTGAAGATGGTATTATATATCCTATTGCTGATAGTAGATGGGTTAGTCCTGTGCATTGTGTTCCTAAGAAAGGAGGAATGACTGTTGTACCTAATGATAATGATGAGCTCATCCCTCAAAGAGTTGTTGTAGGGTATAGAATGTGCATTGATTATCGAAAAGTTAATAAGGTTACTAAGAAAGATCATTACCCTTTACCTTTTATTGATCAAATGTTAGAAAGGTTATCTAAAAATACTCATTTTTGCTTTCTTGATGGTTATTCTAGGTTTTCAAAAATTGCTGTTAAAACTAAGGATCAAGAGAAAACCACTTTCACTTGTCCCTATGGAACTTATGCTTATAGACGCATGCCTTTTGGTTTATGTAATGCTCCTGCTACTTTTCAAAGATGCATGTCTGCTATTTTTCATGGCTTTTGCGAGAATATTGTAGAGGTATTCATGGATGATTTTTCTGTCTATGGGAATTCTTTTGACAATTGCTTGCGAAACCTTGATAAAGTTTTGCAGAGATGTGAAGAAACTAACCTTGTTCTTAATTGGGAGAAGTGCCACTTTATGGTTAATGAAGGAATCGTATTGGGACATAAAATTTCTGAGAGATGTATTGAAGTTGATAGAGCTAAAGTTGAAGCAATTGAGAAAATGCCCTATCCTTGGGATGTTAAAGGTATTCGTAGTATTCTTGGTCATGCCAGGTTTTATAGGAGATTTATTAAAGACTTCTCCAAGATTTCAAAACCTCTTACTAATCTTCTTCAAAAAGATGTACCTTTTGTTTTTGATGATGATTGTAAGGAAGCTTTTGAGACTCTAAAGAAAGCCTTAACAACTGCTCCTATAGTTGAACCTCCTGATTGGAACTTACCTTTTGAAATTATGTGTGATGCTAGTGATTTTGCTGTAGGTGTTGTTCTTGGACAGCGAGTAGATAAAAAATTGAATGTTATTCATTATGCTAGTAAAACTCTTGATGCTGCTCAAAGAAATTTTGCTACAACTGAAAAAGAATTGTTAGCTGTAGTCTTTTCTTGTGACAAGTTTAGATCCTATATTGTTGATTCAAAAGTTACAATTCATACTGATCATGCTGCAATTAGATACCGTATGCAAAAGAAAGATGCTAAGCCAAGGCTTATTAGATGGGTGCTTCTGTTGCAAGAATTTGATTTGCATATTATAGATAGGAAGGGTGCTGATAATCCTGTTGCTGATAACTTGTCTAGATTGGAAAATATTGCTTATGATCCTGTTCCTGTTAATGATAGTTTTCCAAATGAACAATTGGCTGTAATAAAGGTGAGCTCGCGAGATAGCCCTTGGTATGCTGATTATGCTAACTTTATTGTTTCCAAGTACTTGCCTCCAACCTTTTCAGCTCAGCAAAGGAGGAAATTCTTTTACGACTTGAGGCATTATTTTCGGGATGACCCACACTTATATAAAGGAGTGGATGGTATTCTGCGAAGATGTGTTCCCGAATATGAACAACAAGAGATATTGAGTAAGTGTCATGGTAGTGCTTATGGAGGACATCACGCCGGAGATAGAACCGCGCAAAAGGTTCTACAATCAGGTTTTTATTGGCCAACTCTCTTCAAAGATGCAAGAAGGTTTATTTTATCTTGTGATGAATGTCAAAGGGTTGGTAATATCTTGTCAACACCCGGATTTTTAAGTCCGAATGCCTATTATGTCATACATCGCAATCCCAGGAATATTGTTGTTGCGAGGCATAATAGTTAAGTATCACAGTCATCATTCATTACAAACCATATTGTCTTACAATTGGAATCACATCATCCATATTACACGAATAGTTGATCTATTGATCAACGAACAAACACAAGTTCACATAGCGGAAGCGTAAGATACAAGGACTCTCTAGTCCACAGGCCAACGCTTGACGTCGGAAGACTCCTAGTTGTCGTAGGCATCCTGCTGATCATCTCCTTGTTCATCTTCATACTCTGGCCATTTGAATAGCCAGGGACAAAGCCGTGAGTACTTTAAGTACTCGCAAACTAATACTAATGTAAGTGCTAGACATTCTAGTAAGGTTTGCTAAGCTCTAGTTTATTTGCATAAAGCCAGTTTTAGTTCACAAGTATTTGAGAAAAGCTTATTCAAGTACTAACTAACTCAAGTGGGAACATTAGTGTCATTCCCACCATTCGAGTGGTGATTTCAATTCAATTCACCACAAGTCATTTCACCATCTTCTTTCAACATCATTTTCAAAGATATGACATCGGAAACTGTATGGCCTTTCCAACCGTCCGTAACCGTGGACGCGGCTATTCGAATAGATTGACACTCTGCAGAGGTTGCACACTTGTGCCACAACATTTGATTTCATCCGTCGGGATTACCCCGAATCATCGTAACACGCACGCGGATCATCAACCATAACCTTTCACTTACAAATCCTAGTATGAGCACCTCTCCCCATGAGCTTGGCCTCCCAAAGTGAAGACCAGCTGTCAACCTGGGAACTGCACAGGGCTTGGCCGTACAATTCACCTCAATTTCACATCATTTCTCAACAACGGAGGCAGCCTCAAGCGTAACCCCTATGACGTGTGTTCAGAGGGAACCCATACTAAGATGCATAAACTTCCAGTTAAGCCCTACCCATAATCAGGTATTGTGGGGGTACTTACTAATTGGAAAGGTATCGCATTCAAACCAATATCATGTTTATCAAAAAAAATCACTATCTTCTCTTGGTCATATTCACCTTCAAAAAAATCTTTCAATGAAATGCTTCCATTCCAAGGTTTCAAATTCACTTCAAGTCACATTGTTCCCATCTAGAGTAGTCAAGTTTTATTTCATTAGCACTAGCTCTAATTCATGAGGGGTGCTATCTTGCTTTGCTTGATTGAGAATAACTTCACTACTCTAGTAACCTCTTGTACTTTGACCAAAGTTAACTATAAAAGTAACTTCTTGAGAAAACAAGTAAAAACTTGTAATGTATAAACTTGGGATAGGCTTATGTAAGAAAAGGTAAGATTCATGGTGCCTTGCCCCAAGGGGCTTTGCACTTTGCAAGAATATTAGCTTGCCTTGGTAGTTCTCAAAATTCTCCTCCTCCTCCTCTTGGTAGCAACCTTCTTCTTCGGTGTACTCTCCGGTGCTAGCGTCTAAATTTGAATACGAGTATAATTACTCACTAATTCAATGGCTATTCCATGTATCACATATAAACACACAAACTATTCTATGCACACAAATAATCTAATTAGGGTGCATGGGTTGTGTTACTTGAGGAGAATTTACTTCTTTTTATTTAATATGTAAATGATAGTTTCCATAGGGTTCTTGAGAAATAATTTCCTCTCATTGAAATCTTCTTAAGATTTAATTTCTCAAACAATCATATATGAACTTATGTTGACCTAAGTCACACATTCATCATTATCATTTGAGAAAATAATTTAATTGAGGTAGACCACCTCATACCATTTAATAGTGCTACATATGATTTAAATCTCTAAGTAATTCATATAAGTGAGTTTGGCCAGGGGTCCAAACATCACATGAATTCATTTGAGACAAAGTTTAAATGAAGTATAAGACTTCATATGAATTACTTAATAGTTTTGGACAATATAAACTAGTTAAACTAGCCATTTTATCCATTAATTAAACTAGGGCATGATCATGCAAAGTGACCACACCATTTTATTGCATAATCAATCAGTGTAAGTCAAATGTGAGCTATTAGAGTTGGAATCAACTTAATATCTATTTTGGTTGATTTTTAATAATTGTTTGAATAGGGAAAAGTCCCTGCCTTCTTCTTTTTATCAAATTAATTCTACAACTAATCTGGTCATGGGACCAGTGGCATTGTGTAGATATTTTCATTAGCTTTCCAACAATATAAAATTCATTGAATTTGGTTAAGCCAATTTGAAACTATTTAATTTCAAAGTTTGGGCAGTATTGAAATTCATTTGGAATTGATTAATTGAGATTTGAATTAAATAAGCCGGCGGGAAAGCTAACTGGGCCGAAAGGGTTTAAAACGGCCCAAGGCCAGCCCACCACGCGTCTGTGCCCGCGTGGGCTGCCTGACAGGAGGGCTCCACCCGTCAGCGAGTTTTAAAACCCGAAGCGGTATGGATCAACGTGAGGCGTAGGATTAGAAAGCAGATCGACGGCTCAGAGCCATCGTCTTCTCCGGCGAGATGCCGAGTGTCTGGCGGTGAGGGTAGGGGGTCGGAGAGCTTACGGCGGCTCCAGCGAGGGTTGGCAGTATGCTCGACGAAGTTGTGGACGACGGCGAGCCTCCTGGTAGCAGTGGCGTCGCCTGAGGTGGTCGGGATCGCCGGCGATTGCTGTAGAGCTTCCGCGGCGGTGAGCTTCCGATTGGCCTTGCTCCGGTGATGATTCGATGGGTGGAGTGGTGGTGGAGAGTCAAGGATGGGAGGAGAGGGTGATGGTGTGTCTGCATTGCTCAGGGGAGCTCGGTATTTATAGAGGCGAGTGAGGGTTGTGGGCAGGGTGGTGGTCGACATGGGCGCGGCGATTCCGGCGAGTGGTCGAGCTAGGCGAGGGTGCGGCGGTGCTCTACACCGGTGACAGCGCGGTCGGGCGACGTCTGAATAGCTCGCATTGTTTCCATGTCTGGCAGCGGCGTTCACGGGATTTCCTTCTCCTTCTCCGGCGGCGGCGGTCCAGGGTCTGGTCGTGGGCATGTCTGGCGGTGTCGTGGTGTCACGGCGATGCTCAACGGCTAGCAAGCGGGGCCAGGGCGAGCGCGAGCGAGTGGGACGGCGCGTGTCCAGTGCATGTCCACGGCGTGCACACTCGCGACATGAGCGGCATCCTGGCGCGTTCTAGGCGCGCTGTCTCCGGCGAGCTCATGGCGTCTACGGCGACAAGGCCATTGCTAGGCGAGGTAGAAGGGTGAGGTGGAGCGGTTGGACACCAGGGCCAGAGGTGGAGAGTGAGGGGGAGAGGGGTGGCTCGACATGGCCGGCATGGCCATGTCATGCATGCTAGGGTTTGCCTCCCTAGGTTACTATGTGGTATTAAGTGAGAGAGGGGACAGGGGAACCATTTAGAGTAGGTTTGGGGTAGATTAGAGCTAGGTAGATCACTATTTCAAATAGTGTCAAATAGTTCCATAGATGCTATTTGTCCAAATTTGATTTAATTCAAATGGTTGCAAGTGTTGAATTGTGAGTGTCTCAAAGAGTTAGAAATGATCAGAGGTGGTGAGGTGTGGTGGTGGAATTTTTGAATTCAAAGAATTGCCAAAAATTGATAAGTGGGAGATTGTTACATATGTTAAAATGTTGCAACTTTGGTTGAGCATAGCTCTTGATCAAGAAAGAATTTGGCATGGTGATCTTTACAAAAAGTGTTCACCTTGATGTTGACTTGGATGTGGTGCAAAGAGTTAGCAAGGTTTGGTTTGAGAAAATTGAATTGCAATGGCTCAAAGTAGTGATCAGACTATAATTTGCAGTTTTGACCATTATCATATGTGAGCAAGTTTTGTATTTGAAAACCATTTGATTTGTGATTCTTTGATTCCAAAAGTTGTAATAAGTGTTTATAAACATTATTCAACTAATGGTGAAGACCAAATTGGTCTAGGGTCAAAATTTATAAAAATGCCATAGAGCATATGTGAGGGTTTTTAGGGTTTTGCATTTATTTGATTTTCTTCCTCTTTTTGATCTATTTGGTTTGTGATCTTCTCATGATCACTTTAGGGTTTTAGGGTTTATCTTATACACATAATAACACTCATTATGGCATATCAATCAAATGCACAAGTCCTATGCAGGGCACTATATGCAATTTAAAAAGTTTTTGTTGGTTTGAAAATTTGCTCTCTGGAATTCTTCTAACTTTCTTTTATTGAAATTTGGGATGTTACAAACCCTTCCCCCTTACAAAAGATCCCGTCCCGAGATCGAAAAGAAAGTTAGGTACTAAAGAGATCTGGGTACTCCTTCTTCATGAAGTCTTCGCGTTCCCATGTGGCTTCATCCTCGGTATGATTGCTCCATCGTATCTTCAGAAACTTGATGCTTCGGGTGCGGGTGGTCCGGTAAGTTTCTTCCAGGATGCGAATCGGCACTTCACGGTAAGTTAAGTCCTGGTTGATATCCACCGATAGGTGATCAATGTTCTTGAACACTTCGGTCTTCTCAGGGACTTCAAGGCATTTCCGGAGGAGTGAGATATGAAACATGTCGTGCACAGCCGACATTTCTTCAGGTAGCTCTAGTTGATAAGATACTTCTCCTCGGCGGCTGAGGACTTTGAAAGGTCCGACATATCGGGGTGCGAGCTTTCCTTTCAGTTGGAATCTCTGCATTCCTTTCAAGGGGGATACCTTGAGATAGACGAAGTCTCCGATCTCGAAGGTCATCTCCCGACGTCTCTTGTCGGCGTAGCTCTTCTGTCTCGATTGCGCAGTCTTGAGGTACTCGCGAATCTTGTGTACTTTCTCTTCGGCTTCACGAAGAACATCTGGGCCAAAAACTTGGCTTTCTCCGACTTCCGACCAGTTCAGGGGGGTACGGCACTTCCTTCCGTACAAGGCTTCAAAGGGGGCCATCTGTAGGCTAGCTTGGTAGCTGTTGTTGTAAGAGAATTCTGCGTAAGGTAAGGAGTCTTCCCACTTGGATCTGTATTCCAGTACACATGCTCTCAGCATGTCCTCCAGTATCTGGTTGACTCTCTCAGTCTGTCCGTCGGTCTGAGGGTGATAGGCGGTGCTGAAATTCAGACGGGTGCCTAGTCCTTCATGCACTTTCTGCCAGAATCTTGAGGTGAACTGTGATCCTCTATCTGACACTATCGATTTCGGGGTTCCGTGCAGGGCGACTATTCTGGAGATGTATAGTTCAGCTAACTTTGGGCCTTGGTAGGTGGTTTTGACGGCGATGAAATGGCCGACTTTGGTCAATCTATCGACAACTACCCATATTGAATCATTGCCTTTGCTGGATTTGGGCAGTCCGGTTAAAGTCCATTCCTACGGAGTCCCATTTCCAGTCTGGAATCTGGAGGGGTTGTAACAGTCCAGTGGGTCGTTGATGTTCTGCCTTGACTCTTTGACAGATGTCACACTTGGCGATGTAGCTGCCGATCTCTCTCTTCATTCCATGCCACCAGAATTGCTCCTTCAGGTCTTGGTACATCTTGGTACCTCCGGGGTGGATTGAATAAAGGGTGTCATGGGCTTCTTGCAGGATGACTTGTTTCAAGTCGGAGTCCGATGGTACGCAGAGACGTTCTTTGTACCAAAGAACTCCAGCTTCATCTATGGTGAATCCAGGGGCTTTTCCTGCGGCTATCTATTTCTTGATTCCGTCGATGCTAGCGTTGTCCCTCTGGGCTTCCTTGATTTGGCTAACCAAGGTGGGTTGCAGTTCTATGCTGGCTAGGAATCCTTCACTAACAAGTTCAAGTCTGAACTGTTCAAACTCTTGATGCAAGCTGGGCTGTTCAGTTGCGAGCATGGAGTTCCACTGACACGGCAGTCGACTCAAAGCATCCGCTACCACATTGGCCTTGCCGGGGTGGTAGTGAATCTCCATGTCGTAATCCTTGATCAATTCGATCCATCGGGGTTGTCTCATGTTCAGCTCCTTCTGGGTGAATATGTATTTCAGGCTCTTGTGGTCGGAGTAGATTTCGCATCGATTACCCATGAGGTAATGACGCCAAACTTTCAAGGCTAGGACCACGGCTGCAAGCTCGAGATCATGGGTTGGGTAGTTCTGTTCATGTTGCTTTAGCTGTCTTGAAAGGTAGGATACAACCTTGCCTTCTTGCATAAGCACACATCCAAGACCAGTCTTGGAGGCGTCGCAATATACATCAAAGGGCTTTGTGATATCTGGCATTATCAGGATTGGGGCTGTTGTCAGTCTACTCTTGAGCTGTTGAAAGCTCTCTTCACACTTATCGGTCCACTAGAACTTTCTGTCCTTCTTCAACAGTTGGGTCATTGGTCGAGCGATGCTCGAAAAGCCTTCTACAAATCTGCGGTAATATCCGGCTAATCCAAGAAAAGCGCGGACCTCGGTTTGTGTCGTGGTATCGTCACGGCATATGCCATGGGGTGGCTAATCGATGTGGTTCCTGAGGGATCTCACGGCGGTATCCGGATGCGGGTATGGGCACGAGCGACACGGCGACGTACCCAGGTTCGAGGCCCTCCGATGGAGGTAAAACCTCTACTCCTGCTATGAGTGTATATGATGATCACACAATACAATGGTGCTCCTAGAGCTGTGTCCGGCTGCTCCTGAGAGGCTAAGGAAGACTATGGTCTCTCTCACAGGGCAGCTCCGTAGGTGGGTCAAAGCAATAAATGATCGATCCCCTGCACGAGAGGGGGTAGTGCGGCTTATATAGGCACCGGCACTTTACATATAAGACCCTATAGTTTACTGGCCGGCTGGGCCGGCTTCGGCTTCCGCTCCTTCCCGAGGCGGTGACGTCAGGAGTGGTTGAGGCATCGTGGCCTGTCCCATCCGGCTGCCACGGTCAGCGGTATGGAGGAGGTGTCCCTGTCGCCGTCAGCCACTGTAGCCAGTACGGATCGTCGTAAGCCCTGACGGCCTGTCCATCGCGCGGCACTATTGCTCCACAGTGCCCCATGCTTTACGGAAGATGGAGTCAGCGTGGACTTTAGGAACCCGGATCACCAACCCGGTTCCTTCCAGTGCAAGACTCGCCAGCCTCGAGTCGGTCTGAGGTACAAACCCCAGTCGGATATGGCTTGTAGAAGCCGGCCCAGCTACAGCATTGGTGGCCGTAGCCAGGCCGACTAGGACCTAGAGCCAGCCGGCTTCCGGACCAGCCGGCCACGGCGCCAGCCGGCTGCTCCTCAGCCGGCCTTTGCCGCGAGCCGGCCAGCGGCCAGCCGGCTGCTCCGCATCCATTGCCCTATCCGGGGTCTTCCCCCCGACATTAGCCCCCGAAGCTGGCAGGGTCCTGCGCCCAGAAGGACCTAGGCAGGTTTTCCTGGCTTCTCGAGTATACTTGACGGCACTTGGAGGGGCCGACTGAGAATTTCCATTCAGCCGGCTGCGCCCTCATCCGGCTCGTTCCTGCCGGCTGCTTCTAGCCGGCCGCTTTTTACACTTGTGCAGTTTTTTGCTTTCTCGCAAGATCTGATGGCGCCTCCGCCTTGCTGACGAATTTTGGCTCGGGTGGAACTTTTGGTCCGGCTCCGGCTTGCGGCGCGCCGGAGTCTCCGCCGCCTCGGGCCCTGCGCCCGACTTGACTGGTCTGACGCCTGGCCTGGCGGTCGGTTCGTCTGGTCACATCAATGTCCCTCCGGATCCGGTGCGGTAGTGGGCGACGTGGTGTGGCCGTTTCCGATAACCGTTGTGGACGTGGGAGGAGTTACGGCGCAGTAAATCCGGGGAGTTACGGCCCACGACCGCCACTTGGAGGCCAACCGCCCACGGCAGGAGGCTATAAATGCCGCGGGGGAGGCATCGAGGCGGCCACTTGCCATTCTCTTCCTCCTCGCGCTCCTGCTTCCATCGCTCTCTGCGCCCGAGCCCGCTACCCCTCCGGCGAACTCCTTCCGCTGGCGAACTCCGGTGGGCGAATCTCCACCGATCCGCCGCCGCCACTCCGTCAATCCGGCGCCACGGGGCCGCGCATCTCGACGGAGCGTCCTCAGCCGCCGTTGTCGCCGCCGCGGTCGCAAGGTTCTTCCTCGCCGTTCAGCCTCTCCTGGTCGTCTTCTTCCTCGTCCTCGTCGATGGCGTCCCCCAGCGGATCGTGGAGGGGCTCCTACATGCGGGAGGACGACGTCGAGCGACTGGTGCGCCTCCGGCGGATCCCGCAGTCGGTGATCACGCGGGTGCCCGGCGAGGAGGTGGAGCCCGAGCCGCGGCCCGGCGAGCGCGTCGTCTTCGGCGCGCATCTGGATCGCGGGCTAGGCCTGCCGGCTTCAATGTTCTTCCGGCAATTCCTCGACCACTTCGGTCTTCAGCCGCATCACTTGCCGGCCAACGCGTGCGTCCTCCTGAGCTGCTTCGTGGCGTTCATGGAGGCTTACGCCGGCTTGTGGCCCGACATCGACTTCTGGAGCCGGCTCTTCTTCTTGAAGGCGCAGACCAACGACGGCCGCCTGCGGGCCTGCGGCGCCGCCTCGATCTACACCCGGCCTGGTACGCCTTTCCCCAAGATCCCCACCGTCGACTCGGTGAAGAACTGGCAAATGTCATTCTTCTACGTGCGCAACGAGGGGGAGCTCGTCGACCGGATCAACCTGCCGGAGTTCAACCCGGCTCCTCCAGTCGGCCGGATCAACTGGAGCCACAATGCCCGCTCGACGGATCAGAACGCCGAGGTGAATCTGCTTTGGGACTTCCTGACGACCGCCACCGATGGCGGGCTGACTGCCGAAGATCTCCTCTGCACCATCGCCGAGCGCCGGGTGCTGCCGCTCCAGATGCGCACCCACAAGATCGGGCACATGTCCGGCCGGTTCGATCCGAACCGGACGTCCATTGCGCGGCTCTCCAAGGCCCAGGTGGCCAGCCGGGTGAACCACATCACCAAGGCGAACCTGTCGGAGGACTGGAGTTACGGGCTGGTGCCCTGCGACAGGGACCATCCACCGGCGCGGGTAAGCCTCATGTCTTTGCCATTTTCCGGCTTGCGGCTGCGAGGCCGGCTTCGTTTTTCTTCTGCCGACTTCCGGCTTGTCATATGCTTATGTTTTCTCTGTCTTGCTAGCTTTTTGAGCGCCAGAACGCCGAAGACGGCGACCTGGCGACGAGGAGGTGGACGCCGGATCACGTCGATCCGGCTGACCAAGCCGGCGACCATGCCGGCGACGACGACCTGCCGCAGGCGCCTGATCTAGGCGGCCAGGGGGAGCACAATCCGCCCCCCTCACCAGAGCAGCAGGAGGAGGAGGAGCCGGCGACGTCCGGCACGGGGCCAATCCCCGCCGTGCCTCTGCGTACGAGGCCGCCAAGCACCACGGCGACTTCGGCGCCCAAGGGCACGAAGCGAGCCGGCTCCACCGCCGCCTGGGAGGCGAAGGCGAAGAAGCAGCGCCGGCAGCAGCCGAAGAAGGTCCCGGAGCAGGCCGGGTGAGTTCTCTCTCTCTTTTTCTTGTTTGATTCCTTTTCTTTCCTTACTTTTATGCTTATTATCTTTCTGTTTATCCGGCTAGGGCCCCTATCAAGTTTGCCCAGGGCGGCGGCTCCCGGCAAGCTCCGCGCGTTGTGTCGCCGCTTCCGCGCCAGAGGAGGGAGCAGACGCCGCAGCCTTCCTCGCGCGCACCTACGCCGCCGCCGCTGCGACAGGGGCTTCTTCCTTTGCCGTGCCGCTGGCCTCCGCGCCAGATCGCGGCACGCGGGTCGAGCCAACGCGGCAGCCGACGCTGGACGACATGTTCCCGCGCCGGACACCTCTTCTGGACCCAGCCGCTGGGGCCGGGCGGGGCATGCCGCCTTCCACCGGAGCCGGAGCCGGCGGGGCTGCTCCGCCTTCGACCGGAGTCGGCGGGCCCGCGCCCAACGTCGTGGTGCCGGAGAGTTCTCCGGAAGGAGCGCCTCAAGCGCCGGAGGCAACTGGGCCGGCTGGGCCATCCGCTGCGCCCGGAGCGACGCCGCCGCCGCAGCCGACGACAGAGGAGCCGGCCAGGGAGGAGCCGGCGAGGGACGAGCCGGCGCGCATGGAGGGCGCCGACTCGCGCGCGCTGGTGAGGACAAAGGGCCCAGCGGGCCCGTCTGAAGGCCTTCACGTGGCCAAGGGTGCCCGGTTGGTGGCTGTGCCGTCTGCCTCCGACTCCAGCTTCGGCTCGGCAGGAACTATGGAGAAGGCATGGCACCAGGCGAACTCCTGCGAGGTACTCAGCCGGGAGGGGCAGCCTGGCACGGCGCCCATGAAGATGCTTTTCTCCGGCTATCGCGCCAGCCTCAAGACCAAGGCCGCCGAGACCCTTGCCCAGCTGGCGACGCTGGAGGATGCCGAGAAGGTGTGTTTTCTTTTCTTTTGCAATTTTCTTGTCCTGGTAGCCCTCCGAGACGTGGGCCGGCTGCCTGAAGCCAGTCCAGGTTTCGTCTAAGCAACTGATTCTTTCAGACGGTTGAGGAGCGGCGCACCTTCTTGTACAACCAGGTGGTGACCAGCTACCACAAGGCTAAGATCGAGCGAGCCGGCTTGGCTCGCGAGCTGGAGGCTGTCAAGGGTAAGCTCTATGCTTCTTTCGACTTGATGTCTTGTTTCTTTTTTAATCTTGGTTGGCTGACATTTCTTTCCGGCCGCCTCGCAGTTGAGGCCGCCAAGGTCCCGCAGCTGGAGTCGGATCTCCGAGCCGCTCGCGCGCAGTGCGCCGAGAGCGAGGAGGCGGGCCGATCTGCCGCAGGCAAGCTCAAGCTGGCTGAGCAGGAGCTGACGCGGCTGCGCCTGCTGGAGCAGAACCATCTCACCGAGCTCAACTCCCTCGGACGGCGGAGAAGGCGAAGGTGGACGATCTGAGCCGGCGGCTGACGGAGGTGGAGAAGCAGCGGCTTGCGCTGCAGGAGGAGGTCACCGCCAAGTCCACAGAGCTGACGGCTACCGCCAAACGTTGGACCGACGATTTTAGCGCGCTTGATCGCGGCTTGGCGGGTGAGTACATCTTTATGTTCCTTTCCCTTTGCCGGCTTTCGGCTGTCGACTGCCGGCTTTTGTTGGCAGCCGGCAGCAGAAACTTCTGATTTCTTCGTTATCCTCATCTTTGGGCTGGGGACAGTCGGTTCGTGCCGGCTGCCGCCAGGCCTTTCCTTTGGCTTAGGACTTCGAAAATTTGCATTTTTCAGCTTATTTCGGCTTTGATGGTTTCTGACTTGCTTCTTCTTTTTGCAGCGGCCTTCCCGGAGACGCAGGAGGCGGCTTTGGCAGCCGTTGGCATCGCGCGCGACTCCAGGAGGCGGGAGACCGGCGAGGGCAGCTCGGAGTACTTCTCCATGGAGGACCACCTGGCGTCCATGGCTGCCCGCATCGAGCCCGTCACCAAGCTCGGCTGGGAGCTCCGGAAGGCGGCTGAAGAGCTGGTGCCCCTGCTGTGGCCTGAAGAGGCGGCGCCGCAAGATATCTCCGGCCTCATCTCCGCGATGGAGCGGGCGCCGGACCGCTTCTTCGACTGGAAGGAGTCGGCCACGCGCGCCGGTGCCGACATGGCGCTGTCCTTCGTCCTCTCCTGGTACAACGAGGTGGACCTGGGGCAGCTTGAGTTCCGGCGAGCCGGCGTGGAGGACAAGCTCCCGGCTGAGCTCAAGGCCGCCCGCCTTGCTCGAGCCAGCACCATCGCCGGCTTCTTCGACAAGGCCCTCTTCGTCGCGGACCCGAACCCTCCTCCATCCGATGAAGAATACATGGATGATGAGGAGGCGGAAGACGTGCCTGAGGACGACCCGGCAGCCGGCTCCGCTGATGCCCCTCCGGCTTAGATTTCCTGCTTTTCAGTTGTTCTTTTGCCAAGACAGTTTATTAAATCCCCGGGATGCCGGGTGCAGATGTAAGACAATATTATCGCCTTTTAATTATGTCACACTTTAATGTGTTTGTTAATCAATTGTGTACCGAGTTGCTTTCTTTCGACTCGTTCGCTTTTTCCCATCCACCCCACTCTTTGGCTGTGCCCTTGCCGGTCATACGTCCGACTTGCGATCCGTCGCCGGATCAAGAGCGGGGCGCTGGGTGAGGCCGACAGTATTTCAGTCGAACGAGCTGAATTCGGCAATCCGGCACTTTTATGAAAAGTTGCAAGTCAACTCGCTTTTACTCTTTCCCTTAGTCGTTTTTCGCGTGCCGGCTCCCTAGGCCTTACTCCCGCCAACCGGACAGCCGGGTTGCGGTCTGTAGCTGGATCGGAAGCCGGCTGTCGGAAATCGGATCACGTTACTGAGCCGGCCGCGTGAGAGGGTTCAAGCCAATTGGCGAAACAAGGTAAAGTACGCGAAAAACTTGTCGGAAACAGCGCTCTTGGCGCAAGCTTTTTCATAACTCCCAAAGGGGATACAAGGTATACTTACATTCCTGCTCTCATGTGTAAAATGGGCGGAGTAACCTGACATTCCAGGGACGTTTAGTCTCCTCGTCAGCCTTGTCCGGCTTGTTTTTCTTAGCCTCTTGGGCATCTATGAGATAGTAGGAATCATTGCCTACTGCCTTGCTCACGATGAAGGGACCCTCCCATGGGGATGATAGTTTATGCTGTCCGGCTGTCCTCTGGATCAGTCGGAGCACTAGGTCTCCCTCTCGGAATGCTAAGGGCTGGACCTTCCGGCTGTGATAGCGTCGGAGGCTTTGCTGGTAGATAGTAGATCTAGACTCAGCCAGCAACCGGGCCTCTTCGACCAGGTCAACTCCATCTTCGCGAGCTTCTTTGGCTTCGGCACGTGTAGAGCTTGATCCTTGGCGCGTCATGCTCGATATCAGTCGGCAAGACGGCTTCGGCCCCGTATACGAGGAAAAATGGTGTGAAGCCGACTGAGCGGTTTGTCGTTGTGCGCAGGCTCCACAGCACATTGGGCAGTTCTTCAATCCAGCAGCCGGCTGCTCGCTCGAGCGGCTCCACCAGCCGGGGCCGGATGCCGGCTAGGACTAAACCGTTAGCCTTTTCCACTTGTCCGTTGGACTCTGGGTGTGCCACAGAAGATAGGGCCATCCGGATCCCCATTTCCCCGCAATAGCGGGAGAAGATGCCTTGGGAGAAGTTGGTGCCGTTGTCGGTGATGATGGTGTGGGGGTAGCCGAATCTCACAATGATTTCCTTGAGGAATGTGACGGCTGTGGACCCGTCCAGTTTCTTGATTGGCTTGGCTTCGATCCACTTGGTGAATTTGTCAATCATCACCAAGAGGTGTGTCATGCCGCCTCGCGCTGTTCTGAATGGGCCTACCATATCCAAGCCCCATACGGCAAATGGCCATGTGATGGGGATGGTTTTCAAGGCGGAAGCTGGCTGGTGTCTTTGCTTTGCGAAGCGCTGACAGCCGTTGCACTTCTTCACCAAACCTTCTGCGTCTCTGAGCGCAGTCGGCCAGTAAAAACCGTGCCGGAAGGCTTTGGCCACTATGGCTCTGGATGAGGCGTGATGTCCGCACTCTCCTTGATGGATTTCCCGTAGGAGTTCAATCCCTTCAGCCGGCTCGACGCACCGCTGGAACACCCCACTTACGCTGCGTTTGTACAGCTGGTGGTTGATGATGGTATAGGCCTTGGCCCTTCTCTCAATCTGCCTGGCCTGGACTCTATCATCAGGCAGCACACCGTCGGTGAGGTAGGAGAGGAATTCTTGTGCCCATGAAGGTACGCATCTTATCTCGAATACGCTGACCAACAGGGCCTCCTGCGTGGGAGCTTCCGGATTCGACTGCATGGTCGCCAGGTTCGGCTTGCTAGCCCCCGAGTTTGGCGATGAAGCCCCCGGGTTGGACTGAGAAGTCCCCGGGTTCGGCATGCTAGCCGGCGGGTTTGGCTTGTTAGCCCCCGACTTGGGCGATGAAGCCCCCGGGTTGGACTGAGAAGTCCCCGGGTTCGGCATGCTAGCCGGCGGGTTTGGCTTGTTAGCCCCCGGGTCAGCCGGCACGAATATTGAATCCGAGTCCGGTGACGGTATGATGGACGGCTTCTTGAGAACCGCCAAGGCGACACCCGGCGGAATGGCTTGCCGGGTTGAGCCAATCTTGGATAAGGCATCGGCTGCTTCGTTGTTTGCTCGTGGCACATGGTGGAATTCGCAGCCGTCGAAGAAGCCGGATAGCTGCTGGACATGGAAGCGGTATGAGGCCATGTTGGCGTCCTTCGCGTCCCAGTCGCCAGATGCTTGCTGTATGACCAAGTCGGAGTCGCCGAAGCAGAGTATGCGACGCACGCCAATCTCCTTGGCCAGCTTCAGCCCATGAATGAGCGCTTCATATTCCGCCACATTGTTGGATGCGGCGAAGTGGATCTGCAGGACGTAGTCCAGCCGGTCCCCCTTGGGAGAGGTGATGACGATGCCGGCTCCCAAGCCGTTGCGCATCTTCGAGCCGTCGAAGTGCATCTTCCAATGCGTGGAATCCGGCACAGGCGGCAAGTACTGCATCTCAGCCCAGTCGACGAAGAAGTCCGCGAGGATCTGCGACTTGATGGCTGTGCGTGGCTCGTAGAGGATGGTGTGGGCGGCTAGCTCCAGGGCCCACTTGGCAACCCGGCCGTTGGCATCCTTGCTGCCTATGATTTCCGCCAAGGGTGCTTGTGGCAACCACCCGATGGGGTGCTCTTGGAAGTAGTGCTTCAGCTTCTTGGCCGCCATGTAGACGCCGTAGGTGACCTTCTGGTAGTGGGGGTAATTTTGCTTCGATCGGGAGAGCACTTCGCTAAGGTAATAGGCGGGCGCTGAACCAGCTGCTCCACCATTGCCGGCTTCTCTGCGCTCCACCACCAGGACAACGCTAACCACCCGGTTGGTGGCTGCGATGTACAACAGCATCGGCTCCATTGAAGCCGGCGTTGCAAGGATTGGCGCGGTTGATAGCACGCGCTTCAAGTCACGGAAGGCCTCATCCGCCTGCGGTGACCAGACGAACTTGTCCGCCTTCTTCATTAGTTGATACAGGGGCAGTGCCTTCTCCCCGGCCCGGTGACGAAGCGGCTCAAGGAGGCCAGGCAGCCAGCAAACTTACGGACGTCCTTGAGGCAACTGCGGCAGTTCCATCTTCTCCAGGGCAATCGATCTTGTCCGGGTTGGCTTCGATCCCTCGCTGAGAGACGAGGTAGCCAAGGAGCTGGCCAGACGGCACGCCGAATGTGCACTTGGCCGGGTTGAGCTTCATCCGGAATCTTCTCAAATTGGTGAAGGTTTCTCTCAGGTCATCAAGGAGGGTAGTCGTCTCCTTGGTCTTGACAACGACATCATCCACGTACGCGTGAACGTTTCTGCCGATTTGATCCTGCAAGCATTTCTGCATGCACCTTTGGTAGGTGGCGCCTGCATTTTTCAAGCCGAACGGCATAGTCGTGTAGCAGTAAGCCCCGTACGGGGTAATGAACGAAGTCTTTATTTGATCGGCCGGATTCAAAGGAATCTGGTGGTAGCCTGAATAGGCGTCTAAGAAAGACAACAGTTCACAGCCGGCAGTCGAGTCTATGACTTGATCTATGCGCGGCAGGGGGAAGGGGTCCTTCGGGCACGCCTTGTTCAGGCTGGTGTAGTCGATACACATGCGCCAGGAGCCGTTCTTCTTCAAAACCAGGACCGGGTTCGCCAACCAGTCCGGGTGCAGCACTTCCATGATGAAGCCGGCAGCTAGGAGCCGGGCGATTTCTTCACCGATGGCCTTCCTTCGTTCTTCGGCGAAGCGCCTGAGAGGCTGCTTCACCGGCTTGGCTTCAGGCCGGACGTGGAGGTGGTGCTCAGCCAACTCCCTCGGCACACCCGGCATGTCTCTTGGAGTCCATGCGAAGATGTCCCGATTCTCACGGAGGAAGCTGGTGAGCTCGCTTTCCTATTTCTTGTTCAAGCCGGCACCGATGGTGATGAACTTGTCCGGCTGCGCCGGGTCCAGCAGGATCTTCTTGGTGTTGTCGGCCGGCTGGAAGTGAGTCGTCCCAGCCGGGTTGCCCGCAGCCGGCATGTCTGTCTGCGCGGCTTTGGCGAGGGCGACGGCGTCGTGGATGAGCTGTTTCTCGGTGGCGATGACCAGCGTCTGGGCCATCTTGGAGCTCTGCGTGGCGCAGTCCATGGAGCGACGATAATCGCCGGCTACGGTAATGACCCCCTTGGGGCCAGGCAGCTTCATCTTCAGGTACCCATAGTGGGGCACCGCCATGAACTTGGTCAGGGCCGGCCTGCCCAGGAGCGCGTGGTAGGGACTCACGAGGTCCACCACCTCGAACTCAACTCTCTCGGTGCGGAAGTGGTCCGGCTTCCCGAACATCACCTCCAGCGTGATCCGGCCGATCGGCTGGCAGCAATGGCCTGGCACGATGCCATGGAAGATGGTGGGGGTGGGGCGCAACTCGGCCTCTTGGATGTCCAGCTTGCGGGCGGTGTCGCGGTAGAGGATGTTGATGCTGCTGCCGCCGTCGACGAGGACGCGCGAGAAACGCACGCTGCGCCGGGTTGTGCCAATGGTGGGGTCGAGGACCATGGCGTAGCTGCCCGGCTTCGGCAGGACAGCCGGTGTGTCGCGGCGATCAAAAGTGATGGCCTGCTCTGACCAGTTTAGGTACTGGGGGACCGGCGGTATGACCGCGTTGACCTCGAGGGAACGGCGCTCTTGGCTCGTCCTGTCCTCGGGCTCGGAGGTGAAGATGATGTAGGTGGCGTCTTCGGCCAAATATCGGCCGGCATGGTGCACTTGGTTAGCCTCGTGGTGCTCGAGGTTGGCGTTCTCTGCGCCGGGTTGGCCACCCGGCCCGCCGGCTGGTGGAGGCGGGGGGGGAGGCAGGAGGGGTTCACCGCTTGTCAGCCGCTTCATGAAGTGGCAGTCGCGGGTGGTGTGGTTGGAGGGGTTCTTGCCGCTGTGGTACTTGCACGGCGAGTCGAGCATCTGCTCGAAGGTGTACTTCGGCTTCCACTGCCGGTCTTGCTTCTGGCGGCGGCTGCCGCCTGCCGCGTTATCTGCCACGGCGGCCACGTGGGCGGAGCCGTACCGGCGGTCCGGCTGGTCGCTGTGACGCTTGCCGCGGTAGTTGTCCCGCCGGCTGCCGTGCGAGGCGCCCTCGGTCGGCTTGTTGTTGTCCCTTCTGGTGGGGGCCGGCGAAACGTCAGCCGACGCCTTGCCGGCTTCCTCGGCCAGCGCGTACTTGTCGGCGATGGCCATCAAGGCGGCCATCGACTTGGGGTCACTGCGGCGCAGCTTGTGCCACAGCATGGTGTTGGGCCGACAGCCTCCCATGAAGAAGCCGATGGCCTGGATCTCGTGCACGCCCTCACAGGAGTTGCGCATCTCGCACCAACGCGTCAGGTACGCGCGATCCGTCTCGTCGGGGCCCTGCTTGCACATCTCGAGCTGCTGGGGGCGACCCGGCCGGCGATAGGTGCCGGTGAAGTTGCTGATGAAGGCCGCTTCGAAGTCAAGCCAGCCGTTTATGCTGCCAGCTGGCAGGTTGTTGAGCCATGTGCGGGCGGAGCCGACCAGCATCAGGGGGGAGTAGCGCACGGCCCAGCGCTTGTTGCCTTTGGCGATGCCGACTGCGGTGGAGTAGTCCTGCAGCCAGTCCTCCGGCTTGGCGGTGCCGTCGTACTTGGGGGTGTCACGGGGGAGCGTGAAGCCTTCGAGTGTGGGCTCGTTGGCGATGCGGGGCCCGAAGCACTTTGGGCCGGCTGGAGCTTCTTCTTCCGCAATGCGGGATTCGACCAGCCGGTCGAGGCGATCTCGGGCGTCGGCGGGCTCGATGCGCGGGCCCAGCCGGGAGTGTGCCGGCTGGCGCGCGCCGCTTGCTTCTGGAGCCGCTCGGTGATGACGGCGGGGCTCGGAGTCTTGCTCCTGGTTCCGGCTTGGAGGGGGCCGGGCTGCGGCTGCCGCCGCTCGGCCGCTGGCTTGGCCGGCCCGAGCTGTGCGTGGCCCGGGAATCATGGCGCCGGCTTGGCCGGGGAGGAGGACTCGGCCGTGTCCCCGGCGCCTTCCTGTCGTTGCCTGCAGCTCCACGAGCGTGAGAAGCTGCGGGGGCATTGACATACCCGGGGTCGGCGATCTGCCCGTTGGCTGCGTTGAGCAGCTCGGTCACCCGCCCGGTGCGGCGGCGTAACTCTTCGCCTTCAAGGCGGCTCAGCTCTTCTGCGGCGGCTTCTGCCGCGCGCATGTTCTTGTCGGGGGTGTTGTAGACGGGTAGCTCCGCGGACGGAGCCGGCGAAGGAGCGCCGTCGCGGGCGATCTCAGCGCCAAGGTCGCGGCCCCTGCGGCGGATGTGGCCAGCTCGGCTTGGCTCGTCGCCGCCTGGAGTGAGGCCGTGGGCGCGGTTGTACTCGCGCTGGGTGATCTCCATCTGGCGCTTAGCAGCAGCCAGTTCTTCGGTTTGCTTGAGGAGGAGCTGGCGGTGCGCCTCCAAGTCCGCCTCGATGGCGGTGGGAGTGCACCAGGCGTGAGCGGGGTGCTCAGTTTTGCCCGGACTGTATCCAGCCGGGACGGTGGTGGTGGCGCTTTCGGGCCTGAGCCGGAGGCGTTGGGGTCGATGTTGCGCTCCAAGTGGGGGCCGCGCATGCGCGGGTTCTTGGTGGGGAGCTCATCGCCAGCCATCATGACTTGCACGACGGCGGGGCCGGCGGGAGCGCTGCTGCCGGCTCGCGGAGGAGGGCTAGCGCAGCGCAGCACCTGCCGCGGGTAGCGCGGCGGTGCGACGGTGGCGACGTAGACGTCGAAGCCACCGAAGGAGATGACGCTGCCGCCGGCTGGGAAAGGCCGGTCAGCGAAGCAGCCAGCGTTGTCGCTGACGCAGTTGAGGGAGCCGAATCTCCAGATCAAGCCTGAAGCGACTCGCTCGCCGGTGGTGATGGTGAGGCCCGTCCGGATGAAGACACCGGCCGAGGATGCTGAAGGCCCCACGGTGGGCGCCAAATGTCGTGGTATCGTCACGGCATATGCCATGGGGTGGCTAATCGATGTGGTTCCTGAGGGATCTCACGGCGGTATCCGGATGCGGGTATGGGCACGAGCGACACGGCGACGTACCCAGGTTCGAGGCCCTCCGATGGAGGTAAAACCTCTACTCCTGCTATGAGTGTATATGATGATCACACAATACAATGGTGCTCCTAGAGCTGTGTCCGGCTGCTCCTGAGAGGCTAAGGAAGACTATGGTCTCTCTCACAGGGCAGCTCCGTAGGTGGGTCAAAGCAATAAATGATCGATCCCCTGCACGAGAGGGGGTAGTGCGGCTTATATAGCCACCGGCACTTTACAGATAAGACCCTAGAGTTTACTGTCCGGCTGGGACGGCTTCCGCTTCCTCTCCTTCCCGAGGCGGTGACGTCAGGAGTGGTTGAGGCATCGTGGCCTGTCCCATCCGGCTGCCACGGTCAGCGGTATGGAGGAGGTGTCCCTGTCGCCGTCGGCCACGCCAGCGATGCACGGATCGTCGTAAGCCCTGACGGCCTGTCCATCGCGCGGCACTATTGCTCCACAGTGCCCCGTGCTTTACGGAAGATGGAGTCAGCGTGGACTTTAGGAACCCG
This sequence comes from Lolium perenne, assembly GCF_019359855.2. Classification (NCBI taxonomy): domain Eukaryota; kingdom Viridiplantae; phylum Streptophyta; class Magnoliopsida; order Poales; family Poaceae; genus Lolium; species Lolium perenne. The sequence goes on from NC_067247.2 coordinate 262,137,357, forward strand.
GATCACCAACCCGGTTCCTTCCAGTGCAAGACTCGCCAGCCTCGAGTCGGTCTGAGGTACAAACCCCAGTCGGATATGGCTTGTAGAAGCCGGCCCAGCTACAGCATTGGTGGCCGTAGCCAGGCCGACTAGGACCTAGAGCCAGCCGGCTTCCGGACCAGCCGGCCACGGCGCCAGCCGGCTGCTCCTCAGCCGGCCTTTGCCGCGAGCCGGCCAGCGGCCAGCCGGCTGCTCCGCGTCCATTGCCCTATCCGGGGTCTTCCCCCCGACAGTTTGGGAGGTTGGGGCTTGCCATTCCATAACAGTTTTGATTTTGGCGAGATCTACGGCAATTCCTCCTGCAGACAAGATGTGTCCCAGGAATCCAACTTCTTCCAACCAAAATTCACACTTGCTGAACCTGGCGCACAACTGGTGCTGCCTAAGGGTTTCTAGGACAGTCTCCAAATGTTGTTCATGTTCCTCTTCGGACTTGGAGTACACAAGGATGTCATCGATGAAAACAACGACAAACTTGTCCAAAAAGTTCATGAAGACCTTATTCATGAGATTCATGAAATAAGCGGGGGCATTGGTCAGTCCAAACGACATGACGTTGTACTCGTACAACCCATATCTGGTGGTGAAGGCAGTCTTTGGTATGTCGGTGGCTCGGATTTTCAGCTGATAATATCCAGTTCTAAGGTCTATCTTGGAGAAAACTCTGGCTCCGGTGAGTTGATCAAACAAGTCTTCTATCTTGGGTAGGGGGTATTTGTTTTTGATGGTGACATCGTTAAGCTTACGATAGTCCGTACATAAACGATTTGCACCATCCTTCTTGTCCACAAAGAAAACTGGTGATCTCCAGGGGGATGCACTAGGTCTAATCAGACCTTTGGCCAACATATCATCTATTTGTTTCTTCAGCTCCACAAGCTCGGTTGCGTTCATGCTGTAGGCTCTCTGGGCTATGGGTCCAGTTCTGGGGATTAACTCGATGATGAACTCGATATCCCGATCCGGGGGCATACCGGGTAGATCATCCGGAAACACATCAGGGTAGCGACAAACGACCCTGATTTGATCCAGAGTTGGCTTGGATACACTTTGGTTGCAGGTGAATTTTCTGGGTAGTTTTTCAGAGACGTGCTCTACTACGATACCGGTGCTGCTAGTCATGGTTATGGCTTTCTTGGCACAGTCTATCAATCCATTGTGTTTTGACATCCAGTCCATTCCTAGTATGACTTCCAAACCTTTGGTTCCCAGTATGATTAGATTGGCATAGAAATCTACATCATGGATTTTGATAGGTACATTTTTGCAAAATTTTCTGGCTTTGGTGGTTGATCCGGGGATTTGAACTATCATAACATGCTTCAAACTGAGGGGTTGAATTTTACTTGTTGATGCAAAGTCTTCGGTGACAAAAGAATGAGATGCTCCGGAATCAAACAACACTCTGGCAGGGATGTGGTTGACAGAAAACATACCCAGTACAACATCTGGTGCTTCCTGGGCTTCTTCGGCGTTCATGTGGTAGAGGCGGCCGTTGCGGTTATTGGGGTTGTTGGGGGCGAACTTCTTGCCGGTGGAGACACGGCGTGGCTGCTGAGCAGGTGCCGCGGTGTTGCCGGCGAGCTTGGCAAGACGCTTGGGACACTCGTTGGAGTAGTGCCCCACTACACCACACTCATAGCAAGTGATGGTGGTCTTGTCCTGCTTGTTCGCAACGGGGACGGCGTTGCTTCCGGTTCTGGGAGCGGTGTTGGTGTTGTTGTTGTTGTTGTTGTTGGGGGCTCTGGGCGGAGCGCGGTTGTAGTAGTTGTTGTTGTTGTAGTTGTTATTGTAGCCTCCTGGCTTGGAGTTTCCTCCACTCCGGTTCTGATAACCGGGGCGCGAGTTCTGCATCGGTGGCTTGTTGTTTCTCGGAGTGAAACCTCCGCTTGAGCTAGGGCGATACTTTTGGGGGTGGCTTGATCCACTTTGATTCGCCATGCGGCGCTTGCGGTTCTCATTGGCTTGGTTCAACTTGCCCTCCATCTGGATGGCGGAGTCAACAAGGGCTTCAAGGTCGGCGAAGGGGATGTTGACGAGGACAGTCTGCATCTCATCATGCAGTCCGTTCAGGAATCTCTCCTTCCTCTTCTCAACGGTGTCGGTCTCATCAGGGGCATACCTCGACAGTGTGAGAAACCTGTCGCGGTATTCTACCACCGTCATGCGACCTTGTTTCAGTTCACGGAACTCATCCCTCATCTTTTTGATAAGACCCGGGGGTACATGGTACTTGCAGAACTTGAGCTTGAAATCCTCCCAAGTCATGAACTGACCCCCGTTCATGGCACGGGTGCTTGTCCACCAAGCGCAGGCTGGTCCAGCGAGATAGTGAGTGGCAAACAAGACTTTCTCGTTGGCTTCCACTCCGGCTACTTCTAGGTTGTTCTCCATAGTCTGGAGCCAGTCATCGGCATCGAGGGGTTCCTCGGTCTTGCTAAACACCGGAGGGTTGGTGTTCTGGAAGTTCTTGAGCTTGGATCCAGGGTGGTCATGATTTCCATGGCCTTGATTGGCAATGTTCTGCAAAGCGTTGAGGTTGGCTTGGCGTTCAGCTCTTTCTGTCTCCCTGTCGGCAAGCAAGGTCTGCAACAGTTGCAACATCGCGTCGTTGGTGCGATTGGGAGGGGCCATCTGAAGATATAGAAGATCATGAGATGAGAGGGAACATTCTATGGTTCATTTTGGTTAAGTTTGAAAACATTTGAAAACTTTGTAATCTTTTCATGACAAACATAACATTCATTCATTCATTCAACACATAGTACAAACTAACACACTCATACTCCAATGGTTTTAAGAACCATTCTCATGCTACGATACAAAGGACGGGATACAACTCACACCTACTATAGGTGAAACTAGTGCAACTACTCCTCATCCTCGACGTCGATCGGGACGTAGTCGTCAGGTCCTGCCTCCAGGAACTCGTAGTCCTCCTCCTCGGTGAACTCGTCCTCCTCAAAGTCGTCGTTGTCGCTCAGGAAGGCTCTTCCTCCCTGAAGGTCGATGCCTCCATCATCATCCTCCAACTCTCTGATCTGATCCTCCTGGGCCTTGACAGTGGCCTCAAGTGATGCTATCTTGGCGCGAAGGCGCACAATCGTAGCGTCCTTCTTGGCACGCTGCTAGCGAAGGCTCTTGCGGTCGTTGTTGAGTAGCTTGATCGCCTCACCCTGCTCGATGATGTGAGCATGGGTCTGGTTCGCGTAAGCGCGAGTGGCGTCGAGGTCCTTCTGAGTCTGGTAGAGCATGAAGTCCAGGTGCTCAGCATGGTGCCTCAACTCCGGGTGCGGCTGCAGCTCTATGGGCACTCCCATGGCATCACGCCTCACGAGATGCGCGTAGCGCGAAGCGAGGATGCGCACCACGTTCTGTCCACAGAGGCGCGCAAGTGCCTCCTGAAGGCCACGTGCGAGTCCGTCGAGCCAGTTGCTCTCGCAGAAGGAGAAGAGGATCCTCTCCGAGGTGGGAGGCTCCATCTTGCCCCTCAAGTCGGCAGTGATCACCCACTGCAACTCTCCTCCGGGCGTGTCGTCCAGCTGAACCCCGTGGAACTCGGGGTGTGGGCGCCCAAGGAAGTCAGAGATGGCGTTGAGGTCGTGCTCAAAGATCAAGCTCCCTCTGTTCCCAAGCTGGTAAAACTTGGTGTTGATGGGTTCATTCGGCTCCATCTGAAAGGGAATTGGATGAGTAAGTTAGAGAGTGTAAAGTGTGGCAAAATTTTAAGTAGATTCAAATAAGATAGAACATGATTCATCAAATTTTGGCAAAGTCTCAAAGACAAGAGCGTAAGTAAATTTTCACAAATATTTCTTCATTTGATTTTCAAAGTTAAGTTTTTCAGAACGCCCATTCTAACTAAGGTCTTCTAAGGTCAAACAATGGCTCTGATACCAACTTGTCAACACCCGGATTTTTAAGTCCGAATGCCTATTATGTCATACATCGCAATCCCAGGAATATTGTTGTTGCGAGGCATAATAGTTAAGTATCACAGTCATCATTCATTACAAACCATATTGTCTTACAATTGGAATCACATCATCCATATTACACGAATAGTTGATCTATTGATCAACGAACAAACACAAGTTCACATAGCGGAAGCGTAAGATACAAGGACTCTCTAGTCCACAGGCCAACGCTTGACGTCGGAAGACTCCTAGTTGTCGTAGGCGTCCTGCTGATCATCTCCTTGTTCATCTTCATACTCTGGCCATTTGAATAGCCAGGGACAAAGCCGTGAGTACTTTAAGTACTCGCAAACTAATACTAATGTAAGTGCTAGACATTCTAGTAAGGTTTGCTAAGCTCTAGTTTATTTGCATAAAGCCAGTTTTAGTTCACAAGTATTTGAGAAAAGCTTATTCAAGTACTAACTAACTCAAGTGGGAACATTAGTGTCATTCCCACCATTCGAGTGGTGATTTCAATTCAATTCACCACAAGTCATTTCACCATCTTCTTTCAACATCATTTTCAAAGATATGACATCGGAAACTGTATGGCCTTTCCAACCGTCCGTAACCGTGGACGCGGCTATTCGAATAGATTGACACTCTGCAGAGGTTGCACACTTGTGCCACAACATTTGATTTCATCCGTCGGGATTACCCCGAATCATCGTAACACAGTACGCGGATCATCAACCATAACCTTTCACTTACAAATCCTAGTATGAGCACCTCTCCCCATGAGCTTGGCCTCCCAGTGAAGACCAACTGTCAACACAGGGAACTGCACAGGGCTTGGCCGTACAATTCACCTCAATTTCACATCATTTCTCAACAACGGAGGCAGCCTCAAGCGTAACCCCTATGACGTGTGTTCAGAGGGAACCCATACTAAGATGCATAAACTTCCAGTTAAGCCCTACCCATAATCAGGTATTGTGGGGATACTTACTAATTGGAAAGGTATCGCATTCAAACCAATATCATGTTTATCAAAAAAAATCACTATCTTCTCTTGGTCATATTCACCTTCAAAAAAATCTTTCAATGAAATGCTTCCATTCCAAGGTTTCAAATTCACTTCAAGTCACATTGTTCCCATCTAGAGTAGTCAAGTTTTATTTCATTAGCACTAGCTCTAATTCATGAGGGGTGCTATCTTGCTTTGCTTGATTGAGAATAACTTCACTACTCTAGTAACCTCTTGTACTTTGACCAAAGTTAACTATAAAAGTAACTTCTTGAGAAAACAAGTAAAAACTTGTAATGTATAAACTTGGGATAGGCTTATGTAAGAAAAGGTAAGATTCATGGTGCCTTGCCCCAAGGGGCTTTGCACTTTGCAAGAATATTAGCTTGCCTTGGTAGTTCTCAAAATTCTCCTCCTCCTCCTCTTGGTAGCAACCTTCTTCTTCGGTGTACTCTCCGGTGCTAGCGTCTAAATTTGAATACGAGTATAATTACTCACTAATTCAATGGCTATTCCATGTATCACATATAAACACACAAACTATTCTATGCACACAAATAATCTAATTAGGGTGCATGGGTTGTGTTACTTGAGGAGAATTTACTTCTTTTTATTTAATATGTAAATGATAGTTTCCATAGGGTTCTTGAGAAATAATTTCCTCTCATTGAAATCTTCTTAAGATTTAATTTCTCAAACAATCATATATGAACTTATGTTGACCTAAGTCACACATTCATCATTATCATTTGAGAAAATGATTTAATTGAGGTAGACCACCTCATACCATTTAATAGTGCTACATATGATTTAAATCTCTAAGTAATTCATATAAGTGAGTTTGGCCAGGGGTCCAAACATCACATGAATTCATTTGACACAAAGTTTAAATGAAGTATAAGACTTCATATGAATTACTTAATAGTTTTGGACAATATCAACTAGTTAAACTAGCCATTTTCTCCATTAATTAAACTAGGGCATGATCATGCAAAGTGACCACACCATTTTATTGCATAATCAATCAGTGTAAGTCAAATGTGAGCTATTAGAGTTGGAATCAACTTAATATCTATTTTGGTTGATTTTTAATAATTGTTTGAATAGGGAAAAGTCCCTGCCTTCTTCTTTTTATCAAATTAATTCTACAACTAATCTGGTCATGGGACCAGCGGCATTGTGTAGATATTTTCATTAGCTTTCCAACAATATAAAATTCATTGAATTTGGTTAAGCCAATTTGAAACTATTTAATTTCAAATTTTGGGCAGTATTGAAATTCATTTGGAATTGATTAATTGAGATTTGAATTAAATAGGCCGGCGGGAAAGCTAACTGGGCCGAAAGGGTTTAAAACGGCCCAAGGCCAGCCCACCACGCGTCTGTGCCCGCGTGGGCTGCCTAACAGGAGGGCTCCACCCGTCAGCGAGTTTTAAAACCCGAAGCGGTATGGATCAACGTGAGGCGAAGGATTAGAAAGCAGATCGACGGCTCAGAGCCATCGTCTTCTCCGGCGAGATGCCGAGTGTCTGGCGGCGAGGGTAGGGGGTCGGAGAGCTTACGGCGGCTCCAGCGAGGGTTGGCAGTATGCTCGACGAAGTTGTGGACGACGGCGAGCCTCCTGGTAGTAGTGGCGTCGCCTGAGGTGGTCGGGATCGCCGGCGATTGCTGCAGAGCTTCCGCGGCGGTGAGCTTCCGATTGGCCTTGCTCCGGCGACGATTCGATGGGTGGAGTGGTGGTGGAGAGTCAAGGATGGGAGGAGAGGGTGATGGTGTGCCTGGATTGCTCAGGGGAGCTCGGTATTTATAGAGGCGAGTGAGGGTTGCGGGGCAGGGTGGTGGTCGACATGGGCGCGGCGATTCCGGCGAGTGGTCGAGCTAGGCGAGGGTGCGGTGGTGCTCTACACGTCCAGGCGAAGCTAATGGCGGTGACGGCGCGGTCGGGCGACGTCTGAATAGCTCGCATTGTTTCCATGTCTGGCGGCGGCGTTCACGGGATTTCCTTCTCCTTCTCCGGCGGCGGTGGTCCAGGGTCTGGTCGTGGGCATGTCTGGCGGCGTCGTGGTGTCACGGCGATGCTCAACGGCTAGCAAGCGGGGCCAGGGCGAGCGCGAGCGAGTGGGATGGCGCGTGTCCAGTGCATGTCCACGGCGTGCACACTCGCGACATGAGCGGCATCCTGGCGCGTTCTGGGCGCGCTGTCTCCGGCGAGCTCACGGCGTCTACGGCGACAAGGCCATTGCTAGGCGAGGTAGAAGGGTGAGGTGGAGCGGTTGGACACCAGGGCCAGAGGTGGAGAGTGAGGGGGAGAGGGGTGGCTCGACATGGCCGGCATGGCCATGTCATGCATGCTAGGGTTTGCCTCCCTAGGTTACTATGTGGTATTAAGTGAGAGAGGGGACAAGGGAACCATTTAGAGTAGGTTTGGGGTAGATTAGAGCTAGGTAGATCACTATTTCAAATAGTGTCAAATAGTTCCATAGATGCTATTTGCAAAATTTGTCCAAATTTGATTTAATTCAAATGGTTGCAAGTGTTGAATTGTGAGTGTCTCAAAGAGTTAGAAATGATCAGAGGTGGTGAGGTGTGGTGGTGGAATTTTTGAATTCAAAGAATTGCCAAAAATTGATAAGTGGGAGATTGTTACATATGTTAAAATGTTGCAACTTTGGTTGAGCATAGCTCTTGATCAAGAAAGAATTTGGCATGGTGATCTTTACAAAAAGTGTTCACCTTGATGTTGACTTGGATGTGGTGCAAAGAGTTAGCAAGGTTTGGTTTGAGAAAATTGAATTGCAATGGCTCAAAGTAGTGATCAGACTATAATTTGCAGTTTTGACCATTATCATATGTGAGCAAGTTTTGTATTTGAAAACCATTTGATTTGTGATTCTTTGATTCCAAAAGTTGTAATAAGTGTTTAGAAACATTATTCAACTAATGGTGAAGAACAAATTGGTCTAGGGTAAAAATTTATAAAAATGCCATAGAGCATATGTGAGGGTTTTTAGGGTTTTGCATTTATTTGATTTTCTTCCTCTTTTTGATCTATTTGGTTTGTGATCTTCTCATGATCACTTTAGGGTTTTAGGGTTTATCTTATACACATAATAACACTCATCATGGCATATCAATCAAATGCACAAGTCCTATGCAGGGCACTATATGCAATTTAAAAAGTTTTTGTTGGTTTGAAATTTTGCTCTATGGAATTCTTCTAACTTTCTTTTATTGAAATTTGGGATGTTACATATCTCCAGACGCAATGAAACGCCTATGAATTATACTCATGTTATTGAACCATTCGATTGTTGGGGATTTGACTTCATGGGACCTTTCCCCTCTTCAGAAGGTAACACTCATATACTTGTTGCTGTTGATTATGTTACTAAATGGGTGGAAGCCATACCCACAAAAAGTGCTGATGGTGAGACCTCTTTAAGAATGCTTTTAGATATTATTTTTCCTAGATTTGGAGTTCCTAGATATCTTATGACTGATGGAGGTTCTCATTTTATTCATGGTGGTTTTCGAAAAACTCTTGCTAAATATGGTATTAATCATAGAATTGCTAGCTTATCATCCTCAAACTAGTAGGCAAGTAGAATTATCAAATAGAGAGATTAAATATATGTTGCAAAAGACTGTTAATAAATCTAGAAAGAATTGGGCTAGTAAATTGAAGGAAGCGCTATGGGCTTATAGAACTGCTTATAAAAATCCCATGGGTATGTCACCTTATAAAATGGTTTATGGAAAAGCTTGTCATTTACCTTTAGAACTAGAGCACAAAGCTTATTGGGCTGTAAGAGAACTAATAAAGATCCTAAACTTGCCGGTAAGAAGAGATTGCTACAATTGAGTTCTTTAGATGAATGGAGAAGTGAAGCTTATGAAAATGCTAAACTCTTTAAAGAGAAAGTTAAGAAATGGCATGATAGAATAATTATCAAAAGAGAATTTAATGTTGGAGATAAAGTCCTATTGTATCGGTCTCGTCTCAGATTTTTGCAGGAAAATTACTCTCAAAATGGGAAGGACCATATGTCATTGTGGAGGTGTATCGTTCAGGAGGAATTAAAATTAGTTCTCTGCAAGACGATGCCACACAAGTGGTGAATGGACAAAGACTCAAGCATTATATCTCTGGAGATTCTTATAATGAAGATGTTGATGTTATTCGAGTGGTGACACCGGAAGCTTTCATCAAAGGTCAAATTGACAGTCCGGCAGAGTTCGACTTTGAATAGGTAACAGTATTGGTAATAAAAAGTCCGCGTTTAACTTTCCGAACAATGTTTTTGCTGTTTTGGAAAATATGAAAAATTACGAGATCGAAACGGAGTGGAGGAGACGCACAAAGGGCGTGCCCCCATAGGCCGGCGCGGGCCCCAGCCTGGCCGCGCCGCCCTATGAGGAGGCCTCCTCGCTGATCCTTTCCGACTCTGGTTCGACCTGCTATTTTTCTTTTGTCGTAAAAATTTCTTCTATATAACCCCCCGGACCCCTGGAGGTCCGTATATCGTTTTCTCGACGTGTTTTGTTTCGAGCTGTTTTCTGCCAGGACCTGTCTTTGATCTAGAAGCACCATGGTCTCCAACAACAAGGGCAAGGGGCTTTCGGATGAAGATATTCAAGATCCCGAGTGGAAAGAGGTGGACGAGAGTGGCAAGGAAGAAGATGAAGAAGAAGTGGAGGAAGACTCGCGTGCATACCCGTGTGCCACCGTCGCAAGCATCGAGGTGGTGGAAAACCCTTTCAGTACCAAGAAGAGCGCAAGAATTCGCACCGGAGGAAAGGTTCCACGTCACTACCTAGCTCCAAAGACATCTCCTCTAGGCACCTACAACCCCTTCCGCAATCTAATTTACAATAGTCAAATTGAAAGGGTTCCCAAGGCAGTATTGCCTAGCAATTGGGACATAGATCGTTCTAACACTGCAGGAATGATGAAGCCTAAAGCTGAGGAGTGGGGAAACAACTCTAAGAGTTGGGATTCGTCATCGGACATACTTCTTAACTGCGTCGAGCACAATTCGGAGATGATCCGCAACCTCATGTACAAGATTGATGAGCTTCAGGAGCTTGTTGAGAAGCTTGTCAAGAATTCATCACCACCACCGCCGAAGGAGTAATTCATCATCGGTATTGGCATCCCCTTAGTTTGTTCCAAGCTTGGGGGAGTGCCGCGGTATCACATCATCACTATCTTTTACCTTTTTTATTATCAAGTAGTGTCATATCATGAGTAGGGAAGTTATCATATAAGATGGGTTGCAGTGTGGAAGTATCTCTCCTTTAGTTGGTTGTCTATGTATCCCTTGGTGTGAGTTATCGTTATGGAATATTAATGAGAAGTCTTATCATTAACATATTGCACATCTTATTGTAGTTTGCAATCTCTGTTATATGGTTGATCTTGTTATTAGTATTGGGATCACTTTGGGAGCATTGAATAAATCTATTTGGTTTTGGCAAACTTAGCATTGGTCAATAGCAACAATACATTGAGGTTTAAGTAGAAAAGAGAAATACATGTAGTTGTTTCATTGTCTTTCTTTCTTGTTAGCTCTTAGCTTATTATTCTGAAGTTAAAATTGTTTGCGCTTACAAGGAAGATGCATGATTGTTTCTATCACATGTATATTTGTTTGTTTTCCTCAACTCTCATGCTTGCTAATCAACCTTGCTAGCCAAAAACCTGTACTGAGAGGGAATGCTTCTCGTGCATCCAAACCTTAACCCAAACCTATGCCATCAGTGTCCACCATACCTACCTACTACATGGTATTTTCTGCCATTCCAAGTAAATACTTCGTGTGCTACCTTTAAACAATTCAAAATTTATCATCTCTTATTTGTGTCAATATTTTATAGCTCATGAGGAAGTATGTGGTGTTTTATCTTTCAATCTTGCTGGGCAACTTTCACCAATGGACTAGTGGCTTTATCCACTTATCCAATAATTTTGCATAAAGAGCTGGCAATGGGGTGCCCAGCCCCAATTAATTAATCTTCATAATTTTACAAATAGACACTCCTCCATGGTATGTGATTGTTGGATGGCACCTGAGGATTTGGTTAGCCATGGCTTGAGAAAGCAAATGTGGGGAGGAGTGTCATCTAAATAAAACTAAAATAAAAAGACACACCTCCATGGTATGAGAATGATTGGAAGGCACCCGAGGATTCGATTAGCCATGGTTTGTGAAATCAAAGGTTGGAAGGAGTGTCAGCCAAAAATAAATTTTATGGGAGCCGCTCTTCGAGAGTTTGTTTGGCAAGGGGGTTAGAGTACCCACTACCATTCGTTGACAACAACAAACACCTCTCAAAATTTAACTTTTATGCTCTCTATATGATTTCAAAACTGAAAAAGCTCTAGCACATGATTTTATCCCTGCTTCCCTCTGCGAAGGGCCTATCTTTTACTTTATGTTCAGTCAGTAAACCTATTTGCCTCCATCTTAAGCAAGCATTTGAGTTGTTGTGATCAAACTATTTATATTGTGATCTACTTAATCATGCCTTTTACTCTTCCTTGTTTAGTACAAGTTTTATCTGAATGAATATAGCTTCGAAAGTTATCAATGATTATGAAGAGATTATTATGATTGAGTATGCAAGTTGTGCCATATAAGCTTTAACATAAGAGCGCTGCTCGATAGATAAGTACAATCTGTTAATTGTTCTCTGACCAAGAACGAAGTTTGCCATCACCAATTATGATTTCTTATGCACCTTTATTTGTGATTACCTTCTACTTGTTTCAAGTTGAATTATATGAGGAAGTTGTTCACTAGAATGTCTTGTGTGAATTAATATGATGCTTCTTGTCCGTATTTGGTTTATCGACTCTTCACTCCATAAACATGTCGTCCTGTTTACCGAGTTCAGTTTCGCTTGGGGACAAGCGAAGTCTAAGCTTGGGGGAGTTGATACGTCCATTTTGCATCACTATTTTATATCATAATTTATTGTTATTCATTGATATATTTCGTATTTAGAGGTGATACTTATGTTGTTTCATCTATTTTGCATGTTTCATGATTGTTGGAGAATCGCGCACCGGAGTCAGGATTCTGCTGGAAAAAGCGCCGTCAGAATGCAATATTTCGGAAGATCAACAATTGACGGAAATTATACTAAAAATCATATTTTTCCAGAAGACGAAGAGAGCCAAAAGGAGGAGCCGAGGAGGGCCACCATGGCCCCCCCATAGGCCGGCGCGGGCCCAGGCCTGGCCGCGCCGCCATGTGGGGAGGGGGCCCACATCCCCCTCTGGCCTCCTCTCCTTCACGTACTTCTTCGTCCCGAAAAACTAAGCTCCAGAAGATAGTCGCGAAGAGTCACAGCCGCCTCTGCGGGGCGGAAAACACCAGAGAGAAAAGAGCTCTCCGGCAGGCTGAAATCTGCCGGGGAAATTCCCTCCCGGAGGGGGAAATCGACGCCATCGTCACCGCCATCGAGCTGGACATCATTGGGATCATCGTTACCATCATCTCCATCATCATCACCGCCATCTCCACCGCTGCACATCATCACCGCTGTAACAATTAGGGTTGGATTTTGATTGTTTGATAGGGGAAACTCTCCCGGTATTGATTTCTACTTGTTATTGATGCTATTGAGTGAAACCATTGAACCAAGGTTTATGTTTAGATTATTATTCATCATCATATCACCTCTGATCATGTTCCATATGATGTTTCGTGAGTAGTTCGTTTAGTTCTTGAGGACATGGGTGAAGTCTAAATGTTAGTAGTGAATTATGGTTGAGTAATATTCAATGTTATGATATTTAAGTTGTGGTGTTATTCTTCTAGTGGTGTCATGTGAACGTCGACTACATGATACTTCACCTTTATGGGCCTAGGGGAATACATCTTGTACTCGTTTGCCAATTGTGGGGTTGCCGGAGTGACAGAAACCTAAACCCCCGTTGGTATATCGATGCAGGAGGGATAGCAGGATCTCAGAGGTTAAGGCTGTGGTTAGATTTATCTTAATTACTTTCTTGTAGTTGCGGGTGCTTGCAAGGGGTATAATCACAAGTATGTATTAGTCCTAGGAAGGGCGGTGCATTAGCATAGGTTCACCCACACAACACTTATCAAAACAATGAAGATTAATCAGCTATATGAAGCGAAAGCATTAGACTAAATTCCCGTGTGTCCTCAAGAACGTTTGGTCATTATAAGTAAACAAACCGGCTTGTCCTTTGTGCTAAAAAGGATTGGGCCACTCGCTGCAATTATTACTCTCGCATTTTACTTACTCGTACTTTATTCATCTGCTATATCAAAACCCCCTGAATACTTGTCTGTGAGCATTTACAGTGAATCCTTCATCGAAACTGCTTGTCAACACCTTCTGCTCCTCGTTGGGTTCGACACTCTTACTTATCAAAAATACTACGATACACCCCCTATACTTGTGGGTCATCACTCGTCGTCGACGACGAAGAGCGTGAGCCGTCCGATCGTCGTCTAATCCTACGTCCCACGTTTGAGCTTACCGTTTCGCTATTTAAGTGACACTGACGGGTGGAGCCCCTTTTCAGGAGGCCTGCTCGTGCGAGACGCGCAGTGGGCCGGCCTGCCTCATCTTCTCCCCTGGCCAAACTAGCTTTCCCGCGCGAGCCCAAATTTCAAATTTTGTTTTAATCCATTTCAGTTTGATTTCAATACAGAAGTCAAATTCAAATTTAAATTTAGAAAGATCTACAGAGCCAAATTTCATGAATTTGGTATTGTTGGAAATCTTATGAAAAGCTCTAACTTACCGCACTAGTTCCAACCCTAGATCTGTTGTAGAAGTAATGTAGCAAAAAAGAACAAGTCAGTACCTTTTTCAAATTCAAATAATTATAAAAAATCAACGATAAGTGATTTTGAGTTGATTCTAACTCTCATAAATCACATTTCACATACTCTACATGGATATGTAAAAACATAACATAGTTGTTTGCATGATCATGGGCTAGAGAAAAATAGTGGCTAGGTGGCCATTTCTAGTCCATTTAAATCACCCAAAATTAATTGTTAAATAGTATGAGAGGTTTCCTCTCATTTAAATCTTTATCTCAAGTGATTCAATATGAGGAAATGATCTTAGCTATAGCACCTCATGCTTGATTACTTGGAGATATTAGATTATTACATAGTAGTATTTAAATTGCATGCGGTATAGTACCTCATTTAAATCTTTTTTTTCTCAAATAATAAAGCTAAAGTGTTTACCTAGGTCAACATAACCCCACACTTATGATTTGAGGAAATTAAATCTTAAAAAGATTCAATGAGAGGAAATTATTTTCTCTTACAAGTTTCCTTAAAAATAAAGCCAAACCCCTTGTAATTAAGGTTGTGATGATATGATGGTTGTGTGATCCATTTGTGTGTTAAGTTTAGCACTTAAGCCTTGTGTGGTGATTGTATACCTCGTATCCGTTTATAGACGCTAGTACCGAGGACTACTAGGAGGAGGAGGTCTTCTACCAAGAAGAAGAAGACAGCTTTGATGACTGTACCAATCAAGGCAAGCTATACTCTTGCAAGTTACCCAAGTGCAAGCTCTACTTGAGCAAGGCACCAATACATACTACTTTGTGTTTTACTTTCCAAGTCCCAGTTTTCATCTTACAAAGCTTTTACTTTGATTATCAAAGTTTACCGTTATAGTTAACTTAAGTCTAGATATGGAGTAGTACAAGAACATCAAGGTTAGCCTAGAGAGCTACAAACTAGTTAGCACCCCTCATGACTAGTTGCTAGTGCTAAAACTAAAATTGATTACTCTAGATGCGAACATGTGAATCTTTGATTTTGAAAACCTTGGAATGATGAGTCATTCTATGGAAAGAATTTTGAAGGAAAAGGTGACTTGAATGACTTGGTGATTTTGATAAAAACTGATGATTGGGTTCGGATGCGATACCATTCCAATTCTTGAGTACCCCCACAATACCTGATTATGGGTAAGGCTTTAGCTGGAAATTTATATGTCTTAGTATGGGTTCCCTCTGAACAAGCGTCATAGAGGTTATGCCGAGGCTGCCTCTGTTAAAACTGAAATGACGTGAAAAGAGTTGAATGTTCTACCCAAGCCCTGTGCAGTTCCCGGGATAGCGGATTCTTATCACCGGAAGGCCAAACTCATGGGGGAGGTGCCTATACTAGGATGTGTAAGTGAAAGGTTAAGGGTTGATGATCCGCATACTGAGTTATGATTATTCAGGGTTATCCCTGACGGATGTAATCAAATGTTGTGGCACAAGTGTGCAACCTCTGCAGAGTGTAAACCTATTCGAATAGCCGTGTCTACGATTATGGACGGTTGGATGGCCATACTGTTTCGTTGTCAGATGATTTCTAAAAATTAAAGATGGTTTGGAAGGTGAATTTGACTTGATCACAACAGAGTTATGGGAATGACCCTAATGTTCCCACTTGAGTTAAGTTAGGCAAATAAAGAGTCTTTTACTGTTAAATTGCTTATGAAATAAAATTGGCTTTATGCAAATAAACTTAGAGCTTAGAACCCCCTCAACATAATAGATAGTGCTTACATTAGTATTAGTTTGCGAGTACTTTAAAGTACTCATGGTTGTGTCCCTGGCTATTCAAATGGCCACACTATGAAGGACAGCGGGACGTCTACGATAACTAGGATCATCTTCTAACGTCAAGCGTTGCCTGTGGACTAGAGGGACTACTACTACTTCGCTTCCGCTATGTGTGTGTTTGTTGATCATTAGATCAACTATTATTGTAACACTACAAGGAAAAGCCTTATTGCCGGCGCACCAAAAACGGCTATTGCCGGCGCACCAGAGCCCTCCGGTGCGAACAGGCCGGTGGTAATGAGTTACTGCCGGCGCACCAGCAGGTGCGCCAGCAGTAACATGAATTATCCCCGGCGAACCAGGCCAGGTGCGCCGGCGGTATGATTTTTCAATTTTTTTAAAAAAGGCCGATCTAGATCTAGATCTAGCTCGGGTTCGTCCTCGAAAACCATGAAAGTGGCATGTCGTTGTTGCGCCGAGGTAGGAGTAGGTGTAGGAGGCCGGAGTTGGAGGTGGAGGAGGAGGTGACCGGAGGTGGAGGAGGAGGAGGAGGATGTCACCGGAGGGTGGATGTCACCGGAGTAGGAGGAGGAGGTGGAGGAGGAGGAGGCCCGAGGTGTAGTATGAGGAGGAGGAGGAGGAGGAGGAGTATGTCACCGGAGGGAGGATGTCACCGGAGTAGGAGGAGGAGGATGTCACCGGCGGAGGAGGCCTGAGGTTGAAGTAGCCGGAGGAGGCCCGAGGTTGAGGTCGCCGAAGGAGGTCGTCGTCGTCATCGTCGGAGGAGAAGGAGTAGGAGGAGCCCGTAAGGGAGGAGAAGAGGAGGAGGAGGAGGAGGAGGAGAGGAGGAGGAGGAGAAGTGGAAGAGGAGGAGGCTAGTCTGCGCCTATATAGTAGAGGTTACTGCCGGCGCACGTAGTATGGTGGTGCGCCGGGGGTACTTTTTAATTTTTTTTCATCCAAATCTAAAACCTCAAAAAACTCTATTTTCCTTTTCGAATTTTGTCGTATGCAACTAGAAAATCCGTTTTACCGAAAGATGACGCCATTTTGCATAATATATCGAAATTCATTTTTTACAATTTTGATGAAAGCTAGATTACATAATACATGGGCAGTTCAAAGGATTATATTTTTTGAATTTTTTATCATTTTCTTTTATTTTTTTCAAAACTGAAAAGGCGGTCCACGGGGGGGGGGGGGGTGTAGAGGGAAAATTATGGCTGCCCTTACCGCCGGCGCACCATTATGCTCCAGCGCCGGCAATAAGAAACTTAACACCGGCGCGCCAACATGGTGGTGCGCCGGCAGTAAGGGGCTCGATTGTTCCGGTCTGGTCTGGTCCTCTTTGAAATTTATCGCCGGTGCATCTTTTTTGCTTGTGCGCCGGCAGTAAGCCTCCATCGCCGGCGCGGCGACATATTGGTGCGCCGGCACTATTTGCCACCGGCGCATGGGTTTGCTGGTGCGCCGGTAGGCCTATTTCCATCTATAGGCCTTTTCCTAGTAGTGTAAGTGTGGATCATGTGATCTATTGTTGTAAAACGACTATGGTTTGTAATGAATGATGACTCTATGATATCAACTGTTATGTCTCGCAAAAACAATCTTCCTGGGATTGCGATGTATGGCATAATAGGCATCTGGACGTAAAAATCCAGGTGTTGACAGACACGAAGTGTAGACAAAACATATAGCAATTGGTGTAAAACAAGCATGGAACATCAAAAATTATAGATACGTTTGCAACGTATCAACATCACCAAGCTTAACTCCTCCTCGTCCTCGAGTAGGTAAGTGATAACAAAAATAACTTTTGAGGTGACATGCATCCAACACAATCTTGATCAAGTTATTGTAAAAGAATTCTGAGCTGGGATCAAAGTACTCTAAACATAGACATGATAGATATAATTCTAACAAAGAACTTAGCAAGTATGTTATAACATGAAGAGTAACTCAAACAAAGGTTCATGAATAATTGTGCATTGAAAGCAAATTTTTATTTACGAGCATAGATAAAACATAGCAAAGTGGTACTCAACATGTCCTTTATGAAGTAGCAAAATATAAATGCTAGGACACCTTTAAAGTTCAAAGGGTGATTACATACAAGTAATTTCAGAACAAGCAATAGCGTAATCATGAATCAATGATTAATAATTTTGGGACTATGCACATTATACTAAGAATGAAAACTATGCTCTCTTAATTGGTGCATAAAGCAAGAAGATGAAGACTCAGCGTAAAAGTAAAAGAAAGGTCATTTGTAGAAGGAAGCAAAATTAACAAGTTTTATAAAGCTTCCAAAAAGTATGGTACTCATTAGCTTTGAGCTCTCATTACCCCTATCATAGGCATCTTGAATGGTTAAAGTTAATTTGAGGGCAAATATGAGCTATATGCTTGACAAATCACAAGTTGAAAATCTCATGCCCCTTGAATACGAGTACCTAAACCTCATGCTACTCAACTTAGATCCCAAATAAGTTCTTGTCATTGTAAGTATACATGTATCATTGAGAACCGCCAATATGTACCTCTTTCCCGATGATATGGAAGTACTCTTGTAGGAGCAATCCCATGCCAAAATGACAATACAAACAGACAATGAGCATCTTGATGACCCACAAGTATAGGGGATTGCAACAGTCTCCGAGCAAAGTAAAACCCAAATTTATCGATTTAACACAAGGGGAGCGAAGGAATATTTATAAGCTTTAACAAATGACTTGTCAATTCACCTGCCCCTGAAAATAGACTTGCTCGCAACAATTTATCACTAGTAACAGTTTTATAGCAGTGGTAGTAGTGAAGTAACAGCAGTAGCGAAATGAAAACAACAGTAGCGATGATTGCAGTAGACAACAGAATTAAAATACTCTAGGCACGGGGATGGATGAACGGGCGTTGCATGAATGACAGAGTCCATATAATAGCAATACATATGCATTGCAAGTAATAATGATATAAGTATCCTAGCATAATATAACCATAGGCGTGTGTTCCTATTTAGTCGTGCGTGCTCGCCATGAGAAACTTGCACGACATCTTTTGCCCTACCAACCCGTTGCAGCGGGGCCTCAAGGGAAACTATTGGTAATTAAGGTACTCCTTTTAACAGAGTACCAGAGAAAAGCATTAACACTCCATGAACACATGTAATCCTCACATCATAGCCATCCCCGCCATTTATCCCAATTTCTGTCACTTTGGGGCCTCGGGTTCCAGACAACAATATGTGTATACAACTTGCAGATATGATCAAAAACAATAATTATCATCATGATTCAATAACATGTTCAGATCTGAGATCATGGCACTCAGGCCCAAAGTGACAAGCATTAAGCATAACAAGTTGCAAGAATGTAAAAAATACTAACAACGGATACTAGGCACTATGCCCATAACAATCGTATAGCTATTACATGACCAATCTCATCCAATCCCTACCATCCCCCTACAGCCTACAGCGGGGAATTACTCACACATGGATGGGGGAATCATGGATGGTTGCTGGAGAGGCATCAGTGATGGCGATGGCGATGATCTCCTCCAAATCACCGTCCCGAAAGGGTGCCAGAACGGAGTTTCTGGTCCCTGATACGTCCAAAACGTATCTACTTTCCCGAACACTTTTTCTATTGTTTTGCCTCTAATTTGTGTATTTTGGATACAACTAACACGGACTAACGCTGTTTTCAGCAGAATTGCTCTGGTGTCTCGTTTTTGTGCAGAAATTCAACTTGCAGGAAAATCCCCGGAATTTATGTCGAAGGGCCTATTTTTCCAGAAGAATCACGGAGCCAGAAGGGCAGACCAGGGGGAGGCCCAGGCCCCCCGGACAACAGGCCGGCGCGGCCTGGAGGGGGGGCGCGCCGCCCTAGCGTGTGGCCCCCTCGGCCGGCCTCTGACGCCCCCCTCTGGACTACTTAAGGGTTTCGACCTAAAAACGCGAGACGAGAAGTCGAAGTCGCCAAAAAACCCTCCAGAACGCCGCCACATCGTGAAACTCCGTCTCGGGACCAGAAACTCCGTTCTGGCACTCCGCCGGGACGGAGAATTGGAGGAGATCATCGCCATCATCACCACCGACGCCTCTCCATCGACCAGCAATGTTTCCCCCATCCATGTGTGAGTAATTCCCCCGCTGTAGGCTGAAGGGGATGGTAGGGATTGGATGAGATTGGTCATGTAATAGCATAAGATTGTTAGGGCATAGTGCCTAGTGTCCGTAATTGGTACTTTGATGATATTGTTGCAACTTGTTATGCTTAATGCTTGTCACTAGGGCCCGAGTGCCATGATCTCAGATCTGAACATGTTATTGTTTCATGATGATATGCATTGTTTTACGATCTTACCTGCAAGTTGTATAGACATGTCGCTGTCCGGAACCCGAGGCCCCAAAGTGACAGAAATTGGGACAACCGGAGGGGAAGGCAGTGATGTGAGGATCACATGTGTTCACGGAGTGTTAATGCTTTGCTCCGGTACTCTATTAAAAGGAGTACCTTAATTTCCAGTAGATTCCCTAGAGGCCCGGCTGCCACCGGCTGGTAGGACAAAAGATGTTGTGCAAGTTTCTCATTGCGAGCACGTACGACTAAATATGGAACACATGCCTATGGATTGTTTAGTACTTGGACACCGTTTTATTACTATCTGCAAATGCCCTGCTTTGATTGTTACATGAGTTTCTCCCATCCATGCAACGCCCGTCATCCATCCATGTGCCTACAGTATTTTAATCCTGCTATTTACTGTAATCACTACTGCTGTCTTTATTTCACTGCTACTGAAATCTCACTACTGCTACTGCTATAAAACTGTTACTACTGATAAACTCTTGCGAGCAAGTCTGTTTCCAGGTGCAGCTGAATTGACAACTCCGCTGTTAAGGCTTTCAAGTATTCTTTGTCTCCCCTTGTGTCGAATCAATAAATTGGGTTTTACTTCCCGCGAAGACTGTTGCGATCCCCTATACTTGTGGGTCATCAGTCCCCGGATTGGATTTCTGGTGGCGGCGGAGCAGCGGAACTCTTTCTGGAAAAACGTCGACCCCCCTCCCGGTATTTTTAGGTCAGAAGGCATATATAGTGCGAAGGAGAGGTCGAGGGGGTGGCCGAGGCGGCCAGACCACCCTAGGTGCGGCCAAGGCCTGGCCCGCGCCTAGGGTAGGTGTGGGCCCCTCGTGGCCCCCCTCCGTCTCGTCTTCTGGCTCCGTGAGTCTTCGGGTGAAATATGAATTTTGCGATATTTTTCCGGGCATTTTCCTGAAAGTTGGATTTCTGCAAAAAATGAGACACCAGAGAAATTCTGCTAAAACAGCATTAGTCTGCGTTAGTTGTATTCAAAACACACAAGATAGAGGGCAAACAACAGCGAAAGTGTTCAGGAAAGTAGATACGTTTTGGACGTATCAAATCCCCCCAAGCTTAGCTTATTGTTTGTCCTCAAGCAATTCAGAAACTTTCACGAACCTATTTGTTTCATATGATGTATATATTCTCATTACATGATCATATGCTTAGGAAATTCATAATAAGAACCATGCAACTAAGGATACTCAATAGTTATGCAAGCTTATGAAAAGATACCAACACAATAATAAGCAACATGAAACATAAACATATGCAGGATTGTAATGTTCATAATATGATATGATAAAGTGGTATCTCGCTTGCCCTATTTGTGGAGCAAAACATAAATGTCGGGGCACCTCTGAAGTTCAAGAAGACTAGAAGTAAAAATATCGGAAGATTCAAGCATCACAGTTATACCACAATTAATCTTATTCCTGGACAAGCACATTAAACTAAGAATGACATCTATGCTTTCAAGAAAGTGCTCGAAGAACGGATGGTGACTCAACATAAAAGTAAAAGATTGACCCCGCGCAGAGGGAAGTAAGACTGCTCATGTGCTAGAGCTTTTTCATTTCAAATGCAATAGGAGTGTTCAAAATACATATTTTGAGAAGTGCAACTCATGTCAACAGTAGTGATAAATAATATGGCTCATGCATAAAACTTCCTATAAGTTTACTTGCCTCATGCATAATATACTAATACTGCTCACACCTTGTCCTAATTAGCTTGGACTTCCATGGATTTTCATCACATACATATGTTTCAAACAAGTGTCACAATGGGGTACCTCCTTTCCTCCTGTACAAAGGTCCTAGGAGATGAATCTCATTTGATTTTTCAATTTTGATGAATCTCAACTTTTTGGACATCCATACCGGGAAAACAAGAACAACAAACATTTGGACTTTTGTCCAGCTGAAACTTCCACCATGTGAACATGGCTTTAGTTGGCGGCCCAATGTTCCTCTCTAACCATAGGCATACTCCAATCTTTTCAACTCATGGTAAATCTCCCTTATTTCAAACAAGATGAGCATGCATAGTAATTCACACGATATTCAACAAGGGCATATTGATGGTGTTCCCCATGACAACATGGTTATCACACAACAAACAACTTATAAGAACTAAAAATTCATAAGTAGCATAATCCTTAACACAATAGTTTTTTAGACTACTTTCCCATGAGCTATCTATACCTAATAATAAAAAAATAAAGCTTCTTGTTCGTCCGTTTTTTATTGCGCTAAAAGTTGTAAAAAATTACCCACCAATGCCACCCTTAAGTCATGTACCCGTTCGTTTAATTTTTTGTCCGTCGGTTAGTAGGCCCCACTATTTTCCCCACCCCAAATGAACCCACCGTGTTAAGAAAGGGGAAGAACGCGAGCAGTAGCTGCATCAGGCGATGATTGACGCGGACGCGAGCGACGGGCGGCCGGAGGGATGGAGGCGGACATGCTCGTGCCCAGCGGTTTTCCCCATGGCAGCGAGCGGGCACGCAGCGCCATGGCCGGCTCTTCGCCGCTATGTTCGTCCATTATTTACGGAACTGCTAAGCAACAGCTAGCTGATTTCCAATTGGTTTACAGTCATTTTTTGGACCGTACCTTCGTCTTTGAGATTCGGGCGCCAGGCCTCCCACGTGTCCATGTTTTTCCCGGATTTTTTCTTCTAGCGAAGGATCCGAACCCGCCTGGGAGACCCGTTAGCTGTGTCATTTTGAAATTAATTTTTGGTTTTTGGCTGCGTGCGTTTCTTTTCCGGTTAGTTTCTTTTTGGTGCTGGTCGAGATAGGAGAGTGGTCTGGGGTCGGAGACAGGGCGGCGCCTCCCGTCGCCATCCATCCTCCTCCCGTCTCCAGCCATCTTCGCCGGATGTCCAGGGACGGCGGAGGCAGGTCGAGAAGCAGGGACGACGGAGGCAGGAGGTTTTGCCGGCGGAGGTATGTTTTCTCGTGCCCCGCTCCGTGTTCCAGTTCACGTTTTCCTGCGGGATTTCGGATGAGGTCCGCGACTGCGAGAAATCTAGGGAGAAGGTTGTGGGACACAGCGGGGAGAAGGATGAGAGCCGCGTCCCTGAACAGATTAGGGGAGAAGGACGCGAGCCGGGCCGAGAGATTGTTAGGGAGAAGGATGGCAGCCGCGATTTGTTTGATTTCTGCTTAGACTAGAGAAATTGATGGGCGATTTGTGTGATTTAGTCTGTTGTTATCTTCTGCGAGCCCCCGCTAGAGTTTTCGTCTGTGATTTGTAGAGCGAATTTTATAGGGACTGTCTAATTTACAGTCAGCTGTTTTTCAATTCATTTACACTCGTTTTTTTTTGGCCAATAACGTGTGGCCACGTCATTTGTCCCATTTCTGTTTCATTCAAAAGCGACTCCACAAAAACAGTTGTTTTCCCACTCGTTTTCTCTTTCAGTCCTCAAGCTACCCACGTGTGGCCTAACATGAGCTTCACATTTGGGCCGAAGCCTCATTCTCTGGTGGGCTCTGTTTCGTGTGTGCAGCCCAACTACATAAAGCTCCCAACAACCCCCTCCTCCAAACCTCCACCGTACCCAGATTCACACCTTCTTCCTCTCCAAGAAAGACTGAGAAAAGAGATCACGTTCATTGGAGAAGCAGAGGAGAAAGACCAAAAGAAAACTAGATCTAGATTGAGAAGAAGAGGCATGGAGGAAGAGGAAGAAGAACAAAGAAATAGAAACTCAGGCTTGGATTCTGATCTTACCAGGCCCTTGCAACCAACATCTGTCCAGGTCAGTTCACTTCCGAAAAACCAATCTTGCCCATGAGTTCCAGTATCTGATTGTACTTGGCCATGCACGGAGTCGTACTTGAACATGTAGGTCTACGCATCACAGAATACACAATTAAGAGTTGGCAAACAGGCTTAGAGCAGAGATAATCGCTCATCCTGCAAATACTCATGCTTTACTGACAAACTGATATTTTGCAGAAACCAGCAGACAATACTACTCTGTTTCCAAGATATGTTATCATAGAAAGAAAGAAAAAACTCTAGCACTTGTTTGCATGCCTGCATGGCATACTACAGGAAATTACAAAATCTTTGCAAAATACAAACGACTAAACTCTAATCACAGTACTGAAGTTACATTATCTCCGATAGGATGTCTTTTTGGATTGCATAATGCCACAACACATACATGGACAAACGTACAAAAAGGATTAAATCACTTGCATGATATCTAGGTAGGAATAGTAGAGCATGATGTTATTACAAATAAATAAGAAGATATCAGGTACCTTGCACCCTCTTCTTTTGGATACCCGTAGGATCTTCTGGAAAAATACCAAATAATTAGCATCTGAAACAATGACGAAAGTACCAAACCTTGAGTTTTAAAGTGTAAACACAAAACAGTAGAGATTTACAGAATAACAAAAGAGACATATTTACATAATAACAAAAGAGATATCAGAAGAAAAATAGGTCGATACGGACAAATCAATAAACATGAAGTTTTAATATAATGAATAATCATGCCTTTTTGACTAACAAATATATTTTATTGTACTGAAAATTAATTATATTATTTTGCAGGTTCAGAATGATGACTTCCAGAATACCAAAGCTGGAATGTTCAATGGATATAGTGATGAGCACGTGCCTTTACAGGTAACACAACAAACTAAACAAAAAATAAAAGTTCAAAAGCTCTAACTTGAAAGAAGAAAACTAATATTTTCAAAATAATTGTAAACAAAAGTTGCAGGGTGATTTCACCTTTACGGGGCTCCTCCAAGGCAAATTTTACATAATCTACACCCCCTGCAGTAGCACTGGTGCATATACAGAAAAATTCAGAAACACGGGCCTGAGAACTTCCCAATCCTTTTCTACAGAAAAAGATGTGAGATGCATGAATGTGAAAATTTTACTGTCTGGATATAAAAAAGAAAAGAACCTAACAAAATATTCTTGCTTTTTTCAGAAAGACACATACTCAGATACCATGTTTAATGACGATCCATGGGGCAAAAACATATTTGAGGACATGGACTTTGATGAGGTAAAACTTTTCAGAAACAACCATACATCTGTTTCACCGATCTATATATGCACCGGTTATGAATGACAAAGAGTAATAGTTTAGACTAAAACTGAAAACTTAGAATCAAAATGAAGTGAACAAGTACTAAGTGATGACTAACAATGAATACATCCCCTGTTATGAATGACAAAGAGTAATAGTTCAGACTGAAGAATGAAGAGAAATGAACTCCAGGGATAACAAAAGAAATATTGAAGACTAATGTAAAAGGAGTTCAAGACTGACGAAAAGAAATTCGAGAAAATGACAAATCAACGGATTGAAGACTGAAGAAAAATGAATTCCAGGGAATGACAAAATAAATAAGAATGACAAAAATGAATTCCAGGGAAGGACAAAAGAAATATTGAAGAATGAAGAAAAATGAATTCCAGGGAATGACAAAAGGATAAAATGTTCTATATTACTATAAGAGACTAAAAATTGAATGACAAAAACGAATTCGATAACTGAAACTTAAAACTGAAGACAAAATAACTAAGAATGACAAAGAGACCGACAAAAGAGAATGACAATAATTAAACAGTGAATTAAAATCTATCAATGATATAACTGAGAAGTGAAATACTAATTAACAATGACTGAGAAAAGGGTATGACCGTACCCCTGCCTCATAGAGTCTCTGATAATGTAGAAGAGCATTATGAGTCAAGTTCTTGTCCAGAATACCAAACCACTACTGTGGGAAATGATGTCAACATAGTAGAATAGAAAAAATACTACTCCAATCTGTTAGTACAATAGTTACAGAATATGAACTATGCAACATATATGTGATACCAAAATCAGTAAACATTTCGAAAAAGCCTGCTTTACAAGGAAAGACTATAACAACCAGGAGTTTAGATTCTATGGCTATGGTTCAACTAACACGTAATTTCTCAAAATTATATCATAATTGCAAACTAACAACCGCTATCCATGCATTTACATAATGAATTCCTACCAGATATCATCATCATCTATAAGTACTGATGAAACTGCAAATTTACAGCTATAGAAGCCACAACAGCACTGTCAAAACTAACTCATGTAAATCCTCATCTACTGCTCAGGCTTCACTTATCAGGCTCTCACTGAGAATAGAAATCTGTCACTAGTCTCAAATCTGCTTCATTTTCACCAAGGAAGTAAAGCTTGATTGCATACTAAATCCTTATGTTCAGGATGTCATTGTCGGAAAAATACATGCGCAGGTCAAGGAATGGCTTCCAAATCTCCATATATTTCATTGCAAAAATACCACAGTCATGCCTGTTAATGGCAAAAAACACGACGAGGACGTTAAAGATAATAAATACAGTAACATAATTAGAGAGATAACTTATAGAATTTAGGCTAAACATTAAACTACTGAGACACTAACAAATTTAAGTAAAGAATCTTACGGCGTCTGTTGCTTAGGCACATTGGGATACATGACTTTGAAACTTGCAAAATTATGCTCCTTGTTAATTATCAATTCCCAAAGGTGGATGAAATTGTCTACCTGCATACAAAATAATATAACAAATTGTCAGAGAAAATAACAGAAGGAAGCATAATCACAAAAGAAAAATAAAAGGGAATTACTACAAAATTAAAACTAACCAGATTATCCTTCATTCTATGGTGAAAGTTAGAGTCCTTGTGATGATAGGAATCAATGAAAGCGAACAAACTGAACTCAAAATCGATGGTGAAAACAAACCAGTGGTTTGAATCAACAATTGGGGAAAAGAGCCGTGCAATAATATTAAACATAGAGGGCGTTATAAACATATCATGCTCACTTAATACTTCAGACCCGCATAATTTGTTGCCGAAGAAAGTGATATGAGGCATTTCAGACAAGTGAAAATGACTCAAGATAAACTCCCTGCCTTCCTCACTGTTACAAGGAACCTCCAACCCATCTTTTGGCAGGCCAAGAATCAGATGGACAATACTCTTTGATATGTCAATGTGTTTGTAACACACTATGATCTAAGAGCACACAGGGTCCACACGATCAGCAACCCACCTAGCGAACTGTGATGGGATGTCGTACAAATCAAGAAGTAACAGGCATCCAAAACCAAACTTTTCAATAACAGATCTCTGTTCTGCAGTCAACTTCCTTATTACTTCAACATAATACTTTATTGAGTATCTGCTGAACACATTCCTACTGACACCATCCTGTGTGTTCGGCTTAGCCTATTAACAAATTCACATCAGCAAAAAAAAGCCGAAAAAGTAGAAAGCGGAGATGAAGGATCAGAATAAGCACCACAAATATATGCACAATAAAGCAACATACATACCTTCATGTTTGCTGAACCATCCATGCAAAAATCTGAGAAATTCCTCTTCAATGATTTAACAGCCTGTAGATGACAAAATACAAACAATAAAAAGGTCTCAAATAATAATACACAAACAGTGCAGTACCGACAAAAAACATCACACAAAGAAAGATGATAAATGGTCAAGAAACAAGGGACACAAAAAGCATACTTGTTTCCTGAAGAACCCAAATAATGCATCATCTAAGATAGTGTCTCTTGTTCTATATTCCAAACCCTGCACACAAGAAAGAGAAAGCATACCACAGCTTAGCCGTATAAAAACACAGACGAGAGAAACAAAAGATAATGAGCGTGAATACAAAAAATACAAAGGAAGATCTCACATCAACGTAGCTATATACACTGTCTCCTTCAATGTTCCCATCATCAGAATAATACTTTCCATGGTCAGCTACATCGTGACAAATTATCCAAAAACAAAAGTACTTTAGCACATTTACAAAATAAAAAAATCCCTATGTAAGCATGAAAATTGTAAAACTAGCACACGAAGTTCTGACATAAGAAAAGGGAAATAAAAAATATACATAGTGTATGCAAACAAAACAATATACCTAGTGTCTGCAAACAAATGATCTCGTACTATCATGTATTGCTAACTACCCTATATTAAATCATCTTCATTAAAAATATATATACCTAGTGCGTATTGATATGTAAATCCTAGTTCTACGATGTGGGATCAGCAGCTAGTATACAAAATCAATGATCTCATATTACATAGTCTGATATAACCCTACTATATTAGACACAAGTAGAGAAACAGCAGAGCCCAGCTAACAAATAGAAATTTCATAAAAACGGCTAACAACAGAAATAGCATTCCATCTCCTGTAAGCTTACTATTTCCTGACGCATAGAAATGATCCTTTCAGTAACTAATGAATACACAGACTACCTTCCAAGACCACAACAATCATAACATGTGGAAAAACAAGTGACACCATGCTGGACTGAATAACTGAAAGTGAGAAAAAAAACCACTGTATATAGCTAACTGCCACTGTATTGCTAACTGCCTAAAATGTTGATTCACAAAACTTACAACACATGAAATAAATCCTTGAAAACACAGGTAAACAAGCAAAACATTCATCTCCACTCCCCCTGCAAACATTATTTGAAAAGATGTATACCATCTGACATTGTACCCGCCAGCCTAGAGCTATCCAAAGGAAGATTAGCGGTAACCGACCTAAAGGAACAACTCCTCCCGCCACCGCAGTAAATCATCACAAAGCACCGCAGACAGGTGTTGCTACAGCAACCCTGGCTCGCCCAGTTGCATGTGGTATGGTGACTACGAGGGCCGGGGCTATGTGCTCCATTCCATGACTCCCCCTCGAGCTAGCCGGGTCAAATGAAAGATGAGACCAACACACCAAAATCACTGCAATTACTGACAAAAAAAAACATAATAGGAATCCCCACATCTGCAGCTCCACCTGCATACACTATAAAATTCGCTCTACAAATCACAGACGAAAACTCTAGCGGGGGCTCGCAGAAGATAACAACAGACTAAATCACACAAATCGCCCATCAATTTCTCTAGTCTAAGCAGAAATCAAACAAATCGTGACTGCCATCCTTCTCCCTAACAATCTCTCGGCCCGGCTCGCGTCCTTCTCCCCTAATCTGTTCAGGGACGCGGCTCTCATCCTTCTCCCCGCTGTGTCCCACAACCTTCTCCCTAGATTTCTCGCAGTCGCGGACCTCATCCGAAATCCCGTAGGAAAACGTGAACTGGAACACGGAGCGGGGCACGAGAAAACATACCTCCGCCGGCAAAACCTCCTGCCTCCGTCGTCCCTGCTTCTCGACCTGCCTCCGCCGTCCCTGGACATCCGGCGAAGATGGCTGGAGACGGGAGGAGGATGGATGGCGACGGGAGGCGCCGCCCTGTCTCCGACCCCAGACCACTCTCCTATCTCGACCAGCACCAAAAAGAAACTAACCGGAAAAGAAACGCACGCGGCCAAAAACCAAAAATTAATTTCAAAATGACACAGCTAACGGGTCTCCCAGGCGGGTTCGGATCCTTCGCCAGAAGAAAAAATCCGGGAAAAACATGGACACGTGGGAGGCCTGGCGCCCGAATCTCAAAGACGAAGGTACGGTCCAAAAAATGACTGTAAACCAATTGGAAATCAGCTAGCTGTTGTTTAGCAGTTCCGATTTTATAGTGTATGCAGGTGGAGCTGCAGATGTGGGGATTCCTATTATGTTTTTTTTTGTCAGTAATTGCAGTGATTTTGGTGTGTTGGTCTCATCTTTCATTTGACCCGGCTAGCTCGAGGGGGAGTCATGGAATGGAGCACATAGCCCCGGCCCTCGTAGTCACCATACCACATGCAACTGGGCGAGCCAGGGTTGCTGTAGCAACACCTGTCTGCGGTGCTTTGTGATGATTTACTGCGGTGGCGGGAGGAGTTGTTCCTTTAGGTCGGTTACCGCTAATCTTCCTTTGGATAGCTCTAGGCTGGCGGGTACAATGTCAGATGGTATACATCTTTTCAAATAATGTTTGCAGGGGGAGTGGAGATGAATGTTTTGCTTGTTTACCTGTGTTTTCAAGGATTTATTTCATGTGTTGTAAGTTTTGTGAATCAACATTTTAGGCAGTTAGCAATACAGTGGCAGTTAGCTATATACAGTGGTTTTTTTTCTCACTTTCAGTTATTCAGTCCAGCATGGTGTCACTTGTTTTTCCACATGTTATGATTGTTGTGGTCTTGGAAGGTAGTCTGTGTATTCATTAGTTACTGAAAGGATCATTTCTATGCGTCAGGAAATAGTAAGCTTACAGGAGATGGAATGCTATTTCTGTTGTTAGCCGTTTTTATGAAATTTCTATTTGTTAGCTGGGCTCTGCTGTTTCTCTACTTGTGTCTAATATAGTAGGGTTATATCAGACTATGTAATATGAGATCATTGATTTTGTATACTAGCTGCTGATCCCACATCGTAGAACTAGGATTTACATATCAATACGCACTAGGTATATATATTTTTAATGAAGATGATTTAATATAGGGTAGTTAGCAATACATGATAGTACGAGATCATTTGTTTGCAGACACTAGGTATATTGTTTTGTTTGCATACACTATGTATATTTTTTATTTCCCTTTTATTATGCTGTAACTTCGTGTGCTAGTTTTACAATTTTCATGCTTACATAGGGATTTTTTTATTTTGTAAATGTGCTAAAGTACTTTTGTTTTTGGATAATTTGTCACGATGTAGCTGACCATGGAAAGTATTATTCTGATGATGGGAACATTGAAGGAGACAGTGTATATAGCGACAGTGATGTGAGATCTTCCTTTGTATTTTTTGTATTCACGCTCATTATCTTTTGTTTCTCTCGTCTGTGTTTTTATACGGCTAAGCTGTGGTATGCTTTCTCTTTCTTGTGTGCAGGGTTTGGAATATAGAACAAGAGACACTATCTTAGATGATGCATTATTTGGGTTCTTCAGGAAACAAGTATGCTTTTTGTGTCCCTTGTTTCTTGACCATTTATCATCTTTCTTTGTGTGATGTTTTTTGTCGGTACTGCACTGTTTGTGTATTATTATTTGAGACCTTTTTATTGTTTGTATTTTGTCATCTACAGGCTGTTAAATCATTGAAGAGGAATTTCTCAGATTTTTGCATGGATGGTTCAGCAAACATGAAGGTATGTATGTTGCTTTATTGTGCATATATTTGTGGTGCTTATTCTGATCCTTCATCTCCGCTTTCTACTTTTTCGGCTTTTTTTTGCTGATGTGAATTTGTTACTAGGCTAAGCTTCTAACACACAGGATGGTGTCGATAGGAATGTGTTCAGCAGATACTCAATAAAGTATTATGTTGAAGTAATAAGGAAGTTGACTGCAGAACAGAGATCTGTTATTGAAAAGTTTGGTTTTGGATGCCTGTTACTTCTTGATTTGTACGACATCCCATCACAGTTCGCTAGGTGGGTTGCTGATCGTGTGGACCCTGTGTGCTCTTAGATCATAGTGTGTTACAAACACATTGACATATCAAAGAGTATTGTCCATCTGATTCTTGGCCTGCCAAAAGATGGGTTGGAGGTTCCTTGTAACAGTGAGGAAGGCAGGGAGTTTATCTTGAGTCATTTTCACTTGTCTGAAATGCCTCATATCACTTTCTTCGGCAACAATTATGCGGGTCTGAAGTATTAAGTGAGCATGATATGTTTATAACGCCCTCTATGTTTAATATTATTGCACGGCTCTTTTCCCCAATTGTTGATTCAAACCACTGGTTTGTTTTCGCCATCGATTTTGAGTTCAGTTTGTTCGCTTTCATTGATTCCTATCATCACAAGGACTCTAACTTTCACCATAGAATGAAGGATAATCTGGTTAGTTTTAATTTTGTAGTAATTCCCTTTTATTTTTCTTTTGTGATTATGCTTCCTTCTGTTATTTTCTCTGACAATTTGTTATATTATTTTGTATGCAGGTAGACAATTTCATCCACCTTTGGGAATTGATAATTAACAAGGAGCATAATTTTGCAAGTTTCAAAGTCATGTATCCCAATGTGCCTAAGCAACAGACGCCGTAAGATTCTTTACTTAAATTTGTTAGTGTCTCAGTAGTTTAATGTTTAGCCTAAATTCTATAAGTTATCTCTCTAATTATGTTACTGTATTTATTATCTTTAACGTCCTCGTCGTGTTTTTTGCCATTAACAGGCATGACTGTGGTATTTTTGCAATGAAATATATGGAGATTTGGAAGCCATTCCTTGACCTGCGCATGTATTTTTCCGACAATGACATCCTGAACATAAGGATTTAGTATGCAATCAAGCTTTACTTCCTTGGTGAAAATGAAGCAGATTTGAGACTAGTGACAGATTTCTATTCTCAGTGAGAGCCTGATAAGTGAAGCCTGAGCAGTAGATGAGGATTTACATGAGTTAGTTTTGATAGTGCTGTTGTGGCTTCTATAGCTGTAAATTTGCAGTTTCATCAGTACTTATAGACGATGATGATATCTGGTAGGAATTCAATATGTAAATGCATGGACAGCGGTTGTTAGTTTGCAATTATGATGTAATTTTGAGAAATTACGTGTTAGTTGAACCATAGCCATAGAATCTAAACTCCTGGTTGTTATAGTCTTTCCTTGTAAAGCAGGCTTTTTCGAAATGTTTACTGATTTTGGTATCACATATATGTTGCATAGTTCATATTCTGTAACTATTGTACTAACAGATTGGAGTAGTATTTTTTCTATTCTACTATGTTGACATCATTTCCCACAGTAGTGGTTTGGTATTCTGGACAAGAACTTGACTCATAATGCTCTTCTACATTATCAGAGACTCTATGAGGCAGGGGTACGGTCATACCCTTTTCTCAGTCATTGTTAATTAGTATTTCACTTCTCAGTTATATCATTGATAGATTTTAATTCACTGTTTAATTATTGTCATTCTCTTTTGTCGGTCTCTTTGTCATTCTTAGTTATTTTGTCTTCAGTTTTAAGTTTCAGTTATCGAATTCGTTTTTGTCATTCAATTTTTAGTCTCTTATAGTAATATAGAACATTTTATCCTTTTGTCATTCCCTGGAATTCATTTTTCTTCATTCTTCAATATTTCTTTTGTCCTTCCCTGGAATTCATTTTTGTCATTCTTATTTATTTTGTCATTCCCTGGAATTCATTTTTCTTCAGTCTTCAATCCGTTGATTTGTCATTTTCTCGAATTTCTTTTCGTCAGTCTTGAACTCCTTTTACATTAGTCTTCAATATTTCTTTTGTTATCCCTGGAGTTCATTTCTCTTCATTCTTCAGTCTGAACTATTACTCTTTGTCATTCATAACAGGGGATGTATTCATTGTTAGTCATCACTTAGTACTTGTTCACTTCATTTTGATTCTGAGTTTTCAGTTTTAGTCTAAACTATTACTCTTTGTCATTCATAACTGGTGCATATATAGATCGGTGAAATAGATGTATGGTTGTTTCTGAAAAGTTTTACCTCATCAAAGTCCATGTCCTCAAATATGTTTTTTCCCCATGGATCGTCATTAAACATGGTATCTGAGTATGTGTCTTTCTGAAAAAAGCAAGAATATTTTGTTAGGTTCTTTTCTTTTTTATATCCAGACAGTAAAATTTTCACATTCATGCATCTCACATCTTTTTCTGTAGAAAAGGATTGGGAAGTTCTCAGGCCCGTGTTTCTGAATTTTTCTGTATATGCACCAGTGCTACTGCAGGGGGTGTAGATTATGTAAAATTTGCCTTGGAGGAGCCCCGTAAAGGTGAAATCACCCTGCAACTTTTGTTTACAATTATTTTGAAAATATTAGTTTTCTTCTTTCAAGTTAGAGCTTTTGAACTTTTATTTTTTGTTTAGTTTGTTGTGTTACCTGTAGAGGCACGTGCTCATCACTATATCCATTGAACATTCCAGCTTTGGTATTCTGGAAGTCATCATTCTGAACCTGCAAAATAATATAATTAATTTTTAGTACAATAAAATATATTTGTTAGTCAAAAAGGCATGATTATTCATTATATTAAAACTTCATGTTTATTGATTTGTCCGTATCGACCTATTTTTCTTCTGATATCTCTTTTGTTATTATGTAAATATGTCTCTTTTGTTATTCTGTAAATCTCTACTGTTTTGTGTTTACACTTTAAAACTCAAGGTTTGGTACTTTCGTCATTGTTTCAGATGCTAATTATTTGGTATTTTTCCAGAAGATCCTACGGGTATCCAAAAGAAGAGGGTGCAAGGTACCTGATATCTTCTTATTTATTTGTAATAACATCATGCTCTACTATTCCTACCTAGATATCATGCAAGTGATTTAATCCTTTTTGTACGTTTGTCCATGTATGTGTTGTGGCATTATGCAATCCAAAAAGACATCCTATCGGAGATAATGTAACTTCAGTACTGTGATTAGAGTTTAGTCGTTTGTATTTTGCAAAGATTTTGTAATTTCCTGTAGTATGCCATGCAGGCATGCAAACAAGTGCTAGAGTTTTTTCTTTCTTTCTATGATAACATATCTTGGAAACAGAGTAGTATTGTCTGCTGGTTTCTGCAAAATATCAGTTTGTCAGTAAAGCATGAGTATTTGCAGGATGAGCGATTATCTCTGCTCTAAGCCTGTTTGCCAACTCTTAATTGTGTATTCTGTGATGCGTAGACCTACATGTTCAAGTACGACTCCGTGCATGGCCAAGTACAATCAGATACTGGAACTCATGGGCAAGATTGGTTTTTCGGAAGTGAACTGACCTGGACAGATGTTGGTTGCAAGGGCCTGGTAAGATCAGAATCCAAGCCTGAGTTTCTATTTCTTTGTTCTTCTTCCTCTTCCTCCATGCCTCTTCTTCTCAATCTAGATCTAGTTTTCTTTTGGTCTTTCTCCTCTGCTTCTCCAATGAACGTGATCTCTTTTCTCAGTCTTTCTTGGAGAGGAAGAAGGTGTGAATCTGGGTACGGTGGAGGTTTGGAGGAGGGGGTTGTTGGGAGTTTTATGTAGTTGGGCTGCACACACGAAACAGAGCCCACCAGAGAATGAGGCTTCGGCCCAAATGTGAAGCTCATGTTAGGCCACACGTGGGTAGCTTGAGGACTGAAAGAGAAAACGAGTGGGAAAACAACTGTTTTTGTGGAGTCGCTTTTGAATGAAACAGAAATGGGACAAATGACGTGGCC
The DNA here is from genome assembly GCF_019359855.2 of Lolium perenne. Classification (NCBI taxonomy): domain Eukaryota; kingdom Viridiplantae; phylum Streptophyta; class Magnoliopsida; order Poales; family Poaceae; genus Lolium; species Lolium perenne. Next base: position 262,172,388 of record NC_067247.2, read on the forward strand.
ACACGTTATTGGCCAAAAAAAACGAGTGTAAATGAATTGAAAAACAGCTGACTGTAAATTAGACAGTCCCATTAGTCCGAAACCGATTTGAGATCGCGGGATTTTTCTAATTTCAGAGATGTATAGAGCCGGCACCCGCCTGAATCTCGATTCAGAAAACCCAGGGGAGGGGTTAATCTGGGACGAGGAGTGGCCGCAGGATTTGGCGATTCCCATTACGGCACAAGAAGTCGTCTTCGCGCTAAACAAAGGAGATGAATCTCTGGACATGGACAACGACGCGAACCTTGAACCTGACCTCGCGGCCACCTCCGCCATTGGCCAGACCTCCGTCTCTGACCTCCACCACCAATACACGCCGGTCACTGAAGCCTGCTTTGTGCCTCCATGGTCGGGGTGTGGCTCTTTTGAGCCGGGAGCCATATATCTGTTGCCATGGACCTGACTGGTACCACTGGTTTGTTGTTCCCATCAGCCATGATGGATCAGAGAGTAGAAGATAGAGGGGAGGGGTGGCGGCCTCAGGGATAAGTGGAGAAGGGAGATGTACATGGAAGGGAGTGGAGGCGCCGGGGATCGATGGAGCGGGCTGCTGCTAGCGGAAGTAGAATTAGTCGATTCATCCATGTTGCTGCTGTTTCCTAAACACTGTTTTTATTGCACTTTTGTCTCTTGGAAAATGTTGCTGCTTCTGTGTCTTTTTTTTATTTTATAAAAGACACGACAAGTGGCCAACTTTAAACTAACAAAGCCACGACAACAAAAACGATACAAAGTGTTGAACCCAGCTTACATATCGAAACCACACACCCACACGAACTACCCAAGAAGATACAACCGAAAGCGCGACCAACAGCATCCAAAAAGTCCAACGAGGACTCGGAGCAGAGCTGGAAGCTACAGTGTCGGACCGGAGCTCACTCGAGAGCGAGCCATTTTTCACGCGTGCCGTCAACATCACAACTCCGTCGCAGGACCGCCACTGAAGCCGACCACAACCGAGGACCAACCCACGTTGCTCACAGACCGAAAAGCAGCACCAAGGAAGCTCGACAAGGCAAGGGCATGGAGCAAGCCTTGCTGAAGATCGCCGAATAATCACCTCCGTCACAACCATCGGAGAGCCTCGAGCTGTAGGCTCCAAGACGGTGTCTTCAAGAAGAGCACGACACCGGAGTGCCAGCACCACCCGATCCGAGGATCTTGGGTTTTCACCCAGAGAAAGTAGAGGGACAAAGATTAGCCTCATGGTGCCTTCAGCAAGGGAACGCCGTCCGCGGATGCCGCCACCGTGGCCCAAGGGGTAAAGGTTTCCCTTTGGCAAGGTCATCGCCATCTACCCCACAACACTCAACTCGCCGACCACCATGCCGCCCTCACGGTCGTGGTCACCAGAGTCATTGGCTCGCCCGTCAACCAACATGACTCCCACCTTCTAGGGCCGCCGCCCTGGCGTCCCAGCTCAGAGCACCGACGAACGAGAGCGGAGGTGGGAAAAATACGCCGCCGCCACCTCACGAGGAACAAGAGCTGCAAGCCGACAACCCCCGTGGCTGTCGGGCACTCCAAACGGATTGGGACAAAGCTGGAGGCCCCTGCCCTGGCCCGCAAGCGCGACGGCCAGAGAGCCCATCGAAACCAGAGCCGAAACGCCGCCGCACCGCCGCCACACCAGGAGAGCACCACCAGCCAGATCGGCAACCAGCAGCCCCCAAGGCGGCCAGAACGAGATCTGAAAAACTGAGCTTAGTTTATGGATGTCATATGCAGTCCTAAACTACACAAGCATATCGACTAAGAACATCAAACGAATTTGGGAAGGATGACAAAACCATCTAATGGATTGAGGAATCGTTGAATCAGACCGATGGGAAAGAGGAAAAAGAGTAAACCAGGGCCAAGCACGTGGCTCAGCGATCAACGAGCCGCTGTCGGCACTCCCTCGCCGCACAATCGGCCGTCTCCCGGCTAAATAGACGCGACCACCAGAGACTGGTTATACGAAAACTTCTAGAAGGTCACTACAAAAAATGTAGATTGTTTTCCGCTGTAGCAGATTGAAGGAGGTACAATCGCCTCAGCTTTTTTTTTGTTTTTTTGAGAAAACAACGGGGGGCGATTGCCCACCTGAACTCATATATTCCATAAAAAGCCAAACATTACAGGGAAGGCGATCCCCGCATTAGTGTGAGGACCTCGGCTCAGCACTCTGGGGGGTCTGAGGCGGCATACCGCGCCCGAGGTACGGGAGGAGGGGGGATTACATAGGGATATTACAGAGGGAGAGAGGGGCAGCAGGGAGAAGCTAGGAGATGGACTGACACCAGGCTAGAAGGGCGGCCATGTCGATTTTTGTAGAGGCACGGACAATCCACAGGCGGAGGTGGGTAATGACCATGGCAACCACCTGGGTACTAGACATGAGATCCGCATCGAAGACCATCCTATTCCGAGATTTCCACACCGACCACAGGAGAGCAAGGATGGCGGTATTCCGCGCTTTTACGTGCATCCGTGGCAGGTCTTCGGAGAGGCCATCCAGGAGAGATGGCAGGTCAGCACCGGCGTGCAGACTCCCTGAGGGGGAGAAGATGCTCCATAGGGGACGGAGGCGGGGGCAGCAGACGAACAAGTGCGACACGTCCTCTGTATGCCCGGGGCAAAATGGACAGTCGGGGGAGGGCACACAGCCGAGGCGGTGTAGCAGCGAGCGAGTTCTGGTTTTCTGGAGGCGTAAAATCCAGAAGAAAACGCGAACTTTGAGCGGTGCGAAGCTGGCCCAGTTGATGTCCTGGCCGGGGACGATGCACCCAGAGGAGTGCAGGGCTCTATAAACGTCTCCGGTGCCGAAGTTGGCAAAGGGGCCAAGGGTGATGGTACGGACGTCAGGCGTCACGCTGAGGGAGATCCGTGAGAGGCAAACTCGCAGAAAGTCCATTTCTCCGACGGCAGCCGTGGTCAGCCGGTGCGTGGTGGGGACGTCAACCCCTCCATCCGCAAGGGCGTCAGCAACAATGGCAAGGGGCGGCGACAGCAATATTCTCACTAGGATCATATTGTTTATTTAGGATTTTCGTGGCAATGGTTGGTTGCATGGTTAGCTGAGGGATTTTAAATTAAATGAAAGACAGTGTATTTCGTTAATCACATCATATTCTGCAAGAAGAATGGGAAGTAAAATACTAGGCCAATGCCCGCCATTTTCTTACATCTTACAGGTCTGCCTTGTATCTTCAGGTGTGTCTATACATTTTTTTATGCGGTCATCTTAAACTATTTTTTGTTTTTGTAGAATTATAATAGTTAAGTTTGCCACAGTAATATATTTATTTTCGATTTTAAAGTTAAAACATATGTAACATCCCAAATTTCAATAAAAGAAAGTTAGAAGAATTCCAGAGATTCAAAATTCAGAGCTGACAAAAACTTTTATTTGCATATAGTGCCATGCATAGGACTTGTGCATTTGAGTGATATGCCATGATGATTGTTACTATGTTTATGTGATCAACCCTAAAACCCTAATGTGATCAAGTGAAGATCACAAACCAAATAAATCAAAAAGAGAAAGAAATCAAATAAGAATAAAAACCCTAAAACCCTAACATATGGTTTATGCCATTTTTATAAATTTTTACCCTAGACCATTTTGGTCTTCACCATTAGTTGAATAATGTTACTAAACACTTATTACAACTTTTGGAATCAAAGAAACACAAATCAAGTGAAATTCAAACTCAAAATGGGATCACATATGATAATGGTCACATCTGCCATTTATAGTCTGATCCCTACTTTGAGCCCTTGCAATTCAAAATTTTCAAACTAAACTTTCCCAATTCTTTGCACCTCATCCAAGAGCACATCAAGGTGAAAAACTTTGATAAAGACCACCATGTCAAATTCAATTTAGATCAAATGCTATGCTCATGCAAAGTTGGAACTTTTTAATATGTGGAACAATCTCCAACTTTGCAAATTTGCAATTCTTTGAATTTTAAAACTTCACCACCACACATGGTTGTCTCTGGTCATTTACAACTTAACCAAATACACCATTTTCAAATTTTGCAACAATATGAACTCAACCAAAATTGGGCAAATTTTGCAAATTGCAATTATGGAACAATGCAAACACTATTTGAAATAGTGATCTAGGCAAACCCTACTGCCCCAATTCACTCCAAATGGTCCCCTGGTTCCCTCTCTCCCTAAATGCCAGCATAGGAACCCTAGATGCCAAGCATAGCTTGCATGTGCAACCCCACCTTGCTGTATCTCCTCTCCTCTCCTTCCTTCCCTGCCATGGCCCTGGTGCCCAAGCTCGCCACCACGACTCCCTACCTCTCCCTAGCAACGCCACTGTCAAGCACAACGACGACCATCGCCGGAGATCGCGCGCCCAGAAAAGCCAGCATGCCGCTCGCGTCGCGCATGTGCACGCCGCAGACCACCTCTGGCCACGCGCCGCCCCACCAGCACACACTCGCCCTGGACCCCTGCTGAACGCGTTGAGCATCGCCGTGCCACCGCGGATGCGCCAGACACGCGCTCGACCCGAATCCTGGACCGCCGCGGCCGGAGACGATGAACAAGATCCCGTAGCCGCCGCGGCAGACACGGAAACAATGTGACCCAACCAGACGCCGCCCGACCGCGCTGTCGCCGCCAATAGCTTCGCCTGGATACGCTGAACAGCCCTGCACCCTCGCCTAGCTCTCTACATCGCCGGAACTGCCGCACCATGGTCGACCCTAACCCTGCCCCGCAGCACCTTTGGTCCTCTATAAATAGAGAGCTCCCCTGAGCAATCCAAGCACACCACCATCCTCTCCTCCCATCTATGCTTCTCCTCGCACCGTTAGCTACCCCAATCGACGCCGGAGCAGCCCCAATTGGACGATCGGAGCCGCGGAAGCCCTGGAGAAATCGCCGTTGATCCAGGCCACCTCGAGCTTCGCCACTGCTACACGCTTCTTCCTCGTCGTCGACAACCTCGCCTTGAACACCGCCGCCGCTTGCCGGACCACTGGTTAGCCCTCCGACCCCCTAGGCTCGCCGCCAGACCGTCGGGCTCTCGTCGGAGAAGACGATGACCATGCGCCGTTAGATCATGTTCTAATCCAACGCATCACATTGATTCATACTGATTCGGGTTTTAAGAGTGTAACATCCCAAAAATTTCAAAACAAACAAAATGAATTTCCCTAGTTCCAAATTTTTGGAACCAACAAAAACTTTTATTAAATTAAGTTGATCCATAGAGATCTTGTTTAATTCTTGTGCTATTGCCATGATTGCTTGTTTAAATTAGTTTCTGAAATAATCTTACACCCTAAACCTCACACCCTTTTGACTATCCAAGTTAAAATAAAATAAAAAGAATTTAAATAAGAAAGAGGCATATGTGCCTATGGCTATTTTTATAAAACTTTACCATAGGCTTTTCCACTTTATTTAGAGGATTGGAAAACCTTCATAAACCTTATCTAGTACTTCTCAAACCCAATACAAAGTGAAACAAAAGATTTTAAAAAGAAAGTAATAATGCCATAGAGGCGTATGAGAGCAAATAGCAAATTTGTGAAATTGAGGATCTTGACCCTAAGACTTGTGGTGAATGGTTGGATCACTCCTATATACCATTTCAACACTCAACACCATCAATTGGGTCAAGCCAAGTCAAATTAAAAATCAAATGCAACATATGCATAGAGGTATATGTGAACATAGCCATAATACCCAATTCTTGTCCTATGACTTTATACCTTGACCAAATGGTGTGAAACCATATCTAAACCTAACCTAACACTAAATGGACCCTAACCCATGCCCAAGTAAAGCAAGGAGAACAAATTACAAGAATAAGAAAAATTGACACATCACCTCTTATGTGTTATGGCCAATTTTGCAAATCTTTGAGCTAGACCATTTGGAATGGTTTCAATGGTTTGGAAATGTTCCTAAACTAATAAGAATCACTTTGGAGTGAAGAAAAATCAAATCAAAAGGAGAGAAATCAAATAGTGAGAAAACCCCATTTTCACTCACATACACATTTAGCCATTTTTGCAAATCTTCAACCAAGGCCACTTTGGCTTGTGCCATTGTTTGTAAAACACTTATATATCAATAACAAACACAAATTCATCAAAGAAACCAGAATCAAATCAAATAAAAATGCAATTTCCAACTCACATAAGATAATGGTCACTTTGCCCATTTATATTATCTTCACCACTTTGCACCCCTGGTTTTGACTTTTCCTAAACCAACCTTGACCAACTCTCTCCATGTCATCCAAGACCATGTCAAGAGGAACCACTTTGCTGTTGACCACTAGTGCTGAATTTGACCAGGTTGACCAGAATAGAATTGACAAGTGGAGACATTGAAACAAATTCTAGATTCCCTCCATCTTGTGAAATTTCACAAAACACCTCCAAAATTCAAACCAAGACCACCAATGTGTGTCAAATCTTATTTAGAACACAATCATGCAGCAAATTGGTCAAAGTTACATACAAGAGAAGTCAATGGCTTGAGATAGAGAAGTATACATAGAGTAATATGGAAGTACAACCACTATGCAACCACTATTCACCACCTCACCCTCTCTCTCTTGTGATCATCAATATTGTTTTATACCTATAAATGACCTCACCTAGCAGTGGCATCTTCATCATGAACCAAGCCTAGCCCAAGGACACACAAGGCCATGACATATGTCACATAATTTTGGAAATAAGGAAATGTACATGCCCTAGGCCTCTCCAACTTTGCCAACCATGTCAATTAGCCTGGCCTCACCTCACACACCAGTGCCAAGCCCTCAGAGACCAAAAGAAAAGCATAAACAATCCTAGAACATGCCATGCCGGCCACCCCTAGTCACCCCCATGTCACCCCTCGCTCCCTTCACCTCAGCTCTGCCCTCCCAAAAATTTCAAAACAAACAAAATGAATTTCCCTAGTTCCAAATTTTTGGAACCAACAAAAACTTTTATTAAATTAAGTTGATCCATATAGATCTTGTTTAATTCTTGTGCTATTGCCATGATTGCTTGTTTAAATTAGTTTCTGAAATAATCTTAAACCCTAAACCTCACACCCTTTTGACTATCCAAGTTAAAATAAAATAAAAAGAATTTAAATAAGAAAGAGGCATATGTGCCTATGGCTATTTTTATAAAACTTTACCATAGGCTTTTCCACTTTATTTAGAGGATTGGAAAACCTTCATAAACCTTATCTAGTACTTCTCAAACCCAATCCAAAGTGAAACAAAAGATTTTAAAAAGAAAGTAATAATGCCATAGAGGCGTATGAGAGCAAATAGCAAATTTGTGAAATTGAGGATCTTGACCCTAAGACTTTTGGTGAATGGTTGGATCACTCCTATATACCATTTCAACACTCAACACCATCAATTGGGTCAAGCCAAGTCAAATTAAAAATCAAATGCAACATATGCATAGAGGCATATGTGACACATAGCCATAATACCCAATTCTTGTCCTATGACTTTATACCTTGACCAAATGGTGTGAAACCATATCTAAACCTAACCTAACACTAAATGGACCCTAACCAATGCCCAAGTAAAGCAAGGAGAACAAATTACAAGAATAAGAAAAATTGACACATCACCTCTTATGTGTTATGGCCAATTTTGCAAATCTTTGAGCTAGACCATTTGGAATGGTTTCAATGGTTTGGAAATGTTCCTAAACTAATAAGAATCACTTTGGAGTGAAGAAAAATCAAATCAAAAGGAGAGAAATCAAATAGTGAGAAAACCCCATTTTCACTCACATACACATTTAGCCATTTTTGCAAATCTTCAACCAAGGCCACTTTGGCTTGTGCCATTGTTTGTAAAACTCTTATATATCAATAACAAACACAAATGCATCAAAGAAACCAGAATCAAATCAAATAAAAATGCAATTTCCAACTCACATAAGATAATGGTCACTTTGCCCATTTATATTATCTTCACCACTTTGCACTTCTGGTTTTGACTTTTCCTAAACCAACCTTGACCAACTCTCTCCATGTCATCCAAGACCATGTCAAGAGGAACCACTTTGCTGTTGACCACTAGTGCTGAATTTGACCAGGTTGACCAGAATAGAATTGGCAAGTGGAGACATTGAAACAAATTCTAGATTCCCTCCATCTTGTGAAATTTCACAAACCACCTCCAAAATTCAAACCAAGACCACCAATGTGTGTCAAATCTTATTTAGAACACAATCATGCAGCAAATTGGTCAAAGTTACATACAAGAGAAGTCAATGGCTTGAGATAGAGAAGTATACATAGATAATATGGAAGTACAACCACTATGCAACCACTATTCACCACCTCACCCTCTCTCTCTTGTGATCATCAATATTGTTTTATACCTCTAAATGACCTCACCTAGCAGTGGCATCTTCATCATGAACCAAGCCTAGCCCAAGGACACACAAGGCCATGACATATGTCACATAATTTTGGAAATAAGGAAATGTACATGCCCTAGGCCTCTCCAACTTTGCCCACCATGTCAATTAGCCTGGCCTCACCTCACACACCAGTGCCAAGCCCTCAGAGACCAAAAGAAAAGCATAAACAATCCTAGAACATGCCATGCCGGCCACCCTAGTCACCCCCATGTCACCCCTTTCTCCCTTCACCTCAGCTCTGCCCAACCATGTCCTGGAGGACTCTCACCTCACCCTGCTTTTGCTGGCGCACGCCCTGGCCCAGGAGGAGACCACACATGCCAGGCCGTGACGTGATCACCGCGTCCAGACTCGCCAGCACGCGCACGGCCATGGACACGGGCGCGCCAGTGCACCTCCTCGCCTCGTCGCCTCAGATCACCTCGCGACCCCTCCCTTCACCCACTTGCTCGCCAGGACCCTAGCTAGCCTCTGGACATCGCCATTGGTTTGCCGGAGCACTGTCGCCGTCGTCACGGACGACGACCGTCCGCCACAGCCTGCCAGCACCCGATGACGTTGCCGCCTGCTCCTGCCCACCCCTGACCTCGCCTGGATGCGCGTCGTGATCACCATGACCTCAGGAACCGAGCCACACCCTCGCCCACATCATTGCGACGCTGTAGCCTCACCGTCGACGACGACCTGCTCCGAACCCTCGGTCGACCCTCGCCCCTATAAATACCGGCTCCCCTGGACGAATTCAGCACCTCAGTAGCTTCCCCCTCCTTCTCCTCGATCTCCTAGACCCTTTCTCCACCTCGATTGAGCTCACCGTCGCCGCAATTTCACCGGAGTCCGCCGTTGCAGCAGCTCAACGAAGCCGACAATTCCGAGCACCCCTGGAGCCGCCGCAACCCTCCTTCGACTCGCCTTCGTCGACAACGCCGTTTGCCCTCCTCGCCGACCTCGCTGGACGCCGGTAAGCCGCCCATCGCAACCCCCTTGCCGCCGGTAGTGTTAGCTCCTCGCCGCTCCTGCTCGAGGACGAGGACGAATGATAGCCGTCGATCCTCCTTTAAATCCTACGGCCCGCAGCGATGCGTACCGATTCGGTGTTAATAACTCGCTGACGCCTGGGCCCTACCTCGTCAGATGGCCCGCTGCGTGTGAAACGTTAGCTGGGCCGGCCCAAACTTTTTTTCCTCTCCCTGGGGCAATACCGTTTCCCGCCAGCCCAGTTATTTGAACTCAAATTTCCAGAATAGAGAAAAATTGCAAACTGGTGCCAACTTCAAAATTTCATAGTTTCAAATCCACTTGGCCAAATTTTACAAATTTTACATATTTGGAAAGCTTAGAGTTTTCTCTACACAATGCCACTGGATTCAAATCAATATCTGTTGTAGAATTAAAGTAGCAAAATAAACAAGACAGGGACTTTTCTGCCTTAGAATAATTATTAAAAATCAACCACAAATGATTTTAAGTTAATTCCAACTCCTATAAATCACATTACACTTGTACTAATTGTTTGTGCAAAAATATGCCATGCTTACTTTGAATGATCATGAACTAGATTAATTAAAGGACTATATGGCTATATCTAGTCAAAGATATTGTCCAAAACTATTTAAAAATAACATAGGAGTGTTTCTCTCATTTAAATCTTGTCATGAACTTTTCAAATGAGATAGAGCCTCTGGTCATTAAGGTCTCATGTGAATTGTTGATGAAATTAAATCTTTACCATGTTAGGGTTAAATTGTATGAGGTGCTCACCTCATTTAAATCATTTTCTTAAAATGATAAGTGTGAAGAGGTTGACTTTGGTCAACCTAGGTCACATATTATTCATGAGAGAAATTAAATCTTAATAAGATAATGAGAGGAAATTATTTCTCTAAGTAATTAAAAGTAACATCTAAATTAGTATGAGAGGAAATTATTTTTCTTAAATAATAAGAAGAACCCATCCACCAACTTAATAGTAATGTGTGATGCTAGTTTAAGTTGTGAAAATCTTGTGTGTGCTTAGTTTAGTATGTAAGTTTGGTATGATGATTGTATACCCCGTATTCGTATTTTAGACGCTAGTACCAAGGAGTATCAAGAGGAGGAGGAGGTCTACTTCCAAGGAGAAGAGGACCACTTTGACCATTTCCCCAACCAAGGCAAGATAATACTCTTGCAAAGTGCAAAGCTCACCATGAGCAAGGCATTACCCATTTACTTCATGTTTATGATCCTATCTCCCAGTTTTACTTTACAAGCTTTACTTACTTTTGTTTTATTTAAGTACTTTTTGATTTATGAATTACTTGGTTAGTATTGGATTAGTACAAGAGTATCAAAGTTAGCCTAGAAGCAAAGCAGAATACTTAGCACCCCTCATACTTAGATGCTAGTGCTAAATTAAAAAGGACTACTCTAGTTGGGAACTTGTGAAATGAAATGATCTTGAAAACCTTGGAATGATGAGTCATTCTATTGAAAGATTTTTGAAGGTGAATATGATCTGTGAATGACTTGGTGAACTTTACAAAAACTGATGGTTGGGTTCGGATGCGATACCATTCCAATTTTACAAGTACCCCCACAATACCTGAATCTGGGTAAGGCTTAGCTGGAAACTTATGTATTTTAGTATGGGTTCCCTCTGAATAAGCGTCATAGGGGTTATGCCGAGGCTGCCTCCATTGAATGTGAAATGATGTGAAATGAGGTGAATGTACTACCCAAGCCCTGTGCAGTTCCCGGGTTGACGGTTTGTTTTCACCGGGAGGCCAAGCTCATGGGGAGAGGTGCCTATACTAGGGTATGTAAATGAAAGGTTAGGATTGGTAGTTCGCGTACTGCGTACGATAAATCAGGGCCAGTTACCCCTGACGAGCTATTGCAATTGTTGTGGCACAAGTGTATAACCTCTGCAGAGTTAAACCTATTCGAATAGCCGCGTCCGCGGTCATGGACAGTTGGGGAGGCCATACTGTTCCGTCATCAGAATTTTTCTAAAAATATGAATGGTGACTTGTGAATTTGAATTTTGAAAAGGGTGACTTTGACTTTGAATCACAACGGAGTTGTGGGAAGGGCACTAATGTTCCCACTTGAGTTAGTTAGCACATGAGGAGCTGTTTACAAAAATGTTTATGAACTAAAATTGGCATTATGCAAAATAAACTAGAGCTTAGCACCCCTTACTAGGATTGTTAGCACTTACATTAGTATTAGTTTGCGAGTACTTTAAAGTACTCACGGCTGTGTCCCTGGCTATTCAAATGGCCAGACTATGAAACAGAACAGCAGTATGAAGAGGAGCAGAACTATCAAGAGGACGACCAGCAGGACGCCTACGACAACTAGGGTATCTTCTGACGTCAGACGTTGGCCTGTGGACTAGAGTGTCCCTTCTATTTACGCTTCCGCTATGAAACTATGAACTTTGTGTCCGTTGATCAATAGATCAACTATTTGTGTAATATTGATCATGTGATCTCGAGTTGTAAGACGACTATGGTATGTAATGAATGATGACTTATGATATTCAACTGTTATGTCTCGCAACAACAATATTCCTGGGATTGCGATATATGGCATAACAGGCATCTAGACTTAAAAATCCGGGTGTTGACAAAGAGCCACTGACATGCGGGTCCCACGCTGTCAGGCGGCCCACTCGCACGAGATGCGCTGCTGGGCCGTTTCTCTCTGTTTTAAATCGTTTCGGCCCACTTAATTTTCCCGCCGGCCCTTTTAATTCAAATCCCGTTTAATAAATTCAAATCAAATTCAATACTGGCTCCAAGTTTGAAATTGAATAGAACCTGTTTGGCTTGGCCAAATTTAGCAAATTTTATGTTGTTGGAAAGATATTTAAAAGTTCTACAACTTGCCACTGGTCTCACCTTGAGATCTGTTCTAGAAATAAAGTGACAAAAAGATTAAGGCAGGGACTTTTGCACATTCAAATAAATATTAAAAATCAACCGAAAGTGATACTTAGTTAATTCCAACTCCTATAGCTCACATTTAACTTACACTAATTGTTTCTGCAACAAAATGGTGTGGTCACTTTGAATAATCATGCCCCAGTTTAATTAATGGGCAATATGGCTAGTTTACTTAAGTGATATTGTCCAAAACTATTATGCAAATTATATGAAGTCTTTCACTTCATTTAAATCTTGTCCAAAATGCATTCATATGAAGTTGGACCCCTGGTCAAATACTCTCACATGAAATGCTTGGAGATTTTAAATCATAATAGGCACTATTAAATAGTATGAGGTGGTCTACCTCATTTAAATCATTTTCTCAAATAATGATGATGAATGGTTGACTTAGGTCAACATGAATTCATGTATGATTGTTTGAGAAATTAAATCTTAAAGAAGATTCAATGAGAGGAAATTATTTCTCAAGAACCATATGGAAACTATCATTTACATATGATGAGAGGAAATTATTTTTCCTCGAGCAACACAACCAATGCACCCTAACTATATTAATTGTGTGCTTAGAATAATTTGTGTGAATATATGTGATGTGTAGAATATCCAATGAATTGGTTGAGTGATTATACCTCGTATTCAATTTAGACGCTAGCACCGGAGAATACCCGGAGGAAGAAGGTTGCTACCAAGAGGAGGAAGAGGAGAACTTTGACCACTACCAAGGCAAGCTAATATTCTTGCAAAGTGCAAAGCCCTTTGGGGCAAGGCACCATTAGTCTTACCTTTCTTACCATAAGCCTATCCCAAGTTTCCACCTTACAAGTTTTTACTTGTTTATTCAAAGAGTTACTTTTATAGTTAAATTTGGTCTAAGTTAAAGAAGGTTACTAGAGTAGCAATGTTAGTATCAAACTAGCCAAGCAAGATTAGCACCCCTCATGATTAGTGCTAGTGCTAAATATTAAAACTTGACTACTCTAGATGGGAACATGTGACTTGAATTGAAATTGAAACCTTGGAATGAGGAAGTCATTCCATTGAATGAATTTTGAAGGTGAATATGACCAAGAGAAGATGGTGATTTTTGGTAAAACTGATATTGGTTTGAATGTGATACCTTTCCAATATTGAGTACCCCCACAATACCTGATTATGGGTAGGGCTTAACTAGAAGTTTATGCATCTTAGTATGGGTTCCCTCTAAACACACATCATAGGGGTTATGCTTGAGGCTGCCTCCGTTGTTGAGAAAGGATGTGAATTGAGGTGAATTGTACGGCCAAGCCCTGTGCAGTTCCCAGGTTGATAGTTGGACTTCACTGAGAGGCCAAGCTCATGGGGAGAGGTACTCATACTAGGGTTTGTAAGTGAAAGGTTATGGTTGATGATCCGCGTACTGTGTTACGATGATTCGGGGTAATCCCGACGGATGAAATCAAATGTTGTGGCACAAGTGTGCAACCTCTGCAGAGTGTAAACCTATTCGAATAGCCGCGTCCACGGTTACGGACGGTTGGAAAGGCCATACAGTTTCCGATGTCAAATTCTTGAAAATGTTTGTGGAAGGAATGGTGATTTGATGATTGAATTTGAATCACCACTTGAATGGTGGGAATGACACTAATGTTCCCACTTGAGTTAGTTAGCACATGAATAAGGCTTTTCTCAAATACTTGTGAACTAAAATTGGCTTTATGCAAATAAATTAGAGCTTAGCACCCCTTACTAGAAATGTTAGCACTTACATTAGTATTGGTTTGCAAGTACTCAATGTACTCACAGCTTTGTCCCTGGCTATTCAAATGGCCAGAGTATGAGGATGAACAGAACTACCAAGGAGACGATCAGCAGGACGCCTACGACAACTAGGAGTCTTCCGACGTCAAGCGTTGGCCTGTGGACTAGAGAGTCCATTTATCTTTACGCTTCCGCTATGAACTTGTGTTTGTTCGATGATCATTAGATCATCTATACGTGTAATATGGATCATGTGATTCAATTTGTAAGACATTATGGTTTGTAATAAATGATGACTATGATACTTAACTATTATGCCTCGCAACAACAATATTCCTGGGATTGCGATGAATGACATAATAGGCATCTGGACTTAAAAATCCGGGTGTTGACAAGTTGGTATCAGAGCCATTGTTTGACCTTAGAAGACCCTAGTTAGAATGGACGTTCAGAAAAACTTAACTTTAAAATCAAATGAAGAGAATATTTGTGAAAATTTACTTATACTCTTGCCTTTGAGACTTTTTCAAAAATTTGATGAATCATGTTCTTTCTTATTTGAATCTACCTAAAATTTTGCCACACTTGTTCACTCTCTAACTTACTCATCATTTCGCTTTCAGATGGAGCCGAATGAACCCATCAACACCAAGTTCTACCAGCTTGGGAATGGGGGAAGCTTGATCTTCGAGCACGACCTCAACGCCATCTCGGACTTCCTTGAGCGCCCACACCCCGAGTTCCACGGGATCCAGCTGGACGACACGCCCGGAGGAGAGTTGCAGTGGGTGATCACTGCCGACTTGAGGGGCAAGATGGAGCCTCCCACCTCGGAGAGGATTCTCTTCTCCTTCCGTGAGATCAACTGGCTCGACGGACTCGCACGTGGCCTTCAGGAGGCACTTGCGCGTCTCTGTGGACAGAACGTGGTGCGCCTCCTCGCTTCTCGCTTTGCGCATCTCGTGAGGCGTGATGCCATGGGAGTGCCCATGGAGCTACAGCCGCACCCGCAGTTGAGGCACCATGCTGAGCACCTTGACTTCATGGTCTACCAGACTCAGAAGGACCTCGACGCCATTTGCGCTTACGCGAACCAGACCCATGCTCACATCATCGAGCAGGGTGAGGCGATCAAGCTACTCAACAACGACCGCAAGACCCTTCGCCAGCAGCGTGCCAAGAAGGACGCTACGATTGTGTGCCTTCGCGCCAAGATAGCTTCACTTGAGGCCACTGTCAAGGCCCAGGAGGATCAGCTGAGAGAGATGGAGGAGGACGACGGAGATATCTACCTTCAGGGAGGAGGAGCCTTCCTGAGCGACTGACACGCGTACAGCACGCGACCGTTGGGAACCCCAAGTGGAAGGTGTGATGCGTACAGCAGTAAGTTTCCCTCAGTTAGAAACCAAGGTTTATCGAACCAGTAGGAGTCAAGAAGCACGTTGAAGGTTGATGGCGGCGAGATGTAGTGCGGCGCAACACCAGGGATTCCGGCGCCAACGTGGAACCTGCACAACACAAACCAAGTACTTTGCCCCAACGAAACAAATGAGGTTGTCAATCTCACCGGCTTGCTGTAACAAAGGATTAGATGTATAGTGTGGATGATGATTGTTTGCAGAAAACAGTAGAACAAGTATTGCAGTAGATTGTATTTCAGTAAAGAGAATTGGACCGGGGTCCACAGTTCACTAGAGGTGTCTCTCCCATAAGATAAACAACATGTTGGGTGAACAAATTACAGTTGGGCAATTGACAAATAAAGAGGGCATGACCATGCACATACATATTATGATGAGTATAGTGAGATTTAATTGGGCATTACGACAAAGTACATAGACCGCTATCCAGCATGCATCTATGCCTAAAAAGTCCACCTTCAGGTTATCATCCGAACCCCTTCCAGTATTAAGTTGCTAACAACAGACAATTGCATTAAGTATTGCGCGTAATGTAATCAATAACTACATCCTCGGACATAGCATCAATGTTTTATCCCTAGTGGCAACAGCACATCCATAATCTTAGAGATTTCTGTCACTTCCCCAGATTCACGGAGACATGAACCCACTATCGAGCATAAATACCCCCTCTTGGAGTTACTAGCAAAAACTTGGCCAGAGCCTCTACTAATAACGGAGAGCATGCAAGATCATAAACAACACATAGATATAAATTGATAATCAACATAACATAGTATTCTCTATCCATCGGATCCCAACAAACACAACATATAGCATTACAGATAGATGATCTTGATCATGTTAGGCAGCTCACAAGATCCGACAATGAAGCACATAAGGAGAAGACAACAATCTAGCTACTGCTATGGACCCATAGTCCAGGGGTAGACTACTCACACATCACTCCGGAGGCGACCATGGCGGCGTAGAGTCCTCCGGGAGATGATTCCCCTCTCCGGCAGGGTGCCGGAGGCGATCTCCTGAATCCCCGAGATGGGATTGGCGGCGGCGTCTCCGGAAGGTTTTCCGTATCGTGGCTCTCGATGCGGGGGTTTCGCGACGAAGGCTATTTGTAGGCGGAAGGGTAGGTCAGTGGGCGTCGCGAGGGGCCCAGGAGACAGGTCGGCGCGGCCAAGGGTGGGGCCGCGCCGCCTACCCTCCTGGCCACCTCGTGGCCCCACTTCATTGACTCTTCGTTCTTCTGGAAGCTTCGTGGCAAAATAGGACCCTGGGCGTTGATTTCATCCAATTCCGAGAATATTTCCTTACTAGGATTTCTGAAACCAAAAACAGCAGAAAACAAAGAATCGGCACTTCGGCATCTTGTTAATAGGTTAGTTCTAGAAAATGCACGAATATGACATAAAGTGTGCATAAAACATGTAGATATCATCAATAATGTGGCATGGAACATAAGAAATTATCGATACGTCGGAGACGTATCAGCATCCCCAAGCTTAGTTTCTGCTCGTCCCGAAGCGAGTGTAAACGATAAACAAAGATAATTTCTGGAGTGACATGCCATCATAACCTTGATCATACTATTGTAAGCATATGTAATGAATGCAGCGATCAAAACAATGTAAATGACATGAGTAAACAAATGAATCATATAGCAAAGACTTTTCATGAATAGTACTTCAAAACAAGCATCAATAAGTCTTGCATAAAAGTTAACTCATAAAGCAATAATTCATAATAAAGGTATTGAAGCAACACAAAGGAAGATTAAGTTTCAGCGGTTGCTTTCAACTTGTAACATGTATATCTCATGGATATTGTCAACATAGAGTAATATAACAAGTGCAATATGCAAGTATGTAGGAATCAATGCACAGTTCACACAAGTGTTTGCTTCTTGAGGTGGAGAGAAATAGGTGAACTGACTCAACAATAAAAGTAGAAGAATGGTCCTTCAAAGAGGAAAGCATCGATTGCTATATTTGTGCTAGAGCTTTGATTTTGAAAACAAGAAACAATTTTGTCAATGGTAGTAATAAAGCATATGTGTTATGTAAATTATATCTTACAAGTTGCAAGCCTCATGCATAGTATACTAATAGTGCCCGCACCTTGTCCTAATTAGCTTGGATTACCGGGATTATCGCAATGCACATGTTTTAACCAAGTGTCACAAAGGGGTACCTCTATGCCGCCTGTACAAAGGTCTAAGGAGAAAGCTCGCATCGGATTTCTCGCTATTGATTATTCTCAACTTAGACATCCATACCGGGACAACATAGACAACAGATAATGGACTCCTCTTTTATGCATAAGCATGTAGCAACAATTAATTTTCTCATATGAGATTGAGGATATTGTCCAAAACTGAAACTTCCACCATGGATCATGGCTTTAGTTAGCGGCCCAATGTTCTTCTCTAACAATATGCACGCTCTAACCATAAAGGTGGTAAATCTCCCTTACTTCAGACAAGACGAACATGCATAGCAACTCACATGATATTCAACAAAGAGTAGTTGATGGCGTCCCCAGGAACATGGTTATCGCACAACAAGCAACTTAATAAGAGATAAAGTGCATAAGTACATATTCAATACCACAATAGTTTTTAGGCTATTTGTCCCATGAGCTATATATTGTAAAGGTAGAGGAATAGAAATTTTAAAGGTAGCACTCAAGCAATTTACTTTGGAATGGCGGATAAATACCATGTAGTAGGTAGGTATGGTGGACACAAATGGCATAGTGGTTGGCTCAAGTATTTTGGATGCATGAGAAGTATTCCCTCTCGATACAAGGTTTAGGCTAGCAAGGTTATTTGAAACAAACACAAGGATGAAGCGGTGCAGCAAAACTCACATAAAATACATATTGTAAACATTATAAGACTCTACACCGTCTTCCTTGTTGTTCAAACTCAATACTAGAAATTATCTAGACCTTAGAGAGACCAAATATGCAAACCAAATTTTAGCATGCTCTATGTATTTCTTCATTAATAGGTGCAAAGCATATGATGCAAGAGCTTAAACATGAGCACAACAATTGCCAAGTATCACATTATCCAAGACATTTTAGCAATTACTACATGTATCATTTTCCAATTCCAACCATATAACAATTTAACGAAGAAGAAACTTCGCCATGAATATTATGAGTAAAGCCTAAGGACATACTTGTCCATATGCTACAGCGGAGCGTGTCTCTCTCCCACACAATGAATGCTAGGATCCATTTTATTCAAACAAAACAAAAACAAAAACAAATCGACGCTCCAAGCAAAGCACATAAGATGTGACGGAATAAAAATATAGTTGCAGGGGAGGAACCTGATAATGTTGTCGATGAAGAAGGGGATGCCTTGGGCATCCCCAAGCTTAGACGCTTGAGTCTTCTTGATATATGCAGGGTGAACCACCGGGGCATCCCCAAGCTTAGAGCTTTCACTCTCCTTGATCATGTTGTATCATCTCCCTCTCTTGATCCTTGAAAACTTCCTCCACACCAAACTCAAAACAACTCATTAGAGAGTTAGTGCACAATCAAAATATACATGTTCAGAGGTGACATAATCATTCTTAACACTTCTGGACATTGCACAAAGCTACTGAAAGTCAATGGAATCGAAATATCCATCGAACATATCAAAACTGGCAATGCGAAATAAAAGGCAGAATCTGTCAAAAACAGAACAGTTCGTATTGACGAATTTTATTGAGGCACCAGACTTGCTCAAATGAAAATGCTCAAATTTAATAAAAGTTGCGTACATATCTGAGGATCACTCACGTAAATTGGCATAATTTTCTGAGTTACCTACAGAGAATTTTGCCCAGATTCGTGACAGAAAAGAAATCTTTTTCTGCGCAGTAATCCAAATCTAGTATGAACCTTGCTATCAACGACTTTACTTGGCACAATAAAACACTAAACTAAGATAAGGAGAGGTTGCTACAGTAGTAAACAACTTCCAAGACACAAAATAAAAATAAAATTACTGTAGTAAAAACATGGGTTGTCTCCCATAAGCGCTTTTCTTTAACGCCTTTCAGCTAGGCGCAGAAAGTGTGTATCAAGTATTATCGAAGGATGGTGCATCTACAGCGGGGTGTGGAGTTTTCTCAACCATGCATAGTATGTTGGATACATAAGTTTTAGCGTCTCCCTTTTCATTAGTCTTGGGCTTGCTACTCTCATCAAACAAATTTTCAGGAACAAGCCAAGCATAGTTATTTTCTAGTGCATCATTCATCGCTAGGAGCTTGCATGGTATTGGTGCTTTGATCTCCCCACCATCATTAATATTATTAGTGTACCTTATTCTCTCCATGTCCATTTTTTCAAGGATACTAACAAAATTGGTATAAGAACCAAGCATATTATATTTAGCAAAGACCTTTCTAGCCTCTCTTGCTATACCACCAAATTCTCTAAGAAGGGTTTCTAAAACAAAATCTTTCTTTTCCCCTTCTTCCATATCACCGAGTGTAAGAAACATGTGTTGGATTATAGGATTGAGATTAACAAATTTAGTTTCCATCATATGAACTAAAGCAGCAGCGGCAATTTCATAAGTAGGAGCAAGGTCTACCAAGTGTCTATCTTCAAAATCATCAACGGTACTAACATGGTTGAAAAATTCTTCTATATTATTTCTCCCAATTATAGACCCGCACCCTACCGGCATGTTTTTTACGGTAAAATTAAAAGGAAACATAATGAAATAAGTAAAGTAAATGCAAGTAACTAATTTTTTTGTGTTTTTGATATAGCAAACAAGATAGCAAATAAAGTAAAACTAGCAACTAATTTTTTTGTATTTTGATTTAGTGCAGCAAACAAAGTAGTAAATAAAACTAAGAAAGACAAAAACAAAGTAAAGAGATTGGGATGTGGAGACTCCCCTTGCAGCGTGTCTTGATCTCCCCGGCAACGGCGCCAGAAATTTAGCTTGACACGCGTACAGCACGCGACCGTTGGGAACCCCAAGTGGAAGGTGTGATGCGTACAGCAGTAAGTTTCCCTCAGTTAGAAACCAAGGTTTATCGAACCAGTAGGAGTCAAGAAGCACGTTGAAGGTTGATGGCGGCGAGATGTAGTGCGGCGCAACACCAGGGATTCCGGCGCCAACGTGGAACCTGCACAACACAAACCAAGTACTTTGCCCCAACGAAACAGCGAGGTTGTCAATCTCACCGGCTTGCTGTAACAAAGGATTAGATGTATAGTGTGGATGATGATTGTTTGCAGAAAACAGTAGACCAAGTATTGCAGTAGATTGTATTTCAGTAAAGAGAATTGGACCGGGGTCCACAGTTCACTAGAGGTGTCTCTCCCATAAGATAAACAACATGTTGGGTGAACAAATTACAGTTGGGCAATTGACAAATAAAGAGGGCATGACCATGCACATACATATTATGATGAGTATAGTGAGATTTAATTGGGCATTACGACAAAGTACATAGACCGCTATCCAGCATGCATCTATGCCTAAAAAGTCCACCTTCAGGTTATCATCCGAACCCCTTCCAGTATTAAGTTGCTAACAACAGACAATTGCATTAAGTATTGCGTGTAATGTAATCAATAACTACATCCTCGGACATAGCATCAATGTTTTATCCCTAGTGGCAACAGCACATCCATAATCTTAGAGATTTCTGTCACTTCCCCAGATTCACGGAGACATGAACCCACTATCGAGCATAAATACCCCCTCTTGGAGTTACTAGCAAAAACTTGGCCAGAGCCTCTACTAATAACGGAGAGCATGCAAGATCATAAACAACACATAGATATAAATTGATAATCAACATAACATAGTATTCTCTATCCATCGGATCCCAACAAACACAACATATAGCATTACAGATAGATGATCTTGATCATGTTAGGCAGCTCACAAGATCCGACAATGAAGCACATAAGGAGAAGACAACCATCTAGCTACTGCTATGGACCCATAGTCCAGGGGTAGACTACTCACACATCACTCCGGAGGCGACCATGGCGGCGTAGAGTCCTCCGGGAGATGATTCCCCTCTCCGGCAGGGTGCCGGAGGCGATCTCCTGAATCCCCCGAGATGGGATTGGCGGCGGTGGCGTCTCTGGAAGGTTTTCCGTATCGTGGCTCTCGGTACTGGGGGTTTCGCGACGAAGGCTATTTGTAGGCGGAAGGGTAGGTCAGGGGGCGTCGCGAGGGGACCAGGAGACAGGTCGGCGCGGCCAAGGGTGGGGCCGCGCCGCCTACCCTCCTGGCCACCTCGTGGCCCCACTTCGTTGACTCTTCGGTCTTCTGGAAGCTTCGTGGCAAAATAGGACCCTGGGCGTTGATTTCGTCCAATTCCGAGAATATTTCCTTACTAGGATTTCTGAAACCAAAAACAGCAGAAAACAAAGAATCGGCACTTTGGCATCTTGTTAATAGGTTAGTTCCAGAAAATGCACGAATATGACATAAAGTGTGCATAAAACATGTAGATATCATCAATAATGTGGCATGGAACATAAGAAATTATCGATACGTCGGAGACGTATCAGCGACGATGACGACTTTGAGGAGGACGAGTTCACCGAGGAGGAGGACTACGAGTTCCTGGAGGCAGGACCTGACGACTTCGTCCCGATCGATGTCGAGGATGAGGAGTAGTTGCACCTGATCACTTATGTAGGTGTGAGTTGTATCCCCGCCCGTTGTATCGTAGCAAGAGAGAATGGTTCTTAAAACCATTGGAAGTGTTAAGTGTTAGTTTGTAATGTGTGTTGGATGAATGAATGAATGTTGTGTTTGTCATGAAAAGACTTCAAGTTTCAAATTTTATGAACTTACTCAAAATAAACCATAGAAATTTCCCTCTTATCTCATGATCTTCTCTATGTTCAGATGGCCCCTCCCAATCGCAACAACGATGCCATGATGCAAATGCTGCAAACCCTGATGGCAGACAGGGAGGCGGAATGAGCTGAATGCCAAGCCAACCTCGCAGCACTGCAGAACCTTGCCAACCAAGGCCATGGAAATCATGACCACCCCGGATCCAAGCTCAAGAACTTCCAGAACACCAACCCTCCGGTGTTTAGCAAGACGGAAGAACCCCTCGACGCAGACGACTGGCTCCAGACTATGGAGAACAACTTGGAAGTAGCCGGAGTGGAAGCCAACGAGATGGTCTTGTTCGCAACTCACTATCTCGCTGGACCAGCCCGAGCCTGGTGGACAAGCACTCGTGCCATCAATGGAGGTCAATTCATGCCTTGGGCAAATTTCAAGCTCAAGTTTAGCAAGTACCATGTGCCCCCGGGTCTTATCAAGAAGATGAGGGATGAGTTCCGTGAACTCAAGCAGGGTCGCATGACGGTGGTAGAATACCGCGACAGGTTCCTTACACTGTCAAGGTACGCCCCCGACGAGACCGACACCACCGAGAAGAGGCAGGAGAGATTCCTGAACGGACTGCATGACGAGATGCAGACTGTCCTCGTCAACATTCCCTTCGTCGACCTTGAAGCCCTAGTAGACTCCGCCATCCAGATGGAAGGCAAGTTGAACCAAGCCAATGAGAACCGCAAGCGCCGCATGATGCACCAGAGTGGGCCTAGCAACGCCCCGAAGTATCGCCCCAGCTCAAGCGGAGGTTTCACTCCGAGAAACAACAACAAGTCCCAGATGCAGAACTCGCGCCCCGGTTATCAGAACCGGAGTGGAGGAAACTCCAGGCCAGGAGGCCATAACAACAGCAACTACAACAACAACAACAACAACTTCAACCGCGCTCCGCCCAGAGCCCCCAACAACAACAACACCAACACCAACACCGCCCCCAGAACCGGAAGCAACGCCATTCCCGTTGCAGCCAAGGACAAGGCCACCATCACTTGTTATGAGTGTGGTGTAGTGGGACACTACTCCAACGAGTGCCCCAAGAGGCTCGCCAAGCTCGCAGGCAACACCGCTGCACCTGCTCAGCAACAACGCCGTGTCTCCACTGGCAAGAAGTTCGTCCCCAACAACCCCAACAACCGCAACGGCCGTCTCTTCCACATGAACGCCGAAGAAGCCCAGGAAGCACCAGATGTGGTACTGGGTATGTTTTCTGTCAACCACATCCCTGCCAGAGTATTGTTTGATTCCGGAGCATCTCATTCATTTGTCACTGAAGACTTTGCATCCACAAGTAAAATTCAACCTATCAGTTTGAAACATGTCATGATAGTTCAAATCCCCGGATCAACCACCAAAGCCAGAAAATTTTGCAAAAATGTACCCATCAGAATCCATGAAGTAGACTTTTATGCCAATTTGATAATTTTGGGAACCAAAGGTTTGGAAGTCGTACTAGGAATGGACTGGATGTCAAAACACCATGGATTGATTGACTGTGCCAAGAAAGCTATCACCATGACTAGCAGCACCGGTATCCTACTAGAACATGTGTCTGAAAGACTACCCAGAAAATTTACCTGCAACCAAAGTGTAGCCAAGCCAACTCTGGATCAAATCAGGGTCGTTTGTCGATACCCTGATGTGTTTCTGGATGATCTACCCGGTATGCCCCCGGATAGGGATATCAAGTTCATCATCGAGTTAATCCCCGAAACTGGACCTATAGCCCAGAGAGCCTATAGCATGAACCCCACAGAGCTTGTGGAGCTGAAGAACCAGATCGATGATATGTTGGACAAAGGTTTGATTTGACCTAGTGCATCCCCCTGGAGATCACCAGTTTTGTTTGTGGACAAGAAGGATGGTGCCACTCGTTTATGTACGGACTACCGTAAGCTTAACGATGTCACTGTCAAGAACAAATACCCCCTACCCAAGATAGAAGACCTGTTTGATCAGTTGACCGGAGCCAAAG
The DNA here is from genome assembly GCF_019359855.2 of Lolium perenne. NCBI lineage: Eukaryota > Viridiplantae > Streptophyta > Magnoliopsida > Poales > Poaceae > Lolium > Lolium perenne. The sequence continues at coordinate 262,196,801 of NC_067247.2, forward strand.
TTTTCTCAAAGATAGATCTTAGGACTGGTTATCATCAGCTGAAGATCCGAGCCACCGACATTCCAAAGAATGCCTTTACCACCAGATATGGGTTGTATGAGTACAACGTCATGTCGTTTGGATTAACCAATGCCCCTGCTTATTTCATGAACCTCATGAATAAGATCTTCATGAACTTTTTGGACAAGTTTGTCGTTGTCTTCATCGACGACATCCTTATCTACTCCAAGTCCGAGGAGAAACATGAACAGCATTTGGAGACTGTCCTTGAAACCCTTAGACACCATCAGTTGTATGCCAAGTTCAGCAAATGTGAGTTTTGGCTGAAGGAAGTAGGATTCCTGGGACACATCTTGTCTGCAAGAGGAATTGTTGTAGATCCCGCCAAGATCAAAACTGTTATGGAATGGCAAGCCCCAACCACCCAAACCGAGGTCCGGCGCTTTTATTGGATTAGCCGGATATTACCGCAGATTTGTCGAAGGCTTTTCGAGCATCGCTCAACCAATGACCCAACTGCTGAAGAAGGACAAGAAGTTCAAATGGACTGACAAATGTGAAGAGAGTTTCCAACAACTCGAGAGTAGAATCACCTCAGCCCCAATCCTGATAATGCCAGACATCACCAAGCCCTTTGACGTATATTGCGACGCTTCCAAGATTGGTCTTGGATGTGTACTTATGCAAGAAGGCAAAGTGATATCATACCTTTCGCGACAGCTGAAGCAACATGAACAGAACTATCCAACCCACGACTTAGAGCTTGCAGCCATTGTCCTAGCCTTGAAAGTTTGGCGTCATTATCTCATGGGTAATCGATGCGAGATCTACTCCGACCACAAGATCCTAGAATATATCTTCACCCAGAAGGAGCTGAACATGAGACAACGCCGATGGATAGAATTGATCAAGGATTACGACATGGAGATTCACTACCACCCCGGCAAGGCCAATGTGGTAGCGGATTCTTTGAGTCGACTGCCGTGTCAGTTGAACTCCATGATCGCAATCGAGCAGTCCAGCCTGTTTCAAGAGTTTGAACAGTTTCGACTTGAACTTGTTAGTGAAGGATTCCTAGCCAGCATAGAGCTTCAACCCACCTTGGTTAGCCAAATCAAGGAAGCCCAGAAGGAAAATGCTAGCATCGACGGAATCAAGAAACAGACAGCTGCAGGAAAAGCCCCAGGATTCACCATATATGAAGCCGGAGTTCTTTTGTACAAAGGACGCCTTTGTGTACCATCGGACTCAGACTTGAAGCAAGTCATCCTGAAAGAAGCCCATGACACCATTTACTCAATCCACCCCGGAGGTACCAAGATGTACCAAGATCTGAAAGAACAATTTTGGTGGCATGGAATGAAGAGAGAGATCGGAAGCTACATAGCCAAGTGTGATATCTGTCAGAGAGTCAAGGCGGAACATCAACGACCTGCAGGACTGTTGCAACCCCTACAGATTCCAGAATGGAAATGGGACTCCGTAGGAATGGACTTTATCACCGGTTTGCCCAAATCCAGCAAAGGCAATGATTCAATATGGGTAGTTGTCGATCGACTGACCAAGGTAGCCCATTTCATCGCCGTCAAGACCACATACCAAGGCCCAAAGCTAGCTGAACTATACATCTCCAGAATAGTCGCACTGCACGGAACCCCGAAGTCGATAGTGTCAGATAGAGGATCACAATTCACCTCAAGATTCTGGCAGAAAGTGCACGAAGGACTAGGAACCCATCTGAATTTCAGCACCGCATACCACCCTCAGACCGACGGACAGACTGAGAGAGTCAACAAGATATTGGAGGACATGCTGAGAGCATGTGTACTGGAATATGGATCCAAGTGGGAAGACTGCCTGCCTTACGCAGAATTCTCTTACAACAACAGCTACCAAGCCAGCCTACAGATGGCCCCCTTTGAAGCCTTGTACGAAAGGAAATGCCGTACCCCTCTCAATTGGTCGGAAGTTGGAGAAAGCCAAGTTTTTGGCCCAGATGTTCTTCATGAAGCCGAAGAGAAAGTACACAAGATCCGCGAGTACCTCAAGACGGCGCAATCAAGACAGAAGAGCTACGCCGACAAGCGACGCCGAGAGATGACATTCGAGATCGGAGACTTCGTCTATCTCAAGGTATCCCCCTTGAAAGGAATGCAGAGATTTCAGCTGAAAGGAAAGCTCGCACCCCGATATGTCGGACCCTTCAAAGTTCTCAGCCGCCGAGGCGAAGTATCTTATCAACTGGAACTACCTGAAGAAATGTCGGCTATGCACGACGTGTTTCATATCTCACTCCTCCGAAAGTGCCTCGAAGTCCCTGAGAAGACCGAAGTGTTCAAGAACATCGATCACCAATCGGTGGATATCAACAAGGACCTGACGTACCGCGAAGTGCCGATTCACATCTTGGAGGAAGCTTACAGAACCACCCGCACCCGAAGCACCAAGTTCCTGAAGATACAGTGGAGCAACCATACCGAAGATGAAGCCACTTGGGAACGCGAAGACTTCATAAAGAAGGAGTACCCAGATCTCTTTAGTACCTAACTTTCTTTTAGATCTCGGGACGAGATCTTTTGTAAGGGGGAAGGGTTTGTAACATCCCAAATTTCAATAAAAGAAAGTTAGAAGAATTCCAGAGATTCAAAATTCAGAGCCGACAAAAACATTTATTTGCATATAGTGCCATGCATAGGACTTGTGCATTTGAGTGATATGCCATGATGATTGTTACTATGTTTATGTGATCAAACCTAAAACCCTAATGTGATCAAGTGAAGATCACAAACCAAATAAATCAAAAAGAGAAAGAAATCAAATAAGAATAAAAACCCTAAAACCCTAACATATGGTTTATGCCATTTTTATAAATTTTTACCCTAGACCATTTTGGTCTTCACCGTTAGTTGAATAATGTTACTAAACACTTATTACAACTTTTGGAATCAAAGAAACACAAATCAAATGAAATTCAAACTCAAAATGGGATCACATATGATAATGGTCAAATCTGCCATTTATAGTCTGATCCCTACTTTGAGCCCTTGCAATTCAAAAAATTTCAAACTAAACTTTCCCAATTATTTGCACGTCATCCAAGAGCACATCAAGGTGAACAACTTTGGTAAATATCACCATGCCAAATTCAATTTAGATCAAATGCTATGCTCATGCAAAGTTGGAACTTTTTAATATGTGGAACAATCTCCAACTTTGCAAATTTGCAATTCTTTGAATTTTAAAACTTCACCACCACACATGGTTGTCTCTGGTCATTTACAACTTAACCAAATACACCATTTTCAAATTTTGCAACAATATGAACTCAACCAAAATTGGGCAAATTTTGCAAATTGCAATTATGGAACAATGCAAACACTATTTGAAATAGTGATTTAGCCAAACCCTACTGCCCCAATTCACTCCAAATGGTCCCCTGGTTCCCTCTCTCCCTAAATGCCAGCATAGGAACCCTAGATGCCAAGCATAGCTTGCTTGTGCAAGCCATGCCGGCCATGTCGCCACCTTGCTGCATCTCCTCTCCTCTCCTTCCTTCCCTGCCATGGCCCTGGTGCCCAAGCTCGCCACCACGCCTCCCTACCTCTCCCTAGCAACGCCACTGTCAAGCACAACGACGACCATCGCCGGAGATCGCGCGCCCAGAATCGCCAGCATGCCGCTCACGTCGCGCATGTGCACGCCGCGGACCACCTCTGGCCACGCGCCGCCCCACCAGCACACCCTCGCCCCTGGACCCCTGCTGAACGCGTTGAGCATCACCGTGCCACCGCGGATGCGCTAGACACGCGCTCGACCCGAACCCTGGACCGCCGCCGCCGGAGACGATGAACCAGATCCCGTAGCCGCCGCGGCAGACACGGAAACAATGCGACCCAACCAGATGCCGCCCGACCGCGCTGTCGCCGCCAATAGCTTCGCCTGGATACACTGAACAGCCCTGCGCCCTCGCCTAGCTCTCTACCTCGTCGGAACTGCCGCGCCATGGTCGACCCTAACCCTGCCCCGCAGCACCTTTGCTCCTCTATAAATAGAGAGCTCCCCTGAGCAATCCAAGCACACCACCATCCTCTCTTCCCATCTCTGCTTCTCCTCGCACCGTTAGCTACCCCAATCGACGCCGGAGCAGCCCCAATTGGACGATCGGAGCCGCGGAAGCCCTGGAGAAATCGCCGTTGATCCAGGCCACCTCGAGCTCCGCCGCTGCTCGTCGGACCACTGGTTAGCACTCCGACCCCCTAGGCTCGCCGCCAGACCGTCAGGCTCTCGTCGGAGAAGACGACGACCCTGCGCCGTTAGATCATGTTCTAATCCAACGCATCACATTGATTCATACCGATTCGGGTTTTAAGAGCCACTGACATGCGGGTCCCACGCTGTCAGGCGGCCCACTCGCACGAGATGTGCTGCTATGCCGTTTCTCTCTGTTTTAAATCGTTTCTGCCCACTTAGTTTTCCCGCCGGCCCTTTTAATTCAAATCCCGATTAATAAATTCAAATCAAATTCAATACTGGCTCCAACTTTAAAATTGAATAGAATCTGTTTGGCTTGGCAAAATTTAGCAAATTTTATGTTGTTGGAAAGATACTAAAAAGTTCTACAACTTGCCACTGGTCTCACCTTGAGATCAGTTGTAGAAATAAAGTGACAAAAAGATTAAGGCAGGGACTTTTGCACATTCAAATAAATATTAAAAATCAACCAAAAGTGATATTTAGTTAATTCCAACTCCTATAACTTACATTTAACTTACACTAATTGTTTCTGCAACAAAATGGTATGGTCACTTTGAATGATCATGCTCTAGTTTAATTAATGGGCAATATGGCTAGTTTACTTAAGTGATATTGTCCAAAACTATTATGCAAATTATATGAAGTCTTTCACTTCATTTAAATCTTGTCCCAAATGCATTCATATGAAGTTGGACCTCTGGTCAAATACTCTCACATGAAATGCTTGGAGATTTTAAATCATAATAGGCACTATTAAATAGTATGAGGTGGTCTACCTCATTTAAATCATTTTCTCAAATAATGATGATGAATGGTTGACTTAGGTCAACATGAATTCATGTATGATTGTTTGAGAAATTAAATCTTAAAGAAGATTCAGTGAGAGGAAATTATTTCTCAAGAACCATATGGAAACTATCATTTACATATGATGAGAGGAAATTATTTTTCCTCAAGCAACACAACCAATGCACCCTAATTATATTAATTGTGTGCTTAGAATAGTTTGTGTGAATATATGTGATGTGTAGAATAGCCAATGAATTGGTTGAGTGATTATACCTCGTATTCAATTTAGACGCTAGCACCGGAGAATACCCGGAGGAAGAAGGTTGCTACCAAGAGGAGGAAGAGGAGAACTTTGACCACTACCAAGGCAAGCTAATATTCTTGCAAAGTGCAAAGCCCTTTGGGGAAAGGCACCATTAGTCTTACCTTTCTTACCATAAGCCTATCCCAAGTTTCCACCTTACAAGTTTTTACTTGTTTATTCAAAGAGTTACTTTTATAGTTAACTTTGGTCTAAGTTAAAGAAGGTTACTAGAGTAGCAAAGTTAGTCTCAAGCTAGCCAAGCAAGATTAGCACCCCTCATGATTAGTGCTAGTGCTAAATATTAAAAGTTGACTACTCTAGATGGGAACATGTGACTTGAATTGAAATTGAAACCTTGGAATGAGGAAGTCATTGCATTGAATGAATTTTGAAGGTGAATATGACCAAGAGAAGATGGTGATTTTTGGTAAAACTGATATTGGTTTGAATGCGATACCTTTCCAATATTGAGTACCCCACAATACCTGATTATGGGTAGGGCTTAACTGGAAGTTTATGCATCTTAGTATGGGTTCCCTCTGAACACACATCATAGGGGTTATGCTTGAGGCTGCCTCCGTTGTTGAGAAAGGATGTGAATTGAGCTGAATTGTACGGCCAAGCCCTGTGCAGTTCCCAGGTTGACAGTTGGTCTTCACTGGGAGGCCAAGCTCATGGGGAGAGGTTCTCATACTAGGGTTTGTAAGTGAAAGGTTATGGTTGATGATCCACATACTATGTTACGATGATTCGGGGTAATCCCGACGGATGAAATCAAATGTTGTGGAACAAGTGTGCAACCTCTGCAGAGTGTAAACCTATTCGAATAGTCGCGTCCATGGTTACGGACGGTTGGAAAGGCCATAAAGTTTCCAATGTCAAATTCTTGAAAATGTTGGTGAAAAGAATGGTGATTTGATGACTTGAATTTGAATCACCACTTGAATGGTGGGAATGACACTAATGTTCCCACTTGAGTTAGTTAGCACATGAATAAAGGTTTTCTCAAATACTTGTGAACTAAAATTGGCTTTATGCAAATAAATTAGAGCTTAGCACCCCTTACTAGAAATGTTAGCACTTACATTATTATTGGTTTGCGAGTACTCAACGTACTCACGGCTTTGTCCCTGGCTATTCAAATGACCAGAGTATGAGGATGAATAGAACTACCAAGGAGACGATCAGCAGGACGCCTACGACAACTAGGAGTCTTCCGACATCAAGCGTTGGCATGTGGACTAGAGAGTCCATTTATCTTTACGCTTCCGCTATGAACTTGTGTTTGTTCGATGATCATTAGATCATCTATACGTGTAATATGGATCATGTGATTCAATTTGTAAGACATTATGGTTTGTAATGAATGATGACTATGATACTTAACTATTATTCCTCGCAACAATAATATTCATGGGATTGCGATGAATGACATAATAGGCATCTGGACTTAAAAATCCGGGTGTTGACATTGTCCTAGTAAATTACACAAAACAAGTGATAATTTTTTGAAGGTTTAAATGTAGCACACAAGCAATTCACTTTGGAGTGGCAGCTAAATACCACATATATGTATTCATGGTGGACACAATTGGCACTTTGGTTTTTAGTGGTTGGATGCACGAGTAGAGCTTAGTGCAAGCGAAGGCTAGCAATAGACTAGGAAGCATCAATCTAGAAAGCAGCAGCTGTCATAATCATGCTTGCGATAGACAAAATTAACGAAAGCATAAAAGTAATACAAGAACTCCGAGGCAAGATAAATCATCGAGGCTTGAATGACTTTTGTTTTAGTATTATGCATGCTTGAGCATGTTCCAAGTTGATTCAAATGAAGCATTCAGAGGAGGATACCACAATGTCATACCGTTATATGAATAGAGCAATGCAAGCAAATATCTATATGGCATGTTACCTAATATTAGTAAATTGGAACTAATCATGAGAGAGCATAAAATATTGAGCATCATTAAGTAACTTACACCTTACACAAACAAACTAAGCATTCTCACATAAATGAGTATATGTACAAAAATAAAAACAAATAGAGTTCATACCAGTCTCTCACCACAACTCAAATTGCCGTGGCCATCATTATTGCTGTTCACTTGTGTGACTTGAGTAATATGAAATTATAACCAAGATCCAATGAAGTCATGAAAGACAGTTGAACCCTGTAGTAACTTTACAAAACCAAAGAAGAAGAACAAATATTTTTGGGTTTTCAATTTTTAATCAACACACAAAGTAAAATCTTTTTGGATTTTCACATAGCAAACCATAATGAGAAGATGAAGCAAACTAAGAAGCAAATGAAGATAAACAACATAAATATTTTTGTTATTTTTGTGTTTTGGAAAATAGAAACAAAAACAAGAACAACAAAAAGAAATAAAACTAAAATAAACACGCAAATGCAACTAGTGGCAGAAATCTTCCAACCCAGAACAGCAGGCAAAGATAGTTTTTTCTGAAAATGTTCTGTAGCTCGTCTCGAAAAGTGCTCAACTAACGAAAGTTAGATAACAACCTGGGGCATATGCAAAAAATTGGCAGCTCAAAATTTCATTCTGGCTATTTATACGATTTTTTATGGTGACAACACAGAATCTGTTTTTAGACAGCAACTTTCCAAATTCTTGCCTCCTTCCTATTAGAGGCTATCCTTGGTATAAAAATGAAATAAATAAGCTAAGGAGAGGTTATTACAGTAGTAACAACTTCCAAGATTCAAATAAGGAGAAATTACAGAAATAAACTAGCAAGAACAAAAAGAAATCGAAATATGGATATACAAAATTCCGACGAAATGTGATATGTAGATGAGTGAGATATCGCTATACCTCCCCCAAACTTAGGCTTTTGGCCTAAGTGGAGATCAACCCCATGGTGACCAAGCATCGAAAGAAACGTTGCCCCCGTAATACGATGAAGAAGCACCACATTTTGAGTTTTATTGCATCAACTAGCATGCATGCCAGTTGATCAAAAGGAAGAACCAATTAGACTGAACTCAAAAAATGCCTAGACTAAACTCTAAAAAAGACACGGGTCATCATAGAAAGCAGAGGAGGATGCTTACCGAGACGGAGCATATATGTGAGAGAGGTGGTGGTGCCGGGATCGACAACATCTGGGAGGAGAGTGACGGTGGCCTCCATGTTTCTTCCAATAAGGTTGTTCTAGGAGTATATCTAGGTGAACTTCTAGACTCCAGAGTGTTGTCTTTTGACAACTTAGTTGTCTTAGTACCTCTTTATTAATTAACAATAAGAGTAACATCCTTAAACATGAGAGGTACAATGATTGGAGGGGGGTTTCGAGCAAAAAAGTTAGAGCTGGAAGACTTGACCAAACGAGCTTATTCAGGGGCAAATAGATTATCTTCTCCGTTCACATGCTCATACTCTACCTTTGCTACCTCCGTTGTTGCATGATAACAATTCTCAAATGTGGCTGCTGCTACGCTAGATGAATAACCTCCTTCTCCCATGATCAATGTAACATCATGATTATCGGAGCTAAGGATTACTCTGTTGCATCCTAGCATATCCGCAAGATCAAACCCAAGCTTCATGGCATGTGCTTCTACTCAAAGAACATCATGAACGTGATCCCATTTAACGTCGGTGAAATGTTCACCCATTGTTTCTTTTGAAGTTTCAGCATCAAAGCTGGCCCCGCCCACGTTGATCTTCATGTAGTCTTTCCTCGGTTTATCCCAACCTGCATCCCCGCCTTAAGTTTGGGCGGTAAGAAATGAGAATGACATCATTCCATACTTAAAAGATGTTTTAGCTATATAACATTTTGGAGGTTAAAAAAGCAAAGTTTAACGCACAGTTCTCACGAGTTTGCCCATGTTCATGTTATCCTTTCTTGAAATACCTATAGGGGTATGCAAAAGACTGGATTTTTTTAGATCAAGATTTTTTTGGCAAAGTGATGGACACAAAAGAAAGTATAGGCTAACTAAGTAAGACATCATATGCCGTCCTAAAGACCAAGGGGGACTAGAGGTAGAGGTTTTAGATATCAAAAATAAGTGTTTACTTAGCAAGTGGTTATTTAAACTCTTAAATGAAAAGGTGATGTGGCAAGAATTACTACACAACAAGTACTTACATTCTAACACCCTATCCCAAGTCCAAGTTAAAACTACTGATTCACCTTTTTGGAAAGGTCTGATGAAGGTGAAAGAGGTTTTTTTTTCTATGGGTTCTTTTAAGATAGGGAATGGCCTAGATACTCGGTTTTGGGAAGATCGTTGGCTAGGAGATAAGCCTCTAACGCAACAATATCCTTCTCTGTATAACATTGTTCAACATAAAAATATTCTTGTGGCAAACGTTTTAAATGAGTTTCCTCTAAATATAGCTTTTAGAAGAAATTTTACTGATTATAAATGGTCAAGATGGTTATATTTAATAGGGAGACTAGTTCATGTTAACTTTTCCAACGAGGATGATTCTTTTGTTTGGAGCTTGACAGCTTGCAGGTGGGTTTATGGTCAAATCTATGTATCTAGATTTACTAGATGGACATACTGTTTTCCTTCGTAAGTATATTTGGAAGCTTAAAGTACCATAAAAAATTAGCATTTTTATGTGGTTCTTGCATAGAAAAGTGATTTTAAGAAAAGAAAATCTAATCAAGCGAAAGTGGCAAGGAAATACAGTATGTTGCTTTTGTGAAAAAGAAGAAACAATTCAGCATTTGTTCTTTGAGTGCCCGCTTGCTAAAGTCATTTGGCGGATTGTTCACATATCATTTGGAATTTCTCCGCCCAAAAATATTACTAACATGTTCGAAAATTGGCTTAAAGGGCTTCAAAGGAGAGTTAAAAACCAGATTAGAGTTGGAATTTGTGCTCTCCTATGGGCAATATGGCATATCCGCAATGACTATATTTTTAACAAATCAAAACATGCTTTCTTTTTGCAGGTTATACCTTTGGCTACTCACTAGACCCGTTCGTGGTTATGTCTCCAGCCGGAGGAGCAACGCTAGGACATGAATTTTGGGTGCAACCATTTGGAGACGGTCGCTCGGGATCTCACGGTATGATTGCTGCACCCCCATGGGGCTCTCACAGGCGTTTAGATTTTGGGCCGTCCGATCGAGCTGACGTGGCGCGATCTCGGCCAGCCATTCCATCCAGGGCGCGAGGCCCTCCCGCAGACCCGCATTTTATCCACGGGTCCTGTGAAGCCCGCTCGGCCCAGACTCTCCCGTCGCGCGTGGCAACCCTAGCCAATCCTCTCCTCGCAGCCTGCCTCGCGATTTCTTCCTCCCCTGCTCGCCCCCCGCGCGGCCACCACACCATGAGCTCGGCCCGGCGCCGCCGATGGAGCGACGAGGCGCGGGAGAGGCGCCGCTGCTGGAGCGCAGCGCGCGGGAGCGGCGCGCCGGTCGAGGCGTAGGAGAGGCACCGGTGATGGAGCGCAGCGCCGCGGGAGCAGCGCGCCGGTGGAGCGACGACGTCGAGCGAGCTGAGTAGTGAGCGGGAGCGGCGCCGCCCGTGGACACAGCAGCCTATTGCTGCAGCCAATCGTAAGCCTGCTTCTCTCCCCAATCCCTACCTCCATCTCTCCCCCCAATTCACGCCTCCATCTCTTCTTCATTCCTTTCCATCTCTCCTCCAATTCCTTTTCATCCTTTGGTTTTCCCCATGGCTAGAGTAGGGAGAGGCAAAGGGAAGCATCCCTCCATGGATGAGGAGGCGGAGCTTGATGTGGATCGCCGGGGGCAGCGCCGCGCCGCCGCCAGGGATGGGAGGAAGGGGAGGAGGCAGAGAACGAGGAGACATCGAGAAGAGGGGTGTTTTGATCTCCTTATTCCTCCAATGGATGGGGAACAAGCAGTACGATTGCCTCAATTTCGAGTCAGCTCAGCCGCCATGAAGGAGGAGGATGTGCTCCACCTCATCTCCATCCTCACGGCTTTGCCACCGGATTGGTGCCGATCTCCGTGTCCCCTGCAAGGGGATCCCAACCTTTCCATCTCTCCTATCAATTTCTCGGTTTCTCTCTAGCAGGTTACCATCTATCTCACTTCTCTCCTTTTCATCTCAGATTTTGATTTATCTTTGATGTTCTATGAAAAATCTTAGCAGGTTATAGCGGAAGATTAATCCATGTAATGTTTATATTTGAAATTTAGCTGCAGCTAATGTACAATATATTACCTCACTCACATATGTGACTTGAATTTGTAGTGTATTTTCTAACTTCCGTGTGGCACTAGCATGTGCAAGCTATCATTAATAAAATAGCATGATAAATTTTTTTCTGGATTGAGCAGCATATTGCGATATTTGTCTAGGTTCATCTCTGAAATCAAATTATAAAACTCAGATCTCATTATATGTGAGTTACCGTGATTTTATTTCCCTTTCACACATCAGATTGCTGCTATATGGAAGTTGCTTGAGATTCCGTGTCACGGTTTGATTGTCCATCCTGGCTTTTATAGTGTCATGCGGAGAAGGAGTGGTGAAGAGAGGCTTCACGGAAGACATCTATTGCCTTGAAGAGCAACACCCAACCTTCTGCAACAAGGTGAGCAAAGATTCATAGAAATTGTTCCATGCCTCAAGTTTGGTTAACAAGAAGAACTTGCTCGCTCATTTGGTTAAATACCTGAATATTTATTCCTTAACATGTCTTCTGTTGTTTAGCAGAAAGAAAAGAAACAATTCTTCCAGTGATTAATCTGTAGAGAAAGTTGTCTCTGAAATTTTTATCTGGAAATGGATACTTTGGATACAGATGATTTATGCTTGAATTGGCACGTGGTCTTCTTTTAGCCTCCAAATTATTTAGGATTCGTACATTAAGATGTACATTAAGATCTGCAGCTACTGCTTCTAGAAAAGATGTGCTCTATTTGTTTTCTGCATTTCATATGTAGTTGAATCAATACCACTATTCATATGCTCCCCTTGCTGTAGATATTTTACTTTCATCTCTATTTGTTCACCTATTAACAGATTGAAGTTATAGGGCGGTTAGCCACGTTGTTCATACCTTCGTCACCACCATCACCTCCTGCCCAGCTGTCTTGAGACTGAATATAGGTATCAGCGATGGGTTCCTCACCTCACTCTGTCATCTTATAATTTGGCATCCATTATTTAGTCGTGTCTTCCCTCATCATCCTTTTCATTGCTTGATCAGGTCGACCGGGTCTTATTGGTAAGCAGTGGCTCTTCCTATGTGTGTATGGATCAACAACTTCCGACACCCAACTTCCAACCTTTAATCTAATGACTTGATGACTAATTCTCTGTTGCAGTACTGCATTCTCACTTTGCACCACCGTGTCGACCAAAGGTAATAGACTCAATCTTCTATTGTTATATGGGATGTATTTATGAGTTAGGATTTCACATACGTGCTAATATATGGGATGCATTTATGGGTTAGTTCTGCAAAAGAAATATCAACGCTAATTGTTGTTTTCACCGGAAAAAACAAATATTTACATAGTTGCCACCTATGTCTTAGTGAGCTGAGATTGGCCACTCGTGTATTTTTTGCTTACTGAATAATGGATGATTTGCCAACAGAGACAACCAAATATTGAAGCGCATACATTATACTGTACCAGACAATGCAAAGGTGTGAAGTTCCTTTGTGCTCAACGGCAACACAGAACTTCTAGGCCTGACTTGTCATTCTTCCTGCAGCATGGTTGAGGTTTGTCTCCGAGCATTCATCTTCTCTGAGATTCCCTTTTGTCACTGTATTATTTTTTTGTGGAAATTAAGAGGACCAGATCCATTACGTAATCATAGAATTTGCAGCGTGTCATCGTTTGTGTGGATCTTCTCGTTTGTTGTTAACGAGCAGCAGTGCACGACGAGGTGCTCTCTCCTGTCTCTCATTTGTTGTTTGTGTGGATCTGAAAATAGTAGGCTATTAGTTTTATTTTTCTGTGCTAGGATTAGTTATAATTAGGTGCTAGGAATTAACGATAGGAGTAAGATTAAATATAGTGTCTTCTCAATGCTGAAAATTTATGCTTGCGAGTGTTTAATCTACTAACTGACTTGAGACCTATTACAGAAAGGCAATCACTTAAACATATAGATAAAAGAGAGCTTTATCCTTTCAGCTTTTTAGGTATGCTTGGCTCTTGTAATATAATATCCGAAACTACTTCCTGATGAGCAATAATTTTCTAAAGCTTCTCAGATAAAAGATTGCAGATTTTAACAGGGCATATGCATATTTTTCTCCCAAAAAAGCTCAACTAAGACATGGTCATTATGGAGTGAGCTTGCCTTGTGACTGAACCTTTTTCCAGCTTTGCTACCATTGAACAGACCTCTGCTTCTTTATTTATGAAAAAATCCCATTAATCCTATTAACTATTACTTTTCCTATGGTTGTCCAGCTATGCTTTGACATGACTAACTGTAGTATTGCTCCTGGTCTTCCAGACAATTCAAATTCTGGAACTACAAAGATACTATTCAAGAAATACGGGAATACAAAGCAAGAGGATGTGCTCAACTTTTCTCTGACTTATTATGTTTACATGTATGATTGCTGGACTACCGGTATGGCTCGTATTCTTTAATTTTTCAAGGTAAACTACCGGTCTTCATCATCGACTGCAAGGGGAGAGCAGCTTAATTATTGAGTACGTCAGAGATATCGGAGTGAAGACAATCATTCCAGGTGAGTACATTAAGGAGTGCCTTCTCTAATTATATTAGATGGCTTTCTGTTCACCAAAAAAAGATGACTTTGAGCTTCTCTAGATGTGTGTAATACTTGCATTGATCTGTTTTGTTTTTTCTTGCACATCTGGTTACTATTCATCATGGTAGGTCTTGCTGATCCTGCTGTTGCGGCTAATTTTATTTATTGTAGTTAATGTTTTGTATCTGATGGGAAGGTTAGTTGACCTGTGGTTGACTGCTTCAATGAATGACTATGTATGGTGCAAAACTTATTTTCAAAGGTTGCTTTGTTGCCACTGTGTTGCATCACTATAGCCTATGGCTGACGGCTGCATTGTGCTAATTTGCCTAATTTTCAGAGCTATACATCCTTAGTCTAATCAAGCACTTTTAAAAAGTCAGTACCTTTCCCTTTCCATCACTTATTTGTGAATTCCGATGTTTTGTGTTATAATTATGTGTTCCTGCAACAGAAAAGCTAGAATTATATGAATATTTGGCTCATCGGAAAAAGAACAATACAATCCACCTCTGTTTTCTTTATAACTTCATTCCTTTGTATTTTTTGCATATATACCTCCAGTATTTGTGCTTTATAGCATACTATAATTAGCTAATTGCTTAGATGATTAACTTATGTTTCTTAGTATTCACATGGTATATACTAATTAACGTTATCGCTTCATTTTTTCTACTTACAGATGTTACTTGAAGCATTGATGTGTTCTCATGCCAGCCGTTCAGACTGCACCCATTTGCTTGCACAATACAGTACACTTATGGTGAAATTTGGTAAGTTCTTGCATACTGTTTTAGCAGTCCGTATGGTTCAGATCCATTATCCTGTGAGCTTAATATTCTTTTTGGCTGTAATCAGCACGTATGGCACAATTTTTTTTTACCGTGTGCTAAGCAGTTTACTGTACCACAGGCTAATTGACTTTGTTAGTAGTGTGGTCCACTATATATAGGTGAAACATGGGTTACTGTATGTAGGTCAAACATACTGCTCTTATATCTTTGTAAAATTGCTTATGGAATTATACAATCATAACATGTTGCCAAAATTGCTTATGAAATTATATAATCATAACATGTTGCCAAAATGATCATAGCAGGCTTCCATTGAAACAAAAATACTATATCTAAGAGTGTGGTCCACTGAAAACTATTATATGCACTACTATTCTTTTTAGGCATTCATTACTGAAACTCCTTTGTTAGTAGAGCAAGGTCTCATTGAATTTTATGGAATCTGCCAATTGTGAGAGTAACCGGAAAATGAGTATATTCATGGTTCCAGAATCTTGGATGAATTTGGATGTATTAAGCTGCTTTGAGATGGTATGCCATGATATGATATAACCTATTTATATATACGGAGTTACAAACCCTTCCAATGTTGAATAATGGGTCATCGCCAAATGAGTGATACGCCATGATAATTCGCACGCCTCTTATTCTGTTTTTTAGACCAATTAGTCTTAAAGTAATGAGTAGCAAAAAAAACTTATTGCGCGAGTCTTTGGATTAGCTCCTCAATAGCACTGCCCTTGGACCTCAATGACACAGCTCAACATGAATTTCGCATCTAAAGGTTACATACTTTCCTTTAGATTTATTAACTCCAGTTCAATAAGGATTTCAGCATGCCGTAAATCCAAATTGATAATTTTACTATTGTTTTGGCTGCTAATTGTTTCATCCAGAAGTTTCTTCATTTTAGAGGAGAACACTCATTCATTCACAGAATAAAAGTTTACAGAAGCTTGCGGAGGCAGCTCATTTAGTTTAGGAGAAAATCCCTGGAGTTTGAGATGGTTTCCCTCCCATTGTTGTGTACTATATTACACCGCAGATGCCAACTTTGCATTGTACTGCTGAATAAATCTTGCCCTGTGCGCATAAATTTTTCCACTGGATTGCAGGAAAACGCAGCTTCAGAGGATGTGCAGATTCAAGCAAAGCCAGTGCTCGCCGTCACCAAGGTGTTGCGGTGTTCCGCGGTCGTCCGCGTCTCTGAGGATGGTAATCGAATTGTTTTCCCTTGGCCTGCCTACCATTAAGTATTCCTGTGTCGTGGCTACTAAGCATAAATTCTGAGCGAAATGACAATATTCCATTTCCAGTTTTATGTAGAGACTAACATAGTGAATTTGTAGTTCATAGTAAAACTGATGAATCAAACCACGACTCCTTAATGTTATATCAAATGCATAATATAAGCAGCTAAATCACCTGGTAAAATGAATGGTTGTTGCATGGTGCAAATAAGACGGAAATGAACATGTCTTACTTCAGTTATACGCAAGTGACATAGTTTGGTAACTATTGTTTCATTTTGCTCTTATACAAGTTTTCTGAGCATGGCAAGGTATGTTATCTCTATAGCCTTAAAAATCATATTTGAAAGTTCAGTAACATATAGCAGCTACTTAAAGGGGCATTACTACAAATGGATGAATCATGTATTGTAAATTCTGATTGTGCTATGTTGTTTCTGAACTGTGTGCATCACGGGTGATTAGCGTAAGGCTACGGAAACATGTTGGATAAGAGGAAATTGTGCGACACAACTTCAGTAAAATTCTCAGAAGAATAGGAAGTAAACCGTGTTATAGAGAAGGAACTTAGTTTTGCAGTAGCTGATCTGGAAATAAAACCAAAGTAAGCTAAGAGATCAGTTTACGCAGTTGAAGAAATTATAACAAAGGAATATGAAGAGATGCTCTCATTCTCATCTCACACAAATCGACATTATTACAAAATCTTCTTATAGAGGTAGAACAGTCCGAAAGTTATGTCTGTCATATGTTTTAGTCCAGATAATAAGAGATCGGGTTACGTTTTTTTTTTTTCATTTGTAGATATGTTGCCAGGCTATGCGATGGAGACACTACCGGAGGAGGACATCATATCCTAGCAACAACAGCCTAGGACGAGATCCATTTCGCCTGCAACGAAGTTTTGGTAGACCGTCCTGTCTAGGTAGGCGGCCGCGACATCCTGACGAACTTGACTAGCATGTGTAGGTGAATACAAAATTGAGAAATAAGTGAACGGCAAATTGTTGGTGAATGTAAATTTCTGAAAGGAAATAATTAGTTTTATGTTCGTTTTGGTCAAACATCGTTACTGCAGCTGATGCTTACTGCAGCTGATGCTTACTGCAGCTGATGCTGTGTTATAATCTGAGTTATTCCATGCGAGCTCGTACTGCAGTTTGGGTTATAATCTGATTTCTGATATACTGCTGGCATTTTTTTGCACATAATACATGCTACTTCAGCTACAATGCAGCTAGCAGCACAAATAAATTGTCAACCAGTGAACCTGCTGCTTATGCAATTGAATAAATAGATGAGCTCACACAGGTTGATAGGGTTGCTTGTACATGCATTTCTCCTATATTTGTTTGCTGCAGCTATTTGATATACAAAAATTCAGAGAATGCTTTTCAGGTTATGAGCATCGGTGAATGTTTCCCAGGCCAACTTCAGCAGATAGGTTCAGAGCTTAAATTGATGTGTCCTTTAAGTTCTCTGAAAAATCTGATTCACAAACCATCCTTAATTAGAATTAGGACAAACGACCCTCTGCTAGCTAGCTACAGTCTAATCAGCTCGCATCAAGTCACGGAAAATAAGAGTTCAGAAAGCTACAGTCTAATCATTACGCATCAAGTCACGGAAAATTAGAGGAGTTTATGACAGAACACAAATACAATGATGTTATCTCTCCTTTTTAACAATTTTTTTGTACCCTGTGTACATAGTAAAGGAAAATCAGAGAAATACACTTGGAAAACCAACAATTCAGCTTTTATAATGGATCGCTGTAATTTTATTGAACCGAATGATTCTTCAGAACGATCAGAACGATAGGGATGCTATTAATTAGCTTATCTTGACATAAGCATAGACGACCTTGCCGGAATGCGGCCACCGCACCTGCCTGGCGCCGGCCTTACCTATTTTGCTGTTTGACTACGTTCAATCACCTGATAATTTTTATGTTTACCCGGTAAATGCAATTACGACGTGACTTCTAAAGACCATTCTGAAATAGACTCATGTAGATGTTGCTTTTGTTGTTCTATCCTTAATTTTATCGATCTTGAAAAAACCAGAGTGTTAATTATTATAATATATGCCTCTATTTCTCTAATTGTATATAAGCACGTTTGGTTGATGATTTGGTTTATTTTATCCTAATTTCATTTGATTGACTTTGTTTTGTAAAATCTAACAATGTATTATCATTTAGCTACCTAATTTTATCATTATTATACAAAGTGTAAATCAAAATGAAATTGACGGGATGGTGCGCCAAGGCGCACCTCTAAATCTAGTTTATTTAGCCGGTGCGGTTGGCTGCTTGATCGCAGGCTAACATGTTGATACATTGGCGGATGTTTAGCTTGTCTCTCTTTAAGTGATTGATTTATGTATCAACTTTAAGTGATATGTGAACTGTAATAAGATTATAATAAGATCTCCTCAGATATGCTCCAATAAAAGTAATAAAGGCCATATGCATCTTATTGATGCAGAGGCTGGGGTGTTTTTCCCCTTTTCAAAAAAAATCTGAATTCGAAAAGTACGGTGCCGTATGGTTCCACACAATAGAGAATTCACACACAACCTAGAATTGAGGGGACGGTGGCGCATGGCCTCCATGACTGGCGGCCGATGGTACTTGGGGAGAGGGGGGCGACGCCAGGGATCAAGCTAGGAGAAGGGTCCTATCTTATTTGAAGTGAACACCCTTGATTTTTAAAATTATTATACAACCCATCCCCGAAACTTCTCAACATAGTGCATGCCTCGTCTATCTGAAGATTCTAAAGAGAGCAGCTTTAAATTTCTGACGAGGTGGCTAACTGTGTCTGGTTTGTAGAAAGAAGAATGCAACAGAATGGAACTTTATTTCCCCACCTTTTCAAGCTATAGCCTTACTAACTACAGTACGTATTTGGCTTTAATTACTCCATTAGAAGCTCGTAGGTTATAATGAACAGTACACGACGGGAACTTGTTAGCTTACAAATGATAGCTCTCGTTGTGCACTTCATGAGATCATGGCCTATTATTATATGTTAAGATATGGCATCCAATCCATGCTTTTTTTAGCAAAATCCAGTCCATGCTTTTCCACTCAGATCACAAAATTACCCTTCTTCTATTGTGAGAAAAAGGCATGTCGGCACTGTCAAATGTCATCAAAATGCACACATGTCTGAGTTCCTTCAAAGAATCCACTTGGCCAGATCAACGGACATCATTTCCTTGGGGTTGGATGGCCAGTTGGCCACCGGTTTCTACTGGGCGGATTAAGCCATCCTACTGAGATATCCATGAAAATTTGTAGGGCGCACAGTGTGGGATCTCTGCCTTGGTTGTGATGTATGGCAAGATTCGGACGGCTGAAACCTACCATGACTCTATGAGAGCCCGAGGCACTCTTTTTTTCGCAACGGGGCATTGCCTTGGCCTTTGCACAGTCACTTAATTATGCATGCACTACGGGAAAGAATCAAGGTGCCGACGACCAAATTTTGTGCCGACGGCAATTTATCGCGGCCGTCCGCACAGGTCCCGAACAGGACAGGCCACAAAGAAGGCCGTCGGCACAAGAAAGCCGTCGGCACAGAAAAGTTTGTGCCCACGGTCACCGTCGGCACAGAAAAGGCCGTCGGCACAGGCATGGGCTGGCCGTCGGCACTGAAAGGCCGTCGACACAGGTCCTGCGCCGTGACGTCGGCAAAATGGCGTTAGGGGCCGACGGCAAAGCGGTTGGCAGAAGATTTCTTTCCCTCACGCACCCCCCCCCCCCCCCCCCCCCCCCCCCGGATCGATATCGCCTTTTCACCTATGGAAAAAATGATAAAAAATTCAAAAATAAAATCCTTTGAGCTTTCCATGTTTTATGTCATCAAGTTGCAAGAGAATTTAACAAAAATGAATTTCAACCTTTTTTGCAAAATTGTGTTAAAACGGCTTTTCTGTTGCATACGACGTTGGAAAAAATGTATAATATATCAAAATGATTGTGGGAAAAAGTTACATCCGAATTCACAGAGGTTTACCCGATTGGCATTTTTTTTATTCTCAAAATTTCAAATGGAGATATGAAAGCAGGAAGATTTTAGTTTTTGCCAGAAATTCAGGATTTTAAATTTTTTTATGTTAAAAAATTAAAATTAATAATTGAATTATGTATAAATATTATTATTACTTAATCATTGATGTTAATTTAAATAACTAGTCATTAACCCGTGCTCCGCACGGTCCAGTAATAATTATAGAAATTCACGTACTGTAATGCCAATTACTTGATAATACAGCTCACTTGATAAACATGTTATTATTGTCAGAGTCGTAGCAACTTTTAACCTGCACAGTCATGAAATTGATAGATATTTGGTGTTTAGAAAATTATCTGTATGCAAAGTTATAATCATGCTCAAGAACTATGAGAAGGCACTAAATTAACTATTTACGTTGTTGAATGCTGGTCAGGCTGCAATCCCAGATAAGATCATCTTGTCAAGACAAAGAATAATATTATTTACAACGATGCCATTTGAATTGTAGACATCCACTATACTTGGATTTCTCCTCCTTAGCATAGCAGTTTAGTTCATGCCATATAGCAGTAGCATAGCATGTCTCTATAGATCATCTTATTCACGTGTGGATTTGGTTAGTCAGTAACTATGATTTAACGTTGTTCATTAAACGCCAAGTCTACAAATAGAAAATTCATACCTGCCAAAACGAAAGGTTCGTCCTGTTGAGAAAGAAACAAACATGGCTTATTGTTGAGACCTTACTACATATGAGTTTACTAATACTGTATCTGTGACTTCAGTATTAGCAGCAAGAATATTTGGTCTTAATTAGGATTCTTGGAGAACAAAACGCGAGAAGCAATCCATGATCCTACTCTCGTTCTAAAAAAGAATACTTTTAGCAGTTCCTATCATGAGAGAATTTTAAAGATAGAAACTAACATGGCTTATTGTTGAGACCTTACTACATATGAGTTGACTAATACTATATCTGTAACTTCAGTATTAGCAGAAAGAATATTTGGTCTTAATTAGGATTCTCGGAGAACAAAACGCGAGAAGTAGTCCATGATCCTACTCTCGTTCTAAAAAAAAATACTTTTAGCGGTTCCTATCATGAGAGAATTTTATAGATAGAAATTGACTATATATGCATGCTCCGGTTTCTAGGGTCCATTGCTGATATTATAAACGATCTTCGTTCCAAAACAACTTTTGTAACTGTTTCAAGATACAAATGTATCTTACACACTAAAATGTATCTAGATACTTTCGTGTCAAGATAAAATTGAGACATTTCTTTTGAAAAGGAGGTAGTTTTTTAGGAATTGGAGTTTGTGGAAGCTACAATCCGATTTCATTGTTCTAGGTTCTACACAAAAATATTTTTACTAATGAATAATTATGATCAAATATTTTTTATGTGGAGTTTATACCCTTAGTGTAGACGCTCTAAAAGTAGTTTGAAAATACTCAGCTAACCACGATAGTTACCTTAAACCTTAAAACCAGTTAATATCACATTATTTGTTCATAGCGATAGACAAAATCTTTATGCCTTGCTATATGGATGGAGATTCAATGGAAAATAGACAATGATGTGAGGACATGAAAATATATATGCTCACCTCCAGGAATAAATAATTGAAATTATTGCAATTTTGAAACTGCACTTTTTAAAGAGGAAGATTCATGATTCAGTACCAATGACCATACATAGCACTGAAACGGTAATCAGTACATGCAGCTTTTATATTTCCGGAAGGCATAGCTAAACTCCAAAAACCTGATCCTTCAAGACGTAGAGCAACAGCAGTAAATTAATATCATACCCCTGTTGCCGCGAATTATTTTGAAGATCATTGTTAATTGTATTTATTCACCGCTGCTATGTTTTCCTTCTTGGTCGCTGCTGTGTTTACCTCTCTGCCCCGCTTGCGCCGCATCGAGCCAGCAGCGCGCTGCCCATTTTCCCTTTGCTCCTTCATGCAGATGCTCAGCATCGCCTCATGCTGCAGCTGCTCTTTTCCCTGACCTGCCTCCGCTCCTGCAGCAAGCAGCTGCATCACATGGAGCACCGCGCGCGCAGTCCTGCACGAGCTATGCTTCTCAATCTTGATTTTCAACATAAAGTATAGACCAGCAATAACGGGATGTGGACCAACAGTAATCCGGCTTTCAATAGCGTAATACCGTGTCAACGGAGAAGCTGCGGACGGTGCGACGGCTGCCGGATTAATCTGCTCGCCAACGCCACGATCTGAGATGGTTTTGTAGTTTTTTTTTCTTTCTTGGTAGCCAAGAGAGGACAGAGGCAGAAGAGTTACGCGGCTGCAAGATTCCCGGGGCCACACGTTTGATCCTACGGTTAATGATAAATTATGGATCTATCTGACGGATGAAATTTGCTAATTCTGAGAATTACTGTGGAAGCTCCTAGGGAGTCTCCAATTAGTAAATATAAGATATAAGATTGTTTAAAGTTCAAAATTATAAAGAGTTATCATATCACGGTATAAGGGTTAATAGGATTGTTATGGTAGTATTATCAACAAGGTGTTGATTCTATCTTGAAAGCTCAACCCGATGGAATGGAGACGCTAAGGGTGCAAGGCACTATTAGGAAAACCCTCATTTGTGACGCACTTTATTGCCTTTCTGTGCACATATTTCGTGCGCCACAGAAGTCATGCCACTAAATTTTATTTCTGTGGCGCATGTCCACATGCGCCACAGAATTATGAAACTTATGTGTCGCACCAGACAGGCATGCGCCATAGTTTTCTGTGGCACACCCAGCGGTGGTGCGCTACTGAATTTTTTTGAGTTAAAAAATGGCGGCCAGATCTTGATCTAGGTGGCCGGAATTTCGCCGATTTTTTTTAAAAATTTGTTGGAGGTCGCCGGAGGTGGGTGGGTTGGTGGGGTAGGTCGAGGAGGAGGAGGTGGCCGAGTAGGCCGGCCAGAAGTTGTGGGTGGGTGGAGGAGGAGGCCGGTTGGAGGTGGGTGAGGAGGGCGTCGCTGGATGAGGAGGAGGAGGAGGAGGTCGTCGGGTACGGAGGAGGAGGAGGAGGTCGCCGGGTGGTGGAGGAGACCGGGTGTGGAGGAGGAGGTCGCCGGGTGGAGAGAAGGGAGGAGAAGGAGGAGAAGGTGAAGTGGAGGAGAAGTGGAGGAGAAAAGAAAGAGGGAGAAGGGCGCCGCCGGATTTCAAATTTCAACCTAACAATTCTGTGGCGCATGTGCCTTTGGTGCGCCACAGAAAAAAAAATTGGATTTTTTATTTTTTGCAGGAAAAAATCTTGACTTTGCTGTAATTTTTACTCTTTTCGAATTTGCCGATTCTGTAAATTTCAGAATGGCCATAGGCGGTTGAATTCGGATGTAGAATTTTCTCCTGGCCATTTTCATATATTATGCGCATTTTTCCGACTTTGTACGCAACCAGAAAAGCCATTTGAAGATTTCATGATCCTTTTTTTGCAAAATACATCAAAATTCATGTTTTCCAATTTTCCGTACAAGTATACCACTTAATATAAGTATAGTTCAAAGTAATTTTTCTGAAGGTTTTATAATTTCCAGTGATTTTTTCAACACTAAAATGGCGATGGGGGAGTGCGTGGACGGTTCAAAAAACTTTTGTGGTGCAAGTAGCACCATGCGCCACAGAAATGCTGCTTTCTGTGACGCATTTGGCCACATGCGCCACAGAAAGGCTATATTTCTGTGGCGCATTCAGCTCCATGCGCCACAGAAATACTCAGAATTTGTCAACCCAATAATTGACCGCGGGCCTCACCTGATTTCTGTGGCGCATGGAGAGTTGGTGCGCCACAGAAATGCCAAATTATGTGGCGCGTGAAGAGTTGGTGCGCCACAGAAGTTGAAAAATTCAGTGGAGCATATTTACTTATGCGGCACAGAAATAGTTTTGTGGAGCACGCATTTTTAAGTGTGCCACATAATACATTCCTACTTATAAGGATTTTCCTAGTGGCGAGGGTTGGAGTAGTGCGAGGATGGCTGACCAATTGGGAAGTTGGACCATTAGTGTAATTTGATTTAACATTAAGTGTAGTAAGAGTTAAAAAATCCATGCGAGAGATTAAGGAAATTTCAAATAAAAACTGATATTTTTTTGAAAAAAAATCTAGCCAGATTTTCCAAACGGCCGTTAGTTCTATGCCGATGGCCAACCTATGCCAACGGCAAATGGATATGTCCCGATACTTTATTGTGCCGACGGCAAGGTGCCGACGATGGCCATCGGCACAGCCTATACCGATAGCCAAATTGGCATGTGCCGACGGTTTCTAGCCATCGGCACCTTGACTGGTTCCGTAGGGATGATTATATCCAACAGTGATCCATAACACTCCTTTGTCGTTGCACACATGAGGAGATTAAATTTATATATTAAAATCAATAACTCCCCCCCCCCCTAAAACCACCCTAGCGCACGCATGCCACAGAAACCGAGCTTCATGTAGTTAACGGCCAACAGCCCAGCTGCTTCAGTGCTTCCCCTAAACGAAGTGGAGGTGTTTATTTTTTTTTTGTTTCGTACCTTAGGCCAGCTGCCCATGTATATCCATTTGTATACATATGGTATTTTATTTCCTGATTTGGGGGAAAATGGATGGGGCGAGGCAGACGGAACTCACGACCCTTTTATATGTCCTGCCTTTTGGCTACACACGTGACCTAGTAGCACACTATACGTGTAGAAAATAATCTTAGAAGACAAGGCGGGCCATATAAGCCTCTCGAGTGTTGTACGTACATGTCAGTTTTTAAATCTTCACCGTCCTTGTTTCTTACGCTGCCAGATTTTTGCCAAGGGAGAAGCACCGGAGCAGAAGCGCCCAATAGCCTTGCACTTCTTTCCCGAAATGCACTCTCTTCTCTCTTGAGAGCGGCGATTCTACCATGCCCAGAGGTTTCTAGTGCTTTTACATTTTTGCTACAATGTTTCACCATGTCAAGATAAGTACGTATATAGCCAGGTTGTTAGTATAGATTGGTTTGTTAGCAACCGTATGTTTTATCTGTAACAACTTGTACTTATCTGTACATCATCTTGTACTCCACGGCAAGCCTCAGGCTGCCCTATATAATGAGATCATCGGTGACCTTGTTTGGCACCGCAGCCTAAACCAATCTACTCTGTATTTCTTTATGGTATCAGAGCTTCATTGACCCATGTCTCTCGTTCCCCACGCCGGCTCTTCCTCCTCCTCTCAACTTGCCCCCATGCCGATCACATCCTCTGTCACCGTGCGCCTTGGCCACGGCAACTTCATGCTCTGGAAAGCCCAACTTCTCACCCACCTCCGGAGCCACTCTCTGCTTGGTCACATCGACGGGTCGACCATTGTCCCTGTTGAGACCGTCACCAAGACTACCGGTGATGGCGATGACCGCCGGACTGAGGAGGTCGTCAACCCCGACTACGCTACCTGGTATGTCCGGGACCAGACCGTGCTTCGCTGCATCCTCGCCACGGTGACTGAAGACATCCTGGCGCACATCATGTCCGCGCCCACCGCTCGCCAGGCCTGGAGCATCCTGGAGCGGATGTTCGCGTCAAGGACGCGTGCGCGCGCGATCCAAACGCGCGCCCAGCTCGCCGTCGCCAAGAAGAAGGGGACCCCTGCTGCGGACTACTTCCGCCAGATGAAGACGTTGGCCGACACCCTTGCTGCTATCGGCCAGCCACTGCGCGAAGACGAGGTCATCGCGTACATCCTGGCGGGACTGGGCCCCGACTACGACTCGCTCGTCACCACCCTCACCATCAAGGCAGACGACCTGACGCTGGACGAGGTATATGCTCACCTTCTTGCTTATGAGCACAGACATGAACTGCACGACTCCGACTACGGGCTTGGTCGCGGCGCGTCCGCCAACTTCACGTCGTGGCGGTGGTGGCCACGGCAATGGCGGCCATGGCGGCAATGGTGGCAACAGCAACTACTCTGGTGGCCTAGGCGGCCACAACAACAACTCTGGTGGTCGTGGCAATGGTGGCGGCTACCGCGGTCGTGGGCAAGGCCGCGGCAATGGAGGTGGCCGCGGCGCTGGAGGCGGCAGCAACAACTCCAACAACAACCAGCGCCCTGTCTGTCAAATCTGTGGCAAGATAGGGCACGTCGCTATACGCTGCCGCCGCCGCTTCGACCACGCCTTCACTGGGGAGGAGCACTCTGCCAATGCTGCGACAACCTCCTACAACGCTGACCCAACCTGGTACATGGATACCGGGGCCACTGATCACATCACCAACGACCTCGATCGCCTCCACATCCGCGAGCGCTACCACGGCAATGAGCAAGTGCACATCGGCAATGGCGCAGGTTTGCATATTTCCCATGTTGGTCATAGTTCTATTAATACAGATGCCAAACCTCTCCACCTACGCAATGTTCTCCATGTTCCGCACATTACTAAAAATTTGCTTTCCGCTCACAAACTCACCAATGACAATGAAGTTTTTATTGAAATTCATCCACATCACTTTGTTGTCAAGGATCAGGTGTCGAGGGCAAGGCTCCTACAAGGGAGGTGTGAAGGAGGTCTCTACCCCATCGAGTCACCGTCAATAAGCGTCCCTAAGTGTGCCATGCTCACCGCTAGAGCAAGCAAAGAGCAATGGCATCGACGCCTAGGTCATCCATCCCCTCAACTGGTCAATTCAATCTTGAGTTTAAATAAACTTCCGTTTTGTAATTCTCAGCATGCACATATGTGCAATGCATGTCGTCAAGCTAAGAGCCATCAGCTCCCATTTTCTTTGTCTACCCATGTTTCCACACAACCTCTTGAACTTATTTATACCGATGTTTGGGGTCCTGCCATCACCTCTGTTGGTGGTTTTAAGTATTATGTGAGTTTTGTGGATGATTTTAGCAAGTTTACGTGGATCTATCTCCTTCATGCAAAATCCGATGTTGAATCTGTCTTTTACAAATTTCAAAAACGTGTTGAATTACTTCTCGACAAGAAAATCAAATGCATCCAATCTGATTGGGGAGGCGAATATCGTCGCCTTCACAAATATTTTGACAACACCGGTATTGCTCACCATGTTTCTTGCCCTCACACCCACCAACAAAACGGCTCCATTGAAAGGAAACACCGACACATTGTCGAAACAGGCCTCTCCCTCCTTGCTCAAGCTTCCATGCCTGTGACCTTTTGGGATGAAGCCTTCACCACTGCAACCTTCTTGATCAATCGCCTTCCTACTAGAGTCATTGACAATGCCACACCCCTTGAGCGTCTCCTTGGAGACAAAGCCAAACCACACTACGGCATGCTTAAAGCCTTTGGTTGTGCATGTTTTCCTCACCTTCGCCCCTATAATTCCAAGAAACTCATGTTTCGCTCCAAGGAGTGTGTGTTCATCGGTTACAGTGACTATCACAAGGGATACAAGTGCCTTGACACCTCTACAGGCCGAGTTTATATCTCACGGGACGTCGTTTTTGATGAAACACTTTTTCCGTTCTCTCGCAAATATGGTGCTACCCTCCACCCACCCGTCTACACCGAAACTCACCTCATGACTGATTCTGGCATTTGTACTAATGGTTCTAATGACCCTCAAGGGCCTATGCAATCTCGTGATGTTTCTGTTGCTGCAGGTTCTTTGCCAGCTACGCCCGGACGTGCGGATGCTGCCCCTGACGTCGATCGCGCGGGTGATCATGCAACAGGCCATGCAGCCTCGGGCCAGTCTTCTGAGTCGGACCGTGCTCCCTCCTCCCCGGCCCATGCACGTCCCGGCGCCTCCTCGGCCCAGCACTCGGACGCCAGCTCGTCCACAACGGCTCCGATGACGCCGACCTCCGCCGCTTCCCCGCCAGCGGCCACGCCGTCCTCTGCCACGGCTGCACCTGCTCCTCGTCATCACATGGTCACTCGGAAACGTGACCACACCTGGAAAGCTCTTCAATGTACCGACGGTACTGTCACCTATGCGGCCGTGCGCGCCATGCCTGCTACTTCTGGCGATACTGTCTCGGCTGTTACTTCAGCAACTGATGGTGATGTTGTTCCTGTATCTGCTGCCGCTGCTCTGCATCATCCTCGCTGGAAAGCCGCCATGGATTCTGAGTTCTCTGCTCTCCAACAGAACAAGACCTAGCGCCTAGTTCCTTTTCGGCCTGGCCTCAATGTAATTGACAGTCGCTGGGTGTTCAAGATCAAACACCGGCCAGATGGTACGGTGGATCGCTATAAAGCTCGTCTCGTCGCCAAGGGCTTCAAGCAGCGGCACGGCATCGACTACGACGACACATATAGTCCTGTCATCAAGCCCACAACTATTCGTGTCATCCTCTCTCTTGCCGTAACGCAGGGGTGGCATATGCGGCAACTCGACGTCGACAATGCTTTTCTCCATGGTTTTCTCGATGAGGAGGTCTACATGTTGCAGCCACTAGGTTATGTTGATTCTCGGTATCCGCAGCACATATGCAAGCTGGAGAAGTCGCTCTATGGACTGAAGCAAGCACCAAGGGCCTGGTTTGCACGGTTGAGCAGTAAGCTACACACACTTGGTTTCACTGCCTCTAAGGCTGATGTTTCTCTCTTTGTCTACAAGGATCATTCAATCACTATATACATGCTAGTGTATATGGATGACATTATTGTAGTCAGCTCAACTGCAAGTGCTGCTGATTATCTGCTCAAGCAACTTCGGTGTGACTTCCCTGTCAAAGATCTTGGCCAGCTTGGCTATTTTCTCGGTATTGAAGTCAGGAATATGGAAGATGGAATTCTTCTTTATCAGCAGAAATATGTGACCGATCTGCTGAAGCGCACAAATATGCATCAGGCCAAGCCCGTCTGTACTCCTATGTCATCATCAGACAAACTGTCTCGCCATGAGGGTGAACCGTTACTAGCTGCGGATATTACTCAGTATCGCAGTGTCGTGGGAGCACTGCAATATCTCACAGTCACTCGGCCAGACATTGCATACAGTGTTAATAAGGTGTGTCAATTTCTTCAGACTCCAACCGATATACACTGGGCTGCAGTAAAGAGGATCTTGCGATATCTGAAGCACACGTCCTCGCTTGGTCTCCTCATTCAGCGATCCTCGTCGCTTCTCCTTAGTGGCTTCGCAGATGCCGACTGGGCTGGATGCCCAGACGATCGACGGTCTACTGGCGGGCATGCTGTATTTCTCGGAGGAAATTTGGTGGCTTGGAACTCCAGAAAACAGCCTACGGTCTCACGCTGCTGCAAGAACTGGGTGTTTTTCTCAGGAGAGCGCCGTGTCTGTGGTGCGACAACTTGGGAGCTACTTACCTGTCAGCAAACCCAGTATTTCATGCTCGAACAAAGCACATTGAGGTAGATTACCACTTTGTTCGTGAGCGTGTGGCACAAAAGGCGCTAGACATTCGGTTCATCTCTACCAGTGATCAGATAGCTGATGTTCTCACTAAACCCCTTGCAACACAGTTGTTTGTCAGGTTCAGACACAATCTTGGCATGGCTATGCCACGTCCAGATTGAGGGGGGCTGTCAAGATAAGTACGTATATAGCCAGGTTGTTAGTATAGATTGGTTTGTTAGCAACCGTATGTTTTATCTGTAACAACTTGTACTTATCTGTACATCATCGTTTATCCCAGGGAGAAATATTTTGGAAGGAGTGGTTGTGCTACATGAGACAATTCACGAGATGCATAGGAAGAAATTAGACGGGGTGCTTTTTAAAATTGACTTTGAAAAGGCCTATGATAAGGTGAACTGGGACTTTTTGCAACAGGTTCTTCGTATGAAAGGATTTGAGTTGATGTGGTGTGAATGGGTTGCAAGGTTTGTTCAAGGGGGGAGTGTGGGTATCAGGGTGAACGATGATATAGGACACTATTTCCAAACGTTGAAAGGTTTGCGACAAGGAGATCCGTTGTCTCCTTTGTTGTTTAATCTTGTCGCTGATATGCTGGCCATTCTAATTATGCGTGCTAAAGAGGATGGGCAAGTGGGGGGGTTAATACCGCATTTGGTGGATGGTGGGGTGTCGATACTCCAGTATGCAGATGATACAATATTGTTTCTAGAGCATGACATTGCGAAAGCTGTGAACATGAAACTAATATTGGCTTTTTTTGAGCAACTCTCGGGTTTAAAAATCAATTATCACAAAAGCGAGTTATATTGTTTTGGTAAAGCTGTAGAGGTGCGAGACCAATACCGAAATATTTTCGGGTGCGAAATTGGTTCACTCCCATTTAAATACCTGGGTATACCTATTCACTATAGGAAATTACTCAATAAAGAATGGAAAATAGTAGAGGATCGATTCGACGGGAAATTGGGAGCATGGGTAGCCAAGATGTTATCATACGGTGATCGTCTGGTGCTCATTAATTCAGTGTTGACTAGCTTGCCGATGTTTATGTTGTCTTTCTTCGATATACCCAAGGGGGTTCGTAAAAGACTAGATTATTATCGGTCAAGATTTTTCTGGCAAAGTAATCAGCAAAAGAGAAAATATAGACTAACTAAATGGAATATTGTGTGTAGACCAAAAGATCAAGGGGGGCTCGGTATTGAAGTGCTTGAGATTAAAAATAAATGTCTTTTGAGTAAATGGATATTTAAGTTACTTACGGAGGAGGGGGTGTGGAAGGAATTACTTACAAATAAATATTTGGGAGAAAAGACGTTGTCCCAAGTCCATATTAAACCTACAGATTCACCTTTTTGGAAAGGAATAATGAAAGTTAAAGACGATTTTCTCAAATTTGGGTCTTTCAAAATCGGGGATGGGAATCAAACTCGTTTTTGGGAGGACATTTGGTTGGGTAACAATTCGATTGCGGATGAATACCCATCCTTGTATGCGATTGCTTCTCATAAAAATATAACAGTGGCGTCTGTTTTTGGGAGTAACCCGATCAATCTTCGGTTTAGAAGGAGCTTGATTGGGAATAATAGAGAGGTTTGGTTTCATCTAATTGAAAGACTAATGCGTGTCCAAATTTTAGATGAACCGGACAGATTTATTTGGGCTCTTACACCGACGGGTGTATACTCCACTAAATCCTACTACGCTGAACTTTTGAATGGCCATACACAGTATCTGCGGAAATACTTATGGAAGATGAAAGTTCCTTTAAAGATTCGTATTTTCCTGTGGTTCTTACATAGGAAGGAGCTTTTAACTAAGGATAATTTGATTAAACGTAAATGGATTGAGTGTAAAAAATGCGTTTTTTGTGATGCAGATGAGTCTGTACAACATCTGTTCATTTCATGTCCTTTTGCTCGTGATATTTGGAGGATCATACATTTTACTTTCAACATTAAACCACCCTCTAGTGTTGGTAATTTATTTGGGAGCTGGCTGAATGGGGTGGATAAGAGATCCAAAGAGCTTATTAGAGTAGGCACTGCGGCTGTGCTATGGGCTATTTGGAATTGTAGAAATGACATAATTTTTAACAAGACAACACCATCCCATTATTTGCAGGTTATCAACAAGACGACTTACTGGATCCATATGTGGTCATTTCTTCTCCCTGTGGAACGCCGTGGACTCATGGATTCCGCCTGTACTCGAATGACGATGGTCGTACGGGCTATCTTCTGCCAGGGTGGGTGGCGACAGCATAAGCGAATCGATGGATAGATCTTTTTTTAGGTGGCTGATTTTTGTACTCCCTCCGGTTCATATTAATTGACTCTAATATGGATGTATCTAGACACATTTTAGTTCTAGATACATCTATATTGAAGTCAATTAATATGAATCGGAGGGAGTATTCACTTTGAGTGACCCTTAATTTGTAAACTTTGAGATACTATTCTTTAATAATTGCGGTGGCTGTGTGCATCACTTTGATGCAGAGGCCGGGGATCCGCACCCTATTATCTAAAAAAATCTGTACATCATCTTGTACTCCACGGCAAGCCTCAGGCTGCCCTATATAATGAGATCATCGGTGACCTTGTTTGGCACCGCAGCCTAAACCAATCTACTATGTATTTCTTTACACCAAACTTCATTTGGTTTCTGTGAACTACATCGAAAGAAACGCAATCAAACTGAATGAAACAGAATGAAATCGTGCAGGGGAAGTACAAAAGCATATCTCCTTCTCTCTTATGCAATACTACTGGTTACTGCCCATGCAATTGTACAATAATGCTGGTCACTAGCTACTTACTAGCCACGCGCACGCGAGATCCCCGGAATATCTTGCCTTTACATCAAAAAACGAATTTAAGATGCCGTATCGCAGTCCGTAGCGAGGCCGTGATCGGCAGCTTTGACGCCACATGTACCACCACAAATTAAACTCCTCATTTCATATTTGTAATAATTATATTTGTACTAGGCTGTAGTGGAAGAGACGCTAGCTTGTGCCAACATAGCCTGACCTGATCATCTTTGTTAGTAGTACATTCTCGTTATGTGAAGTATACTGATGTTGTATTAATTATTAACCTAAGTACATGCATGATGCATGCTAACTCATTTCCTTTCCTTAGCTATGCTAGCTAGCTAGTGCTCTCTTGCCTGCCAACTACTACTACTAAGTAGCAGCAGAAGCAATGTATATATGCTAATCAGTTAAGCTGTTGATCGAGAGCGATGTGATGATTAAGATATCCACATATCTCTCTTCTACACCTGTAATTTCCCGACATTTGGGTCGGCAAGAGAAGGGATCGATGTAGACGGGAGAGAAAGCTAAGGGCACTAGGTTTCCATCGATCCAAGCATTCTTATGACGGTAACATGGCCGGGTTACATATTTGACCGGCCAATGGCTTGCCCTTCTCATGCAAAGTGTATGAGCACTAGCCAGGTTAGCACAAAGCCATGCTCCGTTGCTCACAAATATCACGAACTTACGAGCCGCCCACGATGCTATGGATCGCTACATACTAAAGCATGATCAGGTTAACCATATCTGCTCTCATCACAATATTTGTGACAGATTCCATAGATGGTGAAAGGTGTACCTCCATCAGAGGCGGTTGGCTTGGTGGTCCTCTTTGTTGTGTGTGGATTTCGGAGGACTACAAATTTGGTCTCTGATACGATTGATCTTGTCCACGTCAGTGCATATTGGAGAGAAGTTCCAGAGGTGCCCAGCCATGTGCGGCTTTCTCAGATGGAACATTGGTAGCACGACATTCTGAAGATCCCATCGAGGTTGTACCTGAAACAGCACGACATTCTGAAGATCGCATCTAGATTGTACCTGAAATATTACTTAATGTTTAGGGTAAAACCCTACGATACTATCTTCATTGGCTGGACCCAACACAGCAGCATAGTTGTCTTCTTGTTGAAATCTTTGTGTCGATGTTCTGGTCTTGATTATTGGTTGGATGCGGCACACATGATGAAAATCTTTGTCCTGAGCTTTATCGCTAGGATGGACCCGGCGACGTCCCTGAAGGGGCGCAGCTAGCATCCAAGGGTTGGGTTCAAGTGATCCCGGCCCAAAGAATTTGTGCTAACTTAGATTAAATTGCTGCTAAGCACCATGTATCTCTTAGTATGGCCTCGTACGTAGTTTTAAGTGATGCACCCACTACTAAGTTTTTCTTCCTTTGCCTATACGTTCGAGTGAGTGTGTATTTTTTTTTTTTTCTTGAAGGCTTTGGCAGGGAAGACTGGCGACGTAATTTTTAGGTATTTCTCACATCTTATTACCAACTCCTTATCTCGCATATTTTTGACAAGTTTATGGCCATCTTGAGAACGAAGAGGCTAGTGGGTTTAAACCTTGCTTTTCCAAGAAAAAATGGTGCAAGGTGGACAGATCGTCGCCACCCATTTTTTTCTAGTACTTTTATCTAGAGGAAAGATAACAATTTGTGATTCCAACTAATATATCCCTCAGACTTATTGATCTTCATTTTTTGGGCAGACCTCTTTTGCTTTTCTAGTTGCTACAATATATCCAAACGAAAGGTGTTTGGCACGACACCCCTGAGCCAGAACATGCAATAGCCTGATGAGAAGGGACACTAGCTAGCCGGCTAGCAGTCTAACTGGGCATGTACGTGGACGGCCGAGATCGCCCGAGGCCTAACACATGATACCCACGTGGACCGCCCTCAACGACCGCGACTGGCCTAATTAACGACGTGTTAACCACGGGAGCACTTGACCGCGTTCTTTGACGCGCGCGATCGAGGGACTTAGCACTTAGCTTTGCATTCATGTTGTACTACGTACGCAGCACACACTTTTTCACCGCTGCTGGTCCAAAGTAACCACTAGAATGAGTTGCAGGCACGGATTTTACAGTGCATGCAGCTTTGGTAACAGGAGAAAGAAGGGTTAACTATTATTATTGGTTTGTTTATTACTTCCATTATTACAGCTTTCTGGGAGCTTTTTATTTGGAGGAAGCTTTCTGGGAGCTTAGGCTAGCCAATAATAGTTAACCCTTCTTTGTCCTGTTACCAAAGCTGCATGCACTGTAAAATCCGTGCCTGCAACTCATTATGTCCCTCTGACGTTATATCCCTCTGACGTTATAAAGCCAAAGCTTTCTGGGACACATTATGCCCACCTATTTGTCTAGAACTTGTAGCCTTTATACATAACAAATGGTTTATCGCCAATGAAATCTCATCTCTGACGTTATAAGGTCCAGCTAGAATGTATCAATCGATCCATCGCAAACCCTGATTTTGCTTTGGACCGCAACCGCAGCATACCGATAAAGGAAATAAAGCAAGGGCTTTCGGTGGACAAGATGTGTCCTGTTTGCAGCAAGGCCGACAAATAAAGAATGGACTGGCATCCTTGCTGGTCATATAATTCTATGGTAATTTATCTTTTTTTTTTGTGCCTTACATACCATGTTTCGAGATGCCAATGATTTCTTAGGATTGGATATAGATTTCTAGTGGTGAAATCTGAAGTACCAGATATGAAGACCGGTATAATTATGGAGTATAAGGATGCTACATTCTTTGAGGATATTATTTTATGAGAGATGTGGCTAGAACTTCTAGACATGAATCTGATTAAAGTCAACAGAGTAGTATGAAAATGCACGTGATGCAATTCATTAGGAGAAGATAGAGCGAATCTCCTACAAGGAGCAAGGGACCGATGATCATAAATTCTTTTGATGATGATTTTATTATGTACTTCATGGATGTTACGCCGAATACCATTTTGGAAGCTTGTGTGTATTCTGAGGTAGATTACAAGAAGAATTTTTGTTCGTGGTGAGAAGGATTCCATCATAGATATATAACCAAACATGGCAGATCATTGATCATGCTTCAGCTTGCTAACCTGCAAGATGTAGAGGGTTTTCAAGAATAAGCCTTGGCTTTATCGGACAATTCAAACGTAGACTTATTTTTTGGCCAAGACTTATACCACAAGGG
This sequence comes from Lolium perenne, assembly GCF_019359855.2. NCBI lineage: Eukaryota > Viridiplantae > Streptophyta > Magnoliopsida > Poales > Poaceae > Lolium > Lolium perenne. The sequence continues at coordinate 262,232,309 of NC_067247.2, forward strand.
TGGAAGCAAATATTCTTTTGATGGCTACTCACATGTGGCTAGATTGACCACCATTTGAGGAGTGGCGGATCCATGTATGTCCATGGGAGTCCATTGGATACCGATTAGAAATATTTTTATTTGCTAAATACCAAATTTTTACCACATGTTCACCCTGGAAAATCAGTTTTCACTTGTAGAAAACGGTTTTTTCGTTCGGAGCTGTCCGAAGCATTAGTCCCGACCGTGTTTGAAACCGGAACTAATGTGAGCATTAGTCCTGGTTCCAACGGCTAGGGCGCCACACGGTTTTAGTCCCGGTTCAAACGGGACGTTTAGTCCCGGTTGGAGACACCAACCGGGACTAAAGGGGTTGCAGCAGGCCCCACCGGTGTGAGCATCTTTAGTCCCGGTTCCCCCATCCCCCCCCCCCCCCCCCCCGTGGTGGATAGCACTTTTTAGCTTTATAAAATACAAAACAAAATGATAGAAAATCCAAAATTAAAAATACTTTTAGAAGTAGGTAGGTTAGCTGATCTAGTTATTATGAAAAATAACAAACATGATTTTTTACTTATTTTGCAAAAAAATCTGTATTTTTCAGTAAAATAGCAATATCTTTTGCATACAAACTCCAAAAAAATGTTAATATATAAAAATATATCTACGGGAAAAGTTATATCCATTTTCGTAAACTGCCAAAGGGAAATATGAAAATTTTCAGATTTTTAGATTCTCAAACCGCCAAAGGAAAATATCAAAAAAAATCAGATTTTAGGTTTTTCAAAAAAAATATTGTTCTTTATTTATTCAAGAGTATTATTACTTCATTAATTTTGCTTATTAAAGTAATTATTTGGAATTCAAACAACAAAGAAGTGTGACATCGTGACCAAGAGGTTAAAAGGATTGATATGATACTAATGTCAATAACTTGTGCGCAAAGTACTTGGAAACGGGACGAAAGGAACTCACAAGTTAAGCGTGCTAGTGCCGGAGCAATTTGAGGCTGGGTGACCACAAGTAAGTAATTTGACTAGAGATTAAGTGTAGTTGTAGACTAAATTGTTCAAATAACTAAAATACTATAAATTCTAGAAAAAAAGTAGCAAAATAAATTGAATGGAAAAAAATTGGATGAAAAAAATATAGATGTCATGGCCTTTAATACCGGTTGTGTTACGAACCAGGACTTTAATCCCGATTCCGTATTTTCGGTTGGAAAACGGGGACTAGTGCTTGAAATAGGAACCTAAGAAATATCATGAGAAGTTCAAAAAACTTCAACATATTGAGGCTTTTTAAGGGATAAACCAGAGCAAAAATAGATTGGTGTCATGCATATGTCACAATATATTTTACTTGGACTAGCGGGAGTCACACACTATAAAGACAAAAATATCAAAGAAACCGAATTTGACCTAGTGTACCGAGCATCTTTGTACTATAACCAAGGCACGCCCCTGAGTTATATTGTGTATATTGATGACATAGCGCCATCATGATATTTGGAATCAAGGTCATTGAGGAGGTCAAACTTTCTTATCTTAATTTTTTACATGAAATAACTTGGAGTAGCCGATGTTATCTTAAACATCAATATATCGAGAGACATGAAGGATGTGATTACTTCTCTACAATCACAATAAGTTGAAACAACACAAGTCGCTTTGGCTACTCAAATTGCAAATATTTTGTGGTGATCCAGCATACCACTGCATAATGTAGTATGCAAATCGTTGACACGTTGACATAACACCAATGAAACACCTTCCACTAGTATTACATCTCTCGGAGTGATATAACGGAAACATTGCAGGTTAAAGGCATGTCTATAGAATTACAACACGGACTCTTTACAGAAGATTGGTGGCGATAGACAAGGTATTGCCTTGATGACGTTGGGACTCTAGAGCAGTGTGTTGTAGTCAGCGAAGAATTTTCCCACAAGGGTGACTCGAGAGTTTATATCGAACTCTAGGGGAATTGTCTAAGAGTTGTCTCTTTTCCTCTTCTTCTAGCAATCATGCAAAGTAAAGTATTGCCTTGTGTCCCCAACTCTACCGTGTGGTTGTCAATCACAAGGTTTCGTATTAGTATTTGTAGATAAAAGATGTAGTAAAAATAATGTAAGCTAATAAATAATGTAAGCTAAGGAAATGCAGTAAAGAGGTACTTGTTTTTGGGTTTTGTGTGTGATTAAGTAAACTAAATATTTTTTGTATTTTCGGATTAAACTATTGCTGCAAGTGGAAAGTAAGATAAATGCAATGAAAAGATGTTTCTTATGAGTAAAATTGGACCGGGGTTCATGGGTTCACTTGTCTACTCTCTTTTTAAGTTGTACTGGATAATAAAAATTTCACCAATGAGATAATATTGGTGGAACTTCAATATGTGTTTGATAAGCATTCCTATGGGCATCACGTCCTAACATAGAGATGATGCAACACATCTCTCTTACACTCCGCAAAAAAGGAAAAACTCCATGCAATCTTGTATTAAGAATTAACACAGCATAGCAATAAGTACTTTGACATGATGTTTGAATATCAAATATGCTACCTTGAACAAACAAGATTATCACTTTTGTCACATGATAAACATAGCACATGCATTCACTTTATCTCTAGTGAGGTAGCAAAGGAAAAGGAAAAAACCATAATAGATCATGAATTTGTTGTCACTATTCAATCACTAAAACCATGCTACTCCACTTAATACACACATCTCCCCACACATGTTCTTGCATACAAGATGGATCAGAACAAGTACTTAAGAACGGGTACATAATATGCATCTATCAATACATATTACACATAATAGATTCCAATCTCATATCACAATATCATAGAATAAAGATCCACCACATAGGAATTACATATATGACCATAATCATGTTGGGCAGCTCATATGGTACTAAGATATATGAAGAACAACAGAGAAATATATCAAGATACTATCACAAACCCATTGTCCACAGGTGGACTACTCCCCCTTCATATGGTGTTGATGTGGAAGACGTTGGAGAAGGTGGAGATCCCTCCAGCGGTGGCTCCGGCGGAGTTTCCCCCTCCAATCTTCCGTGTTGGAGCCTCTGTTTTCGTGTTTCGGTGTTTCTGTCGCGCTCTCCTTGAGGAAAACCTGGGGTAATATATATAGGGGGTTTTAGGTCAAACCAAGTCGTTTGGCACAAGATTTGAGTGAATTGGATGGTCGATGGTGAAACAAAGGGTAGTGGCGCCCCCTCCCCTTGCTGGGCGCGCCACCATGCCTCGTTTGGGCCTCGGGCCCTTCCTCGCGAGGTCCTGGTGCTCCAGCTGATTCTCGTGATGAAATATTGACGTCCCCGAAATCCTAGCTCAATTTGTCTCTGTTAAGGTCCCTGAAAGTGGAAAATACGCATAATAGGGTTTTCCTGTTCTGCAGAGTTATAACCCAAATAAAGGGGATCATTGGAAAATCCCCATAAATTAATATAAAACATGGAAATAACATCATATATGTTGCAAATATGTGAAAATATGTGTTAATAAAGTGCAAAGTTCATGCATGCATTCTGCATGCATCAAAGATCAACACAGCCTCATATCACAATGAGGTAAAACTGCAAATAACCTCGAGAAGAATAACTCGTAGACTAGACTTATCCTAGCGCTACCTATAGAGATACTTGGCTTTGTAAAAAATATAGATAAACTCTAGCAACTTAGGTTCTAGGATTAGGGAATTGATTCCCTCCTATTCGTAGTCTAAATTTCCACCATGAGTTATGTAGAAGTTGACTCCATTGACTTCGTTGATTGGGTTTTGCCCTTTGTAGTAGCTGGCTCCTCCATCTTCAAGTTTCATGGAAGTGTCACCTTCGATGACTTCAAATCTGAGCAAGGGGGTTGAAGAGGTAACGGGTGAGTACGAGCATACTCAGTAAGTTCAATCATAGAAATAGGTGTATCATGCACTAGCTACATCCAAGGACGAGAAGTCGTAGGCAAATACAAGTTTTCATAATCATTTCTTCAAAAGGTTGATTTTATTATGAAAAGCTATGTCCGCCAGCCTTCAAAGGGTGTCTAGAACTTCATGGATCTCCTTTCCTGCAGCGTTTGCAATTCCAAACCCGTAACAGGGAGTGACAATCCACATTTTGATACATTCTGCAGAGGTGTGTTACTTTACCCATAAGAGATTCTTATCCTTGTTGCCAACTGGGGCACGTTATTATCGTCCATACTTCCTTGGTATGGGGCCCAATATGAGATTCCAGTCAATCATTGCCCTTCTCCATGATCCCGCATACCCACCCTTTTGTAAGTGTGTCCTGCATGCCTTTATCCATAGGTAGACCGATACAGGCATCTGTCCTCCCCTTTACCCTAAAGGTAGACCGTTCTGGACAAGCTACATGCCCTGCCATGTACCCTATAGATAGTCCGACCCAGACCAACCCATACAATCCATCGTAGAACTCTAACAAGTCTGCCCTCACCTCTATCTATAGGTAGACCGATCTGGACCGATGTCCTCCCCTTTACCATATAGATACACCAATCCAGGCAACCCTTATTAATGTCCTGTTGATATGTGATAGGAAAAAGGTGTAGGGATTCGTTGCATAGAAAACAAAAAATTTCCTACCGCGAACACACAATCCAAGCCAAGATGAAATCTAGAAGACGGTAGCAATGAGGGGATTATCGAGTCTCACCCTTGAAGAGATTCCAAAGCCTACAAGATGAGGCTCTTGTTGCTGCGGTAGACGTTCACTTGCCGCTTGCAAAAGCGCGTAGAAGATCTTGATCACGGCGCCACGAACGGGCAGCACCTCTGTACTCGGTCACACGTTCGATTGTTGATGAAGACGAAGTCCACCTCCCCGTTCCAGCGGGCAGCGGAAGTAGTAGCTCCTCTTGAATCCGGCAGCACGACGGCGTGGTGTCGGTGGTGGTGGAGAAACCCGGCGGAGCTTCGCTAAGGGTGCGGGATGTGGTGGAGGAGAGAGGGCCGCTAGGGTTTGGGAGAGGGGGCGCCGGCCACTAGGGGGTGCGGCCACCTTGTGGTCTTGGGGTAGCCGGCCCCCTCCCCTTGGCCCCTCATTATATAGGTGGAAGCCCCAAGTGTTGGACTACAAGTCTCCGAATAAGACCCGAACCCAAAACCTTCCATGTGATAGGGAAACCTACCCAAGGTGGGAATCCCACTTGGGGTGGGATTCCCCCCTTCCATGTGGGGGGTGGCCGGCCCCCTTAGGGGACTCCACTTGGGACTCCTCCCCCTTTAGGGTTGGCCGGCCATGGTGGTGGAGTCCCTTTGGGACTCCGCCTTCCATAGTGGTTTCTTCCGGACTTTTCTAGAACCTTCTAGAACCTTCCATAGAACCTTCCGGATCATTTTAAATCTCATAAAATGACTTCCTATATATGAATCTTATTCTCCGGACCATTCCGGAACTCCTCGTGATGTCTGGGATCTCATCCGGGACTCCGAACAAATATTCGAACTCCATTCCATATTCAAGTTCTACCATTTCAACATCCAACTTTAAGTGTGTCACCCTACGGTTCGCGAACTATGCGGACATGGTTGAGTACTCACTCCGACCAATAACCAATAGCGGGATCTGGAGATCCATAATGGCTCCCACATATTCAACGATGACTTTAGTGATCGAATGAACCATTCACATACGATACCAATTCCCTTTGTCACGCGATATTTTACTTGTCCGAGGTTTGATCATTGGTATCACTCTATACCTTGTTCAACCTCGTCTCCTGACAAGTACTCTTTACTCGTACCGTGGTATGTGGTCTCTTATGAACTTATTCATATGCTTGCAAGACATTAGACGACATTCCACCGAGAGGGCCCAGAGTATATCTATCCGTCATCGGGATGGACAAATCCCACTGTTGATCCATATGCCTCAACTCATACTTTCGGATACTTAATCCCACCTTTATAACCACCCATTTACGCAGTGGCGTTTGATGTAATCAAAGTACCTTTCCGGTATAAGTGATTTATATGATCTCATGGTCATAAGGACTAGGTAACTATGTATCGAAAGCTTATAGCAAATAACTTAATGACGTGATCTTATGCTACGCTTAATTGGGTGTGTCCATTACATCATTCATACAATGATATAACCTTGTTATTAATAACATCCAATGTTCATGATTATGAAACTAATCATCCATTAATCAACAAGCTAGTTAAGAGGCATACTAGGGACTCTTTGTTGTTTACATATCACACATGTATCAATGTTTCGGTTAATACAATTATATCATGGTATATAAACATTTATCATAAACATAAAGATATATAATAACCACTTTTATTATTGCCTCTTGGGCATATCTCCTTCAGTCTCCCACTTGCACTAGAGTCAATAATCTAGATTACATTGTAATGTACCTAACACCCATGGCATTCTGGTGTTGGTCATGCTTTGCCCTAGGGAGAGCTTTAGTCAACGGATCTGCTACATTCAGATCAGTGTGTACTTTGCAAATCTTTACTTCTCCATCTTCGATGTACTCGCGAATCGAGTGGTAACGCAACTTGATATGCTTCAGCCTCTTGTGTGACCTTGGTTCTTGTACATTGGCGATGGCACCCATGTTTTCACAGTAAATGACTAGTGGGTCCAATGCACTAGGAACCACACCGAGCTCTACAATGAACCTCTTCATCCATACCGCTTCTGATGAAGCCTCTGAAGCCGCTATGTACTCTGATTCTGTTGAAGACTTCACCACCGTGCACTGCTTCGAGCTTGCCCAGCTTACTGCAGCACCATTCAATATAAACACGTACCTGCATCGTGACTTAGAGTCATCAGGATCAGTGTTCCAACTTGCATCGGTGTAACCACTTACAACGAGCTCTTGGTCACCTCCATAACAAAGAAACATATCCTTAGTTCTTTTCAAGTACTTCAGGATATTCTTGACCGCTGTCCAGTGTTCCATTTCTGGATCACTTTGATATCTGCTAGTCAAACTAACATCATGTGCTATATCCGGTCTAGTACATAGCATGGCATACATGATAGATCCTACTGCCGAGGCATAGGGGATATTACTCATCCTTTCTCTTTCTTCTGCCGTAGCTGGTCCTTGAGTCTTACTCAAGACCTTGCCTGGTAACATAGGTAAGAAACCTTTCTTACTTTCGTCCATTCTAAACTTCTTTAGAATCTTGTCCAGGTATGTACTCTGTGATAGCCCTATTAGGCATCTTGATCTATCTCTATAAATCTTGATTCCTAATATATATGATGCTTCACCAAGGTCTTTCATTGAAAAACTATTATTCAAATAATCTTTTACACTGCTTAATAGTTCTATATCATTCCCGATCAATAATATGTCATCTACATATAATATCAGGAATGCTACAGAGCTCCCACTCACTTTCTTGTAAATACAGGCCTCTCCATGACACTGTATAAACCCGAAGTCTTTGATCACCTTATCAAAGCGTCGGTTCCAACTTCTTGCTGCTTGCTTCAGTCCATAGATTGAACGCTGAAGTTTGCATACTTTGTCAGCATTTTTAGGATTGACAAAACCTTTGGGTTGTACCATATACAACTCTTCCTCAATGTCTCCATTAAGGAACGCCGTTTTGACGTCCATCTGTCAAATCTCATAATCGAAAAATGCAGCTATTGCTAACAAAATCCTCACAGATTTTAGCTTCGCTACAGGTGAGAAAGTCTCATCGTAGTCAACTCCTTGAATTTGTCGGAAACCCTTTGCGACAAGTCGAGCTTTATAGACAGTAATATTACCATCAGCATCTGTTTTTCTCTTGAAGATCCATTTATTCTCGACAGCCTTGCGGCTATCAGGTAAGTCTACCAAAATCCACACTTTGTTATCATACATGGACCCCATTTCGGATTTCATGGCTTCTTGCCATTTGTTGGAATCTGAGCTCATCATCGCTTCTTCATACGTCGCAGGGTCCTCATCATTGTTATCCACAATCATGACATTTAGACAAGGATCATACCAATCAGGAGTGGTACGTTCCCTTGTCGATCTGCGAGGTTCAGTAGTTTCCTCGTACGAAGTTTCATGATCATTATCATTAGCTTCCTCTGTTGTCGGTGTAGGCGGTACAGGTACAACTTCCGGTACTGCGCTACTCTGATCAACGAGTAAAGATTCATCAATCTCATCGAGTTCTACTTTTCTTCCAGTCACTTCTTTAGTGAGAAATTCTTTCTCAAGAAAGGTTCCGTTCTTAGCAACAAAGATTTTGCCTTCGGATCTGTGATAGAAAGTGTACCCTATAGTTTCCTTAGGGTATCCTATGAAGACGCATTTCTCCGCTTTGGGTTCTAGCTTGTCCGGTTGTAACTTCTTTACATAGGCTTCGCAACCCCAAACTTTAAGGAACGATAGCTTAGGTTTCTTATTAAACCATAATTCATACGGTGTCGTTTCTACGGATTTTGATGGTGCTCTATTTAAAGTGAATGCGGCTGTCTCTAATGCATAACTCCAAAAAGATAACGGCAAATCAGTAAGAGACATCATAGAACGAACCATATCTAAGAGAGTTCGATTATGACGTTCGGATACACCGTTTCGTTGTGGTGTTCCCGGCGGTGTCAATTGTGAAAGTATTCCGCATTTCTTTAAAGGCATGCCAAACTCATAACTCAGATATTCACCTCCACGATCAGATCGTAGAAATTTAATCTTCTTGTTACGTTGATTTTCTACTTCACTTTGGAATTCCTTAAACTTCTCGAAAGTTTTGGATTTATGTTTCATGAAATAGATATACCCATATCTACTCAGATCATCTGTGAAGGTTAGAACATAACGATAACCACCGCGCGATGCTACACTCATTGGTCCGCACACATCGGTATGTATGATTTCCAATAAGTCAGTAGCTCGCTCCATCATACCAGAAAATGGAGTCTTAGTCATTTTTCCCATTAGACATGCTTCGCATCTATCAAGTGACTCAAAGTCAAGTGATTCAAGTAATCCATCGGTATGGAGTTTCTTCATGCGTTTCACTCCAATATGACCAAGACGACAGTGCCACATATAAGTAGAATTATCATTCAATTTAATTCGCTTAGCATCAATGTTATGTATATGCGTATCACTACTATCGAGATCTAACAGAAATAAGCCATTCTTTTCAGGTGCTCGGCCATAAAAGATATTATTCATAAAAATAGAACAACCATTATTCTCAGACTTGAATGAATAACCGTCTTGCATTAAACAAGATCCAGATATAATGTTCATGCTCAACGCGGGTACAAAATAACAATTATTTAGGCTTAAAACTAATCCCGAAGGTAGATGTAGAGGAAGTGTGCCGACAGCGATCACATCGACTTTGGATCCGTTTCCAATGCGCATTGTCACTTCATCTTTCAGTAGTCTTCGTTTATTCTTTAGTTCCTGTTTCGAGTTACAAATATGAGCAACCGAACCAGTATCAAATACCCAGGTACTAGAACGAGAACCAGTGAGATAAACATCTATAACATGTATATCAGATATACCTTCTTTCTTCTTCTTGACAAGGCCGCTCTTTAGATCAGCCGGATATTTGGAGCAATTACGCTTCCAGTGTCCCTTCTCCTTGCAGTAATAGCACTCAGCATCAGGCTTAGGGCCGTTCTTAGGTTTCATAGGTGGCGTGGCAGCTTTCTTGCCACCCTTCTCGAATTTTCCCTTAGACTTGCCCTGTTTCTTGAAACTGGTGGTCTTGTTGACCATCAACACTTGGTGCTCTTTCTTGATCTCAATCTCAGCAGCTTTTAGCATGCCAAAGAGTTCAGGTAACTCCTTGTTCATGTTCTGCATATTGTAGTTCATCACAAAGTTCTTGTAACTTGGTGGCAGTGATTGAAGGACACGATTAATCCCCAGTCTATTAGGAATCACTATTCCCAAGTCACTGAGTTTCTTCGCATGCCCGGTCATAACGAGCATGTGCTCACTAACGGAGCTGCCTTCTTCCATCATACAGCTGAAGAAGTGTTTCGATGCTTCATAGCATTCCACGGCCGCATGAGTCTCAAATATAGCTTTTAGCTCATTGACCAACTCATGAGGATCGTGGTGCTCAAAACGTTTTTGAAGATCGGCTTCCAGACTGCACAGGAGGGCACACTGAACTTGAGAGTACCGAGTTTTCCGAGTTGCGTAAACATTCTTTACTTCCTCCGTTTCAGTTTCTGCAGGAGGGTCACCTAGCGGTGCATCAAGCACAAATTGCAGATTTCCGCCAGCGAGGAAGACCCTCACATGACGGAACCAGTCGGTGAAGTTGCTACCGTTGCTCTTAAGCTTTTCTTTCTCTAGGAACTGGTTAAAATTGATTGGGAACGCCATCTCTACAACATATATTTGCAAAAGTTTAGACTAAGTTTATGACAAATTGAGTTCAAATTTTAATTCAACATAATTAAAAATCTAGGTGAACTCCCACTCAAAACAATATCCCTCGCATTGTCTTAGTGATCACACGAACCAAATCCAGCGCACCTAAGTCCGATCATCACGAGACAAGGTGTGATTTCAATGGCGAACACTCAAAGTGTTCATCATATCAACCATATGATTCATGTTCTACCTTTCGGTATCACGTGTTCCGAGACCATGTCTGTACATGCTAGGCTCGTCAAGGCCACCTTAGTATCCGCATGTGCAAAACTGTCTTGCACCCGTTGTATGCACTTGTTGATTCTATCACATCCGATCATCACGAGATGCTTCGAAACGACAAGTCTTGGCAACGGTGCTACTAAGGATGAACACTTTATTATCTTGAGATTTTAGTGAGGGATCATCTTATAATGCTACCGTCGCGATCTAAGCAAAATAAGATGCATAAAAGAATTAACATCACATGCAGTTCATATGTGATATGATATGGCCCTTTTGTCTTTGCGCCTTTGATCTTCATCTCCAAAGCATGGACATGATCTCCATCATCTTCGGGCATGATCTCCATCATCGTCGGCGTAGCGTCAAGGTCAATGGCGCCGTCTTCATGATTGTCCTCCATGTAGCAACTATTACAACTACTTTGAAATACTACTCAACATGAAATTTAAAGACAACCATAAGGCTCCTGTCGGTTGCCACAATACAATAATGATCATCTCATACATATTCATCATCACATTATGGCCATATCACATCACCAAACCCTGTAAAAACAAGTTAGACGTCTCTAATTTGGTTTGCATATTTTACGTGGTTTAGGGTTTTCGATAGAGATCTAATCTACCTACGAACATGAACCACAACGTTGATACTAATGTTGTCAATAGAAGAGTAAATTGAATCTTCACTATAGTAGGAGAGACAGACACCCGCAAAGCCTCTTATGCAATACAAGTTGCATGTCGAATGAGGAACAAGTCTCATGAACGCGGTCATGTAAAGTTAGTCCGAGCCGCTTCATCCCACTATGCCACAAAGATGCAAAGTACTCAAACTAAAGATAACAAGAGCATCAACGCCCACAAAAACCATTGTGTTCTACTCGTGCAACCATCTATGCATAGACACGGCTCTGATACCACTGTAGGGATTCGTTGCATAGAAAACAAAAAATTTCCTACCGCGAACACACAATCCAAGCCAAGATGCAATCTAGAAGACGGTAGCAACGAGGGGATTATCGAGTCTCACCCTTGAAGAGATTCCAAAGCCTACAAGATGAGGCTCTTGTTGCTACGGTAGACGTTCACTTGCCGCTTGCAAAAGCGCGTAGAAGATCTTGATCACGGCGCCACGAACGGGCAGCACCTCTGTACTCGGTCACACGTTCGATTGTTGATGAAGACGAAGTCCACCTCCCCGTTCCAGCGGGCAGCGGAAGTAGTAGCTCCTCTTGAATCCGGCAGCACGACGGCGTGGTGTCGGTGGTGGTGGAGAAACCCGGCGGAGCTTCGCTAAGGGTGCGGGATGTGGTGGAGGAGAGAGGGCCGCTAGGGTTTGGGAGAGGGGGCGCCGGCCACTAGGGGGTGCGGCCACCTTGTGGTCTTGGGGTAGCCGGCCCCCTCCCCTTGGCCCCTCATTATATAGGTGGAAGCCCCAAGTGTTGGACTACAAGTCTCCGAATAAGACCCGAACCCAAAACCTTCCATGTGATAGGGAAACCTACCCAAGGTGGGAATCCCACTTGGGGTGGGATTCCCCCCTTCCATGTGGGGGGTGGCCGGCCCCCTTAGGGGACTCCACTTGGGACTCCTCCCCCTTTAGGGTTGGCCGGCCATGGTGGTGGAGTCCCTTTGGGACTCCGCCTTCCATAGTGGTTTCTTCCGGACTTTTCTAGAACCTTCTAGAACCTTCCATAGAACCTTCCGGATCATTTTAAATCTCATAAAATGACTTCCTATATATGAATCTTATTCTCCGGACCATTCCGGAACTCCTCGTGATGTCTGGGATCTCATCCGGGACTCCGAACAAATATTCGAACTCCATTCCATATTCAAGTTCTACCATTTCAACATCCAACTTTAAGTGTGTCACCCTACGGTTCGCAAACTATGCGGACATGGTTGAGTACTCACTCCGACCAATAACCAATAGCGGGATCTGGAGATCCATAATGGCTCCCACATATTCAACGATGACTTTAGTGATCGAATGAACCATTCACATACGATACCAATTCCCTTTGTCACGCGATATTTTACTTGTCCGAGGTTTAATCATCGGTATCACTCTATACCTTGTTCAACCTCGTCTCCTGACAAGTACTCTTTACTCGTACCGTGGTATGTGGTCTCTTATGAACTTATTCATATGCTTGCAAGACATTAGACGACATTCCACCGAGAGGGCCCAGAGTATATCTATCCGTCATCGGGATGGACAAATCCCACTGTTGATCCATATGCCTCAACTCATACTTTCCGGATACTTAATCTCACCTTTATAACCACCCATTTACGCAGTGGCGTTTGATGTAATCAAAGTACCTTTCCGGTATAAGTGATTTATATGATCTCATGGTCATAAGGACTAGGTAACTATGTATCGAAAGCTTATAGCAAATAACTTAATGACGTGATCTTATGCTACGCTTAATTGGGTGTGTCCATTACATCATTCATACAATGATATAACCTTGTTATTAATAACATCCAATGTTCATGATTATGAAACTAATCATCCATTAACCAACAAGCTAGTTAAGAGGCATATTAGGGACTCTTTGTTGTTTACATATCACACATGTAACAATGTTTCGGTTAATACAATTATAGCATGGTATATAAACATTTATCATAAACATAAAGATATATAATAACCACTTTTATTATTGCCTCTTGGGCATATCTCCTTCAAAAGGTATAGCTGACTTCTTCGTCCCACTCTAGATATTATGGTTAACACGAGATTTATGGTGCAAGAATGACTAGACGATATTTGTTGTTAATCCTATTAGAACATAAACCCAATTGCAATGGAACCTCCACCACACTCATACCATGGTTCCATTTCCCACCACATAGTCATATTCATAATTGTAAAATTAATACTTTTCTTTTAAATGCATGAATGATATGAATACTAATTTGCAAGTAATTTGAGAAAAATACTCAAATAGTATGAGGAAGTGATGAACTTGCCTTTCTTGACTGCAAGATTATGCAGGAAAGAGCTTCGATACAGGATAACTCCAAATTATAAAAGAGCATCATCGTCTGGTAAGGAGAATGTTTAAACAATTCACAAAATTCTATAGTGCATAATATGAGATGCAATTTCTCTAAGCGTAACCTAACCCCGATGGTTTATGTTTAGGAAGCGGTAATGATTTCTTTGGGGTGTGTTGCACTTTTAGAGTGGTTTCACAACAAGGTTCTTATTAGGGTGTGGTTAATCTTGGTACCATATACAAGTGGTGTAATTACACATGAAAATCATAGTAATACACAAGGAATAGTAGTTGGCACGATCTTAACATTTAAGGTACAATTGTTAGCTTTAATTTCTATAAGGCATGGTTAATGATTACTTGTTACTTCAAAATAATAAATTTTGAAGAACATATTTCTTAATGAATGAGAAGTATTTTAATTAAGATATATTTGTTTCTAGAGTTTACTATTATTTGCAATTGGCACTAAGTAGGTATTAAATGGATCCTAAACAAAATTGAGTTCATAAGCATCTAGGACTTGCATGGTTTAGTTAATCATGAGCATATAGTTTAAATCACTACACATGGTTGATACTATAGTTGACCCAAGTGGTATTATACCAAGGAATGTTGATTAATGGTGATGACATGAAAGTAATAAGTTAGGGTTTACTTTTATTTGGTACTACTTGATCACATAGGGTTTATGAAGACACAAAATGACAACTTCATTTAAATTTTGGCCTTGCATAAGTCTGGTAGAAGATGACCATGAAATTTTTACTTAGTAAACTCACAATATAATTATTAAGTTACAATTATTTATTTTTTATTTTTCTAAGGTTTAAATTATTATTTTAAGTTAGTATAAAATTGAATAAGGAGTTCCTTAGTATTAAAATAACTTTAGATAACACAATTGTGGATCAATTGATAAATTTGAGATGTAGCTTTATGCAATGAAATACTTATTTATTACTTTTACTAGCTTTATTATTTCAAAGTAATTAGGAAAATTATTTTTGGTAGGGTTTTAGTCTTATTTCTTTAATATTTAAGAATTTTTTGTTTCAATAATAAGGTAAGAATAATATTATGGTTATTTGGATCACTAGGTTCATGATGGTTTTTTACTTATATTTGGAACCTTATTTTATCCAAAAAAAAACATTATTCAAATTTTAACTTTGCTCTATTTTTATATGAATTCCTAAAAAAAAACCTGAGTCAATTGGCTGAATTGGGATGGCCAAATGGTCTGACTAGACCCAACAATCAGATCTGGTGTAACCGGCCTGGTATGGCCTAGACCAAACCTGTCCACCCGGCCTCCACCCGACACTTCTCTCTCCCTCTCTCCTTTTCTCTCACTTGCACACACACGGTCACCGACACCGTTGTCTCCCTAATAAAGCTTTAGAATACCAGGAATAACTCTTGAAACGTGACTCCAGGTGCAGAATGTGTAGTCCAAGAAGCAATTTTCCCCAAGGGTGACTCTAGGGTTATATCGAACTCTCAGGGAACTGCGCAAAGATATATCTCTCCCTCTCTTCTTATAGCAATCCTACAAAGTAAACTAAAGCCTTGTGTCCCTAACTCCACCGTATGGTTGTCAAGCACAAGGTTTCGTGTAAGTAAGTAAAACACAAGTAGTAATAAAGCAAGTAAAACTAGATAAACTAAAGTAACTAAGTAAAAAATAGTAAAAGGGTTGATTGTTTTGGGGGTTTTGGATGCAAATAATAAAAGTAAATATTTTTTGTATTTTCGGATTAAAATAGTGCAGCAAATAGAAAGTAAGATAAAAAGAATATAAAGGTGTTTCTTATGATAAAAAAGTGGACCGGGGTTCCTAGGTTCACTTGATTATTCTCTATTTTAAGTTGTAGTGGACAATAACAATTCACGATTGAGAATATGAAGATGCAAAATAATAGCATGTGAAAGATACGCATTTATATGGGCATCACGTCCTAACATAGAGATGATGCAACACATCTCTCTTATACTCCACAGGAAAGGGAAAACTCCATGCAATCTTGTATGAAGAATTAACAGAGCATAGCCATAAGTACTTTGACATGATGTTTGAATATCAAATATGCTACCTTGAACAAACAAGATCGTCACGTGACGAACATAGCACATGCATTCACTTTATCCCTAGTGAGGTAGCAAAAGAAATGGCAAAACCATAATAGATCATTAATTTGTTGTCACTATTCAATCACTAAAACCATGCTACTCCATCTAATACACACATCACCCACACACGCTCTTTCATAAAAGTTGGATCAGAACAAATAATTAAAAATGGGGTACAAAATATGCATCTATCAATACATCTTCCACATAATATGATCAGATCGCATAGCACAATATCATAGAATAAGGATCCACCACATATGTATTACAAATATAGCCATAATCATGTACGACAGCTCATATGGCACTAAGAACTATGAAGAACATGAGAGAAATAGATCAAGCTATTGCCACACACCAATTGTCCAGAGGTGTACTACTCCCCCTTAATCATGGTGATGATGGTGAAGGCGTTGGAGAAGGTGGAGATTCCTCCAGTAGTGATCCTGGCGGAGTTCCCCCCTCCAAATCTTCATTGTTGCATCCTCTATTTTCGTGTTTCTGTCTTGTGCGACGCTCTCCTCTCGAGAACTCTTCAGTTCCATATATATAATGATTTTTAGGTAAAAATACGTCGGTGGGCGAAAGAATCAAGTGATTTGGGCGATCGACGGCCGAAAGAGCCTGGGTAGCGCGCCCTACATGTTGGGGCGCGCCACATGGTATTTTTTTGGTCCTCAAGCCCATCCACGTGTGCTTCCAGGTCCCAAGGTGCTTCTTCCGATGAAAAAATGACGCTCCAAATATCCCAGGTCAATTTGACCCCGTATAGGTCTATGAAAGTGAAAAATACACAAAACATGGAATTCATGTTATGTAGAGTTATAAACCAAATAAAGGGGATCATTGGTAATTCCCATAAATCAATACAAAACATGGTATTATCATCATATATGTTGCAAATATGTGGGAATTCAATATGATAATGGACAAAGTTCATGTATGCATTTTACATGCATCACTCCCTCCTTCCCCTCTCACGCTACGCCCACGTCGTCGTCTGCCTTCGCCATGGCTGCCTATGGCGCCACCCCTGTTCAAGACTTTTGTAGCTCTATCTCCTCCCTCGGCCTACGACGTCATCGGTCCTGCGCTCACGTGCGTGCTCTGCTAACCCTAGCCCTCGCAATTCGGATGTCGCCGACCGATACCAGTGTCGCTGCTCCCTGACGTGATGCCCTAGTCGTGCGCCACTATCCCCTTTTGTTCAATTGGATTTCGTGGTTCCTCACGTTCTCTCTCGACCCCCTAGAACCCCCTAGCACAACCTCTTGTCGGTGTGGCCGTGCCACCCTCTTCTCCGCTAACACCCTCCTCCTTGACGCCGCCCTGCTCTCGCACACGGTTCTCATGGCAACCCTAGCACATGACTTGGTTCACCCGCCCGTGTGGTTCAATGGTTGTTGTACCTCCCATTGGTGTGCCTCATCACCCTCGACACCTCCCATGAACTCGAACTCTTCCATGATTCTCTGCTAGTGGCTTATATGATGCTTGCTGGACGGCAATATTGGCTGCAACCCTGGCGCCCTCTGATATGTTGCTGCTATGATGATTTACCAGTGGTGGTCATGTGGTGGTGTTACGGTGGCTCTAACCTCTATGTCAGCCGGACGGTGTTGAACTTGGCGTCAACTTCTTCTCTTCTTCTATGGAACTGTGAGATACTCATCTCTCTCTCTCTCTCTCGATGTACTCTCTAGAGATATAAGTTTTTTGTTCATGAACTGGTTTATTACATGTGCTAGAACTGGTTACTGTATATCGGTGGTGATCATTATATGATACAATGTGATCCTATTGCTGGCTTATTAATAGTAAGAATGCCTATGTTTCGATGATCTGATCATCCTCGGCATGGGTGTGGCCTGATTTTATATCTCGTTGAAACTGAAGAATAATATTGTCGTTAAGTATGTATTGTTTTAGTGGCTTATAGAATATGTGTTACACACACCTCTCAGTATATGGATGGGTTGTATATACATTTAAGTTATACAATTTAGGTTGTTCATTTCCCTAGTGGTTGTTGTGGTGTGTGTAGATAATGCTTCTATAGGCTGTGTTATTGATCCTATAATATCAAGTGGTAGTATGTTCACCCATATGCATGTCCTAGGACATATGGGTATGTACTTACTGGATCAATTATGGATTATAGTTATAGTGTCTTATTTATGGACTTCAGATGATCCATTGATCATCTGATCACTTGCAGGTTTGGAAAATATATGTTTATATGTTGGTGCAAAGTGAATACTTTGTCATCTACCTTGACATGGTTCGTTTGTTGGTGGTGTGCAAAGTGTTGATATGCATACTTTGGACATATATGATGCTTATACATGGTTACTCTATTTGATGCCTAGCTTGTGGCTTTGCTTGTTATTCGGTTCTACTTAGTTGGTTTGGGAGTGATTTCCTAGACCCTAAGTCGACCTCTACAAACAGTGGACTTTGGTGAAGGGTTGTATATTTTTTATAAGAACAAATGATGTAGTTGATTATGTAGCCTATTTATGATGCACCGACTGGGGCTCAATTTTTATAAGAACAAATACTATTGTGTGGCTTTCCCAATCTCGATGATGATGTAGAATAGCACCTCTATGCCTATCTGAGAGAAACACAATCCTTCAAATACTCCTAGGCAAGGTCTAGTTGAAGGGTAGATAGATTTGATTGCTTTTATTTATTCCCTTTTTATCTTCCCTTTTTGTGACTATGCAAAATCTAAGAACAAGAACTTATATTGCTAGTGGATTTCTACCTGTTGATCTTGGTATCTTGTACTTCTTGACTCTGGAATAAACATTCTTCTTGTGGTAGCCTGCACCTCCTAGCTGCTTGATCTGGCTTAGGTTTGGTGATGACAAGTATTGTCCTAATTCTAGTTACTGTGCTGGAGCTGATGGTTGTTTTGGCATATGTGAGAAAACAATGGTGTGGCTGGATAGCTGTTGTTTTGCTTTTGTACTGCTCGACAGTTGTTGTGGTATGGACAACACACACATGTATGTTGTGTGTAAGCCGTGTGCTTGCAAGAGAAGCCTTTGATCCTAAGATACCCTAGTGTTGTAGATATACTCGGCTGAGAAAAGATCTAGCTATTATCCATCTATCTTTATTTTTGTAACCTAGCCACTTGGCATTTGCAATGGTTTTGGTCTTTGTGTTCGCAGTTATCCAAAGGACAGAAGAATAGAACATATTAGTTAGGTTTAGATTAGGTTTTTCTTTTCTGTTTTTGTTTCTTGTAAATATATGTAATTTGTAACAATATTGGGTATTGTAATGACTTTGTAAATGTGTATTTAATTAATAAACTGTAATTTCCCTATTCTTGAATTCCTTATTATTTATTTTTATAGTCTTAGTCCTAATACAAACATTGTTTGAATTGTAATTAGAAATTTATAATTTAAATTAAAATTTCAATAAATATGCTTATTTAAATTTCTATTTTCTTTATTGTATATGGTTGTTTCGAATTCAAATTTCAATCCAAATTAATATTTGAATTGTTCTCACTCATATTTGAATTGAATTTAAATTGCTTCCCCTAAAACTACCGAAATCAACTAAGGTCAAGTCCAAAATTTTCGCACTTATGTCCATGGCGTAACTCAATTCCCATCAACACAAGCGAACCCTCGATCACTTTGACAGGTTTTAATTAATGCGCGAAAATTCCCTGGATTTTATATGCATGAATGCAATGCACACTTCTGTTTCTTCTCTTTTGTAACCTCAAAACCTGGGATGTTACATATTTGTCCACCCACATATCATCCTAGTGTGATGTTTTGAAAGAACTAAATGATAATTGAAAGTCACATGTAATACTTCCAAATTATAAGGTCACTTATGTATATAGCTAGTACCACAAGGTTTGACATTTAATTTTTATAAACCAAGTGAGCCAACATGTTTCCAAAATGCAAGATTATCATTTACATGCCATTGAGATGGCAATGTGTTGTTTAAATGGTATCATGATCTATGAAATTCATCATCGTGTATAAGGGTACATGAAGATTACATTGACTCATCTACTTCCAATATCGATGAGATAAAATTCACTACAGCTAGTGGATAAGAGTTTACATGTCTTCAGTTTTAGAGGTGGCAATATTTAATAGAACTCATGATAGCATGTCATATTAATGAGGTCTACAATGTGAATATAAATCACTACATGTGATATAGCCACATTTGAAGCAATATGTATTCGTGAGCTATTAATGAACTTGTCGGTGGTTGAATACACAACACCAACTATTAATATGAACTTGTCAAAGTGGATAGATCAAAGGATCACATGGATTCTTCAAGGTAGATAGAGAGAGAGGACTAAATTTGAAATTGATAACTTCGGAGTGGTACATACGATTACATCAAACAACTAAAAATCTATCAAATAATGAAGAGATATCTATGGGAACCACTCAAGTTACCATGGTACTGACCCAGCCTATGTGATTAATTGGAGATCCCGTGTATTTGGAACGGTGAAAACAAGATATTGTTTAACTAGATGTGAGTACTTTTACTAGCCCACTTTAACAAAGATGCATCCCATTTGCAATCTATAGGTAGGTTGATGTTTTTCTTAATGTGTTTCGATGCTTAATTTGTATAAACAAAGATGTTTTCCCACGAATCCGTCTTGGAGTCCATCTGTTGGCCAGAGTCTATGAGACATGTGGCCACCCACCATTTGTAGCGTTGCTCACTCTATTACACTTTGTTCTCAAAGGGGATGGATGATGTCTACGCACGATTCTATTCTTGTAGATAGTGTTGAGCCTCCAAGTGCAAAGGTTTGTAGAACAACAGCAAGTTTCCCTTAAGTGGATCACCCAAGGTTTATCGAACTCAGGGAGGTAGAGGTCAAACATACCCCTCTCAAACAACCCTCCAAATAAGATACAAGAAGTCTATTGTGTCCCCAACACCCCCAATACACTTTTTAGATGTATAGGTGCACTAGTTCGGCGAAGAGACAGTAAAATACAAGTGATATGGATGAATATAAGTGGTAATAACAATCTGAAATAAATATGGCAGCAAGTAAACATGCAGTAAAACAGTTAATAAACGGTGATTTGATGTTTGGAAACAAGGCCTAGGGATCATACTTTCACTAGTGGTCACTCTCAACAATGATATCATAAAGGAATATAAATATAAGCACTTCACTATGCTACTCTGAACTACTCTACGATTGGATAACCTACACTAATTCACCGCGTAGGGCTGCAAAAGCAAACCTTAAAGATGTATTCCCAAGTACTAACGAACACCCCACTCCGTCACTTTGAGCATTCATAGGAGGTACTAACACACCACAATTTCATAGAGACATCCAACTCAAATCATAATTCAGTGAACAAGTATTCTGTGAAATATAGCCTAAGAGACCCACACGGTGCACACACCGTCACCTTTACACACGTGGGACAAGGAGTCTCTGGAGATCACATAAGTAAAATTCACTTGAATAGCATAACGACATCTAGATTACAAAGCTCATGGTCACATAAAGATCACACCATGGGAGATAGAGATAAACCATATAGCTACCAGTAGATCCCTCATCCTCGGGGGAGAACTACTCGCTCCTCATCATGGGAGTCAGCAACGGCGATGGAGATGGCGGTGGAGTCCATGGAGATGGCTCCGGGGGCAATTCCCATCCCGGAAGGGTGCCGGAACAAAGACTTCTGTCCCCCGGATCTTGTCTGCGATGGCGGCGGAGCTATGGAATTTTCCGTGGATGGAGGCTTGTATATTTAGGGTTTTTGCGTCGGGAGCTTTATATAGGCCGAAGGGCTAGGTAGGTGGGGCCTGATGGCTCCAGACCTACCCTAGGCGCGGGCTAGGTCCAGGCCGCGCCTAGGGGTGGTTTGGGCGCCCTGTTGCGCCTCTTCGATCCCCCTTCGGACTTCGTCTTTGTTACGGTAAAATATTGACTTTGGCTTTTGTTTCGTTCAATTCCGAAAATATTTCCTGTACAACTTTTCTGAAATACAAAAACAGCAGAAAACTGGAAACTGGAAACTGGCACTGTGGCATCTTGTCAATAGGTTAGTGTTGGAAAATGCATAAAAGTGCCACGAAGTGTAAACAAAACATATAACAGTTGGTGCAAAACAATCATGGAGCATCAAAAAAAATAGATACGTTTGCAACGTATCAACATCCCCAAGCTTATCTCATGCCCGTCCTCGAGTAGGTAAGTGATAACAAAATAATTTTTGAGGTGACATGCAGCCAACACAATCTTGATCAAGCATGTAAAGCATTGTGAGCTGGGATCTAAGTACTTTAACATAGGCATAATAGATATAATTCAATAGAACTTAGCAACTATGTTATAACATGAAGAGTAACTCAAACAAAGGATCATAAATAATAGTGCATTGAAAGCAACTGTTTGTTTATGAGCATAGAGTAAACATAAAAAAGTGGTACTCAACATGTTCTTTATGGAGTAGCAAAACATAAATGCTAGGACACCTTCAAAGTTCAGAGGGTGACTAGATACAAGTAATTTAAGAACAAGCAATAGCACAATCATGAATCAATCAATAATAATTTTGGGACTATATATGCCCATTTCACTAAGAATGACAACTATGCTCTCTTAATAGGTGCATAAAGTAGAAGATGAAGACTCAACATAAAAGTAAAAGAGAGACTCTTTGCAGAGTAAGCAAGATAAACAAGTTTTATAAACCTTCCAAAAACTATGGTACTTATTAGCTTTGAGCTCTCATTTCCCCTATCATAAGCATCTTGAATGGTTAAAGTTAATGTGAGTCAAATATGAGCTACATATGCTTGCAAATCACAAGTTAAAAATCTCATGCCCCTTGAATGTGAGTACCTAAATCTCATGCTACTCAATTTAGGTCCCAAATAAGTTCTTGTCATTGCAAGTATATATGTATCATTGAGAACCGCCAACAGGGTACCTCTTACCCGATGATATGGAGGTACTCTTGTAGGAGCAATCCCATGCCAAAATGACAAGACAAACAGACATGAACATCTCAACAATTTTTTATTTACTATAGGTATAGCTTTTTATTGCAAATGCTTCATAGAATTCTCACTATGGCTTAGATGCAAATTTCCATCATGAATGACGCATGGCTTAGATTATCGACCCAGGCGTTTCCCTAACTCATATACAAACTCCATGGACTTACAAGTTTTCATTTTATTTCGCACCCCTAGGCATCCATAAACAAAAGAACATGACATCAGCTAAATATAAGTGCAATGTCGAAAGTGTTCCCCATGAAAGCATGGTTATACTAACTCCCAACTCGCAATTTGCAAACACATAAACTTAATAAGATAACCATAATGATCAAGTTTATTAAGTGCAAGAAAGTAAATGTGCCATCAAGTTCATAAGAGCTTTACTGACTAATTTTCTCATGCCAAAATTTAATTTGGAAGATAAATAGAAACATGATGAATATACTTGGAATAGCAATAATGCTACTAGGTAGATATGGTGGACACAATTGGAAAACTTTTGTTATTGTGGTGGTTGGATGCACCAGTAGAGTTCATATTCAGCACATGCGAAGGCTAGCAAAAGACTGGGAGCGACCAACTAAGAGAGCAATAATGGACATAACCATGCATAGCGATAAAACATTATCAATAAAAGCATAAAGTGATATTATAAGTCAAAAAATAAATGATCATAGAGGCTTTAGTTGACTGGTTATAGTCATAACATGGTATAAGCATGCGCCAAGTCAACCAAATAAAGCATCAAAGGAGAATACCATAATATTATGCATTTATGATGGAAACAACACATGATTATTTGAATGGCACATTATGCACTCTTAGATATTTGAGACAAGTCATGCTACAACAATAAATACTAAGCATATGACAAAAATAACATCCAACAAGACATGGCAAAGTCTATGCCATAGTCTAGACAAGCTTCCTTTTGCATCACTATAGTCATGAAACATTTTACTCGTCTCCAACACCAATCAACTTATTTGAAATAACTCTTAGAGATAAAATAAATTATGAACCAGAGAGCTAATCATAAATAAATAAAAATACTAACGAGCTTTGAGCAAAATTTGAGTAAAAAAACAAGAGCTAAACGCAATACTAGAAAACTAGAACACTCGTAGAACAATAACAACAAAAACTAGAGTGTTCTATGCAATTAAAACGGAGCGGGTCTTTCTCCAAAATAAATATGCCGGGATCCAACATATGCTACAGCAAACAAAATAAAACAAAACGAAAATAAAGATGCTCCAAGAACAACACATAGCGTATGAAGTAATAAAAATATAGCGCATAGAGAGATGACATGTTGCTTTGTTGATGAAGAGGGGATGTCCAGCTTTGACGCTTGTACCTCTTGGATATTTCTTGGGGTGCAGGGGAATACCCAAGCTTGAGATTTTGTCCATACTTCATCTCATCACATCATTCTTTTCTCCCTACACTTGAAAACTTCCTTCATACAAAAATTCACACAATTCTCTATTAGCAGCATTAGTTCAATCAAAATAAACAAATCCACTTGTGTTCAGTTCTAACATAAATCAAATATATATTAAAGCATTAGCTACTGTAGCAACCTTTCAAAAATCTCTTTGATCAAAAGAACTCAAAAGGAAAGAGATTTAAGAGGCAAATGCAAATAGTGCAGAAATATGTCAAAACAAAACAGCAGGTAAAGATCAATTTTTTCAAAAATTCTCTGTTGCTCATCTCGAAAAGTGGTCAACTATCGAAAGTTAGATAATAACCTAGGTCATATGCATAAAAAATGGCAGCTCAAAATTTCGCTCTGACTATTTTCAGGACAACAACTTCCCCAAATCTTACTTTCTTCTTATTAGAGGCTATTCTTGGCACAAAAACGAAATAAAATGATAAGGAGAGGTTATTACAGAGGTAATAACTTCCAAGACTCAACAAAAAAAATTGCAGAAATAAAACATGGGTTATCTTCCAAGAGTGCTTTTCTTTAATGCTTTTCAGCTAGGCGCAGTAGTTTGAGAAAATGCTCACATAAGAAATATAAATTGAAGTAAGAGAGAGAATCAAGAAGCAAATTCAAAACACATTTAAGTATAACCCACTTCCTATGCATAGGAATATTGTACATAAATAAATTCACAAAGAACAAAGTGACAAGCATAAAAAGATAAAGCAAGAGTAACTTCAAAATTTTCAGCATATAGAGAGGTGTTTTAGTAACATGAAAACTTCTACAACCATATTTTCCTCTCTCATAATAACTTTCAGTAGCATCATGAATAAACTCAAGAATATAACCATCACATAAAACATTCTTATCATGAGCCACATGCATAAAATAATTATTACTTTCCACATAAGCATAGTCATTCTTATTAATTGTAGTGGGAGCAAATTCAAAAAAAAATAGCTATCATTATTATTCTCATCACCATAATCATAAATTATAGGAGGCATATTATAATCATAATAAACTTTCTCCTCAATAGTAGGTGGACTAAAAATAACATAATCATCATTGTAATCATCATATATTGGAGGCATAGTATATATCATCATAGCAAATTTCCTCCTCTAAAGCTGGGAAACTAAAAAGATCATTTTCATAAAAACTAGCTTCCCCAAGCTTAGACTTTTGCATAGCATTAGCAATAATGGCGTTCAAAGAATTCATACAAATAACTTTGCTACTAACATGCAAGTAAAGTTCCATAGGGTTTTTAATTTTCTCTTCAAACACCTCATGTCCTAACTCAAGATAAATACTATAAAGCTCTCTAATTTTATTGTTGTTTTCCATTAAGCCTAACTAGTGAAAATAAAGACAAGAAACAAAAAGATATAAGTGCAGAATCTAAAGGAAATAGCTTCGAGCACTCACCACCAACTAAAAGACTTAGTAGCCAGAGGATGTGAGTACCTTTTACCTTAACTCCTCGGCAACGGCGCCAGAAAAGAGCTTTATGTCTACGCGCGCTTCTATTCTTGTAGACAGTGTTGGGCCTCCAAGCGTAGAGGTTTGTAGAACAGCAAAAAGTTTCTCTTAAGTGGATCACCCAAGGTTTATCGAACTCAGGGAGGTAGAGGTCAAAGATATCCCTCTCAAGCAATCCTGCAGTTAAGATACAAGAAGTCTCTTGTGTCCCCAACACACCCAATACACTTGTCAGATGTATAGGTGCACTAGTTCGGAGAAGAGATAGTAAAATCCAAGTTATATGGATGAATATGAGTGATAATAACAATCTGTAATAAATATGGCAGCAAGTAAACATGCAGTAAAATAGTAAATAAACGGTGATTCGGTGTTTGGAAACAAGGCCTAGGGATCATACTTTCACTAGTGGTCACTCTCAATAATGATATCATAAAGGAATATAAATATAACAACTTCACTATGCTACTCTGAACTACTCTCCGGTTGGATAACGAACACTAATTCACCACGTAGGGCTGCAAAAGCAAACCTTAAAGATGTATTCCCAAGTACTAATGAACACCCCACTCCGTCACTTTGAGCATTCATAGGAGGTACTAATACACCACAATTTCATAGAGACATCCAACTCAAATCATAATTCAGTGAACAAGTATTCTCTGAAATATAGCCTAAGAGACCCACACGGTGCACACACCAT
Organism: Lolium perenne; assembly: GCF_019359855.2. Classification (NCBI taxonomy): domain Eukaryota; kingdom Viridiplantae; phylum Streptophyta; class Magnoliopsida; order Poales; family Poaceae; genus Lolium; species Lolium perenne. The sequence goes on from NC_067247.2 coordinate 262,258,780, forward strand.
CACCTTTACACACGTGGGACAAGGAGTCTCCGGAGATCACATAAGTAAAATTCACTTGAATAGCATAACGACATCTAGATTACAAAGCTCATGGTCACATAAAGATCACACCATGTGAGATAGAGATAAACCACATAGCTACCGGTAGAGCCCTCAGCCTCGGGGGAGAACTACTCACTCCTCATCATGGGAGTCAGCAATGGCGATGGAGATGACGGTGGAGTCGATGGAGATGGCTCCGGGGGCGATTTCCCGTCCTGGCAGGGTACCGGAACAAAGACTTTTGACCCCCGGATATTGTCTGCGATGGCGACGGAGCTACAGAACTTTTCGTTGATGGAGGCTTGTATATTTAGGGTTTTGCGTCGAGAACTTTATATAGGCGGAAGGGCGAGCTCGGTGGGGGCCTGGTGGCCCCAGACCTACCCTAGGCGCGAGCCAGGTCCATGTCGCGCCTAGGGGTGGTTTGGGCACCCTGCTGTGCCTCTTTGACCCCCCTTCGGACTTCGTCTTTGTTGCGGTAAAATATTAACTTCGGCTTTTGTTTCGTCCAATTCCGAGAATATTTTATGTACAACTTTTCTGAAATGCAAAAAATCAGAAAATAGGGAACTGGCATTGTGGCATCTTGTCATAGGTTAGTGCCCGAAAATGCATAAAAGTGCCACGAAGTGTAAACAAAACATATAGCAATTGGTGTAAAACAAGTATGGAGCATCAAAAGTTATAGATATGTTTGCAACGTATCAATGGCCTTGTTGAAGGTTCTATACAAACGCCCTCAAGGACGAAGACGTCATCATGACTACCACAGACACCTGTTCCATCAGCATCTGCACCTTCAGGCGTGTCATGGCACCCGTTAAGGGGTTGAACATCCGAGACTTGTAGGGAAGCACCTCTATGGCCTAGCGCGATAAGGACACCTGAGGTGTCAAAATAGAAGTACCTATACATAGAAGAGGATGAAAAAAAGATACAGATCTACAAAACTGAAAAACACGTTTGGTTCTAACAAGTAGATCTAAAAAATAATGACTCTGTGTGTGATAGTTCTCAATTTTCGATAAAGGACGCTTTATTACTCGATGTATCAAGTATTACACCAAGCCTCTGCATAGCTAAGATGCACACAGCCGTTTATGAATCTAGTATCCAAGCAAAAACTAGTACATAAAGGATAAAGGAAAAAGCCAACTAATCAACAACTCCATTGGCTTCTATCCTACGGCTATGCTGCCACCCATGTTGGGTAATAAAGTTCTTGGTCGTATTTTCCAAACATGTAGACACCTCCATAAATAGGTCTCGTTCCTTGAAGCATTGAAGCGGTGACCATGAACGGAGCATAGCTATACATCTGTAGATAACTTGCATGATAGAAGAATATTTGTTATTAAAAACCTTGTCGTTTCTACACAGCCAAAGCGACCATATAACTACAATCACTCCCACTCGGATAATCGTTTTATACCTTGAGTCCATCCCATTTAACCAATTACCAAATATATTGGTTATACTACGGGGTGGGTACAGGGTAGAACCTATCTGAATGATTGATCATATAGATCTAGCAACCCGACATTTGAAAAAAAAGGTGTTTTATTGTCTCATCTTCGTGACAGAACACACACTTCTTGCAACCCTGCCAGTTGCGTTTTACAAGGTTATCTTTAGTAAGAATCACACATTGACGAAGATACCATGTGAAGACCTTCATTTTCAATGGTAACTTCATCTTCCAGATGGATTTATTATTTAAAATCGGTTGGGTAGGAATGCAAATGGCTTTACACATTGAGGCTACCGAGAATACACCATTCTTGGTAAGACTCCAACGAAATTCATGAGACCTCGTAGATAACTGTATTGAATCTAACCGTTGAAGCAGTTTGTTCCAAGAGTCAAGGCGGGGACCAATAAGATCACGTCTAAACATTACCGAGGGTGGAGAAGATTATATCACCTTCTGCAAGGTGTCCCCTTTATAACGAACAATATTGTATAAGGCCAGATACTGATCGCGGAGAGTGGTTGTTCCCAACCATTGATCCTCCCAAAAGCATATATCCGCCCCATTCCTAATGGAGAAGGAGCCAAGCGGAAAAAATTATTTCTTTGTTGCCATGATGCCAGCCCAGAAGTGTGAATCCCCCGGTTTCCAAATAACCTAGGATATCGTCTTTGAGCCTACAGACTTTTTCCGCATTAGTTGTTTCCATACACCATCCTCTGTTAATAACCTGGCCAGCCATTCTCCTAGCAAGGTCCTATTTTTAACTTCTATATCGTGGACCCCAAGTCCACCTTGATCTTTTGGATGGCATACAACAATCCATTTTGTCAACCGATATTTTTTCTTTTCACTATCCCCTTGCTAAAAGAATTTTAATCGGAAGTAATCCAATCTATGCAAGACTCTTTTGGGTAACTGGAAGAAAGAGATCATATACAGTACCATATTTGTAAGCACTGAATTTATGAGGACTAATCTTCCCCCAAAAAATAGGAGCTTTCCTTTCCAACTATATAGTTCTCAGTCGTTGTATGTTTACTATATTTCAGAGGGATTACCCCATGTGTTTGTGCATGTTGTTTGGAAACATTTCCCCTAGAGTCCAACTCCTCTTGTGGCTAGTTTCTCATAACAAAATCTTAACCCGAGACAACATCGCAACATTTAAAAATGCTAAATGGCCCTAAATGCATGTTTTGTGCCGAGAATGAATCAGTGAAACGTCTATGTTTTAGCTATCATGTCTCCAAAATGGACTCCGCTACTCAGGAAATGGACTCCTTTATGTTCTCCCCAAGCAAAGCTGAAGCTAGACGCATAGGTCCTAGAGTTGTACAAAAAAGACTAAGAAATTCCTACTAACTGGACCGGGAACTCCTGAAAGCTAGCTGGGAGAATCACTTCAAGACCTAGAGCCTCCTGGGAAAAGAGATTGCCCGAAATACAAAAACTGAGAAAGTGAAGATGAGCAGTGATGTGGAAGACTGGAAAAACAACTTTGAAATCATGACGTAATAAATTTGCCTAATTATCCAACAATTGTGAGACTGTGTTTCGTTTCAATGAAGTGGAACAGGCGGAAGCCTTATTTCTAAAAAAAATCTACGGAATCGAATAAATATGTCGGAGAGAAGCACCTGCGTTTCACTCTGAGGATCTTCTTCTCCATGAAGTGTCTAGTGTTCACATTCAATAATATGGCGGTGATGTCGTCGACCAGAGCATCCTCCGACATGGAATGCTAAAACATTATCCACTTGGTAGACATGAAGTGGTCTGGAGGTGTGGCGCGACGCTAGGCCCCGTAGACTGACCGGAAGACGGAGTAGTTGAGGTCTTAGTGGACAGGTAGATGTCGCCGATCTTCTTGATTAGGTCGTCGGGGAGAGCCGTCAAGTCGGCCACACCATGGTCGTCCATCGGTGGACTTGGCGAGGTCCTTCTGGATTCTAAATCGACCGAGTGGCTGATGTTTTTGTGTAGGCACGCATTTCCTCCATGAAGAGATGATCTAGTTTTAAAGCCTCAATCAAAATGGCATCACCTGCATGAATCGAAGCGACAGAAGTGATGCTTCCGTGTCGACGTGCATATCGGTGCCAATGGCTGGCAACCGCATCCTATTCACAATTGCAAACTTATGCGAGCACGTGTGTCTATCATAGACTACCGCCACGAAGCAGCGACCTGTTGTAAAAGGGAAACGTCATAGGCTCATAGCAATAACAAAAACTACAGCTAAAAAATAGCTACCAGAAAAATCACAGCCAAACGGGAGTCGAGCAAAGTCGATGTTTACCGAGCCTAACTTGAAACGTGTTTTAAAATGCGGTAGTCACGCATATACACAAAGCGAGACGAAGAAAATAACAAGAATGTCTCCTCTTTTCAGGTACAAATGGTGACGGACATATTTTCCTACTCGTCAATGCCCATGACTAGACCTGTGATGGGCTGCAGATATTAATTCCGTTGTCACCACTATTTTTAGACCCAGGGGTAGACCACATTTTTTGCCGAGCAAGATTGATATTTGCCGAGACTAACAAGTAGGAACCAACGACGTATTTTTATTTTGCCTGTCAGCGATCGCATACCAGAAATTTTCTTGCCCATCAGCGATATGAATTACAACGTACCGGTGACGGGAATTTTTTTTGCCCATCAGCAATATGAATTACCACCGGCGAACCTTAGGTTTTGTGTCACGCGTGCGGCTATAAACCTTTTTCCAACAATGGTGTCTTGCAGAAGTCAGAACATTTTTTTGAGTCAGTAGTGCATGTGCGTCTTCATCATATTAAGGCTAGTCATAGTGTGGAGTAACTTAGACTAGTAACATGACATATGTTACTATTCTAAGTTACTACCTCCATAGTGGGTAGTAACTTATATGTGGTGTCATGCATTGTGTCATTTACTATGGTGTAGACTCAACTTGTCTTGGAGTGTGTGATGTTATGGTAACATAGCTAGTTACCACCTCACTCTCTTTCTTCATTCATTGTCATGCCATGTCACCAAAATGCCTTGGATTATGTGATGTTACTAGCTAAGTTACTCCCACTATGAGCAGTCTAAGGCCGGAGAAGCATTTCATTCGACATTCTTTCACACGTACGGTTTTCATACACGATTTTCACTACGGCTAATAATTGCGGAAGGCCCGTGCCCAAGACCGCCGGACGATCGACACCTGTAAAAAGCTCATTATCCATGTGTCAGGTCCGTATCGTAAATCCACGAGTCAGGTGAGACGGCTCGGATGGCTGACACGCACACCAGGCAAAGATATGAGTAGGACCGATGTTCCTGGTGCGCCGGGTTACACGTACGCATGCACTGTGGAAGGCAAAGCTCACCAAGCAAAGAACTCTGTATCATCGCTTCCTCAATTGATCTGAGCAAAAGTAATAATTTAGTAAGCCTTGCAAGCTTCTTTCCCAGCCCTATAAATAGCGAGGGGTCTGGAGGCGATCAGTGTCAAGTGGTACGCAGCAGAAGCAGTAGTAGTCTCTCCCAAGAGACCTATCGATCCATCTCCTTCTAGCTAGCTAGGAGTCTTTGTTTATAGAGCAGGCCAGACCAGTATCACACTGAGCTAGTACCTTTGCCCAGCTTCAGGCTTATTCGATCCCTCGATCACCGAAGATGGCTGCCGTTGGGAGCCCTTTGATCTTCGCTGTGGGCATCGTAGGTATGCATGTATACCATATGCAAAGCATGAAGCACGGTATCATGGTCACAATTTCACAGATCAAGTATTGAGTTGTTTTTCTCTGCGTTATTATGCAGGCAACATCATGTCGTTCCTGGTGATCCTTGCGCCGGTGCCGACGTTCTACCGCGTGTACAAGCGCAAGTCGACGGAGTCGTTCCAGTCGGTGCCCTACGCCATGGCGCTGCTGAGCGCAATGCTGTGGCTCTACTATGCGCTGCTCCACAAGGACCTCCTCCTCCTCACCATCAACGTCGTGGGGACCGTCGTGGAGACCGTCTACCTTTCCATCTACCTCGCCTACGCGCCCAAGCCGGCCAGGGCCTTCACCCTCAAGCTCGTGGGCACCATGAACCTGGCGCTCTACGGGGCCATGGTCGTTGTCCTGCAGTTCTGCATCAGGGACGCCGAGACCCGCGTCACCATCGCCGGCGGCATCGGGTCTGCATTCGCCCTCGCCGTCTTCGTCGCCCCACTCGCCATCATCGTAAGCTAGCACTACTGATATCTACTCCATGATATGATGGTTCTCATATATACACATGAGCTAGATGTTCTTCATACATGAACTCTCAAATAATAAAACTTATATATACGATATGTTTATGGAACTTGCAGAGGCAAGTGATCAGGACCAAGAGCGTGGAGTTCCTGCCCTTCTGGCTCTCCTTCTTCCTCACAATCAGCGCCATCGTCTGGTTCTTCTACGGCCTGCTCATGAAAGATTTCTTCGTAGCGGTATGTTACTTTTCCTGTACTTCACTCTTTACAGTTGAGAATTCGACGTCGATCTCCAAGCAGCCAGGCACGCGAGCTAAAGCTAGGTAGCCTTGCCAGCTTAAGGCGCGGTTAATTGGTTTTAAACAGAGACTTTTGGGCAATCATGCATATGCCACAAAAAACAAGCTAGTGCGCTAGGGCCAGGTGCCCCCAGTTGTTGCATGCATGCAGGGCTGAACCTAACAAAAAGACACCACTTCACGCAAATATTAATGAAATAAGCTACTCTATCGTTCGTAAAGCAAGTGAGATACGTACTCCTACGTACAAGCGCGTAAAGACCGGCTAAAGTACCATGAATGACGTATAATTTAGTCTTAACTCTTTCTCTGTTGGTAGAATCAGAAAACTGCAATTCGCTGTTGAATTTTGCAATGACGATATACCGAAACGTGTGTCTTCTTTTTGTGTGCGCAGACGCCGAACGTGCTGGGGCTGCTTTTCGGGCTGGCCCAGATGGCGCTCCACCTGGTGTACAAGAACCCGAAGAAGAACGGCGCCGTGTCAGAGGTGCTGCCAGCGGACGCCGAGAAGGCGCAGGTACAGCTTCAGCAGCAGCAGAAAGAGGAGGCGGCGCCCGTCGTTGTCGCGGCGACCGTCGACGCCGACGGGGAGGTAGTGCAAGGCAGGGACGACCACGACGACATGCGGCAGAGCGTGGCCGTCGTGGACATCACGCTGCCGCCGCCCGAAGAGCACCCTGTGATGCCGCAGCTCGAGCAGCCGGCGCCGCTGCCGCCCATGAGGATGGCCGTGGAGGTGGTCTGATGATCTTCTGCCTGTCGATCGATCTACCTACATGACACTGACGACCTGACTTATCTGCCTGATCATCGACGCGCGCCACGCCGCCATGCATGGATACATCTCTATGTGTAGGTCGCTAAATCTAAGTTCGTTTTAATTCGCATAGGTAGTACGCACGTACGTATATGTAGCAGGTGTCGGTTCCATGCAACCTGATCTCATTGACGCATGGATTGGCGAAAATGGAGTCATGAGTCGTGGACTCGTGTAAACTGTACGTAGACCATGTGTGTGGGTGTATGCCGGCCTGGCAGCGTAAAGCTGGATGCACGTTTGTACTAGCATGCCTTTGTTTACCCTCTCCGATCAATAAAAAGCTCATGTATCCTCTTGTTTCTCCAGTACTCCTTTGTTTCAAATTAGTTAATCTAACTTTTCTAGATTTCCATGTATCTACAAGTATCTTTTTAGTGCTCCTTGTTTTGAATAAATTAACTCAATTTTATCTAGATTCAATGGTATCTACACGTACGTGTTTTTCTGCATAGATACATGCAAATTTCGAAAAGCCGAGTCAATTGATTTGAAAAGGAGTTGTGCTGCTTTTATTTGATTTTTTTACTTCCTTTGACACTAAATATTTATCGTGGGCGTACTAAATCTAGACACATTTTAGATCATATTTTTCCTAAATCTACGACAAATATTTAATGCCGAGGAGAGTAGTACTAAACGTCTAAACCCTAAATGAAGGATAAAGATGAAATAAAGAAGTATATCCAGATAGAGAAGGGCAAAACAAAAAAAAACCCGGCAATAATAGAACCTAGAGAAGGCTCTGTCGGTGAGCTATACATAATGGATGTGTCTAATTATCAGTTAGATGATGTCATCAAATTTTAGTTGCAACATATGACTAACATAAATAATAAAGTAAATTTAACTATTTAGCTTATTTTTTATAGTTTCATTCACACTTGCAACTGAAAATTTTACACCACCACTTGCAACAAAAAAATCTAGTTGCAGTCCAACTTACAACTCATATGTGCAAGAACCGCGATGCAATCGAACGGTGTAGGACTTGACTGAAAATGGCAAATTCGATATATGATTATGATACTCCCTCTATATTAGTGATTCTTTTTAAGAAAAAGTCAACCAAAGTAAAGTTTGATAATTTTTTAAAAAAAGATCTACCAAGAAACATGATATTATATAGATATAATATGGAAATATTTTCTATGTTGTATCAATATTGATTTTGTAGGTTGCATGTAAATGATTTTTTCTATAAAAACCTGATCCTATTTTACATAGTTTGAATTTTCAAAACTAATATAAACTTTATCTATTAGAAAGGATTTATTAGGCAAAAAAACTGAAAGCGGAAAAATAAAAATAAAAATAGTTAAAGCCCTGGGTAATGGGCTAACCACGCTTACAATCCACTGCTTCACCGGGGCGACCCAAAGAGTTCTCCCGCGTCTAAATTTGTCGGCGCGGAAAGGAGGATCAGGCCACGCACGATCCAATGATGCGTTTCTCACGGACCAACCCGTCCAGCGCGATCCATCCTTTCACAAAATTTTGGGGAATGGATGCGTCTGCGCAGACAGGGCGCACAACCACCTGTATCCTTTCACGTGGTCCGAGGGCCCGCATGGTGGCGACCCAATGGCCTTCTTCCTCTAGTCATCAATGAAAGTAGACTGACTCCAAAGTTTTTGCGTCGCCTGACGTCTACACTCCTGCACTTGCCGCGCCGCTCGATGTCTAGGCTAGCCGCCTCCCTTCATCAACGCTGGTGTTTCTGCCTCCCATCGGTATCCAATACATTTTCCTTTTTAGCAGGCCACATGTGGCCATTTTCTTCCACACTCTCATATTTTCCATTTCCACCACCACCAGAGGCATCACGACGCCATGGCTAGCGGTATAGGATTGAGGTGTGTGGGCGTCACCAGGTCCGAGGCGTGGCCGAGGCCGAGGTCACCGAGGAAGATGTGGGGGGAGGCCATAGTCATCCATCGTCGTCCCCGTCGTCACCATCGTCGCCCTAGTCTATCATATCCACCTCTCTAGGTTTGAATTATGTGTCACCATCCACTTGGGGATGGACTGGGACAGACTGCGCCTACCCTAGAAGTTTGTTTCGATCGTCTATGGGCAAGATCCCCACAAGCTCGTACTACGAGTGGCCACTGGCTCGACCGACATGTGATCCGTGGAGGTGATGTTCGACTGTAATAACCCAGAACATAGGAACATCGAAGGGTAGATTTAGAATTGGGATGTGCACTTCATCGCAAAACAAGGGAAATTTTTGAGCCTTATTGCATAAAAACCTAAGAGGGATCGAGGTTCTCTTTCATTGCAATTAGGGTTAGACAATGTGAGGTTAAGAATTTTGACATGATCTCTTTTGTAACTTGTCGATTTTGGGAGATGATTTGAATTGACAAGTCATATTTGAATTTAAAACAAAAGAAGTAATAGATATAGAATATATTAATGAATTCTGAATTCATAATTCAATTCACATCACACATACACAAATAATTCATAAGTAAATGATATATTTACAAATAAGCTCATAAGCAAAACTTGAGGTTTATTGATCATACACACATAATACTTGTCTTTACAATATTTTTCATACAAGAATGGATGGAATAATAAATGAAACATAATTACAAGAATTGGATGAATAATAAACAAAATAAAAATAAGAATACAAGGATTTGGTCCTATACTAAAACCTAAACTAAATGTCTTGCAAGGAATTGTCCTTGGATCATCTTGAGCATTGCAACCTGCAAAATAGGAAGAATAAGTAGGCTAACTAGGCAAGGGGGTTAAAACCAAGTGTCCAGGACACTTGTCAATGTCCAAAACTTGGCCAGAACCAAGATAGGCACCGACAGACCAAACCTGAGCCAATGATGGGCTCAAGTTTCACCAAATGAACACACAGCTCATAGAGTTGCTGTGCATCCAACGGCAAGCCAAGACCATCGCTTAGTCACCAAGCCATGCCAGGCTTGTGTGTCACAGCCAGAGAAGAACCAACTTATGGTATAAAAGGAGTAGAACCACCAGAAACAACTCACCAGTCGACCAGATAAACATTCACCAATCAACCAGTATGAACAGTGCATAGTTCATCCCTGTTCTTGCTTAAGAACAGCAAAACCAACCACTGAAACCATCTATTCATCCAAATCAACCAACCAAAACCCAACAGAGACATAGAAACTTAAGCAAGATCACCAGGAGCTAGGAGGAGTAGGGCAAGTCACCAGAAACATCAAGCAACAGCTCAACAGCAGCTGAGCATAACCATCTAGGAGCTGGAATAAGGTATAGCAAGTACCTGGAGAGGATCCAGTGGATCCAATCCATATTATTGCATGACACAAGGCATGAGTTGAGAAGATGCTCATGGGGTTGTCATCACTTGGTGTTGACCAATGATCACTGGCAGAAATGGAGCAGCTAGAGCCCAAAACCCATCTAGATACTATTTATGTGCAAAGAGACAAGCATAGATGCACATATAGCACCAGTAGAGGATCTACATGTACTAGAAACTACCAAGAACTACGTACTGAGATCCTAGCCAAGAAAATCATCAGTTTAACCCTATATTTCTTCACAGGCAAGCATAGTGGCATTCATATCATGTATGATATCCTACTGTGCAAGAAGACATGAGTAGCCAACAAGAACTAGACAAGCTGTGTAAGCAACCAAGAAGTAGCAAGGCTACTATGGTCACATCAACCACAAATCCATCCATTTAAACCAAAACTGTCAGTCATCACTATCCAGAAGTGGATTCAGACTTCATTTAATTCCAAATTGATCATGGAAATATCAAATCATGCACAACAATGTATTTAATCAACATTGCATAAGCAATTCATTCATAAATAATCGAGACTTTCGGCCAAATATCGGCTGGTTTCCGAGGAAAGAGCGGGGGAAATAATGGAGATGATTATCAAAAAAGTGGCGACAAGCAAAACGATTACAAGGACGGCTCACGTCCCAACAGGCAAAATAACGGACCAAGGTTTCAGAGGCCGTATATATCACCCGAGGATCTCTTAAACGGACCGTGCCAAATGCACTTTTTCCTCGACAACAATGGAAAGAGGCAATCAGGGCATCCGCAGAAGGACTGCCGAATGTTTCTAGCACTACATCGATATGCAGGGCATACCAGCACGCATGCAGTAAACAGAAACCCCCAGGGGCCAAGGAGTGAGATTCACCTTCCACCTCCACCCGCAATCACGGAAGAAAATCGTTATCTGTTGCAATTGGCGGCAGCTCCACAACCAGGTCCTTATATCGACACTAGTGGTGCGGTCTCGATGTTTCAGAAAGGCAGGCCATCCAACAGAGCTCAGAAAGTAAACTCGCGACAAGTTTTTATGGCAGAGAAGATGCCTCCACCAACAATCGAGTACCTGAACTGGTCAGGGCAAGACATCAGCTTCACTATAGCTGATCACCCGCAACAAGTTCCACGATCGGGACAATCTGCTTTAATCTTACCAGCGGTGATCGCGGGATTCGACGTTTCACGAGTGTTCATTGATGGCGGGAGCAGCTTAAACCTCATGTATGCTGATACATTGAGGAAGATGAACATATCCTTGGCAAACTTATTACCAACTGATACGCGTTTCCATGGTATCACACCGGAGAAGCTGAGCTACCCATTGGGAAAGATCAATATCGACGTTCAGTTTGGAACCCGAGAAAATTACAGAAGAGAGAGGTTGGAGTTTGAAGTTGTGGATTTCCCGTCACAGTATCATGTTTTGTTGGGGCGACCCGCCTATGCTAGGTTTATGGCGGTACCACATTACACATACTTGTTGTGGAGACTCCCTGGACCCAAGGGCCCAATCACAGTGAAAGACAGTTTTGCGCTAGCTGATAAGTGCGACAAGGATTTTTATCAACTGTCAGAAACTTTCGAAATGCAAGCAGAGTATATGGGGTCAAGGCTAACAACTGATTACGACGTGTTGCCAGACGTAGGGAGGCCGCTCAATGATCCCACCTTTGACACTACTAAAGATTCCAAGGAAGTGCAGATTCACCCGACAGATCCCAAGAAAACGACATCTATTGCAACAAACATGGACCTCGCATAGGAAAGCGCGCTCGTCGAGTTCCTCCGTGAGCGCTGGGAAATCTTCGCATGGTGTCCAGCTGACATGCCAGGAGTATCCAGGGAACTTGCCGTGCACCCTCTTAACTTAGATCCAATGGCGAGACCAATCAAACAACCTCTGCGGCGTTTTTTAGAATATGATGAAGAAACTTCGCGAAAAGCACTCGAAGACGATGTCGATGCACTTGATGAAGCTAGAGATGAGGTGCTGTCAAGAGTCACCAAGTACCAGCAAGACTTGAAAAATTACCACAGTCGACGTTTGCGACCAAGGTCTTTTCAAGTAGGAGATTTAGTTCATCGGCTTTCCCAGGACAGCCATGAAAAGTTCGAGTCGCCATGGGTCGGACCGTACATCGTCACAGAAGTAATCGCGGGAGGAGCATACAGGATAAAGGACAAGAAGACAGGTGTCCCAGAGAAGAATCCATGGAATGTGGCGCAACTTCGGCGCTTCTACACGTAGAAGTCAACATAGAAACATACATGTAAACATACATTGTACTGAAACGCTCGCGAGTTTTCAGACGCACTCTTTTCCTTTCAGGGCACCGAGTGGGACTGAAAGGTTTTTAATGAGGCGGGCTCGCGATGCTTCAATATAGTAAAGATATTGATATACATCCTTTTCTTCGAAAGATTCGGAAGCTTGCAACCCGAAAATTCAATATATATATACATGAATTCCTACAATATACAATCTACAGGTTATTTGCCTTGGTCTAAAACACCTCGCAAACCAATAAAAATAAATACACTAGCCACCGAAACGCTCGGGGGCTAGAGGAAAGAAAAACATACAAGTTGTTTCGCAATATACATAATGCTTACAATATACATGGTTCCTTTGACAAGGAAAATTCGATAGAGGAGGTAGACTTTCAGTCATGATCTATCGGGTCATCTATGTTCACTCTTTCATCTCCAGCAGTGGCACCCATGAAGTCAGCATAATTACCTTTCACGAAGAATTCAGCGTCCATCCAAAGTAAGTCATCCATTATTTCTTCGGCCACGGGAGTCACAACTTCGTCGATTTTTTCGACATTCCTCCTCCGCTTCTTCAGTTTGTTATGGCAAATTTCCACGATGTTGGTCATATCCAACTTGGGGTAGCAGATCTGCAGCATGATCATAGCAAATCTAGCGGCAGCGGTCAACTGTGACTTTACAAAACCATGAATTCGAGGAGCATCCCTGAATTTGTCCATCAAATCAGGAATGGTCTTTCGCTGGGAGTTCCGAGGAAACATGGTGTTATAAACCAATGCCAGTGTCCCTGTGCAGAAATCAAGATAGTCACGAACTTGTCCTGCACGGTCTTGAAATCGGACAATCCGTCGGGTACGATCGGGTGTAGCCCAGAAGTTGGAGCCATGGTCCAAAGCAAGTTTGACAAGCGAGTTTGATCTCGCGTCAACCCGTTGATCCTCGGCAGCAGCATCCACAAAGGAGCCTACATAACAGAGGTATCATAATAAGACAAAAGCAAGCAAATAAATGGGAAGAACATCAAGTTCGAGAAGCATACCCGCCATATCCAGACTAGCGTCGGTCATCAAGTCAAGCATATAATTCTCTCAAGAAGCAGCATGAGCAGCCTCAGCGACCGCAACCTCTTTTAAAGTTAAAGCTTCTTGAGCTTGTTAAAGAGCAATCTTTTCCCGTTCAGATGATTTCCGAAGTTGTTCCATCACTACAAGTGTTTGTTTTTTCATCGACTGAAGTTTTCGTCGAAGTTCATCCAAGTCCCGTAAAGAATTAGCATTCGAAGAATCTTCAACAAAATCATCAGCGGAAGTTTTCCTCGAGTAGGAGGAAGCGGGCAAAGCATCCGAGGAACGAGGTGTCGCGTTACAGTTGTCAAAAACCAACTGGAAAGAAAATCTTGACATCAATCATTTTGCAAAAAAACATTCCATTAATCATTTGGATATTTACACGATCATTACAAGAATTGGTTCCTATTGAACCAATGGTAGGCTGCCGCAAGACACTACTAAGGCCACAGCATCAAAAGAAGAAGAAAAAGGAAAAAAGAAACAGAGACGGGGTGGTTGATACGTCTCAAACGTATCTATAATTTCTTATGTTCCATGCTAGTTTTATGACAATACTCACATGTTTTACATACACTTTATATCATTTTGATGCATTTTCCGGCACTAACCTATTAACAAGATGCCGAAGCGCCAGTTCCTGTTTTCTGTTGTTTTTGGTTTCAGAAATCCTACACAGGAAATATTCTCGGAATTGGACGAAACAAAAGCCCACGGTCTTATTTTCCACGGAGGCTTCCAGAACACCGAAGAGGAGACGAAGAGGAGCCACGAGGCAGCCACACCCTAGGGGGGCACGGCCCCACCCCTGGCCGCGCCTCCCTATGGGGTGGGCCCCTCGGGACTCCACCGACATCGCCCCTTCGCCTATATATTCCTCCGTCTCCGAAAACTCTAACACGATCGACGATATTCCACGAAGAGTTCCGTAGCCACCGCCATCATGAAGACAAGTTTCGGGGGACAGAATCTCTGTTCCGGCACGCCGCCGGGACGGGGAATCGCCCCCGGAGTCATCTCCATCGACACCACCGTCATCTTCATCGTCGTTGCTGACTCCCATGATGAGGAGGGAGTAGTTCTCCCCCGAGGCTGAGGGCTCTACCGGTAGCTATGTGGTTCATCTCTCTCTCCCATGGTGTGATCTTTATGTGATCATGAGCTTTGTATCACTATTAATCTATGTGCTACTCTAGTGATGTTATTAAAGTAGTCTATTCCTCCTCCATGATGTAAAGGTGACAGTGTGTGCATCATGTAGTACTTGGCGTAGGTTATGATTGTAATCTCTTGTAGATTATGAAGTTAACTATTACTATGATAGTATTGATGTGATCTATTCCCCCTTTCATAGCTATTGGTGACAGTGTGTATGCTATGTTAGTACTCGGTCTAAATTGCAACGATCTATTATGCACTCTAGAGGTTACTTTAATATGAACTCCGGACGTTGTGGAGCTTGTTTACTCCGGCTTGAGGTGTGCTTTGTAGCCCTACACAATGAATGGTGTTTGTTATCCAACAAGA
The DNA here is from genome assembly GCF_019359855.2 of Lolium perenne. Classification (NCBI taxonomy): domain Eukaryota; kingdom Viridiplantae; phylum Streptophyta; class Magnoliopsida; order Poales; family Poaceae; genus Lolium; species Lolium perenne. The sequence goes on from NC_067247.2 coordinate 262,273,821, forward strand.
GAGTGTTTAAGAGTAGCATTTATTTATTCAGTTATGTGATCATTGTTGAGAGTGTCCACTAGTGAAAGTATGATCCCTAGGCCTTGTTTCTAAGCATTGAAACACCGTTTCCAACAAGTTCTTCTACATGCTTGTTTGCTGCCATTTTTATTTCAGATTGCAATTACTACTTATAATCATCCATATTACTTGTATTTCACTATCTCTTCGCCGAACTAGTGCACCTATACATCTGACAAGTGTATTAGGTGTGTTGGGGACACAAGAGACTTCTTGTATCTTAATTGCAGGGCTGCTTGAGAGGGATATCTTTGACCTCTACCTCCCTGAGTTCGATAAACCTTGGGTGATTCACTTAAGGGAAACTTGCTGCTGTTCTACAAACCTTTGCTCTTGGAGGCCCAACACTGTTGATAACCCACAAGTATAGGGGATCGCAACAGTCTTCGAGGGAAGTAAACCCCAAATTTATTGATTCGACACAAGGGGAGGTAAAGAATACTTATAAGCCTTAACAACTGAGTTGTCAATTCAGCTGCACCTGGAAAAGCACTAGTAACAGGGGTGATGTGAAAGCAGCAGTAATATGAGAGCAATAGTAACAGTAACACAGCAGCAGTAGGAGTAACACAGAGGCAATGGCACCAGAAAATAGTTGATACTACTTCCAATGACATATAGAATGAGTATATGATGATGAGAGATGGATCGGGGTTCCCAGCGATCTACAATGGTGGTAACTCTCCAATAACAAGTGACAAGTGTTGGGTGAACAAATTACAGTTGGGCAATTGATAGGATTGAAAGCATTAAGACAAAACATCAAGATTATTAATCATGTAGGCATGTTTTCCATATATAGTCATACGTGCTCGCAATGAGAAACTTGTACAACATCTTTTGTCCTACCAGCCGGTGGCAGCCGGGCCTCAAGGGAATCTACTGCTATTAAGGTACTCCTTTTAATAGAGCACCGGAGCAAAGCATTAACACTTGGTGAAAACATGTGATCCTCATATCACAGCCTTCCCCTCCGGTTGTCCCAGTTTCTGTCACTTTGGGGCCTCGGGTTCCGGACAGCAATATGTGCAAACAACTTGTAGATACAATCTAAGCAATAATTATAGAGCTTAAATCTAAGATCATGCCACTAGGGCCCTAGTGACAAGCATTAAGCATAACAAGATTGCAGCAACAATAACTTCACAAACTTTATAGATAGACTAATCATAATGTATCATCCATCGGATCCCAACAAACACAACACCGATTACATCAGATGGATCTCAATCATGTAAGGCAGCTCATGAGATCATTGTATTGAAGTACATGGGAGAGAGAGTACCAACTAGCTACTGCTAGAACCCGTAGTCCATGGGGGAACTACTCACGGAGCATGATGGAGGCGGTGGCGTCGATGGAGATGGCTTCCGGGGCACTTCCCCGTTCCGGCGGCGTGCCGGAACAGAGATTCTGTCCCCCGAATTGGAGTTTCGCGATGGCGGCGGCGCCCCTGGAGTCTTTCTGGAGTTTCGTCAATTCGTATCGCGTTTTTAGGTCGAAAGGGCTTATATAGACGAAGAGGCGGCGCAGGAGGGGAACCAGGGCGCCCTCCCCATAGGTCGGCGCGGCCAGGCCTGAGCCCGCGCGGCCCTATGGTGTGGGGGCCCCAGGCCTCCCCTCTGACTCCCCTTCGGTGTCCTGGTCCGTCTCGGTGAATTATGATGTTTGGTCTTCGTTTCGTCGAATTCCGAGAATATTGCCCGAACAGCCTTTCTGGAACCAAAAACAGCAGAAAACAAGAACTGGCACTTCGGCATCTTGTTAATAGGTTAGTTCCGGAAAACGCATAAAAACATTATAAAGTGCGAGCAAAACATGTAGGTATTGTCATAAAACAAGCATGGAACATCAGAAATTATAGATACGTTGGAGACGTATCAGCATCCCCAAGCTTAGTTCCTACTCGCCCTCGAGTAGGTAAACGATAAAAAGAATAATTTATGTAGTGACATGCTACTTACATAACCTTGATCATACTATTATAAAGCATATGAGATGAATGCAGTGACTCAAGGCAATGATCTATAGTTGCTAACAAATAGATAACATATAGCAAAACTTTTCATAAATAGTACTTTCAAGACAAGCATCAAAAGTCTTGCATAAGAGTTAACTCATAAAGCAATAAATTCAAAGTAAAGGCATCGAAGGAACACAAAGGAAGATATAAGTTTCAGCAGTTGCTTTCAACTTTCAACATGCATATCTCATGGATAATTGTCAACACAAAGTAATATGATGAATGCAAATAAGCAAGTATGTAAGAATCAATGCACAGTTGACACAAGTGTTTGCTTCTAAGATGGAAGGAAGTAGGTAAACTGACTCAACATAAAGTAAAAGAAAGGCCCTTCGCAGAGGGAAGCAGGGATTAAATCATGTGCTAGAGCTTTTCAAGTTTTGAAATCATATAGAGAGCATAAAAGTAAAGTTTTGAGAGGTGTTTGTTGTTGTCAACGAATGGTAGTGGGCACTCTAACCCCCTTGCCAAACAGACTTTCGAAGAGCGGCTCCCATGAAGGACATTATCTCTCAAATGTACTTTAGTTTAATTTATTTTTATTTTTGGGTGACACTCCTTCCAACCTTTTACTTTCACAAGCCATGGCTAACCGAATCCTCGGGTGCCTTCCAATCATTCACATACCATGAAGGAGTATCTATTTATTTTAGTTTTATTTAGATATGACACTCCTCCCAGCCTTTGCTTTCTCAAGCCATGGCTAACCGAATCCTCGGGTGCCTTCCAACATTTCACATACCATGGAGGTGTGTCTATTTGCAAAATTAAGTTGCTTACTGATGAATCAGAGCAAAACATGTGAAGAGAATTATTAGTGAAAGTTGATTAATTGGGGCTGGGAACCCCGTTGCCAGCTCTTTTTGCAAAATTATTGGATAAGCAGATGAAGCCACTAGTCCATTGGTGAAAATCTGCCCAACAAGATTGAAAGATAAAACACCACATACTTCCTCATGAGCTATAAAACATTGACACAAATAAGAGATGATAAATTTTGAATTGTTTAAAGGTAGCACATGAAGTATTTACTTGGAATGGCGGAAAATACCACATAGTAGGTAGGTATGGTGGACACACATGGCATAGGTTTTGGCTCAAGGTTTTGGATGCACGAGAAGCATTCCCTCTCAGTACAAGGCTTTGGGCTAGCAAGGTTGTTTGAAGCAAACACAAGTATGAACCGGTAAATCAACACTTACATAAGAACATATTGCAAGCATTATAAGACTCTACACTGTCTTCCTTGTTGCTCAAACACTTTTACCAGAAAATATCTAGACCTTAGAGAGACCAATCATGCAAACCAATTTCAACAAGCTCTACGGTAGTTCTCCACTAATAGGTTTAAACTACATGATGCATGAAATTAAACATGATCTACTTGAGAGCTCAAAACAATTGCCAAGTATCAAATTATCCAAGACAATATGAGGCATTTTTTGTTTCCAACCAAATAGCAATAAATGCAACAGCTTTCAACTTTTGCCATTGAACATTAAAAGTAAAACGAAGAACACAAGTGTTCATATGAAAAAGCGGAGCGTGTCTCTCTCCCACACAAGGATTGCTAGGATCTGATCTTATTCAAACAAAAACAAAAATAAAAGCACACAGACGCTCCAAGTAAAGCACATAAGATGTGACCGAATAAAAATATAGTTTCAATAGAAGATACCTGATAGATTGTTGATGAAGAAGGGGATGCCTTGGGCATCCCCAAGCTTAGACGCTTGAGTCTTCTTGAAATATGCAGGGATGAACCACTGGGGCATCCCCAAGTTTAGACTTTTCACTCTTCTTGATCATATATCATCCTCCTCTCTTGACCCTTGAAAACTTCCTTCACACCAAACTTCTCATAAACTTCATTAGAGGGGTTAGTACTCAAAAAAAACTTTAATCCACTTTAGTCCTGTAGTGACACATTGCAAGAACTCAATAAAACATTAGCTACAGCTCTCCACGTCTAGAAAGCCTCACTTAAAGTCCACAAGAGACAATGCAAAAAACAGAGACAGAATCTGTCAAAACAGAACAGTCAGTAAATACGAAATTTTAAGAGGTACTTCCGTTGCTCAAATCAGAAAACTCAAAACTAATGAAAGTTGCGTACATATCTGAGGAACACGCACGTAAATTGGCAGATTTTTCTGAGTTACCTACAGAGAGTCCTGCCCAAATTCGTGACAGATAGAAATCTGTTTCTGCGCAGAAATCCAAATCTAGTATCAACCTTCTATTAGAGACTTCACTTGGCACAACATTGCAATAAAATAAAGATAAGGAGAGGTTGCTACAGTAGTAACAACTTCCAAGACACAACAAAACAGTAGCAAAATGAAGACATGGGTTATCTCCCAAGAAGTGCTTTCTTTATAGCCATTAAGATGAGCTCAGCAATTTTAATGATGCTCTTGCAAGAAATAAGAGTTGAAGCAAAAGAGATCATCAAAAAGCAAATTCAAAACACATTTAAATCTAACCCGCTTCCTATGCATAGGAATCTTGTACACAAATAAATTCATGAAGAACAAAGTGGCAAGCATAGGAAGATAAAACAAGAGTAACCTCAAAATTTTCAGCGTATAGAGAGGTGTTTTAGTACCATGCAAATTTCTACAACCATATTTTCCTCTCTCATAATAATTTTCACTAGCTTCATGAACAAAGTCAACAATATAACTATCACATACACCATGTTTTTCATGATCCATAAACACATAATTTTTATCAAGCTCAAAAATAGTGGGATCAAAACTTTCAAACCCACTTTTATCAATAATATAACAAGATGATTGATCAATCTCAAAAGATATGGGACTCCTAGATAAAGTGAAGACTTCTCCAATCCCATTTTCATTAGTAGTACAATTAATATTATCAAGTAACATAGGACCATCATCTAGAGCTTTATCATAAACATTTGCTACGCAAAACTCTTTAGTACCATGCATTTCGATATCAGGCACAAACAAAGCATTATCATAAGATTTATCAAAGTAGCATGGATTATCATAGATAACAGTAGCATAATTATTCTCACAAGTTTTACTCATAGGAAATATTTCAAGAGAATCCACAGGAACATAACATTCAACCTCCTTTGGTAAGCATGGAGGACAATCAAATAGTGTAAGAGATAAAGAGTTACTCTCATTAGAAGGTTGGCGTGGGTAGCTAATCCATTCTTCCTCCTTTTGTTCATCACTCTCCTCTTCTTTTTCATCCAATGAGCTTTCACGTTCATCAATTTCCTCCTCTTTTTCATCCAATGAGCTTTCAGGTTCATCAATTTCTTCTTCCACTGGTTCCTGCAAATTGTGTGTGCATTCTTGTGCATTAATGAGTCTCTCTTTATAATCAATGATATACGGATTATCACTGTAACTTTCTATGCAAAAATTAAGGATAGAAGAGACATAATCTTTAAGGTCCTTACAAACAACACAAGTTTCATAATTTTTAACCATGAAGGATTCTATCTCAGAGGCTCCCATAAATAAAACAAATTGTTCTACTTCTTCGAACCCAAGATGAATATAGTTATTCCAATTGTAGTTCATAATTAAAACTTCTTCACTAAAGCCACATTGGAATTTATGATGTTTAGTATCCTGTTTAGAGCAACAGTTTATATCATGGCATTTAAGCAAGATCTTAGCAATTGTATTCAATTTTTCTATCACAACACTCATGACTTTACCCGTTCTTGATTCTCTACAATTATTATATATTTCAATAAGCTCCAAATAGGTTGTGGGTTCTCCCATAACAACAGTTTTTAATTTTTCGGTTTTTCAAATTTTTATTGATTTTTGGGTATATGAGAAAAGTAAAACAAAACAGAAAGAAACTAGACAAAAGTAAACTAAGCAAAATAATACTAGACAGAAATAAACTAAGCACAAATAAACTAGACAAAAGTAAACTAAGCAAAACAAAATAAAATAAAATAAAAACAGAGAGAGAGGTACAGTGTACTCCCCAGGTGAACTTATGAGTCGAGCTATGCCTCCCCGGCAACGGCGCCAGAAAATAGTCTTGATAACCCACAAGTATAGGGGATCGCAACAGTCTTCGAGGGAAGTAAAACCCAAATTTATTGATTCGACACAAGGGGAGGTAAATAATACTTATAAGCCTTAACAACTGAGTTGTCAATTTAGCTGCACCTGGAAAAGCACTAGTAACAGGGGTGATGTGAAAGCAGCAGTAATATGAGAGCAATAGTAACAGTAACACATCAGCAGTAGGAGTAACACAGAGGCAATGGCACCAGAAAATAGTTGATACTACTTCCAACGACATATAGAATGAGTATATGATGATGAGAGATGGACCGGGGTTCCCAGCGATCTACACTAGTGGTAACTCTCCAATAACAAGTGACAAGTGTTGGGTGAACAAATTACAGTTGGGCAATTGATAGGATTGAAAGCATTAAGACAGAACATCAAGATTATTAATCATGTAGGCATGTTTTCCATATATGGTCATACGTGCTCGCAATGAGAAACTTGTACAACATCTTTTGTCCTACCAGCCGGTGGCAGCCGGGCCTCAAGGGAATCTACTGCTATTAAGGTACTCCTTTTAATAGAGCACCGGAGCAAAGCATTAACACTTGGTGAAAACATGTGATCCTCATATCACAGCCTTCCCCTCCGGTTGTCCCAGTTTCTGTCACTTTGGGGCCTCGGGTTCCGGACAGCAATATGTGCAAACAACTTGTAGATACAATCTAAGCAATAATTATAGAGCTTAAATCTAAGATCATGCCACTCGGGCCCTAGTGACAAGCATTAAGCATAACAAGATTGCAGCAACAATAACTTCACAAACTTTATAGATAGACTAATCATAATGTATCATCCATCGGATCCCAACAAACACAACACCGATTACATCAGATGGATCTCAATCATGTAAGGCAGCTCATGAGATCATTGTATTGAAGTACATGGGAGAGAGAGTACCAACTAGCTACTGCTAGAACCCGTAGTCCATGGGGGAACTACTCACGGAGCATGATGGAGGCGGTGGCGTCGATGGAGATGGCTTCCGGGGGCACTTCCCCATCCCGGCGGCATGCCGGAACAGAGATTATGTCCCCCGAATTGGAGTTTCGCGATGGCGGCGGCGCCCCTGGAGTCTTTCTGGAGTTTCGTCAATTCGTATCGCATTTTTAGGTCGAAAGGGCTTATATAGGCGAAGAGGCGGCGGAGGAGGGGCACCAGGGCGCCCTCCCCATAGGCCGGTGCGGCCAGGCCTGAGCCCGCGCGGCCCTATGGTGTGGGGGCCCCAGGCCTCCCCTCTGACTCCCCTTCGGTGTCCTGGTCCATCTCGGTGAATTATGATGTTTGGTCTTCGTTTCGTCGAATTCCGAGAATATTGCCCGAACAGCCTTTCTGGAACCAAAAACAGCAGAAAACAGGAACTGGCACTTCGGCATCTTGTTAATAGGTTAGTTCCGGAAAACGCATTAAAACATTATAAAGTGCGAGCAAAACATGTAGGTATTGTCATAAAATAAGCATGGAACATCAGAAATTATAGATACGTTGGAGACGTATCAATTGTCTACAGGAATAGAAGCGTGCGTAGACATCAAGCTATTTTCTGATGCCATTGCCGGGGAGGTAAGGTAAAAGGTATTCACATCTTCCGACTACTAAGCTATTTCCTAGCGATGTTGCCGGTGTGTGAGTGCTCGAAGTTATTTCCTTTAGATCCTGCAATTATATCTTTTTGTTTCTTGTTTTTATTTCACTAGTTAGGCTTAATGGAAAACAACAAAAAAATTAGAGATCTTTATGAAATTTATATTGAATTAGGACATGATGTGTTTGAAGAGAGAATTAAAAAACCCATGGAACTTTGTTTGCAAAATAGTTGTACCAATGTTATTAGCATGAACTCTTTGAACACTATTATTGCTAATGCTATGGAAAAATCTAAGCTTGGGGAAGCTGGTTTTGATGAGTATGATATTTTTAGTCCCCCAAGCATGGAGGAGAAAAATTACTTTGATGATACTTTGGCTCCCATTTATGATGATTATAATGATAGTGGTATTTTGGTGCCACCTACTATGGAGGATAAAGTTTATTATGATTATACTATGCCTCCTATATTTGATGATTATGGTGATGAGAATAATAATGATAGCTACTTTGTTGAATTTTCTCCCACTACAATTAATAAGAATGACTATGCTTATGTTGGGAGTAGTAATTATTTTATGCATGAGACTCATGATAAGAATGCTTTATGTGATAGTTATATTGTTGTCGAGGGTACTCCTCGCCAATGCCCTCCGATAGGGGCTTAGGGTTGATGGAATCCTGTAGGCTGACACGAGACATCGGTTCACAGACAAGCGGGGAGGGCGATTTACCCAGGTTCGGGGCCCTCGATGAGGTAAAACCCTTACGTCCTGCCTGTCTGTTCTTTGATTATGATGACAATGGGTTACAATGGGGTGCCGAATACTTCGGCTGAGATCTAGTCGAGATTGCTATTGCTAGGGTTACCTAGCTCTAAGCTTTTCCGGGATAAGATTGCTAAGATTGTTCGTGCTCCTCGGCAGCCCCTCTCCTGGCCTTTATATAGGAGGCCAGGTCTCAAGAGGTCTAACCGAATACGACTAGATTTACAGTAGTTTAGATCCAATCTTTCCTTGTTTGTTTGCTTCCTTGTCTTGCTCGTCAAGGAATCTTCTGGTGCGCCGACCTAGTGTCCCATCTCGCCTTCAGGCATCTTCATGGGCCTCCAATTTGTCAATACCGGATAGGGCAATACTGGTTACCCGAAGGGTAATGCCCACGTCAGTAGCCCCCGAGTGTCTAGCCGAAGATAATTCGGGTAGAGACTAATGCATGTCTTCTCCTGACATTCTTCTCCTTCATTGTTCTTGTTCATCTTGATTATGCTTCATCTTCTTTTATCGGGTGCGCGCCAGCGCTCCCGATGGGAGTAGCCCCCGAGTCTAGGTACGGATGCTTGCAATCCGTGCGTAGACTCAAGTTGTACTACTCGAATACTTTCCTCTACAGAGTCTTTTTCGCAAGTCTTCATAGGTCATCCGATACATTTTCTTTATGCAAAGGATAATGAGCAACGTGCCCAACTTTTGTTGGTTAACTGCCGATGGCAAAACAACGTTACCCTACACAGAATCAAGTCCCCGGGCATGATCCTGGAGTGCAAAAAACTTCCAACGGGTATGCACCACGTCCTCCCGATGGGAGTAAATGTCGAGTCTGGATAGAGACTCAAACCTTATTCCTTCGACCGCTTATTCTGTCGAGTCTTCTTTTATCGAGTGCGCGTCAGCGCTCCCGATGGGAGTAGCCCCCGAGTCCAGGTTCGGATGCTTGTAATCCGTGCGTGGACTCAAGTCCTTCATCCGATGAATTTTTATGTTTCCTTCGAATGCTTCCAATTTATGACGTCATTGTTGACGTGTAACTGCTGCGGGCTGATTTGACGGGTCCTGACATGACGGGCTAGCCCTAGCTCTGTGCAATCAGTTTTTTTAGGGCTTGACCACTATACGCGTAACGATCGAGGTGGCTCCCCGATTTTCGTGCAATCGTGGGCGTAGTGGGCCGTCAGTTCCTCCCCTTCCTCAAGCGCCACGTGCTTACTTAACTCTTAACTTCTCCTCAAAATCTCCAAAGGGCAAAAAATTCCCAATTTTCTCCACGGTTCCCGCAGTATCTCCTTATTCTCCCCCTTCTTCCTTCTTTTGCCATTGCCGCGCCGCCACCACAGCTTTCCCAATCTTCCTCAGATCCCACGATGGTGAAGAAGAGGAATCCTACCGCCGCTGCTAGCTCCACCAGCGGAGGTGCCGCCACCAAGTCCTCCTCTTCTCTTCCGAAGGGGAGCGCTCCGAACGCCCCTCCCCCAGTTCCGGCGCCGCCAGCGCCATCGAGCTCTATGGTCAAACCTGGGGACTGGGTAGCTTCAACTGTCACCAAGCGTGACGAGAAGAGGTCCCGAAGCTTAGGATTGATATCCTCCGACGCAGGAGATGTGATCCTTCCAGGTGCGATTTCTCGGCCTGATCCTCCTGCTGGATTTTCTGTGATGTTCTTATCTTTCCTTCACCGAGGCCTTTCGCTCCCCACTCATGGATTCCTCCTCCATCTCTTACGGACGTACGAAATCCAATTATGGCAACTTACCCCCAACTCAATCCTCCATGTTGCTGTGTTCATCACCCTTTGCGAGGCGTTTTTGGGTATTGAACCTCATTTCGGGCTGTGGAAAAAGATCTTCTATGTGAAGAGATACAGCAGTAGTAATGGGTACTTTGTCACTGGAGGAGTAGGTTTTGTTGCTCGCTTAGAAGTCAATTACTTTAATTTCCCAATGAGAGAGTCCGTGCAAGGATGGAGGCTGAAATGGTTTTACGTCAAGGATTCCTCGTCACCCGAGTGTCGACTCCCCTGCTATGCCGATGTTTCTGAAGCCAAGCCCAAGGACTCTTGGAAGAACATTCTCTCAGCCGACGAAAGGGCCTCAGCCGAAGAATTGTTTGCCAAATTCCTTCGAATCAAAGAGGCTGACGGCCAAACTATGATTGGTACGGATGTGGCAGCAGTATTCCTGAAGCGGCGAATCCAGCCAGTCATGGCCAGAGTTCACCCGATGTGGTTGTACTCAGGTCCAAAGGATGAGACCAGGATTAATGCTGCCGATCTATCAGAGAAAGAGTTGCTTGATGAAGTCCGTCGCCTTACTTCCTTCAACCAGGAAGATTCGATTCCGCTGATCTCTTCTTATGCTCCCCTTGACATTGATCATCCACCATCAGGGGTATTTTCCTTTCTTCACATCTCTATTATGCCTTCTTGCTTAGCCGACATAATTACCTTTGTTCTTACTTATCATTTTTCTTCGCCAGATCCCCATGGCTTCTGAAAATACACGTGATTCACCGGATGATACTTCTGAGGGGAGAGGCTCCTCAATCCCCGTAGATTTTCACACCACCGAGCAAACAGGTCTAAAGGATGAATACAATGGTCCGATGGATCTTGAAGTTGCCCACGCTGACTTTCCCTCCTCAGCCGATAACACTTGTGTCGCAGATGGATCAGTGCGTAACATCGACACTGATCGTGTTACTTCTATTGATGCAGCTGCGGAAGGGGCCAGGGCTTCTCCTGTGAAGAGATCAACCGGCGGCTTTGCCGATGAAGATGATCTCTTCGACATGTAAGTAGTTCTTTTTTCTGAAAGTTATGCTTTGCCTTCTTTACTTTTTCACACCCTTTTTATAATCATAGTCGACCATTCTCCTTTGTAGTGACGAGGGCTTTATCGAGCCTCCGCCTAAAAAGGCCAAATCTGATGCTGTCTCGCCGGTCGTGGTGGCTTCCGAAGCTTCGGCTCCCAAGGCTGCCCCCATGGCTCAAGCATCGACTGCTTCTTCCCTTTCCAAAGGGAAGGATATTTCTCCAACTACTGGTACCGCGGCTCCTTTTTCTATAAGTCCTCTTCTAATCGCAATACAGATTTCTTGGAGCGTGCCTTGGTTAATTGTTTTTCTTTCTCTCTTAAGGACCCGCGAAGCGTTATTTCTTCTCTGGAGGTTTTCGCCTCCCGATTCACTTCCCTAGAGGCTGACAAAGTTCGGCTGCAAGAGGAAGTCGAATCTTCTTCATCGAAACTGGATGGCGCAGTCAAGATAGCTGCCGCGGCTCGCCAAGAGATTGATTCTCTGAAAGAGGAACTGGCCAGACTGAAAGGGAAGCTGGAGGAGGAGAAAGCATCCAGGCTGGTGGCTGAGGCTCGAGCAGCCGAAAAGGATGAAGTCCTTCGTCAATCTTCATTGGCCTTGCTTGGTAATTTCTAACATACTTCTGTCGAATGACGTACTTATGGATTCAAACTTTTTGTTAATGACTGAATTTTTCCCTTCCTTTCCACTGCAGAGGCAGCAAACATCCCTGTCGATGCCCTGGAGAGAGTTCCAAATAACTCCCCAGCGAATGCTGTATCAACGATTCTTGCTTCTCACCAGCTTACACAAGAGCTTCTTGTGAAGGGGAAGGGTGCCCTGGCGCGGATGCACTCGATGATCTTCCCCAAGATCAAGCAAGAGAAGACCCTGGGACAGCTGATCGATACCTTCGCGGTTGACACCAAGGAGGTCATCGAGGTATTCAAGCGTACATCGCGCACTTTTGGTGCTGTCCTTGCCTTCCAACTTATGATGGGTTACGGCTTTAAAGGTGACATCGAGGAAATGACTAAGGGGCTTCCAAAAGAGCAAGATGGGCAGCCTGTTGATTTGAGCACCTTTAAGGCGTCTGCTCTTACTTGTGCCCGTCGGCTCCTTGAACTGGTTTCATCAAGGAAGTCGTCGACTGGCCCCAGTTTATCGACTCAAACTCAGCTCCCTTGATTCTTGTAACAAACTTGTGCCTTGAGCTGATGCGAAACATTGCTCTGCCGCAAAACTCATGCTTTGTAATAAACTCCGTGCTAGCAGTGTTGTTAGCACACTTTTGTTATGATATTACTTTCTTGCACTTCTCCCGATGGGAGTTATTTTGGATGTTCGGTTGTACCATATCCATCACCCCTTTATAATCAGTATTTTCTGCACGTCTTCCCAGTACCCTCGTTTGCAGAAGACTCGTCGGGTGCCCTTCCTGAAAGCGACCGGATCCAGCGCATGAAGGACTGGGTCACGCAGATGGAAAAGGACTTACGCAGCACTTATGCCTTGGCTGCCATCATAAATAAAAAGAGCGAGATTGCAGCCGACATGGAGCGATACGTTCTTAGCGAGCTGCATAAGGCCACCGAAAGTTTAAACTGTAAGTTTCCTGATCCCTTTGCCTGTTTGCTAGGAACTTCTTGTCTGAGTCTTTACTAATTCTTTTGACAGTCATAGCTTTGAACCATGCGGAAGAGAACAAGCGGATACACGAGCGAGTGCATGCTTTGACTCAGCTTTCCTCATCCGAAGAGATTTTCTGGCGGGAACACTCGAAGGCCTCGCTGTCGTCAAATTTCAGGATCGAGTGCAACAGGTCCACCAGTTCTTCGACAAGTGCTACAAGGCTATGAGGGTAGTTTGGAAGATGATGTTTCCTTTGAATGCAGTTCCTCCTACTCTCTTGACTTTGATGTCTGAGTTTGGAAATGCCAAGAAGGTTCGGGAGCTAGTAAGATCTCAAGTCTTTGCAGGGGCCAAGTGCACGCTTGCCCTTGTGCTTGCTTGTTATCCTTCAGCTTGCTTGTTATCTATCGCCAATGCAACTGGTGATTTCGAGGAGCTGTACCCGAAGGTTTTAGCATCTGCCCATATAATTGTCGACAGGCTTGAGGAGATGTCAAAGGTACCTGAGGAAAGGGAAACTCCGCGAGGGTGATGTAAAGGTGTAAAATTACTTTTGTAAATTGTATTGGCTAGTCCATCCGAGTGTTTGGATTTTTGAGCCAAAACTTTTTATCTGATAAATACATGAATATGTACTTTTACCATGCCGTTGGCAAATATTCAAAGGAGCGAAGCTTAATTGCCCGTTGGATGTATGTGTACTAGTTGGTTAGCAAATCATTATGAGTGATCAGCTCGTGTTGCAGGTTTTGCTAAACCTGTTGTATGCGCAACTTTGCTTTCAACCGTTTGTAAATTTCGACAGTCATTCCCGAATTTTTCGGGTGTAATGTTTCTGCCGATGAGCCCGTTGCTCTCTGATATTTCCATAAGTGAAATATCGAGCGTGGGTCGTGTGTAAGTTTTCCAAACTCTTGCTTTGTACGGCACTCGTAGAGGCATCTGAAGCAGAGGGGAGGATTAATGTCCTTATTCTTCTTTGCAGTGCTCGTAGAGGCTTTTGCCCTAGGCGCTATCTTCTGCCGCGCGTTAAGTTATGCCGTTACTTGGCGGCAACACGGTCATAGATGCTTTAGATTACTACAATACTTTAACAAGAATCGAAACTTAAGTGCTTATTGATAAGGTAAATACGAAACTAGAGGGCGAAAAACAAGAGGCCCTGTGTAAAGTAAAGGAAGAATTTAAAAACTAAGGAAGAGTTTTATCAAGGAAGGGGTTCTTCTCTTCTTCAGAGGCATCTTCCGATTTCTTTGCCATGTTGATGGTTGCTGCAGCGCTATTGATTTCGTCAGGTGCTTGGGCAGTGATTGTTAGCATCTTGCCGCCTCCTATCTCTTCTTCTTTGGCCACTGCCGAAACTTTTTCCGCCGATGCTTTTGCTGCTAGTGCTTCAGGAGTTGGCTTCTTCTTGATCTCCCTGTCGAGTTTTTCCTCCTTGATTTCTTGTATCGTCAATTTTGGCGGGGGGTCGACAGTCCCTTGCCGTGGCCCAAACTTTGCAGCAATCCTTTGGAAGTCACGATCACAATTGTCCGAGCGCGAGAAGCTTCCGTAGACTGTGATGTTTGTCCCGTTGTTCCCTAGCATCTTCAGCTTGAGGTATGCATAGTGCGGTACAGCCATGAACTTGGCATAAGCTGGTCTCCCGAGTATGGCGTGATACTGCGATTCCCAATTCACGACTTCAAACTCGATCTTCTCCTTCCTGAAGTTGTCGGGTTTGCCGAAAACGACGTTCAGGTATGCTTTGCCAAGAGAGTATGCTGGTGAAGTAGGGAGTATCCCATGGAAGCGGGTATCTGAGTCTTCCAACATTCTCATGGTGATCCCCATACTTTGAATTGTGTCGAGGAATATCAAGTTGAGTCCACTTCCTCCATCCATGAAGACTTTGCTCATCTTGAACCCTCGTATCTGTGCTTCGGCCACTAGGGCGGCGTGCCCTGGCTTTGGTATAGTCATCGGATGGTCCATTCGACTGAACGTGATTTCCTGAGACGACCATTCGACATATTCAGGAATGTTCGCCATGACGCTTTCTGCCAGGTTGATTTCTCGGGTGAGCTTCTTCATCTCTCTCCTTGAAACACCTGTCCTGTGGATCATATTCATTTGCCCACGTGGCGGTGGAAATGCCTCGTTGGGTTGATGAGGTTGAGCTTGATGTACTTGATGCTGTGACGGGGGTGGCGGTGGTGGTGGTGGTAGCTGTTTCTGGCCTGCCTGCTGGATGAGTTCATGCATATCGAGGAACTGCCGACAATCCCTGAGCAGGTGGCTAGACTTTACTTTTCCATCCTTAGAATCGGTATAAGAATGTAGGTAGCAAGGGGCGTTGATCTGTTCAGCGTAAGGCAATTTGGGGGTTCTCTGAGGTCGTGGCTTATAGTTGCCACGGTTCCCAGAGTCGTTCCGATTACCGTCCTGCCGATCGTCTCGCCTGTTGTCGTACCGATCATCCTGCCGATCAGAGTAACCTGCGGCCACCAAGTTATTGTCATCGTAACTGCGGTTCTTCCTTCTCTTGTTCCGATCCCTTCGGCCACCCGAATCATTTTTCGGCTGGTCATCCTCTTCATCGTCACTGCGATGTCGTGGCTTTCGGACTTTGTCTTCACCATCGGCCCAGCTGTTGGCGATTTCCATTAACTTGGTTATGGTTTTCGGCTTCTTGCGCCCAAGTTCTTCTATATAGCTTTCACGTCGGATGCCATCACTAAAAGCGTCGATTGCTCTGTCGACGGATATGTCTTCCGCAGCATTCAGGAGTTTGGTGAACCTCCCGATATATGCGCGCATCGATTCTTTCTGCTTTTGCTGACAGTGCCGTAACTCCTCGATCCCGACGGGCCTTTTGTAGGTTGCTTGAAAGTTAGTGACAAAGGCTTCTACTAGGTCATCCCATGACTTGATGGAACCCTTCGGCAGCCCTCTGAGCCAGGCTCGTGCTGAGTCCTTTAGGTAAAGCTGCAGGCATTGCATTGCTGCTATCTGATTCCCTTTTTGCAGAATTACTGTCTGCAGATAGTCCTCTATCCAGGACCTCGGTTCCTGCTGCCCATCATATTTGGCGGCGTCGGTAGGTGTAGGTTTGAACTTCTTGGGTGGCATCGCCTCCCGAATTTTGTAGCTCAAACAATCGGCTCCTCTAAGCTCGCCGTCGTTCTCCTGGGTCTCGTCCGAAGAATCACTGTCAAGTTCTTCTCTGATGGCGCGTCGTCGCCTTGCTTTGTCGATCCTGCTCTGTGTGATTTCGTCCCGAGCGTCTTTTACGCGATGTTTTGACCCGTTGGCCTGCAGGGTCTTTTCTTTCGGTGGAACTAGATTATGTCCTAGTATCGCAAGACTCTCCAAAGCGCCACGGTGGGCCTGAGCCATGGATCCTTCGGGACGCTGGTTAATGAGGTACGCTGCAAGATTGGCTGTTGCTCCTGCGACGGTTTTTGGCCGTGGCATGCCCGCGGTGTCCGTGGTCATAAAAGACTTGGTCAGGTTTGATGTTATCTCCCTTGCATCATCTTCCGAAAGCCTGGACATCCTCGATCGATGTTTGCCTCCTCCGTGGGTACTTCGAGAGGCACTCCCCTGCGAGCCCCTTCGTCGCTCGCTGGACCGGTCTGCCGCAGATAGGCGTTTCTCGAGGGTGGCCTGCTCCTTAGACAGGCGCTCCCGATTTTTCTCCAATATGGAGCGGTAAGCGTTGAGTGTGCCAACCATGGTTCCCGCCGAAAGCGGTGTGTTGTTGAGCACGGCTGCCTTGGCTGCTGCCCACTCTTCTTCTGTAATGGTGTGGTCGCTATTGTCATTGCTGGCACTATCCCCAAAACTAGCCCGCCTGCTGGAACGGGGGGTGCGTTCTCCGTCTCCCCTATTAGCGACGTAGACTTGGAGGGGCGCCACTCTTCGGGTGTCTCCTCGGGCGACGCTATCGATGATGTCCTCTCCCGACGAATAGTAGGCGTTGCAGATGAATGGCGTGTCACTTGACTCTAGTCCATGCCTGGTGTCGCAGTTCACGCAGTAGTACGAGGTCATCTCCGAGGGCACGGGGTCATCAGATCCAACCGACATGGAGGATGCCGAACGAGGAGTCGATGGCGCGGACGGACTCGACGGGTTTGTCAGACCAGCCGAAAGGTCGGGTGTCGATGATGCGCTTGGGCTTGTTGATCTGGAGATAGGAGATTCCAGCAGCCGGAGGATTCCTTCTGAGTTGACGTTGTAGTGGACGCTCCCGAACGCCATCTCCATGTTGCCTTGCAGACCAGAGAAGGTGGAGCGAGACGATTCGCTGTGCGGGGTGAATTCGTAGGAGCCAAAACGGATCGGGCTTCCCAGATGAGGCGATGATGGTGCTGATGAAGCTGCTCATGACATGACGGGTTCAGCCGATGTCCGATCTTGTGCCGACAGGGTTCCCACAGACGGCGCCAATTGTCGAGGGTACTCCTCGCCAATGCCCTCCGATAGGGGCTTAGGGTTGATGGAATCCTGTAGGCTGACACGAGACATCGGTTCACAGACAAGCGGGGAGAGCGATTTACCCAGGTTCGGGGCCCTCGATGAGGTAAAACCCTTACGTCCTGCCTGTCTGTTCTTTGATTATGATGACAATGGGTTACAATGGGGTGCCGAATACTTCGGCTGAGATCTAGTCGAGATTGCTATTGCTAGGGTTACCTAGCTCTAAGCTTTTCCGGGCTAAGATTGCTAAGATTGTTCGTGCTCCTCGGCAGCCCCTCTCCTGGCCTTTATATAGGAGGCCAGGTCTCAAGAGGTCTAACCGAATACGACTAGATTTACAGTAGTTTAGATCCAATCTTTCCTTGTTTGTTTGCTTCCTTGTCTTGCTCGTCAAGGAATCTTCTGGTGCGCCGACCTAGTGGCCCATCTCGCCTTCAGGCATCTTCATGGGCCTCCAATTTGTCAATACCGGATAGGGCAATACTGGTTACCCGAAGGGTAATGCCCACGTCAATTGTTGAGTTTGTTCATGATGCTACTGGAAATTATTATGAGAGAGGAAAATATGGTTGTACAAATTTTCATGCTACTAAAACACCTCTCTACATGCTGAAAATTTTGAAGTTACTTGAGTTTTATCTTCCTATGCTTGTCACTTTGTTCTACATGAATTTATTTGTGTACAAGATTCCTATGCATAGGAAGTGGGTTAGACTTAAAAGTGTTTCTTATTTGCTTTTGATGCTCTCTTTTGCTTCAACTCTAATTTCTTGCGAGAGCATCATTAAAATTACTGAGCCCATCTTAATGGCTATAAAGAAAGCACTTCTTGGGAGATAACCCATGTTTTTATTTTGCTACTGTTTTGTTGTGTCTTGAAAGTTGTTACTACTGTAGCAACCTCTCCTTATCTTTATTTTATTGCATTGTTGTGCCAAGTAAAGTCTTTGATATTAAAGTTGAAACTAGATTTGGATTCCTGCGCAGAAACAGATTTTTAGCTGTCACTGACACGCGTACAGCACACGTCCGTTGGGAACTCCAAGAGGAAGGTGTGATGCGTACAGCGGCAAGTTTTCCCTCAGTATGAAACCAAGGTTTATCGAACCAGTAGGAGCCAAGAAGCACGTTGAAGGTTGATGGCGGCGAGATGTAGTGCGGCGCAACACCAGGGATTCCGGCGCCAACGTGGAACCTGCACAACACAACCAAAGTACTTTGCCCCAACGAAACAGTGAGGTTGTCAATCTCACCGGCTTGCTGTAACAAAGGATTAGATGTATAGTGTGGATGATGATTGTTTGCAGAGAACAGTAGAACAATTGCAGTAGATTGTATTTCAGATGTAAAGAATGGACCGGGGTCCACAGTTCACTAGTGGTGTCTCTCCCATAAGATAAATAGCATGTTGGGTGAACAAATTACAGTTGGGCAATTGACAAATAGAGAGGGCATGACCATGCACATACATGATATGATGAGTATTGTGAGATTTAATTGGGCATTACGACAAAGTACATAGACCGCTATCCAGCATGCATCTATGCCTAAAAAGTCCACCTTCAGGTTATCATCCGAACCCCTTCCAGTATTAAGTTGCAAACAGCAGACAATTGCATTAAGTATGGTGCGTAATGTAATCAATAACTACATCCTCGGACATAGCATCAATGTTTTATCCCTAGTGGCAACAGCACATCCATAATCTTAGAGGTTTCTCTCACTCCCCCAGATTCACGGAGACATGAACCCACTATCGAGCATAAATACTCCCTCTTGGAGTTAAGAGTAAAAACTTGGCCAGAGCCTCTACTAATAACGGAGAGCATGCAAGATCATAAACAACACATAGATATAAATTGATAATCAACATAACATAGTATTCTCTATTCATCGGATCCCAACAAACACAACATATAGCATTACAGATAGATGATCTTGATCATGTTAGGCAGCTCATAAGATCCGACAATGAAGCACATAAGGAGAAGACAACCATCTAGCTACTGCTATGGACCCATAATCCAGGGGTAGACTACTCACTCATCACTCCGGAGGCGACCATGGCGGTGTAGAGTCCTCCGGGAGATGAATCCCCTCTCCGGCAGGGTGCCGGAGGCGATCTCCTGAATCCCCCGAGATGGGATTGGCTGCGGCGGCGTCTCTGGAAGGTTTTCCGTATCGTGGCTCTCGGTACTGGGGGTTTCGCGACGAAGGCTATTTGTAGGCGGAAGGGCAGGTCAAGGGGCGTCACGAGGGGCCCACAGGCTAGGTCGGCGTGGCCAAGACCTGGGCCGCGCCGGCCTAGTGTTTGGCCACCTCGTGGCCCCACTTCGTTAGCTCTCCGGTCTTCTGGAAGCTTCATGTGAAAATAGGCCCCTGGGCGTTGATTTCGTCCAATTCCGAGAATATTTCCTTACTAGGATTTCTGAAACCAAAAACAGCAGAAAACAGCAACTGGCTCTTCGGCATCTCGTTAATAGGTTAGTTCCAGAAAATGCATAAATATGACATAAAGTATGCATAAAACATGTAGATATCATCAATAATGTGGCATGGAACATAAGAAATTATCGATACGTCGGAGACGTATCAGCATCCCCAAGCTTAGTTTCTGCTCGTCCCGAGCAGGTAAACGATAACAAAGATAATTTCTGGAGTGACATGCCATCATAACCTTGATCATACTATTGTAAGCATATGTAATGAATGCAGCGATCCAAACAATGTAAATGACATGAGTAAACAAATGAATCATATAGCAAAGACTTTTCATAAATAATACTTCAAGACAAGCATCAATAAGTCTTGCATAAGAGTTAACTCATAAAGCAATAATTCAAAGTAGAGGTATTGAAGCAACACAAAGGAAGATTAAGTTTCAGCGGTTGCTTTCAACTTATAACATGTATATCTCATGGATATTGTCAATGTAAAGTAATATAACAAGTGCAATATGCAAGTATGTAGGAATCAATGCAAAGTTCACGCAAGTGTTTGCTTCTTGAGGTGGAGAGAGATAGGTGAACTGACTCAACATAAAAGTAAAAGAAAGGCCCTTCGCAGAGGGAAGCATTGATTGCTATATTTGTGCTAGAGCTTTGATTTTGAAAACAAGAAACAATTTTGTCAACGGTAGTAATAAAGCATATGTGTTATGTAAATTATATCTTACAAGTTGCAAGCCTCATGCATAGTATACTAATAGTGCCCACACCTTGTCCTAATTAGCTGGGATTACCTGGATTATCATCGCAATGCACATGTTTTAACCAAGTGTCACAAAGGGGTACATCTATGCTGCATGTACAAAGGTCTAAGGAGAAAGCTCGCATTGGATTTCTCGCTATTGATTATTCTCAACTTAGACATCCATACCGGGACAACATAGACAACAGATAATGGACTCCTCTTATATGCATAAGCATGTAGCAACAATTAATTTTCTCATATGAGATTGAGGATATTTGTCCAAAAATGAAACTTCCACCATGGATCATGGCTTTAGTTAGCGGCCCAATGTTCTTCTCTAACATTATGCAATGCTCTAACTATTCTAGCGGTAAATCTCCCTTACTTCAGACAAGACGAACATGCATAGCAACTCACATGATATTCAACAAAGAGTAGTTGATGGCGTCCCCAGGAACATGGTTATCGCACAACAAGCAACTTAATAAGAGATAAAGTGCATAATTACATATTCAATACCACAATAGTTTTTAGGCTATTTGTCCCATGAGCTATATATTGTAAAGGTAGAGGATAGAAATTTTAAAGGTAGCACTCAAGCAATTTACTTTGGAATGGCGGAGAAATACCATGTAGTAGGTAGGTATGGTGGACACAAATGGCATAGTGGTTGGCTCAAGGATTTTGGATGCATGAGAAGTATTCCCTCTCGATACAAGGTTTAGGCTAGCAAGGCTATTTGAAACAAACACAAGGATGAAGCGGTGCAGCAAAACTCACATAAAAGACATATTGTAAACATTATAAGACTCTACACCGTCTTCCTTGTTGTTCAAACTCAATACTAGAAATTATCTAGACTTTAGAGAGACCAATTATGCAAACCAAATTTTAGCAAGCTCTATGTATTTCTTCATTAATAGGTGCAAAGTATATGATGCAAGAGCTTAAACATGAGCACAACAATTGCCAAGTATCACATTATCCAAGACATTATAGCAAATTACTACATGTATCATTTTCCAATTCCAACCATATAACAATTTAACGAAGAAGAAACATCGCCATGAATACTATGAGTAAAGCCTAAGGACATATTTGTCCATATGCAACAGCGGAGCGTGTCTCTCTCCCACACAATGAATGCTAGGATCCATTTTATTCAATCAAAACAAAAACAAAAACAAACCGACGCTCCAAGCAAAGCACATAAGATGTGATGGAATAAAAATATAGTTTCAGGGGAGGAACCTGATAATGTTGTCGATGAAGAAGGGGATGCCTTGGGCATCCCCAAGCTTAGACGCTTGAGTCTTCTTGATATATGCAGGGGTGAACCACCGGGGCATCCCCAAGCTTAGAGCTTTCACTCTCCTTGATTATGTTGTATCATCTCCCTCTCTTGATCCTTGAAAACTTCCTCCACACCAAACTCAAAACAACTCATTAGAGAGTTAGTGCACAATCAAAATTTACATGTTCAGAGGTGACATAATCATTCTTAACACTTCTGGACATTGCACAAAGCTACTGAAAGTTAATGGAATCGAAAAATCCATCAAGCATAGCAAAATAGGCAATGCGAAATAAAAGGCAGAATCTGTCAAAACAGAACAGTTCGTAAAGACGAATTTTATTGAGGCACCAGACTTGCTCAAATAAAAATGCTCAAATAGAGTTAAAGTTGCGTACATATCTGAGGATCACTCACGTAAATTGGCATAATTTTCTGAGTTACCTACAGAGAATTTTGCCCAGATTCGTGACAGCAAAGAAATCTGTTTCTGCGCAGTAATCCAAATCTAGTATGAACCTTACTATCAACGACTTTACTTGGCACAACAATGCACAAAACTAAGATAAGGAGAGGTTGCTACAGTAGTAAACAACTTCCAAGACACAAATATAAAATAAAATTACTGTAGTAAAAACATGGGTTGTCTCCCATAAGCGCTTTTCTTTAACGCCTTTCAGCTAGTCGCAGAAAGTGTATATCAAGTATTGTCAAGAGACGAAGTGTCAACATCATAATTTTCACAATTTGTCCCATTGGGTATCTTAGATGCTCCCTTATCTATAGTGGTTTTAAGAGCTTTATCAATTTTAGGCCTATAATAGCTTTTTGGTTTAAGCCCCTTAGAGACATACATGAACTTTTGCTCCTTACCCACATAAGCTTTCTCTCTAAATTTTATAGATGAAAATGTTGAACCCAATGTTCCCATAGCCTCTTCAAGTTCACTAATCCTTTGGGTTTGATTATCATGAATAGCACAAGATTCCAAAATGGCAATTTTCTCATTAATTCCACCTAGAGATTTATCAAGTTTATCAGTGCTATCAAGTAATGCTCCCAAAGTAGTATCAATACTTGGAAGGTTTTGTTCTATGGTTTCCAACTTTTTCATGACATCTTCAAGAGAGGTTTCAATTTTAACTTCATTAACAGGTGGTATTCCAAATAAACTCTCAATAATGCAACTAGCTTCTAAGGCAGGAGTACTTAGGAAGTTACCTCCCGCGAGACAATCAAGAACATACCTATTCCAGCTAGAGATACCAACATAAAAATTCCTAAGTAAGATAGTGGTGGAGTGTTTCTTAGTGCATCTATTATGGGCATCACTAATTCTATACCAAGCATCTCTTAAACATTCTCCCCCTTGTTGCTTAAACGAACGAACTTCAACTTCAGGATTACTCATTAGCAATAGTAAATAAAACAAACTAGATAAAGTAAATGCAGGTAACTAATTTTTTGTGTGTTTTTGATATAGCAAACAAGATAGTAAATAAAGTAAAACTAGCAACTAATTTTTTTGTGTTTTGATTTCGTGCAGCAAACAAAGTAGTAAATAAAATAAAGCAAGACAAAAACAAAGTAAAGAGATTGCGATGTGGAGACTCCCCTTGCAGCGTGTCTTGATCTCCCCGGCAACGGCGCCAGAAAATCTGCTTGACACGCGTACAGCACGCGTCCGTTGGGAACCCCAAGAGAAAGGTGTGATGCGTACAGCGGCAAGTTTTCCCTCAGTATGAAACCAAGGTTTATCGAACCAGTAGGAGCCAAGAAGCACGTTGAAGGTTGATGGCGGCGAGATGTAGTGCGGCGCAACACCAGGGATTCTGGCGCCAACGTGGAACCTGCACAACACAACCAAAGTACTTTGCCCCAACGAAACAGTGAGGTTGTCAATCTCACCGGCTTGCTGTAATAAAGGATTAGATGTATAGTGTGGATGATGATTGTTTGCAGAGAACAGTAGAACAATTGCAGTAGATTGTATTTCAGATGTAAAGAATGGACCGGGGTCCACAGTTCACTAGTGGTGTCTCTCCCATAAGATAAATAGCATGTTGGGTGAACAAATTACAGTTGGGCAATTGACAAATAGAGAGGGCATGACCATGCACATACATGATATGATGAGTATTGTGAGATTTAATTGGGCATTACGACAAAGTACATAGACCGCTATCCAGCATGCATCTATGCCTAAAAAGTCCACCTTCAGGTTATCATCCGAACCCCTTCCAGTATTAAGTTGCAAACAACAGACAATTGCATTAAGTATGGTGCGTAATGTAATCAATAACTACATCCTCGGACATAGCATCAATGTTTTATCCCTAGTGGAAACAGCACATCCATAATCTTAGAGGTTTCTCTCACTCCCCCAGATTCACGGAGACATGAACCCACTATCGAGCATAAATACTCCCTCTTGGAGTTAAGAGTAAAAACTTGGCCAGAGCCTCTACTAATAACGGAGCGCATGCAAGATCATAAACAACACATAGATATAAATTGATAATCAACATAACATAGTATTCTCTATTCATCGGCTCCCAACAAACACAACATATAGCATTACAGATAGATGATCTTGATCATGTTAGGCAGCTCACAAGATCCGACAATGAAGCACATAAGGAGAAGACAACCATCTAGCTACTGCTATGGACCCATAGTCCAGGGGTAGACTACTCACTCATCACTCCGGAGGCGACCATGGCGGTGTAGAGTCCTCCGGGAGATGAATCCCCTCTCCGGCAGGGTGCCGGAGGCGATCTCCTGAATCTCCCGAGATGGGATTGGCGGCGGCGGCGTCTCTGGAAGGTTTTCCGTATCGTGGCTCTCGGTACTGGGGGTTTCGCGACGAAGGCTATTTGTAGGCGGAAGGGCAGGTCAAGGGGCGTCACGAGGGGCCCACACGCTAGGTCGGCGCGGCCAACACCTGGGCCGCGCCGGCCTAGTGTTTGGCCACCTCGTGGCCCCACTTCGTTAGCTCTCCGGTCTTCTGGAAGCTTCGTGTGAAAATAGGCCCCTGGGCGTTGATTTCGTCCAATTCCGAGAATATTTCCTTACTAGGATTTCTGAAACCAAAAACAGCAGAAAACAGCAACTGGCTCTTCGGCATCTCGTTAATAGGTTAGTTCCAGAAAATGCATAAACATGACATAAAGTATGCATAAAATATGTAGATATCATCAATAATGTGGCATGGAACATAAGAAATTATCGATACGTCGGAGACGTATCAGTCACGAATTTGAGTTAATCTCTCTGTAGGAGAGTCTAAAAAATCTGCAAAATTCATGAGTAATCCTCAGATATGTACGCAACTTTCATTCAATTTGAGCTTTTTCATCTGAGCAAGTTAAGTGCCTCGAAAAAATTCGTCTTTACGGACTGTTCTGTTTTGACAGATTCTGCCTTTTATTTCACATTGCCTCCTTTACTATGTTTGAGTGGATTTCTTTGCTCCATTAAATTTCAGTAACCTTGGGTAATGTCCAGAAGTGTTGGGAATAATTGTGTCCTTTCTGAACATGTGAGTTTTTGATTATGCACTAACCCTCTAATGAGATTGTTTTGAGTTTGGTGTGGAGGAAGTTTTCAAGGATTAAGAGAGGAGGATGATATGATATGATCAAGAAGAGTGAAAAGTCTAAGCTTGGGGATGCCCCCGTGGTTCATCCCTGCATATTTCAAGAAGACTCAAGCATCTAAGCTTGGGGATGCCCAAGGCATCCCCTTCTTCATCAACAACTTATCAGGTCACCTCTAGTGAAACTATATTTTTATTCCGTCACATCTTATGTGCTTTACTTGAAGCGTCTGTGTGCTTTTATTTTCGTTTTGTTATTTTCATTCTCTGAATAAAATCGGATCCTATCATTGCTTGTGTGGGAGAGAGACACGCTCCGCTTTTTCATATGAACACTGGTGTTCTTCATTTTACTTTTAATGTTCATGGCGAAAGTTGAAAGCTACTGCATTTATTGCTATTGGTTGGAAACAGAAAATGCTTCATGTGTTAATTGGTATATTATCTTGAATAATTTGATACTTGGCAATTGTTTTGAGCTCTCAAATAGATCACGTTTAAGCTTTTGCATCATGTAGTTTGAACCTATTAGTGGAGAATTACTGTAGAGCTTGTTGAAATTTGGTTTGCATGATTGGTCTCTCTAAAGTCTAGATATTTTCTGGTAAAAGTGTTTGAACAACAAGGAAGATAGTGTAGAGTCTTATCATGCTTGCAATATGTTCTTATGTAAGTTTTGCTGTACCGGTTCATACTTCTGTTTGCTTCAAACAACCTTGCTAGCTAAAGCCTTGTACTGAGAGGGAATGCTTCTCGTGCATCCAAAACCTTGAGCCAAAACTTATGCCATTTGTGTCCACCATAACTACCTACTATGTGGTATTTCTCTGCCATTCCAAGTAAATTGCTTGCGTGCTACCTTTAAAAATTTCATTCCTTGTATTTGCAATATATAGCTCATGGGAAAGTAGCCTAAAAACTATTGTAGTGATGAATATGTTGCTTATGTATCTTATTTCTTATAAGTTGCTTGTTGAGCGGTAACCATGTTTCTGGGGACGCCGTCAACTGTTACACTTTTGTTGAATATCATGTGAGTTGCTATGCATGTTCGTCTTGTCTGAAGTAAGGGTGATTTGCCATGAGTTGAATAGTTTGAGTATGCATATTGTTAGAGAAGAACATTGGGCCGCTAACCAAAGCCATGTATCATGGTGGAAGTTTCAGCTTGGACATTAATCCTCAATCTCTTATGAGAATATTATCTGTTGTTGAATGCTTAAGCATTAAAGAGGAGTCCATTATCTGTTTTCTATGTTGTCCCGGTATGGATGTCCTCAAGTTGAGATCTATCAAAATTGAGAGATCAAATGCGATCTATCTCCTTGGACCTTTGTACAGGTGGCATAGAGGTACCCCTTTGTGACACTTGGTTGAAACATATGTAATGCAATGATATCCATGGAAATCCGAGCTAATTAGGACAAGGTGCGAGCACTATTGGTATTCGATGCATGAGGCTTGCAACTTATAGGATGTTTTATGCATAACACATATGAATTATTACTACCGTTGACAAAATTGTTTCCATGTTTTCAAAATAAAAGCTCTAGCACATGAGTAATCCCTGCTTCCCTTTGCGAAGGGCCTTTCTTTTACTTTATGTTGAGTCAGTTTACCTACTTCTTTCCATCTTAGAAGCAAACACTTGTGTCAATTGTGTGCATTGATTCTTACATACTTGCTTATTTGCACTCATCATATTACTTTGTGTTGACAATTATCCATGAGATATACATGTTGAAAGTTGAAAGCAGCTGCTGAAACTTATATCTTCCTTTATGTTACTTCAAAACCTTCTATTAAGAATTTATTGCTTTATGAGTTAACTCTTATGCAAGACTTATTGATGCTTGTCTTGAAAGTACTATTCATGAAAAGTCTTTGCTATATGATTCAGTTGTTTAGTCATTATCTTTACCATTGCTTTGAATCACTTCATTCATCTCATATGCTTTACAATAGTATTGTCAAGATTATGATAGTAGCATGTCACTTCAGAAATTATCCTTGTTATCGTTTACCTACTCGAGGGCGAGTAGGAACTAAGCTTGGGGATGCTTGATACGTCTCAAACGTATCTATAATTTATTATGTTCCATGCTAGTTTTATGACAATACTCACATGTTTTACATACACTTTATATCATTTTGATGCATTTTCCGGCACTAACCTATTAATAAGATGCCGAAGCGCCAGTTCCTGTTTTCTGTTGTTTTTGGTTTCAGAAATCCTACACAGGAAATATTCTCGGAATTGGACGAAACAAAAGCCCACGGTCTTATTTTCCACGGAGGCTTCCAGAACACCGAAGAGGAGACGAAGAGGAGCCACGAGGCGGCCACACCCTAGGGGGCGCGGCCCCACCCCTGGTCGCGCCGCCCTATGGGGTGGGCCCCTCGGGACTCCATCGACATCGCCCCTTCGCCTATATATTCCTCCGTCTCCGAAAACCCTAACACGATCGACGATATTCCACGAAGAGTTCCGTAGCCGTCGCCATCGCGAAGACAAGTTTCGGGGGACAGAATCTCTGTTCCGGCACGCCGCCGGGACGGGGAATTGCCCCCGGAGTCATCTCCATCGACACCACCGCCATCTTCATCGCCGTTGCTGACTCCCATGATGAGGAGGGAGTAGTTCTTGGGGACACAAGAGACTTCTGACAAGTGTATTAGGTGTGTTGGGGACACAAGAAACTTCTTGTATCGTAATTGCAGGGTTGCTTGAGAGGGATATCTTTGACCTCTACCTCCCTGAGTTCGATAAACCTTGGGTGATTCACTTAAGGGAAACTTGCTGATGTTCTACAAACCTCTGCTCTTGGAGTCCCAACACTGTCTACAGGAATAGAAGCGTGCGTAGACATCAATGGTCTACTTGACCTTTGGCTTGGCAGAACTTGAAGGAGTAGTTGGCTTGTATCCGAGGAAGGAGAGGATTTTCTTCGAATGCGGTTTGGCAGCCTTGATCAAAGATTGCCACCTCTCCTTGCCGATCTTCTTCGTGTCGCCAGCTTTTGCCCAGTCGACGCTTTGCTGGCTCTCGGCGACCAAAGCTATGGTGCCTTCGACGCCAATCTTCAGGCTCTCCTGCCGGAAAGCCAACCCAAGATCTTCTTCAGGAATATAGCACTTTGCAAGCTCAGAGAAGGGTTCTGGCGCGCTTTTCTTCGGGAAGAAGCAGGGAAACAGGCGCGTAAATGCAGTCCGTGCATCATAAATATAGCGGCGCGCATCCCCATGAATTTCAAGGAGAGAAAGGGTGTCGAGAAGACGGTCCCCTTCAGGCCTCTCAAGTTCAAAATCTTGAACCATATTTCCTGCTGAAACAAATTTTGGGTCATGACCAAATACAAGGAGAGCTAATATTGGAAAGGACTCGAATAACGGGATTTGTGAACTTACTGACAAAGTGCTGATTCTGCGAATCCAGGCGGCCAATGACACCCTCTTCACGCGCAAGTTGTTGAGTTTTATTCTCGCTTAAGACGGTTTCAGCTTGGTGGAGCCTCTTTCGAAGCTCTTCAACAGATGTAGCATCTTGTTCAGCCTTATCGCGAGCTTTTTCGCTCTGCTCTAGTTTGAGGGAAAGATCATCGGCGCGCTTGTTAATTTTCACGAGAGCATATAGTGCAAGGGAACAAAGCAAAAAACGCTGAGACAGCCAGCAATATAGTTCCCTTGGTGAAAAAAAAGAAAGAAGGGCGTACCTTTCAAACCTTCGATAGTATCTCGGTACCCAATAAATTGAGTACCGAGGCTGATGAACTGCTTCATAAGAGGCTGCCGGAGAGCAAACAAGAAAAAGTTCAAAAAAATACGGGGGAAAACTCGACAGAAGACAATATAGCTGTAAGGGTACTTACGTCATCCAAAGAAGGAGTAGTCGAGCTCCCGGCTAGGAGGCCCTGCTCTTTGCCAAGTTCAACCCTCGCTCTCTTCGGCGAGGGGGCTCGGGGCTGGCGGCAGGAGGCGACGTTTCCAGATGTTGTGGAGGAGGCGAGGTTTCCTCCGATGCGTGTCGAGTTTCCGAAAGAACCAAAGTGTGTGATGTGCTCGTGGGAGCAGCCAAATTGGCAGCGGGTTCTTCTTCTTCGCCACTATCCACAAAAGATAGTATGAGAAAGTGTACAAACAATATGCAACAAAGTAAAAGAAGGTGGAGTAGCTTATGAGCTAACAATAGCATCCTCGTAAGGATTAAAGGCCTCCTCTTCCTCCTCCTCCTCCTCGGTAGCAGTTTCCTCGGCTGGTGATACGCGGTTTTAGAGGTGCCGGAGTTTTCAACATCACCCATTTTCCTCTTGTTCTTTGGGGAAACAGCGGGAGGGAGAGAATGTATCGACTCGGAAGCATCGGATTCCGTATCTTTTTCAGAGGAAGCTGCGGATTTTTGAGATCCTACGACTTCACTCTCAGGGCGAGAAGTACCTTGCGCATCGTCAGTAACGACGGTACGTTCATCAACCTCCCCACCTTCAGGAAGAGGAGGTAGGGAGGACAAAACTTGATGTTTCTGAAGAAGAAAATCATCAACAGAAAGTTCAGCAAAGATAGTAGTCGACAGTTTGCGCAAAAATAGCAGTCGAAAAAACATAATTGCGAGAGGCCAAGTCATTTACCTTGGGAATGGGATTGGTGGTGCTGTACGGCTCCACTCGGCAAGAGGATGGAACCGAATCTTTCTTGCTTAACGATGAAACACGACGGGCAAGCTTTTACAAATCCTTCAGAGAGAGATCTTTGGATATGAGGTCGACGTCTTTATCACCAACGTACATCCACAGAGGGTTTTTGCGAGCCTGCAGAGGATGCACCCTAATCCTAAGGAAGTGTGCAGTAATCTGAATACCCGATAATTCTTTCCCTCGGGTATTCTGCAGCTCGTGGATGCGCTTCATCAGTGCATCTGTCGCCGTTTTCTCTTCTTCGGTGACTTCTGCGTCCCAGGATCGGCGCCGAAATTTTTCTGCGCTACCGTCAAAGGGGGCGATGTTGTATTCCAGCAAGTCGGGGCATTCCTCGCGAATGTATAACCATCTCCTGCGCCACCCTTGGACGGAGTCGGAGAATTTGACGTCAAAATAATCAACGTCAGGACGAACACAGATAACAACAACACCTATATTGTAGGCGATATTGTGGGAGCTGTTGCGGCGAATGCAGAAAATGCGTTTCCACAGAGTTCAATTCGGTTGGGTCCCGAGAAAGCACTCACGGAGGGTGATAAAGATAGAAATATGGAGGATAGAATTGGGATTCAGCTGGTGCAGCTGCAACCCGTACACAAAAAGCAATCCACGAAGGAATTCATGGATAGGAGCGGAGAGACCGCAGATGAGGTGGTGGACAAAGGTTACCCGATATTGGATGGGGGGCGCCGGAAAGCTTTCTTCACTGGGGAAGATTAGCGCTCCCTCCTTCTTCATCAAACCAAGCTTCTTCATCAAGTTCGAATCCTGGTTTGAGATCTTGGATCTCTCCCACTCGGAAACCTCTAGATCTTGCGCCGCCATGCTTGTTTCGGGAGTGGTGTGCTTGGTGAGCCTCGCCCATGGTGGCATCAACATCGGCGTTGGAGAGATTGAGGAGGAGGACGAGCGCACGAGCTTGCTTGGTTGCAATGGAAGTTTTTGGACAGAGAGAGGATATGAGCGCAGCGCAGCAAAGGGGATTCCTAAGGAAGAAGACTATTTATGCCAGGCCAGCGAAATGCTGCACCGTTGGATGGTGGGAGAATGGATTTGATGCTCTACATGTGGTTCCAGGGGCAAAAACGTATTTTTACTATGAGGGAACTAGACAGGCGCTACAGCGCGCTTGCCAGAAAAAGTGGAGGATGTGTGTCCCCCACTTGCATAACGTGTCAAAAACCCCAGACTTTCGGCCCCACAAGTCAGTGACAGGACAGAACTCGCGTTTTCCCAATACAGCGATCGTGGCTATCGTCAATACTGACGTCATGGAAAAAGTTCGGCTGTAGTGCTGGGAGGATTGGTGACAGCAGAGTATTATTGGGAATTTCGGGAGATTTTGATAAAATACAAGTTTTTGCTCAAATGCTCGGGGGCTACTTTTATAAGGAGTTTGATAAGGAGATGATTCAAAAAAGACAAAATAATTGAGCCTACAGCCAAGTATAAATACTCGACTGTAGCCTCGGGGGCTACTCCCATCGGGAGCGCTGGTCGCGCACCCGATAAAGATGAAAGCAGTGGAAGTTGACAATATAGCGATAGCAGCATTAAAAAGGTGAGCCTACAACTAAGTACAAGCACTTGGTTGTAGCCTCGGGGGCTACTCCCATCGGGAACGCTGGTCGCGTACCCGATGAAATTTAAAAATACATAGTGAGCATATGTTCGAGTTATGGAATAACTCTTCATATACTCCCATCAGGTGGAAAAAATAAACAAAATACAAGTCATCCGTCGACTCGAATAAATGTGCTATTCCAGCAGCCGAAAAAGGCAATCGACAATATATTCTCAGAGCGCCTCAGTCGCGATTTAATCTCTGAATGCCGCAGAACTTTGCGAAGGTAAGACCCCGGGATCCGTCCTGCGCAGCGTGGCATCGCCTCTGACTGTGTTTTGCTTCTTTTTTCCGTATCAACAGATACGAAGAAAAATCCTAACGGACGCGTTAGGTACCCGATAAAACATAACTGGAATTCGACATCTGGTAAGACCTTAAGCGGCACATGTCGAATTACGCTAGTGTCCCGAGATCATGTCCAGGGACGTGATCTTGAAGTAGGTTTTTGTGGGATTGCCACAAGAGCAGTTAACTGGTACCTGGTCCGTCAGATGAATCATCCCCAATTACCGTTATCCCTGTACAATATACGATTGTTTTATGAAAGCTATTTACTGATTCGAAGAAATCATGTGATAATTATAAAGATGGAGATTTTCCCTGATTCTTCGATTCAAGCAAAATCTCGGGGGCTACTAACATAGCATCCCCAATGGGCATGCCGAAGATGGTACCCGGGGTTTTCGAAAGGCCCACGACCCGTAGTGTATGAAGCCCGGAAGCCCAATTAAGGGATAGTTTGGAAATATAGAGTTGTATTAGGAATACTCGACTTGTAACTATTACAGGACAAACTCAAAGAGTCTCCCGGACTTTGTAACTTGTACATCATGAAACCCTCGGTTCTACCTCCTATATAAGGGGGAGTCGAGGGAGAAAGAGGGCATCGATTTCATGGTCAGCACAACCCTAGTTTTCTAGCAGTCGAGTACCTTTCCGGCTGAACCCTCGAGATCTACTTGCCCTCTACTTCCTACTAAAACCCTAGTCTACAATCTGTAGGCATTGACAAGTCGATACCTTGTCACCACCCAAGCACACATACACAGTAATCCATGCATGAACAAGGCAATAGCATCACTGAGAGGCAACAACAGCATGAACCATTGCATCCTAGCCATTGGATCTTGTCCAATGAGCTATGGATAGCAACATCAGCACATATACACACTTGTGCATCATCTAGAGCAAGCAGAAGCCACAGCATAAGCTAGCATAAGCCATTCATTTAGCCAAGGATTAAACCAGTAGCTAGCCACTAGCATCTGATTGAGCAAATGGATCAATTAGATCAAGCCCTAGGCATAGCGGAGTCTCACAAGCATGCAGTGATCCAAGAATTGGATCAACTGAAGCGTATACAGGGCATAGATGAGCATCACTGACACCACAAGTGTCAGCAGTGCTAACCTAGGTCAATAGCAAGGCCATTAGAAAGCAATTGCATAGCAGAGGAGCACAACTGGATAGAACATATGAACAAGGACCGGTAAGCAACTGAGCAGCACATGGACATGAACCAATATGATAAGCTTAGCACAGGGAACCAGCAAGAGCTACACAGGCAATAGCATAGCACCAGAAAGCATGGATAGGATAGATCATGGCATCAGTAGGATTAGGCAGCAAGCACAGCAACACAACATCGGCATCATACGCATAGGGAGCAATAGGCACACCTCGAGTAGACGAGAAGGATGGAGTAGAGGAGGTGGCAGAAGCAGAGGAGAAGGTTACCCGGCGAAGATCGTGGAGGCAATCATGGCGGCACGGTGGCATGGCCAGCCACGGCGGCGCCAAACCGCGGCCAGTGCCAGACCACGCACCACCAGCGTGGGAGGCGGCGAGAGCCCAGGCATGGCGAGGAGGTGCAGATCGGCGGAGATCGCCAAGGGATCTGTCGGCATCTACGAGGGTCGAGCACGCACACGAGCCGTCGAGGAAGAAGGAGTCAGATCAACGCTGATGAGGAGGCGCGCCGTCACGCATTGCGTCGATTGAGACCCACGGTGAGCCCTAGCACCGCCGGAGTTGGCCGAAGCAAGGCGGCGGCCATGGCGACGGCGACATCGCCTCATGTCGCGGGAGGGTTAGGGTTAGCGAGTGAGAGAGAGACAAGTGAGGGGTGGGCCGACGAGTTCGGTTCCCACCGAACCATTTTGGGCAGGCCCAGGTGGTCTCGCCAAACGGGCTGCCTTAGAGGGCTGGCCCAATTGGGCCAGAGAGAGGCATTTTAGTCTTTTTTCATTTTTAAATAATCTGTGAATTCTACCAAATTCTAAATAATGATAAATACCTCTAAAAATCTAAGAAAAATGGAATTAATGAATTAAAAATTATTCTTAACAAGGAAAAAATAAAAAATGGAATATATAACAAAAGTTAAAATTTTGAAATTTTTGAATTTAAATATGAACGTGGAATTTTAAATTTGCAATTTTCCTTGGATTTAAAATCAAGGAAAATTCCAAATGAATTCAAATATTTGTTATTCAAATGTTTTCAAAGGGAATTCTATTATTCCAAGTCTTTTCTTTTAAAGATTAAGATTTTCCAAAAAGGAAATATCTCAATATTCCAAATTTCCTTTTTATTTCCAAAAATGAGGAAAACTCTATTATTTCAGATTATTTATTTGAAATAAATATTTTCCAAAGGAAAATTTCTATTACTCTTAAATCCTTTTCTTTTTAGAAAAGAAAACACTGCTAAAGGATTTAAAGAATTTATAAAATTATTACCAAAGGCAAATACTTAACTCAACCTTAAATCTTAAATCCGGGATAAGGGATTCAACATGAAATAATGCACTCATGCATGCATCATTTGGATTTTATAACATTGTTCTCCGGAAAATGATGCTTCTTTACAGAACCCGAGGTCCAGATTCCATCCAACACATCGAACTGCACTATCTCGCAGTCACCAGGCAAGTTCACTCTTGCTCATGTCATCTTGATTATTTTATATCAATTTACCCGCAAAAGTACTATACTTATCATTCCTGCATTAAAAATCAAATAATAGTTTTCCAATTATGAATATGACTATGTGGTGGGCAATGGACTCATGGTATGTGTCGATATGGTGGAGATTCCATTGCAAGGATTCTACTAATATAGCACTAATCACCAATGTCGTCTAGTGATTGTAGCGTCGTATAATTCACGTTAACCATGAGATCTATAATGGCTCTGGGAAAGTCAGTTGTATCTTTTCCCTCTTGCATATCAACGAACACTATAGGGCATGGCTGGGTGTTGGGATAACACCGCAGTAGGTTGAGAAATCCTTTAAAATCCCCATCTGTATGGATGAGAGGCTCTACCATCTATGAGGGATTGTCCATAGTACATCAGGGGTAAAGCCGTATGCTCGGGAGATGTCTACCGGGGATGTACGGATGGACAAAAGGGTGGGTATGCAGGGTCGCGGAGAAGGCAGTGATTGGCTTGGATCTTACACTTGGCCCCACACCAAGGAAGTGTGGACGAGAAACGCGTCTCGATTGGTATGAAGGATAAGTTCTCTTATGGAAAAAGTAACGTACCTCTGCAGAGTGTATCAAATTGTGGCTGTCACTCCCTGTTCCGGGAAGGGAACTACGAACGCGGCAGGGAATGAACTCCTTGAAGTTCTGTTCAACCTGTGAAGACTGGTGGAGATAATTTTCAGAATAAAATAAACTTTTTAAAGAAATGTTTTCGAAACATGCATTAACATGAGATTTTCTGATCAATGGTCGTAGCTAGTGCATCGAACATATTTTCTCTTTTGAACTTGGTGAGTACCTCGCCCGAACGGTTAGAAGATCGAATCACGCATCTTTTCGTCTGTACTTCCAGGTCAGCTCTCAAGGCGGTGGACTCTGGTCTTCAGTTATCTCCAATCTAGTAACAAGATGCAAGGGAAAACTTGTCACCGGCAGACCGTTCGCGCAGTCGTCGTCCCAAAGACCTAGGCGGAGAAAGAAGCCCGGGCAGTTTCAGCAGGTGTGCGCAGGCAAGGGCGATCAGCGTTACGCCGCGCTTTTCATTTGAAGCGGCAGCGAGTCTTGTCTCGCCTGGCTCGGCTTATCGCTTGTGTCCCCTGGACTGCCCGCTGCTGCAGAGGTGGCGTCTGCGCCGCTTTCTGCTTTTATCATGTCTGCCTCAGCAAACGGGAAAAGGCCGTGGAGGGACGAGGAGGAAGAACGACTGTTTGGGAACTTGGGCGGCCGATCGACCTTCGCGAACGCCGGCTCCGCGCGTGGAGAGCCCGGCCGGCCGAGCACCGCCGACGGGATCGTTTTGCTCGCTCCGGCCATGCATCAAGGTTGGTTTTATACACGCGCGTTGTCTGCATGAGTTAAATACTAGCTAGCCTAGCTTATACGTATATACCTACTACAAACCTTTACGCTGATCATAGGCGATCAGATTGAAGAAAACAGAGTCATGAGTCATGTAGACTGTAGAGCATGTGTATGTATGCCGGCCGGCAGCGTAAAGGTTTGCACTCGCATGCGATTGTTTCTCTTTGTACGTGGTACTGAAGAAGTAGTATATCCAGATAGAACAGGGCAAAACAAGAAAAACGGAAAATACCCGAGAAAAAAATATATCAGAGCCAGGTTTCGATCCTGGGACCTGTGGGTTATGGGCCCACCACGCTTCCGCTGCGCCACTCTGATTTCTGTTGTGAAAGCACAGTTGGTAATCTAAATATGCAAAGGGTGTGGAGATCAAAGTCACGCGTATCTTCTCACAGTTCAGTTTGAACAGAAGAAAAGGAGAACTTCTGGCTGGGGAGACCATTCGCACAGTCATCGCCCCTAGGTGGAGAAGAAGTGCGCTAGCTAAAGAATGGAGCCCTGGCATGTCCCATGGAAGAACGATAGGAATAGGACCATCTCATCCCGCGATTAGACGATCAGCTCCCAAATTAAGGACCAGTCTATAGCGCCACGGTATATACTCCTACCATGGGTTCGATCTTCCTTCTTGGTCTTTTTTTTTTTTGCGAAAATTTCACCAATTTATTAATAAACATCAATTTATTAATACATTGGCAAAATTTTCTTAACCAGCTTTTTTTTACAAGTTACAAGCACAAAAAGGGCTCCGTTGATTCACATGTTTTAAAAAAAAAAAACTGATTCACATGTTTTTTTTTACTGATTCACATGATTTTGAGAACGCATGAATAGGAAAATGTAGAATTGGAAAGACTTGTCTGTTTTAATCTTTTTTAATAAAAAGGTTTGTTTCAATCCTACAAGATTAGAAAACTACATTATTTTAGATCAGTGAGTGTTTGATTGCACACAGAATCAAAAAAGTTGTAAAAAGAGGTCCTCTGAACGAATTCCAAACGATTGTAACCTTGTGAATCAAACGACCTTTGTAAAAAGGAATCCTAAGAATTGTAATCCTCCAAAAGTCATATAGCATTGTTTTTTACCAAAGGAGCCCTAAATTTTGATCCTTTGAAGAAAAAGGTAGGTCACCACCCAAAAAAGAGAGAAAAAAAAAGGTAAGTCACCGATGGAATTAAAGTTTGGTCAATGGGGCCTCCTATTCGTTCCCCTTGGAGCATCTCCAACAGAAGGAGGAAAACTGAATCCCAAAAAAGTGTTTTAGGAGAGGAGAGAGAGAAGGTTATAAGATGTTAGGGATTGTGACCATAGCAGACGGAGAAAACGGGATCCCTAAATTTTCTATGTTGCCTAACTAATGATGAATTTTCAACTCAAAGTTAACTACGAATTAAGAACAAGTCATATATAATTAAAACATGTGCATACAAATCCATAGAAAGTCTCATAGTTCATACAAATCCATAGCAAAGTTCATAGTGCATCAAAACCATAGCAAAGTTCATAGTGCATGCAAACCCATAGCACAGATCATAACTAAAACAAACCAATAGCGTAGTTCGTAGTGCTCTAGCTTCTCCACTTGATCCAATCGAGCCAACGTTGAACCGCAGAACAAAATGTGCCACCTATTCATGATTGATGGTAAATATCTAGCTTCTACACCTGTGTCAAACTTATTGAAGCGCTCATGGATTGGCCTCCAAAACATTTCGTGTGTTGCTACCTTCCTTCCGTGATTCAAGGAGGATTTGATCATTCCATGCAAAGTACAAGGCATTGTCTCATCCTCCACCCATTTGGTTTCTCTTTTCTTCCACTTCAAATTTCAAATTATATTTGATGTGAACATATCGGTACAAATGCTTCTACCTTTCACAAAGAAAGAGGAAAAACTTACCTTGTTGGTATTGTGTCAAACAACATGGCTGCGTCATGGGGATGAGTAGGGAAGGACGTTGTCGCCGTTGGGTTGACGCTCAGGGAGACCAAGGATGTCGGTGTGGGTGTTGCTGAACTGTTGCTCGCATGATGAGGGTGACTAAATATGGACTATATCAAGGGAGGCAGAAGTCTTTTTTCTCCCTCCCAATTAAATATTGGGATTTAGAACCGTTTTCCGACTGTGCTAGAGTATGTATTATTTTTGTTGTTTTTTAGGTGGTCGCAGTTTTTAGAAATTGAGAGTCACT
Organism: Lolium perenne; assembly: GCF_019359855.2. Lineage (NCBI taxonomy): Eukaryota > Viridiplantae > Streptophyta > Magnoliopsida > Poales > Poaceae > Lolium > Lolium perenne. Next base: position 262,312,192 of record NC_067247.2, read on the forward strand.
TTGGTTCTTGTGTTAGCTTAAAAGCCTTGTTTATTTATAACTTCTTTTTTTTGCGAGTTACTTATAATTGTATTCAAAGTGTATTTCAGATAGTGAAGGTGTTTATCCGGGATCCCGATAACGCAATAAGCTACTCTATCGTTCATAAAAGCAAGTGATAAGTTTTTACAATAAAGACCAGCTAAATTAAAGTACCTTGACGTTTTTTTGCGAAAAAAAAGTACCATGACGTTTAATTCAACTCTTTATGTTGATTGAAAAGGTAAAGCAGTCGATAAGCAGCTTAGCTAGCTTGCTAAGTGACATAAGCAAACTGCAACTGCAATTCGATGTTGAGTTTTGCAATGACCATATTACCGAAACGTGTACTATCTTCTTCTTTGTGCGCAGAGACGCCGAACGTGCTGAGTTGCTTTTCGGGCTGGTCCAGATGACCAGATGGCGCTCCACCTGGTGCGCAGATGCCGAACCCAAAGAAGAACGGCGCCGTGTCGGAGCTCGGAGTCGGAGGTGCTCCAGGTGCCCAGGTGGGTGCAGGAGGAGGCGGGGCACGTAGTTGTCGCGGCGGCCGTCGACGCTGACGGCAAGGTCGTGCACGGCAGGGACGACCACGAGACAGGCGACAGAGCGTGGCTGTGGATACCGCTCCCACCGGCCGAAGAGCACCCGGTACTGCCGGCACCGCTGCCGCCTGGCGTGGAGGTGGTCTGATGAGGCGTGTTTGGTAGCTTGGGCACCCTTTGACTCGTATGTGCCTCGTAGTTTTTGGGCTGCTTGATTTCCTGATCCTCCGCACTGTCGCACCGCACGGTTCTTAAAGCACCTTCGGAACAGTTTCAAGAGAAACACCTAGTTTGACAGTTTCTCTAGGGACATACCCTGGGAAGACGAAAATCGACAACACCGTTAGCGCGGGCGCTCCGCCTCGGCATGGCGGGAGAAGGTGAAATCCGAGCGGCGTTGCGCGACAAAGGTAGGGGTAACCTCCCTCTTTGGTTACCCTCTACATTAGCACCCTCCTAAGATTTCTATTTCCCCAATTTTCCCACCGGCGACGGCTGCGGCGACCTAGATCTGGTTGTGCACATCTCTCTACGGTCTCTAGCGCCGGACCAGGGTCATCGTTTCCAGCCGCAGCGGAGTTTGCGCACATCTTCTCGGACTTCCGGCCGTCTCCATCGTCTGCCATGACGGAGGTAAGGGAAAACTCCTCTGCTCTACTGTAGTGTTAGATTCATGTTGGTAGAACTAGTTGGGTCCGATAAGACAGTTCGTAATGCATAGATCTCTTTTTTTTAGAAACACAATACAAATGCAGACGCTCACATACATGTGCATACACTCACTCCTATGAACATACACCCGCATACCCTACCACTATGAGCATCTGAAAGTGCATGGAGCCCCCATGTGTGGTTTTGGTAATTAATGACAATCCATATGGACTAATGTTTGCATTGAGTTATATTTGTAGGAGTTGTCCATAGGCAATGCTTGAACCATATGTTGGCTTCAAGGTTGCAATAAGAAGAAATTGATGAAGGATATCAAGTGTCAAGTATGTCTTGAAGATGAAGATGAAGTGAGCCCTCAAGTTATCTCAAGACATCAACATGATGAAGAATGAAGAAATGAAGTGCAAGTTCAAGATGAGCCAACCCGAAGAGATCATATGTTTGAAGCTTGCCATCCATATGGTGTTCATGGATTTGTGAAGATGTGCTGAAGAAGAAGCTCTCCCATGGTGGATTATGGGGGAGCAATCCACAAGACTTCATCAAGCAAGCACAATCAAGAAAGGCGTTCCATCTTGTTGAGGTCAAGATCGTCATCATCGAGCTCAAGTGGAATGCGCAAGTATAAGGTTTGCTCTTGATAGGGTTTCTTTCTCACCGGTCTCATAGTGTAGTTGGAGACCAGTTTATAGTTTAGTTGCCGTACTATCAAGAGGGCTCTCGAGTGAGTAACTCGATCGTATCGTTCGGAGAGAGCTCAAACCTTTGCATCCTTGCATCATCTTTCTTGGTTGTTATTTGGGTTTTATCCATGTGATGTTTTAGAGCTTGTGCTTATTCTCATGACAAGCTCTAGTTCTTCGAAAACGGATTTCGCATAGATCACTTGTTGCGTTTTCGAGTTTGGCGATTTTCTCGGTTTCTCATGTTGAGGTGTTGCACCTCTAAAAATAATAGAAAATCAGCCCCCACTAGTTTCCATATTTTCACTTTTTGTAGGGATAGCTCTTGTCGGCCTCTTTCCAACAAAATTGATTTCATCTCGTTTGGTTTCTCCAATCTCAAGATATTTGCATTTCATATTTGGGTTTAAAAGAAAGAAAAGTAAAAGAAAGGAAAAAGGGGAGGAGGGGCAGCCGCAGGAGGCACGGGCGGTACCACCGGCCTTACCATGGCCGGAGCCTCCGAGCTCGGCACCGCCCGTGGTACCGGGGAGCCATTTGTGGCTCAGTACATGTGCCAGGGAGGTTGGAGCCCCGGCGGTACCTTGGCCGGTACCCCGGCCGGAGGCTCCGGCCTCCCCTCCCGGCCCGCGCGCCCCACGCCTCGCCCTGGCCACGTGGCCTGCTCCTACTCGCCGCGCTGCTCGACCATGGCCGGTAGTACCGGCCCAACCTGGCCGGTACCTCCGGCCTCCCCCTCCCAGCCCAAAGCAGCCTCCAACGGGCAGATTTTTTGGGGGTCTCCTTTTAATCCACCCTTCTCTCTCTCCTTGGCACTACTTCTTCAACCTTTGTCTCTCCACCATTGTTGCTTCTTGAGAGCTCCTCCTCTCCCCCAATCCCTCCATGATTCTTGCTCAAATTTGAGGAAAAGAGAGAGGTGGTCTAGATCTATATTTGCACCAATCAAATTCCCCTCTTTGTGAGGGAATCTCTAGATCTAGATCTTGGAGAGAAATTTTGTGTTCCTCTTCTTATATTGTTCTTCCTCTCTTATTCCCCCAATAGCTTTAGTAGCTTTGTTGGAATTTGAGAGTGGAGGATTTGGACATCTTTGTGGTGTTCTTGCCATTGCATTTGGTGCATCGGTTTGAGTTCTCCACGGTGATTCGTGGAGGTGAAAGCAAGAAAGTTGTTACTCTTGGGTTCTTGGAACCCTAGACGGATTGGAGGCCTTTGTGGCGATTTCCTGGGAGCCTCCAATTAAGTTGTGGATGTGTGCCCCAAGCTTTGTGTAAGGCCCGGTTTCCGCCTCGAAGGAAATCCCTTAGTGGAACTGTTGTGGATATACTTCATAGGTATACCATCGACATGGTCCGATTCCGGCAAGCCCGGGTGGCCCACAGATGGTGGTGATGGCTTATGGCCCACCGGGCAGCCCAGTTGCTGTTGATCCTAAAGGATGAAGTCCAGCCCAGGATAGGGAAGCCGGATCCCAACCGACCATCGGAGGAAGTCGGATCCGTGAAGGTCCATGTGGAACCCGGATCCATGGAGGCCCAGGAGTAACCCGGATCCATGGAGGCCCAGGAGTAACCCGGATCCATGGAGGCCCAGGAGTAACCCGGATCCATGGAGGTCCAGGAGTAACCCGGATCCATGGAGGCCCATGTGGAACCCGGATCGACGACGTAGGGAGGAAGGCAGATCCTTGACGTACACGGCAAGACCTTGTACCGTAGTTAGGCAACCTGTAATCCGGCTAGGACTCTCCATGTAAACCCTAGATCCGTGCGCCTTTATAAGCCGGATCCTGGGAGCCCTAGAGGCACGTTCACGTTCACGTTGACGTGCACGTTCAGAACAATCACAACTCATTGTAACAACGCGAAAGCGCCCAGATAATTCCAGACAAGCAGCAGTAGGCCCTGTCATCGTGCAGGTGTTCCGAAGCTGGGTAAATCGCGTACCACCGTCCCGAGAGCACTCCGCCCTATGGCCCCTACTTCTTCTCCCCCTCGTGAGGATCCCTCCTCCGGGGTACCGTCGATTAGGCAACGACAGTTGGCGCCCACCGTGGGGCGTGTGGCGTCTGGAGGCCGGAACCGGGAGGGTTCCGCCATGGGAAGCTACGACGACACCATCGCTGTGGGGCGCGTCCTTTACGCCGGAAATCTTCCAATCGTCCCTCCGGACGAGTGCTGGATTCCGGCCAAGACAAACCCCGTCAAGCTCTCCATCGTCCCAGTCGGCGGCATACACATCTTCATTGGCGAAACCGTCGATTCCGACGGAAACGCCCTGGTAAGTAACGCTGACGCGATCGCTGCTGAGCGGGTCGCAGTCGCGAAGAACCGATCCGAGACGCAGGAGCTTCCCGTGGAAGATTCCGCTTTAGATCTGAAAAAATCAAGGAACATGATAGGGCGCGGCACGCTGCGTCGGGTTCTGACTCTGCCATAGTTCGGGGTCGCCTGCATGCCGCCGATTCGATTCCAAGGCTAGCAGCTCGGAGTGGCGCCTGTTGCTTTTCGACCCGAAACCTTAATGGCGAAGGATTTCGACATGCTGCATCGATCAAGCTCGGAAGATCAGTATACTTCCGTGGACAAGACCCAGCCAGGACGATCTCGATTGGAGAAAGCACCGGTGCAAAAAATATAGAAGTGCCGTCATCGCGAATTATTTCAATCCCGCCATGGCAGGCTCGGCCGTCATGGTTCGTCTCGATTCTGCTATAGCTGGCTCTGCCGCCGCAGATCATCTTGATTCCGCTATGGCTGTGGCTCGGCCGCCGTGGTTCGTCTCGATTCCGCCATGGCCGGCGCTACCGCCGCGGTCCGTCTCGATTACGTCATGGATGGCTCTGCCGCCGCATTTCGTCTCGATTCCGCCATGGTCGGCGCTACCGCCGCGGTCCGTCTCGATTATGTCATGGATGGCTCTGCCGCCGCATTTTGTCTCGATTCCGCCATGGATGGCTTTGCCGCCGCGGCGTCTTGGCTCCATCAAGTTTCACTACCCGGCGCAAATTGGAAACGTGCTGTATTTTCCGTGTAGACAATACGGTGGCCAGCAGCAGCAACTTCGGTATACCTCCTGCAGGGGGTCATGAGTGCTGGTACAGGCGACCAAGAGGCTGATGACTCCGACAGCCTGTAAGTCCGCGCTGGTACAGGCGGCCGAGGATTTGTCTCCGGCAGCCTGCAACTACATTGCTCTGCGTGTGCATGGATCCGGCTACTGTAGTTGCTCCGGCGCTCCTCGCTCCAAGTCTTAGGAAGGAAAAGTAATCACCAGGATTCTAGTATAGTTGCTCCGATGGCTAAAGGAGCGAGCTAGCTGGCTCTCCTGCCGTGTCGTCGGAAGCCTGCGCGGCGGAAAAGGTTTATCGCAAGCAAATTATACTGGTCTGGACTAGTTCACGTACAAAGGGCATGAATAAGGCGAAAACATGCACTGATGGCTTACGGAGCTAAGGCGGAAAAACATTCACCGATCTTTTTTTTTTTTGTGTCGGATCCGTTGCATGGACCAGGCGGAAACATACGCATCATGTTGTTAGCTTGAGCGTGGTCAGCTTTTATTAGCTCTGCTTTCCGTCTTCATCTGATTGTCAGACAGGATCCCAGGCAGCACATCCCATGAAGGAAAAAAGCGATCTGACAATTCGTGATTGATTTTGCTGCTTCCAGTGCATGTCTATAATCCCAAGTGATCAATTAGCAAAACTTTATCAAGGCTTCACATGATGACCTGGAAGACCACGTGCATCGGAGATCGCCGGAATACACATGTGTCACAGCTTCCGGGTGAGACTGGCTTTGGTTGCGCGGCTCCGGTTTCGTCGTTTCGCCGTTATGGTTTCCATCGTGGCCAGATTCGTCTCCGCCACGGCCAACGTTGACTCCACCCCAAACAGCTAAGTCCCTATTTATATTTCATATTTTAATATTTTATGATCATGAGATTAAGATTGGTTCACTCATATCCTGAGTCTTTTACCGCTTTCGCTGTTGGTCATATCTTTCCCACGATTTGCCTTGCGCTCGTGAAAAACTTTGTACTGTTTTTGCCGCTTAAGGCTCCAGTACGCTGCAAAATTTCCGCCTTCGGGCGTTAGCTTGAGTTTTCTGGCCTACACGTTTTCTGTTGTTTTATGTGTGGATTCCTTAGTAGTGACATCTCGGTACTTAAAGCCGGCCTCTGTTTCTGAGGTTCTTGATTGTTTCGCTATTAAGCGCTATCGCCTCAGCAGATGTTCTGTGTTTAAAGTTTGCCGTCTCGCGAAAAGTCAAGCATATAAACCAGAAGAACGGATAAACCAGCACTTGCTTAAAACATATAAATTACATTAACTGTTCAAGATAGTCGAGTTGTTTCCGCCTTGACAGTTTTATGTTGTTCAACTGCTGCATAGTTTCAGCTTTAAAACATTTGTTCAAAGGCCGTTTTTGTTCCGCCTTACATTTGTTCGTTGAACATGATCAAAGAAACAATTTAATACAAATATGTTTTTATGTTTATGTATCAGGTACATGACACTTGGACGTACAACAATCTCCCGAGGTTAGGCGGATCCATGGCGTGCACAATTTGGAAAAGCAACTTGAGTCTTGATTCCGCTATGCTTAGCCGGAACCAACCCTCGGGGGCTGCGGTTTGATCTTAGGTGAAAAGTGTGTTTCCTTTCGGAGTATCGATCTTTGGAAATTTCCGCCTAGATGCTTGGGATTTACGCTATTCCTAAGTCACATATAAAGATAAAGCTACTCTAAGAGCACCAAGCCGGATTTTCAAGTAAATTCACCTTGGCGCTCGGGGGCTACACCGATGAAGTTCTCTTTGGAGCAACAGGCCGGAAATTTTCCACCTTGACGCTTGGGGGCTAAGTTTCTGAGCATCGAGTCTCCTTGGAGCAAGCCGACTCAACGCTCGGGGGCTACATACATATGGTTATGTCAAGAAAAATTTCAAAGATGGCGAAAATCTGGCTAATTAGTCGGATCCGCACCTAATTTTTTGGTAGTCGGATCCGCACCTATTTTTTGGTAGTCGGATCCGCACCTCAATTTTCGGTAGCCGGATCCGCACCTAATTTTTTGGTAGCCGGATCCGCACCTAACTTTTGGTAGTCGGATCCGCACCTCAATTTTTTGGTAGCCGGATCCGCACCTAACTTTTGGTAGGCGGATCCGCACCTCAATTTTTTGGTAGCCGGATCCGCACCTAATTTTTGGTAGTCGGATCCGCACCTCAATTTTTTGGTAGCCGGATCCGCACCTAATTTTTGGTAGTCGGATCCGCACCTCAATTTTCGGTAGCCGGATCCGCACCTAATCTTTTGTTAGTCGGATCCGCACCTATATTTTGGGTAGTCGGATCCACACCTATATTTTGGCTAGTCAGATCCGAACCTACATTTGGCTAGTCGGATCCATACCGAAGATTACGTTGGATGGTGTCTCCGAAGAATCTGACCATTGGATCATGAAGTTTCCGACCAATACTTGGTTGGAGATACGAAGTTTGGAGTCCTTCAAGATTCTCTATTATTCGTTCCAGCCAAAGGATGAAGATACATGCGCAACTTTGAAATTTGGATGGAAGAACGGTGAATCTTGGAGAACTCCGGGGCTCTTGTTGTGGATATACTTCATAGGTATACCATCGACATGGTCCGATTCCGGCAAGCCCGGGTGGCCCACAGATGGTGGTGATGGCTTATGGCCCACCGGGCAGCCCAGTTGCTGTTGATCCTAAAGGATGAAGTCCAGCCCAGGATAGGGAAGCCGGATCCCAACCGACCATCGGAGGAAGTCGGATCCGTGAAGGTCCATGTGGAACCCGGATCCATGGAGGCCCAGGAGTAACCCGGATCCATGGAGGCCCAGGAGTAACCCGGATCCATGGAGGCCCAGGAGTAACCCGGATCCATGGAGGTCCAGGAGTAACCCGGATCCATGGAGGCCCATGTGGAACCCGGATCCAGTACGACGTAGGGAGGAAGGCAGATCCTTGACGTACACGGCAAGACCTTGTACCGTAGTTAGGCAACCTGTAATCCGGCTAGGACTCTCCATGTAAACCCTAGATCCGTGCGCCTTTATAAGCCGGATCCTGGGAGCCCTAGAGGCACGTTCACGTTCACGTTGACGTGCACGTTCAGAACAATCACAACTCATTGTAACAACGCGAAAGCGCCCAGATAATTCCAGACAAGCAGCAGTAGGCCCTGTCATCGTGCAGGTGTTCCGAAGCTGGGTAAATCGCGTACCACCGTCCCGAGAGCACTCCGCCCTATGGCCCCTACTTCTTCTCCCCCTCGTGAGGATCCCTCCTCCGGGGTACCGTCGATTAGGCAACGACAGGAACTGTGACCTAGGCCTTTGTGGCGAGGGTCACCGGAGATTTAGGTGAGGCGCCTTCGTGGCGTTCGGTGTGTGGTGTGAGTACCGCATCTTGAGGTGAGGCCTTTGTGGCGTTGGTGTGCATCGAGCAACCACACCTCAAGGTGAGCCTCTTGTGGCGTTCGGGAGCACTAAGCAACCGCACCTCTCCACCGGAGATTAGCACTCGCAAGAGTGTGAACTCCGGGATAAATCATCGTCTCCTGCGTGTCTCGGTTATCTCTATACCCGAGCTCTTTACTTATGCACTTTACCTTGTGATAGCCATCGTGCTTGAAGTTATATATATCTTGCTATCACATACTTGCTTGTATTGCTTAGCATAAGTTGTTGGTGCACATAGGTGAACCATTGCTTAGAATAAGTTGTTGGTGCACATAGGTGAACAATAGTATATAGGCTTTGGGCTTGACAAAGTAAACGCTAGTTTTATTCCGCATTTGTTAAGCCCATCTCGTAAAAGTTTTTAAATCGCCTATTCACCCCCCCCCCCCCCCTCTAGGCGACATCCGTGTCCTTTCAGCATCTCCGGAAGACTGAGCCAATGGATCGGATCTTGAAATTGACGAAGTCACCACAGGCTCTCGTTGTCGACGGGAAGGTCGCCTCCCACTGAATGAATATTCCACCTTTATGAGACACACATATGTCAAATCTAGGGTTTGAACTCTAGTGGGCTGAGGATACAACCATCTTCCTAACCACCCAACCTCGGGTTGGTTCTCGTAATGCATAGATCTTGTTTGAGTAGACCGACCAGTTTTAGCTTGTGCATCACGCCGCAGCACTCATCATTTGCATACAAGCATGGATCTTGATTATGCACAAGAGAGCAGTTAGGCATGTTGTGTTTCCTCTTGTCAGTTACGGTTGTATGTTACAACGAGATCAGGAGAGTATGACCAACCTAAACTGCATCTACAAGTGGAACGATGTAGAGTCTATCCCGATGCTTCGGATGAGAAGAGCCCCTTTCTATGCACTTGTGAAAACTTTCAGGTCTACAAGACTGATGGTTGATAGCATAAACACCTTTGTCGAAGAACAAGTCGCAATGTTTCTTCATGTCGTGGGTCATAACCAGATGTTCAAAGCCATCCATAGCAGATTCAGGCGATCCACGGAGACTATCTCTCAGTACTTCCAGCATGTGTTGTACGCAATTGGGGAGAAAATGATCAAGCCAGCATCAACGAACACACCACCGTAGGGTTTTGCCACATCTCTCTGCTTGCGCTGCCATCGTAGCATACTCCATCCCACCCACCGGCGTGCACCGTCGAACAGGAGAGCAGGTCTCCGGAACCACTCTCCTCTTTGTGAGCATGTACGTGAGAGGACGAATTAAGTTTTTTGGTAAGCGCTCTGCGCGACAGCTCAAGCTCTTCATTATGGATCGTCTTCCATCCCAGTCGGGCGGTGCTGCCTACTGTCGTTTTCAACGCCGTCTATTTCAACCCGTCTTCGCCAACGTTGGCATCAACAACGTTACCGTTGCGACAACGGCTGCTACACCTCCACCAGATCGGTACGTGCGACATATTCCAATCCGTTTAGCGATGGTTGTTGTACCATATGCCTTGCTACTATTTATGTTGATTAATGCATCTAACATGTTCGAGTTTCACATGGCGGTAGTTGTTGTAGTCATGTGTTTATATTCTGAAATTAATCGTGGAAATTATGTCTAATTATCCAACAATTCATTATTATCTACATCAAAAACAATTGTTCCAATTTTTTAATTTTTCAAAAGATGAGCTACATGTAGCTCGGGAGCCATTTGGCCTCTCTCCCAAATTTACATGCATTTTTTTACAATGCTTGTCCAATGAAAACGGCGGTTGATCCTTGAGGCCTCGGACGACACTGGAATGACGTGGGCCCAGAACCAGAAGGACGAGGTACAGTGGTCACGCGGGGCGCGCATGATTGACGAGGTACAGTGGACACGCCGCCTCCATTTCTTCCCCAATCACGATCACGCCCTTCCCCGCTCCCTCACCGCACCCAATTCCCAAAAGCGACAGCAGCACCGCAGCTCAGGTGACGGTACAGCCAGCACCAACCAACCAACCAAGAATCCCTCCCCTCCCCGCCACGCCAAGCAACCTCTACGACACAGAGGGACGCCTCCTCGTCGCCGGGGAGAGATCCCGCCGCCGGGTGGCACGTCGATGCTGTCGCTGCGGAGGCGGCACGAGGAGGGAGGCGCCGGGTTCAGACACATGGCGGACGACGTCGAGCTGGAGGAGGGGGAGGCGTGCTCCGACGACGACGACGGCTTCGTCGACCCCGACGTCGCGCTGTCCTACATCGTTAGTGCCCGCCAATTCGCCTCATCCTCCTCTTACTGCCCTCTTTCTCTATCGGGCTCGCGGAATGTCGCCGCGGCGCCGGGTTGAACTTTTAATTTGGGGGCAACACCCGATTAATTTGGCGGTTCCTCGTCTTCTCGTTTAGTGCCGCGAGAATTTCGAACTAAGCTAGAGTGCTCAATTAATTTAGGCGATTCGACCCTGCTGCCAGCTTGGTCGAGTGCGCTGGTGTGGCTCCGTCCCCCGTCCTTAGCGCCTATGTGAGTTACTCCAGTTTTAGTTGAAAAGATCAACTTTTCAGGGAACCCGCCGAAATGCTGAGCTGAATTCTTTCCAGTTTTTCTTGCTAAAACCATCAACTGGAATCTATGGTCCAAGCAGTCCTCTTTATTAAAAAAAAAAAACAAAGACAATCAGCTGCGCTCTTTTGATTTCCGCAAAATAGAAAGAAATAAAACTGCGCTTTTTTGTGACACTGCCTGTAAATTATAATGGCGCCATTTCTCTGATTTGTTGCCACAAGCCTATACATAATTAAGACCTTCGCTATGTACTTCAAAGGATGTGAAAGGAACAGGCGAAGTACAGATTTGTGCAACATTCTCATGTGAAATGCAGTTAGAGGCACCCACGATATGCCTTCTGCAGTTAGTTTTAGGATTACACTTTTCATGCAATTACAAACTTTACAAATAAATTCTGCATGTCGATAGCTCTGGCACTTTTTTTTTTTTTGGCTTTAGAGATGTCCATTCTTTTCTTTAACAGCTCTTCTCCGGTTTCAGGATGAAAAGCTTCAACAAGTTCTAGGACATTTTCAGAAAGACTTTGAAGGAGGAGTTTCTGCAGAGAAACTAGGTAAATGGCTGGGAAGCTGATGTAGGTTTCTTTTTCTTTCGACATATGTCTGGGAGATATTGAGCAGGGCACAATCTGTGGCAGGGCCGAAATTTGGTGGATATGGTTCGTTTTTGCCCACATACCAGCGCCCTCCTACCCCTTTGCCTCCAAGCAGAAGAGGCTCACCTATGGTCGCAAACATTGGCACCCCAAGATCACCTTACCAACAACCTGCTGAGGTGCTTATTCCTGTCCATTGGTGCTGTTAGCCAGTATATGCTCTGCTGAAATTGGTTTACGTGGTATTTATAGTGTGATTACTTACTAATGCAGATCTTGGGTCAAAACCCTTCAACTGTAGCAGTGGATCCCATTTCCCGGAATAATGGTACCACTGCACCTTCATCTGGTGATTTATCTAAAAAGAAAATATGTTCAAGAACAAATGGTGACAAAGACTCTGCCGCGCCGTCTAATTCCCTAGGTAGCTCATTTAGCGATACTGATCAGAAGGCAATGAAAGTTCGGATCAGAGTTGGTTCCAGTAATGCTTTGGTGAAAGAAAAGGCATCTATATACTCTGGTCTGGGCCTTGATATTTCGTCATCATCATCCATGGAGGGAAGTCCAGATGGTTATGCGCTGCTCTCCCCTGAGATCAGCAATATGCCTTTTGAATCTCCTCGTACCATTCTCCAGGTAAATTACTGTATAATCATTGAAATAGTGCTTATTGAACCGATAAGCGCAACGAAGTAAGCAACTTCTTACTTTTCTCTTTGCGTGATCAAGCAGGTCATGACATGCTTTTCAGTTCCGGGAGGGTTTTTGCTGTCACCTCTGCATGACAACGTTCTGCAGTTAACAAGTAAGGTTGCTCCATTACTAAAGAAATGGGGAAAACATTTGGATGTACAAAATATACCTAGCAGACATGAAGGACATTCAGAGCCTGCTCTTGATGGTGGACGTTTCAGACGCCAGTTATCAAAGAAAAAGAAGTCAGACAGTAAGAAAAAGAAGTCTATAAATACAAATGCTAGAAATGATATAGATGATACTAACATAATCATGAGCAAGGAGGTTAAAATAGAAGCCGCTGCCTGTAAAGAGATTATACCTGATACACCTGGTATACCTAGTATTTCTGGTGTCTCAACTACAGAATTAACAAGAGCGAGTCAATGTCCAGAAGAATCAACAAGAAATCCATGTATATCCAGGCCTTATAAAGAAAATGAAGATATTCAATTGAAAGAACGAATGGGTAGTGATGAGCTGGCAACAGATAAAGCTGAAGCAATGAAAGAAGACGCATCAAAGCATACAGAAAATGGTAGTTTTGACAAATCATCAGGAAATGGCTATCGAGTGAAGGGGGAAGTAAGATCAAAGGGTGGCGAAGTGGACATGTGTTTTGAAGAGAGGGATATTACTAATCAAAATCATTCTCCATTTTATAGGAAGAAAGAGAGCAAAGTAAAAGCTGACAGAAAATTTGGTGCAGCCACAGTTAATTCTGAAAGTAATGAGGACATGGAGGGTTGCGAGATGCCATGTGATGATTTGAAGAAGGCCCCTGGTCAGTCAATATTTTCCAGCCACAGACTTGGGGAAGATAATTACCAAACTGAGATCAAGAGAATGCATAATGAACACAAGGTCAATGCTGCGGCAGCATCTGACTTCTTGGAGGATAATAGTCGTACCCATTCATCTGCAGCAGTTAAAGATAAGAAAAGTGACTGCCAATTATCTAATCATTGTGAAAAGAAAACAAAAGCAAAATCTCATAAAGATCTTATTGAAAACCTACCTATCAGATCTCAAGTAGACAAGGAAGGGGATATGTTGGAGAACAGAAGTGCCCAGTGCGAGTTGCGACAAAAAGAGATGATGAATGGCAATAATAAAAAGGAATTTGATATGTCTACCGCTCCAAAGGAAGTGATCCCAGTCAGTATAAAGCATGGAAAAATTCCAGCTTCGGAAGAACAAGAGTTGCATATGCCTTCAACCAGCTCCTTAGCAGTTACAAACACGGTTCCTCTTCCTGCACCTGTTGTGATAGAGGAAAATTGGGTATGCTGTGACATGTGTCAGAAATGGCGTCTCCTGCCATATGGGACGAACCCTTCTATGCTCCCAAAGAAGTGGAAATGCAGCATGCTTAACTGGCTGTAAGTTCAGATTCTTGTATAGGCCCAAGAAATGATGCATGCTTATTTATACCCGTTATTTGTATATATACTGCTTCCCTCTATACATATGCATTAGTATCTATACACAATTTTTAGCATCTTACTTGTGATGAGTTGTCTTAATGCTTAGCCTGCATGGTCAGCTCAATCAATTATTCCATTGGGATCAAACATGGATATTTTCTCTGTCCACATTAATGCCATTTCGAGGACTCGCCTCCTTAATTATTAAGACAGGGTGGCGTCTCCCCTTCTGTTCTTGTTAATTTTAATGCCGCTCCTAATTAAATAAATTAATTATGGTTACCTTAGTATCGAAAATCAGGTTATGCTATAACTTTTCGTCAATGGTTCTGCGGGTTCAGTGTTTCCCTTACTAAAAGTATAATTCAAATTGTTTGCAGACCTGGGATGAATAGATGCGACATTCGTGAGGAGGAAACAACAGATGCTCTGAATGCACTGTATGTCACTCAAGTACCTGCCACTGGTGTTTCTTCTTGTGGACCTCACACTATAGCTGCAGGCACAGCAGTGTCCAACAGCTACAATATAAGTGGACAGCTTGAGCAGAGTAGGAAAAGGAAAATTACTCTGAAAGATGGAAATGGTTTAGTTGAAAGCTCTTACCCCACACCACCATCAATTTCTCTCATGAGCAACCACCAAGCCTCTACCAAAAATAATAGAACTAGTGATAGTATGCATTATTCTTTCGAGAGAGATTATGGGAGCAAACATGAACTAGGGCCAGCGAGCACATCAGCTGACTTTGCTGAAGAAAAGCAGAAGCTTAAGCACAAGAACCGTAATAGCTACTCAGATGAAGGTTTTGTTCTCTTGCATATTTGCACGGTACATTTTTATCATATGCTGTCTTTAGTTATTTGCATATGTTGCTGACATATTACTTCCAATATAAATACAGGAGATCTTATTGAAAAGTCGAAAAAACACTCAAAATTTCAAACAAAAAGAGGGATTGATCAAGATGACCACAAAACATCCAAGAAGACTAAGAAAATGGATCAGCATAATTCCGACAGAGATTGGAATCATAAATGTGATTTAACTGGTGGGAGCGTTCCTGATGAACCCATAACTTTCCCTGCAAAGGAAAAAACCATAAAGAGTTCACGTGAACAAGGTGACATTTCTTTCCACAAGGAAAAAGTTTCTTCAAAATATGATTTATTGGAAAAAACTAAGAAGATTGATGATGAGGATGCAGCCTTTGTTAAAGAGAAGAAAGAACATCATGAAGATGTGGGGAGATTAGATTTGTTGAGAAGGAAGACGATAACGAAAGAATGCCAGAAGATTCAGAAATATTCAGATCACACAAGCAAAGGAGACAAGAATGAGAACTTGAAGGAAAGGAAGCCAAAGAAAATGAAATCCAACGAACCTACATTCAATGTGGATAGTAGATCTGTAAAAGTGAGGGATGCAGATATAGTATTTTCTTCTGCTGAGGGGTGTCTAAACAATGAGCTAGTTGCCGACAACAAATATATTACTGGGAAAGATGTTTCAATTGAACAAAATCGAAGGCCGGATACCATCAATTTCCAGACATCTACAGCTGCTACTTCAAGCTCTTCAAAGATCTCGAGCTCTCGGAGAAACAAAAAATCTCGAGAAGCAAAGGGCTCTCCAGTTGGTTCAGTCTCTTCATCACCATTTAGAAATTTGAATATCGAAAAGCTTTCTCATGGTAAAATCGCCGGAAAAGATGGATCACTGAATGCTGATTCAAGTACAGTACATAACGCAGGCATCAAAGTTGGTGAGTTATATGATGGTGAGCATGCTAGGAATTTTGGTGATAGTCAGGCTGCAGTTGGAAATAATCAGCCAAAGGTGTCATTTAGAAAAGAGAAATCACAGCCTAGTATTGATAATCAAGAGATGCAGAAACATATTGTTGGTCAAGTTGCCCATTCACATCTGAAAGAAGGCAAATCAGAGGTTCACTCCACTCCAGTAAAATCTGATGCTTCAAAGATGAAAGCACAATTTAGGAGATCCAGTGTTGAAATTGCCGATCGACGCGGCATTACGAAGCAAGCAATTTCCAATAGTTCGGACACCGCTAGCCCAGTTAGGAAGGATAATAGTATGGTTGCATTTGCTCTTAAGGAAGCTCGAGACTTAAAGCATATGGCTAATCATCTGAAGGTTGTTGATGTCCATTTCGTTTCAAATGTTATCTCGGCATGATTTACTCATGATATCCAGTTTTTTATATATTCTGACCACGATCTACCTGCAGAATAAGGGACAAGTACTTGAAAGTACAGGCCTATACTTTGAGGCGGCTTTGAAGTTTCTGCATGTTGCATCTCTTTTGGAAACTCCTAGTACAGACAGTTCGAGACCAACTGATGCGGCTCAGTCAATGAAGATGTACTCGGAAACTGCAAAACTTTGCGAGTAAGCTACCCTTACACTTGTGTACTTTATATGTATAGATTCTTTCACCAAGTGGTTTCATGTGTGTATTCTGGTTGCGAGATAAAGCAGTCACTTCATAGATTAGAGAGTGCTCCTGTATGCTACAGAACTAAGAAGAAACATAATGTGGCACTGATTAAAGTCGTTCTATTTCACAAACTTGCGTACTGAGCAGGATAACCATGCAGTTTCTGACTGCATAATGACTATTGCCAACGTGCGTATGTTTATCTTTTCTATAGAGACCACTGCACAGCTGTTCAGCCCATTTCCTTCCAGTAGTACATCTCCATTTCCATCTCCTCATCCACCTCACACGCTTTGTCTTGTCCAACTTCATCTACTTTGTCATGGTCACCTTTAAACTGTATTATATGCTTCATTGAAGAAAAAAAAGGTGTACTGCTATACGCTAATAAAATTTTGTTTTTATTTGACTGCCCAGCTTTTGTGCTCATGCATATGAACGCTGCAAGGAAATGGCTGCTGCTGCTTTAGCATTTAAATGTGTCGAAGTGGCTTATCTTAAGGCGGCATATTACAAACACCCTAGTGCAAACAAGGATAGACAGGAATTGCAGGCAGTTGTACAGAGAGCCCCAGGTAATTATATTCCGAACTATAGAATTTAATTCTTAGAAACACTGTTTGGCTAGCTTGTAAAAGTATATTTTGAAATGATCAATCCTTACGGGAACCTACTGGATTTTCTTGAAGGCTTGGATCTATTGTCATTTGTGCAGCATTGTGCTGATTGCATCAATGAAATTTCAAATGTTGCCAATTCATCTTTATGTCTCTTAAGGCAGAATTATTACTGAAGTTCAGACAAAATTTGCTTATTGTGGTTATATAGGTGGTAAACTCAGTCAAATTACACAGGAGTGCAGCTGTGCATCTATGATAGCATACCCCAGTAGTAGATTTATAGGTCAGGAGAATGCTAGATCTTGACATGTGGATTATATTGGATTTGACATTACTTTTTTCATTTAGCTAATTCATTCAACATTCATTTATTTTGACAAATGTTTTTTTCCTGATATGGCTCTTTGGTTACTGTATCAAAAGTTATGACGTAAGCGTTTAATCTGGCTATGTGAAACCTGATTAGAAAAACAATAACACGGTGTTTTTTAATCTGCAATCTGCATCGGCCACCATTACCACGGCCGCAGTTATATTTGTTGTAGTTGTTGCGGCGAGTTCCCGCGCATCTAATTCGGATAGTGGAAGCACTCATTTTTGTTTTTATTCTGTTGCATTCTTGATCTTCTGTCTTGCATTTTATGGTACATTTTTACGGGGCAGTCGGGTGTGTAAATTATTTTGTAGCAGTCAATGGAACCATGTGCATATATTAGCTATTAATTATGAGTGTTATATAGGTGAATCACCATCATCATCTGCTTCGGATATTGAAAATCTGAATAGCCATGGAGTGTCAAAAGCCACATCAACCAAGGGCAGAAATTCACCTCAGGTGGCAGGCAATCTTTTGCCACTAGCTGTCCGTAACCAAGCACACTTGTTAAGGCTACTTGCCTATGTAAGTACCTTGCTTCTAGTCTGCATGTCTCATTGGATTGTCACTTCCTTAGATTTTTTAAAATATATATAGGTTTCAGTTCACGTCGTCTCCATAGTATATATGGGTGTTCTATATAAAATGGCGGCTTATTAGTTTCTTAGACCCAATTTGTATCTGCCCAATCACTGCAATTCCTTCTGCTTTATAATATTGCAGCTTATGTCCAACATCCAGATCCTTTTTTTGCGGGGACCAACATCCGGGTTTGATTGCAGTATAATGCTTTTTCTTTGGGTTTGTATATCGTATTATTATCACCTAGTACTCATCAGATGGAAATGCATTAGGAGCTCAAGGCTGTAGCATTTATCAGTATGGTAGCTAGGATATGGTAAGTTATTTGGACAAGGTTTGGTCGGTCAGTTTCTCTATAATCCCAGGCCCTCATTTAAGTTCCCTTACCAATCGCCAAGAGTAACATGGCAATAATTTTTTTTGAATGGGAAAATTGGTCTAGAAGTGCTACACAAACGTTTGGAATGGTGGGAAAACGCTATACAACTGACTCCGGTTTTCTATCTTTTTTTTTCAAACATTGGCAGTAACCGGCTAATTTCTGTCCGGTACTTGCTCATTCAGAGTTCAAACTTTGCTAATCCAATATGCTTCCAGTTTGAATATGAAACTGTGCCTAGCAAGTGGATACATGCTTGAAAGGTTAATTGTATTATGGTAAAAAAAACTAAGTTAGCATGCCACTTCATTGCATTCCCATTCAGTAATAATACTTGGAATCTAACGTTTGTTTGGTTGTATGGTTCTTAGACAAATGATGTCAATTGTGCATTCGATGCAACTCGGAAGTCACAGATTGCAATTGCTTCTTCTGCTGGCAATCAGGAAGGTGGGAAAGGTGTGGATGATGGTCTTGGTTCAGTAAGAACAGTCTTGGACTTAAACTTTAACAATGTCGATGAACTACTAAGACTTGTTCGGCTGTCTATGGAATCAATCAGCAGCTGATCGGTTCATAATTTGATTAATTTCACAAAAAGCCAGTTGGAAAGCTACTGCTGCGTACGCGTTGTAGTTTTGCGTCCAGATGGATTTGTACAAAACAGGCGGCCCCTGAGTTTTGTAGAGATTTGCTTTCAAGAGTTTGTACTATTCGGACGCATTCAGTACACCCGTACAGTTTGGAGCATACTCGTTGGGTTGTGGTAAAATGAGGTGTTGTGTGTGCTACCTGTGAGGGATCCGACTCTGCTGTAGATTGCACCTGTAGACAAAGGTGTAGTGCCGTTGAGAACAGATCAAGCTTTCATATTCCTGGATTTCTGTAAATTATGTGAATCTCTGACCAACTTGGAAGCAGTATTCTACTGCCTCTTGAGGTAGTGTGAGATCTGAGTGAATGCACCCATCTTCAAATTTTTTTAAAAATAGGTAATGCTCTGTTTGAGTTTTCTGTTGTGTCGACTAATCAGTTCTCCTTCTCTTCTTTCTCTTTCCCTGAATTTTTGAATAATCTTGAACAGGGGAGAAGAGCGTGCTAGAAGTTAGCTGTGCTGACCAAGATCAGTTTCAAGCAGGTATTTGTTACTAGTACTTCTGACATCATTATCTGTTTTTTATTCTTCTAAGGAAATCATGCACTTCATTTCTAACTCAACATCCTAAATACCCTGCACGCCTGCTTGAACTTTTTGTCTAATCTTAAAGTGAACCATCTTTGCTGTTGCATCCTCCCTAAATTCACATAACTTAGCGCATCAGGTCTTGTTATCTTGGACCAGAATTAGGCAGGATTACATTCACGGGCATAGCATGTACTGACTAATCACTACTTTCGATGCAGAGGCTGGGGTTCTCATCCTCATTTCGAAAAAAAAAATCACTGCTAACATTGCACACATAACACAGCACGGAATCCATGAGCGTCAAGCCATTAACTGATTTCTGTCGAATAGTGGTGTGAGCACTAATCATGTTCCAACAAGTCCCACTTTTCAGAATTCTGATCTAACTAGGACGACCATCAGTTTTCTAGGAACAAAAATAATCCACGGAATGTGATCCAATCCCATACTGGATTTGTTAATGGTGTTAACAGTCTTGAAGTCGCGCTGAATGAACACAGTAAAATGATCTTTTTGTGCTTTCACTAGAAGCTCTACTGATTCTCAGTTTTTTTTTATTCAGGTTTCAGAGATGGAATGGTGTCGAACTGCGGACCATGACTTTCTTTGAACCTGCAGAGATGTTGTGTATCCTAGATTAACCCGTTTGTTTGTTACAGAACCAGATAACTATCACTTGCGCATTGTACGGACACCTGAAGCCGAAGAACATAACCGCATTTCCTACCTACACAATCTGCAACGTTCGAATCTTCTGCTAACTGTTGTTCATGATATGTGAAATTTAAGCTGAAAAGAAATGGGTTTGTTAGTTTGTTCAGTACAGTAAAATTAAGGCCAGCTGTTGATCTTAGCACATTATGTTGCTCTGTTGTGTTTGGGTTGAACTCGCAGTCAGCTTAAATACCTCCTGGTTAGTGAGTCACTGATGTGGGGGCCTAAGCCCGTAAGTTGAATGCTTCTGTAGTTAAAACATGGATGATGGTCGTTAGAAAATGATTATTCTTTCCAAAGGTTAGAGAAGAGTAACCCCAAAGGGCTTGCCACGTGGCAGCTTAGATTTTTTTTCATTGAACCTGGTTTAGTATGGGGCCAAGACCTTAGACTGGCCTTGGTTGGACTTTATGCACTGGATAAGAATCTACAAATTGAACGTTCCTTGGAAACACAATTATAAACTGAATTAAAATATTGTCCATGTCATCATTACGCTGTAAATTAGAATTGCGAACAACGAAAACCCAATCTTAAGAATATGGTACTCCTTCTTTTAGAACTGGAGTAGATATCCCAAAAGTGCACTCACACTCGGTTTCAGAATATTTTGAAATGATTTTTTGTAGTTTTTTTTTACATAAATGATTTTTTGTAGTTTATGTGAATACCTATCAATTTGAATGGATCTGGATAAATTTGTGCAAAGGGGTATATTCATGCCATTGCGATGTTAGGTTTATGGCAAACCGCTAGTTGTTTCATGTTTTTCCAAACCACCTCTTTGTCATACGGGCTCACACAAAGGATTGTCACCAAAAAAGAAAAGAGAGAATATGAATTTCACCTTAGCTCACTATACACATCACATAAAGGACACATGACACGGAAGAACAAGCTTACTTTTTATTGCCATAATTGACTTTGCCAACACCTTAGCTCACTACACACATCACATAATAAAGGGCACATGACAGGGAAGAACAAGCCTACTTTTTCATGCCATAATTGACTTTGCCAAAAAAAATGTTTTGAGCTGTTACTCCTTGTGGACAGCGTAAAGGGCCACGTCTTGACACCAGCATTTTTTCCAGATTTGAGATGGAAGTCAAGTATAGATACACCTTCAGTGCTAGGCAAGCTCGGACATACCAATATACCATCCACTAGAGCATCTTTATGCAGTGTGCTCGAAATAAACTCCTGCTTTCCACGAGCTTTGACTTAGCACCAAAAATATAGAGATTAGGTAAATAGACTCATTATATGAAACGATTAATCAAAATTAAGAACAGAGAATCATTACATTGAGCCCCCGAGGTGCTTGATTGAATAGAAATATCGAAGAAACAACCAACAAACTAGACTCATCGTTGGAATAGTGTTTGTTATTTTTCTGTGCCCATATTGTTTTTATGCAGCGCCACCAAAATAGAATCATGATTCTTCTTGCGAACACGACTCTAGCATTAAAAAAAATATCACTTAGCAAAAATGAAAATTATAACGAAATCTTCGTCTTCAGTTTCTAGACCGTGCCGACGGCGCTCCCTTACTACCGCTTCTCCCTAAATTGGCCTAACGTTGCTGGTTGCGAACGGGAAACTTGCGGACTTAGACCCACATCACTGAAGAGAGTGTCATGTTTTTATATCAGTTCCGAAGTGTAGGCTGGAATCCTCCAAAGGCCGTCAACATCATACAGTACAAGCATAGGTATGTTGGTGTATGTTCTCTCTAGTAGATACCCCATCCCATCCCGTACCGTGGGCTTTTCTGTTCTGGCCAAAAACTAGCCCGAACAGACGCTCCATTTTTGGCCTGCATCTTGTTTCATGATGCAATTAACCCCATCACGCCACACGAAATCCGTATATAACCGGGGTCTACGGTCTGGATGCGACACCTCACATCCATTTCTCCTCTTTCTTCTCCCGCCGCCGCTGCCATCCGCCATCTGATTGTCGGTGCCTCCATCTGCCAAAACTAAATCGATGCCGCCGGTCGCCTCCTCTCATCCCCCCTACCTCCTCCAACCATGGCGCCACCCAATTCGGCGGGTGGCAGCCGCACTAATCCATCCCGCGGTCGTGGCTCCATGCCGGCGAGCGCACATCTCTGGGCAAGCGCGGCGGTGCGCTCTCCCGCCACAACCCGTGCTCCCCCACATGGGTTGGCCTCTCTTGAGTGCACATGATGGCGAGGCGGGGCCACCGTTGGCAGTGAAGCGGTTTCGGGTGTCGGCGTCGCGCCCGCTTCCTCTGCTCACGCCGATCGAGGTCAACTTGAACCTAGACGAGGAGGAGGGCGACACCGCTCGGGAGGTGCACCACCTTGCGATGGCACGACGCAACTCCCTAACTAGGGTCGTCAACGCCGTGTGGGAGAAGGTCAGGCGTGCCCGCGACATCCGAAGGGCAAAGCACGCTTCAATTCGCTCGGAGATGGTGCGTCGCAGCTAAATCATCATCAACTACTCGGACAACGAGTCGGATTTCTCCAACAAGGACACTAACAGTGTGAAGCTCTACCGAGATGCCATTGCCGAAGAAGCCACCACAAGTCTCGGTGATGTAGTGATGAATAGCTTAATTGTAGTTTTTAGCAACATTTAGTTCCTATTTTGCATCTATTAATAAATTATAGCGAATGATCTGTTTCAAATTCTAGCGCCAAAATATAAGAAATCGAATTTAGGATTTGGAATGGGGAATCTGTTCTACCGCTTCAGTTTGTGACTCGTTAAAAAGCAGTTAACCCCATCCACTCTATGCGGTTAGACCGGATGGGTTATCTACCAGAGATGCTCTTAACGTATCAAGTATCAACACTGTACTGTTTCATCAAAGTGATAGTACTACTCCACATAGATAAGCATGACTTTTTCTAGCCAGGAGCAGTTGGGTTGGGGAAAAGGTCAAATCATTTCAGGACAAGTCACTGATAATAATGCATAGATCCACATACAGTACCAGAGAACATAATTACCTAACAACAAAATGTAAAAACAAAACGAGGACATTCTTGTCTAGACATTAGCGAAGTGTTCTGAACATGTCAGAATTAGTGAAGGGTGGTTAAAACTTGTCTTCTCTGTATGATACATGTGATTACAACACTCATTTTGAAGATAAGGGTCATGAATCAAAGGTGAGAGCCGTCGCTAATTGGTCTGCACAAACCGGAGAATGCAGCTTTCCGGATAAGAGGGTGAACACTCCCAACAAAAACCTCCTCATCCAACATGGCAACGTGAGACCAAATCTGCAACATTTAGCATTGTACCTAATCAGTGTATGCCATGGAGCACTACCAAAATCTGAAATTCTTCATCTCATGAACCATAAATAAGTAACAAAAAAGATAGTGTCAGTCTGTTCCGAAATATAAGACGTTTTGGTAGTTCGAATTGAAATCCCTAAACATCTTTATATTTAGTAACAGAGGGAGTACTTCAATACTGCACCTTACCCTGGCTGTTATCACTTGCCAGGCGATCTAAGTGGTGGTTACAAGTTTAAACAGGATTACTGCAATAGTTTTCAACAGAAAATTCACCCAACATGGTATCCATATTAAAGCAAGATAACTTCAATTATTAATGGATTTATAAGCTCAAGGAAGAAATTATTTAGCCAATGGCACCAACAGCGATAATTACCTCAGTTGCATATTGTCGAGAAAATGACTTGAGATGCCCCAATGTGCATAGACCCCACTGCTCAAGCTCTCCGATACTGTACCCAGCCTTCGCATTTTGACCATTCAATTGACTGTCAAAACGTAGAGATTAGTTAGTCCACAGCCCATGAAACATGTACCATCACTGGCTAGTAAATACTGGTCCCTGGCTTATCATTCTACGCAAATAGTAGATGCTAACATCCAGATTAGCAGATTCATCTACAAACTTATATTTGTTGCATTATTTCAAAGACTGAAATCTCCGTGAGCGTTAGCAGAAATTATTCATAACAAGCCCTGAACAATAAACTGGCTGATTCTCCAAAATGCAAATCCGAACTTGCAGAAAGCAGTGATTCTGAAAGAGGTGACGCTAACTAAATAATAAACTCGCCCAAAGTAAAAAAAAAAAAAATCACTGACCTATTGTTATCTGCCCCATTTTCATTGTCTATGTCCATAGTTGCTGCTTCAGGCTCGCCAGCTGGAATAGTTACATTTGGATCTCCAGCACGTAAATTAGGAACATCTCCATCAGCAGAAACAGGTGGGAGACGCTCAGTAAGCACATTAACAAAGCTCTTGAATAGTAACCTAAGCAATTCCTGCAAAACCCATGGCGAGATAATGGGTAAGTTGAAGTGAACGATGCTCAACTCTGCAGAGATAAGCAAGTACCATAGAAAACTGAAAGATCCCAAAATATGCATAACAACATACATGCAAGTGCTCACAAAAATTAAGATAACCAAAGATAAGAGAGTAGCATACTTTGCCTTCTTCAAGCCCCCGAGCAAGGAGAGCCTCCTTTGCTTCTAAGAACTCTTCAGTAGTTACTTCATCTTCCTTTGCTTTGTCAGCAAAAGCTTGAAGCCGTCTTAGCCTGCCTGGTCTTTCAGATGGCACAGGTTGGCCCTCTATGACCTCAAGTACTGATTTAGCTTCCTCCAACTCCTTGATGGCTTTTGCACTAGCCTCTTTAGCAACTTGAATATTTTTCCTGAGTGATTGGATTTCCTTCCGAAGGTCACTGATCCGATTGTATGTTTTACTAACAGCATTCCTGAGAATCTGTTAAAGAGGACATAAATCAGAGAGAATATTATAACACGTATACTGGTTGCTGCATTGGGCAGAAGAAATGCTTCATAGCATTAATAGCATAAGGCAGATAATGTTTTTGTAGATGAATGTGGGGATAACAATGTACCTCCCATGGACGATCGGAAACATGAAATTGATCGACATTAGCAGGAGAGAAGACCCATTTGACAATAGCCAAATTGGAAATTAAACGATAACCCATCATTCTATCAATAGCTATAGCAGTCATCTGGGTACTGTTCTTCCAGTAAGCACTGACTTCATCCATCAACAACAACTGCATTTCCTCATCTGGGCATAGTTTGGAAATTATTTGACCATATCTCTCCAAAATGGTGATAAGATGGGTGAAACTTTTTGAACCGATGTCAAGAAGTGTCTGGCTAACAACACCAACCGCGAATTTGGCACCATTTGCAGGAACTATTTGTTCTTCAACCCACAAAATAATATCACGTGTAGTCTTCTTTCCTCTAACCATGCTAACAAGTTCCTTGGATAGCCTGTGACCATCGGTGCTTTCTTTGCTTTCATCAGTATGATAACTGAAATTAGGCCCAGCTTTTGGTGGTAACAATCCTTCCAGCTCAGCAGCATCCTCAATACTCTGCAAAAGAGACAAAGGCGATATTTGTTCAATTTAATTAACCACTTCCCAGTTGACAGACAATTAAGTAGAAGCATAGAAATCGAAGGGGGACATCCTCTTTTACACCCCTGAAGTTTGCAGTTGTTTGAATAACAACCCGATTTATATTTTGGTATCATTTCAATACCGTTTACTTAATCCCTATGCTTGGTTTATATTGTGATTTCGTTGATGTGGGTGAAGTGGCATTTTCCACATAAGACTGGAGTAAAAATAATGCCACCATGGATGGAGACATTGTT
Source organism: Lolium perenne (assembly GCF_019359855.2). NCBI lineage: Eukaryota > Viridiplantae > Streptophyta > Magnoliopsida > Poales > Poaceae > Lolium > Lolium perenne. The sequence goes on from NC_067247.2 coordinate 262,337,879, forward strand.
TTAGAAAACAGAGAAGAAGAGGAGCGCCATGGCTGCTAATAGAGCTCTGCTAAAGCGTGCTAGAATGCATGGATGGTGCTGGTATGGAGGTAGGGAAATATCGTGAGGCTAGTAAAAGTGGTTGCATGTGTAGCCATGCTCTTCTGTGAGCAGGTAGGCATACAATGAGTTTAACCAGCGCCAGCGAATCCTGGGTCCAGTAGTGATGAAATTGAGGAGATGCACATGACAGGTTCGTACATCTTAGGGATGTAATGAATATGATGGAGAAACCAATTTTGTGGAAACCATTGAGAGGGTGACAGATTTTGAGAGTGCAATATGAGCGAAGACGATGAGAAGTGCACACCAATTCTGGAGGGAATGGTAGCATGGCTAGTGGTTAGGCAGCATTGTACAGCTACTCCAGACACTGCTCAACAAGTCGTCCCGTCTTAGCCAGCAGCCACCTCCTAGTCACAGACATTGTCACCAATGCTCGCCTGCCACATCTACGAAATGGTGATGCGGCTAGTGGATGGGAAGGGTTGTGCGACAGGAATATGGAGAACGACCGGCAACAAAGGGGAAGTGATTGTCCTCATACTTTGGCACATGGTGTTCAAGACCATAGGTGTGCTACGCTCATTTCCACGGTAGTTGATTCGCTGTGGCTTGCCGTGGGGGGTACAGAACAGAGAGTGGGGAAAAGGGGTGAGAGACAAAGACAGGGAGGAGATTGAAGCAGAATAACCAGTGTGATTTCGATTATGTCATTGCACCATTGTCCATGCCAGCAAAACAAGAGTCTAAACCCAGAGTAGGGGAGTAAATTGTACAGAAACTTACGGGGCGGTAAGCTGGACCAAAAAAAAATCAGGGGGTATCCGAACAACTTTAAAAAAAATAGCTGAACCTATTACAGGGGATGTATGACATTTTCAAAACCGAAATAGCCACGTAAAATTCTAATAAAAAGCATGTAATAAATAAGCCTGTCTTACTTAAAGAGATGGCTCATAGTATGTCACCAACCTGCTTGATTTTCTCAAAATAGGACAGCCGAATTTCCCTTTCTAATACTTCTTGGACAAAAACACGTTGTGGAGCCCATTTTGGGAGGCCTTTTACAGAGGCCCACTCCTGCCAAGGCCAAATGAATTGAAAATTTGACCTGCATAAGCAGATAATATGTTGTTACAATTTAGTGACGCAAGGCTACAAATAGTTTTAGTGCTATAGGCGATCAGACTTGTTAGAAAATAAGTTGCATTCTGCAACCAATCACATTACAAACTATGTAGCATCGTATGTAATAGTCCATTAATTTTCTATGTAGCAGCAGAGTGGATGACCATTAGGTTATTGAGCATCAACAGGAAGAGTAAGCAATAGCCAAGCTGCAGTAAGTTCTAATAAACTTAAATTAGGCTAGTAAATAAGCTAAGCAGGAATACTCGTGAAAAAAAAAAACAAGATCCATGGTAATGAGCTTAAATTAGGCTAGTAAATAAGCTAAGCAGGAATACTTAGGAAAAAAAAAACAAGATCCAAGGTGATGAGCTTACAAGTGGTGTGAAAACCATAGGATAAGTCTGGTGCGGCATTCCGTATCCATGTTACTAATTCTGTCAAAAAGAGCATGTACTGCTGCTACCACAACAGATGGAAATGCGGCTGGCAAAGCCTGAAGACAGTTCAAGACAGTTAGACTCTTTCCAGTCAGCCTCAAGAAAGAAAGTTAAATATTCTCTTTATTGGGAAGGGGGGAATAAATCTATCACTGTTAGGCTTCTACAGGATTGCAAATGAACAATGTGTTGTCTATTCTCTAGCTGTTGGACAAATACATCCATAGAATTGCTAACGGTGCGGTGCTGATGTGACAAAGGGTGTCTCAAACTTTTGATGAGTGATAACTAACAAATTATGACAACGACCCTCACAATTCAGGTATCAACTCAACAGGCTAATAAACCTCACAATCAGGTGTTGTACGTTGGAGGAAAATAGAATGCAAGAAAAAACAATAGATGCGAAAGTGCAACATGCATTCCACACATGACAAGTCCAGAACTTGTTTAAATAGCCACCTAACTGATAGACGGCTCATAATATTTTTTTACTAGGACTCAAAATTTGTTTGCAAGCATACAAAAAAGTTGTTACTTTAAGATAACCTTAGTTCATGGAAGCGTACTCATACAAGTACATCATTAGCTGTAAGGGTGCCACACAATTTCACATCCACATTTGTGTTGACTATATGGTTCAGAGATATAGAGCACATTTACATAACACACTTTCACTGTTTCAGAAAGAAAGCACTATAATATCATAACTGAGTTCTTTCACAATAGTGCTAATGGTACTTATGGCAGTTACATACCATTATGCAATTACAATTTTTGTCACACCACACACCAAAAGAAATTGCAGACAATTAAACACATTGCAAACTTAGGTCTGCTAGTTTGTTCATTAACACAGACATAATCTTAAATCTCACATTACGTACTAGTCTCTGTCTTGGCACATTGATTCAAAACTGTAGCACACGAAATACTAGCTAACCAGTCTCAAAGCATTAAAGAAGAACTACCTTGCAAAGGTCAATGATAACCAGCGTATAGTATATTGGCCTGAAAGGTGGATTCGGCAGCAGTAGAAGCTGCAAAATGTCATATAAGTCATAAGAAAAGATTCATCATCATTTGACAAGTACACGCACTATAATGGCATGCTACTGATCAAGACACTGTTTCTAAGGAATCTTGGAATTTACTAAACAGAAAACAGGCTGAAAAACTACAATTTGGACTTATTATAACCAAAATTTAGTAGACCCCAGAAATACTAAAACTTGATTTACAAATATTGTGTCTAATTGCCCCCCAGAATGTTATATCAATATGAAGACACCAATGACAAACTGGCAAATATTCACACAAAAAATGGTCGAAAAACTCAAGAGTTTAACTTCAGTACCTATATAAAAAAGTCGAGAATATATCCTCAGCAAATCTTGTGAACATAGGTGAGCTTATGCATATTGATCAGTTGAGTGTAATTTTTCAAACCTTAGTTAAACTTTCATGTAACTTAATCAACTAAAACTTCAGAGTTCAATATGTGAATATCGCTACGAGCTAATCCAGAATGAGCTCAGAACACACAGGCACTAAGTTTTCTTCAGCAAGTCCTTTGGAATTGATTAAGTAAAACTCGACCCATGCACCCAGAAAAGCAAGGCTAACCGCTAACACCGCCCATCTCATAACCTAAATGATCCCCGTATCAGAAATTGGATGCAAGAACATAAAATATTCATTTCTACAACAACTAATATAATAAAGTTCAGTTAACAAGAAAGCAGGCATGTAGAAACTAGTAATAGTATGAACACTTGATACAAAGATGGTTCAGAAATACCTGTGAAAATATGGTCTCGGCCATCAGGTATTCGTACCGAAAAGGCACAGGAAGGCTGACCAGATAAAACGCACATTCTTTGCGACTGTCTTCCAAAGAAAAATACAACCAAGATAAAATTAGTAAGAAAGCTGAAATAATACGGTTCAGTATGAAAATATTAACAGAAAACATAGCGAATATTCCAAGGGTGAGAAAGGCAAATGTTGTCAACCCTAAACGTTGCATTTATAAACTGATATTCTAGCATGCTAGCAGCAAAGTTAAATTGTCACACACGAGTTAGGCTCGTGTCTAATTCCTTCTGGAACCTTTAGCGTGATAACACTGCCTTACACCTGTTTGTTGCCACACTTGTGGCAAACGATTTGCTCAACACAACAACTGTGATTTGCCACACTGTTGCAACAGATTGTGGCAAGGTGTTTTAAGTAACAAAAGGGACATTAGTTCTAGCGGGAAAAAATACTAGCTTAAAACAGAAGCCTTCCACTGCATATTCTGGGGGGTAAGGTTCATATGCTAAAACCCTAGTGCTTACAACAGATGATAGACAAAAGCAGCATGGCCAAGTACAACCAGGTTTTGTAGTGAAGGGAGACAATAAAAGACTCGGTAATTGAAGGAAACACCAATTTGTGTTCACACTAAGAACTGACAAGCAAATCCAGTGAGTAGGTGGTTATCAGCAGTGTCATGCATGAACAGGTAAACAAATATATGTGTGAGTATCCAACAATTGCAGCTATTCCGGAAGTGACAAACACAGAAATAAGACTGAAAAAATAAGATTGTAACTGACCATCCATTGAAGAAAAGAAGCACATCCAATATGTATTCTTCGACAACAAAACGGTCTACAGGTTGCATATTCTGTGAGGAAATGGTAGCTGATTAGGCATGATAAGTACATAAACAGGCGAACTTTGTAACGTAAAAGTAAGTAATGCTTTTCATCTCAGTTTACATACATTACAGAAGATACATCAAGTGAAACACTAAATGTAAGTATGTAACAATGAGCAATGGACTAAAACATGAAGTAGCAATTTACCTCGGCTTTGTTTGTTGGAAATATATGAAGCCTCCGAAGCCTTTGAGGGTACTTAAGATTGGCTTCATGCTTTTCTTGCCCTTTTAATATTTCAGAAACTGACATCGTGAAAATAGGCGGTGGGCAACTAACCGCGGGGAAACGGTGAGACTTTCCAACTACCAACTGAGCTTCAAACGACAAGTGAGGTTTTGGAACTGCGAGGGAGCAATTGAACAGAATGCAAAATAATTAGGCAATAGCATGTTTAAGATTATTACACAATCAGTCCTGAGCTGGACAAAGAAAAGGTTGTCTTGTCATTTAACACTATCGCGTGAAACTCATTAACATACTATATTATTTCAGTAAGAAATGTCTATTTCATATCACGTACTGACATACCACTTTTAACCTTCCATCCGTTACGGGAGAGAGTTTGCATGCGGTCCCATAGATCTTCCATAAAATCCTGCAAGGAATAGAAGTTAAAGACCTGACATAAATATCATAAAAGCAGTTTCAATTGATCAGGACTCATGAGATTAGATAATCAAGAAATCACCAATACCTTTTTATTGGGAGAGTTGCCTTCATCCGTCTCGAAGACCGAGAAAGCAATATCATCAAAATGCCTTCTGATGCTTATGTAAGACTCTATACCAACCAGAACCCTCTCCAATTCATCCGGAACTTGCTGCATGTTATAATTCATCAGTGTATTCTAACATCGATTCATGTCTGCAGGATTTTCTAATACATAATTTAAGCACGAAAATATAATATAGGTGTACAGCTTGCTTATTGTAGCGCTAAATGTCTAAATAAAACTCATGGATGATGTTCACGTTAAGCTGCAAAAACAGACTTTCAAGGTCTGTTTTGCAAATCCCCTTGAGGTTTAGGGACAAAGTACTGGAGCAGTTCATCATGCACGCCTCTACTTACTACAGGGGCAGTGTCCCTATTTCGCTTCTTGGTAGAATAAAATAGACAGCAGCATGATATGGACTGACATTATAAAATAAAGATACCCTTCCAAAGATCTAGAACCAAACAATTGCAGAGACACTAATCTATGCAAAACAGCAGTGGCAGTACAACTCTTAAGAGGCATTCAGATTGAACCACACAATACATACTATTACTTCCAAAAGGGGAGTAAGTCACAGTAACTCAATGAAGGTCGTGAAGGTTCACACTAGCAGAGAATTAGAAGTATGTGTGCTGCTAAATCACTCATATCAGACACCAAAGGTGATAAAAATTAAACAGTAAATCACCGAAGAGTAACATTGTTACCTCGAACAATTCTGAACCACCCCACGGTAGGGAAGCCAAAATACAATAAACATAAAAATCAGCACGAGGTTGCCAAGAAGGATTTCCAGCTTCCTCGTCCAATATTGTTGCAGCAGCTGATAACAGTGTCTCATATGTCTCAACAATGGAATTTGGCAATATAACTTTGCTGCACATCTACAACACGCATATAAAATCCACAGTTACAAGAAGAAGAGGTAATGAACAACACAAATGCTAGAAATTGCTCAATTTAGCAAAGACAAGAAACTTTTCTACCATGAAATGAAGAGGACAAAGAGAAATCAATCCACTCTTTCCTAGAATAGAGTAAGAAACTCAACTCAACAACCAATATGAGATATCAAAGCCTAGCAGACTCCTATCCCCATAATTACATAAGAATTTGAACCCGCTAAGTCCTCTTTTCTACACATTTGCTTACAATCAAGGCACTGTTCTTGTGCCTGCCCAAATGACTACCTTGCTCCTGTGCCTCAGTTTTTGCACTTGCTTCCTGGCAAAATCTTGCGGTTTTCATTCCCACAAACCAGAGAGACCTTATACAACTATTATTGTTCAACTGCCCGCAACCCAACAAAATAATAAGCATTGCTTCAGCATCCGTCCTGATTTTACTGGATTGCCATGTGCACTTCTAGTTTTAGAATTAAAAATGAGATTATATCATGCAATTCCACCATTATGTGTGCGCTCTAGCAAATTCATTTAATACACAAGTTAGTGTAACTGGAAGAACTAAAAGCCTTCAGCACTGAAACTCAATTACTGATGAACATCATATCAATATAACATGTCAGCATGCCAGATATGAAATATTCAAGAATCACAAGTTGGGACACAGCAAGCAAAGGATGATAATAGCAAGAAAAACATAACAAAACTACTGCAACTTACCAGGCCGCAGAGAAATCGCAGCAAGATCCTGACTCTGTCACTGTTTTCATTATGCAAGGCATCCTGAAATCATGACCAGTCATTAAAAAGCTAGGATGATCATAGGTCCTCCAAGCATGATCGATTTGATAGTCCTTATTTGATATTAAGTCCAGTGACATAATAATGCAGGAATACTATCATGATGCACATGTCTCCAGCAGAACAAGGGGGAGAAGCGGTTAATAGATACTGACATGCTCTGTGATGTAAAAAACAAAGACATACCTGTATGTTCGCATGTGTTGTATCCACAATACCCTTGGCAAAATCTTCATTTTCTAAGTTTATCAAACCAATCTGGCATTACAGAAACAAAGCAGAACCATCACAACTGAATTAGTTCAATCAAATAAGAGCAAAGCATACAGCTATATCTTAGTCTTAAAACATATATGGAAAAGATTAACTTAATGTGAGATTTATAAAACTAGGTACAGAAGGTATAGAAGCACTCAAAGAACAGTTCTTTATGGAACATAAATGCCTAAATACAAGAAATTAATTTGCGTCCCATTGCATTAACACGTCAGTTGATCCGAAAATAGGCATAGCCCTCCTCTCATGAAAATATGAACATAAGTACATGCCAACAGAATTTGAAATCATAAAAAGCATTGGCATGCTCGTTTCACTAAACGACCGAATACCATTGTCCAGCATAGCGTATAGAGATCAAGGGGGTCAAGAGATTGACAGTTGATCTCTTTTTGTGTACAACTATCAGGACACAATACATGGTGGACATAATGAAACGGTAACATTTTTCGCATTGACATTCCAGGTTCCCGTAGGAGGTGAGATATAAATGAACAGTCATATATAAGTACTAAGTACAACATAACGCTGAAAATAGTGTCCGTAAACGAAACAGCATCATGCAGGTCATGTGTAAACATGATAATTTGTATAGATACATCCGAATGTGTGACAACTAATACGGAACGGAGAGAGTACAAGATAATGCTGAAAATAGTGTAACAGCATCATGCAGGTCATGTGTAAACATGATAAGACCTAGGGCAACAATATGAGCCAGCACATATGTGAATTTCAAAGCTATCTTACAAAGTTCCGCAGACAGTCATATAGACCAGCATTTTAGATCAGGGTTGTTGTGTCACTGTGGTTTATGAACAGATTGGACGAATGTACAGACGAGTGTTTTGTGATGTCGTAAGTCAAACCAAAAGGACAAATATGCATACTAGATCATTTTTATAATGCTGGCACAAATAATGCTTCCTTCTCCATTTCAGATAATAAGGAATTACAAAGCATGAGGAATAAGCCAAATATGTATTTCTGTAAGGACTTAAACTGATCCACGAGTAACATTAACAAACGAAGAGATTATAGGCTTCATAGTAAATAATTGCATACCAAAACTCCAAAGAAAGGGATCTTGTGAGGTAATTGTTCTGCACACTGAAGGAGAAACTGCTTGGACAAATATGCATTCAGTTAGCACCTCAAATTGTTCAGACACAAGAATGACATCTATCAAAGGCATTAAAGCTATAGGATGCAGCTTGTAAGATGTATTCTCTACATTCTTTTTTCACTTGCTGCTTTAAATGATAGTGACATAAAAACTATCATTCTCTGACAATGTGAACTAAACAATGCTGGAAACAAAACCAATTATGCACTAATGTTTCTCAATTTAACTAAACAGTGTAGCTTACTATTCAAATCCAGATTATAATAGTGAAACAATTGAACAAGCACGAAGTAGAATGTTGGGTACCTACCTCAAAAATAGCATCTTTGGAGTGTTCATATTCACGACAAAGCACATTGTAACAGATTTCCTATGAAGCAAATGTTTTGTCAGAACAGGTGTGGAAGACACATGGTATAATAGATTAAAAAAAAATGTAAGATTCAATTTAGACCATTGCCCATCAGTTCCAACGTGCAACAACTATGATGTTGCAAAAATGTAACAAATAAAGCACAAGAACAATGTGCATATGAACTTGCTCAGCACCATTTAGTAAAATCATTTGACTAAAACTGCATTTTGAAACAAAACAGGACTACGCCTAGGGATGGCAATCTTCATTGTTGCATACAACCATTCAATATTTCACTTGTATAAGAGGGCATATTCAACTACCCTGAGATGATTATAACACAAATGTGGCGTATGGTACGGGTGTGTTGGGTTTGAGCCGAAGCTTGCCCAACAAACAAGGTTTTTGTTAGCCCGTGAATTGGCCAACACTGGCAAGAAAAATAAACTAGAGAAGGAGAAGGGACATTGGCTTGCCAAAAAAAAATTGGCAACCATCCAAACAAAGACCAAACTTTTAGTCATGGCCAGGTAGGGAATAGCTTGGCTCCAATCCCAAACTAACTCGCCACGGATTGGTGTGTTTCCAATTGAATTGCCATGTGACAACAATTGTGCAATACTGCAACCAAACTAGTCATAAGAAACTAGCTCGCAACCCAATTTTCATATGCTAAATGCCAAAAAAAAAGCAGATCAAGCGGCCCTAACGACCAAATCCAACACCCGAGAGCCACGATAATAGATTGGCAGAAAAAGGTAACAGAGGCGAAAGTCTGTGTCGCTAAGTCCAGGCAGAAAATTCTAGGCACACTAGAACAACAGTTATCAGGAAATTAAGAATCGCCCCCATTATGAGTAATTCCACTCCGTGATGTGTTCTTCCTAGGCCCACTCTTCCCCGCTGCCTCCCTGCCAGATTGGCGCACTGGGCGCATTGTCCAGCTAAAAGGCTCCGCGAAGCGGGTACAGCTCCGCAGACCCAATAGCAAGAGCTCGTGAGCCCGTACAGACAAGTGCGACCGGCGCTAGGGTTTGGATGCGGGTTGGAGAAGGGGATGGGGGCGAAGTGGGGGACTTACGATGTGCTCCTTGTGGTCGGCGGAGCCCCCGTACTCGGGGCACCTGTCGCCGATGCGGAGCAGCAGAGTCCTCCAGCCGGCGCTCATGGCGGCGGTGGCGGTGGCGGTGGCGGCGAGCGGGGAGGAGAGAGGAGCAGGCGACTCGGGTCGAGGGTTTTGATTCCGGTCGGTCGGTGGGTGCTCGGGGTTTTGGTAATGGACGCCCGGGTCGGTGTGCGGCTCTGGCTCTGCTCGGACGCTGACTTGTAGGTCCCACATGTGGGTCCCGCTACTGCGAGTTGCTAGGTGACGGCTGAACCAGAGACTGGAACCACGGGCCCACGGATGATCTGGCAAAAAGGACATCTAAAGTCTAATCTAAAGATATATGCTCCCTCCGATGTCTTAGGCTGGTGCCAATGCATCACCCCACTCTCACCCGCCACGTCAGCTTTTTCCCTCACTCTCACCCCACTCTCGTCCTATGGTGCCAGTGCACAGGCTATAGTGCCAGCTCTCACTTCTCTCTCCTCCACATCACTATTTCTTTTTCAGATTAAGTTTATTTCACCACTTCTCTCGCCCGCCTCTCGCCCGCTCTCGCCCGCATCTCGCCCGCCAATCGCCTCTCTCTCGCCCGCCTCTCGCCACCCTCTCGCCCCCAGCGCTCTCGCCCCGCCTCTCGCCCGCTCCCGCCCGCCTCTCGCTTCTATCGCCTAACGCGCGGCGGTGGCGGTAGACGGCGCTACCGCCGGGCGCCCGCGCCACCGCCCCGCGCTGGCCTCTCGCCCCACTCCCGCCCACCTCTCGCCACGATGCCGCCGCTACCGCCCTCACTCACGCCTGCGTTGGCACCAGCCTTGGAGTTATCTAAATTTAGATGTATCTATATACTAAATAGTGTCTACATATATTTAAATTTTGACAAATCTAAGGCATCTATTTATGAACAGAGGTAGTATATAAAAGGTGCACCCCACCACGTTACCACGCAGCTCAGCCTGTTTCGCTCGTCGGATAGAGCCTTTACGTCGCTTCTCCGCCTCCAATAGAGCTAATTTTTTTCCTCTCATAAATACCGTTTTGTGCAAAAGCTAGATGTACACGGGGACTGATGGGTGCTGGGACAAGCGTCTACAAGGCCAGCGTCCTATCGGATATTTTTGCAGGGTAATTTTGAGTTCATAGGATTGGAGTGCCCAAACTCCCATCGCTAGCGGGCGAAAACCTTAGCCGCCCACGATTGGCGAGCTTCATGCCTAACCCTGCGACGTCGTCTTCTTACAATTCCCCGCGCCACCACCCCCTCGCATCCCACATGCCTCTCTCCGCGTCCTGCTAGTGCCACTCTCCTTGGGTCGAGCTACCGTTAACACCATAGCCAGAAACAACTTTGGCCACCATTCGCACTGTCATCACACGTCATGTGGTTGCAGGAGGACCACATGACTGGAAGGTCGCATGTGAGATGCCGCTAGCCCCCACCCTTCTCTTACTCTCCATGCCACTGAGCTAGCGTCGGCGTTGCGCTCCTTTTTTTCCTCCTCATAGGAGGATGGTGGTCAGGAGAAGTGCAGGTCGCCGTTGCATCTAACCTCACACCTCGGCTCCTTGCCGCACTTGGTCGTCTCATAGGGAGATAGAAGAGGTGGTTCAAGGAGGAGGAGGAGGAGGAAGCGGCAGCAGAAGGACAAGGTGGTCTAGAACCTCCATCTCTAGCCTCTCTACATTGACCAACGACGATTGGTCCGGCTCAGACTCCTCCGGACCCATCTCTCCTCCTCTACACCCCTACTAATTCAAGGTACCCACCCCTATATTCCTCTTGATTTACATCCTCCCTTCTCTCTTCCACTTCCCATAGTTTCTCATATTTTTCTCTTCGTATGTTTTTGTATCTATGCATATAAGGTGTTTGAGGATAATCTAAGCAAGTTTCAGGTACAGGTTAATTCATTTTTATGTTATGATGTCTACTCAATTATTCATTTCTTCTAAAACTTACTTGCAATCAACGATGAACTACTTATTTGATATTTGCCTCTGTTTGTTATGTGCATTGCTTTTTTATATGTAGCTATTTCGGTTATGACACTTTCACCTCTCTAACTCGGATCAATGTTGCACTTAGAGTTGTAACAACATATACGAGTTGGGATAAAGGAGGTGGAGAAGACCTTTTAAGTTCATTCAATGGGCCTTACCTACGTTATTTCGCCTTCCAATGCAATGGGGTGCAGGGCATGCTGATGTGCATGTATTGGCAATCTCAAAGCTGAGCTATTTACATGGTTTTATGTGCCCTTTGTTTCTCCCTTTGCAACGATGTACCTTTAGCGGGTCTGAGTTCTTTGGGATGACCGGCCTAAAGCAAGGGTTCATAGTCATTGATTCTCTAAGTGTGCCTTTATGGTTGATTTATACATATCGATTTGACCCTGATTTATTGAATTTCGTGGGAAATTTTGTGAAGCTTAACCTTGGAGAGGGATGCATCAAGTGATTGGTTCTCCCTATGGGTACTTCCAGTCTCACAATGGAGTCAGCAAATTTTATTGAAGTTCATTTTTTGAGAACCTCGAGTAAGTAAGGTGATTAGGCCATCCACCACCGAGAGAAACCATCTAGAATCAAGGTTAAACAAAGTGTGTCATCTTTCTTTTTAGACAGACCGGTCATGTAGTTATGCACATGTTTTAAATGCTGCAACTGTCATTTCAAAATCAATCATATATATTTAGGTCGTCTTATGATTTTACATCATCATCTTCTATCAAGTTAGTGTCCTGCTTTTTCTATACTAGATGGTTGATTCAGGCACATTTTGCATACTCCCTCCGTTCCTATATATAAGCCATATAGTTTTTTGAGAAAAATTCCAGAATATAAAGTTTATTGCGTTGCCCTACTTGTATGGACAATATTTTTGGAGATTTGATTAGGTGTACTTATCTTATGCAAAGTTCCCTATTAGCTCACGGCAATTACTTACGGTTAACCCTAGCCAAACATGGTATATTTTTTCCTAAATATGCGTTTCTTAATTTCCGTGCCAGAAATTATATGGCTTATATTTAGGACCGGAGGGAGTATTTAGTAGTTGATTAATTAGTGGTACATTGTGTATTGATGCTTGCAATTATTTTGTATTGTTGGGTAGTGATGTTTGTAATTTTTTGTGGTTTGAAGCCTTGGATGCTAGTTGAAATAAAATCCTGTCAATGCTAGATAGATCTTTACTATTATATTCCAGTTGGTCGTACGTCATACAACGCGTTTGGTGAAGGAGATTAGAAGCATCTCGTCCATCCAATTACTTTCAACATCTCCGCCTCAACTTACACCGTTCGATCAAAAAAATTATTCTCTTCCTTTCTTTGCTGCCCCTCTGGCTAATTGCCTGATCAAAATAAATTATTGCTTACCTATCCCGGTACTACTACCTATCAAATGTCTTCCTTCTTTTTCTGAACAAACTAGGAAAGTAATTACGGCTAATTTCTGCCTAGGAGGCCACCGCCGCCCCCTCCTGTGCCACCTCCCTGCTGATGCCTAGGAGGCGCTCTCGATCATCGACTTCTCCGACGAAGATGACTTCTTCCTCGACCTAGCCTTGTCTCACTGTCACAACACTCCGATTCACGGCCCCACGCTGCTCCAGGTGAGTGCATTGGGACAGCGGTGCTATCTCCCGTGTCGTTAAGATTTTTTTTGGATCTGACGGAGCATGCTGAGATTTGATTAGTTACTCAGTGGTGCATCGATTTTGAGCACCCTGCTTGCGGTTCTCCGGTGGGGGTTGCGCGGCATATTCTGGATCAAAACCTTTATGGCCACACAACATCTGGACATGAGGGCCGCTCCTGGTCCAACGTCACCGCCGCAAACCGTCTTGGCGTCAGGGTCTGCCAAGCACAGAATTGAGGGAATTGGCGCACCTCCATGCATGTCTCTCCTCCTCCGACAAGTGATGCCTCTAGGAGGTGAGTCCGTGATGATATTGGGACACTATGCAACACTTCTTACTGTGTTTGATTGAACTGAATTTATATGAGATCGGTTGCACACAAGTTTTTTTGTGGAATTGTTCCACTTGGGGATGACAACCCTCTCCTGATTACATTTTCTCGGTTTTGGATTTATTTGGTATGAAACCTAAAGTACCAAGGACTTCAGTAATCATCGTTGTTGTCCTTAGAAAAACATATATACAACCATGAAACTACTGTTTTTCTCACTTTGTTCTTAAGCTGGTTGAGAGAGTCATGCTGAAAACTACTATCATTAGAGGTGCTTTGGAGATGATTAAATAGACTGCAAAAGATGCCCCCAGCGCATGAACTCCACTCATGTCGAGCTAGAGCCCCACAATGACTGTTGTTGGGAATCCACCGCGCTCGACAGGGGAAGTTTACCATGCTCCTGCTGCTGACCCGGACCTGCCCGAGCACGCTGCCCATCCCCTGCATCATCGTGCTGGTCCGGTGGCGCTCCGCCTCTCTCTGGGCATGGGTCCGTTATGATGATGGCAGCAACATCGACGATGAGCACCACAACCATATGCTCATCGCGGGAATCAAGTTGCTCGCCGCCTCCTGGGGAATCCGTTGGCCCCGGCGGAGGGGTACCGGGGTCGACCCACTCCTGTACCTCCGCCACTATTGTGAGTAGATTCTGATTCAGATAAGTTCATCAAATTGATAGCTAGATGATTGCTTTGTGTATTTCCAAATAATTCATTGTTGAAAATTATGCTTTTGGTAGAAACGCATTCACTCGGTAGTGCATGAGTGTCTTGTATAGAATTTTTGTGGCAATTACTCTGTATTTTTTTTGTCTTCACCAAGTTTGAGTGATGGTAATACATGCCCAGCAGTCAGTTCAGGACAAATACAACATTTAAACATTAGTTCGACTGTAGAATTTACTTGGATGGTTTAACTGGATATTTGTTTCTGCTGGTGTTTTTAGACTCGGAATCGGTCTTCAGTAGATGTTGACGCTTTTGCCAACTCATGTGTGCTTCTGTATTCTAATTATCCTCTTTACGTGTTTCATGTTTTGATACATGTAAAGAGATATGGTTATCCATTTGAAACATCCGTAGCAACTTGGTAGTTAGAACATAACTCTTACTTCATGTTTCGAGATTTGAAACTGCAGCTTCGAGGTCATCGACATGGCCTCTGAGCAGGTCGTCCTTGGCAGGGTCATGCAGACGCTGCTCATCTGCTTGCGCCCCACACACGCCAACCGCTCTCGTCAGCACTGCTTCCGTGTCGCGTGGCAGGCCCGCGCCAAGGAGGAGCTCCTGCAGCGCTTCACCAGGCATATCGTGCATGCGATCATCTAATGCGTCTTCAGCCGCCATCCGGACATTGATGCCACTTCGATCACAAATGAGCAGGCGAGTTTTTTTCCTCTGGGTTCTTTGCTGAATTTTGTCTTTTCTCTTTATATATAACTAGATGACCCGTTGCGCTATCGCGCAAATGGCATAATCAAGTCAGAATTTAAACCATAAGTTTTAGCTTATTATAGTATTTAGATTTAGCATGTAGTTTAACTGCTTTAGTATCAGATGCTCGGAGCGGAGCTCTGCCCCTCCCTCTGCGGCCGCCAGCATTGTGGTAAAGGGAGGGCAGCTGGATTGGCTGGCCATCCAGGCTGAGCTCCATTAGCATCCAACGACGTGCTTGGAGAAAATGTCCTTCAACGGCTCCTCCACCCTCCTTTGGCTACTCCCTCTGCCTCCCATTCAATGGCTCCTTTCGTCTCTCATACGTCCTCAATTCCTCATCTTTCTATTCCAACCCCTTAGGCCCACATTAGACGTTGCATCAGAATTTAAACCATAAGTTTTGGCTTATTTTAGCACTGGAGGCTCGGAGTGGAGCTCTGCTCTTCCCGCCGTCGCCGCCACAGTAGTGGTAAAGGGAGGGCATTTGGGTTGGATGGCCATCGAGACTGAGTTATAACAGCATCCGATGTTGTGCGCTTGAGAAAATGTCCTCGACGGCCCTTCCATCCTCCTTTGGCTACTCCCTTTGCTCCGATGCGACGGCTCCTTCCGCCCCTCATATGTCCTCCTCTTCCTTTTCCAACCCCTTGGACACACTCAATCAAATTTTGGTTAATTGTACAACAATTTAAGACATGTATCAATTGATGGTAACCATTATAAATATATTGTGACCATTATAAATATATTCCAGGATCTATGTGGTAAAAATTGTATGAACATTTTGCATATTTTAGCTAAGGTCCAATAACATTGTACAACATTATGTACAGACCAAGTATCCGATCCAAATTTGAATTTATTGCATGAAAACTCCTACTTACAGCACAAATTACTACCAAACGTCTTAGGAGGCATGTGGCAAAATCAGGTTGGAATCTCAACCATATAAGTTTTATCTCAATTTAGTACTCATACAAAGCTTAAATGTATTCATGGTTTTGCTCTTTTTGATAGGTTGACCGATGCCATGCTTGGGCAATAAAAAAGGTTTTAGATAATTGGCCATCCGGTAGAATTTAGTAGCATAATCAACACCTTATTTTCTAAGGTCTTGAAGAAATAGAATATTTTTTGAAAGGAAGAGAACTCTTACATAGAAAATTTTATCGTGTAATGCAGATAACCAATTAATAATAATTATTAGTCCTGGAATCAATGATGGTACGACAACAATAAATTTTCTAATAAAAATATTGATGGCTATTATTTTGAATATCTTCATCATCGAATTAATTGCCATCTAAACATCCTAAAGCAAACTCAAATTAAAATCATCGCATTACACAAACTGTATAATTGCAAAGCACGTCCGCAAAGATAGAAATCAGAGAATTTAATATTCTTATGTGGCCTATCTCTGGGATAGGATCCAGTACTTATTTTAGTACCAATAGCTTAGGAAAATAAAATGTTTAATTCTGAATAATATAGGCATCACATTTAAGAAAGAATAAT
Organism: Lolium perenne; assembly: GCF_019359855.2. Taxonomy (NCBI): domain Eukaryota; kingdom Viridiplantae; phylum Streptophyta; class Magnoliopsida; order Poales; family Poaceae; genus Lolium; species Lolium perenne. Next base: position 262,354,420 of record NC_067247.2, read on the forward strand.
AGTAATGGGCAAGCCATGATAGCAGCTTCAAGCAAGGACAATGGCAACTTCAAACAAGGACAATAGCAATGAACATTTAAGCAAGGATAATGGGCAATAGCATTGTGCTATAGAAAACAACATTGCAGGAAACAACCTGTTGCACCCCAGCCATATCAAAATCATAAGCTTTATGTTAGAAGTTGCAACGTATTAAGATGTTTACATTGCAAGGATGATGGCTTGACCTATAAACTTATGTGTATTTCATGATGCTGCTGAATGGTGCAAATATTGGATCTCGGTATTTCATGAGAATAGATCTTTAATGTCACCGGTGGCTTAATCAGGCCACACATTTTTTTACCACAAGTATCACATATATTTCAAGTTCTGACTGTAATTGAAGTACATGAAAGGAAATTAAATGTAGATCATAGTACTCTAACAAGTCGGTATACGAACATCTGAAACCAATGCCAAAAAAAAGTGCAGGTTACACGAACTCATTAGAAGTACATATTAAAATGCCAACGAGAACTAAAACGTCTAAGGCCGCCTGGTTCATGTGTAGTCCATGTCTTATTTCAGAGCTAGTTTCTTACCTGAAGGCAAAAGGGAAAAGGTAATTACACATCATTATAATACTAAAGAACATTCCAATAACACAACATTGAGTAGACAATGTCAATGCACTTAAGATTTCTCAAATAAAGAGCTTGTCATGTTAAACTGGATCTGCTCACGAAGAAATAGTAATATCACTACACACAGGAGATTAATTTCAGACCTCTAGAATGCCACAGAACTGGAACACCAGAAATTTGTTCCTTACAGGGATTACATTCCACCAAATGCATACAAGGATTTCAGGAATTCTAGCAGTCTCACTAATTCTTCAAGCGATATGAACCTTAGAAAGAATCATTAACTATATTTATGTAAAATAACAAGCATGAAATACGCAGCAGGATAATTTTCATAGATGATAAGATTTCAGAACCAGAAGAAGTTCAAACAAAGACTGACAGTGAACCAAAAGGTGTTTAAACAACATCAGATATTACGTAAATCATCTCTCAATCAATTACGTAAATCATCCAAGTTAAGTTTAGAACATACCATCTGAAACTGAAGCGCATTTAGAACCACAAACCTAAGTACTAAATAAGTAAATTTATGCATATACAAAATTTCTATATTTTTCTATAAATGGACAGGAGTAAAACATGAAATAAGTTACTTTTACTTGAAGTGTCTACTCAGTGTCAATCTTTCTACAAAATTTAATACTACCTCCGACCCATATTGGTTGACTCCACTTCGTCTAGATACACATGCAGCGTCATTTGCGTGTACACTTCGTCGGTCTCCGCATCATCCTCAAAACAAAATCATCAACTCACGTCAGCACCTAGGCCTGAAAACAGACAAGGCAGTTCTTAGATAAGAATGTGTGGCTAGAAGTATTACAAGATGAGTCCAAAACAACAGGTTTTACATCCCAGAAAAAGAAGCTATATTTATCAATTATTATAGATAAGTTAGCTAGCTCATCAACACATAAGGATCAAATGCATATTACATTTTTATGAGGTTCATAGAAATCATCATGTCATAGAATACTCTTAAAACAACTGAATTTTAGCTACTTGCCCAGAAGTAAAGTCATATGTATGTGCTCAAGGTATTTACTAAGAAAATGAAGAGGCTTTAAATTTCCACAATATATACATGCTTTAGCAAACATGCTTACACAGCACCAAAGTACCCTTCCTCACTGGCACGATCAGCAATATGATAACCATTAGAAAACCGAGTGCTGCCATTAGAATCCATAGAAAGCGATAGGTACGGTTGTGCAAAACTTTGGTCTATTCGACGGACCAGATCATGTAGATTGTTGAATCCAACTACAAACATTTAGGTACGGTACCAGATACATTACAATTTAACCAATACTGGCACGTATTATACTTCCAACTGAAAAATATGTGCCAACCTGAGAAGACTACAAAGCTGATCAGAAGTGCTTGATCTTGCATACCCAAATGTATGGACTTCTCCAGATTGTAGAAATCCCTATCAAGATCATAGATATTCAGAATTATTTATCCGATGATGAGTGCCAGAAGACTCAAAGCAACACACAAACATTAAACCGACAACCTTGTTTACAAAATTTAGAGCATAACATGTCCACGTCTAAAAGAAAAATCGCATTTATCTAGCAAGCATATGCTAGTGTAGTTGGACTATAAAAAGGAAGCCAGGTGTAGGCATGAATAAAGATCTTAACCCGTGAGAAGAGGAGCATTTTCACAAGGATAAAGAGCTCAAGAGGAAAAAAAAAGTAAGGAACTCACAAACGCCAATACACTCTGTGCTGCTGTGCGGCATCCTCTGACGGCGAGGGGAGAAGAGGCAGATGCTGAGGCTAGGCAACTGTTGACCTGGTGCTGAAGCCACTCTCCATGCGAATTCATAGAATCTGCAGACCAGCCAGTAGGTCTCACACTGACTCAGCTTCTAATCTAACATCTCTATACACCAAAACCGAAGATATGCAGGAGAAGTCCAATTAAACATATCTCACCTCAAAAAGTAATGGGCAATATCATATTAACCAGGTAAACCATGGAGAAGGGTGGCAAAGCATGCAAATTGATATTATTATGGTCTGATGTACCCACCAAGCCAGATACTGACAAAAAATTAGTATGGTGAAAAATTGCAGTTATGAAAATGGGGGGTTTATGGTCTTAAAAGAATTCCGTTAAAATGATTTGCTTTCATATATAATTCTCCGGAACTTAGACACAATAGCTGCAATGTGTTGTTAGTCTATATTAGACTATATTTTTTTAAGTAACCTTTCACAGATTCAAAAAATACCATGGCATGAATGATACAGGAACTAACATACATAGTCTACACAATCAATCAGTCTAAACACACCAAAGTTAAAGCAGGAAGGGATGGGAAATGACACAGCCCATGTGAGCTAATTACCTGGCTGGAAGCAATTGCAGAATGCCAGGTGAATAATTCTCAGGACCAATATATGAGAATCAAACTTCAAGAGTTTCCCAAATCAAATCACCAGAACCAGGATGGACAGTATACCTGTACAAAATCCAGACTCCAGGCTAGACTGCATATCAATTGCTACAACCTGAATATGAAGAGAGAGGAAAATGACAAAGCTGCAAAGAACAATCTACATAGATACCTACAGAGAACACAACAAAAGATTCAAATCAGTGTGAATAGATAATTAACAATGGCATGATAAAATATATCTACATAAGGGACTATAATTAGTAGGATTTACATAATTTGGAAAACAAGAAGGAAGTGAAATCCCGCGAAAAATTGAGCAAAGAACATAAGTAACTACACGCAGTCTGCTTCATTTGCTGTTGCTGCTCACTCGACAATCGACACCCCTTGTGGCTAAAGGAAGTTGGACCAAGAGCAAGGGACAAAGACAATAGTCACCAAGAGTCGTGAGGCATCCACGTTGATGCTCAGCCCTTCGCCACTTCCCATCCATAATGACTCTACCATGGAAGGTTGGCATGGACTCCCATCCATAATGATTCTACCATGGAAGGCTGGCATGGACAGTGAGCAAGGGGATAGCAGTAAAATGGTGAGCCAACGGATGTCGTTGCAGCATGGCCGGTGAACATCACGCTGGTGCCGGCGGTGGAAGACGGAAAGAAGCAAGGGACGGTGGTGATGAAGCTTCCTCCAGACATTGAAAACACCGAATGGAATTGTGAAACTGCACGGACCGTCAAACCAACTCAGACCACACCATCATATCACCACAGAAAGTTTATGCTACCATTAAAACAGGGTGATATCCAACTCGTATGAATCCGCGGCTGGAAAGTAACAACGGACAGCCAAGGAAGGGTTCCATCCCCCTTTGGTCAACTTTATCATACTCGGCAGTCAGCATATGATTCATTATGTAAATAAATAGATTACCCATTTAAAACAAGCTAAGTCAAGTTTGAATTATTTTCTGCTACCAAGATTACATAGAGGTAGCTATCAATGCAAATTTAGCGGGGTTAGAAACCACTCACTGCATCGTAGTGTAAGGAGAAAGTGTATTACATATATGTATAATGTTCTTATATGTACATCGTAGCGGGGTTAGAAACCACTCACTACCAAGATTACACGACGACTCTAAGGAGAAAGTGCATTACTTATACTTAGCCAATCATAGTGTATTAGTATCAAATTATAAAACTGAACCAAAATTTAGATAGAATATTGTTTATATAATTGAAAAGTAGCTTCAAAATATAGCTTTTATTTTCCTCTCATATATGTACAATGTTCTTATAGAATATGTATCTCTCATTGGAGTAAAAGAAGTTTCTAAATAAAACGATCTGACACCTTATCTCTTGGAGGCATCCAAACAAACATGAACGAAAAACGCATGGGTCCAGTGGACCTTGGCTCTGACAGAAACAATTATGATTTTTTTCATGTGACTGGAGGATACTGTAAAGGATTAATAGATGATATTATATCTGATCCAACTAACCAGATAACTAAGCATACCAAAGGGATTCAGCGGTATTCACAGCGTCAGAAACATCGATGATGGCAGCTAGTGTAGAAATTTGCTCTGGAAGCACATGGTAGATAACCTAAATGGTTCCAGGAAAGTATCAAAGTAAAGAATCTAAGAAAGGATGGGTTGAATTTAATGGTCATGAAAATGACACAAACGCAGACAATTCACTTGGATGAATCTCTAAGGGACAAGCAGAGGTACCGCCATGCTTAAGTTGCAGGTAAAGCAACATATGCTTCCCTCACCTTAGGTAATTAATAGTACATATTTTACATTATAGCCAGCACAATCGATTTTAGTTTGAGCTAAGATGAGCAATGGACTAAGCTATTGCTGCCAGGCCACTCCAATATAATGTGTCTGTTAACTAAAACAGAGTACTGCAAATAGTCATCAAGACATAATTTCCAATTATTTGTTTCAGAATCAATAAACATCAAATGAACTTTGTCACAACAAAAAACACGTATGCAACTTCTAATTCTAAAGCCAAACTCATGATTAAGGACACAATTATTAAACAGTTAAAAGACCTGTAAGAGAAATGACCAATCCCTAACATGGCAAGCATCCAAGCAAGAAAAGATCTGAACCTCATGGCATTGATCTCGAGTGGTGCCACTGATGGCAGTATAAGGACATGCGAGGGAGGACCAGGGAGGCCTAAATCAAGAGATGGTGTATGAGAGTAGCCTTGAGACACAAAGAAAAACTGTATCCATGGCATGAAAGAAATAGCAGAGGGTGAAGTGCAGACCTGGGCAGCTGTGAGTGCATCATCATGGGTTGGTGGCCTTGTCCTCTCCGATGGCTTCGACAAAGGGGCAAGGGGAGAGCCGTAGGCTGCAGCAAGGGCACTGACTCCACCACGGTCCAAATAGTAACTGCAAGTATTGTACAAAAAGAGAAGCCAAAGTGAAAATCAACGGGACCTCATCATTAAGTTGATTGTTCTGCTTGAAACCCTTCCTACCATTTATAGCAAGTCATGAAATTGCATAAATCAATTCTGAAGCCAAAGATAACATCAATTGACCGTTCATACAATGGACTTGATATACTTGCATGCAGACAATACGATGGATTCCAGCAACTCGAGTTTCGTTTTCATTATTATAACTTTACTCATGCTCAAGAACGGATCTTGTTTAAAGGTAACTGAATGACTAACATGCCAATGTACACATAATGCTTTGGCATTAAGTGACTATCAGTCTCTGTTTATGGAGTTAAAAATCTTTCCCAAAATGCTTTACAACCGATTATCAATAGTAATAAAGGGTATCACTCTTTTACCTCATGGTCCGAGGTCAAGAACACAAAGTCAAACAAGAAAAAATCCCGCTTCTGGTGTGACATAGGCAAGCATACACTTTACACGGGCAAGCAGAAGCAAACCTTGACAGGAGCAACGAGAACAGCACGGGTAAAACTCAATCCTGCCAAAAAAAATTACTACAATGAGCATATTAATTTGTTACGTGACTGTCTGAACTCAAAGTATATTAATTTTCCACTGGGATTTATTATGAGCAATTTTGAACTTGGTTCAAAGGACTGAATATTTTCCCAATGTATAACAGAAACAAACTACACAATATGCAAAGCGCTAAAAAGTCATTATGGAAAGTAGAGATTTTTTTTCATATAGCATTGCCTCAGGATAAACTCACCTAATTTTGCATCCACCTAGAAAAATCATTTTCACCAACTTGCGATGCATCAATAGCATTAAAACAAAAGGGCCTTTCATCTGTACATTTAGTTGCAATCAACGAATGGCAGCATTCTTGACAGTAATTACATGATCCTGCTAGAGGTAGAAGTAAGCATTATGTCACACATATAAAACAAATAACAAAGGATTAGTGAAAGAGAAAAAAATTGCATGTATACTATTAATCACCTCACCATGACACCGCAAGAACTCACGCCAAGCTCCAGCAGCAACCCTCCACTGTATTTCCTGCCTGTAGCCTGAAGAGAGGAGATATATATTCAAGCAAAATTAGTGTGTGGAGACAACAGAGTACAAGAGACGGGGAAATATCGGTGTGGAAGATGTGATTGCTTGTACAAGCCACGGAAAATATGAACTCACATGTTGCATGTTATCACCATTGGTAAGAATCTTCTGTACACCGAAACCCTAGCTGCAAGTTAGAAGACCCAAATTCCTGTGACTATTCTTTTGCTCAACTCCATGCCAATGCTGAAAAACAGTAGCGAACCATCATCAACATCGACAGTTTTAATGAATGCATTTATGGAGAATATCACCAGAAAATTTAGAAATAGTCAATACACATCCAAATATATATATGCAGATCTAGAGCACATGAGCGTGACCTAGCTCCAATCTCTCTGCAATTCCTGAAATTTCTTGAAGGGGGAGAAGTAGAATGGACGCACACAGCTGATGTCCTCGTCCATTGTTGCTAATTGCCACCAATTTACCTACACAAACGATCCAAAAAAATGATTAAAACCCATTCAGCGCACCAATGAACCAAAAAAATCATTTACCTGCATGAACGATCCAATACAAAATTTACTTAACCCTGTCTAACTCCCAATGTATTTAAGCTGACGAAATTGCTTAGGAGGTCAGTACCTGCATGAAGGTCTGGAACCTCCCCAGCTGTCTGGTGCTTCTTGGCGGGAGAGAGAAGAGGAGTCGAGCTGTTGCGGCCTTCGCCATCCATCAATTGTTGCGGCCTACAATGCAGTTAATCAGAAACAAGGAGAGAGTACTGGCCATGGCAGGGTAATATATTTTGGATTCCGTACATTAAATAGAACATATACGAAGGAGGAGTGATCCACTGATCCTCCTTGTGCTCCTGCCCACAGTACTAATAAAAATAATCACACTACAAAACCAAATTGATCTTGACAAGAAGCAAGGAATCAAAGGACTGGAAAATCTGTATTTAGATATGCCAGTTTATTTCTGTAATTCTTGGACACTAAAAATTAAATTGTTATCTAATTCTGAATTAGTATTTCTATATTGGCCGCCAAAAAATAATCTACCGAGCAGACCTGCCACCACACACCGAAACGAGCGTCGTCGTGGCAGGCACTGATCTCCAATAACAACACGAGCTCGTACCTTTTGCTTGTCACTCAGCAGACACCACTGTCCATCAGGTGAGGTTGCTCTGAAAATCATCCACCGCCGTCCATTATTTTCTAACCATTTCTTCCTGCACAGTCCAAATATTTCTGACCATTCCTTCATTGCCCTGACAGCGCAAGCAACCACTCCAAATATCGATGATATGGATACGGGATAGGTAAAATACCTTGGTTGGATACCATAGATTCTATAAGGCCAGAGCATGTCCTATATCCTTTTCCTTCTATGCATACAAAGAAAAACCCATTAATCATCTGAACCACCTGCATCAAGCCCCAGCACGATCAGAATCTTTACGAAGAGGAAAAGTTCAGAGAAATCCTAAGAATAAAACAATCTAAAACTTCTAAAACTGAAGAATAACTATTTGGACCCCTTATGAAATTTGCCACTCATCACAAAAGCTCAGCCCCAACATGGCGTGTTAATTAGGGAGTTTCAGAAATAAGTGTGCATGAAAAATTGACCATGAGAACCTAAACATGGAGAAGTGATTTCCATGCCAATACCCACATCAGTTCGAGAGAGAATCTTAGATAACAAGAGCTCCAGTTCCACACAATATCAGACAACCTATATACCAAAAAAGTTGAACAAGTAAATATGGGGAGGGGGATTTACCAGCTCAACCTGCACACAGGCTGGAAGCACACGCAACAAAAACACGAATATGAAAACAGTGGCATCAACACAGTTCAAGAGGGGAGAAAATCCTAGATCATGCAGGCACAAAATAGGAGGAGCTCACCAGAAATTTTGGTCCAGGATCTTAGAGAAAGTGGAGCACGGAGAGAGAAGAGGAGGGGATAACCAGGCTCACCTCAGCCTCTCCAGGAGCACGGATAGAGCAGAGGAGGGTTGTTGATTCGCGACTCCAAGGAGCGTGGTGGACAAGCAGGCGATACGAGGAGTCGACGAGCAGCCCGAGGCGGCGATGCTCCTTCCCTCCTTGTCCAGCAGCCAGAGATCTTGAGCTCCGCCGGCAGTGGACGCGCCGCCTGCTGCGCGCGCGCTGCCTGCCACCGCCGCGTCCAGCCGCCGCCGTCGCTAGGCGCGCGGGCCTGCCGCCGCCGCCGGCTCCCACGTCCGTCGCTAGGCGCGCGGGCCCTGCCGCTGCCGGCTCCCGCGTCCAGCCGCCTTCGTCACTCGAGCGTTGCTCCCGTGCATCGATTGGAAGAGCAGAAGCGGGATTGGGGGAGGAGAGGAGAGGAGAGGAGCAGGTGGGGATTGGAGGAGGAGCAGAGGCCTGCGATTGGGGAGTGGTGGCCGATCTAGGGTTTTCACCCTGTGACCTCACGCGCATAGGAAGTGCACACGAACGAGAGCCCATGGCTGTCTCAAACTACCGGTCCCGCAAGTAGCTGGTCCCACTCGTCATGGACTGTCTAAGAAAACCAACAGGTGAGGAAATTTTTGACGCATCCAACGGCTGTGGTGAAAAGTGGGACTAAGGTTTTACTGTGCAGTGTAGAACGGACGAACCAGATTCGTTTGCCCCTTTCAGATGGCCTGGTTGAGAGGGTAGTCTTGGAGCTTTTATAGGAGGAATGATAATTTTACTTGGAGTGTTCATGTAGGTTAGTGTACTCAAATAACTAATCTTATCCAGTTAAATTTATATCAGTGTGAATATTTTTACTTGACGCAAACTCCAGTCTGAGCGCAGCGTGGCCTCTCTAATCTACTGCTCTCATGCTCGCCAACATTGGAACCTTGTCTAGACGCTAGGAATCAGGACTTCCAGCTCTTTGAGAATCACATTGTTGTATATATACGAGTGTTACATTGGAATGGTATACCACTAGCAATTGTATACCGATTGCCAGCCACTGGAGAGGAAATTGGTGGAAACTGCAAAGGTGGATGGGAGATTGATTTTGTTGATCCAACATATGCAGTGGAACCCTAATTGTCAGAGTTCCATTCAACCTAATTGTTATCCGTTTTTATTATAGCTCCATGAGGACGCGACTTTGTCTTTGACTGTGACACAGATAAATGAGTGTCAATGCTGAAGAAAATTTACACTGTAAGTTACAACCTACAGCATGTAGTCATCGTGTACCCTATTTTTGTAGTATGATTGAGTCATTTTTTACCTTGCATTGTGTCCAAGATGTAACCTAAGGACCATTATATTTTATACTATTACCATGCTAACAAAATTTATGGAAGGGATGATATTATGAGAGTACTTTTGGCAAGTTCATTAATATAAGGGCGGTGCTAGGCGTCCCCCGGACGATGAAAGTTTCCGATCCTCCTGCTTCACAGCGCGACACGTGTCCCATCCAGCCACCTCAATCCCACTTTTGCTTCCATAATGCACCAATGTAGCAAAAAAAAGTGTTTCGTGAAATTGCAAATATATGGTTAGCTTCTTACAACCTACAACACTGTGATTCTTTTCTGCAGGTTATAAGCAGACAAGGTGGTAAAATCTGCATGGTATAAAAATTGATATGTGCGGTTCCCAAAATAAAATTCAGATGATATAGCTTATGCTCATGTAGATTTCCTTTTTCATGTGCTCATGTTACTTTAGATAATGTACATTGTTTTTTCATGTGCTTCTCAGTACATTGATTTTATCATAGTAATAATAATGTGTTTTATGTTCCCCTGCTGCATGGATATGCACCATTCGGTCCAGATGATAATGTCAAGAGGCGGTGGTCTCGACGTGTTACAGTGGAGCCAGTTGGCGATACCTCTGTTGTGATACCTCTGCTGAGTATATGAGTGTTTGCATTCCCATGAGTACAATGTGGTGTTGGTGATGGAACTGCCGATGGAAAGTAAGTTCTCAACCTGACATAGTTTCTTAATTCAAATTCATGTGTCTTCCAGTCTTTTGGTGTTTTGATTATCTGTGTGAAGCATCAACAAAGAACCGCCTTGCGCTCTATTCATATGTTTATCTTTTGAAACACAATTGCTACAATAGCTTGTACCATAAGATTGAAAAGCCCAAGTGTTCTTAGTTACATCTGTATACAATAATTTTTGGATTCTACTGTTTTAATAGGCACACAAATATAAGTAGTCATATAGAGTTGTACTATTTTAGATTTTCCGAGCTCCTGTTAATTGATGTAGATCAGTGTGTAGAGGTCATTACATTAGTTCCACACACTCGGTACTTTCACGGTGATTTCCTATCGACTCACACCAATACAGGTAGTAATCACTTGCTACAGTTCCGAAACATGTTTTATGGTGAAAGAGGAAGCAAATTGGCATGTGCATGGCATGTGCATATTATTCAGTATGATTCCCCATTCAAAAGTTTTATCTGTATACAACAATTAATTCAAAGTTGGATACCTTAAATAATAGAGTTATTGCATTCGGTTTAATGTGGTTACAAGAAGGCGGTCTTCTGAAGATTATGTATATTAAGATGGGCCACCTTAAATGCCACCAATAACAATGATACCTCGTATACAAGGGGTTATTCAATTTCAATGTGTTTTGTATACTTTTGTAGATGCTTGATGTAAAAGGAATTCAATGCATCATGTGACTTTGTGTGTAGTCTGAAAGATGATATATGTTGAATTGTTAATTTTCGCCTACATTTCTTTTGATATTCTATCTTGAGAGAGACATGTGAAGGTGGACTGGGATATAATACACAGACTACATATTCTCCTTTTGGAAGGTCAGGGGTAAGCAATGTGAGGGTAAAAATGCTACGATTTGAAAGCTGAACATATTTGTTAAATACGACGCCAATCAATATCATCCGTAGCAACGCACGGGCATTCAACTAGTAGCTTCTAATAAGTCAATCCTAGATAATGATGTGGTACATATTTAGTGTGATATATACTAGAAGGGTATGACAATAACCTTGTGTAGTCGGCTACAATTTCATTGTTGGGCATGTGCTTCTTATCATTGGTGAAATTTTTCTCTTTTATATACAAGAGCCTATGCTAGTTAACAAACATATTTGGATTTTGCCTTCCTATCATGTGACAAATGTTCTTCCTTGACACAAATAATTCATGTACGGTAAGCAGGATAACGCCTAATCAAAATTTTCTCGAGTACTTTCTATGGATACATGTCTTCTGAAACATGTGGCACAACACTACGAATCATATTTGAAGATGTACTTTCTTCTTAATGTTGTTTTTTGTGGAATGTCAGTTGCGATAGTTTTTATCGTCAACGCTGACTACTTGTGATGCCAAACAAATGTGAAACGTGAGCTCTTTAACTTATTGTCCATTTATTTATTCCCTTTGGAAGTGACAAGCGGGGTTTGGTTTTGAAGGTTACATGAATTCTTAATTAGAGATTATTGGTTAATAAATTATATCGAGAGCACTTTTTGACTGTCTCAAGAAAGAAGAAGAGCAAGAATAATATGGTTTGATTTTTTAACAGTTCTCCATGTAATCTGAATCAAGCAGTTAGGATTTTCCAATTATCATATATCAATTCTTCTTTATTTATTATTTGTGGTAATAGCACTTGTGGTGATTTAGTTTTGGCTAATATGAAATACTTATGTTCCTGATTATGCAATTTTATCTTCTCTTGCTTTGGTAATCACATATCCATTGGTGTATTATTTAAAATCAGATGTATCTAGGTTTTTAAAAATAGTTTTTGCTTGTGTGATTCACACATTTTGATTTACTCTCTTATCTTCTGCATCTTCATCTCTATGTTTTAAAGTATGAGTTATCTCATGTGCACATATGTGTGCCTAGACAACTTATTGGGTATGTTGGTTGTGAACTACGCCATATTTTCTCGCGTTTAAACCCCTAGCTAAGTCAAAAAATTGACTAAGTTTATCTCTCAACTTGCCACTAATGTCTAATCAATGCAAAGATGTGCAATCTCTTCTATTTTTGGATGTTGTGAAGGATATCATGTCATAATGGCAAATGGACCTGCAATTACTGAACAAAATCACGTCAGGAGCATGGCAAAGTTGACTACGCTCAGAAAAGTGGTTCCAAGGCTTTAACGAGCATTGCTACGGGCAAGCCCCGCCCGTACCGTCTGCCGGTATCATGCGTCTCTGCGTTCCCGAGGTCAAATACTATAGAAGTCGTGAAGGGACCGATGCTAAAAAGAGAGTCATTCGTCGCCAAACAGAGCCGCCATCCACCAGATCCATCTGCAACACGCCGAAGGAGATCCATCCCCATATAGTTCATCCATTCCATCCTCCATATCCTTCATATCCATAGCCATCACCATTGTAATAGAGATCTCCTTGATAATTAATGATCATTGTAAGAATATTATGATTTCAATCTAAGTATTTTGCACAATGATTTCTATGTTTGATCTTGATCTTGATATTATGTGTGAGTAGTCCTCACGGGCTGCGGGTTGGGGTGAATCCTCACAGCAACTATGTGAATCTAATCCTATGTTATGTGTAAGGATTGAATAGGAGTTTTGCGATCTTTTATCCTTATCTCTTTTCCTCGTCTTTGATGATCTGTAGGTACTCATGTCATTAGAGATGATCAAGGGAAGAGGTGGGATGAGAGAAGAACTGTGTGTATTCACGAAACCTTAGTGACGGAAAGGGGAAAGTACCAATACATCTTTAGTGATTCATTCATTCGGGATCATAGCACAATCATCTAACTTAAGGCTTTGGTCTGTATTTACTTAATAATTGTTGTTGCTTGCGGCTGTGAGGACAATGGTTGGACCATTAGGCTCTTGTCACCTCTAGCTTTGGGGCAAGGGTATTTACGGATGTGCTACCCACAAATCTCTTATCTATTTTTTATTTGTTGCACATGTGAGCTTTATTTATACATGTAGGCATAGCTGCAGGTGAAACCTTAAACCTAGCCTACTTCCATCATTGAACACAACCCCCTTCAAAATAAACTAGATAGGTCCGGTAAACTGAAGATAAAATACGCTAGCAAAATCTTGTAGACGTTTCATTCATACACCATTTAGCAGTGTTTCCCAAGGTTCGATTAAACCTAGGTCTTCTAGGGAAAAAGCTTACCATACTATAATCCGTAATCCGGATCAGAGGTATCAACCTTTTTTCTGGCGTCGTTATCGGAGATGCAATTTCGCTATTTCGGTAAGGTTACTAGAGACGTTGTTAGTTATCTTATTTTTAGTTTTAAGTTTTTGTTTACTGTTATTAGTTTACTATTTTACTTTTACTTGAAAACCAAAAAAATTAGTTACTTGTTCTTTTTCAATCATAGAAGAAAAAACCCAAAAAGATAATCACTATGGGAGAAACTAAGCTTGGGGAATATGCTATCCCCAATGATGATTTTATTCATGCACCCATAACTCAGCCCGCTGTTGTAAACCTAATCTTTTAAGTTTGGTTCAGCAGAACCAATTTGGAGGCTCAGCCGCTGAGAATTCAGGTATGCACTTAAACACATTCACTGAAATATGTGATATGATGCACATTAAAGATGTTGATCCAAATGTTATTAAATTACGCCTGTTTCCCTTTTCATTAAGAGGAAAAGCAAAAGACTGGTTGCTATCTTTGCCTAAGGGCAGCATAACTTCGTGGGAGGAATGTACTAATATCTTTATGACTAAGTTTTCTCCACCAACAAAAACTGGTTGCTAGATTCGCTTCATGCTCGCGTCCACCGACTTCTTTTGACCTAGAAACTACTATATATACGACCCCGGGGGGTTTCGTCGAGGGTACGGCAGCGGAGATCAAAAACACATAAAACAGAGAGTTAGAAGCCGCCGCCAGCGGAGATTGGAGGGGGAAACGTTGTCGTAATCGCCTCTAGTGGACTCTACCCCCTCCGTTGAAGGCATTGACACCATCTTCATCATCTTCATCATCATCTACAACAACACAATCTTCATCTACTCATTGCAATCTCTTAGCAAACATGAGTGTGAGGTAATCTATCGTTTTCCCATGATGTATTGCACCTCTATGTTTTTGTTTGAGTAGTGATTTGTTCTTGCCAATTGTGAGATACTTTGTGATGGTTGCATATAAGTATTAGATACCTTCTATGATGATCTTTTGTACTGATATATGAGTGCACACATATGTCGGGGGATGCATAAAGTTGTCACCATTGCATGTTGATAGGGAGAGGGACAATGGGAGTTGACAGAAACCTTGTCCCAATTCTTAGACACATGTTGTATTAATCATGATTAATCAAATGGGGGGTATAACTATGGGGACCTTTAAACTTACAACAGTGATTAGACTTCATGTCTTAATAATTCTCTTGTTTGCTCTTAACTTGCCTTGGGATCAATCACTAGGGGTGTATTTGCGCATATCTATGGCTACACCTATCTATGGCTTCTCTCTAGAAGAAACACTTAAAAGACTATAATGAGCATCACTAATTGTGGCAACCACACAAATGAAATAGCAGTTTGCCTGAACACTTGCTCTCTTGAGTTACTCCACTTCAATTCCCTTCATCTCATTGCATTTTACTTTATTACCCTTTACTTTCCTTGCATTCATTTCAGCACTTATAGTTTATAGTAGAAACCTCCTCACACACACATTGTAGATCCTAGCTTCGTATAGAAGGCCATATAAGTGGGTTATAGGGCTCTAGAGAATAGATAGTTTACCTTCAGCTCCTCGTGAGTTTGACACTCAAATACTTATTGAATTGTACTGTGGTGATCCCCTGCACTTGGGGGTTATCAAGATACTTTTTTGGCGCCGTTGGCGGGGAACGTAGCGCTAGGCTTATATTATTGTTTGCATTGCTAGTTTACTTTTAGTACCTTTATTTTATAAAATGGAAAATACCAAAAATACTCTTGTTATGAGCACAAGTATTAATATCAATGACATCTTGTTTATTCACTTGAACGATGTTGAGATTGCTAAGAAACATAGAATCGAAAGAAGGTATGAAATTAGAATTGTGCTTGGAAATGCTAAATTCTATTGCTATTGAATTGCTTGACTACTATGGTGATAAAAACTGTTGCTTTGAACAAAATTTTAGACACTTTAATTTTCAATGTAGATCCCATAAAGAATATGTTATTTCATCTTACCATAGTTGTGATTATGCCCATTTAGGGATGGAACAAGTTGAGAAATGTGTTACTTATATGGCAGCATGTGAATTATACACCTTCCTTTGTGAACAAGAAACTTGCCCTCTATCTTCTAATTCTAAAAAAGTACTTATAGGTATCCTTAAATATTGTATAATCAACTGCCATGAAAATATCTATGTTGATGACTTTAAGAAGAGGGGCACGACTTCCCAAGAGAGCACTAATTATTTGCAGAAGAAGAAGAAGAGGAAAACATAAGATTGTGGATGTCCATGCAACCCAAAGAGGAATTAAAAGAAAAACAGAAGAAGGAGGAAGAGGATGATAAAAGCATAAGCTTGGGGATGCCCATGCAACCCCAAGAAGAGCATGAAGAAGATGTTGAGGGTACTCCCCGGCAATGCCCTCCGTTTGGGGCTTAGGGTAGATGGAATCTTGTAGACTGACACGAGACATCGGTTATCAAACAAGCGGGGAGAGCGATTTACCCAGGTTCGGGGCCCTCGATGAGGTAAAACCCTTACGTCATGTCAGTCTGATCTTGATTACTGAAAATATCGGGTTACAATGGGATGTCGAAGGTTTCAGCTATGATCTCGTCGAGAGGCTAAGTTCTGCGATGACCTAGCTCTAGACTTACAGTGGTTATGGCTACTATGATTGTATCTCTCGACAGGCCCTCTCCTGGCCCTCTCCTGGCCCTTATATTGGGAGCCAGGTCTCGAGAGACCTGTTCGAGTACGACTAGGTTACAATAAGTCCTATGTCTAATCTTTCATTGCTTTCTTTGTCTTCTTGCCTTGCTTTCCCAGACTCCTTTCTTGGAATTAACATATCGGCCCACCTTGGTTGACGGATATCCTTCTTGGGTCCCTGGTTGGGCCGTAAGAGGTAGCACAAGACTAGTTACCCGAAGGGTAATGCCCACATCAGTAGCCCCCAAGTGACTGGCCGAAGAAACTTCGGGCATGGACTAAAACTATCTTCTGTCGAATGTCTTCAATATCCGAAAAATCTTGATTCCCTTGTAACAACAACGTCTTATTTATCGGGTGCACGTTCAGCGCTCCCGATGGCAGTAGCCCCGAGTCTAGGCACGGATGCTTGCAACCGTGTGTAGACTCAAGTTGTACTACTCCAATGTTTTTCTTCTACCGATATTCTCTGCAAACCGTCATGGTCATACGATACATCCTCCTATATCGGGTCTTCAATTCCTTCAAATAAGGTTATGCTTGTTGGTAGAACGTAAAGGATATTGGATAATGTGCCCAGCTTTACTCGATAAATCGATGTTGGTTAACTGCTGATGGCAAAACAACGTTATCCTACTCAGAATCAAGTCCCCGGGCATGATTCTGGGCCGCGCAAAATCCTTGAGTCTATAACTTTTATCGGGTGGTAGCCCCCGAGTCTAGGTGTGGATGCTTGCAATCGTGCGTAGACTCGGATCATACCACTCGAATGTTTTAAATTTCCTTCGGGTGCTCTATGGAGAGTCGACATTACTCATGACATCATCAATGACGCACCGCTGCTACGGTCCGACTGATAGGACATGACCTGACGGGTCCACCCTACTTCTGCGCGGCCAGTTAGGAAATGACTAGCGCTAGTGCAGTAACCAAGACGCCTCCTCGATTTCCGTGCATAGTGGTGAAAAAGATTCCGTGGTAAAATAATGACACGTGGTGACCTAATTCCAAGCCTCCTTTAGTTTATACTCGCGGAGGACAAAATCTACCCCTTCCATTCTCTCTTTTCACGGTCCTTCTTCCTTGCCTATCCTTCTTCCTCAAAAACTGTCGCGCCGCTGCCATTGTTTTCAAATCTCCCTTCGATTTCTTCAACAATGGTGAAGAAGAGGAACCTCACCCTCGCCGCCAGCGCCGCGACCAGTGGCACCACCACCAAGGCTACATCGAGTGCGCCGAAAAGAGCGCATCAAAGATTTCTGCTCCAGCTCCCGCGCCGCCCGCGCCGGAGGTTTCCGCGGCTGGACCTGCACCTGGTGATTGGCCAGCTTCCACGATAACCAAGCGCGACGAGAAGAGAGCTCGGAGCCTTGGAATAATTTCGGTCGATGAAGGAAACGTCTATTCTCCCAGGTGCGGCTTCACGCCCCAATCCTCCTGCAAGTTTTACTGTGATGTTCTTGTCTTTCCTATATCGCGGACTTTCTCTTCATGCTCATGAATTCCTCCGACGTCTCCTTCATGTGTATGAGATCCAATTTGGCAATTAACTCCCAACTCGATCCTTCATCTTGATATTTTTATCACCTTATGTGAGGCTTTCTTGGGCATCGAGCCTCACTTTGGTTTATGGAACAAGATTTTCTTCGTGAAGCGCTACAACTGCAGTAGTGGGTCCTTCGTCATAGGCGGAGTTGGATTTGTTGTCCGCAAGGAAGTTAACTACTTCAATTTTCCGATGAGAGAATCTATTCAAGGGTGGAGTTTGAAGTGGTTCTATATCAAAGATTCATCAGCAGCCAACATGCAATTGCCGCAATTTGCCGATGTCCTCGAGGCTGTGCCCAAGAGATCTTGGAAGAACATCATGTCACCCGAAGAGAAACCAGCAGTCAATAGGTTATTTGATAGAATTCTTCGAAACAAGGAATCTGATGGCCAAACCATAATAGGTATTGAGATAGCTGTCGTTTTCCTGAAACATCGCATTCAGCCAGTTATGACTAGTGCCCACCCGATGTGGTTATATTCACGCCCTATGGACAAGACCAGAGTAAACATCGCTGAATTATCCGAAAAGGAATTGCTTGATGAAGTCAGGCGCTTGACTCATTTCAGTCAAGAAGATTCGATTCCGCTCCTATCCCGCAACCACCTTTTGATGCTGACCATCCGCTGAACGAGGTAACTTCTCCCTTATATTTGCACTACATGTCACACTCAAACTATTCTTTGCATTAATCCTTTTAATCTCTTCAACAAGTCCTGTTAGCTCCCGAACATTTCCAAGATATGTCGGATGATAATCTTGAAGAGATAAGTTCTTCCATTCCTGTAGAAATCCTCGCTGAAGAAAATGTAGATCCAGAAGATGAAGACAATGATCCTATGAATCCCGAAGCTTTTTCTATAGATCCTAGATCTCTCACTCATGACACAAGTGACACGGCGGATTCAAACCACGGCGATGATGCTGATCGTGCTGCTTTTGTTGATGCAGCTACGGAGAAGCCAATGTGTAGCCCCCAAAGAGATCGTCTGGCGGGTTTGCCGACGAAGATGATCTATTTGATATGTAAGTCTTTTCCATTGCTCCAAGATTTTCTCTTGCATCTAGTTCTTATTTTTTCTGGTTTACGTGCTTTCAGTGACAAGAGCTTCATAGAGCCCCCTCCAAAGAAGGCTAAGACAAGTTCTATCAAACCTGCTCCAGTGGCTTCGGAAGCTTCAGCTCCAGCTACAACCCCAGTAGCTCAAGCTTCGACAGCTTCTTCCCTCTCTAAAGGGAAGGAGATCCCTTTGACTACTGCTATTACAGCTTCTCCTCCTCCTGGCAAACCTGTAAGCTCTTTTTGTTTTGATAATACATCTGCTTCCAATAGCCCCCAAGTCTTTCTTGACAAGAGTTCTACAACGGTTAATAGTTACTTCCTTTTGTTTCTTTAGGATCTTCGAACGGTCATTTCTGCTTTGGAGGCCTTTGCCTCTCAATTCACTTCCCTCGAGGCGAGCGGCTGAGGAACAAGCTGAAGGATGAAGAAGCTTTGAAGACTGCTGCCAAAGCTCAGAGGGATGAAAGAAACAATCTTCTTCGCCAATCCACTTTGGCCCTGCTCAGTAATTCTCATCGATTCAACTTTTAGTTTTCCTCTTCCTTGGTTTAATTTGCAACTAACCAATTCTTCTTTTCGTTCTTCACAGAGGCCGCCGATATTCCTGTGGAGGCCTTAGACAAGCTCTGAGACAATTCTCCTGTTGATGCTTTGTCAATGACTCCTGAATTCAGCAAGCTCATTCAAGCCCTTCTCCAGAAGAACAAAGGAGTCATGTTGAAGATGCACTCGATGATTTTCCCCAAGGCCGACCAAAACAAAACTCTGGAACAACTGACAGATGTTTTTGCTGCCGATATGAAGGAAGTTATCGAGGTATTCAAACGCACTTCACTCACCTACGACGCTCTTCTAGCTTTTCAAGTTGTGATGGGTCATGGATTCAAAGCCGATATGGAACAAATGTCCAAGGAGCTGCCAAAGGAACAAGATGGGCAACTTATCGACTTGAGTCTTCATAAATCTTTAGCGCTCAAGTGTGCTCGTAAGCTTCTTGAGCTGGTTTCAGCAAAGAAATCAGTTACTGGCCCAAGCTTATCGACTCAAACTCAAGCTCCCTGACTTATTTTTGTTGGATTGTAATCTTGTCCGTTTGAAACAATTCCGTGTCATAAGACCTTTTTATTGTAACGAATCATGTATTGCCAATGTTGCCAATATCCTTTTGTTGTGATACTTTTAGTATTTTGATTGCATGCTCCCGATGGGAGTAATTCCAACTGAAAGACTCATATATTCCATCATATACTTAATGGTATATCTTTGCAGGTATTTCCTGTGCCTTCCTTTACCGAATGTCCTTCTGATGGCCATTCTGAGAGTGATCGGCTCCAACGTATGAAGAGTCGAATTGTCCAGATGGAAAAGGATATGCGCAGTATACATGCTATGGCCACCATTATAAAGAAGAAGGGTGAACTGACCATTGATGCGGAATGATACGCCCTCACAGAGTTGCAGAAAGCAACATAAAGTTTAAACTGTAAGTATCTTCTTACTCCTTATTTTCTGGAGCACGACCAAGTATATTCTTCTGATGCTACCTCTCTCATTTTTTTTGTAGTCATAGCCTTGAACTTGTCGGAGGAAAACCAGCGTGATCATGATGCGTAAATGCCTTGACTCATCTTTCATCCTTTGATGAAGTTTTATGGAGAAACCAATCGAAGGCTGCCACTGTCGCAAAGTTTCAAGATCGGGTGCAACAGGTGCACCGATTTTTTAACAAGTGCTATGCTGGTTTGAGGGTGATATGGAAGACAATGTTTCCTTTGAAAGAAGTCCCTCCTACTTTACTGACTTTGATGTCTGGCGCCGTTGCCGGGGAGATCAAGACACGCTGCAAGGGGAGTCTCCACATCGCAATCTCTTTACTTTGTTTTGTCTTGCTTTATTTTATTTACTACTTTGTTTGCTGCACTAAATCAAAATACAAAAAAATTAGTTGCTAGCTTTACTTTATTTACTGTCTTGTTTGCATACTCTATATTAAAAACACAAAAAAATTAGTTACTTGTATTTTATTTAGTTACTTGCATTTTACTTTTGTTACCATGTCTAGTTCTGCACTTGTTACTTCTTCACCTGAAGAATTAGTCTTCACTTTTAAACAAGGGGATGAGGAGAGTTTTAAAGATGCTTGGTCCAGAATTTTTACTTCTTATCGTAAAGCTGAACCTCAAATGACTCTAAGTTTGCTCCTTAGTAATTTTTATTTTGGTCTTATGATTCGCTATAGATATGCCTTGGATGCTTTAGTGGGAGGAGATTTCCTTCATTGCAATGGGGATCAAGCTTTTAATGCCATAAAGAAGTTGGTTGCATCACATGATTCAGCTAATAACTTTGATTCAGCCCTTATTAGCATTTATAATAGATTAAAAAATCTTGAGACAAGTGCATCTCGCTCGAATGACAACTATCGCTATGTTCGTAACCGTCTTGAACAAGTTTTAGTGAACTCTGAACCTTCATTATGGGATCCTACTGTTAAAATTGTTATCGGTGATCAAACTCTTCATTCCAATTGTGATATTATGTCTGAATTTTGCCTTATGCCTAAGAGTATTCATGAATCTTTGAAACTTTGGGGATTCGTTGAAGGAGGAGAAGAAATAACTCTCATTGATAACTCTGTTATAATTCCTAAGGGAATAGCCGCAGGTGTGCATACAACCATTCTTGGAAGAACAATATCCATTGATTATCTTGTTATTGAATGTGTAGGAACAGGACAAATCACACTCGGAAGATCCCTGCTGAAACTATTGGGAACAGTCATAGATATGGGAGAAGGCACCCTGAAATTCACCTCTACACCGGGGGGAAGACATGTATTCCCTAAATCAAAGAGTAAGAAAAAGAACAAGAAAGGTAAGGGTAAAGCCCAAGGTAATGTTGATACACCATCTTTTGATGATACTTGATATACACTTTCTGCGCCTAGCTGAAAGGCGTTAAAGAAAAGCGCTTATGGGAGACAACCCATGTTTTTACTACAGTACCTTTGTTTTATATTTGAGTCTTGGAAGTTGTTTACTACTGTAGCAACCTCTCCTTATCTTAGTTTTGTGCTTTGTTGTGCCAAGTAAAGTCGTTGATAGTAAGGTTCATACTAGATTTGGATTACTGCGCAGAAATAGATTTCTTTGCTGTCACGAATCCGGGAAAAATTCTCTGTAGGTAACTCACAAAATTATTCCAATTTACGTGAGTGATCCTCAGATATGTACGCAACTTTCATTCAATTTGAGCATTTTCATTTGAGCAAGTCTGGTGCCCCAATAAAATTCGTCTTTACGGACTGTTCTGTTTTGACAGATTCTGCCTTTTATTTCGCATTGCCTGTTTTGCTATGCTCGATGGATTTTTCGATTCCATTGACTTTCAGTAGCTTTGTGCAATGTCCAGAAGTGTTAAGAATGATTATGTCACCTCTGAACATGTATATTTTGATTGTGCACTAACCCTCTAATGAGTTGTTTTGAGTTTGGTGTGGAGGAAGTTTTCAAGGATCAAGAGAGGGAGATGATACAACATGATCAAGGAGAGTGAAAGCTCTAAGCTTGGGGATGCCCCGGTGGTTCACCCCTATATCAAGAAGACTCAAGCGTCTAAGCTTGGGGATGCCCAAGGCATCCCCTTCTTCATCGACAACATTATCAGGTTCCTCCCCTGAAACTATATTTTTATTCCATCACATCTTATGTGCTTTGCTTGGAGCGTCGGTTTGTTTTTGTTTTTGTTTTGTTTGAATAAAATGGATCCTAGCATTCTTTGTGTGGGGGAGAGACACGCTCCGCTGTTGCATATGGACAAATATGTCCTTAGGCTTTACTCATAGTATTCATGGCGAAGTTTCTTCTTCGTTAAATTGTTATATGGTTGGAATTGGAAAATGATACATGTAGTAATTTGCTAAAATGTCTTGGATAATGTGATACTTGGCAATTGTTGTGCTCATGTTTAAGCTCTTGCATCATATGCTTTGCACCTATTAATGAAGAAATACATAGAGCATGCTAAAATTTGGTTTGCATAATTGGTCTCTCTAAGGTCTAGATAATTTCTAGTATTGAGTTTGAACAACAAGGAAGACGGTGTAGAGTCTTATAATGTTTACAATATGTCTTTTATGTGAGTTTTGCTGCACCGCTTCATCCTTGTGTTTGTTTCAAATAGCCTTGCTAGCCTAAACCTTGTATCGAGAGGGAATACTTCTCATGCATCCAAATACTTGAGCCAACCACTATGCCATTTGTGTCCACCATACCTACCTACTACATGGTATTTCTACGCCATTCCAAAGTAAATTGCTTGAGTGCTACCTTTAAACAATTCAAAAATTATTACCTCTGATTTGTGTCAATGTTTTATAGCTCATGAGGATGTATGTGGTGTTTATCTTTCAATCTTGTTGGGCAACTTTCACCAATGGACTAGTGGCTTCATCCGCTTATCCAATAAATTTGCAAAAAGAGCTGGCAATGGGATTCCCATTCCCAAATTAATTAACAAAAAAATAGACACTCCTCCATGGTATGTGATTGTTGGACGGCACCCGAAGGATTCGGTTAGCCATGGCTTGAGAAAGCAAAGGTGGGGAGGAGTGTCATCATAATAAAACTAAAATAAAAAGGCACTCCTTCATGGTATGAGATTGTTGGCAGGCACCCGAAGGATTCGGTTAGCCATGGTTTGTGAAAGAAAGGTTGGAAGGAGTGCCACACAAAAATAAAAATAAAATGGGAGCCGCTCTTTGAAGGTTTGTCTGGCAAGGGGGTTAGAGTGCCCACTACCAT
Source organism: Lolium perenne (assembly GCF_019359855.2). Lineage (NCBI taxonomy): Eukaryota > Viridiplantae > Streptophyta > Magnoliopsida > Poales > Poaceae > Lolium > Lolium perenne. The sequence continues at coordinate 262,378,296 of NC_067247.2, forward strand.
TCGTTGACAACAACAAACACCTCTCAAAATTTTACTTTTATGATCTCTATATGTTTTCAAAATAAAAGCTCTAGCACAAATATAGCAATCGATGCTTTCCTCCTTGAAGGACCTTTCTTTTATTTTATGTTGAGTCAGTTCACCTATCTCTCTCCATCTCAAGAAGCAAACACTTGTGTGAACTGTGCATTGATTCCTACATACTTGCATATTGCACTTGTTATATCTATTATATAATTAAAACAACAAACAACCAATGGTGAAGATTAAACCGTACATAACCAATGGATTAGATTAGCCACAACGTTTACGTGCGCACCGAAATAAAAGGAAACGTATCTACTCGCCGAGATAAAAGGAGACGCTGTTAACAAAGAGACGTACGCAGCCAGGTTCCTACACACGAAATAGAAGGGGAGAGACGTACATAGCAAGGTTACCTACGCACAACAACATGAAAGAGGAGTCGTACACCACCAGGAGTCGCACCTACAAGTACTATAAAAGACCAATTCAATGTCCTTCAATGTTTCCAAATTTTATCTGTGTTCTCCACAAACCGGCCGATTGGATCTGTAACTCACTATCCAGCGGATCAAAACTGCACCTCATGCATGAAAGATTCATCGACATGTCCAAGATCGATTGATTGATTGACCGTGGTCCCTGTCCATGACGAACTCTAGCAGAACAAAAGGTAATTGATTGATCCAGCTATATGTAATCATAAACTCTTTATCTCTCTGAGCCGCGATTCGTGCTGCTTCCGCAAGATGTGAATCGTTGGCAGAGATTTAAACTACAGGGTGCACAATGGAGTACTAGATGTTAAGATCGCGTGTAGCAGCAACAGCAACGGCCGTCAATCCGGAGATGGCAGCGTGGCAGCGTCCCAACCTAGCAGAAAGCCTGCGATGAGCTGGAGGAGAGAACTGCGATCTTGCATCGACGAAAGCTAGGTCGAGGCTACAATTTCGTGCCGACAAAGCTAGCTCGAGGACAACGGCGATCTCGCGCCAACGAAGCTGACAAAGTTAGAAGGTGTCGCGATCCTGTATAGCAATATCATCCGCTAAAAAAAACAAAGACCCTTGAAGGCCACGAGGCAGTTTCTAGCGACGGCGACCTACCGATCCCAAGGACCAAACACCGGCGTGGCTGTTTGCATCAACTTGGCTTGATTATTTTCTCATCATTCAAGCAGGTTATTTCCCCTCCAGATTCAACAAAGGCTGAAGGCATATATGCAACTATATGCAAGAGGCTGTAGATGTGCGTGTATATATGGCTGAAAGAAGGACAGACTTCATTACGTATTTCCGTCCATCAGCTACCGAATCTAATTCACAAGATTGGTGTTCCTCAACAAACTTGGTTTTTTGTTTTGGCGATGCATTGCAACTTCACATATCTGTCCTTGATGTTTTATATTTTATTTACTGTGTTGCATCGGACGCGATGAATTTAATTGTTATTGAGGCGCAGGTCGACGCTCCACAACATTATTGCTGGATGTTTCGGAGTGATCACGATTTGGATCTTAAAGGAAAAAAAAAGCACAGCAGTACGCTGTATATTTTTAATCCTCATTTTTTTCTTTCGAATTGAACACATAGTTCATAAGAATGGTCGGCCATGGAAATGTTATTGTTGTCACGTGTATTGGTTCTGTTCCAAATATGGATGAAGCAACATTGATTTGATTAAGATGAAATTAGCGTACCAACTACTTTTAGTCGCTACGCTGACTTTCGCTTATTTTTTCCTGGATTAGTGAAGGCTAACGAACAACAATAACTAAATTATGTTTTCTTAATTGGTTTTTCAGGTGATAAAAAGATAGGGAGGTGGTCAGGCATACACATGTTGCAACCATTATTTTATGAAAGAAATAAGGAAGTTGCTCTTGCGCCTATGTATGTTTGCTGGTATTCATGTTTGCGGGTGTTGCTATGATCAGGGGAGTGTATTCATGAGTCACATAGGTGTGTTCCGTTGAATTAGCTACAATATGACTGGCACATGCTGTCAACAGAACTTGGATAAGACATGTGTTTGAGTGTTCCTCATTAGATTTGTTGGCCGTCAGCAATTGAATATCTAAGTCTACCAGTGCAAAATTCGTATCTAAGTTATTTGTCACGTGCCACTGGACGGTAGCATTGGCACGGCTGGCACGGCGTGGAATAAACACCATGAAGTTTGGTTGTTCATGTTTGGGAGGAAGCAGCTGGAAGCTATTTCTTTTACTTTATTGTGTAATCTGTAATAATATTTGTACTGCAAATTATTTCTCGACTTTTACTTTCCTTTTAACTCCGATTTGTTTCCTTGGTATAACTATCTCATTATATTTAATTTCATAAATCAAGTCATAAAGTCGAATTGTTTCCTTGGTGAATGAACAAGTCGGATGATGATTAGATAAAGGGGAAAAGTTCCCTAAATGGTATGAGAATAGAAGCATTGAGAATCCTTACTTAAATTGGTTTGCAATGATATGATGATAGGTAAGTATTTACATGTCTATTAAAAGGGGTACTTTCAAGTGCTAACAATGGATATATGGTCATACAGGACGAAAAAAGCTCTATTCGGTAGCTCTGTATTTTCAAAACACACGCCACGCAAAGTACTATAGTTTTCCGGTCTCTTTTTCTATGCAAACACTCTACATAGCAATATATTTCTCTTACTGTTTAACGATAATATAACCATCCGAGAAGCATACAGCTTCATTATAGGACTATTTAAAGTTATTTATTGAAAATCATGACAACTAAATAAAAGGAGTACATATATTTAGTTTTGTGATACTCTAATAACAAATTAGTCAATGATTTAAATAACCTCATCAAGATATTGTATTTAATAATTTACTATAAATCTAAATAAGAATAAATAAAAATAAAGGAAGCAAATGACTAAAATAAAAATGCAATTCAATATTACATGAAAAACTCATGAAAAATCTAGCCGCGCAAAATGCGCGGGCCCCTCCGCTAGTTACTTTACATTGACAATATCCATGAGATATACATGTTATAAGTTGAAAGCAACCGCTGAAACTTAATCTTCCTTTGTGTTGCTTCAATACCTCTACTTTGAATTATTGCTTTATGAGTTAACTCTTATGCAAGACTTATGTAGCACCCTTGCTTAAAAGCATAGATGCTTCGCGAAATATACAAGCCCTGGATCAATAGGCTAGTACTCACCAACAGAAATGTAATATCATGCATTAATGTCAAAGATTATTACGACGCGAGTACGATATGATCCGTAAAATACTTTATTACAACTGCGCATAGCCAAAGGCTAGCTTGAAACAATAAATAGTTCAACAATTATTCAGAGTTCACACGCAAAATAAATATAACACGGAGCTCCATCATCTCCATGCGCCACTGGCGAACATGTTGGTTGTAAGCTCGAAGACTGACGACGTCACTCCTGATCGGACGAACCTGCAACATGTAAGTTGCAGCCCAGAATGTTTGGGTCAGATGCCGTTCGACTGGCGGGCAAGTGAATACTGGTGGAATATAAAATGGCAAGACTATTTCTACATGCTTATATGGCTGGTGGAGTTTAAGGCTATTGCATAAAGCTAATTTTGTCCTACTTTTCATAAGCATTTTTATTTCTCAACATCAACATGAGACACAACCCCGGACGCATCCAGTGTCTCATTTAACCCGAGTTCACCCATCAAATTTTATTATGAAATTGGAATGATGAGATTTTTCCATACACTTCCGCATCCGAAGACACGATTTGTCCATAACCGGGGACACGGCTAAGATCTTAGTTTGACACACTCTGCAGAGCTTGTGCACTTTCACCACTAGACTCAATCAACCCAAACTATCCTTTACACTCATTTAGTGATAAGGAAAAGGAGAAGATCGAGACGAGACTTTTCAGAAGTGTTTCCCCATGGTACTACTAGCGAGATCACCGCCCAACTAGCCCGCTACATCTTCAGATCTCACTGACCCAGGTCCACACAACATACTCCATCAAGACAGAGCCCATATGACTAGTGGTTGCACGTTCGGCAACAAACACGGAGTGACTTTAAATCTCGAGACCCTGGGTGGCAATCCACAAGTGAGCGTAAACAAGACAGCCATAGACATGACCCATGAATAGCCACTCCACTCACATCATCTTCTATCAAAACCAATCCACCCAGGCAGTAAATTAATTTAGTGGAGTTTTCAAATCTCACATCTACAATAAAACAATCATTTTTGCAGCATGTACTTCCACTAAATTATCATAGGTTACTACCAAGGTGGCCATATGGCTATCCTACAAGGTTTGCATAGCATAATATTATATAGCAGTACCTATCATGCATACTACTAAAATATCTACAAATGCAAATAAACAAAATAGTAGGTCATTTATGCTTGTGCAAGTTATTCACTTGCCTTCGTAGTAGTTCGTGTTGCTGCAGCACTCACAGCTCGCTCTGCACTCTTCACAATCTATACAAACAACAAACACACATTCAAGACAATTTCACAAAATAACATTACAAAAATAATGTATGCATGACAAAATGCAGAGGTGACACATCTTTTGAGACAAACAATAAACGCTATTTTAGTTCTCTGGTATAAACTATATGCATGATGCATATGTCAATTTTTAATGTATTTAATAAGATAAAATAATTTTGATTAGCTAACTACTATTTTTAAACATCTGTTTGTGATGCCAATATGCATGATGCGAAAATACAATACTTAGTGCCCACTGTGTTCTACATAAGAATCTGAGAATTTTGATATAAAGAACAAAATTTTTGGACGAGTATAACTCAAGTTATGAATTTTACAAGGTACGCATATTCTCTGTTTCTAAAATACGGATTTACAGTACATCGAGACGGCTGTTCGCCTTGACCAGAAGCTGACTGTGTCACTTGCCACACAGCAGCCTACGATTGGCCTATATCTCTACATGCATGAATCTAATCTAAACCATCTAAAAGGAATCCTACGGCTACTGTGCATCTCCTCTGTACTATCGAAGACTATCAGCCATGGCCGCTCGGCTGAGTTCGGCAACGATGCGGGACGGTGCTCGGATGATTGCACAACTCCATAGAAGATACCAGACGAATCAGATCCTCACCTAGATACTCAGCGGCGGTGTCGGCAGCAGTCTCTCGAAGGTTCCCGGCAAGGCGTCGTGCTCTCGCAGCTCCAACTCCGGCGATGAACAAACTCGACGAACTCCTGCTCCAGTCCCTGGTTTGTGCGGAAAACGGAATCAGAGAGTTGCCTAGACACAGAAGCAAGGATTCACATGAAGAGAAGAGTCTCGGCGCGACGAGAATTCCGAAGCAACCTTCACCGAAGCCTCGGCGAAGAACGGCGGCGACGGAGATCGACAGATCGATCTGTGACGGCCGAGGTTTAGTGTTTGTGGAAAAAGGGAACGACCGTAGTGAATAGGTATTTATACCTAGGTCTTGGCCGATGAAAAGATGAAGTATCGAACAAGAGTTGGAGATATTTCTGGAATCCAGTTCGGTGCAGTTTGCGTACGAGGGTAGGTTGTTTCCGTGTTGTGTTCAGAAACCAGAATACGTTGTTCAGAATAGAGTTCAGTTTCAGAAAACAAGGTACGATGGGCTGATGCGTGTACAGTACGTGCAGGGAAAGAATTGGAAAGAATTACGTGAGGGAGAGGATGAAAAACCAAATCGCGTGTAGTTTGGTCAAAATGGCCTAGCGCTGCTCCTTTCTCTGCCTAGGCTGTACATGTATCACGTATATGTACTGTCTTTTCAAGTACAACTTTCTGGCCTAGTTTTCCTATATTGCACATAGAAATTGTTTGTACGATTTAAACCAATGCAACTGTTAAAGGAAATGCACAACCAAATGCAGATGATGTATGTCATGCATGTTTTTCATAATTTGTAAAATTTGGGATGTTACAAACCTAACCTCCTTAAGATGAATCTCGCCCTCGAGATTCGGATTGGCTAGCAAATAGGTGTGGGTGGTCTTCTCGAAGATCATCCTCCCGCTCCCAAGTTGCTTCTTCCTCCGTATGATGGTTCCACTGGACCTTGCAGAATTTGATGGTCTTGGTACGTGTAATTCTAGCTGCTGTCTCTAATATCTTGATTGGCTTCTCCTCGTATGTCAAATCACTTTCCAGTTGTATCTCTTCTAGTGGCACAGTATCCCTTAGCGGAGTCTCGGCCATCTCTGGGTGACACTTCTTCAACTGACTGACATGAAACACATTGTGTACTGCTGAAAGAACCTCTGGTAATTCCAGCTCATAAGCTACTTCTCCTTTACAGGAGAGTATCTTATATGGCCCAATAAATCGCGGTGCCAATTTTCCCTTAATTCCGAACCTCTTCACACCACGTAATGGTGAGACTCTAAGATAGGCCCTATCTCCTACTCCATATGTGATCTCTCTTCGCTTAGAATCTGCATAACTCTTCTGTCGTGATTGGGCAATCTTCAACCTATCTTTGATCAGTCTGACTTTCTCTTCGGCTTCTTGAATTATGTCTGGTCCAAATAAACTACGTTCTCCTACACCACTCCATAGCAACGGTGTAGTGCACTTCCTTCCATACAAGGCTTCAAACGGTGCCATCTCTATACTAGACTGATAGCTATTGTTATAGGAAAACTCTGCATACGGCAGATTATCATCCCAACTGGACTTATAGTCTAAAGCGCATGCCCTCAACATGTCCTCCAAAATCTGGTTTACTCTCTCTGTTTGTCCATCAGTCTGCGGATGAAAAGCTGTACTGAACTCCAGTCTTGTACCCAAGGACTCGTGCAATTGCTTCCAGAAATGAGAAGTAAATTGAGTCCCTCTATCTGACACGATACTCTTAGGAACACCATGCAAACACACTATCCTCTTCATATATATTTCCGCTAGTTTCGCACTGGTATAAGTAGTTTTCACTGGCACGAAGTGAGCCACTTTAGTCAGCCGATCTACTATAACCCAAATTGAATCATATCCTGATTTGGTTCGAGGTAGCCCTGTGATGAAGTCCATTCCTATTTGTTCCCATTTCCAGTCTGGCACTGGTAAAGGCTGTAGCAATCCTGCTGGTTTCTGATGTTCCGCCTTCACTCGACTGCATACATCACATTTAGCAATGTATTCCGCGATATCTCTCTTCAGGTTATTCCACCAAAATCTCTCTTTTACATCCATATACATCTTGGTGTTACCCGGATGTATGGAATAAGGAGAGTCATGCGCCTCCTGTAATATCAACTTCCTGAGGGCATCATCTTGCGGTACGCAAATCCGTTTCTCAAACCACACGGTACCTTGGTCATCTACACGGAATCCCTTGGCCTTGCCTTCATTCAGGTTGGTCTTGATTTCCTCCATGACTTTATCTCCCTTCTGAGCTTCTCGGATTTTATCCTGCAACATCGGTTGCACCTCTAGCGATGCTAGGAATCCTTCAGCTACCACCTCTAGTCTAAGCTCCTTAAACCCCTTACATAAGTCTTCTGGCAGCTCCCCCGCGGTTAGGCCATTGACATAGACCTTGCGGCTTAATGCATCGGCCACTACATTAGCTTTTCCCGGATGATATTGCAAACTCAGATCATAGTCTTTAATCAATTCTAACCATCTCCTCTGTCTCATGTTCAACTCCTTCTGAGTAAAAATATACTTAAGACTTTTATGATCCGTGAATACCTCGCAACGTTTGCCATACAAGTACGGTCTCCATGTCTTTAATGCGTGCACTACTGAGGCTAATTCCAAGTCGTGCGTGGGGTAATTGACTTCATGTTTCTTGAGTTGTCTTGAAGCATACGAGACCACCTTGCCTCCTTGCATCAACACACTTCCCAAACCGTGACCTGAAGCGTCACAGTACACTTGGAAGTCCTTCTCTATATCAGGTAAACACAAAACTGGTGCCGACACTAACCGATTCTTCAGTTCTTGGAAACTAATCTCACAGGCTTCAGTCCACTCAAACTTCTTCCCCTTTTGTAACAACATGGTCATTGGTCTAGCAATCTTGGAGAAATTTTCAATGAACCTCCTATAGTATCCTGCCAGTCCTAGGAAACTACGGATTTCATCTATATTCCTTGGTGATACCCACTTAGTCACTGCGGACACTTTTTCGGGATCCACTGCAATTCCGTCCTTCGACACTACGTGTCCTAGGAATCCAACTTGTTCTATCCAAAACTCACACTTGCTGAACTTTGCATACAACTTATGCTCTCGGAGTCTCTGCAATACCCTGCGCAAATGTTCTTCATGCTCTCTACGGCTTTTGGAGTAGACTAAGATGTCATCGATGAAAACAACGACAAACTTGTCTAGAAAATCCATGAACACTTTATTCATCATATTCATGAAATATGCTGGAGCATTGGTCAACCCAAAAGGCATTACTGTGTACTCATACGAGCCATATCTAGTGACAAATGCTGTCTTGGGTATGTCCATCTCTCTAACTTTCATCTGAAAGTATCCTGATCGAAGATCGATCTTAGAGAACACAACAGCTCCTTCTAACTGATCGAAGAGCTCATTAATCTTGGGTAGTGGGTATTTGTTCTTTATGGTCACTTCATTTATTGCTCGGAAGTCTGTGACTAGCCTTTGTGTACTGTCCTTCTTCTCTACAAATAACACTGGGGCGCCCCAAGGTGATGAGCTTGGGCGAATAAATCCCTTCTTCAAGTGTTCATCTAGTTGTAACTTAAGTTCCTTTAATTCATTTACGGCCATGGGATATGGCCTCTTGGCTATCGGTCCTGTTCCGGGTATCAGCTCGATGAGAAATTCTACATCTCTATCGGGTGGCATTCCCGGTAACTCTTCTGGAAAAACATCAGGATATTCTCTTACCACGAGCACATCTCCAAGGCTAACCCCCTTAAGAGAATTAAGCCTAACTCTTTTTAGATCATACTTCGACTTATATCTAATCTTCCTTTTCTCGGGAGTCGTCAACATGATAGCTCGGTTTGCACAATCTATGACTCCTTCATAACTGGTCATCCAATCCATCCCTAATATGACATCCAAACCTTGGGTTTCTAATATGATCAGATTTACTGGGAAAGCATGTTTGCCTATTTTTAGGGTAATGTTTCTACATTCGGTTTGCACAAACATTTCTCCCCCAGGCGAACTCACTCTAATCGGCTTCAGCATGGTTGAAGTGGCTAGATTGTGTTTATTAACAAAAGCTCTTGATATGAATGAATGCGATGCTCCCGTGTCAAATAAAACTAATGCTGCAAAGTTGTTGAGCAAAAACGTACCAATGACAGCATCAGGTTCATCATACACCTCCTCCACGTTGACATGATTCGCATGCCCCTTCTGGAACGGGTTGGGCTTGTCAGCTTCATCGGCCTTCTTCTCTGGGCATTCAGTTGCATAGTGTCCCTTGTTCTTGCATTTGAAGCAGGTCACCTGACTAACATCTCTCTTTGGCTCCTGATTATGGCGATGCTGTCCATTGCCATGATTGTGTCCGTTGTGACCATTTCCTTTGTATACCGAAATGGTTCCTCTGTTTCCACCACTGTGGTTATGACCATTGGTGTTGTGGCCATTCCCATACCTGTGGTGGTTATGTCCACCATTGTTCTCATGGTAGTGAGGTTTCTTCTGAGCAGTGCCCGAGTTGTACTTGTTAGCACTGTACTTCCTCTTCCTGCTCTCCTCTTTCTTGATGTTGTTATCCAGAGTGATGGCTTGATCTAGAAGAGCCTGATAATTTGGAGCATAAGCAACTGACAACGGTATCTTCAGTTCTCCACTGAGTCCACTAAGAAATTTATCCTTTCTCTTTGAGTCAGTATCAATATCTTCCGGAGCATAACGTGACAGGGAACAGAAATCATCCATATACTCCTTTAGGGATCGGTTGCCTTGTTTCAGCCCACGGAATTCATCCCTTTTTAAGTTCATGATTCCCGACGATATGTGTGCATTACGGAATCCTTCCTTGAACATATCCCAAGTGAGTCCCTCCAGAGGATGTGTTATCTGATAGGTCTCCCACCACTGTGCTGCTGGTCCCTCGAGCAGATGAGCAGTGAATCTCACCTTCTCTGCTTCAGTACATTCACAAGTAACCAGATCCTTATGCACAGAACGCAGCCAGTCATCGGCCACAATGGGTTCAGTTGCTGTAGAGAACTTGTTGGGTCTAAGTCTCAGAAACCTAGCCAGTCTGTCCACTGGGGGTGGTGGTGGTGGCGGCGGTGGTGGAGGTGGTGGTGGTGGATTTGCATTCTGATTTGCCAAAAACTGCGTCATCGCGTTCATCAGTTGGGTTTGGGCTGCCATCATCTGCTGCATCATGTCCATGTTGTTGTTGTTGTTGTTGTTGTTGCGGGGATCCCGGCGAGGAGGCATCTGTATGTTTATAGCCCGGATGAGTATAGACAGAAAACTAGAGAAAGAAAAATCTACCCAAACAAGCATTAACGACAATCAATCATACACTCAACATTCAACAAGCAAACAGCCACAAATAATAAAAATTTCGAAATATATAGTTTTGAATCACCACCCAACAAAATAGGTTCTAACAAGCGTACTAGTACTGCCATACCACAATTTGGTAGATCAATACTTCAAAACGAAACGATAGAATTAAGGTCTCTCAAGCGACAAAGTATACTCGCATAAAGTACTAGGGATAACTTGGTACGTTGCTACAGCTAGCTGGGGTTCCACTGATTACTGCGGAAACAGGTTGACGTACTGCCTTGCGGTCATGCGCCTGCGCTTCATTGCACGTGTGTTTCTTGCCGGCGTGTCCTCCTCTTCACTCGAGATGTAGTGGATCATCTCCTCAGGTTCTTCCTCCTCTTCTTCTTCTTGCGCCTGATCAGCTTCAACTCCAGCGTCTTCATCTTCTCCATCATTAGCAGGGGCCGGTGGTGGTGGATCATCACCAGGTGGCGGCGGTGGTGGCGGATCATCACCAGGTGGTGGTGGTGGTGGGTTCAGCTGTGCCTGGAGTGCTGCTATCATGGCGTCCTTTTCCACATTCTGAACCTGTAGTTCATGCACGTACTCCTCCATGTGGCCAATCAGTGTGTCCTGCGCCTGTAGCTCTTGGTTCTGTACGTGGATAACAGCCCTTGCATGATCAGCAAAAGTCATCTCTATATGCACCCGCTGTGCCAGGTTGTTGGCATGAAACTCTGTGTCCTCAAAATGCTTCTCGGCCGTGCTTATGTTCAGTCTGTTTCCTGCCGTCTTGGTCGAGACACCATTTTCCCTACGCTTTCCGAAGTCCCGGAATGTGGAGTCAGCATCTAAGTAATCGCCGTAAGTGTGACAAAGGCGAGACAGCAATTCCATCATAGCTATGTCGACTCCCTCTCTCCAGGTTGGATATATTCCAGTGCTATCAACAGCTTCAAAATGCGGCGCAGTGGGATCGGCCAACATAAGTGTGCGTATCTCCCATCTATCAACACCAGGTATGTCGGAGTCCACTGGTCTTCCCTTGAAACGAGGCTCAGGAAATCCCAGCTCTTGCACAAGCTCCACTAGTTGTCTACCAAAGACGTACTGGGACACCTCTCCAACATAAGCACTCCTGATGTACTCTCCCATCTATGAAATGAAAGGAAGAGAAATATTAGATACAAAAGAACAGGTTACGAATGTACAAGATGAAATAGAATATAAGAAACTTGCAATTGAAAAGCTTTGAAAATTCGAATTTAAACTTTTGGTTAAAATATCATGAAATTTCGAAATTACTAGTAAGGGACAATCCTATTATTTCTAACCAGGCCTAAAGGGTTTTCGAGCCTACAGGCAACATTACGCTCTGATACCATCTGTAGCACCCTTGCTTAAAAGCATAGATGCTTCGCGAAATATACAAGCCCTGGATCAATAGGCTAGTACTCACCAACAGAAATGTAATATCATGCATTAATGTCAAAGATTATTACGACGCGAGTACGATATGATCCGTAAAATACTTTATTACAACTGCGCATAGCCAAAGGCTAGCTTGAAACAATAAATAGTTCAACAATTATTCAGAGTTCACACGCAAAATAAATATAACACGGAGCTCCATCATCTCCATGCGCCACTGGCGAACATGTTGGTTGTAAGCTCGAAGACTGACGACGTCACTCCTGATCGGACGAACCTGCAACATGTAAGTTGCAGCCCAGAATGTTTGGGTCAGATGCCGTTCGACTGGCGGGCAAGTGAATACTGGTGGAATATAAAATGGCAAGACTATTTCTACATGCTTATATGGCTGGTGGAGTTTAAGGCTATTGCATAAAGCTAATTTTGTCCTACTTTTCATAAGCATTTTTATTTCTCAACATCAACATGAGACACAACCCCGGACGCATCCAGTGTCTCATTTAACCCGAGTTCACCCATCAAATTTTATTATGAAATTGGAATGATGAGATTTTTCCATACACTTCCGCATCCGAAGACACGATTTGTCCATAACCGGGGACACGGCTAAGATCTTAGTTTGACACACTCTGCAGAGCTTGTGCACTTTCACCACTAGACTCAATCAACCCAAACTATCCTTTACACTCATTTAGTGATAAGGAAAAGGAGAAGATCGAGACGAGACTTTTCAGAAGTGTTTCCCCATGGTACTACTAGCGAGATCACCGCCCAACTAGCCCGCTACATCTTCAGATCTCACTGACCCAGGTCCACACAACATACTCCATCAAGACAGAGCCCATATGACTAGTGGTTGCACGTTCGGCAACAAACACGGAGTGACTTTAAATCTCGAGACCCTGGGTGGCAATCCACAAGTGAGCGTAAACAAGACAGCCATAGACATGACCCATGAATAGCCACTCCACTCACATCATCTTCTATCAAAACCAATCCACCCAGGCAGTAAATTAATTTAGTGGAGTTTTCAAATCTCACATCTACAATAAAACAATCATTTTTGCAGCATGTACTTCCACTAAATTATCATAGGTTACTACCAAGGTGGCCATATGGCTATCCTACAAGGTTTGCATAGCATAATATTATATAGCAGTACCTATCATGCATACTACTAAAATATCTACAAATGCAAATAAACAAAATAGTAGGTCATTTATGCTTGTGCAAGTTATTCACTTGCCTTCGTAGTAGTTCGTGTTGCTGCAGCACTCACAGCTCGCTCTGCACTCTTCACAATCTATACAAACAACAAACACACATTCAAGACAATTTCACAAAATAACATTACAAAAATAATGTATGCATGACAAAATGCAGAGGTGACACATCTTTTGAGACAAACAATAAACGCTATTTTAGTTCTCTGGTATAAACTATATGCATGATGCATATGTCAATTTTTAATGTATTTAATAAGATAAAATAATTTTGATTAGCTAACTACTATTTTTAAACATCTGTTTGTGATGCCAATATGCATGATGCGAAAATACAATACTTAGTGCCCACTGTGTTCTACATAAGAATCTGAGAATTTTGATATAAAGAACAAAATTTTTGGACGAGTATAACTCAAGTTATGAATTTTACAAGGTACGCATATTCTCTGTTTCTAAAATACGGATTTACAGTACATCGAGACGGCTGTTCGCCTTGACCAGAAGCTGACTGTGTCACTTGCCACACAGCAGCCTACGATTGGCCTATATCTCTACATGCATGAATCTAATCTAAACCATCTAAAAGGAATCCTACGGCTACTGTGCATCTCCTCTGTACTATCGAAGACTATCAGCCATGGCCGCTCGGCTGAGTTCGGCAACGATGCGGGACGGTGCTCGGATGATTGCACAACTCCATAGAAGATACCAGACGAATCAGATCCTCACCTAGATACTCAGCGGCGGTGTCGGCAGCAGTCTCTCGAAGGTTCCCGGCAAGGCGTCGTGCTCTCGCAGCTCCAACTCCGGCGATGAACAAACTCGACGAACTCCTGCTCCAGTCCCTGGTTTGTGCGGAAAACGGAATCAGAGAGTTGCCTAGACACAGAAGCAAGGATTCACATGAAGAGAAGAGTCTCGGCGCGACGAGAATTCCGAAGCAACCTTCACCGAAGCCTCGGCGAAGAACGGCGGCGACGGAGATCGACAGATCGATCTGTGACGGCCGAGGTTTAGTGTTTGTGGAAAAAGGGAACGACCGTAGTGAATAGGTATTTATACCTAGGTCTTGGCCGATGAAAAGATGAAGTATCGAACAAGAGTTGGAGATATTTCTGGAATCCAGTTCGGTGCAGTTTGCGTACGAGGGTAGGTTGTTTCCGTGTTGTGTTCAGAAACCAGAATACGTTGTTCAGAATAGAGTTCAGTTTCAGAAAACAAGGTACGATGGGCTGATGCGTGTACAGTACGTGCAGGGAAAGAATTGGAAAGAATTACGTGAGGGAGAGGATGAAAAACCAAATCGCGTGTAGTTTGGTCAAAATGGCCTAGCGCTGCTCCTTTCTCTGCCTAGGCTGTACATGTATCACGTATATGTACTGTCTTTTCAAGTACAACTTTCTGGCCTAGTTTTCCTATATTGCACATAGAAATTGTTTGTACGATTTAAACCAATGCAACTGTTAAAGGAAATGCACAACCAAATGCAGATGATGTATGTCATGCATGTTTTTCATAATTTGTAAAATTTGGGATGTTACAACTTATTGATGCTTGTCTTGAAGTACTATTCATGAAAAGTCTTTGCTATATGATTCATTTGTTTACTCATGTCATTTACATTATTTTGATCGCTGCATTCATTACATATGCTTACAATAGTATGATCAGGGTTATGATGGCATGTCACTCCTGAAATTATCTTTGTTATCGTTTACCTGCTCGGGACGAGCAGAAACTAAGCTTGGGGATGCTGATACGTCTCCGACGTATCGATAATTTCTTATGTTCCATGCCACATTATTGATGATATCTACATGTTTTATGCATACTTTATGTCATATTTATGCATTTTCTGGAACTAACCTATTAACGAGATGCGGAAGAGCCAGTTGCTGTTTTCTGCTGTTTTTGGTTTCAGAAATCCTAGTAAGGAAGTATTCTCGGAATTGGACGAAATCAACGCCCAGGGGCCTATTTTCACACGAAGCTTCCAGAAGACCAGAGAGTCAACGAAGTGGGGCCACGAGGCGGCCAGATGATAGGGCGGCACGGCCCAAGCCCTGGCCGCGCCACCCTGTCTCCTGGGCCCCTCGTGACGCCCCTTGACCTGCCCTTCCGCCTACAAATAGCCTTCGTCGCGAAACCCCCAGTACCGAGAGCCACGATACGGAAAACCTTCCAGAGACGCCGCCGCCGCCAATCCCATCTCGGGGGATTCAGGAGATCGCCACCGGTACCCTGCCGGAGAGGGGATTCATTTCCCGGAGGACTCTACACCGCCATGGTCGCCTCCGGAGTGATGAGTGAGTAGTCTACCCCTGGACTATGGGTCCATAGCAGTAGCTAGATGGTTGTCTTCTCCTCATTATGCTTCATTGTCGGATCTTGTGAGCTGCCGAACATGATCAAGATCATCTATCTGTAATGCTATATGTTGTGTTTGTTGGGATCCAATGAATAGAGAATACTATGTTATGTTGATTATCAATTTATATCTATGTGTTGTTTATGATCTTGCATGCTCTCCGTTATTAGTAGAGGCTCTGGCCAAGTTTTTGCTAGTAACTCCAAGAGGGGGTATTTATGCTCGATAGTGGGTTCATGTCTCCGTGAATCTGGGGGAGTGACAGAAACCTCTAAGGTTATGGATGTGCTGTTGCCGCTAGGGATAAAACATTGATGCTATGTCCGAGGATGTAGTTATTGATTACATTACGCACCATACTTAATGCAATTGTCTGTTGTTAGCAACTTAATACTGGAAGGGGTTCGGATGATAACCTGAAGGTGGACTTTTTAGGCATAGATGCATGCTGGATAGCGGTCTATGTACTTTGTCGTAATGCCCAATTAAATCTCACAATACTCATCATATCATGTATGTGCATGGTCATGCCCTCTCTATTTGTCAATTGCCCAACTGTAATTTGTTCACCCAACATGCTATTTATCTTATGGGAGAGACACCTCTAGTGAACTGTGGACCCCGGTCCATTCTTTACATCTGAAATACAATCTACTGCAATTGTTCTACTGTTCTCTGCAAACAATCATCATCCACACTATACATCTAATCCTTTGTTACAGCAAGCCGGTGAGATTGACAACCTCACTGTTTCGTTGGGGCAAAGTACTTTGGTTGTGTTGTGCAGGTTCCACGTTGGCGCCGGAATCCCTGGTGTTGCGCCGCACTACATCTCGCCGCCATCAACCTTCAACGTGCTTCTTGACTCCTACTGGTTCGATTAAACCTTGGTTTCATACTGAGGGAAAACTTGCCGTTGTACGCATCACACCTTCCTCTTGGGGTTCCCAACGGACGCGTGCTGTACGCGTATCAATGTCAAAGTTCAGTAATACCAAAAAGATCTGAGGCTTGGTTCGTGCACAACTTATTGCCGGAGCTAAAGTTGCCTTTGCGCTCGTTCTTTTGAGACATCCTTCCGCAAACTTGATGGCCATTGCAAACGCCGATGGTGATGTAGGACATCTGTTTCCCGAGGCGGAGATTCCTGCCACCATCATAGTTGAAAGACTTGAAGATAGTTCAAAGGCAGTCGAAGAAGCAAAGGTTCCAGAATAATAGTCATGAAAAACGTTTATGCTCCTGTTGTAAAGTAAATACTTCAATGCGTGCTGCAGCCGATTGTTCGGATGCGTTGATTTAAACTAATTCATCGGAAGGTGTATATATGTACCTCCCTTTTGTTTGTAATTGCATCTAATGTCGTTGGCAAGGGTTAGTATGAATAGAGCAAATCTTAATTACTCGTTTTACATCTGTATTATGATGTATATGCAAGTTTGTCGGCAACAGATTTCTTGAGTGATCAGCTCATGTTGCGAGTTTGCGAAACCCGTTGTAAGTGCAACTTTGCTTTCAACCGACGATGTATGTTTTGGCGGTAGCCCCCCGAGCGAGTCGATGGAACTAAGCCTGCCGATGACTCCATCGCTCTTGAGTACTTCTTTAGTTTAAAGTACAGGTCATGGGTCTTTTTGTAAGTGTATAGTTGTTTACCCTTGCTATCTGCAGCACTCGCGCAATCCTGAGGCTTTTCTAGCAAAGGATAAAAGTAAGATTCTCGTTGATTTTGTCTCGTAGCACTCGTAATTTCAGAGGCTTTAGATGACAATCTCGGGTAAAATTTTGAGTAAACCAATGTTCGCTATTGTATACGAAAAAGGTTCTTGATAAACTTTGTTCGGGTGCCCCGAATTACTGCAATACTTCAGATAAACGAAACTTGAGTCTTTATTAATAAAGTAAGCTAAAAACGAAGTGGCTTAAAAGCCTTATTGAAAGAGAGAGAAAAATATGCATAATGTTGCCCATCTTCTTTAAACAAGAGAAGGGTTCTTCTTATCTTCGATCTTGTCTAGAGAGCCGGTGGCTTTGGTGGCGTCGATGATTCCATTAGAAGTACTTGCAGCAAGCGCTAGAGTTTAACTGTCTTTGACAGAGGCCTTGCTATCAGCTGCGAAGGCCCAACTGCTGAAACTTTCAGAGCAGGGTCATCCAGTTTCTTTTTCAATTTCTTGATGCTCTCATCCTCTTTATCTTTAAGTGCCAAATGTTTAGAAGGGAAGTCTACATCTTCCTGCTTTATTCCGAACTTGGCAACAATCATCTGAAACTCGCGGTCACAGTTGTATGAGCGTGAAAAACTTCCATAGACTGTGATGTTGGTTCCATTATTGCCTAGCATCTTGAGCTTGAGATACGCATAATGTGGCACAACCATGAACTTGGCATAAGCTGGTTTCCCGAGTATAGCATGGTACTGTGATTCCCAATCTACTACCTCGAACTCTATCTTTTCCTTCCTGAAGTTATCAGGCTTTCCAAAGACAACATTCAAGTAAACTCTGCGAAGAGAGTACGCTGGTAAAGTGGGGAGGATGCCATGAAAACATGTATCAGATTCTTCCAACATCCTCATTGTAATTCCCATATTCTTGACTGTGTTCGCGAATATCAAATTTAGTCCGCTTCCGCCGTCCATGAAGACTTTGCTCATATTCTACCCTCCTATTTGCGCCTCAACTACCAAGGCAACATGCCCTGGCTTTGGGATTGTCATCGGGTGATCAGTTCTGCTGAACAAGATACTCTGAGATGACCAATCGATATATTTTGGAATATTTGCCGTACTACTTTCTGCCAGGTTGATTTCTTGAGTGAGCTTCTTCATCTCCCTTCTCGAAAAACCAGTTTTGTGAATCATGCTCATCTGTCCTCGTGGTGGAGGGAAGGACTCGTCAGAGTTACGAGGCTGCACTTGCTGAACTTGGTGTTGAGATGGTGGTGGTGGTGGTGGCGGAGGGTTCGGCTACTGCTATTGTTGAATAAACTTCTTCATTTCGATAAAATGTCGACAGTCCCTGAGCAGGTGGCTCGACTTCTTCTTGTCATCTTTAGAATCAATATATGCGTGCAAGTAACAGGGAGCGTTTAACTGCTCAGCAAAAGGCAGTTCTGGGATCCTTGAAGGTCGTGGTTTGTAGTTGCCACAATTCCCTGAATTACCGCGATTGTTGTCATGTCGATCATCCCGCCTATCATCGTACCAATCATCTCGGCGATCAGAATATCCTGCAGCTACAATATTGGTATCATCGTATTCGTGCTCTTTCCTTCTCTTACGGCGATCTCTTCGACTGCCTGAGTCACATCTCAGTTGCTCGTCGTCTTCGTCGTCGCTGCATGGTCGAGGCTTTCGTACGTTATCCTTGCCATCAGCCCAACTATTGGAGATTTTGATTAACTTGGTTAAGGTCTTCGGCTTCTTTCGTCCAAGTTCCTCTATGTAAGATTCTCGTCGAATGCCATCACTGAAAGCGTCGATTGCTCTATCGACAAAGACATCTTCAGCAGCGTTCAAGAGTTTAGTGAACCTCCCGATGTATGTGCGCATCGACTCTTTCGGTTTTTGCTGACAATGACGCAACTCCTCGATTCCAACATGCCTTTTATACGTTGCTTGGAATTTTTTACGAAGGCGTCAACCAGATCTTCCCACGATTTGATGGAACCCTTCGGCAGACTTCTTAACCAAGCTCTTGCCGAATCCTTGAAGTAAAGCTGCAAACATTGCATTGCCGTTGTCTGGTTTCCTTTATGCAGGATCATGGTCTGTAGGTAATCTTCTAACCAGGACCTCGGCTCTTGCTGCCCGTCGTATTTTGCACCATCAGTGGGCATAGGTTTGAACCTTTTAGGCGGCATCGTCTCCCGGATTTTGTAGCTTAAACAATCGGCTCCTCTTAATTCGTCGTTGTATTCCTGACTCTCTTCAGAATCATCACTATCATATTCTACCCTTGACGATCGCCGTCGTTGAGCTTTGTCGATCCTGCTCTGGGTAATGTCAACTCGAGCATCTCTCGAACGATGCCTGGAGCCACTAGCTTGGTGCGTAGATTTCTCCTTCCGTGGAACAAGTTTGTCTCCGAGGATCGCAAGGCTTTCCAGAGCACCTCAATGAGCTTGTGCCATAGGACCTTCAGGTGCTGGTTGCTGATTGATCAAGTAAGCCGCGAGGTTAGCGGTTGCCCCTTCAACTGTATTTGGTCTCAACATACCCATAGTGTCCGTAGTCATAAAATATTTGGACAAGTTTGATGTTATTTCTCTCGCATCATCCTCTGAGAGTCTAGATAACCTCAAACGATGCCTCCCTACACCTTTACTACTTCCAGACGCGCTCCCATGCGAGGCCCTCCGACTCTCACTAGATTGATCTGTTGCGAGTAGGCGACGATTGAGATTGGCCTGCTCGTTTGATAACTGTACTCAATTCCTCTCCAAGATAGACCGATACGCATTAAGAGTTCCAACCGAAGTTCCGGCGGGAAGCGGTGTATTGTTGGTTATACCATCTCGAGCTACTTCCCACTCTTCCTCTGCGATAGTGTAATCGCTATCGTCGTTACTGGCGCTATTTTCAGAGTTGCGTCGCCTGCTGGCGCGTGGAGTGCGATCTCCTTCTTCTCCTCCTCCGTTCCCCGCGTTTACTGCATTGATGATAGCATAGATCTGGTGGTGCGCCATCCTCCAGGTGGTTGTCCTAACAGCGCTGTCGATGCTTTCTTCTCCTGATGAATGTCTGGCACTGCAGACGAACGGAGTATCGCTTGATCCCAATCCATGCCTCGTATGACAGTTTAAGCAGTAGTACAAGGTCATATCGGATGACTCAAAGTCAGCGGATCCGACCGACATAGATGATATCGACCGAGGGGCAGATGGCGGGTAAGAGTTTGTCGACGCTGTCAAACCAGCCAACGGAGATGATTCATTATGCAGAGTAAACTCGAAGGACCCGAATCGAATCGAGTTCCCCGAGCTTAGTGACAAAGAAGCCAACGGAGACGTCGGCGGTGTTGACGAAGTTGGCGATGACATGATCGAACCTGCCGATGCTGGGTCTTGTGCCAACAGGGTTCCCGCAGACAGCGTCAATTGTCGAGGGTACTCCCCGGCAATGCCCTCCGTTTGGGTCTTAGGGTAGATGGAATCCTGTAGGCTGATGATGTCTACGCACGCTTCTATTCTTGTAGACAGTGTTGGGCCTCCAAGAGCTGAGGTTTGTAGAACAGCAGCAAGTTTCCCTTAAGTGAATCACCCAAGGTTTATCGAACTCAGGGAGGTAGAGGTCAAAGATATCCCTCTCAAGCAACCCTGCAATTACGATACAAGAAGTCTCTTGTGTCCCCAACACACCTAATACACTTGTCAGATGTATAGGTGCACTAGTTCGGCGAAGAGATAGTGAAATACAAGTGATATGGATGATTGTAAGTAGTAATTGCAATCTGAAATAAAGATGGCAGCAAGCAAACATGTAACAGAACTTGTTGGAAACGGTGTTTCAATGCTTAGAAACAAGGCCTAGGGATCATACTTTCACTAGTGGACACATTGATCACGTAACTGAATAAATAAATGCTACTTTCTACACTCTCTTGTTGGATAACAAACACCATTCATTGTGTAGGGCTACAAAAGCACACCTCAAGCCGGAGTAAACAAGCTCCACAACATCCGGAGTTCATATTAAAGTAACCTCTAGAGTGCATAATAGACCGATGCAATTTAGACCGAGTACTAACATAGCATACACACTGTCAACAATAGCTATGAAAGGGGGAATAGATCGCATCAATACTATCATAGTAATAGTTAACTTCATAATCTACAAGAGATTACAATCATAACCTACGCCAAGTACTACATGATGCACACACTGTCCTCTTTACATCATGGAGGAGGAATAGACTACTTTAATAACATCACTAGAGTAGCACATAGAATAATAGTGATACAAAGCTCATGATCACATAAAGATCACACCATGGGAGAGAGAGATGAACCACATAGCTACCGGTAGAGCCCTCAGCCTCGGGGGAGAACTACTCCCTCCTCATCATGGGAGACAGCAACGGCGATGAAGATGGCGGTGGTGTCGATGGAGATGACTCCGGGGGCAATTCCCCGTCCCGAAGGCGTGCCGGAACAGAGACTTCTGTCCCCCTAAACTAGGTTTCGCGATGGCGGCGGCGCCCCTGGAGTCTTTCTGGAATATCGTCGATTGATATCGGGTTTTCGCGTCGCGAGGGATTATATAGGCGAAAGGGCAGCGCCGGTGGAGTCCCGAGGGGCCCACACCATAGGGTGGGGCAGCCACCCTCCTGGCCGCGCCGGCTGATGGGGAGGAGGCCCTGGGCCTCCTCTGGCCTGGCCCTTCTGGCTCCGTGAGTGTTCTGGCGAAATAGAATTACTGTGATTTTTCTGGATTTTTCCGAGCACTTTGGTTTTTGGGCCTTTTCTGCAATAAACAGACATAATAAACAGAAACTGGCACTGTGGCATCTTGTTAATAGGTTAGTCCAATAAATGCCATAATATGATATAAAGTGCATATAAAACATGTAACAATTGGTATAATATAAGCATGGAACATCGGAAATTATAGATACATTGGAGACGTATCAGCTGACACGAGACATCGGTTATCAAACAAGCGGGGAGAGCGATTTACCCAAGTTCGGGGCCCTCGATGAGGTAAAACCCTTACGCCCTGCCAGTCTGATCTTGATTAATGAAAATATCGGGTTACAATGGGGTCCCGAAGGTTTCCGCTATGATCTCGTCGAGAGGCTAAGTTCTGCGATGACCTAGCTCTAGACTTACGATGGTTATGGCTACTATGATTGTGTCTCTCGACAGGCCCTCTCCTGGCCCTTATATTGGGAGCCAGGTCTCGAGAGGCCTATTCAAGTACGACTAGGTTACAAAGAGTCCTATGTCTAATCTTTTCTTGCTTTCTTCGTATTCTTGCCTTGCTTTCCAAGACTCCTTTCTTGGAATTAACGTATCAGCCCACCTTGGTTGACGAATATCCTTCTTGGGCCCCTAGTTGGGCCGTAAGAGGTAGCACAAGACTAGTTACCCGAAGGGTAATGCCCACATCAGAAAAACAAGAGAAACAAGAATGGGGTGGCTACCTATCTCTAACTCCCAACAATCGTAACACACAAAATACCCCTTCTTATAATATTGATGATGCTCCTCTATGTGAAGTAAGTTTGTCTAATTTATGGGAGGATCATGATGATTTAAAAGAAATAGATGATACCATAAGCGCATTAGATAATTTGTCTATATGTGGTGATTCTATTCACAACTATGTTATTGAGTTAACTCTTGATGCTTGCAAATATTATGAAAGAGGAAGATATAAGAGCTCTCTTTATGTATTCGTGTTATTTAAAATACAAGCTACTTGTCATTATATGCATTGGATACCATTTAGTTTATGTTATTTATTCATATATAAAATGCTAATGCATAAGAAGAGAGTGAGACTTAAAAGTTAATGGTTTCAAATCTTGTGGTGTGCTCCATATGCTTTCAAGTAACTTTTAATTCAAGCACACCTTATGTCCTTGTTAAATATTTTTACTTATTATTACATAGCAATGAGTTTATAAGTTTTAATAAAAAAATAAAGTATGGAAGAGTAAATGAGAAGGATGAGCAATGAAGAAATTTGGGTCGACCTTGAGCATGTGCTGTTCATGCCAATGGAACCATTGCTAAGTATATATCATTAAAACTCTTCCTATAGTAAAACAAAATAAAAAATAGATTCTTTAATAAAATGGTTTCCCAATAATTCATATAGTTCCCATCTTGGTAGAAATTATATCATTTGCTTGGAGAACTAACAATTTTTTAGGCATTGGAGTATCATGAAGATGAAAATATTTCTTTGTTTGAGAAGAGTAACATGATGTGATGAGGAAGAAGTAGAGGACAAGAATTAGCAAGATCATAATCTTGGGGATGCCCACGCATCCCCTCTTCTTTCAAGTATCTCAAGTAAATTGTTTCAAACTCATGTTCTAGTTTTATCTTCATGATACCCTTGAATATTTGCGGGGACCATGTTTTAATTTATATATATTTTACTTTGCATGATTGTTGTTGAATGTTAGTTTTATTTTTATTTTACTCTCTGGTTTTTAAATAAAGTATCAAGTTTTTACCCATTTGGATGTTTAAAATTGCAGACATAATATGGAGTTGCTGTTTTCTGCGCTGCACTTTCTAGTGCACGATTTTTGTGACTTTTGGGTAACTCCTAAAATGTTGATAAATTTACAGTAACTGTAACTTTTAATCTTATATATGCATGTAAATTGCCTAAAATTCATGATGTGTCTAAGTCGTGCTAAAAAATCAGTTTTGTTGCAGCAAAAATTCTGGACAGATTCTACCTTACTATGTTAGATTCATTCTTTTGAGTATCAAAATGATTTTTACTTGGAACTTTTTATATAGTATAATGAGTATAACATTATGTGCCCTCTGGTTCATGAATATATAAATTTATTCTTGAGTATAATAGCATCAAACATGATTTCTTTGTACCTCTAATCTCACCTCATAGAAAAGAATTAATGTGCATAAAAGTTTGTGTTGAAGTTTTTTCACAGGGAATGGAGGAATATGACACTAAAATTATTCAAGTATGATGAATATAATTAGATTGGGTATTCCCATGACACCCCACTGGACTCATTCAAAAACTCATGGTTTGAGCACCTCTAAACTCTATTTTTTGAGCAACATAGAATTTCGCAAAAACTTGAAGCGTCCTTGTTTTATTTGTGTCTAGTTTTGTTTTTAAAATGAAAGGACCATCATATTGAGTGTTCATAACGCATATGCATGATCTACTGGACCAAACTCTTCACCTCTGAATGTTCAAAGTAAATTAAGTTGCATGATTATAAAAGAAAAAGAGGTATGCCTAAAGGCTGAAATTTATTTTGTGTATGGTATTTCTAGTTTCACATGCTCTAGTGAGTGATGATTTGTTATACGCCTTATTAAGTGCTACTTATTATTAGTATACATAGATGTTTGATCTTGAGTATCATTGTTTGATGATGGATGAATAGTCTATGGATACTATTGCATGCTTTTAGACCTCTTACTAGCCAAAATATTTGAATTCTTACACAATCATAAACTTGTTTCCAAGATCAACTCAAATCCAATGCCTATCGTACCTACCTATATAGTACTTTCTATTCCAAGTATAATGTGTGTATTTTTCCTCCAACCTTTTCAAAATATCCTTTTTATGTAATTTAAAGCTCATAAGAAAGTAAGGTGTGGAAGGATAATACCACTATATAGCTCCTGTTGTTCTCAGAGAAGGTCTTCCAAGGATTATAGGACTAGAGGTATTTCTCCCCATGTCCATAACAAAGAAATCAACATGTACATATGTCATATGCAATTCAACCATTACATATTTTACTTTGCCTATGGCATTTTTGGTTGAATCATCAACAATTAATAAATCAATAGAGCATTTTTCCATATTTTTAAGATTGAGTAATTGATACGTCCAATTTGCATCACTATTTTGTATTATAATCTACTATTATTTATTGATATACTTCATATTTAGACATGATGCTTATGTTATTTTATCTATTTTTGCATGTTTGATGATTTTCACGGGATTTGCTGCCGGAGCTGGAATTCTGCTGGAAAAGTGTTAATCAGGGTACCATACTTCGGAAGATCAGAAAATTCCAGAAACTTTCACGAAGATCTTATTTTCCCGGATGACGGAAATAGCCAGAAGGAGGACCTGAGGGGGGCCACCATTGGGAAATACAATGCCCAGGCGCGGGCCCTACCCTGGCCGTGCCTGGGGCATGTATGGCCGCCCTGGCCCACATCCGACGCCGCCCTTTCGCGTATATCATCCCCACGAAAACCTATGATCGGGGGCACCTCGCAGAAATATTCCGCCGCCGCTACGAGGCGGAAAACACCAGAGAGAGAAAAGCTCTCCGGCAGATAGGAATCTGCCGGGGGAAATTCCCACCCGGAGGGGGAAATCGTCACCATCTCCACCGCCTTCAAGCTGGACTTCATCGTGATCATCAACCTCATCATCTCCACCATCGGCACCATCATCGCCGCCATCTCCACCTCATCCCGCTGTAACTATTTGGGTTGTACCTCGCATATTTCAAAGTGGAAACTCTCCCGGTATTGATTACTTGTTGTATTTGATGCTATTGAGTGAAACCATCAGATTAAGGTTTATGTCCAGATTGTTATTCATCATTATAGACCCACTGATCATGTTCCATATGTTGTCCTGTGAGTAGTTCGTTTAGTTCTTGAGGACATGGGAGAAGTCTTGTGTTAGTAGTGGAGCTATGTGAGTAATATGTATTGATATGATATTTAAGTTGTGGTGTTATTCTTCTAGTGGTATCATGTGAACGTCGACTACATGATACTTCGCCTTTATGCGCCAAGGGGAATGCATCGTGTATTTGGCTACTAATTGCGGGGTTGCCGGAGCGACAGAAACCTGAACCCCGTTAGGAAACCATTGAGTGAGGGAGCGTAGGATCTTAGAGTTTAAGGTTGTGGTTAGATTTTATCTTAATTACCTTCTTGTAGTTGCGGATGCTTGCAAGGGGTTTAATCATAAGTATGTATTATCCTAGTAAGGGTAGTGCATTAGCATAGGTTCACCCACACAAAACTTACCATACCAATAGAGATTATTCACGGATGCGACGCGAAAGCACTTGACATAAAACCTCCCGTGTGTACTCGGGAATGTTTGGTCGATATAGGTAGAACAACCGGCTTGTCCTTTGTGCTAAAAAGGATTGGGCCACTTGCTGCAGTTATTATTCCCACCTTTTATTTACTCGTATTTTATTTATTTGCAATATCAAATACCCCTGAAAACCCGTTTGCTAGTGTTTACAGAGAATCCTTCATTGAAACTACTCATCAACACCTTCTGCTCCTCGTTGGATTCAACACTGTTATTTATCGAAAGTACTATGATACACCCCCTATACTTGTGGGTCATCAAGACTATTTTCTGGCGCCGTTGCAAGGGAGTGAAGCGCTATTGAAGAGCGGAATCGGTAAAGGTAATTTTACTGTAAGTGATGTTTTCTGCTTGCTGATTTATTTCAACGATGGAGTCTTCTTCTTTGGACTCCTTATTTGGGTTTGTTCGTACCGCTGCTATGGTAGTGGAAAAATCGCCTCAAGCTCAAGTTGATCCTTTTAAAATACCTATGAAAATTGTGGAATGTGTTATGAATAACTGCTATTCAGGAGATGGAACTGTCCATCCGGGCGATCATTTGCTTTTTATACATGAATTATGCGAGTTTTTCAAGTATGCATGTATTACTATGGACAAAGTGAAGAGGAAATTATTCTCATTATCGCTTTGTGGAAGAGCTGCAGAGTGGTATAAGCTGTTGCGGAATGGCCGATCTATTGGATGGGAGGAAATTGTCCCTCTCTTTTACTCCAAGTTTTATCCTCCAAGTGAGATACATAAAGATCGGAATCAAATATATAACTGCTGGCCTCAAGATGGAGAAAGTATTGCCCAAGCGTGGGGGAGATTGAAGTCACTAATGCTCAAATGCCCCATTCATGAGCTCCCAAGTAAAATTATTACTAATAACTTCTATGCGAGGCTTTCTCTACATGATAAAGATTTATTGGATGCTTCTTGTTCTGGATCATTTACCAAGATGAAGGAAGAAGCTAAATGGGATCTTCTCGACCGTATTCAAGAAAATACTGAAGGATGGGAAAATGATAAAGGAAGAAAGTCAGGTATTAATTATGATTATGAATGCATTAAAACTCTTATGAAAACTGATTACTTCCATGATGCTACTGCTGTTTATGGAGTTGATTCCCAAACTATCGCAAATCTATATGAGGTGTTTGCTTCTTATTATGATATTCCAAAAGGGTAATGTAGTAATTATCATGCGCCGTATAAAGACATTGTTAGCAGTGTTCCTTCTAATGTTGTCGAGGTCAGTACCACTGATGGCGTTCTACCTGAACCTTATATTGAAAATATGCCTTTCCCTGCTAAGGTAAAGGAGCATTCTATTTTGTCTACTGTGGTTAGTAAAAATAAAAAAAAAGTTTCAGAACCCGATGAGCAAATTAATGTTGAACCTGCAGTAGAAATAGTAAAAGAACTTGTCACTAAAAATGTAGAAGATGAACATATTGTTTTTTGTGAAGATGCTTCTAATATTGTTTTGCATCCTAATAAGCCTCGAAAGGCTAGTGTTCCTATGCTTTCTGTCAAAATAGGTGATCATTGCTATTATGGATTATGTGATATTGGAGCGAGCTCCAGTGCTATCCCTTATGATCTTTACAAGGAGATTAGGCATGAAATTGGACCGTGTGAACTGGAAGATATTGATGTGCCTATTCAGCTCGCTGATACGCGTGAGGCACATGTCCGTTGGGAACCCCAAGAGGAAGGTGTGATGCGTACATCAGTAAGTTTTCCCTCAATAAGAAACCAAGGTTATCGAACCAGTAGGAGTCAAGAAGCACGTGAAGGTTGATGGTGGCGGAGTGTAGTGCGGCGCAACACCAGGGATTCCGGCGCCAACGTGGAACCTGCACAACACAATCAAAGTACTTTGCCCCCACGTAACAGTGAGGTTGTCAATCTCACCGGCTTGCTGTAACAAAGGATTAGATGTATAGTGTGGAAGATGATGTTTGCGAAGAACAGTAAAGAACAAGTATTGTAGTAGATTGTATTCGATGTAAAAGAATGGACCGGGGTCCACAGTTCACTAGTGGTGTCTCTCCAATAAGAAATAGCATGTTGGGTGAACAAATTACAGTTGGGCAATTGACAAATAGAGAGGGCATAACAATGCACATACATATCACGATACTATGAGATTTAATCAGGGCATTACGACAAAGTACATAGACCGCTATCCAGCATGCATCTATGCCTAAAAAGTCCACCTTCGGGTTAGCATCCGCACCCCTTCCAGTATTAAGTTGCAAACAACAGACAATTGCATTAAGTATGGTGCGTAATGTAATCAACACAAATATCCTTAGACAAAGCATTGATGTTTTATCCCTAGTGGCAACAGCACATCCACAACCTTAGAACTTTCTGTCACTGTCCCAGATTCAATGGAGGCATGAACCCACTATCGAGCATAAATACTCCCTCTTGGAGTCACAGGTATCAACTTGGCCAGAGCCTCTACTAGCAACGGAGAGCATGCAAGATCATAAACAACACATATATGATAGATAGATAATCAACATAACATAGTATTCCATATTCATCGGATCCCAACAAACGCAACATGTAGCATTACAAATAGATGATCTTGATCATGATAGGCAGCTCACAAGATCTAACAATGATATCACATGAGGAGAAGACAACCATCTAGCTACTGCTATGGACCCATAGTCCAGGGGTGAACTACTCACACATCACTCCGGAGGCGATCATGGCGATGAAGAGTCCTCCGGGAGATGATTCTCCTCTCCGGCAGGGTGCCGGAGGCGATCTCCTGAATCCCCCGAGATGGGATTGGCGGCGGCGGCGTCTCTGGAAGGTTTTCCGTATCGTGGCTCTCGGTACTGGGGTTTTCTCGACGAAGACTTTTTATAGGCGGAAGGGCAGAGTCGGGGGGCTGACGAGGGGGGCCACACGCTAGGGCGGCGCGGGCCCCCTTGGGCCGCGCGGCCCTAGTGTGGCGGCGCCTCGTCGCCCCACTTCGTATCCCCCCGGTCTTCTGGAAGCTTCGTGGAAAAATAAGACCCTGGGCGTTGATTTCGTCCAATTCCGAGAATATTTCCTTTGTAGGATTTCTGAAACCAAAAACAGCAGAAAACAACAACTGGCTCTTCGGCATCTTGTCAATAGGTTAGTGCCGGAAAATGCATAAATATGACATAAAGTGTGTATAAAACATGTGAGTATCATCAATAAAGTAGCATGGAACATAAGAATTATAGATACGTTTGAGACGTATCAAGCATCCCCAAGCTTAGTTCCTACTCGTCCTCGAGTAGGTAAACGATAACAAAGATAATTTCTGAAGTGACATGCTATCATAATCTTGATCAATACTATTGTAAGCATATGTAATGAATGAAGTGATTCGAAGCAATGGTAAAGACAATGATTAAACAACTGAATCATATAGCAAAGACTTTTCATGAATAGTACTTTCAAGACAAGCATCAATAAGACTTGCATAGGAGTTAACCCATAAAGCAATAGATTCATAGTAGAAAGTTTTGAAGCAACACAAAGGAAGATATAAGTTTCAGCGGTTGCTTTCAACTTCAACATGTTTATCTCATGGATAATTGTCAACACAAATTAATATGATGAATGCAAATATGCAAGTATGTAGGAATCAATGCACAGTTAACACAAGTGTTTGCTTCTAAGATAGAAAGAAGTAGGTAAACTGACTCAACATAAAAGTAAAAGAATGGCCCTTCGCAGAGGGAAGCATGGATTGCTATATTTGTGCTAGAGCTTTTATTTTGAAAACATGGAAACAATTTTGTCAACGGTAGTAATAAAACATATGTGTTATGTATAAGATATCCTATAAGTTGCAAGCATTATAAGACTCTACATTGTCTTCCTTGTTGTTCAAACCCTCACCAGAAAATATCTAGACTTTAGAGAGACCAATCATGCAAACCAAATGTCAACAAGCTCTACAGTATTTCTTCACCAATAGGTGCAAAGTACATGATGCAAGAGCTTAAACATGATCTATATGAGCACAACAATTTCCAAGTATCAAATTATTCAAGACATTATACCAATTACCACATGTAGCATTTTCTGTTTCCAACCATATAACAATTAACGAAGTAGTTTCAACCTTTGTCATGAACATTAAGAGTAAAGCTAAGAACATATGTGTTCATAAGCAACAGCGGAGCGTGTCTCTCTCCCACACAATGAATGCTAGGATCCAATTTTATTCAAACAAACAAAAACAAGAACATAAAGACGCTCCAAGTAAAGCACATAAGATGTGATGGAATAAAAATATAGTTTCACTAGAGGTGACCTGATAATTTGTCGATGAAGAAGGGGATGCCTTGGGTATCCCTAAGCTTAGATGCTTGAGTCTTCTTGAAATATGCAGGGATGAACCACGTGGGCATCCCCAAGCTTAGAGCTTTCACTCTCCTTGATCATATTGTATCATCCTCCTCTCTTGATCCTTGAAAACTTCCTCCACACCAAACTCAAAACAAACTCATTAGAGGGTTAGTGCATAATAAAAAATTCACATGTTCAGAGGTGACATAATCATTCTTAACACTTCTGGACATTGCACAAAGCTACTGAAAGTTAATGGAACAAAGAAATCCATCAAACATAGCAAAACAGGCAATGCGAAATAAAAGGAAGAATCTGTCAAAACAGAACAGTCCGTAAAGACGAATTTTTATGGGGCACTTAACTTGCTCAGATGAAAATGCTCAAATTGAATGAAAGTTGCGTACATATCTGAGGATCACTCACGTAAATTGGCAGATTTTTATGAGTTACCTACAGAGAATACTACTCAAATTCGTGACAACAAGAAATCTGTTTCTGCGCAGTAATCCAAATCTAGTATGAACCTTACTATCAAAGACTTTACTTGGCACAACAATGCAATAAAATAAAGATAAGGAGATGTTGATACAGTAGTAAAAACTTCCAAGACTCAAATATAAAACAAAAGTGCAGAAGTAAAATAATGGGTTGTCTCCCATAAGCGCTTTTCTTTAACGCCTTTCAGCTAGGCGCAGAAAGTGTGTATCAAGTATTATCAAGAGACGTAGCATCAACATCATAATTTGTTCTAATGATAGAATCAAAAGGTAACTTCATTCTCTTTCTAGGGAAGTGTTCCATACCTTTCTTGAGAGGAAATTGATATTTAATATTACCTTCCTTCATATCAATAATAGCACCAACAGTTCGAAGAAAAGGTCTTCCCAAAACAATGGGACAAGATGCATTGCATTCAATATCCAAGACAACAAAATCAACGGGGACAAGGTTATTGTTAACCGTAATGCGAACATTATCAATCCTCCCCAAAGGTTTCTTTGTAGAATTATCAGCAAGATTAACATCCAAATAACAATTTTTCAATGGTGGCAAGTCAAGCATATTATAGATTTTCTTAGGCATAACGGAAATGCTTGCACCAAGATCACATAAAGCATTACAATCAAAATCATTGACCTTCATCTTAATGATGGGCTCCCAACCATATTCTAACTTCCTAGGAATAGAAGTTTCAAGTTTTAGTTTCTCTTCTCTAGCTTTAATGAGAGCATTTGTAATATGTTTTGTAAAGGCCAGATTTATAGCACTAGCATTGGGACTTCTAGCAAGTTTTTGTAAGAACTTTATAACTTTAGAGATGTGACAATCATCAAAATCTAAACCATTATGATCTAAAGCAATAGGATCATTATCCCCAATATTTTGAAGAATTTCAGCAGTTTTATCACAAGCAGTTTCAGCAGTTTTAGCAGTTTCAGACAGTTTTGCACGCTTTGCATTAGGAGTAGAAACATTGCCAACACCAATTATTTTACCATTGATAGTAGGAGGTGTAGCAACATGTGAAGAATCAACATTACTAGTGGTGGTAATAGTCCAAACTTTAGCTACATTATTCTCTTTAGCATTTTCTTCTTTTTCCCACCTAGCACGCAATTCGGCCATCAATCTAATATTCTCATTAATTCGAACTTGGATGTCGTTTGCTGTAGCAAATGACTTAATATCTTTATTTTCATTAGGCATAACTTTCAATTTTAAAAGATCAACATCAGCAGCGAGACTATCAACTTTAGAAGCAAGAATATCAATTTTACCAAGCTTTTCTTCAACAGATTTATTAAAAGCAATTTGTGTACTAATAAATTCTTTAAGCATGGCTTCAAGACCAGAGGGTACATTCCTATTATTGTTGTAAGAATTCCCATAAGAATTACCATAGCCGTTACTATTATTAGGAGGATATGGCCTATAGTTGTTACCAGAATTATTCCTATAAGCATTGTTATTGAAATTATTATTTTTAATGAAGTTCACATCAACATGCTCTTCTTGAGCAACCAATGAAGCTAAAGGAACATTATTAGGATCAACATTAGATCTACCATTCACAAGCATAGACATAATAGCATCAATCTTATCACTCAAGGAAGAGGTTTCTTCAACAGAATTTACCTTCTTACCTTGTGGAGCTCTTTCCGTGTGCCATTCAGAGTAATTAATCATCATATTATCAAGAAGCTTTGTTGCGGCGCCTAGAGTGGTGGACATAAAAGTACCTCCAGCAGCTGAATCCAATAGGTTCCGTGAAGAAAAATTCAATCCTGCATAAAAGGTTTGGATGATCATCCAAGTAGTCAGTCCATGGGTAGGGCAATTTTTAACCAAAGATTTCATTCTTTCCCATGCTTGGGCAACATGCTCATTATCTAATTGCTTAAAATTCATTATGCTACTTCTCAAAGATATAATTTTAGCAGGAGGATAATATCTACCAATGAAAGCATCCTTACATTTAGTCCATGAATCAATACTATTCTTAGGCAAAGATAGCAACCAATCTTTAGCTCTTCCTCTTAAGGAGAAAGGAAACAATTTTAATTTTATAATGTCACCGTCTACATCCTTATACTTTTGCATTTCACATAGTTCAACAAAATTATTAAGATGGGCAGCAACATCATCAGAACTAACACCAGAAAATTGCTCTCTCATAACAAGATTTAGTAAAGCAGGTTTAATTTCAAAAAATTCTGCTGTAGTAGCATGTGGAGCAATAGGTGTGCATAAGAAATCATTATTATTTGTGCTAGTGAAGTCACACAACTTAATATTTTCAGGAGTACCCATTTTAGCAATAGTAAATAAAGCAAACTAGATAAAGTAAATGCAAGTAACTAATTTTTTGTGTTTTGATATAATAAAGCAAACAAAGCAGTAAATAAAGTAAGGCAAGACAAAAAACAAAGTAAAGAGATTGGAAGTGGGAGACTCCCCTTGCAGCGTGTCTTGATCTCCCCGGCAACAACGCCAAAAAACGTGCTTGATACGTGT
Source organism: Lolium perenne (assembly GCF_019359855.2). Classification (NCBI taxonomy): domain Eukaryota; kingdom Viridiplantae; phylum Streptophyta; class Magnoliopsida; order Poales; family Poaceae; genus Lolium; species Lolium perenne. Next base: position 262,411,975 of record NC_067247.2, read on the forward strand.
GAGGCACACGTCCGTTGGGAACCCCAAGAGGAAGGTGTGATGCGTACAACAGTAAGTTTTCCCTCAGTAAGAAACCAAGGTTATCGAACCAGTAGGAGTCAAGAAGCACGTGAAGGTTGATGGTGGCAGAGTGTAGTGCGGCGCAATACCAGGGATTCCGACGCCAACGTGGAACCTGCACAACACAATCAAAGTACTTTGCCCCAACGTAACAGTGAGGTTGTCAATCTCACCGGCTTGCTGTAACAAAGGATTAGATGTATAGTGTGGAAGATGATGTTTGTGAAGAATAGTAAAGAACAAGTATTGTAGTAGATTGTATTCGATGTAAAAGAATGGACCGGGGTCCACAGTTCACTAGTGGTGTCTCTCCAATAAGAAACAGAATGTTGGGTGAACAAATTACAGTTGGGCAATTGACAAATAAAGAGGGCATGACAATGCACATACATATCATGATGACTACTATGAGATTTAATCAGGGCATTACGACAAAGTACATAGACCGCTATCCAGCATGCATCTATGCCTAAAAAGTCCACCTTCGGGTTAGCATCCGCACCCCTTCCAGTATTAAGTTGCAAACAACAGACAATTGCATTAAGTATGGTGCGTAATGTAATCAACACAAATATCCTTAGACAAAGCATTGATGTTTTATCCCTAGTGGCAACAGCACATCCACAACCTTAGAACTTTCTGTCACTGTCCCAGATTAAATGGAGGCATGAACCCACTATCGAGCATAAATACTCCCTCTTGGAGTTACAAGTATCAACTTGGCCAGAGCCTCTACTAGCAACGGAGAGCATGCAAGATCATAAACAACACATATATGATAGATTGATAATCAACATAACATAGTATTCCATATTCATCGGATCCCAACAAACGCAACATGTGGCATTACAAATAGATGATCTTGATCATGATAGGCAGCTCACAAGATCTAACAATGATAGCACATGAGGAGAAGACAACCATCTAGCTACTGCTATGGACCCATAGTCCAGGGGTGAACTACTCACACATCACTCCGGAGGCGATCATGGCGATGAAGAGTCCTCCGGGAGATGATTCCCCTCTCCGGCAGGGTGCCGGAGGCGATCTCCTGAATCCCCCGAGATGGGATTGGCGGCGGCGGCGTCTCTGGAAGGTTTTCCGTATCGTGGCTCTCGGTACTGGGGTTTTCTCGATGAAGACTTTTTATAGGCGGAAGGGCAGAGTCAGGGGGGCTGACGAGGGGGGCCACACGCTAGGGTGGCGCGGGCCCCCTTGGGCCGCACGGCCCTAGTGTGGCGGCGCCTCGTCGCCCCACTTCGTATCCCCCCGGTCTTCTGGAAGCTTCGTGGAAAAATAAGACCCTGGGCGTTGATTTCGTCCAATTCCGAGAATATTTCCTTTGTAGGATTTCTGAAACCAAAAACAGCAGAAAACAGCAACTGGCTCTTCGGCATCTTGTCAATAGGTTAGTGCCGGAAAATACATAAATATGACATAAAGTGTGTATTAAACATGTGAGTATCATCAATAAAGTAGCATGGAACATAAGAAATTATAGATACCTTTGAGACGTATCACTCGCCAACAGGGAAATTGTTTATCCAATTGGTATTGTGAGAGATGTGGAAGTCTTATGTGGTAAGGTTAAATATCCCGCTGATTTTATTGTGCTTGGGAAGGATTATAGTAAGTATTGCCCTATTATATTTGGTAGACCTTTCTAGAACACTTGCGGTGCTATTATAGACTGCGGGAAAGAGAAAATTCATACTAAATTTAATGGAGAGTCTTATGATTTTAATTTTTCCAAGTTTACTAAAGTTCCTTTGGAAGTCGATTTACCTAATGAAGATTTTAAAGTTGAACAGCTTGCTTCTATTGCTCTTTCTCCTAACAATGCCTTGCAACAATATATGGAGGAGCACGTGAGTGATGTTTTTATGCAGGAAAGAAATGAGATCGATGATATATTTCTTCGTCAACCGGAGATACTTAAACATGATCTACATGTGGAGGATTTGGGTACCACTATGCCTCCTAAAGAGGACCCAGTTTTTGATTTAAAGCCTTTACCTGAGGATCTTAAATATGTTTATATAGATGTTAAGAAAATATATCTTGTTATTATTAGCTCTAAACTTTCAGGATATGAAGAAGAAAGATTATTGAAATTATTAAGGAAGCATCGCGCAGCTATGGGATATACTCTTGATGACTTTAAGGGAATTTCTCCAACTATATGTCAACATGCTATTAATTTGGAGCCCGATGCAAAGCCAATAGTGGAACATCAACACCGTTTAATTCCTAAGATGAAGGAAGTGGTAAGAAATGAGGTATTAAAACTCCTTGAAGCTGACATCATTTATCCTATTGCTGATAGTAGATGGGTTAGTCATGTGCATTGTGTTCCTAAGAAAGGAGGTGTTACTATTGTTCTGAATGATAATTATGAGCTTATTCCTCAGCGAATTATTGTTGGTTATAGAATGTGCATTGATTTTAGAAAATCAACAAAGTTACTAAGAAGGATCATTATCCTTTGCCTTTTATTGATCAAATGCTAGAAAGTTTGCCTAAAAAGACTCACTTTTGTTTTCTTGATGGTTATTCTGGGTTTTCTCAAACTGCGGTTAAAGCGCAAGATCAGGAGAAAACCACGTTTACTTGTCCTTATGGAACTTATGCTTATAGACGTATGCCTTTTGGTTTGTGCAATGCTCGTGCTACATTTCAAAGATGCATGTCTGCTATTTTTCATGGTTTTTGTGAATAAATTGTGGAGGTATTCATGGACGATTTCTCCATCTATGGAACCTCCTTTGATAATTGTTTGCACAATCTTGATAAAGTTTTGCAGAGATATGAAGAAACTAATCTTGTTCTTAATTGGGAGAAGTGTCACTTTATGGTTAATGAAGGAATTATTCTTGGGCATAAAATTTCTGAAAGCGGTATTGAAGTTGATCGAGCCAGGTGGAGGCAATTGAGAAGATGCCCTATCCTAGGGATATTAAAGGTATTCGTAGTATTCTTGGTCATGCTGGTTTTTATAGAAGATTTATTAAAGATTTCTCTAAAATTTCAAAGCCTCTTACTAATATTCTGCAAAAAGGATGTCCCTTTTATTTTCTATGATGATTGTAAGGAAGCCTTTGAAACTTTAAAGAAAGCTTTTACAACTGCTCCTATTGTTCAACCGCCTGATTGGAATTTACCTTTTGAAATTATGTGTGATGCTATTGATTTTGCAGTAGGTGCTATTCTTGGACAGCGTGTAGATAAGAAGTTGAATGTTATTCATTATGCTAGTAAAACTCTTGATGCCGCGCAAAAGAATTATGCTACTACTCAGAAAGAGTTTTTAGCTGTTGTTTTTTGCTTGTGATAAATTTAGGCTTTATATTGTTGATTCTAAAGTTACTATTCATACGGATCACGCGGCTATCAAGTACCTTATGGGAAAGAAAGACGCGAGGCCAAGACTTATTAGATGGGTGTTGCTTTTACAAGAGTTTGATTTTCATATTGTTGATAGAAAAGGTGCTGAAAATCCTGTTGCAGATAATTTGTCTAGGTTGGAAAATATTTCTGATGATCCTATTCCTGTTAATGATAGTTTTCCAAATGAACAGGCTGCAATAAAGGTAGTTTCACAAAGCCCTTGGTATGCTGATTATGCTAACTTTTTTGTTTTTAAGTATTTGCCTCCTACATTTTTAGCTCAGCAGAGAAGGAAATTCAAATAATAATTGAAGAAAGATAGAAATGCAAGCTTCTCTAGATTTGATACAAATTAGGTGAAAAAAGGCAGAGAGAAGGAGGCATAAAAGGTACTCTTAAAAGGGAAAATGCCAATTTGGGCCGAGAGAGACAAAACCCAGCTCCTGCTCACGTGCAACCAAACGCTATCTCGTCCTGTCCCACGCGGTCCCTTTCCACCAGCCCCACGCGACGCGGGCCCACACGACGCGGCCCCACACGTTGATACGTCTCAAACGTATCTATAATTTCTTATATTCCATGCTACTTTTATGATGATACTCATATGTTTTATACACACTTTATGTCATTATTATGTATTTTCCGGCACTAACCTATTGACGTGATGCCGAAGAGCTAGTTGCTGTTTTCTGCTGTTTTTGGTTTCAGAAATCGTACAAAGGAAATATTCTCGGAATTGGACGAAATCAACGCCCAGAGTCTTATTTTTCCACGAAGCTTCCAGAAGACCGAAAGGGATACGAAGTGGGGCGACGAGGCGCCGCCACCATAGGGCCGCGCGGCCAAAGGGGGGCCCGCGCCGCCCTATGGTGTGGGCCCCTCGTCAGCCCACCGACGCTGCCCTTCCGCCTACTTATAGCCTTCGTCGCAAAAACCCCTGTATCGAGAGCCACGATACGGAAATACATCCAGAGATGCAGCCGCCGCCAATCCCATCTCGGGGGATTTAGGAGATCGCCTCCGGCACCCTGCCAGAGAGGGGAATCATCTCCCGGAGGACTCTTCATCACCATGATCGTCTCCGGATTGATGTGTGAGTAGTTCATCCTTGGACTATGGGTCCATAGCAGTAGCTAGATGGTTGTCTTCTCCTCATTGTGCTATCATGTTAGATCTTGTGAGCTTCCTATCATGATCAAGATCATCTATTTGTAATGCTACATGTTGTGTTTGTTGGGATCCGATGAATATGGAATACTATGTCAAGTTGATTATCAATCTATCATATATGTGTTGTTTATGTTCTTGCATGCTCTCCGTTGCTAGTAGAGGCTCTGGCCAAGTTGATACTTGTGACTCCAAGAGGGAGTATTTATGCTCGATAGTGGGTTCATGCCTCCATTGAATCTGGGACAAGGATGAAAAGTTCTAAGGTTGTGGATGTGCTGTTGCCACTAGGGATAAAACATCAATGCTTTGTCTAAGGATATTTGTGTTGATTACATTACGCACCATACTTAATGCAATTGTCTGTTGTTTGCAACTTAATAGTGGAAGGGGTGCGGATGCTAACCCGAAGGTGGACTTTTTAGGCATAGATGCATGTTGGATAGCGGTCTATGTACTTTGTCGTAATGCCCTGATTAAATCTCATAGTAGTCATCGTGATATGTATGTGCATTGTTATGCCCTCTCTATTTGTCAATTGCCCAACTATAATTTGTTCACCCAACATGCTATTTATCTTATTGGAGAGACACCACTAGTGAACTGTGGACCCCGGTCTATTCTTTTACATCTGAATACAATCTACTGCAATACTTGTTCTTTACTGTTCTTCGCAAACAAACATCATCTTCAACACTATACATCTAATCCTTTGTTTACAGCAAGCCGGTGAGATTGACAACCTCACTGTTAAGTTGGGTAAAGTATTTTGATTGTGTTGTGCGGGTTCCACGTTGGCGCCGGAATCCCTGGTGTTGCGCCGCACTACACTCCGTCACCAACAACCTTCACGTGTTCCTTGACTTCTACTGGTTCGATAACCTTGGTTTCTTACTGAGGGAAAACTTGCTGCTGTACGCATCACACCTTCCTCTTGGGGTTCCCAACGGACGTGTGCTTCACGCGTATCACACGTCAGCACGGAACGGTCAACTAAACGGGAATCCTGCCGTTTGAGCTGCTTCTGCGCGTTTCAAACAAGGACTTGGGGAAAACTGAGGAAAAACTAAGGAGCTGGGAAAAACTGAGCACAACTAAGGAACCGAGGACACGAAATAGAAATCCCTACTTTTTATGTGTTTTTCAATTTTTAAGAAAAACAAGCAAAAATTAAAGACAAGCAAACAAAGACTAAAAACAAGAGAAATAAAATACGATGCAAAATCTTAAAGAGATAAGAGAGCTCACAGTGATGTTACCTCCCTAAGCTTTGGTGGATCACAGTGCCGTAAATTTCTTCAGGCGCCAGAAAATACTCTGTGGTGTAATTATTCTAAGTTCCCCGGCAACGACACCAGAAAATGTTTGGCAGTTATCGTGGTAATTACTTGGAGCTTCTCGCGCATCAACCACTGTAATGTAACTGTTTTCAGCTCCCTGGCAGCGACGCTAGAAAATGTCTTGATGACGTTGGGACTCCAAGTGCAGAGTGTTACGTTAGCGAAGTATTTCCCCACAAGAGTGTCTCGAGGGTTTATATCGAACTCTCGGGGAACTGGATGGAAGAGTATTCCCCTATCTCTTCTTCTAACAATCTTGCAGGTAAAATAAATGCGTTGTGTCTCCAACTCCACCGTGTGGTTGTAAAGCACAAGATTTTGTGTAAGTAAATAACACAAGTAGAAATAAAACAAGTAAAAACTAAACTAGATGAAATAACTAAGTAAAAATTGTAAAGAGGTTGATTGTTTTTGGTGTTTTCAATGAAATAAGAAAAGTAAATATTTTTGGATTTTCGGATTTGAATAGTGTAGAAAATAGAAAACAAGGTAAATGCAATATAAAGGTGTTTCTTATGATAAAAAGTGGTCCGGGGTTCATGGGTTCACTTTAGTATTCTCTCTTAAAGTTGTGGTGGACAAAAAGCAATTCATCAATGAGATATGTAGGTGCGTATAATATTATACGTAAGATCAGAATTGATATGGGCATCACGTCCTAACATAGAGATGATGCAACACATCTCTCTTATACTTCACAAGAAAGAAACTTCATCAATATTGTATTAAAAATTAACAGATCATAGCAATAAGTACTTTGACATGAAGTTTGAATATCAAATATGCTATCTTGAACAAACCAGATCATCATTACTGTCACATTATCCCTACCGATGTAGCAAAAGAAAGGCAAATCCATAATAGATCTTAAACATATTGTCACTATCCAATCGCTAAAGCCATGCTACTCCATCTAACACACACATCACTCCACACATGCTCTGGCACATATGTTTGATCAGAACAAATACTTAAGAACAAGGTATATAATATGCATCTATCGATACATCTCACCGTATAACACTACAAGAAAATTTCTCATCCACAACGACAATTTTTTTAGGTATGGGCCCTTTTTTGTCGCCTATGGGCCTAACCCGACGATATGGGTTCTGTGGTGCATACTGCGTGAGGTAAGGGCCTACCACAAATTTTTCGGTGCGTCGCGTTTGGGAGACCTTTGGCCACGGAAAATCAGACCGTTGCAGAAGATTTTTCGGGAGGCCGTTGCCTGCTGACGTCATGCAAATTGACACGTGGAAGACGCCGTTAACCGATGAAACCCCGTGGTAGATGGTAGGCCCACCCCAAGGCCTGCCACGCCTTAAGTAGACAGACCCATTTAGTTTGCGGGTCAGGCCAGCTGACTTAGTTTGACCGGTCAACTATATAACTGGGTTGGTTAGTAGGGACGTGGGCCGGGCCTAACTTCTATGGTTGACTGGTCAAAACTTAAATGGGCCGGCCCACTAAGCACGTGGGCCGAGCCGAATGTCTTCATTTAACCGGTCAACATGATGACTAGGCCGGCCCACTGAACAAGTGGACCGGGACGAATGTCTTTGTTTGACCAGTCAATATAATAAATAGGACGACCAATAGTCATGTGGGCTGGGCCGAATGTCTTTGTTTGACCGGTCACCAAGCAAACATGGTCGGCCCAATAAGCGTGTGGGTCGAGCCGAATGTATTTGTTTGACCGATCAACACGACTAACAGGTTGGCCCAATAAGCACATGGGCCGGGCCGGATGTCTTCTCTGACTGGTCAATAGGATAAACGGGCCGGCTCTTTTAGGTGGTGGACCGGGCTAAATTCATTTGTTTGACCGGTCAACGGATAATATTAACGGCCCATTTTGTTAATGGGCCAGCCCTATGTAAACTTTTGTCTGGTCAACATGTTGACCGTGTCGGCACGTTTAGTTGGTGGATCGGTCCATTAGTCCACTACATAATATATATGTGGGCCTAGTATGGCCCAATAGTATTGTTGGGCCGAGGTGCGTGAAGCCCGTTATTACTTGCTGGGCCAGCCCATCTACAAATTGTTGTGTTAACATGCCGGCTTGTAAGGCGCTTTAGGATTTTGCTGGCCGGCCCACGTGTCATTTCAGAGAGGCTGACATGCGAGGCCCATGGGCCAGCAGGGTCCTCAACGTTTCAAAGGCGGCATGAGATCGAAAGAAAAAAGGCAAGTGACTAAATATCATGAGCAAAAAATAATTCAAGAAACGAAACTTTATTGTACATAGAGTATGACATACGGGTCCCATTTTGCGGCAGCGGTCTCAATGTCTTCAAGGAGGCATTGGATCGAAAGAAAAAGGAAGTGACCAAATATCAGGAGCCAAAAATAACTCCAAGAAAATTTACAATACATAGAGGATGACATGCGGATCCCATTTTACAGCAGCGGTGACATAGGCATCCCCAATGGGCCTGCCGAAGATGGTACCCGGGGTTTACTGAAGGCCCACGACTCGAAGGATAAGAAGAATCGGAAGCCCAAGTTGCTAGTTAAGGAAAGCTAGAGTTGTATTAGGAGAGAACATTTGTAGTATTGCGGGATGAGTTGGAAACCCTCCCGGACTCTGTAACTTGTGTATCACGAATCCCTCGGCTCCACCTCCTATATAAGGGGGAGCCGAGGGACAAAGAAAGCATCGATTCATTGTCTCACAAACCCTAGTTTTCATATCGTCGAGTACTTTTCGGCTGAAACCTTCGAGATCTACTTGCCCTCTACTTCTAGCTAAAACCCTAGTCTACAACCCGTAGGCATTGTCAAGTTAATCCCTTGTCAATTGGTGCCATCTGTGGGAATTAGAGGCGTAAGGATCTGATCTCGATGGCACGTTCAAGATCGTCTACTTCGTCAACAGCAAGCAACGCGATGGATCGAGGTAAACATATCGAAACTGGTCCTGTCGATTTTGTTCCTCGCCCGCCCTCCCGTTTGGATGCATATGCGTATCTGGAGGAGCCTATGGAGATGACGTTCGGAAGGTTCCACTTTCGCGTCGACAAAGAGGGAGCGTATCGTCTCGAAATTCCGATCTCGTCGGGATTATCGGCGGTCGATTCCGATTTTTTGAACTCAACATCGTCAATCGAGTCAGGCGAAGAGGAGACTTCATCGTCACGCTTCATCAGCACCTGGGCAAGCAAAAAGCTCGCCAAGATCTTCAGCGACATGTCCTTCGAGTCATCTGTGGACTCAGATATAAGCGATGACTCGAATAGCTTCGACAGCTTCAACTTTGTCGACAGATCTACTACCGTTGGCAAGGTCTTCACCAATCTTTATGATGGTGTCACCAAACCCAGCAAGGATCTGAATACAAAATATCATCAGATTTACGCCATCGGAGAAACAAGCCGCGATCAGGAGGAGACGTCAGAGGCTTTCGACGAGTTGGGAAATCCATACGTTCCCTCCGACCTAAGGCGAGGTTTAGGCAATAAATATGTCGGGCCTACACCACGTGTTAGAGTTCAACTTCCACAAGCAGCATGGGATAGAGCCGCAAGAGCCATGGATGGTTCAGAACCAATGTCCACAACCGCGACGACAGAAGAGTTGCAAGCATATCAATATAGGCTCGCTCGAGCTGGAAGAGAATTGGAAAAACAGACAGCTGCTCTGAACAGGAGATGGGAGGCAGCTTCCGCAACAAGCAGGCGAAGGGCGGAATTAAGTCGACATTCAGGAACTTCGGGAGATAGCCACAGGGAAGCTCGGAACAGAGCAAGATCTAGGCTGCAAAACATACCTGAGGCTGATAGGGAGAACTTGGTTCAAAACCTCGACATGTCCTTTATGTCGATAGACACGAGAGGGAACATTATTCCTAAAACACCGGAAGCTGGGTATATGGCGACGCAAGCCTTTATCCTCGCATCCAAGCCACCTCCCGGAGATCCAAGAGAAGCATTGTACAATATGGCTATGGCAGGAGTTGGGGCCATGGGAACAACGTTTGTAACAACGCCTCCCGAAGGTTCAGCAAGGCAAAATAGTCCACGACCTGCGGCAGCAGCACCAGCTCCTGAGAGAACAGGTGGAGCAAGAGACACAGCAGCGCAAGCAAGGGTGGACAGAGCACGACAACATAGAAGGGAACATCAGCACTCCCCAATGATAGATGATGAGGATATGTGTGGGCTGCCGTGCTTCACAAGGAGGGTCCAAAAAACTCGAGTTCCTTCGGGGTTCAAATTACCCGATAACTTCAAAAAATTTGACGGCCTGCAAGATCCAGAGGACTGGCTAGTTGATTATCTCGAGACGGTGAAGCTGATAGGAGGAACCAGAGCAACAGCCATGCAGAGCATCCAAGTACACCTAAGTGGAGCCGCGAGATCTTGGATAAAGAAGCTTCCTCCAGGTTCTATCGACAGCTGGGACAGTTTCGAGGACGTGTTCGTCAAGAACTTTCAATCTACCTGCAAAAAACCTGCGTCGTTAGAAGAGCTGAGAGCATGTCGACAAAAACAGGATGAATCAATGAGAAAGTATATCCAAAGGTGGAATATCATTAAAAACTTGGCAGAGAACATATCTGACGAGAGAGCGATAGACGCGTTTGTCGCAGGAATCCGACGAAGAGATTTTGTCGAGGACTTGGGGAGAACCAACCCAAAGACAGTATCCGCACTGATGGAGGTAACAAACAGATGGGCAGATGGAGAAGATGCTGTCCACACCAAATGGCATAGGTCACCAGAGGATGACTGTGGTCGAAATTATCAAAATAGACGTCGATTTTCTCGGCAATTCTCGAATTACGATGCTCCTGGCCAAATCTCGGCTAGATTTCGAGCAAGTGCTGGAGGAAGCAATAGAGATGATTATCAACGAAGCAACGAGAAGCGAGGCGACAATAGAGATGACTCCCGAAACAATAGGCAAAATAATGGGCCAAGGTTCCAGAGACCTTTCGTGTCTCACGAGGATATGATGAACGGGCCGTGTCAGATGCACTTTTATCTTGACAGCAACGGGAAGAGACAGTCAGGACACTTGCAGAAGGACTATCGAAATTTTCAGGCAATGCTAAGGTATGCATGGCAAGCCAATGCTCAGGCGACAAATAGAAACCCTCAAGGGCCCAGGAGTGAGATCCACTTGCCACCTCCTCCCGAAATTACGGACGAAAATCGACACCAGCTCAGAATAGCGGCAGCACCTCCACCACCACCTTACGTTGATCCCAATTCCAACGGAGCGGTCTCGATGATTCAGAAGGGCAGGCTGTCCAATAGACAGAAAGTAATCTCGCGACAAGTGTTCATGGCAGAAAAAATGCCTCCACCAATGATTGAGTACTTAAATTGGTAAGGGCAAGACATTGGCTTCACAATAGCTGATCATCCGCAGCAAGTTCCTCGATCGGGGCAGTCAACACTTATCTTACCAGCAGTAATCGCAGGATTTGACGTATCTCGAGTATTCATAGATGGAGGCAGCAGTCTAAACCTTATGTACGCAGATACACTCAGAAAGATGAGCATATCTCTCGCAAATCTGAAACTAACCGACACACGTTTCCATGGAATCACGCCAGAGAAGCCGAGTTATCCGTTGGGGAAGATTAATCTCGATGTTCAGTTTGGGACCTGAGAAAACTACAGGATAGAAGGGCTGGAGTTCGAAGTTGTGGATTTCCCGTCGCAGTATCACGCCTTGTTGGGACGGCCAGCATATGCCAGGTTTATGGCGGTACCACATTACACATACTTGTTATGGAGGATGCCTGGACCTAAGGGACCAATCACAGTGAAAGGAAGCTTCGCGTTAGCCGATAAATGTGACAAGGACTTTCATCGACTGTCAGAAACCTTCGGGATGCAAGTAGAGTACATGGCGTCAAGGCTCACGACTGATTATGATGTGCTGCCAGATGTAGGAAGGCTAACAAAGAATCAACCTTTAATACTGCGAAAAATTCTAAGGAAGTGCAGATTCACCCGACAGATCCAAAGAAGACGACGTCCATCGCGACAGACATGGACCTCGCATAGGAAAGCGTGCTCGTCGAGTTCCTCCGTGAGCACTGGAAAATCTTCGCATGGTGTCCAACTGACATGCCAGGAGTACCCAGGGAACTTGCCGAGCACCACCTAAACTTGGATCCACTAGCGAGACCAATCAAACAACCTTTGCGGCGTTTTTCGGAACCAAACCGCAAAGCTATGCTGTCAGAAATTGATCGACTAAGAGAAGCTGGTTTCATCAAGGAGCTGCATACAGAGGCCACATGGGTAGCAAACCCAGTGTTGGTGCCGAAGAAAAACACTAAAGTCCTTCGCATGTGTGTCGACTTTACGTGTCTCAATAAACATTGTCCAAAGGATCACTTTCCCCTCCCGAGGATCGATCAAATTATCGACTCCACGGCAGGATGCGAACGTCTTTCCTTCCTGGATGCATATTCTGGTTATAACCAGATCAGGTTGAAAGAAGAGGACGAGGTCAAAACAGCGTTCATTACACCTTACGGCTTGTTTTGCTATAGAACAATGCCTTTTGGTTTGAAAAACGCGGGAGCAACATATCAGAGGATGATGCAGAAGTGCTTAGCAACACAGATTGGGAAAAACGTACAAGTGTACATTGATTATGTTGTCATAACATCAAAAAAGGGGGCAACGCTAATCGAGGACCTGAAGGAAACTTTCGACAACCTCGACAAATTATGCCTCAAGCTGAACCCAACGAAGTGTTCTTTCGGCGTCCCTGCAGGAGAACTTCTCGGGTTCCTAGTCTCAGCAAGAGGGATTGAAGCTAATCTCGAAAAAATCCAAGCTATCGTAACAACGAGGAAGCCAACAAAGTTGAAAGAAATACAGCAGTTAACTGGGCGAGTCGCAGCTTTAAGCAGATTCGTCGCCAGGCTGGGAGAAAAGGCGTTACCGTTCTACGCTTTAATCAAGCAAGGAGAGAAGTTCCAGTTGAACGAAGAGGCAGATAGGGCTTTCGAGGATCTTAAATGCACAATTTCGACACCACCAATCTTGGTGGCGCCAAAAGAGAAGGAACCCCTCCTGTTATACATTGCAGCCACACCTCAGGTGGTCAGTACAACGCTGGTTGTCGAAAGAGAGGAAGAAGTAAAACTCCATGGAGTGCAGAGGCCGGTATATTTCATCAGTGAAGTTTTATCGCCTTCAAAACAGCGGTACCCGCAGTACCAGAAGCTAGCATATGGAGTATTCACAACTGCAAGGAAATTGCGGCACTATTTTTTGGCACACCCGACAATAGTGGTCAATGAAGCACCTCTATCAAATATACTAAACAATCCAGAAGCTACAGGTCGTGTCTCCCTTTGGGGAATAGAACTTTCTCCTCGGGACATCACGTATGAAAAAAGAAAAGCAATAAAGTCGCAAATTCTGCCAGATTTCATCGCAGAGTGGATGGAGCTGCAAAACACAGGACCCCCGGATTTATCGAGAACTTGGACTATGAACTTTGACGGGTCCAAGAGGGTAGAAGGAGCTGGAGCAGGCGTGATACTTGTATCACCTGAAGGCGACAAACTGAAGTATGTCCTACGGATGACGTTCCCAAACGCATCTAACAATGAGGCAGAATACGAAGCTCTTATACACGGGATGAAGATGGTGAAAGCTTGTGGTGCAACTCGATTAAAAATCTTTGGCGACTCACAATTGGTGGCTCAGCAGGTCATGAACCAGTGTGATGCAGTCAATGATAGCATGGTGGCATACAAGGAAGTGTACAATGAGCTCGAGAAGTTATTTGATGGATGCGAAGTAAATCACATCAGCAGGCTGAGCAATGATGAAGCCGATGTTCTTGCAAACATCGGGTCGCAGTGCCTCGCAATTCCACCAGGTGTGTTTTGGGAAGAGATATCCGAGAGATCCACAAAGCCAAAGAAGGCGCAGAAGAAGCAGAAGGAGGAGAAAACCTCGACGGCTCACAAAGAAGCACCAGAAGAGGAAGAGGACTAGGAGCTAGTGATAATGGTGCAGGTCCCATGGATGCAAGCATACATATCATACATCTTAAGGAAAGAAATACCCAACGACCCAGTTGAAGCAAGGCGAGTTATTCGACGATCCAAAGCCTTTACAGTGGTCAAAGGGGAGTTGTACAAGCGCAGTATTTCGGGTGTGTTACAAAGGTGCGTTACACCCGAAGAAGGAAGGATAATCTTGAAGGATGTTCACGAGGGAATATGTGGTCATCACGCAGGCAGTCGAGCTATCGCGGCCAAGGTTTTCCGAGCGGGATTTTACTGGTTGACAGCAATCAAGGACGCGAAAGAGATAGTGCGAACTTGTTATGCGTGCTAGAGATTTGCCGCAAAACCTCACTCTCCAGCAGCGGAGCTGATGCTAATACCACTGTCTTGGCCCTTTGCTCAATGGGGTCTCGATATGGTGGGAAAATTACACAAGGCCTCGCCAGGAGGATACGAGTATATGCTCGTCGCTGTCGACAAATTCACTAAGTGGATAGAAGCAAAGCCGATAAATTCACCAGCCGCAACATCAGCAATCAAGTTCGTGAAAAGCATTGTTTTTCGGTTTGGAGTACCTCATAGCATCGTCACGGACAACGGCAGTAACTTTACATCCAAAGAATTCAAGCAATAGTGCGCGGAAGTAGGCATCAAATTACACTTCGCGTCAGTTGGGCACCCGCAAACCAACGGTCAAGTCGAGAAAGCCAATGGTATCATCTGCAATGGTATCAAGAAGCGCCTGCTAGGACCGCTGGAAAAGGCTCGGCATACTTGGCCAGAAGAGTTGCCAAGTGTATTGTGGAGTATTCGAACAATGCCAAATACAGCGACACAGGAAACTCCGTTTTTTCTGGTCCATGGTGCAGAGGCAGTATTGCCGATAGAAATAGAGCATGACTCTCCAAGAGTCGCGGAGTATGACGAAGAAACTTCCAGAAGAGCATTAGAGGACGATGTCGATGCACTTGACGAAGCTCGAGATGAAGTACTATCATGGGTCACCAAGTACTGGCAAGACTTGAAAAACTACCACAGTCTACGATTGCGGCCAAGGTCTTTTCAGGTCGGAGATTTAGTTCTACGACTCAATCAAAATAGTACTGAAAAACTCGAGTCGCCATGGCTTGGCCCTTACATCGTCACAGAAGTAATCGAAGGAGGAGCATATAGGATCAAGGACAAGAAGACGGGGGTTCCCGAGAAAAACCCCTGGAACGTGGCGCAACTCAGGCGATTCTACGCTTAGAGTCGAAAATATAGTCCTCCTTTGTAAAAATACAATGTACTGAAACACCCGCGAGTTTTCAGACGCACTCTTTTCCTTTTTAGGGCACCGAGTGGGGCTGGAAAGGTTTTTAATGAGGCGGGCTCGCGGTGCTGCAATATAGTAAAAGATATTGGTGATATACATCTTTTTTCGTCGACAGGCTCGGGGTCTCATAACCCACAACAACAAAATATATATACTCTCGCAAAATAGTAAATTCATCGAGATGCAAAAAATAGTTCGAGCTCCTTCCATAGGCTCGGGGGCTTCGCAATATTGATTACACTTCACAATATAGACAACTTCATTATCACGAAGAATTCGACAAAAATATAGACATGATTTTTCGCAATATAGTACAACTCAGTTAATGCCTAATATACTATCTATGGATAGACCTTTGTTATTTGCAGCAGTTGTCGTATGTTCAGCATAGCTCCCTTTGACAAAGAATTCAGAGTCCATCCGAAGAAGTTCGTCCATCATTTCTTCAGCTACGGGAGTTACAATATCATTGATCTTATCGATGTTCCTTTTTCGCTTCGACTGCTTGGCCAGGCACTTGGAGACAATCTTTGTCAGGTCTAATTTTCGGTAGCAAATCTGTATCATAATCATGGCGAATCTTGCTCCAGCAGACAATTGAGCTCGCACAAAGTTATGGATACGAGGGGCATCCCAAAATTTTTCAATCAGACCAAGCAGAGTGTCCGGTGTCTCGTTCCGAGGAAACATTATACTGTAAACCAAGGACAAGGTTCTGGTATAGAAATCGAGGAACTCACGAACCTGACAGGCGCGGTCTTGGAACCTGACAATCTGTCGGGTACGTTCTGGAGTGGCCCAGAACAAAAAACCATGGTCAAGGGAGAGGTTAACCAAGAGATTTGTCCTTGCATCTACCCTTTGGTCTTCAGTAGCAGCGTCGAGAAAGGAACCTATTTGGCGACAGCACAAGAATCTTAAAGGAGGAAACAGCGGGAAAATAGAAGAAGTTTTGGTTTGCAAAGGCAAACCTGACATATCCAAACTGGCTTCATTCATCAACTCGAGCATAAAATTCTCTCGAGTGGTAGCTTTTGCAGCTTCAGAAATGGTGGCTTCTTTGGCAGCTATGGCTTCTTGAGCTTGCTGCAGTGCGATCTTCTCTTTTTCGGATGACTTTCGAGATTGCTCCATCATCACAAGTGTTTGTTTCTTCGCATATTGAA
The DNA here is from genome assembly GCF_019359855.2 of Lolium perenne. NCBI lineage: Eukaryota > Viridiplantae > Streptophyta > Magnoliopsida > Poales > Poaceae > Lolium > Lolium perenne. Next base: position 262,428,409 of record NC_067247.2, read on the forward strand.
GCTGCTGACGAAGTTCTTCCAAGTCTTGCGCTAAACCCTTACTCGAGGAATCTTCACCAAGCTCACTATTAATAGGCGTTTTCTTTGAGCGAGAGGAAGAAGGAAAAACATCGGAAGGACGAGGACTTGGAGTGTAGTTATCAAATGTCAACTGAAACAAAAGGTTCGCCATCAATCATCAAGCAAAATAGAATTCCATTGATTTTCAGAATATTTACAAGACATTACAATGGAGGTCGCCCTAACAAACTAGTGGGGTAAGTGTCGCCAAAGCTACTTTGGCGACAGCATCAAAAGGAAAAAGAAAAAATAAGAAAGACAGGGTGATCTACTTGACCTCCGGCTTGGATGTGCTTGGCGCAGAAGTTGGTTTGACACCAAGGAAGGCAAGGATCGGCTTTGAGGGAGGCTTGGCAGCTCTAATTAGAGATTGCCACTTCTTTGTCTCCATTTCCTTTATGTCGCCAACTTTAGCCCAGTCGACGTTTTGTTGGCTATCAGCAATCAGAGCGATGGTGCCTTCAACGCCAATCTTCAGGCCTTCTTGCCGAAGTTTGAGCCCAAGATCTTCTGGCACATTGAAGCTTTTGGTGAGAGCAGTAAAAGTATTGGGCTCTTCTTTCTTCGGGAAGAAATAGGGGAAAAGCCTCGACAGACCTACTTCGGCGTCATCAAGGCCTTCACGTGCTTCATCTCCATGGATTTCAAGAAGAGAAAGTGCATCGATCAGGTCATCGCCTTCAGGACATTCCAGTTCATATTCTTGATGAGTTCTCCCTGAAAACAAACAAAGGGAAGCTCGTCAATAAGAATGCTCGAGACGTGAAGTAACCCGAAGAAATGCACAAGGATTCGAGCACTTACTAACAAAACGTCGACTCTGCGACTGTAAGCGACTGAGGATCTCTTTTTCTCGAGCAGCTTGCTCGGTCACTTTGTCGCTTAGAGCAGTTTCTGCGTCATGAAGTCTCTTCCGAAGATCTTTGACAGCAGCAACATCTGCCTTGGCCTTCTTAGCATCTGCTTCAGCCTTCTTATGAGCCTTTTCACTTTGCTCCAATTTTTGAGCAAGTGCATCAGCACGTTTGTTGGCTTCCGCAAGATTTTCTGCCAAAATAGTCAAAACCAGTCAAAATCGCGACAAGAAAGGAGTGAGAAGTCATTTGCCAGAAGAAGCAACAAAATATTACCTTCAACTTTGTTAGCATGATCACGGTACCCGACGAATTGGGTACCGAAGCGGATGAATTCCTTAATCAAAGGCTGATAAAGAAAGATAGAGAAAGAAAGCGTCAATATAGTAAAAAGCTCGACAGCACAAAGCAAAAAAGAAGCAAACAACAAAAAGTCGATCGCATCGAAAAGTACTTTGCACAAAAAAGAAGAAGGGACTTACATCATCCAGAAGAGGAGTCGTGGAGTCACCCAGTTGTAAAGCAGGCTCCGTGATTGATTCGACCCTTGCCCTTTTTGGCGAAGGGGCACGGGGGCTTGCAGGTGGAGTTGGGTGCTCGGTGTTTTGCTGAGGAGGCGAAGATTCATCTCCATCAGCCTGCACTTCAGAAACAACCAAAGTACGCGACGTGCTCGTTCGAGCAGTCACGTCAATAGGTTGCGCTTCTTCCTCGTCACCACTGTAGTAAAATGGCGACAATATAAGAAGCAAGATAGACAAAAACATCGAGAGCAAAACAACAAGAAGCAATAGAGAACTTACGAGCTGACGAGGGCATCATCGTATGGATTGAAAGCCGCCTTCCTATCTGAAGGACCAGCTTCTTCGGCTTTGGAGGTGCCGGAATCTTCGACTTCATCCCTTTTCCTCTTGTTCCTTGGCGAAACAACGGAAGGAAGGGAGTGTGTCGAGGCAGTGGCCTCAGACTCAGCTTCTTTTTCATAGGAAGCCACAGATTTGTGAGAACCCGCGACTTCACTTTCAGGGCGCGAGGTACCTTGGTTGTCATCATCGACAACGGTACGATCTTCAACTTCTCCACCCTCAGGAAGAGGAGGAAGAGAAGCAAGAACGGGGTGGTTCTGAGAAAAAGAAAGAGTGTCGATAAAAAAAAGAAGTTATGCAACAAAAGCTAGCAAGATAGTAGTCGACAAATAATAAAACTCGAGAAGACAATATAGCAACTAAGAGGAAAAATTACCTCGGGAAGGGGATTGGCGCCACTATATGGCGTAATGCGGCAAGAGGATGGAATGGTATCCTTCTTACCGAGCGATGAGATTCTTTGGATAAGCTTTTCAAAATCCTTCAAAGGAAGGTCTTTTGAGAGCCTGTCGACGTCTTCCTCACCAGCATACCTCCAGAGGGGATTTTTGCGAGCCTGGAGAGGCTGCACTCTAATCCTAAGGAAATAGGCTGTGATCTCAATACCCGACAGTTCCTTACCACGGGTGTTCTGTAGCTCGTGGATGCGAGTCATCAGCGCTTCTGTCGCCAATTTCTCAGCTTCGGTAGCTTCAGCATCCCAGGAACGGCGGCGAAGGATTTTGGCTCCTCCGTCAAAAGGGGCGATGTTGTCCTCTACTGAATTGGAGCTTTCTTCGTGTACATACAGCCACCTTTTGCGCCACCCTTGGACGGAGTCGGGGAACTTGACGTCGAAGTAATCGACGTCAGAACGAACACAGATAACAACGCCGACAATGTTGTAGGCGACGTTGTGGGAGCTATTGCGGCGGAGACAGAAGATACGCTTCCATAGAGCCCAATTAGGTTGGACTCCGAGGAAGCACTCACACAGTGTGATAAAAATCGACACGTGGAGGATGGAATTGGGCGTCAGCTGGTGCAGCTGAAGCCCATAGACAAAAATAAGACCTCGAAGAAACTCATGGATAGGGGGAGAAAGACCGCGGATGAGGTGGTCAACGAAACTGACCCGATACTCGATTGGAGGCGAAGGATAGCTCTCCTCCTTGGGGAAGCGGAGCGCATTATCCTTCTTGGTGAACCCCAGCTTCTTCAGCAGGTTCATGTCCTGGTTCGAGATCTTGGATCTCTCCCACTCCAGATCTTCGGCGGCCATCTTGGACTCCGGAGTGCTATGCCTGGTCAAACGGGCGCGAGGTGGCATCAATGAGTGTGGAGGAGCAAGGTGTGAGTGTCATTGAGCGCTTGAAGCAATGGGAGTAATGGAGGATTTTGCAGAGGAGAAGCAGAGGTGCGGTGCGAGCGAAAGGATTGAAGGAGGAAGACGATGTCTTTATATAGAGGTGCGGTGAATCGACGCACCGTTGGATGGAGAAGTTGCGGAATAGATGGTGTACACGTGGACAAGGGGTAAAAAGTAATTTCAGCTAGACGAGAAAGAGCAGAAGCTACAGTACGTGCGCCAGGAAAAGCGGAGGACATGTGTCCCCCACTTGCACGACATGTCAATTTGATGAGTAATTTGGGCCCGCAAAGCAGTGAGAGAGAAGTTCTCGTGTTTTCCCGATACGGCGGTCGTGGCTATCGTCACCAGTGATGTCACCTTGGCAAGAGAAAAATTCGGATAAGCAGCTTCATAAGAACGGCGACAGCAGAAGATTGTGGATTATTTTGAGAGCCTTTGATCAAATACAAGTTTTTGATCAAATGCTCGGGGGCTACTTTGGAAAAATGAGAAACTCGAGAATGACAAAATAGAAATGGCGAGAGCCTATGATCAAATACAAGTATTTGCTCATAGCCTCAGGGGCTACTCCCATCGGGAGCGCTGTTCGCGCACCCGAGAGATTTGAAAACTTCGAGAGAGAAGAAAAATATAGCAACATAAGGCGTGGAGCCTACACCCAAGCACAAGTCCTTGGCTGTAGCCTCGGGGGCTACTCCCATCGGGAACGCTGTTCGCGCGCCCGATGAAATTATAAAAAAAGAGAGAGAAAGAAAGAAGAAGAAGAAAAAGTGAGCATATTTCGAGTTATACAAATAACTCTACATATACTCCCATCGGGAGAACAATATAAGTCATCCGTTGACTCAATAAAATGTGCTATTCCAACAGCCGAAAAAGCACTCGACAATATATTCTCAGAGCGCCAAAGTTGCGATCAATCTCTGAATGCCGCAAAACTTTGCGAAGGTAAGACCCCAGATCCGTTCTGCGTGGCGTGGCGCCGTCTCTGACGTCGGTTTGCTACTTTTTTCCGTATCAACAGATACGAAGAAAAATCCTAACGGACACGTTAGGTACCCGATAAATATGACTAGGACTCGACAGAATGGTAAGACCTTAAGCGGCACCTGTCGAAGTTTACACCAGTATCTCGAGATCATGTCCAGGGACGTGATCTTGAAGTAGGTTTTTGCGGATTGCCACTAGAGCAGTTAACTAGTACCTGATCCGTCAGATGAACTAGCCCCAACTACCATTATCCCTGTACAATATATAATCTCGTATCCGCAAAGATATGTGATAAAGTTCAGAGTTATCGAATAAACATAAAGGTGGAGATTCTCCTTGACTCTGCGATTCAAGCAAAATCTCGGGGCTACTGACATAGGCATCCCCAATGGGCCTACCGAAGATGGTACCCGGGGTTTACTGAAGGCCCATGACTCTAAGGATAAGAAGAATCGGAAGCCCAAGTTGCTAGTTAAGTAAAGCTAGAGTTGTATTAGGAGAGAACACTTGTAGTATTGCGGGATGAGTTGGAAACCCTCCCGGACTCTGTAACTTGTGTATCACGAATCCCTCGGCTCCACCTCCTATATAATGGGGAGCCGAGGGACAAAGAAAGCATCGATTCATTGTCTCACAAACCCTAGTTTTATATCGTCGAGTACTTTTCGGCTGAAACCTTCGAGATCTACTTGCCCTCTACTTCTAGCTAAAACCCTAGTCTACAACCCGTAGGCATTGTCAAGTTAATCCCTTGTCAAGCGGTCTCAACGTTTCTAAGGTGGCACAGGATCAAAAGAAAAAAGGAAGTTGCCAGAAATTAGGGGTCAAAAATAACTCCAAGAAAGGAAACTTTTATTCTACATAGAGGATGACTTGCGGGACCCACGAGCCAACAACTTCCTCAACGTTTCAGAGGTGGCATGAGATCGAAAGAAAAAGGCAAGTGACCCAATATCAGGTGCCAAAAATAATCTAAGAAAAGAAACTTTTATTGTACATAGAGGATGACATGCGGGTCCCATTTTGCAGCAGCGGTCTCAACATTTCAAAGTCGGCATGAGATCAAAAGAAAAAGGCAAGTGACCAAATATCAGGAGCCAAAAATAATCCAAGAAAAGAAACTTTTATTGTACATATAGGATGACATGCGGGTCCCATTTTGCAGCAGCAGTCTCAACGTTTCAAAGGCGGCATGAGATTGAAAGAAAAAGGCAAGTGACCAAATATCAGGAGCATAAAATAATCCAAGAAAATAAAATTTTATTGTACATAGAGGATGTCATGCAGGTCCCATGAGCCAGCAGCTTACTCATTGAGGCGGCATGAGATCGAGAGAAAAAGACAAGTGACCAAATATCAGGAGCCAAAAATAATCCAAGAAAAGAAACTTTTATTGTACATAGAGGATGACATGCGGGTCCCATGAGCCATCAGCTTACTCAACGTTTGAGAGGCATCATGAGATTGAAAGAAAAAAGGCAAGTGACCAAAATACAGGAGCCAAAAATAATCCAATAAAAGAAAATTTTATTGTACATAGAGGATGACATACGGGTCCCATTTTGCAGCAGCGGTTTCAACGTTTCAGAGGTGGCACGAGATCGAAACAAAAATGCAAGTGACCAAATATCAGGTGCCAAAAATAACTCCAATAAAAGAAACTTAATTGTACATAGAGCATTGATGTCTACACACGCTTCTATTCTTGTAGACAGTGTTGGGCCTCCAAGTGGAGAGTTTTGTAGAACAGCAGCAAGTTTCCCTTAACTGGATCACCCAAGGTTTATCAAACTCAGGGAGGTAGAGGTCAAACATATCCCTCTCAGGCAACCCAGCAATCACGATACAAGAATCTGCTTAAAGCTGCGACTCGCCCAGTTAGCTGTTGTATCTCTTTCAACTTTGTTGGCTTTCTCATTGTTACGATAGCTTGGATTTTTTCGGGATTAGCTTCAATCCCTCTTGCTGAGACTAAGAACCCGAGAAGTTCTCCAGCAGGGACACCGAAAGAACACTTCATTGGGTTCAACTTGAGGCAGAATTTGTCGAGGTTGTCGAAAGTTTCCTTCAGGTCCTCGATTAGCGTTGCCCCCTTTTTTGATGTTATGACGATATCATCAATGTACACTTGTACGTTTTTCCCAATCTGTGTTGCTAAGCACTTCTGCATCATCCTCTGATATGTTGCTCCCGTGTTTTTCAGACCAAAGGGCATTGTTCTGTAGCAAAACACACCGTAAGGTGTGATGAACGCTGTTTTGACCTCATCTTCTTCTTTCAATCTAATCTGGTTATAACCAGAGTAGGCATCCAGGAAGGAAAGACGTTCACATCCTTCCGTGGAGTCAATAATTTGATCGATCCTCGGGAGGGGAAAGTGATCCTTTGGACAATGTTTGTTAAGACACGTAAAGTCGACGCACATGCGAAGGACTTTAGTGTTTTTCTTCGGAACCAACACTGGGTTTGCGACCCACGTGGCCTCTGTATGCAGCTCCTTGATAAAACCAGCTTCTCTTAGTCTATCAATCTCTGTCAGCATAGCTTTGCGGTTTGGCTCCGAAAAATGCCGCAAAGGTTGTTTTATTGGTCTCGCTAATGGATCCACGTTTAGGTGGTGCTCGGCAAGTTCCCTGGGTACTCCTGGCATGTCAGCTGGACACCATGCGAAGATTTTCCAGTTCTCATGGAGGAACTCGACGAGCGCGCTTTCCTATGCGAGGTCCATGTCTGTCGCGATGGACGTCGTTTTCTTTGGATCTGTCGGGTGAATCTGCACCTCCTTAGAATTTTTTGCAGTATTAAAAGTTGATTCCTTGTTAGGCCTCCCTACATCTGGCAACACATCGTAATCAGTTGTGAGCCTTGACGCCATGTACTCTGCTTGCATCCCGAAGGTTTCTGACAGTCAATGAAAATCCTTGTCACATTTATCGGCTAACGCGAAGCTTCCTTTAACTGTGATTGGTCCCTTAGGTCCAGGCATCCTTCATAACAAGTATGTGTAGTGTGGTACCTCCATAAACCTAGCATATGCTGGCCGTCCCAACAATGCGTGATACTGCGACGGGAAATCCACGACTTCAAACTCCAGCCTCTCTATCCTGTAGTTTTCTCGGGTCCCAAACTGAACATCGAGATTGATCTTCCCCAATGGATAACTTGGCTTCTCTGGTGTGATGCCATGGAAACGTGTGTCAGTTGGTTTTAGATTTGCGAGAGATATGTTCATTTTCCTTAGTGTATTTGCATACATAAGGTTTAGACTGCTGCCTCCATCTATGAATACTCGAGATACGTCGAAACCTGCAATTACTGCTGGTAAGATAATTGCTGACTGCCCTGGTCGAGGAACTTGCTGCGGATGGTCTGCTATTGTAAAGCCAATGTCTTGCCCTGACCAATTGAGGTACTCAATCGTTGGTGGAGGCATCTTCTCTGCCACGAACACCTGTCGCGAGATTACTTTCTGAGCTCTATTGGATGGCCTGCCTTTCTGAATCATCGAGACCGCTCCATTGGAATTGGGATCAACATAAGGTGGTGGTGCTAGTGCTGCGCTATTCTGAGCTGGTGTCGATTTTCGTCCGTAATTGCGGGAGGAGGTGGCAAGTGGATCTCACTCCTGGGCCCTTGAGGGTTTCTATTTGTCGCCTGGGCATTGGCGTGCCCTGCCCACCTTAGCATTGCTTGAAAATTTCGGCAATCCTTTTGCAGGTGTCCTGACTGTCTCTTTCCATTGTTTTCGAGATAGAATTGCATCTGACATGGCCCGTTCATCATCTCCTCGGGAGACACGAAAGGTCTCTGGAACCTTGGCCCATTATTTGGCCTGTTATTTCGGGAGTCATCTCTATTGTCGCCTCGCTGCTCGTTGCTCCGTTGATAATCATCTCTATTGCTTCCACTAGCGCTTGCTCGAAAACCAGCCGAGATTTGGCCTCGAGCGTCGTAGTTTGAGTATTGCCGAGAAAACCGACGTCTATTTTGATAATTTCGCCCACGGTCATCCTCTGGTGATCTATGCCATTTGTTGTGGACAACATCTTCTCCATCTGCCCATCTGTTTGCTATCTCCATCAATGCTGATACTGTCTTTGGGTTGGTTCTTCCCAAGTCCTCGACAAAATCTCCTCGTCGGATTCCCGCGACAAACACGTCTATCGCTCTCTCGTCAGATATGTTCTCTGCCGAGTTTTTAATGATATTCCACCTTTGGATATACTTTCTCATAGATTCATCCAGCTTTTCTCGACATGCTCTCAATTCTTCCGACGATGCAGGTTTTTTGCAGGTGGATCGAAAGTTCTTGACGAACTCGTCTTCGAAGCTATCCCAACTGTCGATAGAACCTGGAGGAAGCTTCTTTATCCAAGATCGCGCAGCTCCACTCAGGTGTACTTGGATACTATGCATGGCTGTTGCTCTGGTTCCTCCTATCAGTTTCACCGTCTCGAGATAATCAACTAGCCAATCCTCTGGATCTTGCAAGCCGTCAATTTTTTTAAAGTTATCGGGTAATTTGAACCCCGAAGGAACTCGAGTTTTTCGGACCCTCCTTGTGAAGCATGGCAGCCCACACATATCTTCGTCATCTATCTCTGGAGAGTGCCGATGTTCCCTTCTATTTTGTCGTGCTCTGTCCACCCTTGCTTGCGCTGCTGTGTCTCTTGCTCCACCTGTTCTCTCGGGAACTGTTGCTGCTGCCGTAGGTCGTGGACTATTTTGCCTTGCTGAACCTTCGGGAGGCGTTGTTACAAACGCTGTTCCCATGGCCCCAACTCCTGCCATGGCCATGTTGTACAATGCTTCTCTTGGATCTCCGGGGGGTGGCTTGGATGCGAGGATAAAGGCTTGCGTCGCCATATACCCAGCTTCCGGTGTCTTAGGGATAATATTCCCTCTCGTGTCGATCGACATAAAGGACATGTCAAGGTTTTGAACTAAGTTTTCCCTATCAGCCTCAGGTAAGTTTTGCAGCCTAGATCTTGCTCTGTTCCGAGCTTCTCTGTGGCTATCTCCCGAAGTTCCTGAATGTCGACTTAACTCCGCCCTTCGCCTGCTTGATGCAGAGGCTGCTTCCTGCCTTCTATCCAACTTGATTTTCTGCTTCTCGAGCTCTCGCCTGGTACGTGCAAGCCTATATTGATATGCTTGTAACTCCACAGGTGTCGCCGTTACAGTCATTGGCTCTGTACCATTAATAGCTCTTGCGACTTGATCCCATACTTCCTGCGGAAATCGCACCATCTCTCGTGTTCCTGGTCCAATATATTTTGTTCCTAGACCTCTCGTGAGATCTGCAGGATCGACATACGGATTTCCTGCCTCGTCGAAATTCTCTGATGTCTCCTCTTGTGGGCGACTTGGTTCTCCGATTACATAGATCTGATGACATTTTGGACGCTGAACCGTGTTGAGTTTGGTGACACCATCATAAAGATTGGTGAAGACCTTGCCAACGGTAGTAGATCTGTCGATGAAGTTGAAGCTGTCGAAGCTATTCGAGTCATCGCTTATATCTGAGTCCGCAGATGACTCGAAGGACATGTCGCTGAAGATCTTGGCGAGATTTTCGCTTGCCCTGGTGCTGATGAAGCGTGGCGATGAAGTCTCCTCTTCGCCTGACTCGATTGACGATGTTGAGGTCGAAAAATTGGAATCGACCGCTGATAATCCCGACGAGATCGGAATTTCGAAACGATACGCTCCCTCTTTCTCGACGTGAAAGTGGAACCTTCTGAACGTCATCTCCATAGGCTCCTCCAGATACGCATATGCATCCAAACGGGAGGGCGGGTGAGGAACAAAATCGACAGGACCAGTTTCGATCTGTTTACCTCGATCCATCGCGTTGCTTGCTGTTGACGAAGTAGACGATCTTGAACGTGCCATCGAGATCAGATCCTTACGCCTCTAATTCCCACAGACAGCGCCAATTGACAAGGGATTAACTTGTCAATGCCTACGGGTTGTAGACTAGGGTTTTAGCTAGAAGTAGAGGGCAAGTAGATCTCGAAGGTTTCAGCCAAAAAGTACTCGACGATATGAAAACTAGGGTTTGTGAAACAATGAATCGATGATTTCTTTGTCCCTCGGCTCCCCCTTATATAGGAGGTGGAGCCGAGGGATTCGTGATACACAAGTTACAGAGTCCGGGAGGGTTTCTAACTCATCCCGCAATATTACAAGTGTTCTTTCCTAATACAACTCTAGCTTTCCTTAACTAGCAACTTGGGCTTCCGATTCTCCTTATCCTTCGGGTCGTGGGCCTTCAGTAAACCCCGGGTACCATCTTCGGCAGGCCCATTGGGGATGCCTATGTCACCCAATACACTTGTCAGATGTATAGGTGCACTAGTTCGACGAAGAGATAGTAAAATGCAAGTGATATGGATGAATATGAGTGGTAATAACAATCTGAAATAAATATGGCAACAAGTAAACATGCAGTAAAACAGTAAATAAATGGTGATTCTATGTTTGGAAACAAGGCCTAGGGATCATACTTTCACTAGTGGTCACTCTCAACAATGATATCATAAAGGAATATAAATATAAGCACTTCACTATGCTACTCTAAACTACTCTCTGGTTGGATAATGAACACTAATTCACCGCGTAGGACTGTAAAAGCAAACCTTAAAGATGTATTCCCAAGTAATAATGAACACCACATGTTGTACTTTGAGCATTCACATGAGGTACTAACACACCACAATTTCATAGAGACACCCAACTCAAATCATAATTCAGCAAACAAGTATTCTGTGAAATATAGCCCAAGAGACCCACAAGGTGCACACACTCCACCTTTACACACGTGGGACAAGGAGTCTCCAGAGATCACATAAGTAAAATCCACTTGAATAGCATAACGACATCTAGATTACAAAGCTCATGGTCACATAAAGATCACACCACGGGAGAGAGAGATAAACCACATAGCTACCGGTAGAGGCCTCAACCCCGGGGGATAACTACTCACTCCTCATTGTGGGAGTCAGCAACGATGATGGAGATGGCGTTGGAGTAGATGGAGATGGCTCCGGGGGCGATTCCCCGTCCCGGCAGGGTGCGGGAATAGAGACTTCTGTGCCCCGAATCTTGTTTGCGATGACGGCGGAGCTACGAAACTTTTTGTGGATGGAGGCTGATACGTTTAGGGTTTTCGCGTCGAAGGCTTTATATAGGCGGAAGGGCGAGGTCAGTGGAGACCTGGTGGCCGTACACCTACCCTAGGCGCGGGCCACCTCGGCGCCCCCCCTGCCGTCTCTGCTTTGGACTCCGTCTTTGTTACGGTGAAACGTTAACTTTGGCTTTTGTTTCGTCCAATTCTGAGAATATTTCATGTACAACTTTTCTGAAATACAGAAACAGCAGAAAACAAGGAACTGGCACTGTGGCATCATGTCGTAGGTTAGTGCCGGAAAATGCATAAAATGCCACGAAGTGTAAACAAAACATATAGCAATTGATGTAAAACAAGCATGGAGCATAAAAAATTATAGATACGTTTGCAACGTATCAGCTGACATAGGCATCCCCAATGGGCCTGCCGAAGATGGTACCCGGGGTTTACTGGAGGTCCACAAGCCAAAGAATATGAAGCCTGGAAGCCCAGTTAGTATTAAGGAAAGATAGAATTGTATTAGGAATATCGACTTGTAAATATTACGGGACGGGTTAGAAACCCTCCCGGACTCTGTAACTTGTGTATTACGAATCCCTCGGCTCCGCCTCCTATATAAGGGGGAATCGAGGGACAAAGAGAGGATCGACTCATTGTTTCACGCAACCCTAATTTCATAATCGTCGAGTACTTTTCGGCTGAAACCTTCGAGATCTACTTGCCCTCTACTTACAACTAAACCCTAGTTTACAATACGTAGGCATTGATAAGTTAAACCCTTGTCAATTGGCGCCGTCTGTGGGAATTAGAGGCGACAAAGAGCTGATCTCGATGGCACGTTCAAGATCGTCGACTTCTTCGGTAGCAAGCAACGCGATGGACAGAGGTAAACAAATCGAAACTGATCTAGTCGATTTTGTTCCTCAACCGCCCTCCCGTTTGGATGCATATGCGTATCTGGAGGAGCCCATGGAGATGACGTCCGGAAAGTTCCACTTCCACATCGAGAAGGAAGGATCGGATCGTCTCGAAATTCCGATCTCGTCGGGATTATCAGCGGTCGATCCCGATTTTTCAGGTTCAACATCGTCAATCGAGTCACGCGACCAGGAGATTTCGCCGCCGCACTTCATCAACACTACGGCAAGTGAAAAACTCGCCAAGATCTTCAGCGACATGTCCTTCGAGTCATCTGCGGACTCCGATATAAGCGATGACTCGAGCAACACCGATAGCTTCAACTTCATCGACAGATCCACTATTGTTGGAGAGGTCTTCACCAATCTATATGATGGTGTCACCAAACCCGACAAAGTTCAAAATTCAAAATATCATCAAATCTATGCAATTGGAGACACAAGTCGTTCGCAGGAGGAGACATCAGAGAACTTTGACGACGCGGGAAACCCGTACGTCGATCCCGCAGATCTCACGCGAGGTTTGGGGACCAAATACATCGGGCCTGGAACACGAGAGATGGTGCAATTTCCGCAGGTAGTATGGGATCGAGTCGCAAGAGCTATTAATGGTACAGAGCCAATGACCATATCAGCGACACCTGAAGAGTTACAGGCGTATCAATATAGGCTTGCACGTACCAGGCGGGAGCTTGAGAAACAAAAAATCGAGCTAGACAGGAGGCAAGAAGCGGCTTCCGCGTCAAGCAGGCGAAGGGCGGATTTGAGTCAACAATCTGGCACTTCGGGAGATAGTCACAGAGCAGCTCGAAATAGAGCGAGATCTCGGCTGCAAAATATACCTGAGGCTGATAGGGAGAATTTGGTTCAAAACCTCGACATGTCTGTTATGTCAATAGACACGAGGGGAAACATTATTCCTAAAAAACCGGAAGCTGGGTACATGGCGACGCAAGCTTTTATCCTCGCATCCAGGCCACCTCCCGGAGATCCAAGAGAAGTATTGTATAACATGGCCATGGCAGGAGTTGGAGCCATGGGAACAAAATAATCCACGACCTACCGCAACACTTCAAGATCCCCCAAGAGCGAGTGGGGCAAGAGATGCAGCGACTCAGGCAAGGGTGGATAGAGCGCGACAGGACAGAAGGGAGCGTCGACATTCACCAGAAGTCGATGAAGAAGATATGTGTGGACTTCCGTGCTTTACGATACGAGTCCGAAAAACTCGAGTACCGTCAGGATTTAAGATACCCGATAATTTCAAAAAATTCGATGGTTTACAAGATCCTGAAGATTGGCTAGTTGATTATCTCGAGACGGTGAAGCTGATAGGTGGAACCAGAGCAACAGCCATGCAGAGCATTCAAGTACACCTGAGTGGAGCCACACGATCCTGGATAAAGAAGCTGCCTCCAGGTTCCATCAACAGCTGGGACAGTTTTGAGGATGTATTCGTCAAGAATTTCCGATCCACCTGCAAAAAACCCGCATCACTAGAGGAGTTGAGGTCATGTAGACAAAAGCATGATGAATCAATGAGAAAGTACATCCAGAGGTGGAACATCATTAAAAACTCGGCAGAGAACATATCTGACGAGAGAGCAATAGATGCGTTTGTGGCTGGAATTCGACAAGGAGATTTTGTCGAAGATTTGGGGAGAACCAACCCAAGAACAATATCAGCATTAATGGAAATAGCAAATAGGTGGGCAGATGGAGAGGATGCTGTTCAAAACAAGCGACATAGGTCACCAGAGGAGGACCGCAGTCGAAATTTTCAAAATAGACGACGATTTCCTCGGCAGTTCTCGAGTTATGATGCTCCTGGCCAAATATCGGCTGATTTTCAAGGAAACACTGGAGGAAACAATAGAGATGAATATCAAAGGAGTAGCGAGTAGCGAAGCGACAATAGAGATGACTCCCGTAACAACATACAAAATAGTGGACCAAGGTTCCAAAGACCATATATATCTCCCGAGGATATGATGAACGGACCATGTCAGATGCATTTCTATCTCGACAATAATGGGAAGAGGCAGTCAGGACATCTGCAGAAGGACTGTCGAAATTTTCAAGCAATGTTGAGGTTTGCAGGGCAAGCCAATGCTCAAGCAACAAATAGAAATCCCCAGGGGCCCAGGAGTGAGATCTACCTTCTGCCCCCTCCCGCAATTACGGACGAAAATCGGCACCAGCTCAGAATAGCGGCAGCACCATGATACGTCCAATTTGCATCACTATTTTATATCATAATTTGCTGTTATTCATTGATATATTTCATATTGGGACACATTACTTATGTTATTTCATCTATTTTGCATGTTTCATCGTTATTGGAGGATCGAACACCGGAGCCAGGATTCTGCTGGAAAAAGCACCGTCAGAACGCAATATTTCGGAAGATCAACTCTGGAAGGAAATTATACCAAAAATCCTATTTTTCAAGATGACGAAGGAAGCCAGAAGGAGGAGCCAGGAGCAGCCAGGGTGGGCCCACACCCTAGGGCGGCGCGGCCTGTGCCCCGGCCGCGCCGGCCGTGGTGTGGAGGGCCCACGACCCCTTTCGCCTCCTTTTCTTCGCCAAACCCTTCGTCCCGAAGACCTAAGCCACAGAGGGTACCTCGCGAAGAGTTACAGCCGCCTCTGCGGGGCGGAGAACACCAGAGAGAAAAGAGCTCTCCGGCGGGCAGGAATCCGCCGGGGAAATTCCCTCCGGGAGGGGGAAATCGACGCCATCGTCACCGTCATCGAGCTGGACATCATCGCCATCACCATCATCATCATCTCCACCATCAACATCGCCGTCATCACCGCTAGACACCGTCACCGCCGTAGCAATTTGGGTTTGATCTTGATTGTTTGATAGGGGAAACTCTTCCGGTATCGATTTCTACTTGTTGTTGATGCTATTGAGTGAAACCATTGAACCAAGTTTATGTTCAGATTGTTATTCATCATCATATCACCTCTGATCATGTTCCATATGATGTCTCGTGAGTAGTTCGTTTAGTTCTTGAGGACATGGGTGAAGTCTAAATGTTAGTAGTGAATTATGGTTGAGTAATATTCAATGGTGTGATATTTAAGTTGTGGTGTTATTCTTCTAGTGGTGTCATGTGAACGTCGACTACATGACACTTCACCATTTATGGGCCTAGGGGAATGCATCTTGTATTCGTTTGCCAATTGCGGGGTTGCCGGAGTGACAGAAACCTAAACCCCCGTTGGTATATCGATGCAGGAGGGATCGCAGGATCTCAGAGTTTAAGGCTGTGGTTAGATTTAATTCTTAATTACTTTCTTGTAGTTGCGGATGCTTGCAAGGGGTATAATCACAAGTATGTATTAGTCCTAGGAAGGGCGGTACATTAGCATAGGTTCACCCACACAACACTTATCACAACAATGAAGATTATTTAGCCGTATGTAGCGAAAGCACTAGACTAAAATCCCGTGTGTCCTCAAGAACGTTTGGTCATTATAAGTAAACAAACCGGCTTGTCCTTTGTGCTAAAAAGGATTGGGCCACTCGCTGCAATTGTTACTCTCGCACTTTACATACTCGTACTTTATTCAACTGTTACATCAAACCCCCCGAATACTGTCGTGAGCATTTACAAGTGAATCCTTCATCGAAACTGCTTGTCAACACCTTCTGCTCCTCGTTGGGATCGACATTCTTACTTATCGAAGATACTACGATACAACCCCTATACTTGTGGGTCATCAAGACTATTTTCTGGCGCCGTTGCCGGGGAGTGAAGCGCTATTGGTAAGTGGAATTGGTAAGGAAAACCTTTACTGTTGTGCTGATTTTATTTCTGCCTGCTGCTATAAGTCATTATGGAGAGATCTTCTCTTCAATTTCTATTTGGGAAATCTACTACTACTGCAACGGTAGTGGATGAAGCGCCAGGTGAGGAAGTAATACCATATAAAATACCTATGAAAATTATTGAACGTGTTATGGATAACCGCTATGAAGGGGATGGAACTGTCCACCCCGGTGATCATTTACTGTTTTTGCATGAATTATGCGGGTTATTCAAATGTGCAGGTATTGCTATGGATGAAGTGAGGAAGAAACTATTCTCTTTGTCGCTGTCCGGTAAAGCGGCGCATTGGTATAAATTATTGGATAATGGGGATTCTCTTGAATGGAATGATATTGTGCCCCGGTTTTATTCTAAGTTCTATCCTCCAAGTGAAATTCATAAGGATCGGAATCGCATATATAATTTTTGGCCTCATGATGGAGAGAGCATCGCCCAAGCTTGGGGGAGATTGAAGTCTTTAATGCTCAAATGCCCCATTCATGAGCTTCCTGGTAATGTTATTATTGATAATTTCTATGCAAGACTTTCTTTTCAAGACAAGACCTTGCTGGATACTTCTTGTCGGATCATTTACACGCAACAAAGAAGAGTTTAAAACGGACCTTCTTGATCGAATCCAAGAAAATACTGAAGGATGGGAGAACGACAAAGATCGAGAATCAGGTATAATTTATGATTATAAATGCATTGAAGCTTTTATGGATACTGATAAATTTCGTAATATGAGTGCTACATATGGTCTTGATTCTCAAGTTGCTGTAAATCTTTTTAAAGCTTTTGCCTCTCATTATGAATTGCCAAAGAAGAACTTTGATAAGTATCATGAACCATATAAAGATAAAATTGATTCATCTATTAATAAATGTGTTGTAGTTGAAACTGCTGATCATGTTATTCCTGAGGTTTATATTGAAAAAACTCCTTTCCCTGCTAAAATGAAGGAGTACTCTGTTATAAATAGTGCGGTTCATAAAAGTGAAAAGAAACCTGTAGAACCCGAAGAACAAATAAAAGTTGAACCTGCTGTTGCAATAGTTAAAGATCTTGTGACTGAAAATGTGGAGGATGGTCATATTATTTTCTGTGAAGATGCTTCTAATATTGTTTCACATCCTAATAAACCCAAACAAGCTAGTGTTCCTATGCTATCTGTTAGAATTGGTGATCATTGTTATTATGGATTATGTGATATTGGTGCAAGTGTTAGTGCTATTCCGTATGAGCTTTACACGGAGATTATGCACGAAATTGATTCTTGTGAACTTGAAGATATTGATGTGGTTATTCAGCTGGCTAATAGAGAAACTATTTCTCCAATTGGTATTGTTCGAGATGTGGAAGTTTTATGCGGTAAGATTAAATATCCTGCTGACTTTTTGGTACTTGGTTCTGCTGCTAGTGATTATTGTCCTATTATTTTTGGTAGACCTTTTCTAAATACTTGTGGAGCTATTATAGATTGCAAGAAAGAGAAAATTTTGACTAAATTCGCTGGTGAATCTTATGAGTTTAACTTCTCTAAATTTACTAAAACTCCTTATAAAGCTGATTTGCCTAGTAATGATTTTAAAATGGAGCAATGTGCATCTATTGTTCTTGTTTCTAATAATCCTTTGCAGCAACATTTGGAGGATAGCGAGAGTGAAATTTTTAGGAAAGAAAGAGATGAGCTTGAGGAAATTTTTCTTCGCCAACCTATTCTCAAGCATGATTTACCGGTGGAAGATTTGGGTACAACACCGCCACCAAAGGAAGATCCTGTTTTTGATTTAAAGCCTTTACCCGATAATCTTAAATATGCTCATATTGATGATAAGAAAATATATCCTGTTATTATTAGTTCTAAGCTTTCAGAGATTGAGGAAGAAAGGTTATTGGAAATATTGAAGAAGCATCGAGGCGCTATTGGCTACACTCTTGATGATTTGAAGGGGATTTCTCCTTCTATTTGCCAACATGCTATTAATATGGAAGATGATGCAAAGCCTGTTGTTGAACCTCAGCGTCGTCTAATTCCAAAGATGAAGGAAGTGGTAAGGAATGAGGTACTACGACTCCTTGAAGCTGGTATTATATATCCTATTGCTGATAGTAGATGGGTTAGTCACTGTGCCTTGTGTTCCAAAGAAATGAGGTATGACTATTGTGCCTAATGATAATGATGAGCTCATTCCTCAAAGAGTAGTTGTAGGGTATAGAATGTGCATTGATTTTCGAAAAGTTAATAAAGTTACTAAAAAAGATCATTACCCTTTACCCTTTATTGATCAAATGCTAGAAAGATTATCTAAAAATACTCATTTTTGCTTTCTTGATGGTTATTCTGGTTTTCACAAATTCTTGTTAAAGCTAAAGATCAAGAGAAAACCACTTTTACCTGTCCCTATGGAACTTATGCTTATAGACGCATGCCTTTTGGTTTATGTAATGCTCCTGCTACTTTTCAAAGATGCATGTCTGCTATTTTTCATGGTTTTTGTGAAAGTATTGTAGAGGTATTCATGGATGATTTTTCCGTCTATGGGAATTCTTTTGATAGCTGCTTGCGAAACCTTGATAAAGTTTTGCAGAGATGTGAAGAAACTAACCTTGTTCTTAATTGGGAGAAATGCCACTTTATGGTTAATGAAGGAATTGTATTGGGACATAAAATTTCTGAGAGAGGTATTGAAGTTGATAGAGCTAAAGTTGAAGCAATCGAGAAGATGCCTTATCCGAGGGATGTTAAAGGTATTCGTAGTGTTCTTGGTCATGCCGGGTTTTATAGGAGATTTATTAAAGATTTCTCTAAGATTTCAAAGCCTCTTACTAATCTTCTTCAAAAAGATGTACCATTTGTTTTTGATGATGATTGTAAGGAAGCGTTTGAAACTCTTAAGAAAGCCTTAACAACCGCTCCTATAGTTGAACCCCGATTGGAATTTACCCTTTGAAATTATGTGTGATGCTAGTGATTTTCTTGTAGGCGCTGTCCTTGGACAGCGAGTAGATAAAAAACTGAATCTTATTCATTATGCTAGTAAAACTCTTGATGCTGCTCAAAGAACTTATGCTACACCTGAAAAGGAATTATTATGTAGTCTTTGCTTGCGATAAATTTAGATCTTATATTGTTGATTCAAAAGTTACTATTCATACCGATCATGCTGCAATTAGATACCTTATGACAAAGAAAGATGCTAAGCCGAGGCTTATTAGATGGGTACTTACATTTGCAAGAATTTGACTTACATATTGTAGATAGGAAAGGTCTTGATAATCCTGTTGCTGATAATTTGTCTAGATTGGAAAATATTGCTTATGATCCTGTTCCTGTTAATGATAGTTTTCCAAATGAACAATTGGCTGTAATAAAGGTGAGCTCGCGAGACAGTCCTTGGTATGCTGATTATGCTAACTTTATTGTTTCCAAGTACTTGCCTCCAACCTTTTCAGCTCAGCAAAGGAGGAAATTCTTTTATGACTTGAGGTATTATTTCTGGGATGACCCACACTTATATAAAGAAGGAGTGGATGGTATTATGCGAAGATGTGTCCCTGAATATGAACAACAGGAGATATTGAGTAAATGTCATGGTAGTGCTTATGGAGGACATCACGCCGGAGAAAGAACCGCGCAAAAGGTTCTACAATCAGGTTTTTATTGGCCAACTCTCTTCAAGGATGCGAGAAAGTTTATTTTATCTTGTGATGAATGCCAAAGGGTTGGTAATATCTCCAGGCGTAATGAAATGCCAATGAATTATACTCTTGTTATTGAACCGTTTGATTGTTGGGGATTTGACTTTATGGGACCTTTTCCGTCTTCAGAAGGTAACACTCATATACTCGTTGCTGTTGATTATGTTACTAAATGGGTGGAAGCTATACCTACAAAAAGTGCTGATGGTGAGACCTCTTTAAGAATGCTTTTAGATATTATTTTTCCTAGATTCGGAGTACCTAGATATATTATGACTGATGGAGGTTCTCATTTTATTCATGGAGGTTTTAGAAAAACTCTTGCTAGGTATGGTATTAATCATAGAATTGCTTCTGCTTATCATCCTCAAACTAGTGGTCAAGTAGAGTTATCAAATAGAGAGATTAAATCTATTTTGGGAAAGACCGTTAATAAAACTAGAAAGAATTGGGCTAGTAAATTGAAGGATGCACTTTGGGCTTATAGAACTGCTTATAAAAATCCCATGGGAATGTCACCTTATAAAATGGTTTATGGGAAAGCTTGTCATTTACCTCTAGAACTAGAGCACAAAGCTTATTGGGCTGTTAGAGAATTAAATAAAGATCCTAAACTTGCCGGTGATAAGAGGTTGTTGCAATTGAGTTCTCTAGATGAATGGAGGAATGAAGCTTATGAAAATGCTAAGCTCTTTAAAGAGAAAGTTAAAAAATGGCATGATAGGAGGATTATCAAAAGAGAATTTAATATTGGGGATAAAGTCCTATTGTATCGGTCTCGTCTCAGATTCTTTGCAGGGAAATTACTCTCGAAATGGGAAGGACCATATGTTGTCGAGGAGGTGTATCGTTCAGGAGCAATCAAAATTAGCTCTCTCCAAGGCAATGCTACGCAAGTGGTGAATGGACAAAGACTCAAGCATTATATCTCGGGTGATTCTTATAATGTTGATGTTGATATTATTCAAGTGGAAACACCGGAGGCTTACATCAAAGGGCAAATTGACAGTCCGCCAGAACTCGATTTTGAATAGGTAACAGTACTGGTAATGAAAAGTACGCAATTTACTTTCCGAACAATATTTTCGCTGTTTTTGGAAAATAAGAGAAATTACGAGTTCGAAACGGAGTGGAAAGGACGCACGAGGGGGTGCCACCATAGGGCGGCGCGGCCTGACCTGGGCCCGCGCCGGCCTATGGTTTGGCCGCCTCGTCGCCCCTTTCCGACTCTGGTTCGATCTAGTGCTTTCCTTTTGTCGAGAAAATTTTTGCTATATAATCCCCCGGACCCCTGGAGGTCCGTATATCGTTTTCTCGACGTGTTTTGTTTCGAGCTGTTTCTGCCAGGATCTGTTTTCGGTTTAGAAGCACCATGGTCTCCAAGAACAAGGACGTCAAGGAAGAAGATGAAGAAGAGGTGGAGGAAGACTCGCGCGCACGCCCGCGTGCTACCATCGCAAGCATCAAGGTGGTGGACAACCCTTTTAGTGCAAACAAGAGCGCAAGAATTCGCACTGGAGGAGCGGTCCCACGTCATTACCTAGCTCCGAAAACATCTCCATCAGGAGAGAAGGAGCCTGAGGCTGAAGAGTGGGGAAATAACTCCAAGAGCTGGGACTCGCCATCAGACAGACTCTTTAACCGCGTCGAGCACAACTCAGAGATGATTCGCAACCTCATATACAGGATTGACGAGCTTCAGGAGCTTATTGAGAAGCTTGTCAGGAATTCATCACCATCATCGCCGCGGGAGTAATTCATCATCGGTATTGGCATCCCCTTGGTTTGTTCCAAGCTTGGGGGAGTGCCGCGGTATCACATTATCACTACCTTTTACTTTTATTGTCAAGTAGTGTCATATCATGAGTAGGGAAGTTATCATATAAGATGGGTTGCGTTTGGAAGTATTTCTCCTTTGGTTGGTTGTCTATGTATCCCTTGGTGTGAGTTATCGTTATGGAATATTAATGGGAAGTCTTATCATTTACATATTGCACATCTTATTTTAGTTTGCAATCTCTACTATATGATTCACCTTGTTGTTAGTATTGGTATCACTTTGGGAGCATTGAATAAATCTATTTGGTTTTGGCAAACTTAGCATTGGTCAATAGCAACAACACTTTGAAGTTTAAATAGAAAAGAGAAATACATGTAGTTGTTTCATTGTCTTTCTTGTTAGCTCATAGCTTATTATTCTGAAGTTAAAATTGTTTGTGTTTGCAAGGAAGATGCATGATTGTTTCTATCATATGTATATTTGTTTGTTTCCTTCGACTCTTATGCTTGCTAATTAACCTTGCTAGCCAAAGACCTGTACTGAGAGGGAATACTTCTCGTGCATCCAAACCTTAACCCAAACCTATGTCATTTGTGTCCACCATACCTACCTACTACATGGTATTTTCTGCCATTCCAAGTAAATACTTCATGTGCTACCTTTAAACAATTCAAAACTTAGTATCTCTTATTTGTGTCAATGTTTCATAGCTCATGAGGAAGTATGTGGTGTTTTATCTTTCAATCTTGTTGGGCAACTTCCACCAATGGACTAGTGGCTTCATCCGCTTATCCAATAATTTTGCAAAAAGAGCTGGCAATGGGATTCCCAGTCCCAAATTGATTAAACTAAATAGACACTCCTCCATGGTATGTGATTGATGGACGGCACCCGAAGGATTCGGTTAGCCATGGCTTGTGTAAGCAAAGGTTGGGGGGAGTGTCATCATCATAATTAAGCTAAAATAAAAAGGCACTCCTTCATGGTATGAGATTGTTGGCAGGCACCCGAGGATTCGGTTAGCCATGGTTTGTGAAAGAAAGGTTGGAAGGAGTGCCACACAAAATGGAAATAATATGGGAGCCGCTCTTAGGAGGTTGTCTGGCAAGGGGGTTAGAGTACCCGCTACCAGTCGTTGACAACAACAAACACCTCTCAAAATGTTACTTTTATTACCTCTATATGATTGCAAAACTGAAAAAGCTCTAGCACATGATTTAATCCCTGCTTCCCTCTGCGAAGGGCCTGTCTTTTACTTTATGTTGAGTCAGTAAACCTATTTCCCTCCATCTCAAGCAAGCATTTGAGTAGTTGTGATCAAACCATTATATTGTGATTTGCTACATCATGTCTTTTATTCTTCCTTGTTTAGTACAAGTTTTATCTGAATGAATATAGCTTTGCAAGTTATCAATGATTATGAGAAGACCATTACGCTTGAGTATGCAAGTTGTGCCTTATAAACTTTAACATGAGAGCGCTGCTCAATGAGATAAATATAATCTGTTAATTGTTCTCTGACCAAGAACGAAGTTTGCCATCACCAATCATGATTTCTCATGCACCTTTACTTGTGATTACCTTATACTTGTTTCAATATGAGTTATAAGAGGTTGTTTACTATAATGTCCTGTGTGAATGAATATGATGTTTCTTGTCCGTATTTTATTTATCGACTCTTCACTCCATAAACATGTGGTCATGTCTATCGAGTTCAGTTTCGCTTGGGGACAAGCGAAGTCTAAGCTTGGGGGGAGTTGATACGTCCAATTTGCATCACTATTTTATATCATAATTTGCTGTTATTCATTGATATATTTCATATTGGGACACATTACTTATGTTATTTCATCTATTTTGCATGTTTCATCGTTATTGGAGGATCGAACACCGGAGCCCGGATTCTCGCTGAAAAAGCACCGTCGAACGCAATATTTCGGAAGATCAACTCTCGGAAGGAAATTATACCAAAAATCTTATTTTTCAAGATGACGAAGGAAGCCAGAAGGAGGAGCCAGGAGCAGCCAGGGTGGGCCCACACCCTAGGGCGGCGCGGCCCAGGCCCTGGCCGCGCCGGCCTGTGGTGTGGAGGGCCCACGACCCCTTTCGCCTCCTTTTCTTCGCCAAACCCTTCGTCCCGAAGACCTAAGCCACAGAGGGTACCTCGCGAAGAGTTCTGACCGCCTCTGCGGGGCGGAGAACACCAGAGAAAAGAGCTCTCCGGCGGGCAGGAATCCGCCGGGGAAATTCCCTCCGGGAGGGGGAAATCGACGCCATCGTCACCGTCATCGAGCTGGACATCATCGCCATCACCATCATCATCATCTCCACCATCAACATCGCCGTCATCACCGCTGGACACCGTCACCGCCGTAGCAATTTGGGTTTGATCTTGATTGTTTGATAGGGGAAACTCTTCCGGTATCGATTTCTACTTGTTGTTGATGCTATTGAGTGAAACCATTGAACCAAGTTTATGTTCAGATTGTTATTCATCATCATATCACCTCTGATCATGTTCCATATGATGTCTCGTGAGTAGTTCGTTTAGTTCTTGAGGACATGGGTGAAGTCTAAATGTTAGTAGTGAATTATGGTTGAGTAATATTCAATGGTGTGATATTTAAGTTGTGGTGTTATTCTTCTAGTGGTGTCATGTGAACGTCGACTACATGACACTTCACCATTTATGGGCCTAGGGGAATGCATCTTGTATTCGTTTGCCAATTGCGGGGTTGCCGGAGTGACAGAAACCTAAACCCCCGTTGGTATATCGATGCAGGAGGGATCGCAGGATCTCAGAGTTTAAGGCTGTGGTTAGATTTAATTCTTAATTACTTTCTTGTAGTTGCGGATGCTTGCAAGGGGTATAATCACAAGTATGTATTAGTCCTAGGAAGGGCGGTACATTAGCATAGGTTCACCCACACAACACTTATCACAACAATGAAGATTATTTAGCCGTATGTAGCGAAAGCACTAGACTAAAATCCCGTGTGTCCTCAAGAACGTTTGGTCATTATAAGTAAACAAACCGGCTTGTCCTTTGTGCTAAAAAGGATTGGGCCACTCGCTGCAATTGTTACTCTCGCACTTTACATACTCGTACTTTATTCAACTGTTACATCAAACCCCCCTGAATACCTGTCTGTGAGCATTTACAGTGAATCCTTCATCGAAACTGCTTGTCAACACCTTCTGCTCCTCGTTGGGATCGACATTCTTACTTATCGAAGATACTACGATACACCCCCTATACTTGTGGGTCATCACACCACACCCACTTCCATATATTGACACCAACGCCAACGGCGCGGTCTCGATTATTCAGAAAGCTAGGCCATCTAACAGGGCCCAGAAAGTAATTTCGCGTCAAGTGTTCATGGCAGAAAAGATGCCTCCACCAACGATTGAGTACCTGAATTGGTCGGGACAGGACATTGGCTTCACAATAGCGGATCACCCGCAGCAAGTTCCTCGACCATGACAATCAACACTTATCTTACCAGCGGTGATCGCAGGGTTCGACGTGTCTCGAGTATTCATAGATGGAGGCAACATTCTAAACCTTATGTATGTAGACACACTAAGGAAGATGAACATATCCCTGGCAAACCTAAAACCAACTGACACACATTTCCATGGTATCACGCCAGACAAGCCAAGTTATCCGCTGGGGAAGATCAATCTTGACGTTCAGTTTGGAACCCGAGAAAACTACAGGATAGAAAGGCTGGAGCTCGAAGTTGTCGATTTTCCGTCGCAATATCACGCTTTGTTGGGACGACCAGCGTATGCCAGGTTTATGGCGGTACCGCACTACACATACTTGTTGTGGAGGCTACCAGGACCCAAAGGACCGATTACAGTCAAAGGCAGTTTCGCGTTAGCTGATAAATGCGACAAGGATTTTCATCGATTGTTAGAAACCTTCGGGATGCAAGCAGAATATATGGCGTGAAGGCTAACAACCGACTATGACGTGTTGCCCGATGTAGGAAGGCCACTTAGGGAGCCAACCTTTAACACTACCAAGGATTCTAAGGAAGTACAGATTCACCCGACAGATCCCAAGAAAACGACGTCCATTGCAACAAAAATGGACCTCGCATACGAAAGCGCGCTCGTCGAGTTCCTCCGTGAGCACTGGAAAATCTTCGCATGGTGTCCCGCTGACATGCCAGGAGTACCCAGGGAACTTGCCGAGCACCACCTAAACTTGGATCCAATAGCGAGACCAATTAAACAACCTTTACGGCGTTTTTCGGAACCAAACCGCAAAGCCATGCTATCAGAGATTGATCGACTCAGAGAAGCTGGTTTTATCAAAGAGCTACATACAGAGGCCACGTGGGTAGCTAACCCAGTACTGGTCCCGAAGAAAAACACGAAAGTCCTTCGCATGTGTGTCGACTTTACGTGTCTCAATAAACATTGTCCAAAGGATCACTTTCCCCTCCCAAGGATCGATCAAATTATCGACTCCACGGCAGGATGTGAACGTCTTTCCTTCTTGGATGCATATTCTGGTTATAACCAGATCAGATTAAAGGAAGATGATGAGGTCAAAACAGCGTTCATAACACCTTATGGCGTGTTCTGGTACAAAACAATGCCTTTTGGTCTGAAAAACGCGGGAGCAACATATCAGCGGATGATGCAGAAGTGTCTTGCAACACAGATTGGCAAAAACGTACAAGTGTACATTGACGATGTCGTCATAACAACAAAGAAGGGGTCAACATTGACCGAGGATTTAAAGGAAACTTTCGACAACCTTGGCAAGTTCCGCCTCAAGCTGAACCCGACAAAGTGCTCTTTTGGCGTCCCTGCGGGAGAACTTCTCGGGTTCTTAGTTTCAGCAAGAGGAATCGAAGCTAATCAAGAGAAAATTCAAGCTATCATAACAATGAGGAAGCCAACAAAGTTGAAAGAAATACAACAGTTGACTGGGCGAGTCGTAGCTTTAAGAAGATTCGTCGCCAGACTAGGAGAAAAGGCGTTACCATTCTACGCTCTGATCAAGCAAGGAGAAAAGTTTCAATGGAACGAAGAGGCAGATAGAGCTTTCGGGGATCTCAAGCGCACAATTTCGACACCACCAATCTTAGTGGCGCCTAAGGAGAAGGAACCTCTCTTGCTATACATCGCAGCCACGCCTCAGGTGGTCAGCACAACACTCGTAGTCAAAAGAGAGGAAGAAGGAAAACTCCATGGAGTGCAGAGGCCAGTATATTTCATCAGTGAAGTTTTATCGCCCTCAAAACAGCGATATCCGCAGTACGAAAAGCTAGCATACGGAGTGTTTACAACCGCAAGAAAACTGCGGCACTATTTTTTGGCGCATCCGATAATAGTGGTCAATGAGGCGCCTTTATCCAATATATTAAACAATCCAGAGGCTACGGGTCGTGTCTCCCTGTGGGGAATAGAGCTTTCCCCTCGGGACATCACATACGAAAAAAGAAAAGCAATAAAGTCGCAGATCTTACCAGACTTCATTGCGGAGTGGATGGAGTTACAAAATACGGGACCTCCGGATTTATCGAGAACCTGGACTATGAACTTCGATGGGTCCAAGAGATTAGAGGGAGCTGGAGCAGGCGTGATACTAATATCACCTCAAGGCGATGAATTAAAGTATGTCTTACGGATGACGTTTCCAAACGCGTCTAACAATGAGGCAGAATACGAAGCTCTTATACACGGGATGAAGATGCCGAAGGCTTGTGGCGCAACTCGATTAAAAATCTTTGGCGACTCACAATTGGTGGCTCAACAAGTCATGAATCAATGTGATGCAGTCAATGATAGTATGATAGCATACAAAGAAGTGTATAACGAGCTAGAGAAGCTGTTTGACGGGTGTGAGGTAAATCATATCAGCAGGGCTAAGCAATGATGAAGCCGATGTTCTTGCAAACATTGGGTCGCAATGTCTCACTATTCCACCAGGCGTGTTCTGGGAGGAGATAGCCAAGAGATCTACAAAGCCGAAGAAACCACAGAAGAAGGAGAAGGATGAGAAACCCTCGGGGGCTAAAATAGCAGCACCGGAAGAAGAAGAGGAACCAGACATAGTAATGATGGTACAAATTCCATGGATGCAAGCATACATATCATACATCCTAAGAAAGGAAATACCCGACGATCCAGTTGAAGCAAGGCGAGTTATCAGACGTTCTAAAGCCTTTACTGTGGTCAAAGGGGAGTTATACAAATGAAGTATTTCGGGAGTGTTACAAAGGTGTGTCACACCCGAAGAAGGAAGGCTAATTCTGAAGGATGTACACGAAGGAGTATGTGGTCATCACGCAAGCAGCCGAGCTATAGCAGCCAAGGTTTTCAGAGCAGGATTTTATTGGTTGACAGCAATTGAGGACGCAAAAGACATAGTTCGTACTTGCAACGAGTGCCAGAGATTTGCCGTAAAACCTCATTCTCCGGCAGCAGAGTTGATGCCAATACCGTTTTCTTGGCCCTTTGCTCAGTGGGGTCTCGATATGGTGGGAGAATTACACAAAGCCTCACTAAGAGGATACGAGTACATGCTCGTCGCTGTCGATAAATTCACAAAGTGGATAGAAGCAAAGCCGATAAATTCACCAGATGGAGCGTCTGCAATCAAGTTCGTGAAAAGTATCGTCTTTCGGTTTGGAGTACCTCATAGCATCGTCACAGACAATGGTAGTAATTTCACATCCAAGGAATTCAAGGCATATTGTGCAGAGGTAGGTATCAGACTGCACTTTGCATCAGTTGCGCACCCGCAGACCAATGGTCAAGTCGAGAAAGCCAATGGTATCATCTGCAATGGTATCAAGAAGCGCCTGCTAGCACCATTGTAAAAAGCTCGACATACCTGGCCAGAGGAGTTGCCCAGTGTGTTATGGAGTATTCGAACAACATCAAATACAGCGACACAGGAAACTCCATTTTTTCTGGTCCATGGAGCTGAAGCAGTGCTGCCGATAGAAATAGAACATAATTCTCCGAGAGTAACAGAATATGATGAAGAAGCTTCAAGAAAAGCATTGGAGGATGACGTCGATGCACTCTATGAAGCTCGGGACGAAGTATTATCACGAGCCACTAAGTATCAGCAAGACCTGAAAAACTACCACAGTCGACGCTTGCGTCCAAGATCCTTTCAGGTAGGTGACTTAGTTCTTCGGCTCACACAAAAAAGCCATGAAAAACTCGAGTCGCCGTGGCTTGGTCCTTACATCGTCACAGAAGTAATCGAAGGAGGAGCATACATGATAAAGGACAAGAAGACAGGGATTGCCGAGCCAAATCCTTGGAACGTGGCGCAACTCAGGAGTTTTTACGCTTAGAGTCGAAATATAGTCATCCTTGTAAACATAAAATGTACTGAAACGCCCGCGAGTTTTCAATATAGATTATATTTACAAAACAAGTAACCTCATCGTCAAGAAAAAATTCGACAAGGAAAAATAAACTTTCAGTTGCTACCTAGTATATCATCTATGTTTACACCTTCGTTGTTTGCAGCGCCAGTTCTATGTTCAGCATAGCTACCTCTCACGAAGAATTCGGCATCTAGCCAAAGCAGCTCATCCATCATCTCTTCTGCTATAGGAGTTACGGCATCATTAATCTTGTCGATGTTTCTTCTCCTCCTCGTCAGTTTGGCCTGGCATTTGGAGACAAGTCGAGTCATGTCTAATTTCGGATAGCAAACTTGAAGCATAATCATGGCAAATCTTGCTCCAGCAGACAGTTGGGCCCGCACAAACTCATGGATTCGAGGGGCATCCCGAAACTCATCCATCAGCGCAGGAAGAGTTTCTGGCGTTTTGTTGCGCGGGAACATAGTGTTATAAATTAAAGACAATGTCCTCGTGCAGAAGTCGAGAAAATCACGGACTTGACTCATGCGATCTTGAAATCTGACGATTTGGCGGGTACGTTCAGGTGTAACCCAGAAATTAGAACCATGCTCCAGGGCAAGCTTGAGAAGCACATTGGTTCGGGCTTCAACACGATGATCTTCGGCAGCAGTATCCAAAAAAGAACCTATTTTCAACGGAAACATTAGAGAGGAAGAATAGATGGTAACAACATAATACGACCAAGTTCAAAGAAGTTTACCCGTCATATCCAAGCTGGAGTCGTTCATCTGTTGAAGCATATAATTTTCTCGGGAAGCAGCTTCAGCAGCCTCAGCAACTGCAGTCTCCTTCAATGCTATGGCTTCTCGAGCTTGTTGAATAGCAAGTTTTTCCCTCTCGGACGATCTTCGAGACTGCTCCATTATCAAAAGAGCTTGTTTTTTCATTGACTGCAGTTGTTGTCGGAGATCGTCCAAGTCTTCATTCTGAGCAGCACTCGAAGAACCTCCAATAACCCCGACAGCGGATGACCTTTTGGAGTAAGACGCAGCGGGTAAAGCATCCTAGGAATGAGGCATCACGGTATAGTTGTCAAAAATAAAATGGAAAGAAAATATTTCGACATCAATAATTCGGCAACATAGCTTTTCATTGATAAGGTCAGATATTTACATGGCTATTACAAAAGAGGGTTGTCGCCAAAGATACTACGACGACAATGTCAAAAGAAAAACAAAACAAAGGTAGAGACATGATGGTCTACTTGACCTCCGGCTTCGATGAACTAGGAGCGGGAGTTGGTTTACATCCGAGGAAGGAGAGGATCTTCTTCGAGTTCGGCTTGGTAGCCTTAATCAAAGATTGCCACCTCTTCGTCTCCATCTTCTTCACATCACCAACTTTCGCCCAGTCAACATTTTGTTGGCTGTCAGCAACCAAGGCGATGGTGCCTTCAACCCAAATCTTCAAGCCTTCTTGTCGAAGACCGAGCCCAAGATCTTCTTGGGAATTGAAGCACTTGGCCAGGGCAGTAAAGGTCTCGGATTCTTCCTTCTTCGCGAAGAAGTAGGAATAAAGCTGTGATAGACCTGATCTAGCGTCAGCAAGGCCCTGGCGTGCCTCGTCTCCATGAATTTCAAGGAGGGAGAGCGCATCGAGAAGGCGATCACCCTCAGGATTCTCGAGATCAAAATCTTGATGCGTCTTCCCTAATGAAGCAAAATAAAGCTTGTCAAAAAGTGCGCCAGGAAAAAACATGGTGACCCGAAGAAATAGAAACGGTCAGAGTACTTACTAACAAAACATCGACTCTGTGACTCCAAGCGAGTGATAATTTCTTTGTCACGAGCAGACTGCTGAGCTAAGTTTTCGCTTAAAGAACTTTCCGCGTCATGAAGTCTTTTTCGAAGATCTTTGATAGTGGCGGCATCTGACTCAGCTTTCTTGCGAGCTTTTTTGCTTTGCTCTAACTTAAGA
Organism: Lolium perenne; assembly: GCF_019359855.2. Classification (NCBI taxonomy): domain Eukaryota; kingdom Viridiplantae; phylum Streptophyta; class Magnoliopsida; order Poales; family Poaceae; genus Lolium; species Lolium perenne. The sequence goes on from NC_067247.2 coordinate 262,459,214, forward strand.
CCAAGAGCATCAGCACGTTTGTTAGCTTCCACAAGAGTGTCTAGCAAAACAAAGGACATTGAGTGTCATGACAAAATAATGAAGGAGAATCTATTCAATGGAAAGCGGCAAGAAAAGAATACCTTCAAGCTTCTTAGCATGGTCACGGTACCCGACGAATTGGGTACCGAGACGGATAAATTCCTTCATCAAAGGCTGAAAGGGAAAATATAGAAAGGGAAATCAACATAGGAAGCACAAGTTCGACAACAAAAACAAAAATCAGGGGAGAGCCAAAAAATGCTGAAAAGGTGGCAACATAAATGAAAGGACTTACATCATCCATTGAAGGAGTCGTAGAACCACCAATCAACTGAGTAGGTTCCTCGACTGGCTCTACCCTAGCTCTCTTTGGCGAAGAGGCACGGGGGCTTGCAAGTGGAGTCAGATGCTCTATGTGTTGCTGAGGAGGCGAGGTCTCATCCGCATCTGGTTGAGCTTCAGAAATAACTAAAGTTCGAGACGTACTCGTTTGAGCAGTCACGTCAATAGGAGGATTTTCGTCTTCGTCGCCACTATAATAAATAATCGACAGTATAAGAACAAACACAGTCAAAAATATTGGGTGCAAAGATATCGATAGAAACTTACGAGCTGACAAGGGCATCTTCATAAGGGTTGAAAGTTGTCCCTTCTTCATTTGGAACAACTTCCTCGGCAGGAGGTGCGCCGGCTTTGGAGGTGCCGGAGTCGATGACTTCATCCCTTTTTCTTTTGTTCCTTGGAGAAATAGCTGAGGGAAGGGAGTGTGTCGACTCGGTAGCCTCGGATTCAACTTCTTTTTCAGAGGAAGCCGCGGATTTTTGAGAACCCGCAGTTTCGCTCCCAGGGCGAGAAGTACCCTGGTTGTCGTCGGTGACAACAGCCCGTTCTTCAATTTCCCCGCCTTCAGGAAGAGGAGGAAGAGAAACTAGAACTTGATGATTCTACAAGGACAAGATATGTCGACAAGAAGTGAGATACAAGGTGTCAGCAAAATAGTCATCGACAAAGGCAAAAACAGTAGTCGACAAACTTTACCTCGGGGAGAGCGTTGGCGCCGCTATACGGCTCCACGCGACAGGTAGATGGAACGGCGTCCTTTTTGCTAAGCGAGGAGATTCTTCGGATAAGCTTCTCCAAGTCCTTTACCTCGAGGTCCTTGGAGAGCCGGTCGATATCCCCCTCGCCAGAATACATCCAAAGGGGGTTCTTGCGAGCCTGAAGAGGCTGGACCCTAATCCTAAGGAAGTACGCTGTAATCTGGATACCCGATAGTTCCTTGCCGCGGGTATTTTGAAGCTCGCGGATATGGGATATCAGCGCCTCTGTCGCCGTTTTCTCTTCTTCGGTGGCCTCCGCGTCCCAGGATCGGCGGCGAAGAATTTCGGCACCTCCATCGAAAGGAGCAATGTTGTAGTCCACCGAGTCGGAGCATTCTTCGCGCACATACAACCATCTTTTGCGCCACCCTTGGACGGAGTCGGGGAATTTGACGTCAAAATATTCGACATCCGAACGAACGCAAATAACAACACCACCTATGTTATAGGCGATGTTGTGGGAGCCATTGCGGCGGAGGCAAAAGATGCGCTTCCACAGGGCCCAATTAGGATGGACTCCGAGGAAGCACTCGCAAAGAGTGATGAAAAAAGAGACATGAAGAATGGAATTGGGAGTCAGCTGATGAAGCTGCAACCCATAGACAAAGAGCAGACCGCAGAGAAAATCATGGATGTGAGCAGAGAGGCCGCGGATCAGATGGTCAACGAAACTAACCCGATATTGGATAGGAGGCGTCGGGTAGCTTTCTTCGCCAGAGAAGCACAGCGCTTCTTTCTTCTTCATCAACCCAAGCTTCTTCATCAGGTTGATGTCCTGATTGGAGATCTTGGATCTTTCCCGCTCCAGATCTTCCGTCGCCATCTTGGATTCGGGAGTGCTGTGCCTGGTGAGTCTGGTGCGTGGTGGCATGAACAATGGCGGAAGCAAGAGTGAAACTGTGGAGGAGCTCAGGAGTAGTTGGATGCAGTAGGGGATTTTGGATAAGAGAGCAGAAGTGTGGCGCAGCGAAAGGATGAACGGAGGAAGAAGAAGACTTTATATAGGGAATTGGCGAATCGACGCACCGTTGGATGGAATAATTATGAGATGGATGCTGTACACGTGGCTAAGGGGTAAAAGTGTATTTTAACTGTGAAGGAACGGAACAGACGCTACAGTGCGCGTGCCAGAAAAAGCGGAGGACGTGTGTCCCCCACTTGCACGACGTGTCAAATTGATGAGGGTTTTGGGCCCGCAGGACAGAGAGAGGACAGTGCTCGCGTATTCCCGATACAGTGGTCGTGGCTATCGTTAGTAATGATGTCACCTTGCCAAATGAAAATCTCGGCTGTGAAGATTAATGAAATTGGCGACAATAAAAGACTATTGACTATCTTGAGAGCCTTTGATCAAATACAAGTTTTTGATCAAATGCTCGGGGGCTACTTTTGAAAAGGAGGATTTCAGATATAGAAAAATAGAAATGGTGAGAGCCTATGATCAAATGCAAGCATTTGTCCATAGCCTCGGGGGCTACTCCCATCGGGAGCGCTGGTCGAGCACCCGATAAAGATAAAAGAACTCGGCAACATGATAATATAGCGACAAAAGATATTGAAGTGCTGAGCCTACAACCAAGTACAAGTCCTTGGCTGTAGCCTCGGGGGCTACTCCCATCGGGAATGCTGTTCGCGTACCCGATAATATTATGAAAAATATAATGAGCATATTTCGAGTTATACAAATAACTCTCCATATACTCCCATCGGGAAGACAAGATAAGTCATCCGTTGACTCAATAAAATGTGCTATTCCAACAGCCGAAAAAGCACTCGACAATATATTCTCAGAGCGCCAAAGTTGCGAGTAATCTCTGAATGCCGCAAAACTCTGCGAAGGTAAGACCCCAGATCCGTTCTGAGCGGCGTGACACCGTCTCTGACGTCGGTTTGCTACTTTTTTCCGTGTCTACAGATACGAAGAAAAATCCTAACGGACGCATTAGGTACCCGATAAAATATGACTAGAACTCGACAAATGGTAAGACCTTAAGCGGCGCATGTCGAGTTAACACCAATATCCCGAGATCATGTCCGGGGACGTGATCTTGAAGTAGGTTTTTGCGGATTGCCACTAGAGCAGTTAACTAGTACCTGATCCGTCAGATAAACTAGCCCCAATTACCATTATCCCTGTACAATATATAAACATATATCTAAAGATATATGGTGGATTGAAAGGTTGTTTAATGATCATAAAATTGGAGATTTTCCCTGATTCTTTGATTCAAGCAAAATCTCGGGGGCTACTGACATAGGCATCCCCAATGGGCCTGCCGAAGATGGTACCCAGGATTTACTGGAGGTCCACGAGCCAAAGAATTATGAAGCCTGGAAGCCCAGTTAGTATTAAGGAAAGATAGAATTGTATTAGGAATATCGACTTGTAAATATTACAGGACGGGTTAGAAACCCTCCCGGACTCTGTAACTTGTGTAATACGAATCCCTCGGCTTCGCCTCCTATATAAGGGGGATTCGAGGGACAAAGAGAGGATCGACTCATTATTTCAGGCAACCCTAATTTCATAATCGTCGAGTACTTTTCGGCTGAAACCTTCGAGATCTACTTGCCCTCTACTTCCAACTAAACCCTAGTCTACAATACGTAGGCATTGATAAGTTAATCCCTTGTCATCAGCATCCCCAAGCTTAACTCCTGCTCGTCCTCGAGTAGGAAGTGATAACAAATTATTTTTTTAGGTGACATGAAGCCAACAAAATCTTGATCAAGCATGTAAAGCATTGTGAGGTGGGATCTAAGTACTCTATCATAGGCATAATACATATAATTCAATAGAACTTAGCAACTATGTTATAACCATGAAGAGTAACACAAACAAAGGATCATGAATAATAGTGCATTGAAAGCAACTGTTTGTTTATGAGCATAGAGTAAACATAACAAAGTGGTACTCAACATGTCCTTTATAGAATAGAAAAACATAATGCTAGGACACCTTCAAGTTCAAAGGGTGACTAGATACAAGTAATTTAAGAACAAGCAATAGCACAATCATGAATCAGTCAATAATAATTTTGGGACTATGCACATTGAACTAAGAATGACAACTATGCTCTCTTAATCGGTGCATAAAGTAGAAGATGAAGACTAAACATAAAAGTAAAACAAAGACTCTTTGCATAGTAAGCAAGATAAACAAGTTTTGTAAACCTTTCAAAAAGTATGGTACTTATTAGCTTTGACCTCTCATTGCCCCAATCATAAGCATCTTGAATGGTTAAAGTTAATGTGAGTCAAATATGAGTTATATGCTTGCAAATCACAAGTCGAAAATCTCATGCCCCTTGAATGTGGGTACCTAAACCTCACTCTACTCAACTTAGGTCCCAAATAAGTTCTTGTCATTGTAAGTATACATGTACCATTGAGAACCGCCAACAGGGTACCTCTTGACCAATGATATGGAGGTACTCTTGTAGGAGCAATCCCATGCCAAAATGACAAGACAAACAGACAGTGAGCATCTCAACAATCTTTTATTTACTATGGGTATAGCTTTTTATTGGAAATGCTTCATAGAATGCTCACTATGGCTTAGCTGTAAATTTCCACCATGAATGATGCATGGTTTAGATTAGCGGCCCAGACGTTTCACTAACTCATATACAAACTCCATGGACTTACAAATTTTCATTTTATTTCGCACCGCTAGGCATCCATAAACAAATGAACATGACATCTACTAAATATAAGTGCAATGTCGAAAGTGTTCCCCATGAAAGCATGGTTATACTAACTCCCAATTTGCAATTTGCAAACATATAAACTTCTTAAGATAGGCACAATGATCAAGTTTATTAAGTGCAAGAAAGTAAATGTGCCATCAAGTTTGTGAGAGCTTTACTGACTAATTTTCTCATGCCAAAATTTAATTTGGAAGATAAATAAAAACATGATGAGCATTCTTGGAATAACAATAATGCTATTAGGTAGATATAGTGGACACAATTGGCAAACTTTGTTTCATGGTGGTTGGATGCACGAGTAGAGTTTATACTCAGCACAGGTGAAGGCTAACAAAAGATTGAGAGCGACCAACTAAGAGAGCAGTAATGGCCATAATCAAGAATAGCGACAAATCATTATCAATCAAAGCATAGAATGATATTACAAGTAAAAAACTAAATGATCATAGATGCTTTAGTTGACTGGTTATAGTCATAACATGGTATAAGCATGCACCAAGTTAACCCAATAAAGCATCAAAGGAGAATACCACAATATTATGCTTTTATGATCGAAACAACACATGATTCTTTCAATGACACATTATGCACTCTGAGCCGTTTGAAACAATTCATGCTACAACAATAAATACTAAGAATATGACAAGAATAACATCCAACATGACATGTCAAAGTCTATGCCACAGTCTAGACAAGCTTCTTTTTGCATCACTATAGTCATGAAATATGTTACTCGTATCCAATACTAATCAACTTATTTGAAATAAATACAGAGATGAAAATCAATATGGAACATAGAGCTAATAATACATAAATAAATAATACTAATTAGCTTTGAACAAAATTCAAGTGAAACAATAAGATCTAAATGCAATACTAGAAACTTAGGACACTCGCAGAACAATAAGAGCGAAAACTAGATCGTTCTATGTAATTAAAACAGAGCGTGTGTGTCTCCCACACAAGAATGCTAGGATCCAATATGCTACAGCAAACAAAACTAAACTAAAAACAAAAATAAAAACGCTCCAAGAACAACACATAGCGTATGAAGACATAAAAATATAGCGCATAGAGAGATGATCTGTTGCTTTGTTGATGAAGAGGAGATGCCTCGGGAATCCCTAAGCTTTGATGCTTGTACCTCTTGGATATTTCTTGGGGTGCAGGGGCATGCCCAAGCTTTAGCTTTTGTCCATTATTCATATCATCACATCATTCTTCTCTTCCTACACTTGAAAACTTCCTTCATACAAAAACTTGACACAATTCTCTATTAGCACCATTAGTACAATTAAAGTAAACAAATCCACTTGGGTTTAGTACTAACATATATTAAACATATATTAGAGCATTAGCTACTGTATCAACTCTTCAAAAAGCTCTTTGATCAAAATAACTCAAAAAGAAAGAGATTTAAGAGGCAAATGCAAATAGTGCAGAAATCTGTCAAAATATATGAGGCATATTGTAATCATAATTAATTTTATTCTCAATAGTAGGTGGACTGAAAATAACATAATCATCATTGTAATTATCATATATTGGAGGCATAGTATCATCATAGAAAATTTCCTCCTCAAAAACTGGGAAACTAAAAAGATTATTTTCATAAAATTAGCTTCCCCAAGTTTAGATTTTCCATAGCATTAGCAATAATGGTGTTTAAAGGATTCATAGTAATAACATTGCTACTAGCATGCAAGCAAAGTTCCTTAGGTTTTTTAATTTTCTCTTCAAACACCTCATGTCCTAACTCAAGATAAATACTATAAAGCTCTCTAGTTTTGTTGTTGTTTTCCATTAAGCCTAACTAGTGAAAATAAAAACAAGAAACAAAAAGATGTAATTGCAGAATCTAAAGGAAATAACTTCGAGCACTCACCAGCGACTAAAAGACTTAGTAGCCAGAGGACGTGAGTACCTTTTACATAACCTCCCCGGCAACGGCGCGAGAAAAGATCTTGATATCTACGCGCGCCTCTAGTTTTGTAGATAGTGTTGGGCCTCCAAGTGCAGAGGTTTATAGAACAACAACAAGTTTCCCTTAAGTGGATCACCCAAGGTTTATCAAACTCAGGGAGGTAGATGTCAAAGATATCCCTCTCAGGCAACCCTGCAATCACGATACAAGAAGTCTCTTGTGTCCCGAGCACACCCAATACACTTGTCAGATGTATAGGTGCACTAGTTCGGCGAAGAGATAGTAAAATGCAAGTGATATGGATGAATATGAGTGATAATAACAATCTGAAATAAATATGGCAGCAAGTAAATATGCAGCAAAATAGTAAATAAATGGCGATTCGATGTTTGGAAACAAGGCCTAGGGATCATACTTTCACTAATGGTCACTCTCAACAATGATATCATAAAGGAATATGAATATAATCACTTCACTATGCTACTCTGAACTGCTCTCCGGTTGGATAACGGACACTAATTCACCGCGTAGGACTGCAAAAGCAAACCTTAAAGATGTATTCCCAAGTACTAATGAACACCCCACACTATACTTTGAACATTCGTAGGAGGTACTAACACACCACAATTTCATAGAGACATCCAACTCAAATCATGATTCAGTGAACAAGTATTCTGTGAAATATAGCCTAAGAGACCCACACGGTGCACACACTCCACCTTTACACACGTGGGACAAGGAGTCTCCGGAGATCACATAAGTAAAATCCACTTGAATAGCATAATGACATCTAGATTAAAGAGCTCATGATCACATAAAGATCACACCATGGGAAAGAGATAAACCACATAGCTACCGGTAGAGCCCTCAACCCCGGGGGGAGAACTACTCACTCCTCATCATGGGAGTCAGCAACGGCGATGGAGATGGCGGTGGAGTCGATGGAGATGGCTCCCGGGGCAATTCCCCTTCCCGGCAGGGTGCTGGAACAGAGACTTCTATCCCCCGAATCTTGTCTGCGACGGCGGTGGAGCTATGAAACTTTTCATGGATGGAAGCCAATTCGTTTAGGGTTTTCGCATCTAAGGCTTTATATAGGCGGAAGGGCGAGGTCGATGGATGCCTAGTGGCCCCACACCTACCCTAGGCGTGGGCCACCTCGGCACCCCCTCCGTCTCTGCTTTGGACTCCGTCTTCGTTACGGTGAAACGTTAAATTCAGCTTTTGTTTCGTCCAATTCCGAGAAGATTTCCTATATAACTTTTCTAAAGTACAAAAACAATAGAAAACATGGAACTTTCACTGTGGCATCTTGTCAATAGGTTAGTGCCGGAAGATGCATAAAAGTGTCAGGAGGTGTAAACAAAATATATAGCAATTGATGCAAAACAAGCATGGAATATCAAAATTATAGATACGTTTGCAACATATCAAGGATGACATGCGGGTCCCATTTTGCAGTAGCGGTCTCAATGTTTCAAATGTGGCATGAGATCGAAAGAAAAAGGCAAGTGACCAAATATCAGGTGACAAAAATAACTCCAAGAAAATAAACTTGATTGTACATAGAAGATGACATGCGGGTCCCATTTTGCAGCTACAGTCTCAATGTTTCAGAGGCGGCATAGGATCGAAATAAAAATACAAGTGACCAAATATCAGGTGCCAAAAATAGCTCCAAGAAAAGAAACTTGATTATACATAGAGGATGACATGCGGGTCCCATTTTGCAGCACCAGTCTCAATGTTTCCAAGGCGGCACATGATCAAAAGAAAAAATAAGTAGCCAGAAATCAGGGAGTTAAAAAAATCCAAGAAAAGAAAGATTTTTTGTTCATAGAGGATGACATGCGGGACCCATGATCCTGCATCGTAAATGGCTTGATCGGAGAACATTGAATGAGATGGCGCGATCGACAAAAAAAAACAATGCTAGAGAGGGTGCCATCTGGGCCCTACATCCAGTGCGGTGCGGATTTGCGTTGACTTGGCTGGCGCACCCGAGAATTCATCATGCACCACGTCTCGGGCCACCATACGCGACGTTTTCCACATTTACGTCGGGCTAGATGGCCTCAAAAACGAGAAAAAAGTTTTCACATGCACCACTGAGACAACAAAAATCGTCGGGCATGGTGCATCAGCAACCACGGCGCGACTTTCAATTCATCGACCATGCCAACTTTTCTTGTAGTGTAATAAGATCAGATCTCATAAAACAATATCATAGAATAAGGATCCACCACATAGGTATTACAAATATGACCATAATCATGATATGCAACTCATATGGCATTAAGAACTATGAAGAACATAAGAGAAATAGATCAAGCTACTGCCACAAACCCGTAGTCTTGAGGTGGACTACTCCCTCTTGGTCATGGTGATGATGATGAAGACGTTGTAGAAGGTGGAGATCCCTCCGGTGGTGATCCCGGTGGAGTCCCCCCCCCCCCCCCAATCTTCTCTGCAGCAGCCTCCGTTTTTGTGTTCCTTTGTTTGTGCGGCGCTCTCCTCCCGAGAACTCTTCGGGTCCATATATATAGTAGTTTTTAGGGAAAAATACGTCGGTTCGTAAAAGAAGCAGGGCAAACAGTCGATCGACGCCTGAAAGAGGGAGGGTGGCGCGACCTCTCTTCCTAGCCGTGCCACATGGCCTCTTTTGGCCCTCAGGCCTCTCCAGGTGAGATTCCAGGGCCCATGCCGCTTCTCCCGATGAAAAAGTGATGCTCCAAACATCTCAGGTCAATTTGACTCCGTATAGGTCTCTGAAAGTGAAAAATACACAAAACAAGGTTTTCCTGTTCTGCAGCGTTATAAGCCAAACAAAGGGGATCATTGGTAAATCCCCATAAATCAATGTAAAACATGGTATTATCATCATATATGTTTCAAATATGTGGAAATTCAATATGGTAAAGGACAACGTTTATGTATGCATTTTACATGCATCAACTAGCTATACCAATTCCCATATGTTTCTTTCCCATATAGAAGTTGTTAGAAATTGTGACTTCAAATCCACACATTATCTAACAAGTATATGTGCTTGATGTCTACGGGTGCTTCTATTCTTGTAGACAGTGTTGGGCCTCCAAGAGCAGAGGTTTGTAGAACAGCAGCAAGTTTCCCTTAAGTGGATCACCCAAGGTTTATCGAACTCAGGGAGGAAGAGGTCAAAGATATCCCTCTCATGCAACCCTGCAACCACAAAGCAAGAAGTCTCTTGTGTCCCCAACACACCTAATAGGTGCACTAGTTCGGCGAAGAGATAGTGAAATACAGGTGGTATGAATAAGTATGAGCAGTAGTAATGGCGCCAGAAAAGTGCTTTGCTGTCCAGGACTGGCGTGTGGTTGATGGTGGTGATATTGCAGACAGTACAAATGCAGTAGAACAGTAAACAAGCAGCGGTAGCAGTATTGGAAACAAGGCCTAGGGATCATACTTTCACTAGTGGACACTCTCAACATTGCAATCATAAAGGAATATAAATATAAGCACTTCACTATGCTATTCCGAATTACTCTCTGGCAAGATAACGAACTCTAATTCATCATGTAGGCAAACCTTAAAGATGTATTCCCAAGTACTAATGAACACCCCACGCTGTCACTTTGAGCATTCATAGGAGGTACTAACACACCACAATTTCATAGAGACATCCAACTCAAATCATAACTCAGTGAATAAGTATTCTGTGAAATATAGCCTAAGAGACACACACGGTGCACACACTGTCACCTTTACACACGTGGGACAAGGAGTCTCCGGAGATCACATAAGTAAAATCCACTTGACTAGCATAATGACATCTAGATTACAAGCGTCATCATATGAATCTCAATCATGTAAGGCAGCTCATGAGATCATTGTATGAAGTACATAGGGAGAGAGATTAACCACATAACTACCGGTACAGCCCTTAGCCTCGATGGAGAACTACTCCCTCCTCATGGGAGACAGCAGCGGTGATGAAGATGGCGGTGGAGATGGCAGCGGTGTCGATGGAGAAGCCTTCTGGGGGCACTTCCCCGTCCCGGCGGCGTGCCGGAACAGAGACTCCTGTCCCCCGGATCTTGGCTTCGCGATGGCGGCGGCTCTAGAAGGTTTCTCGTACCGTGGCTTTTCCGTATCGAAGACTTAGGTCAGGGGCTTCTTATAGGCGAAGAGGCGGCGTCAGAAGGGGTCTGGGGCCACCAGACACTAGGGCGGCACGCCCCCCTGGGCCGCGCCGCCACCATGTGTGGGCCCCCTGTGGCCCCTCTCTGGCGGCTCTCGGGTGTTCTGGAAGCTTCATGCAATCCTAAGATGCTGGGCGTTGATTTCGTCCGATTCCGAGAATATTTCCTTACTAGGATTTCTGAAACCAAAAACAGCAGAAAACAAAGAATCGCCCTTCGACATCTCGTCAATAGGTTAGTTCCGGAAAACGCATAAATATGACATAAAGTATGCATAAAACATGTAGATATCATCAATAATGTGGCATGGAACATAAGAAATTATCGATACGTCGGAGACGTATCAGCATCCCCAAGATTAGTTTCTGCTCGTCCCGAGCAGGTAAACGATAACAAAGATAATTTCTGGAGTGACATGCCATCATAACCTTGATCATACTATTGTAAGCATATGTAATGAATGCAGCGATCCAAACAATGGTAAATGACATGAGTAAACAAATGAATCATATAGCAAAGACTTTTCATGAATAGTACTTCAAGACAAGCATCAATAAGTCTTGCATAAGAGTTAACTCATAAAGCAATAATTCAAAGTAAAGGTATTGAAGCATCACAAAGGAAGATTAAGTTTCAGCGGTTGCTTTCAACTTGTAACATGTATATCTCATGGATATTGTCAATGCAAAGTAATATAACAAGTGCAATATGCAAGTATGTGGGAATCAATGCACAGTTCACACAAGTGTTTGCTTCTTGAGATGGAGAGAAATAGGTGAACTGACTCAACATAAAAGTAAAAGAATGGCCCTTCGCAGAGGGAAGCATCGATTGCTATATTTGTGCTAGAGCTTTGATTTTGAAAACATCAAGAGAGTATAAAAGTAAAGTTTTGAGAGGTGTTTGTTGTTGTCAATGAATGGTAGTGGGTACTCTAACCCCCCTTGCCAGACAAACCTTCAAAGAGCGGCTCCCATTTTATTTTTATTTTTGTGTGGCACTCCTTCCAACCTTTCTTTCACAAACCATGGCTAACCGAATCCTCGGGTGCCTGCCAACAATCTCATACCATGAAGGAGTGTCTATTTTTGTTAATTAATTTGGGACTGGGAATCCCATTGCCAGCTCTTTTTGCAAAATTATTGGATAAGCGGATGAAGCCACTAGTCCATTGGTGAAAGTTGCCCAACAAGATTGAAAGATAAACACCACATACTTCCTCATGAGCTATAAAACATTGACACAAATCAGAGGTAATAAATTTTGAATTGTTTAAAGGTAGCACTCAAGCAATTTACTTTGGAATGGCGGAGAAATACCATGTAGTAGGTAGGTATGGTGGACACAAATGGCATAGTGGTTGGCTCAAGTATTTTGGATGCATGAGAAGTATTCCCTCTCGATACAAGGTTTAGGCTAGCAAGGTTATTTGAAACAAACACAAGGATGAACCGGTGCAGCAAAACTCACATAAGAACATATTACAAGCATTATAAGACTATACATTGTCTTCCTTGTTGTTCAAACCCTTACTAGAAAATATCTAGACCTTAGAGAGACCAATCATGCAAACCAAATTTTAGCAAGCTCTATGTATTTCTTCATTAATAGGTGTAAAGTATATGATGCAAGAGCTTAATCATGAGCATAACAATTGCCAAGTATCACATTGTTCAATACATTATACCAATTACTACATGTAGCATTTCCCGTTTCCAACCATATAACAATGAACGAAGCAGTTTCAACCTTCGCCATGAACATTAAAAGCTAAGAACACATGTGTTCATATGAACCAGCGGAGCGTGTCTCTCTCCCACACAAGCATTTATTCAAACAAAAACAAAAACAAAAACAAACAGACGCTCCAAGCAAAGTACTTAAGATGTGATGGAATAAAAATATAGTTTCACTAGAGGAACCTGATAATGTTGTCGATGAAGAAGGGGATGCCTTGGGCATCCCCAAGCTTAGATGCTTGAGTCTTCTTGAAATATGCAGGGATGAACCACCGGGGCATCCCCAATCTTAGAGCTTTCACTCTTCTTGATCACATTGTATCATCCTCCTCTCTTGACCCTTGAAAACTTCCTCCACACCAAACTCGAAACAAACTCATTAGAGGGTTAGTGCATAATCAAAATTCACATGTTCAGAGGTGACACAATCATTTTTAACACTTCTGGACATTGCTCAAAGCTACTGGAAGTTAATGGAACAAAGAAATCCATCCCACATAGCAAAAGAGGCAATGCGAAATAAAAGGCAGAATCTGTCAAAACAGAACAGTCCGTAAAGACGAATTTTATAGAGGCACCAGACTTGCTAAAATGAAAATGCTAATATTGAATGAAAGTTGCGTACATATCTGAGGATCACTCACATAAATTGGCATAATTTTATGAGTTACCTACAGAGAATTAGGCCCAGATTCGTGACAGACAGAAATCTGTTTCTGCGCAGTAATCCAAATCTAGTATCAACCTTTCTATCAAAGACTTTACTTGGCACAACAATGAAATAAAGTAAGATAAGGAGAGGTTGCTACAGTAGTAACAACTTCCAAGACACAAATATGAAACAAAATTACTGTAGCAAAATAAACACATGGGTTATCTCCCAAGAAGTTCTTTCTTTATAGCCATTAAGATGGGCTCAGCAGTTTTAATGATGCACTCGCAAGAAATAGTATTTGAAGAAAAAGAGAGCATCAAGAAGAAAATTCAAAACACATTTAAGTCTAACATGCTTCCTATGCATAGGAATCTTGTAAATAAACAAGTTCATGAAGAGCAAAGTATCAAGCATATGAAGATAGAACAAGTGTAGTTTCAAAAATTTCAGCACATAGAGAGGTGTTTTAGTAACATGAAAATTTCTTTTTTTGAAGCATATACAGTAGGGAAGACCCCTACTGCTTCATTTTTCATATATAAAGCCAAAAGGCAAACTGTACATGGTAAAGCAATTACATGATGTTCACAATGTATCTAACCATTGTTGCATCCCATCCTTTAAACTAGGCTTTGCTCTATACATAATCAAAGCAAAGGATTCTCTAAACATAGCAAAACACCTATCCTGACAAATAGGAGCATTATCAAAAATAAATTTATTTCTATGAATCCAGATTGTCCAACAGCCAATAATCATAGCCTCTTTGAAGTAGATACTGTTATTCCTCTGCTTACCATCTATGAGCATATCAAGTAGCGAGAGATCAGTGTCCCATTCCATTCCCAACCTCCACCAGAAAGTCTGACTAAAGTCACACTGGAAGAACAAATGGATCATGTCCTCATATAGATCATTCTGACATAGAACACAGTCAGTACTTTCAACATAAAAATGCTTCCTTGTCATCAAATCTTTTGTGTTGAGTCTATCCATGAGAAGTAGCCAAAAGAAAAATTTATGCTTAGGTAGGCAACAAGATTTCCAAATCCATCTAAACGGTACAGCTGCCTCAGGTGGATTCAAAATAGCTTCATATACTTTTTTCGCAGAGAAGAAATCCCCCCATTGGAATCCCCATATATCTTTCTCTGTATTGCCAGCAAGATCAGTCAGATTGATATTCAATGTATTACACTGCTGCATAGCAATGGCAGATAGGGGCAAGTGAAACAGCTGATAGAGATCTTCTGTATTTTGTTGAATAGCATTACTGACAGAAATATCTTTATTCTTGGCAAAGGAGTGTAGTTGGGGAAAAGTTGTTCTCATTGCGTCCTCTTTCCAGATATCATTCCACAGCATGATAGTGTTGCCAGATCTAACTTTACATTTTGCAATCATTTTAAAAGTATCAATGAAAGCAGTGCAGTCCCTCCACCAAAATGATCCCTTCACAGCCTTTTCATGTGGTATCCTTTCATCATTATAATGTGCCTTCCAGATTAATTGGACCCAAGGTATATCTTGCCTGTTGAAAAATTTATAAAGAAATTTGATGATAAGAGCTTGATTCTGTATCCTTAAGTTAAGCACCCCAAGCCCTCCATTTTTCTTCGGCAAACTGATATCCTCCCATTTTGCTAGACATTTACCATGCTTCTGTATATTTTTATCATTCCAAAGAAATACTCTGCATGATTTTTCTATATGATCCAAGATAGTAACTTGCACTAGAAGAGTGCACATAGCAAAAATAGGCATGGCCGAAATAGTAGATTTGATAACCATAAGCTTACTGGAATATGATAGAAGGTTAGCAATACCAGCAAGCCTCTTGTCAACTCGATGAGCAATGTAAACAAGATTTTCAATCTTTGGTCTAGAAGTACCCATAGGCAACCCAAGATAAGTAAAAGGCAGGCTTTCAGCTTTGCATTGAAATAAGTCTGCAAGTTCTTTGCATCTATCAGAAGAGATATTAATAGGCACCATAGATGTTTTGTGATAATTAATTCGAAGGCCTGTAGAGTTTGAAAATCTCTCCAGAATCTCTTTGAGCTTGAGTAACTGGTCAGGATCAGCAGGGAAAACAATTAAAGTATCATCTGCATATTGTAATACAGGGTACTTTTGTTCATAAGATCTATCAATAGGCAGAGCAATATCACCATCCTCCCATGCCTTGTTAATAACAATTTGCAATAATTCTGCAGCAAGCACAAATAAGATGGGTGAAAGTGGATCACCCTGTCGCACACCCCTCTTGCATTTAATAACTTTTCCAGGAACTCCATTAAGAATAATAGAGGTAGTTGCACTTTCAAGAATATGCTTAATCCATCCAATGAATTTATCACCAAAACCCAAGTATTTCAGCATGTAGAGAATTGTATTGAACTCTACTTTATCAAACGCCTTCTCAAAGTCAATTTTGAGTATGACAATCTCCTTTTTTGATTTATGGCAAATATCCAGATATTCAAAAGCCCATGCAAGACAATCCTGTATATTCCTGCTTTTTATAAATCCATACTGGTTCTTGTGTAAAAGAGGAATGATTACTTTTTGCAACCTATTTGCAAGCAATTTAGTAATGATTTTCAAAGCCATGCTAACCAGAGAAATAGGTCTGAAATCAGAGACAGATACAGGACTTGCTGTTTTTGGTATGAGGGTAATGTATGCCGTGTTAATGCTCTGAAGATCAAGGTTTCCTCCATGGAAAGCAGAACAAAGTTGATAGAATTGATGCTTAATAGTATCCCAATTTTTCTTCATGAATTGCCCATTAAATCCATCAGGTCCTGGCGACTTATCATTTGGCATATTCTTAATAATATCATCAATTTCTTGATGAGAGAAAGGTGTTTCCAACTCAAGCAGCTCATTATTTGCCATATGCTCAGTAAGCTGAAAAAGGACAGTAAGATTTTCAGATGTGCCCAGTCTATCTTTGTAAGCATGCCAAAGTAGTGCAGCCTTTTGCTCATGTTCAGTAACTATTCTTCCATCCTCGGCAATTAAACTGGCAATGTAGTTGTGCCTATAATTCCTAGTAGCAATAGCATGAAAGAATTTGGTGTTTTCATCACCAAGTTTTGCCCATTTAATATTTGCTCTTTTCCTCCAGTATTTCCTTTTTGCTTCCAAAAGATTCAGAGTGTGTTTCTTGAGTGCATTTCTGAAGTTCCTTTCAATAACAGATAGAGCTCTCTGATCCTCCAACCCATCCAATACAGCAGTAACATAACAACAGTTGTGAATAACTTTGCTTAGCTGGGAGATATTTTTACTCCATTTCTTGAGGGCGTGTCTTAGATTTTTGAATCTAGCTGCAACATCCTGTGCTGGGTTTCTATAAAAGCCTTTATTGTACCAATTTGCTGTAACCACATCAGAGAAACCATCAAGATCTAACCAATAATCTTCAAAGCGAAAGATATTAGCCTTGGGGATAGAGCTTCCTATTTTCACTTGTATAGGAATATGGTCAGAGGATAATCTGGCAAGAGGGATGGCCATAGTGTCAGGATAAATAGATGTCCATTCAGAGGATGTGAAAATCCAATCCAATTTCTCTAATAGAGGGTCTTGCTGCATATTACTCCAAGAGTAAGCTCTTCCTTTCAAGGGAATCTCTTCCAAGTCAAGATGTTGAATAATATTGTTGAAAAGCAGCATATTATTGCTATCACCTCCTCCTCTGTTTCTATTCTCAGGAGTTCTAATGAGATTAAAATCTCCTAGTAACATCCATAGATCATGATCATCTCTATTAAGAGATAGCAACCAGTTACAGAATAATGTTCTCCCTTCAGTATTTGTAGGTCCATAAATATTGGTAATCACCCATTTCTCATTGCTCATGTTGCATGTCAGCTCAACAGTGATTTCAAAATTATGATAATGTAACAATTGACCAGAGAACTGAGAACCATTCCAGATTATGATAAGTCCACCAGAGTTACCAATAGATGGAGCAAAAGCAAATTGATTAAATCTCCTAGGACAGAAATTCCTGAGATAAGCTTGATCAAAGAACTCTCTTTTAGTTTCTTGAAAGCAAATAATATTACAGTCACTCTCATCAATTTTTCTATAAATATCATCCCATCTGGTTTGTGAGTTAATTCCTCTCACATTCCAATCCAAAATACACCATGATCTATATCTATTCATTAAGAGAGATAATGTTTAAGATTGATCTCACTGTGAATGCACAAGTGCAGATCCAAATAAATGTGGTATTCTTCAGATAGATGTCATGGGTGAAAATTATGCATGGGATAGTGAGAGACCATAAATAGATCATGTGATATATAATTTCTTCATGTGCTCTGTGTGTACTGACAAGATATTGCAAGACATAACCGAAATATAACCAAATATAATATCTGAGATGATGAGAAATAAAAACACACGAAATTCTGCTAAGTCTGGTGAACAAATAGAGAGAGATCCTATCATACGAGCTAGGGATAACTAGGCAAAGATTATCAGGCTTGCCTACAACCTTACTACTGAAACAATTACACATTATCATTTGATCCATCAAGGAGCACTTCATCTGACACCGCATCACACGGCATCTGGCACAGGCCAGTACCAATGGCTTGAACTGTCTCTAGAGGAAGATGAGGTGGCGGTGGGGCATCTGCATCACATGCCACAGCTTCAAACTGAGGAGCCAGGTTGGTGATAAGGAGATCTGTTGGTTGCTCTTGTGTGCCTTCAGATACTGGAATGTATCCAGCTGCATCAGCACTAGCCTGGTCCTTGTACCCACCAAGATTTTTTGCAATTCTCACACTTCTACGGACAGGTCCAACATCAACCGGTTCCTTCTTCTTTCTCTTATTTTTCTGAACAAGCTTAACTGATTCTTCATCAGGCAGGGGGATGGTTTCAGTCGGAGCCTCCACAGTGTTGCTATTCTCCATGGCATCAAATTGCAGAATAAACTTCTTCACCACGCCCTCATTTTCTGTTATCTCAACCATTTTGCAGCTGGCACCCGTGATGACAGTACCACCCAGGCAAGAGATAAGCTCATTCGCATTGTCAGTGACAGCAGCAAGCAAGCTCTGGAGGGTAGTAACAGGGTCAACTGGATCATCAGAGGTGATATGCACCTGATCTTCATGCAGAGGTGGTGTAGCTGGGTGGTTATGCATAGGCATGTCCTCAACTATAATAGGCTGATTTTCATTACCACCAGGTGCAGGCATGTCATCAGGTTGCTGCTGTTGCTCTGCTTGATTAGCTCCTTGTGCCCCAAGTCCTCCATGTCCTCCATGTCCTCCTTGACCTCCATGTCCACCATGGCCATGGCCTCCTGCCCAGATGTCATCAAAACCCATAGGCATGGGGTGAGGGCTGAGATCACCAGGGGGAATAGGGTCTTCATCAGCTCCTTGTGCACCAAGTAACTTGCGCGTCAGAATTGTGACAGGGCAAGTCCATGAGTCTCCATTGCCCATATCATTGTTGTTCTGCATGATAACAATGCTGAGAGGGAGGGTATCAATGTTGTATGGGCGAATCTTAACCAGAATTCTTCCCTTGTTGGATGAATCTTTGTTCCAAACCACAAATCTACCAAAAGGTGCCATGATGCGCATGATAGTTTCAATATCCCAGCACTCAAGGGGAAAATCCAAAAGCATCAGCCAGCATTCGTGACTAAAAACAGCATTGCGGTGATTGATACCTCTATTCTGCGGCAGGAAGCGGAGCACCGTTTCACCAATGAAGTGGGGACTGTAATCAATCGCAGCGTCACGTTCTGCCGCACTGTGAAACTGAATGAGAGCGGCACCCTGACCGCAGCGAGAAGAACTTTTCACACTCCATCCCTTGCCTTCCAGGAAGTGCTCGATCAATGCAATCGAAGCAGCGAACTCATACGCAGGGGCCTCAGGAGCAAGGGTGGCAATCGCCCAATCATCACAGATCAGAGGCAATTCACCTCCAACCACCACATAGCTTCTCTTAGTACGTAGAGGACCAGCAGGGAGAGGCTCCACACCAGGTGGCAGGTGAGGGTAGGGATCAGATGGGTAGTTGGCCATGGGTGAGGTAGGAGAGGTTGATGGACAGATCTCGTAGGAAGGGTTAGGGTTTTCCAGACGCTCAGGACTCTTAGAATAAATAACCGAGGGTTTTGCTTTGATACGATAAACCTGTTTGGATTTTCTGTTTGCAAAAGATAGACATTGTTTGGCGATATGACCATAGAAATAACAAATTCTGCATCTGATCTGATTAGAACAATCACGTGATACATGTCCAGGTGCTAAGCATCTACTGCATTCAGATAAGATGGTAATTGAACAATTGCTTACGTGATTCTCTGGATTCTTGTTCGTTGTGATCGCATGCAAGGAGTCCTGGCGACGTGGGCTTAGAATTGGTGGCCCAATATCATCTGTGCATGGCCGCTTGAAATTTGAATCAGAAACAGTCCCTCCAATATCAACGTGAGCCTTCGGATCTATAGGAAACTGATTTTTCGATGAGTTAACCACCGAAACAAAGCTTCGTGAAGGATTGACCATAATAGCATTGGCACCAGTGAGAGGATTAGCAGGATCCATCTGATCTCTTCGGATAAAATGTGATCTAGAGGAAGACCTTCTAGATCTGACCATAGACCATTCTGCATCCGTTTCTTTGTGCCAATTCGAAAGCTCAGATTCCCAATTCGGGCCTCCAGATCCCCAGAGATGGAAATAGCATTTAAATTCCTTTTCAACATAAGATTTTCTTCTTTGAATAAGAAAGCCCACAGCTTTGGAGCAGACTGAGAAACGGAAAACTCTTCCGGAGAGGTGAACAATATCAAACGAATCAAAAGCTCCTCCCAAACATGCAGAAAGTGCCAAACCGACGTTGATTTCATTCAAACGAAAAGAAGATCTCCCAAATGAGACAACCAGGAAGAAACGTGACGTAGCAGAGATGGGGTTAACCGGGGTGGAAAACAGATCACGAACCTTTGCCCTAAGGGAATGCCCCGGTGAGAAATCCAAGGAGTGGGCAATGGAGTTGGGATCACCGAAAGGATCATAGGGCGCCATCATCAGATCTGGATCGAGGACCCTCTAGGTGGATCGCCATTGGGATCGCCTTGGGAGAGACGTTGGAGGAGTCATTTTTCTTTTAGTATGATCTCTTAATAGTTAACTTCATAATCTACAAGAGATCATAATCATAGCATACGCCAAGTACTAACACGTAACATGAAAATTTCTACAACCATATTTTCCTCTCTCATAATAACTTTCAGTAGCATCATGAGCAAACTCAACAATATAACTATCACATAAATCATTCTTATCATGAGTCTCATGCATAAAATTATTACTACCCACATAAGCATAATCAATTTTATTAGTAATAGTGGGAGCAAATTCAACAAAGTAGCTATCATTATTATTCTCATCATCAAATATAGGAGGCATATTGTAATCATAATCAAATTTATCCTCCATAACAGGCGGCACCAAAAGGCTACTATCATTATAATCATCATAAATAGGAGGCAAAGTTTCATCAAAGTAAATTTTCTCCTCAATGCTTGGGGGACTAAAAAGATCATGCTCATCAAAACCAGCTTCCCCAAGCTTAGAATTTTCCATAGCATTAGCAACAATAGTGTTCAAAGCATTCATATTAATAACATTCCCATTAGCATGCATATAAAGTTCCATGGGTTCTTTAATTCTCTCTTCAAACACATCATGTCCTAATTCAAGATAAAGTTCATAAAGATCTCTCATATTTTTGTTGTTTTCCATTATGCCTAACTAGTGTAAACAAGAAACAAAAAGATGCAATTGCAGGATCTAAAGGAAATAGCTTCGAGTACTTACAACGGCGAAAATAGCTTAGTAGCCGAGATCCGGAGTGTGAGTACCTTTTACCTTTCCTCCCCGGCAACGGCGCCAGAAAAGTACTTGATGCTGTCCAGGACTGGCGCTTTGTTGACGAGGGAGGAAAGCTTGTTCCTTCAGGTCCCCGGCAACAGCGCCAGAAAAGTGCTTGATGTCTACGGGTGCTTCTATTCTTGTAGACAGTGTTGGGCCTCCAAGAGCAGAGGTTTGTAGAACAGCAGCAAGTTTCCCTTAAGTGGATCACCCAAGGTTTATCGAACTCAGGGAGGAAGAGGTCAAAGATATCCCTCTCATGCAACCCTGCAACCACAAAGCAAGAAGTCTCTTGTGTCCCCAACACACCTAATAGGTGCACTAGTTCGGCGAAGAGATAGTAAAATACATGTGGTATGAATAAGTATGAGCAGTAGTAACGGCGCCAGAAAAGTGCTTTGCTGTCCAGGACTGGCGTGTGGTTGATGGTGGTGATATTGCAGACAGTACAAATGCAGTAGAACAGTAAACAAGCAGCGATAGCAGTATTGGAAACAAGGCCTAGGGATCATACTTTCACTAGTGGACACTCTCAACATTGCAATCATAAAGGAATATAAATATAAGCACTTCACTATGCTATTCCGAATTACTCTCTGGAAAGATAACGAACTCTAATTCATCATGTAGGCAAACCTTAAAGATGTATTCCCAAGTACTAATGAACACCCCACGCTGTCACTTTGAGCGTTCATAGGAGGTACTAACACACCACAATTTCATAGAGACATCCAACTCAAATCATAACTCAGTGAATAAGTATTCTGTGAAATATAGCCTAAGAGACCCACACGGTGCACACACTGTCACCTTTACACACGTGGGACAAGGAGTCTCCGGAGATCACATAAGTAAAATCCACTTGACTAGCATAATGACATCTAGATTACAAGCATCATCATATGAATCTCAATCATGTAAGGCAGCTCATGAGATCATTGTATTGAATTACATAGGGAGAGAGATTAACCACATAGCTACCGGTACAGCCCTTAGCCTCGATGGAGAACTACTCCCTCCTCATGGGAGACAGCAGCGGTGATGAAGATGGCGGTGGAGATGGCAGCGGTGTCGATGGAGAAGCCTTCCGGGGGCACTTCCCCGTCCCGGCGGCGTGCCGGAACAGAGACTCCTGTCCCCCAGATCTTGGCTTCGCGATGGCGGCGGCTCTGGAAGGTTTCTCGTACCGTGGCTTTTCCGTATCGAAGACTTAGGTCAGGGGCTTCTTATAGGCGAAGAGGCGGCGTCAGAAGGGGTCTGGGGCCACCAGACACTAGGGCGGCGCGCCCCCCCTGGACCGCGCCGCCACCATGTGTGGGCCCCCTGTGGCCCCTCTCTGGCGGCTCTCGGGTGTTCTGGAAGCTTCATGCAATCCTAAGATGCTGGGCGTTGATTTCGTCCGATTCCGAGAATATTTCCTTACTAGGATTTCTGAAACCAAAAATAGCAGAAAACAACAACTGGCCTTTCGGCATCTCGTCAATAGGTTAGTTCCGGAAAACGCATAAATATGACATAAAGTATGCATAAAACATGTAGATATCATCAATAATGTGGCATGGAACAAGAAATTATCGATACGTCGGAGACGTATCAGTGCTCAAATTGGCTACACATATGCATATGATTAATGTAAGATAATAAGAAATATGTTTCTGTATTCAGTTTCTCTTGATTCCTATATTAAGATTGTATTTAACTTTAAGTAATGATAAAAAGTTTCTCTATTGATCTATTTAGCAGATGGGAACCTCCTATGATGATGCAAAAACGCTCTCTAGTGAGGACAATGACTTTTGCAGAAGTGAGAATCATGAATCCATGTCATCACATGAAAATCCCGGGTACTATGAAGCTTCTGCTTAGAGGTACGAAGAACATGATAATGTGAACTATTTTATATATAGTATAATATGCATGAGTAAAGATTCCATGTATTAACTTTTTTATTCCTACACTGCTTCCCAATGTGGTACCACAGTTCTATGTGTTGCATCAGGAGCTCAACATAGGGGTTCCACAGACTTTGATAAGTAGTGTCTGTTTGGAACTGACATGTATCTGACAGAAGATCAAGTGAGCTTTCTTTTCTATTGGTGTGATCCCGATTTTCCACCAAAAATTAAGTACTATGTGTACAAAATGACCTATCCATCTATCATGAGAAGAAAGTGCAAGTTGGTAAGATGGTGTCAATATTTTCTTAAACATGAACAAGCTTGGGATATGTAATTACTTAATAAGTAGAAGTATGCTAGCTCATTCCTCAATTCTCTGTACCACCGAAATTTGGATATGAGTTCACAGATAGGTACATGAAGAATCTCCTTAGTGACCCTATTGATGTCCATGTTTCGTACATGGACAACAAGAGGCAATGGAAAGATAGGATGAAGATGGGATCTGAGTCAAACAATGCAATCTTGTTAGTTGGATGGGACAAGGTTGTGAGAAAGTTCAACATACACGAGGATGACATTGTCCTCTTTGGTTTCCATGAAAGAGATGATGGACATCTTATGGTTGAGACCCTTCTAGGCAATGATTAATGCAATGATAAGTGTTAGTTAGGGTAATAATTATGCTAGATTGCTAGTTTGATGCATTGTGGTATCTATGAATCCTATATAACTAATAAGTTCATCCCCACTAGCTATTTCTCTAAACATGCAGCTATGCCACGTCATTGGTCCCACTAAATCAGCAATTTTATGTCCACATCATCTCATGCAATGTCAGTTATCTCTAATCCAAAGCCAAGCCGCATCATCAATTAGTATCTCAAGGGCGTATTGTTTTCTCCTTTACTGTGTGTCCTCTCCGCTTCTTATTCCACAAGCACATAATTAATTTCCATATGTCCTTGGAGAGACGCCTCCTTTCGTCTCCTAGGCCGTCATGTCTCTATATTAATCGAGTCATACAAGCTGACTCCTCACGGATGGAGAATTGGCAATGCAGTGGCATTTTTCTTTAATCTTCCAATGGTACTGCCACTCCTCCATCCAATCTCCTACCTCTCGACCGGATTTCATCGCATGTTTCTTTAATCTTCCAATGGTACTGCCACTCCTCCATCCAATCTCCTACCTCTCGACCGGATTTCATCGCATGTCATCGCCCTACAGTGCTGCGATGTCTCACAGGCACATCCTCACAGCGGAAGCCTCAATGAGTTGATGGTTGTGCATAGCCACAATAGCATGGCTACAAGTCTACCACTTACCAGCCACAGAACCCTGTTCCGATCACATCAGGAGGTTTGCTTCAAGATCGTCATCCCTTGCCGGCACTACTATCATATGGACTGCAGAAATCGAGACTATTTGGTACCACTTCCTACGTTATTGGGATTTCCTCAATTAATTTTGAATTTTGCTTAACCTACCGGCTATAGGATACAAGTCATCTTTGTGGAGTACCTTCCCATGCGACATGTAGATTTCTCCTGTTCTGATTCCTTTGGTGCTACTGGGTGTATCTTTCAAGTCCAAGGGGCTCTCTTTTCTTTGTGATTGATTCATGTCGGTTCTTTTGTTACACTAGAGAATTTGTTACAGCTTTTGACCAATGTTTGATTTTTAGCAGGACCAAAGAAAGATTTGTTTCTACGACTGATGGGTTCAGATGGAAAAAAACCCAAACTTAACTGAAACTGCATCAAAAATGTACCTTCCACGATCATTGATTTGTTGTTTCAACTTATTTATCGCTTTTAAACTACATGGGTAGTTTTGCTCTAGGTGCTTATCTATGTTTATGTAATTATGTTTATGTTCCTACTCTTTTCATTCTAGCGATCTTAGACAAATGAATTGGTACTCATTTAAAATTGGAGCTCCAACACTCACGGTCAAGGGTTGCTAGCTGCTACAATGGAGCATATTCGTGTTGAGTTGGCAATCTTTGTTCTTAATGCAGATATGAAGCTTGATATTCATCAAAAGTGCGTATAGCACACGAAGTCTCTGATATAGTAATATGTGTGTAACCTTTTGTTTAAGAAAGAGCTTAAATACCAGCTTCTGCCGAGTCGAGTGATAGACATGACTTTTAATATTGTCTGTGTTTCCAAATTCCCATTATCAGTGCGTTTCTATACTTCAATTATCTAAATGCTCAAATTACTTATATTGTAGAACTATATTTAGCAAAAAACTTACTCGCAGAATTTACATTGTGTTTTTTTTTCGAAACATTGTGCTATATTTATAATTGCACTAATATACAAATATCAATTCTTTGTGTTTTGTTTGTATATATATCTAATTATCTATAGTGCAAATAACTATTCTATTTATTTAATGTAATGTGCTTAAGGTTAAAAATTTCCGCAGCAAAGCGCGGGGCATCATCTAGTTTCTATAAAATTTGATGTATGCACTTCTAGTTTAATGTGTATATGGATTTCTCCAAGTATATGCATGGCTAATATAATATTAACCGTGGCTACTTCAGCTAATCTGTGTATAATTTATGGCTACTGAATCATGACTGTTATGATTGCGTTTAAATTACACTGCTGCTTATTTATTTACAATATTTAAAAAAAATCGAGGAGATCTGGAATAATATACGTCTCAAACTGAGGAAGTGTTCCAAGCAGTCAAGAATAATACACGCCTTAGTTCAACAAAGTATTGCAGTTGGTCTCGAATAATAGTCGGCTCACGACGACATCGTATTTAAGACGGTTGCTAGCGACATCCATCTGAGGGTGCAAAATTATTGCAACCGGCCTGGAAAAGAAACCGCCTTAGGGCGTCCGATGTTTGGAGACGGTTGTTATTACTGCGTCGCGTCTGAGGATGATGTGACGAGGGACAAAAGACAAAATAAAGTAAAGTAAACCGAACTAATATCTAGTACTAGCTTCTACACACTTCTACTATTTTCTAGGTAATATGGTCCTCTAGTTACATGTGTTGTAGTGATTTTCAGAATATTCTAGTATACGTTGTAACTAGAATATTAGTAGTTCTGTCCCTAGCTTATGTAGTGTTCTCTAGAGCACTCTAGTTGTAAGTATAGCTAAGTAGTGACGGTTCATGTGATCTATAAATAGAGGTCCAACCTCTACCTATGAAAATGGACTATGTACCCACTACCTATTAATAACGAGAACTTTGTGTTCTTGTTTTAGATCTTGGATTAGATCCTGTGTGTTGAGACTTTTGGACTGAACTCTTGACAACTGTAACATCCCAAATTTCAAATCAATAAGAAAAGAGGTTTCCCAATATTCAAAATTTAGAACTAACAAAAACTTTTATTTGAATATAGTGCTATGCATAGTGTTCATGCATTATTATGTGGCATTGCCATGATTATTGTTTGTGTGCTTATCAAAGTTGCTAAAACCCTAACCTTGATCATTTGAGATCACAAAGAGAAGCAAAGAAGAAGAAAAGAAGAAAATTAGAAAAAAAATACAAATCACCTCACATATGTGCTTATAGCCATTTTACCAAATCAAAACCTAGGCCAATTTGACTTGTGCCAATGGTTGGGTAATGTTACTATAAATTTAAGAACTACTTTTGAATCAAATAAACTCAAATCAAATCAAAATAAAATGCAAAACCTACTCACATATGATAATGGTCAAAACTGCCATTTATCTCATGTTACCCACTTTGAGCCCCTGGATTAAGAGTTTCTTAAACCAAACTATCCCAAATCTTTGTACCTCATCCAAGACCTCATCAAGATGAACAACTTTGGTAAAGACCACCCCTGCAAATTCTTTCTAGATTTCAAAATATCATCAAGCAAAGTAGCAACACCAAAACAGATTCTAGATTGTCCCCATTTTGGATTTTCACAAATCAACTTTATTTTGCACACCACCACCACCATTGTGTGCCAAATAATATTAGATTCAACTCCACCAAAAATCTTTGCAAAATTCAAAAAGATTTGTCTTGCGGCCATTAACACAAACACCTTATGTGCAATAATCTGCCAACTACACACATGCTTTTATCCAGCAGATTTTTGCCTAAACCCTCAAGCTTAGGCCAGCATTAGTCCTCTCCTGTACCTCTTGCATCATGACAAGCACCAGAGACACGGTTTGGAGCATGAGATCATCACCATTTCGACCATGCCGTGTACCCTTGCCACTCCACCATGCCACTCTCCTCTCTGGTCAATTCTACCATACACCACCATGTCAGCAACCTCCCTCTCACTCCCCTGGACCCATTGGACACAGCCCTCGCTCGAGTAGACGCCAGCAGCAGCCAGCCACGATGCGCCCAGTACGCCCAGGATGCGCCAGAGCATGCACACTGACGTCCCTGGACACGCCAGAGCGTCGACGCGCCTCGTCACCCTCGTCCTCCCCTTGACCTCTCCTCTCACCCGTAGCACCACCTCGTCACCCTCAACCTGCTAGACATGCTCACCTACGCCGGAGAGGACGCTCGCCGTCGTCACCATCAAAAGTCTCCGCCACGGTACTGAGAGCTCCCATCAACCTCCAGCTCACGTCACTGCCTCGTTTTCACTGTCGTCAAGCGCTCAGTGCTTGCCATGATGTCGCCAACCCTCCCGCGTCATCGCCCAAGCCATGCCGCCCCTGTAGCGACGACGCCATGGACGACCTATGGCATCGAGCCGCAGCCCTCGACGCCGCTATAAATAGAGGCCTTCCGCGCCTCAAATCACCACACCACTCGCCTCTCCTCTCCTCTCTGACTCGCCTTGACCACCTCCCTCTCCACATTGTCCATCGTAGCTCGCCAATTGCACGCCGGAGCACCGCCAGTACCGCAGCAAGGGCGCCGACGATTGGAGCCACCTCAGGCGACGCCACCAGTACCAGATGCTCCGCCGCCGTCGACAACGTTGCTGCGCACCCTCGCCGATGATCGCCGGAGCTCCGGTGAGCCTCCGACCCCCTGCCCTCGCCGCGCCAGTGAGTTGTGCTCGTCGCCGACGACGACGCATGCCAGCCGTTAGATCTTGTTCTAATCGTGCGCACCACATTAATCCATACCGTTTCGGTGTCTATGTGTCACTAACACGTGGACCCCGCTGTCAGGCGGCCTGCTCGTGCTGGAAGCGAAGTGGGCTGGCCCGTTTGTTTTTCTCCCCCTAGCCCATCTAGTTTTCCCACGCGAGCCCAGTAATTCAAAGTGGATTTAATCTTTTCAGTTTGAATTCAATACTGGAACCAAATTCAAATTTAATAATAGGAAGATCTACTGAGCCAAATTTTGTGAATTTGATATTGTTGGAAAGATTAGGAAATCCTATAAACAACTACACTGGTTTCAACCCTAGATGTATTGTAGAATTAATGTAGCAAAAATAACAAGGCAGAGCCTTTTCCAAATTCAAACATTTATTAAAAATCAACCATAAGTGATTTTGAGTTGATTTCAACTCTCATAAATCACATTTCACATACTCTACATGAATATGTAAAAATATAACATAGTTGTTTGCATGATCATGGGCTAGAGCAAAATAATGACTATGTGGCTATTTCTAGTCCATTTAAATGATCCAAAGTTATTTCTTAAATAGTATGAGAGGTTCCCTCTCATTTAAATCATGGTCCCAAGTAATTCAATATGAGGTAATGACTTTGGTCTATAGCATCTCATGGTGGATTACTTAGAAACATTAAATTAATACTAAGGTAGTGTTAAATTGCATGAGGTGTAATACCTCATTTAAATCATTTTCCCAAATGATAAATATGAAGTGTTGACCTTGGTCAACATGTGTTCATACCTTATTATTTGAGGAGATTAAATCTTAACAAGAGTCAGTGAGAGGAAATTATTTCTCCAAAGAACTAAATGGAAACCCTAATAAATACTTTCAATGAGAGGAAATTATTATTTTGTTCTTAAAGAGAACACAAAGACAACCAACATGTTAATAATGTTGTGATGCTAGCATAGCTTGTGTGAACCATTTGTGTGTTTAGTCTAGCCCATAAGATTTGTTTGGTGATTGTATACTTCGTATCCATTTATAGACGCTAGTACCGAGGAATACCAGGAGGAGGAGGTCTACTACCAGGAAGAAGAAAGCTTTGATCACTGTACCAATCAAGGCAAGCTATACTCTTGCAAGTTACCCTAGTGCAAGCTCAACTTGAGCAAGGCACTCATACCATACTACTTTGTGTTTTACTTTACAAGTCCCAGTTTTATCTCTTAAAGCTTTTACCTAAATTTCCAAGTCTTACTTTTATATTTAACTGGAGTCTAGAGAAGAGGTAGTGCAAGAATATCAAAGATAGCCTAGAGAGCTACAAGCTAGTTAGCACCCCTCATAACTAGTTGCTAGTGCTAAACTAAAAGTGACTACTGTAGTTGGGAGCATGTGAACCTTTGGAATTTGAAAACCTTGGAATGATGAGTCATTCTATTGAAAGATTTTGAAGGTGAATGTGACTTGAATGAAATGGTGATTTTGATAAAAACTGATGATTGGGTTCGGATGCGATACCATTCCAATTCTTGAGTACCCCCACAATACCTGATTATGGGTAAGGCTTTAGATGGAAATTTATGCGTCTTAGTATGGGTTCCCTCAGAACAAGCGTCATGGAGGTTATGCCAAGGCTGCCTCCGTTGAAAGTGAAATGGCGTGAAAAGAGTTGAATGCCCTACCCAAGCCCTGTGCAGTTCCCATGATAACAGTTGTGATGAGGACATCCCTACTACACCACTACCTCCGTCATTAATAAATGAAGATAAACCTGCTGAGGAGCTCAAGTCCAATGAAGTTCGGATTGGACCAATTACAAGGGCTCGTGCGAAGCTACTTAAACAACAGGTGAACTTGTTTCTAAACGGTACTTTGATTGATGAGAACTTTATACTGCCTAAGTCCTATTACTTATGTATCATCAGGTATCAAGAAGAGACGAGCATCGCACGAGGAGGAGAGGAGTAGCTGGACATGAAGACGGACGTCAAGATGGACGTGAAGCTGGACATGGAGCTGGACATGAAGATATCTCATGGTCGCGCGAGGGAGGAGCGGGAGGCATGCGCGAGAGGAGAAGAAGACGTCCAGGCCGGTCCAGCCCCCGGTCCGACCGGCCGACAGACCGGCCAACCCGGTCACTGGCCCGGTCGATCGGGCGCCAACCGGACGCAAGTTTATCGTACCGGAAGAAAACCGGAAACCTCGCAACTATCCGGTTGCTGCCCGGTTGCCGCCCGGTTGACCGGACCCTAGACCGGCCGACCCGGTTGCCGCCCGGTTGACCGGACCCCGGACCGGCCGCCCCGGTCCCTGGCCCGGTTGACCGGATTCCAGACCGGACGTGTCCGAGTCTGTCTCGACCAGATCTATTCTGGGTCGGTTATTTTTGTATCTTTTTGACCAGAACTCATCCCGGACGCCTATATAAGTGCCCAGGACGCCCCCCTAGCTGCTTTAGACCACGTTTAAGATAAACCCTAGTTCTTAGTTGTTTGCTCTAGCAAAACTATTGAATCCCTACACCATATTGCTTGATATTGTGTAGATCCTGAAAAAGTCTTATGTGATCTGCTGTTCCATTGGGAATTAGACGGTTGCAACTTACCGCTTCGTGGTCGGCGGCTACGTGCGCAAGTGTGTGGAGTTGCGAATATCTTGCAGGGTTGAGAGCTGTTGCATTGGCGACAGGGACCAATCGAGAGATCTCGTTGCGTCATACAAGTTATCTTCCACTCCATCGTCGTGTATCTCCGCTGCCATCACCCCGTGATCATCATCACCACCGTTGCTTACTGAGAAGATCGGGCCACCCCTTATCATCTTGGTATCAGATTTCCAGTTTCCTCGGTAAGCCATCCACAATCCACCCCATAGTTGAGTTGTGAGTGTTTTCCTATCCAGAAAAAGCCAAAAAAAAAAAATTTAGGGTTAGGGTTTGCCATAGCCTTAGATTGCACTAATTTCAAGTTTTAGTTGCTTTTCGTAGTTATTTTTTTGTGTATCTTGTCTTTCCATCTAGTATTTTAGGGTTTGAGTTTTCTCTTTCAATCTTGTGTTACTTTATCTAGTGGTGTCAGTTTTGTTACTCCGAGTCCACATAGCGTACAGTGTGCTTGTTCCCAACCATAGACACAGCCTATCGATATAAAGTGACTAGGAACTTCCCCAGAAGAGACTAGTTTTCCCGCTCGACAGGCTGCTCGTTAGGTTATCGGTGCTTTGCATATTTCTGTTGGCCGTGTTATCAAGGAGTTGTGTCAGAAAATCAAAAAAAAAAGAGAAAATTGAAAAGAAGCAAAAAGAGCTACATCGCTGCGTGTGTTATACAAATAGAAAATCCAAAAAGAAAAGTGTCGTGCTAGTTGAATCAAGTGAAGGCCTAAGTTTTCTTTACTGCACCTGTAGTTGAGCAATCTTGTGCCTGTCTCGTTGAGCTTTGCTAGCGTCTCTCCTGTGCATTGCAACCTTTCCCACATATAGTTGCTTTGCCCCATCATATCGCCTTGTGTGAGTATCATTGGTTGTCTACGGTCCGCGCTAGAGCTTGTTATTGGTGCAAATAGGTAGCCTACCTACAGCCCCACATATACCCTGCTTTGCCGTGTGATTTGTTCTTATACCCTTGATATTCGCTTCGCTACATCCGTGCACGAGTTGTTACTACAAGTGGTAAGCAACACTAATTTACTTTGGAACGGTAAGATCTCATTTTCTTATCAGTTTTGAGTGAGTTGTGAGAGTACCACCATATATTTTTGATTTAGTGCACTAATCTACTAACGATGTCTGCTAGTGATCATAAAATTGTTAACCAGGAAAACAAGAGTGCTGCAGATATCATCACATGGAGGGAGTATGAGGCTCTTCGTAATGAGATGCGACGTGAATTCCGCGCTCAGGACGATGTGCTTAATGGGAAGATTGATGAGATCTCCCAAAAGCTGGATGCTACTCATGTGACCGTCACTACAATGCAAGATCAAATGACGGATGTACAACGCAATCTTGCTGATTTGCGCTTAGATGTTGAGAATTTGACCGCGCAACAACAACAGGAAGATGACGATGATCCTGAGCTTCAAGATGACGCACACAATGCTCGTGATGCGCCACGTGGTAATCGTACTCGCGGTTGGGTTCCACTTGCCCGCCAGGGTCGTGGACAAGATGAAGAAGATGGTTTGGGTAAGCCCAAATTTTCTATACCCAAGTTTGAAGGAGGAGCTGATGTTGAAGAATACCTCACTTGGGAGCTGAAGATTGAGAAGTTGTGGAGCTTACATCCGCATTATACTGAAGATCGGAAGATCAAGCTTGCTTCTTCTGAATTCGATGGCTATGCTTTGCGTTGGTGGGATGCTTTTGTTCGTAACCGAGAAGAGGATCGTGAGCAACCTATACGCACTTGGCGTGCCATGAAGGAGGCGATGACTGCTCGCTTTGTGCCTACAAATTATTTGCGGAATATATATGATAAGCTGACTCTTTTGCGACAAGGTGTGAAGACTGTGGATGAATACTACATGGAGATGGAGATGCTTATGCAGCGTGGCCGGGTCCGTGAGTCTCTTGAGATGACAATGCAGCGTTTCCTCAACGGTTTGAGGTATGACATCAAAGGCATTGTTCGTCACTACAGCTACACCACTATGAATCAATTGTTACATCATGCAAGAGAAGCTGAATCACAGTTGGCTGACGAAGCAAAGATCAAAGGTCGAGCTACAGGAGCTGGGAGTTTCACACCCCGCGCGGCCCCATCTATGGCGCCGGCGCCTTCGACGCGCTCCGCCCCTCCGCCTAGTAAGTCGGTCTCCAATGTGTCTAACACAAAGAAGTCCGAATCTGCTGCAAGTACGAGTGGCTCTAATGTGTCTACTGCGCGTAACCGTGATATGGTTTGTCATACATGTGGTGGCAAGGGTCACTTCAAGAGAGATTGTCCTAACCGCAAAGTCATGGTTATCAATGAGGACAATGAGTATGAGACTGGAGATGATGTTGATCCTAACGCTCCAGAAGATGATGACTATGACATTGATGGTGAAGATGCATATCCGTCTGATGCTCGCACCATTGTTGTGTCGCAGCGTGCTCTTAATGTGTTGCCTAGTGCATCTACTCAGCGCTGCAATTTGTTCCAAACAAAGGCTTTAGTTGGTCCTGACAAGGCTTGCAAGGTCATTATTGATGGCGGGAGTTGCCGCAATTTAGCAAGCAAGGAATTGTGTACCAAGCTGAAGTTGAAGTATCTACCGCACCCGCATCCATACTATATTCAGTGGTTAAGCGACAATGGTGAGATGAAGGTAAACCACATGGTGCGTGTTGAGTTTGCTATTGGACCGTATAAGGATTGCATTGATTTTGATGTCGTTCCTATGACGGTGTGTCACCTACTATTGGGTCGGCCTTGGCTCTATGACCGTTCTGTGCAACACAATGGCCGTGCCAATACATATCACTTGGAGTTCAAGGGCAAGAAAATCAACTTACAGCCTATGACACCACAGCAAATTGTCAATGAGTCTCGTCGGAAAGTTGAAGTCAATTTGGAGGATGCTTCTTTAGATAGGCGAGAGAATTGTAATGTTGTGAGTGATATAACGAAAAGTGAGAGAGTGAATTCCTTAGTCTCATTAGCCACCAAAGAAGACATGAGAGAATTTAGTGAGGATCCTACAGCCATGCCTCTTGTGCTCTTGTACAGGGGTACGGTTTTGGTTTCTAACGACATGACCCCTCTTCCTCTTGGTGTTTCTAATGTTTTGCAGGAATTTGGCGACGTGTTTCCGGATGAGGTACCCGCAGGATTTCCACCATTGCGAGGTATTGAGCATCAAATCGACTTGATTCCCGGAGCTTCGCTACCCAATCGGGCACCATATAGAACGAACCCCGAAGAGACGAAGGAGATACAGAAGCAAGTACAAGCGCTACTCGACAAAGGTTATATCCGCATAAGCCTTAGTCCTTGTGCTGTTCCTGTTATTCTTGTTCCTAAGAAAGATGGTACATGGCGTATGTGCGTAGATTGTAGAGCTATAAACAATATCACTATTCGATATCATCACCCTATTCCCCGTTTAGAGGATATGCTAGATGAATTGAGTGGTGCTGCTGTGTTCTCTAAAATTGATTTGCGTAGTGGTTATCATCAAATTAGGATGAAAGAAGGGGATGAGTGGAAAACCGCCTTTAAAACAAAATTTGGTTTATATGAGTGGTTAGTAATGCCTTTTGGTTTGACTAATGCACCTAGCACTTTCATGAGACTGATGAACCATGTTTTGCGTGAATTTATTGGCAAGTTTGTGGTTGTGTATTTTGATGACATATTAATCTACAGCCGCAATGAATCTGATCATATTATACATATTCGACATGTTTTGCAAGTGTTGCGTGATAGTAAACTTTATGGTAATCTTGAGAAGTGCACATTTTGCAAAGATAAGGTCATATTTCTGGGTTATGTTGTCTCTAAGCATGGAGTAGAAGTAGATGTGTCTAAAATTGAAGCTATTCAAAATTGGCCTACTGCCATGAATGTGAGTCAAGTTAGAAGTTTTCATGGTCTAGCTGGGTTTTATCGCCGTTTTGTGCCCAATTTTTCTACTATTGCTGCACCTTTGAATGAATTGACTAAAAAGGGTGTTGCATTTGAGTGGGGCGTTGCCCAAGATCATGCTTTTGATGAACTAAAACGATTGTTAACTTCTGCACCGTTGCTTGCACTTCCTGATTTCAATAAACAATTTGAGATTGAATGTGATGCTAGTGGTATTGGAATTGGTGGTGTGTTGATGCAAGAGGGTCGTCCAATTGCATATTTTTCTGAGAAACTTTCTGGTGCTAAGTTGAACTATCCAATATATGATAAAGAATTGTATGCTTTAATTAGAGTTCTTGAGGTTTGGCAACATTATTTGTGGCCAAAATAATTTATCATACATTCTGATCATGAAGCTTTGAAATATCTGAAAGCTCAATCTACTTTGCATAGGCGTCTTGCTAAGTGGGTTGAGTTCATTGAGTCTTTTCCGTACATTATTAAGCATAAGAAGGGAAAAGATAACATTGTTGCTGATGCTCTATCTAGGAAGAATATGCTATTAACTCAACTTGATGTTAAAATTCCTGGTTTAGAGGTGTTATGTGATTTGTATGCTACTGATCATGATTTTGCTGAACCATATCGCTTATGTGCTCTTGGTAAAGCATGGGAAAAATATCACATACATGATGGGTTCTTGTTTCGAGCTAACAAACTATGTGTTCCAGAATCGTCTGTACGTTTGCTCTTATTGCAGGAATCACATGCTGGAGGTTTGATGGGTCACTTTGGGCGTGAGAAGACGCTACTCATGCTCGCTGATCACTTTTATTGGCCAAAGATGAGGAGGGATGTGGACAGGTATGTGAAGAGGTGCATTACTTGCAACAAGTCCAAGTCCAAGCTGAAGCCTCACGGTTTGTATACTCCATTACCGGCACCTACTACACCTTGGGAAGATATTAGTATGGATTTTGTGTTGGGTTTGCCGCGTACTAAAAGAGGCCATGATTCTATATTTGTGGTAGTGGACAGATTTTCTAAAATGTCACACTTTATTGCCTGCCACAAAAGCGACGATGCGTCGCATATTGCTAACCTGTTTTTCAGGGAGATTGTTCGACTGCATGGAGTTCCGAAGACTATTGTTTCTGATCGTGATGTGAAGTTCATGAGCTACTTCTGGAAGACACTTTGGGAAAAGCTTGGGACAAAGCTGCTGTTCAGTACTACTTGTCATCCCCAAACTGATGGTCAAACTGAGGTGGTGAATCGAACCTTGTCACAACTGTTGAGATCCATGATCAAGAAGAACCTGAAGGAGTGGGAAGAGTGTTTGCCGCATGTAGAGTTTGCTTACAACAGGGCGGTACATTCTACCACGGAGCTATGTCCTTTTGAGGTGGTGTATGGTTTTAAACCCATTACTCCACTTGACTTGTTGCCTTTGCCCATACATGAGAGAGTTAATATGGAGGCATCCAAGAGGGCAGATTTTGTGCGCAAAATACATGTGAAGACTAAAGAGTTGATAGAAAAGAAAGGCAAGAGCAATGCTGCAAGGATGAATAAGAAGCGCAAAGAGATGTTGTTCAAGCCTGGTGATATGGTCTGGGTACATTTTCGCAAGGATAGGTTCCCGAAGCTGCGGAAGTCGAAGTTAAAGCCTCGTGGTGCTGGTCCTTACAAAGTGCTTGCCAAGATCAATGATAATGCATACTCGATAGATCTTCCAGTTGATGAGTTTGGTGTCAGTAATTCTTTCAATGTTGCTGATTTGACACCATATGACGGAGAAGACCTTGGAGCGTCGGGGTCGACGCCTTTTGAAGGGGGGGGGGGAGATGATGAGGACATCCCTACTACACCACTACCTCTGTCATTAATAAATGAAGATAAACCTGCTGAGGAGCTCAAGTCCAATGAAGTTCGGATTGGACCAATTACAAGGGCTCGTGCGAAGCTACTTAAACAACAGGTGAACTTGTTTCTAAACGGTACTTTGATTGATGAGAACTTTATACTGCCTAAGTCCTATTACTTATGTATCATCAGGTATCAAGAAGAGACGAGCATCGCACGAGGAGGAGAGGAGCAGCTGGACATGAAGACGGACGTCAAGATGGACGTGAAGCTGGACATGGAGCTGGACATGAAGATATCTCATGGTCGCGCGAGGGAGGAGCGGGAGGCATGCGCGAGAGGAGAAGAAGACGTCCAGGCCGGTCCAGCCCCCGGTCCGACCGGCCGACAGACCGGCCAACCCGGTCACTGGCCCGGTCGACCGGGCGCCAACCGGACGCAAGTTTATCATACCGGAAGAAAACCGGAAACCTCGCAACTATCCGGTTGCTGCCCGGTTGCCGCCCGGTTGACCGGACCCTAGACCGGCCGACCCGGTTGCCGCTCGGTTGACCGGACCCCGGACCGGCCGCCCCGGTCCCTGGCCCGGTTGACCGGATTCCAGACCGGACGTGTCCGAGTCTGTCTCGACCAGATCTATTCTGGGTCGGTTATTTTTGTATCTTTTCGACCAGAACTCGTCCCGGACGCCTATATAAGTGCCCAGGACGCCCCCCTAGCTGCTTTAGACCACGTTTAAGATAAACCCTAGTTCTTAGTTGTTTGCTCTAGCAAAACTATTGAATCCCTACACCATATTGCTTGATATTGTGTAGATCCTGAAAAAGTCTTGTGTGATCTGCTGTTCCATTGGGAATTAGACGGTTGCAACTTACCGCTTCGTGGTCGGCGGCTACGTGCGCAAGTGTGTGGAGTTGCAAATATCTTGCAGGGTTGAGAGCTGTTGCATTGGCGACAGGGACCAATCGAGAGATCTCGTTGCGTCATACAAGTTATCTTCCACTCCATCGTCGTGTATCTCCGCTGCCATCACCCCGTGATCATCATCACCACCGTTGCTTACTGAGAAGATCGGGCCACCCCTTATCAAGTTGGTTATCACTGGAAGGCCAAACTCATGGGGGAGGTGCCTATACTAGGATGTGTGAGTGAAAGGTTAATGGTTGATGATCCGCATACTGAGTTATGATTATTCAGGGTTATCCCTGACGGATGTAATCAAATGTTGTGGCACAAGTGTGCAACCTCTGCAGAGTGTAAACCTATTCGAATAGCCGTGTCCACGGTTATGGACGGTTGGATGGCCATACTGTTCCGTTATCAGTTGATTTCTAAAATGAATGGTGACTTGAAAGGTGACTTTGATTTGAATCACAACAGAGTTGTGAGAATGACACTAATGTTCCCACTTGAGTTAAGTTAGGCAAATGAAGAGTCTTTGTTTACTAAAAGTTTATGAAATAAATCTGGCTTTTTGCAAATGAACTTAGAGCTTAGAACCCTCTCCCTAAAACTGTTAGTACTTATATTAGTATTAGTTTGCGAGTACTTTAAAGTACTCACGACTGTGTCCCTGGCTATTCAAATGACCAGACTATGAAGAAGAACAGCAGTATCAGGAGGATGACAGCAGGACGTCTACGACAACTAGGATCATCTCCTAACGTCAAGCATTGCCTGTGAAATAGATGGACCCTACTACGTACTCCCGCTAAGTGTTATGTATTGATCCTTAGATCAAGTGTTGTAATGAGACTGGATCATGTGATCCTTTTTATGTAAGACTACTATGGTGTTGTAATGAATGATGTGCTGTGATATGAATTTATTATGTCTCGCAAAAACAATCTTTCTGGGATTGCGATGTATGGCATAATAGGCATCTGGACTTAAAAATCCGGGTGTTGACAACATCCCCCGCCCCTAGAGTGATATCTAGCGCATCACGCTGAAGTGGTTCCTTCAAAAGTCGTGATGTCCACGTTGTAGCAATACTACAGTGGAGTCGTTCCTCCACAACATTGTGCTGCTTCATGATGTTCTTTGATCCGGAACTAAAATCGTTTGGATACAAGAATCGTCTGAGACCTATAGACGATAACCGCCTCTAAGTCGCCGTTTGGTACTAGTGTAATAGTGTAATGTACCACCTCTCAAACGACTATTTTACGTGCAGCAAGTAAGAGCGTCGAGAACTAAAGGAAAACCGCTTGGGAGAACAACAAAATTGTACCTTTCGTCCACAACAAGGCAACTATGCTCTAGAAATTTCTGAGGGCAGAGAGGTTCCAGGTCACCAAGGAGAACAACCAACCACAGGATTACATACGACAAATCGCCCTCATCAACGCATTTTGTCGTTTCTCGACCGTGTCGATATCCTAAATAATTATTTTCCACAAAAGTTTTTCCACCGAATAAATAAGACGAGGCATCTGGAACCAACCGTTTTCATATCAAAATTTAATGGGCTCACAGGGCGTATCTTCCGATTTAATAAGCGAGGGTGTATAGTCCATAGATCGCTCGAAACAGTGGGCGCACGTACCGATGAAAAGCGTTTAGGGTGGAACAAGAACTCCATCTAAAAGATAATATGTGAGATCATCATAATTACTGAACCGAGTTAAATTTGTGCCAGCCAATGCAATTCCCATTTACCAGGTACCCTTACTATTGCACATGAGAAATCTAGCAAAATACTTTCCAGAATTGGCCTTACCTGGATCCGACGGTGTGGATGCACCGTGGATCCAACGGACGGCCAGGATGGAAAGCTGCATCCAGGGCGACTGGTTCACGCAGACGGGCAGCCAGCCAGCCGAGGCAAGCCCCACGACGTCGTCGTGAGAGCGAGCGTTCTCAGCACACCACCGATTCTCTCTCCCCCTCTCCTCTTGCTCTTGTTGTCCTTTAAAGACCGACGCCCTCCCTCTCTCTCTGCTTTTCTTTTCGTTGTCTTACCCGTCTTCCGCCTCCGCCCCCGCCCCCTCTTGGCCTCCTCCTCCTCCTCGCGACTGCGTGCCAACAAACCACCTCCCAAAAGCCTCACGCGCCGTCCTCCTCCTCCCCCCGCCGCCCCGCCCGCCGTCCTCCTCCGCTGCTCGTCCACCCCGCCCGCGCGCCGCCCTCTGAATCCGCGCCGCCCAGATTCTCTTCCTCCCGCGCGGTCGTCGTCTCCCTCTTCTCCACCGAGAACCAGCGGCCCCGAAGCTTCGTCCAGCAGGTCCCAGCGGCGGCGGCGAAGGCGAAGGCGGCTCGGCTGCATGGAACCCGAGGTTTGTCGCTTCGCTCCGCTCTGTTTTTCTTTTCTTTCCATGTTTACATTCGTCCTTGCTTGCCCGGGTGGCGGCTGCCGTTTCGGGTCATGCCTGTCGCGGCCCCAGCCTCCGCTACGGCACGCGTGCTCCTGCTTTCCGCCGCGCTGGTTTTCCTCCGTGATCACGTCACCATCCAGATTCCGGAGACGGCGTTCGCGTCCCTACGGTACGACGACGTGTTCGGCTCGCGAGGGCACGCACGGGGTTTGCTTTGCGCGTTCTCGGCTGCTGCGGCCTCCACGCTCGGGTTCTCTGCGACTCGCTCCGTGCCCGTCGTCGCACTCCATGGGGTGCGCGGCGCGGCCGTGGTCTGTTAGATTGGGTGGGTCAGGGTGGTGCCTGCCTGCCTGCCTGCCTGAGATTTGCAGGGCACGATTCGCGTGTTCGGGCTCCTCAGATTTGTACGGTTGCTTCCGGGTGCAGTGATTGTGAATTTGATTGACTATTACATCGTCAGGTTGATGATATATCTCCTAGTTATGGTGCAGTGATTAATTCCAGCAACTGATTATATATTTTTTATACTGAGAAGAGATCCAATCTGTCTTTCACGACAGAGTTGCACTTATCTAACAAAAAAAATCTTTTTCATTCGAATTTGTGAATTATGCTTAGCAGCAGCTCTTCCTCAGAAATAGTTAAACACCATAAGCATTGCCTGCATTGTCTGTCTGCAGTTGATATCATAACGTGTGAGTAGAATCGGTGGCTGATGGTTGACATCGATTCTGATGGCCCTTGTTTGGATGCTGTTTCTTCTTCTAATCTCGCCATTGTCAGACCTAAATTGACAAGCCTTCCGCAGAACATTTGATGCAGCTTGGAACTTTACAAAGCTCCTTTTTTTTTAAATCAATTTTACTGAGAGACATTCCATGCAACATAAGCTACTTCAGTTTACATAATGCAGTTCGTCTAGTTGCAGTACTTATCTCTAATCCATTTGCTTGCTGTAGCAGGTAATGAATTGGCAATGCCATTTACTTTACCGTATCATATAGTACATTACAGATGCTGCATATATCATGCATGTAGAGATTAAGAGATGCATGCAAGCTCTCTAAAGGATGAAGCTTCTCACGCGTTCACTTCATACACAACAGGGCATATGCTACTGATGCTCTCCCGTTTAATTCATGCTCCTAAATGCACAATTTTTTTTTAGTTATTTGTGTTGATGACGAATAATTCTTATTGTATCGGTTTTGATGTTCGCTGACAACTGACCTTTTTTTACTTCCATTTCTTAACAGATAGAGATAATTGAGGTAGAAGACAGTGGTGATGACCATTTGTCTTTACAAGATTCTCATGATTCGGATGTCAGCCTGGATGACCGACCAATAGCCCCATCTATAGGAAGTGCACATCAGGCAGAAATCCCCAATCTAGCCACAGACGATGAACGCCGTCATCTTATGGCCAGCTCACTCTACACTCGCAAGTTTCATGTGTATGACGATCCTGGTTATGTTGCATCAGCTATACCAGTCATACGGGGAAGCCATCCACAAAGTGAAGTCAATAAGAAGGAAGATATTACAAGTGAATGCGATTCACCTTTTCTGGATCCTCATGATGTGCTGCCAGTAGGTCAAACTGAATCTGCGAGCAATCCAGTCTCTGGTGAAAAGCCGGTTCTATGTTTCACTAGAAAATGCCGCAGCCTCCTCACTGACCAGACAATGGTGCATCAGAGAGAAAAAGAAAAAACTGCTTCACTGCCTGGCTTATCTTCCTCTGTTTGGAGTGATCTAGAGGAAGAATGTTTTCTTCTTGGACTGCACATTTTTGGTAAAGATCTCAACCTGTTGAGCAAGTTTGTAGGGAGTAAGACTGTGGCGGACATGCTTTCGTACTACTATGGAAGGTTCTACAACAGAGATGCGTACAAACGATGGTCGCACTGTAGAAAGACAAGAAGTACTAGATGTATTCTTGGGAAAAGCATTTTTACCGGTCGCCGGCAGCAGGAGCTTATATCTCGTTTGAAATCTAAATTATCCAAAGAATCTCATGATTCGTTAGTTGAGGTATGCATTTTGATAGAATGTTGATTTTAATTTCTCTCTCACTTTTGTTAACCTTATCTCTCTCATGCTAAATTACTGCTGTGAACTGTTTTTTGGGATATGGAATAGTGCAAAATGTAAGTCTCTTCATGATTTGATAAGATTCTATTGGTGTCACTAGAGATCTTACAGATTGGGGCACAATGCTCAGCGTAATATCAGAAGAGGACGACTAATTTCAGTTTCATGCTTCACTAGTTTTTCAGCATGATTCCCTGATCATGCTCATACCACCAACCTTTTTTCACACACAAAGTGTTTCCAAAATTAAATGATATAATTGTATCATTGTTCTATACATCATGGCTGAGAACTGAACTACTTTGAATATTGCAGGTTTTGAAGTCCTTCAGTGATGACTTGACATCTTTAGAGGAATGTGTCTTCACTCTAAAATCCACTATTGGTCTAGAAACTTTTGTTGAGGTCATTGCGGTTGGTAAAGGGAAGGATGATTTGACCGGATTTGTTAAGGACACATCCAAAGCAAGCAAAGGTCTATCTGGTTCTGCCAACATGGCTAAAGGCGTAGATTGTTCCACGCTTGCTACAGAAGACATAATCAAGTTCTTAACAGGGGATTTCAGGAGAAGTAAGGCAAAATCAAATGATCTTTTTTGGGAAGCTGTCTGGCCCCGTTTGCTTGCAAGAGGCTGGCATTCAGAGCAGCCAAAAGACGTCCGCACAGCTAAGAATTGCCTTGTATTTATAGTGCCTGGTATC
Source organism: Lolium perenne (assembly GCF_019359855.2). Lineage (NCBI taxonomy): Eukaryota > Viridiplantae > Streptophyta > Magnoliopsida > Poales > Poaceae > Lolium > Lolium perenne. The sequence continues at coordinate 262,501,966 of NC_067247.2, forward strand.
AAAAAATTCTCAAGAAAGAAGCTCACTAAAGGCACGCACTATTTCGATTGTACCACTGACGTCCTTAAAAAAGTGGCAACAGATCCCTCTCTTCTTGAGCTAGAGATTGATAGTACAGATAATGGTGCATCAGCTCATAAAAATGCTTGGACAACAAGCCAAGATGGTCCTTTGAATGATGATATGGAGCTTCTGGTGTTCACAGTAATTGATACTAGCTTGGTCCAAGGGGAAAGGCCCTTCAAAGTGAGGGCGCTGAGAAGCTTACCCGCTGATGTAGATATTAGTTCTGGACCTGCACAGTATTCAGATAATATGTCGAGTGACAGTTCCTCTCAGGAGCAATATAGTGGTGATAACATGTCAGATGACCAGGAATATCATGGAAGAGAGTCAGCTCGTGCGAAAAACATCGAAATGGAATCAGTTTACGGTACAACCTCCCTGGTGAATTTGTTGCAAAGCATGGAGACTGCACCACGGTCTGTTTCTCCAGTTGATGGCCATTCTTCTGATGATCAGCACTCGGACATTTCTAATAGTAATGGTGATGAAGTAGATGTGGCATGCTTCTCTGCACTTGGAACGAAAGCTGGGAGACGTGTGTATTTATCCCCAAAGAGCAGAAGATTTGCTAGCTCTAGCAATGTCCATACCAGCCGGCACAGCTTTTCTTTCCGAAATGCTGATGATTTGGAGAGAAACAAATTGAAGCCTCTATCCGCTTCATTAAAGCCAACCGTTGTTGATCTTGGTGGTAATTTCCAAACCAGAACATTCGAAAACTTCTCCACGAAAGGGAAGCCATGTGAGGAGATAGCAGATGTTGCAAAGTCTGCTACCAACGGCATATCACTTAATGTGGCCAATATAAATGAGGACAAGTCATCAGAGGGGAAGTTTCATACAGTAGACGAGGCTAGCATGGAGACTTCGCTAGACAATCACAACTGCCTGCAGAAAAATGAAGGTGTAGCTACTTCCATTTCAAACAGCGAGATAGTTCCTGATGTTTTGGAGGCCATGGGGAAACATGATCTGACTGTCCAGCCAAGGCATGGAACCAGAACTCGGGCACCCACCGCAAGAGCTCTAGAAGCTGTTGCTCTTGGTCTCCTCGGAGGGACAAAGCGCAAGGGTGAAGCCGGAAGTCTGACGACAAGAAGGCCTCCTCAGCGGGCTCGCAAGAACAAGGACTGAATTTCTACATCTCCACTATGGTTACAGAGGAACCATTTAGTTGGAGGCTGAAGTGCAATGATGAGCAGATCGGCTTGCATGGCTCGGGTATCTGTAAAGTGTGATCAAATAGCATCTTTCTGACGTTTCATGCGGTGATGGATTTCACAATGGGAGGTTCTCAACATCGGTCATCACATGGAATCTTCCAATCCATTTCATCTAGAGGACATCGACATTGCTTCATGTTCGAATGCAGGCATTCGGTGATGACTATTCTACATATGCATGGTGCTCGGTGACACCTTGTTTCCCCTTCCTTTCTGGAAACTCGGATGCATGGTGCGCGAGAAAGAGTTTGTAATTTTATCTTGTTTGTGCTTAGTTTAAAGGGGTTTCATGCCCGTCAAGTTGTGCAAAACCAAAATTGTAATAGAGAAGAAAGATGAACATAATGTTGACCGGTTCATGTGTTTAATCGATACCTTTGATAGCTTTCTTGTAAGTGAAGGCAGCAGATAAAGGTACAGACAGAACTCAAGCTAGCCTCAAGTAACCTGTGGCTTTCAGGTTGGATGCGAAGAAGGATTGGGCGTTTGGCTATTGTTTTACGCGTATACTTTACTGCAAAAGCCTGCCTTGTATCCCACAGGCTTAGTAGGTAAAATGCTTGGAACATTTGGTCAAAATACATGTGCCTAGCCAACTAGCGGTGGTGGCTCCATACTAATTGATTTACCATACCGAGATTTGGATTTGTCACATGGCTACCAAGGAATTGACCAAGGAGAGCACTAGTCATGCTAATGCCAACGAAAAACGGAGTACCGTATATTTTATAGAGGGAGAGTCAACAAAATGGATTAGCGTATTATGTATAATGAGAGGGAGAGAGAGAGAGAGAGAGAGAAATTCAGTGCTGCTTTAATAAATCATGAGGTATATATATGTCCATGCACAAAGGGGAAAAAGGTGCACTCAAGAGAAGTCAAAGCCACGCAGAACTGAGAGACGTTGACAGCAAATACAAGTGTAGACGATCGTCTATTATGCATGCAAGTACCAGGCATATATCTTATCGAGTTTATGTCAAGCTCGGCGCACCGGCCGCATTGTGTTCGTACATGTAGGGTACATCCCAGACGTATTCTGTTAGATAAAGCGGCTCCGAGCTGATATCCTTTAGACGCACATATATTTTCCTCCATCCAATATACCGATATATCGCTTTAAGGAACACGCAATAACCATGTCTAGCTTGCCAGTTGGACCATTTGACCTTTCAACAAAATCGACCACCACAGGCAAAAAGATATGCCAAGTCCTTCCTTCCCCCTCCAAGTCAAAAATAAAAGAAGTCCTTCCCTCTCAAACCCAACGTCCCCACCACACCGCGCACGTTTGCTCGACGAGTCAGATCGGCTGAGTCGGTGGCGACATTGGCGCAGCTGCCAGTCTTGAGGTTGAGGATAAGGGACGCAGCGCCGACGAACACCGATGGGATATGTACTTTTGTAGCGGAGATAGTATGAACCTTTCCTCTCGAACGAGAGTGAAATACTGCTGCTTTCACTAGTGGAAAACGAGGCTATAGGCCCGGTTCGTCCGGGCCTTCAGTCTCGGTTTCCAAACCGGGATCAACAAGGCGGGACTAAAGGGTCCCCCTTTAGTCCCGGTTCAAAGTTGCACCGGGCCTAAAGGCGTCGCCACGTGGTGCGGTCAGGGCGCTCGCGGTGGAGGACCTTTGGTCCCGGTTCGTGGTACGAATCGGGCCTGGAGGTTCTCTGCCGCGGCAGAGAATTGCTATTTCTCTACCGCGGCACAGGTTTAGGGTGGAGCAGCGTTTCTCTGCCGCGGCAGAGAAACAAGGCGTTTCTCTGCCGCGGCAGAGTTTCAGCAATGCATATATATCATTCAAGAAACCACAAAAAATCGTCGTGAATATATAGACATCGTCAACAGTACACGTAATGCATGCATATTTACAATATAAAGCTAGTCGGATCTCTTTACTAAATCTATTAGCCTCTACGAAGTTGCTCAATATCTATGCATGACCTTCGCATAGTGCTCTCCACCTGGGGCAATGACCTCGGTAAGAAAGAATCCCGCGATTTCCTCTTGAATTGCTCGTATTTGATCATCCGTTATGAGAGTGTCTCGCAGGCGTATCATCTATATTTAAAAAAGGAGATCAATATATATATATATATATATATATATATATATATATATATATATATATGAATGGAACTCAATACAATTGATGGTACTAAGATTAATTGTGAAAATTTGTTATCGTACACGAGTGTGGTGTATAGCGGCATCCCCACCCTTCGGACATGCCATGTCACGAATGAAGTTGCAGACGTAGTATCCACATAAGTTATTCCCGGGTTCCTGCCTCATACACTTTACGAAAAAATAGTTCGATCAAACTAATAATCAAGCATCGTATTGAAAGTAAATATCATATATAGAGTTTCACGGACATAGCTATATATAGTACTACTTACATGGTAATCTTTAAATGTAAGCTCCATTTTCCATTTACCCGGAACAGTATTGATGAACCGTTTCCAAGCCCTGCCCGGCAAAAAATAATGAGTAAATGAGTTATTGATTAGTTGATGATATCGTCGAATTAGAACAGATGAAGATGCCAATACGAAATTGATTGAAATTACCTCTGGAGGATGGCAGCCATGTCCGCCCATTCCGCATGTTCTTTACGTTTCGAGTCCATGACATTTACGACTCCTTTGTGAAGATCAATGATTAGGACATTCGAACAGGAAAAGGAAACTATAATTACTATAAATAAGGGTTCGGCTAACACATTCGAACATAGAACATTTCACACATTAAAACAAAGAAATTCTACATAGTTGGATAATCCTACGATACATTTAAACATCGATCATACGTTATAGTTCGATAACCCTAAACATAGATAATCCTACCATCCCGGTCTCTATATTCGAACAAAGAAGCAACAAGAGACCTCCCTCGCACACTAGGCCATCCCAATCAACATCTCCATAGAATGGTTCCTTGGTGTCTTCCTCCTCTTCCTTCACATTCGAGGGGCCAACATCGTCTTGCTTCTTTTCCTCCTTGAGTTTCTCCTTCTTTGTTGCGTCCCTCGCAACAAAGAACTCTAACTCCGCCTACATGTGCTCCGGATGAGCTTCTATGTACCTTGCCATGGTGAGCTCATCGGCCTCATGGGCAGCAAGCTTCCGCATGCGAGGCTGTGCTCCTTCCCTTCTTCACGGGTCATGAAGCGTACCTCAGGAACTAAGAAGTCCACTTCATGTCGGCTCTCCACGTCCGGGAAGTTCAACTCCCGCTTCGGCCAGCCGAAACTCCAAGCGGAGGCGTCATAGGCGCGGGCGGCTTATTATACCTTGCAGAAAGTGCCAAGCCAAATCCACTTGCGGTCCGACATGATCTCCACCGCGTGCCGGCCAGACTCCCGTAGTTCAACGCCGCGGTAGCCGGTGGAGCTCTCGTTGTGGCGGTGGTGCAGAGGCATCTCCATGCGGCATAGACGGAAACGGAACAGTACGTCGAGCACGTTCCGTGCGGTAGGTGCCATATGCGGTGACATCGTAGCCTTGCAAGGCCCTCCCAACCTTCATTGGACGACCACATACCTCGTGAAGGTCTTCTATGTTGAGGCCGACAAATGTGGGTGGCGGAGTGCACCGGTCAATGACGTTGGAATCCGAGCATCGTTGGAGGCTGTGGGAGGCGGCGAGGGAACTTCCCGCGTGGCAGCGACGATCGTGGGCAGCCGATATGAGGGAGGCAACATGGTACCAACAACTAAGGGAGGTGGAACAATGCCGGAGCTCACAAATTGATCATCTCGGCATCTATGATGTGGCGGCGGTCCGAGCGAGATGACGACCCGATTTATGACGAAAAAAAACAACGGGGGTGGGGAATGGCGGCGAGAGGGAGGCGAGACAGCGAGGGAAGCCAACGACGGTCAGGTTTGGTCGGGGGATGGCGATGAAGAAACAATGGTACTCAGGGGAGGAAGGTGGAAGGTTCAGCATAGGCGGTTGGCGTTTCTCGCGTGGTAGCTAGGTTTTGGGAGGCCCCTCTCGAGTCCATATATCAAGGGAGGCAAGGGGTATATCTTTCTCCCTCCCAAAAGAAATTAGGGATTGGAGCTGTTTTCTCCTTCATCCAGAGCACGATATTTACCCCTTTTTTTCTTGGGACTTTAATGGTTTTTAGGGATTGGGACTAGTTTTTCTCCTTCTGATGAAGATGCTCTAAGAGAGTGTTACGTTGTTATGATGATCATGCCGGGTTTTCTTGCCAAGCATGGTCAATTAGTCATAGACCACATGACGGAAATTTTTTTCGAAGTTCCAGAAAGTTGACTATTCTTTTCTGAAGTAGTCTACACATTTAAAAGAAAACATTAATCCTAAATTCCAAAATAGAAGTTGTTTGGGGTAAATAGGGAAGTGATTTCTAAATCCATAGATGACTATGATTTCACCAACAAAGTCAAACAATATTGCGGCTTCGACACCGAAGTTGAAGGAGTCACGAAGACCTTGACTTCACCAATGAAGTTAAGGAAATGAAGAATCATCCATAGGAGGATCTATGACTTGAAATTCATGCTAGAGTTTCGAGCCGGGATCCAACCTTTTCTCGAGTTATCCATATGATTTCATCATTATGACTTCATAATGAATATTGATGGGGTCTTGATGATGGATAGCTAATATCCTACCTTGGTGGTGTGTACCCCGTGTTGGCAAGGTGGGCCTGTACGTTCATAGTCGAGAAGACACTAGAAGGTCTATCCCAAAGCCCTTCATAATTAACCGTTGGGTTTAAAAATAATGACCTAAAGAACAAAATAGGAAACATGAAAACTTCCTCATGTGCGCATTCAACTTCCATTTGTGCGACTCAAGAACTTCGACATACTTGAAGGGTCCACTCACCTATCCTTTTTTTCGAGATAAACTGATGCGATATATTAAACGGCACACTCAGGTGTGCTAACACAGTTACAAGAAAGTCTGGAGGGTCAAACTCCCACACCTCACAACACTTATTCTCATAGCCAAACCGAGTTAAGTAATGCGCGACCTTGTTACCAGTACCACGCACATGCCTAACAGAGTTATCGGCGAAGTCCTTCAGCAGCGACTTTATTTCGTAACGGTCCGTGGATGGAGCTATCTATGTTGTTGCTTCCGATCTTTGCCACAGCACCAAGGCAATCAGTTTCCAATACCACCTTCGTCAACCCCTTCGCCCTTGCCATCACCAGCGCTTGCTTGCATGCCATGAGCTCAGCTCTTTCCGGGTCCGAGGCAAGGTGGAAAAAATGGCTCGCTCCCGCCAGGAACATGCCATTATGATCACGCATGACCACACCACACCCACCCGAACCGTCCTTCGCCGAGAATGCACCATCGGCATTGAGTTTGGTCCAGCCCATCTCAGGAGGGAGCCACTGCTCCGCCACCTGCGCCGAACCCGCAGAACACGCCGGTCTAAGCCCTTGCCACTTGTCCAGCAGGAATATCGATTTTTGTATGATCGCATGTGGGGTAGCAATCTGCACCTCATCCCTAGCTTCATTTCTCGTCAACCACAGCTGGTATAGTATCGTGATACACACGCTGAGTTCGTCATCCTTCAAGCTCCCAAACTAGTGGAGAAGCCACCCATGCAGGTCCCGATGGCGGCGCATAGCCCCTCTTGGCCGACAGAGGCGAAGTCCCGTCTGCCAGCGGGCGAGCTCCCACACCTCCATAGAATGCCCACACTCCTAGAAGCAGTGCATCAATGTTTCTTCATGGTCACACACAATGCAACGCACCCCACCTTTAATCCTCCTTCTATGTAACTCTTCACCAACAGCCAACCAATTATGTATTAGTCGCCAAACATGAATCTTAGCCTTCCCAGGGACATTTGCAGCCCAAAGGGCCAACCAGCCCCTGTGATCATCTAGACTGGTAGACGAGCTAGCCGATCCAGATCGTGCCGAGTTGAGATGCATCTTAAGATGGTATGCTGACCGTACGCTGAATACCCCGTTTTTGGTGTAATTCCAAGCTAAGTAATCTCCTGTTCCAGCTCTACCCACCGGGATTTTCAGAATGTCGTCAACATCGACATCAAAGAACACCTCACCCAGTTTGCTTTCATTCCAACCTTGGCCACCATCAAGCAAGACCTCCTCCACTTTGCTTATCTCCTTATCTGGATTATGCCCTAGAGGTCTCATCAGACCGTCCCTTGGAATCCAATTATCAGCCCAAACATCGACCTTCTTCCCATCACCAATGCGCCACACCAATCCCTCCCTTAACAACTCCCTGCCGTGAATAATACTCTTCCAAGTAAAGGATGCTTCTTTGGGGCAACTTGCTATTAAGAAGTCCCCATTTTTGAAGTACCTCGCATGGAGTACTCTAGCACAAATCGACGATGGATTGGTCAGTATACACCATGCCTGCTTCGCTAGGAGGGCTTGGTTAAAAACGCCATAGTTCCGAAACCCCATGCCACCTCCTCGCTTAGATACACACATCCGCTCCCAACTGATCCACGACACCTTGCGCTTCCCTTCCACTGACCCCCACCAAAACCCAGTGGCGATGGAGGTTAGTTTAGAGCATGTCTACTGTGATAGTTTGAAGCAACCCATCGGATAGGTAGGCACCGCCTGTAGCACATATTTTATTAGAATTTCTTTACCCTCCATGGACAATCCCTGTCCCTTCCATCCATGTAATTTGGCCCAAGATCGCTCTGGAAAATGCTTGGAGGCTCCCTCTTTAGAGCGCCCCACCACCGTAGGGAGGCCCAAATATTTATTTGATAAAGCCTCGCAGCCAATACCTATATTTGCTTTTAGTTCAGCCCTCTTCTCCTCTGGACATCCCTTCCCAAAGAACACAGTCGACTTCTCTATGTTAACTTTCTGGCCTGAGCTGATCTCGTATGCCTGCAACACATTCCTCAGTGCCCCCAAACTCGCTTTAGTGGCCTCCAAGAAGACAACACTGTCATCAGCAAAAAGTAAGTGCGTAACCATTGGACCTTGTGGTCCAAAGCCCACACCATTGATCTGTTTATCCGCCTGAGCACTCCGAAGTAGAGCAGAAAAACCCTCAACACAAAACACAAATAGATATGGGGACAATGGGTCGCCTTGTTGTAAACCCCTGTATGGCAAGAACATATCAAAGACCACACTATTGAGCTTGATAGAGAACCGGGCAGAGGTGGCACATTGATGTCTACGCACGCTTCTATTCATGTAGACAGTGTTGGGCCTCCAAGAGCAGAGGTTTGTAGAACAGCAGCAAGTTTCCCTTAAGTGAATCACCCAACGTTTATCGAACTCAGGGAGGTAGAGGTCAAAGATATCCCTCTCAAGCAACCCTGCAATTACGATACAAGAAGTCTCTTGTGTCCCCAACACACCTAATACACTTGTCAGATGTATAGGTGCACTAGTTCAGCGAAGAGATAGTGAAATACAAGTAATATGGATAATTGTAAGTAGTAATTGAAATCTAAAATAAAGATGGCAGCAAGCAAACATGTAACAGAACAGTAAATAAACGGAGATTCGATGTTTGGAAACAAGGCCTAGGGATCCTACTTTCACTACTGGACACTCTCAACAATGATCACATAATAAAACTACTCTACACTCTCTTGTTGGATAACAAACACCATTCATTGTGTAGGGCTATAAAAGCACATCTCAAGCCGGAGTAAACAAGCTCCACGACATCCGGAGTTCATATTTAAGTAACCTCTAGAGTGCATAATAGACCATTGCAATTTAGACCGAGTACTAACATAGCATACACATTGTCAACAATAGCTATGAAAGGGGGAATAGATCGCATCAATACTATCATAGTAATAGTTAACTTCATAATCTACAAGAGATTACAATCATAACCTATGCCAAGTACTACATGATGCACACACTGTCAACATTACATCATGGAGGAGGAATAGAGTACTTTAATAACATCACTAGAGTAGCACATAGATTAATAGTGATACAAAGCTCATCATATGGATCTCAATCATGTAAGGCAGCTCATGAGATCATTGTATTGAAGTACATGGGAGAGAGATGAACCACATAGCTACCGGTAGAGCCCTCAGCCCCGGGGGAGAACTACTCCGTCCTCATCATGGGAGACAGCAACAACAATGAAGATGGAGGTGGTGTCGATGGAGATGACTCCGGGGGCAATTCCCCGTCCCGGCGGCGTGCCGGAACAGAGACTTCTGTCCCCCGAACCTTGGCTTCGCGATGGCGGCGGCTCTAGAACTTTTCTCGTATCGTAGCTTATTCTCTTAGGGTTTTCGCGACGGAGGCTTTAAGTAGGCGGAAGGGCAGCCTCGGAGGGGTCCTGGGGGACCCACACACTAGGGGGGCGCGCCCCCCCCTTGGCCACGCCGCCATGTGGGGTGGGGCCCCCTTGGCTCCCCTCTGGTCCCTCTTCGGTGCTCTGGAACCTTCCGTGGAAAATAGGACCCTGGGCGTTAATTTCGTCCAATTCCGAGAATATTTCCTGTGTAAGATTTCTGGAACCAAAAACAGCAGAAAACAGCAACTGGCTCTTCAGCATCTTGTTAATATGTTAGTTCCGGAAAATGCATCAAAACGATATAAAGTGTGAACAAAACATGTAGGTATTGTCATAAAACTAGCATGGAACATCAGAAATTATGGATACGTTTGAGATGTATCACACATCTCATGACCATGTCTATCCAGCCCCTTACAAACCCCATTGTCTCCATCATCTGTTCCAGAAACACCCACTCTACACTGTCATACGCTTTCATCATGTCTAGCTTGACCGCGCACAACGGTGTCTTCCTCTTCCTCTTCCTTATCGCATGTACACACTCGTATGCCACCAGGACATTATCAGTAATGAGCCTACCCAACACAAAGGCGCTCTGTTCCTCCGAGATCAGAATTGGGAGGATTCTCTTGAGTCTATTGGCGGGCACCTTAGAGGCAATTGGCAATCTTATATAGAACATTGCACAAACTGATAGGCCTGAACTGGGACAGCAGCTCCGACTGATTCACTTTCGGTATCATGACTAGAATTGTAGCATTGAAGTCCTCTGGACACTCCTTCCCTGACAGAAAGTCTCGCACCGCCCTACATACATGCGACTTCAACAAACGCCAGTGCCTCTAATAGAAAAGGACGGGCAAACCATCCTGGCCTGGAGCTTTAGTCGTCCCCATCTGAAACAAGGTCAATTCTATCTCTCCATCCGTGATGCTACCTGTAAGACCTCTGTTCATTGTCTCATCGACCGACCTCTCAATCAAGCCCAAGATGCACTCGCTATTTATTGACCCCTCCAATGTGTACAGCTTCTGGTAGAAGGCCAGTGCCATATCTACTATACCTTCATTCGTGGTGCACCTGGTACCATCCTCTCGACGCAGCGCTTTGACCGTGTTCTTGCGTTTCCTATGAGATGCTCTATTTTGGAAATATTTGGTGTTACGGTGAATCGCCAGGTCTTTCCTCCACAAGAGATTTTAGCATCGATGTAATACTGACACCACGGATGAACAGACACATCCACCCCATCCCTCCACCATAGCGCCAAGCCACCTGACCTTCCCACACAATCCACCGCAACCCCATTTTGGAACCCCAAGCGCCACTTTAACTTGTTCATTGCCTTTGATTTTTTCTTTGTTTCAGACAGGAACACCACCACCGGGTTGTAGGATCTGATCTGATCCAGTAGCTTGCCTACTGCCGCGTCCAACCCCAAACCACGGCAGTTGAAGCCGAGGAGACTCATTGATCTCGGCGGCCCTGCACTGCAGGGTCCGCTGCTGGTTCTTCAAGCCGTTCAAACACCGAGCCACTCCTCTGCCCCTCCTCCTCCTGTCCATTGAGCCGATCAAACACAGAGTTAACCCTCTGTCTCTTGCCGGCTCAACCCGACGTCTCCTCTCCAACCACCTGTACAGGCACAGGCACCCATACAATCTTGGAGCTTCTCTTCTTGTTCTGATACATGCCCAGTGGCTCTTGAGACCCACCAACCTTGGGGAGATCGTCGGTCTTTCTAGGTTGCCGGGTATAAGTTCCAGCCTGACTCTTTTTCTGTTTGGAGCCTAGTGGCTCCCTTGTTTCAGTTTGATCCCTCGCCAGTGCCCTATGTCTCCTTCCCGGGCTAGTAGTATCCCCTTCATCAGACCTCGCCACTCTCTCGCCAGTGCGAGAGGAGCTTGAGTACGAATAGTCATTAAACAGATTCCTCCTCGGCGACACATCTCTAACAGACGCCTCCCCTCTGTACCTGCTCTCCGTCCCCGCCAACCTGCTGGTGTAGCTACAAGACGAAATAGACGGTCTAGCAAGAGGTGGAAGCTTATGGTTGCGCCGTGGTGAGGCCCGCAGCCATTCTCCCCATTGCTACACTTCTTCCTTCTCTGCCTGACAGACTCCCTCAGGATGTACTAGACACCCACAATCGAAACAAAAGTGCGGAAACTTTTCGTACTTTAGGTCAAACCACGTGCCCTCACCTTCAGCATTGGACTGCCTGATGCACACCCCTCTCAGTAGAGGTTGATCTACCTTCACTTCCACCCGAATACGGAAATCCTTTCCCCACGCCATTCCATCATCATCCGTCTCCACACTAATAAACTTCCCAATCTAGTCACAAATAAGTTCTCCAAATGCTCAGTTCATCATATCCATGGGTAGGCCAAGAACCCGAGCCCACAATTCCAGCTCATCGAACACCATGTCAGAGGGCCTAATGGCTCCATCAAATTTCTTCAGGCAAGACCACATTGAAGTCAAACTGCCATGGCCCTCCCTTCATCACATGCCTATAGCCCCCCTCGGACAAGAATTTGACCACAAACCTGTTGTCTCCAATTTCCCTAAACATTGCTTAATGGTGGAGACCCCAAGCCCGATGCAACACCCTCTCCAGAGCACCGATCACCAATTTGCGCGGCGAGCACACCTTGCCCACCACCGCCCACCTTGGATGGATCCTTGCCGCCCTAGCATCCTTGATCACCAGCCCGGTGGCCTCCTTGTCCGTGAGGAGAAGGTCCCCCATCATTGTTGGTAAACCCTCTGCTAGCTCGGCTCCCCCCGTTTTCGCTGGAGATCTTGATGGCGCACACCGACCTCCGTCGACCCTCCTAGGCGATCTCACCGGTGAAACCATCGCGAAACCAGGTCCCTCCCGCAGAACTCCTGGAGTACTGCAGATGAGACGCAACAAACCACCGTCGCCCGACTAGGATCTCGCCGTCGAGATCCAAATCGTCGCCGAAACCACCCACACGAGAGAGGAAAACTCTAGCTAGCCGCCATCGCCTCCCGATCGCCCTAGGCGTAACTTCCGCTCTTAGTGGACCCACTTTTAACGAACATGTATTGTTGCATTGTTTGTCCACTCACCTATCCATGCCTATATAAAGAGGGCCCTCTAGAATACCAAGCAATCTTGATCTACATAACACTATTGCATCTTCATCTAGTAACAAGTATCTCTCAAGGGAACTGAACTACCTGAAAATATGCCCTAGAGGCAATCATGTGGAAATGTTATTTCCAAGTGTATTCATAAGTTATTATGTTTTCCTTAAACATCTAAAATGTTATGTATCACAAGATACGTGATTCACATGTGGAACAACATACTATCTAATACTTATGCAAATTGTCCTGCTAGTCGATAAGAATGGGAAAACATATCATTGCCTAGTCTAGGACTCCAATTTTCATATGTTATGGGAATGGTGATTCCAATCTGATCGTACTAACTGTGGTAAAGGACTTCACCCAATCAAACATACAAAATTTAAGGTGCAAATCGCAAGTTGTCATTTTTTAGTCACAAGTACAATGTATATGTCATATTCTTAGACCCGGTGTCCTCACGAACCGAGTTGTGAACCTATTATAAAACACCACTCCGTATCTAGGTAGTTACACAGGTAGATTTTGGGTTAGTTGTGAAGAAAGTTGCATGTGATTGTTTACCAAGATGGAATTCGCCCATGTAACTGGTAGTGATATTCTCTAATCCCTCTTGAGTGATTTCATTCAGGAAACATGTCTTTGCAGCTCAGGTAGGAGTAAACCTAGGACTCAAACTAAGAGTTTCTCATGTAAATCTATCACAAGATTGAGAAGAGATGTCAAGTTATTAAAGGGATGACAAGTACATGGATATAACTTGGTAAGGTATATTAATTGTGGGGTAAAGGGAATGTGCCATATGACACATTGACAAAGTCATCATGATGACTTTACGCACTCAGAAGTTGGCACATTTTGCAACAAACCACTATCAAAATTTTAAGCAAATATGCCACACATACGCAAGTATGAACCTCAAGATATACTACAAGGAGCAGCTGAAACTGGATCTGGGGAAGGAGGAGAGAAGAATCTAGAAGAGGAAGAGAAAACCCAGGGCCTAGAGGGCGTGGACAAGTAACATAAACCTCAAGGTATGTTTGTGCCACCACCCGAAAACATAAACAAACAGTTGACATGGCATGGACTGTCCACGTAACGCTAAAGCCTGCATACACATAGTAACTACGGGCTAGATACCCTTGTTGTTCTCACCTCACTTACCCTTATATGGCTCACTACTATAGAGCGACGCTAAGGTCACCCCTAAAAGGATGAGATGTCGCCTAGACGGGGTGGGGGGGTTGAATAGGCGTTTTAAAAACTATTACAGATTTGGCTTGTAAGAATGCAGAATTAAACTAACGTTTATTTTACAACCACAAAACCTAAATATGCTAGGCTCAACTAAGTGCAAAAACAATATCTTGGATAAGCAGAATATGCACAAGATATAAGTAGCACAAGTGATAGCAAGATATATGTACTTCAAGCACGATGGCTATCACAAGAAAAGTAAACTCAGGTATAGAGATAACCGAGCCACGTGGAGACGAAGATGTATTCCCGTGTTCCCCCACACAAGGTGAGGTACATCACGTTGGAGATGCGGACTACCACGAAGGTCTCCCGAACGCCACGAAGGCTCACCTTCTTGTCCAAGCCAATACCACGAAGGACAAATGTCTTTCCCTTATGGCTAGCTTTTCCTCCACTCCGGAGATGGCAAGCTCCACAACCACTTCACAAGCTCCACGAAGGAGAATCCTGGGCCTCTTCACAATCTTCCATGGAGGGGTCACCAGAGCATCAAACGCCAAGCCAACTAGGAGGTCACCCCTCCAAGAGTAACAAGCTCACAATCTCTCACTCGAATGAATCGTAATGGAGATCACAACACTTATGCGAGGATGAAAAAGCAAGAACACCAAAGGTGGTCAAATTCTTCACACTCCAATTCCGCCAAAGAAACAAGTGCTATGGAGGAACTAGAGAGGAAGAACAAGGGAGGAAATCAACAAATGACTCCAAGATCTAGATCCCTTGATTTCCCCTCACTTAGAGGAGGAATTGATTGGTGGAGACTGTAGATCTAGATATCCTCTTTCAAATCCCTCAATAAGATGCAAGAATCATGGGAGGGATAGAGAGGAAGTAAGCCTTTTGAGGTTCAACAATGGAGTAGGAGAGAGAGAGAGCTAATAGTTTGGTTGACCTTACCTCCTCAAGGAGGAAGAAGGACTATTTATAGTCCAACGGGGAAAACTAGCCATTTGGGGAATTCATGCGACCCGTACCGCTGGTAAAACCAGCACCACCGGTTCACATGCTAGAATGGTCCAGCGAGAAAACCGGTTGACCGAAACAACCACCGAAAATATCCAACACACGAGGTTGGACCGGTTCTGAAACCGGCACGTCGGTTCCCTCGCCGGAACAAGACCGGCTCACCGGAACGATACCGGTTTTGCCGAAACAACGTACTAGAACGTGTTCCGACGAAACCGGAACCATTTGGGATCGCCGAGATATTCCGGCAGGAGAGATGGCACCACCGGTTTCAGCTCCGAAATCGCGAGAACCCCTCAAACACAGTTTTCTCGAAAGAACTTAACTTCAACAAAGTTCCCAAACTCCGATTGAGATGAAACCAATTTTTTTTGAAAATATTGAGATTCCTCACAGAATTTTGTTAGATGATTTTAGAGAGGGATCCTCCCAATGTCCAGAAATGATAAAGACGCCCAAACTTGAAAACACAATAGAAGATGCATACGGATTCCGTTTTCGATGAACTTGGGCTTGTTGAAAAGCTAGCAACAAGCTCAAGAACCACACATAGATAAACACCAAGAAGCAACAAGAATATAGGGATGCAAAGTATGCAAAGGATTGAGCTCCCTAAGATGATGTGATCAAGTTTTTTACCCAACCGAAAGCCCCTCTTGATAGTGCGGCTATCTATCTTATAACCCGGTCTCCCAACAATCACCTTGATACTGGTACAAGGGAAACCTAGCAAGGCCATAAATTTGTCTGCGCATCCCGCTTGATCTTGATGACAACACTTCAAACTCCACTCAATCCGGAATGCCTCACTTGATCATTGTTGCTTCGTGAAGACTCACAAAAATGCTCCCCATACACCATGGTGGGATAGCTTCATTGAGGCACATCTTTAACTTGCCCTTATCAACCTTGATGACATCCATACTTGATGCCAATACCAAAGATATAACACTACATTCATGGCATCCACACAACATATGGACTTCAAGAAATCCCTATGAAATATTCCTTCATATAATCACAAATAAAACATGAGTCCATAGATGATTGTCATTAATTACCAAAAACACACTTAGGGGCAAGGTACCCTTACAACCCCTCAGTGACATGGCCCACGGTTTAACGAAATACCACATTGCCAACCAGGTCTGCCAGAAATGGGCCACAACTGCAGATATAGAGTATGGGACACATTGTTTTTTGTATCTCCATCACCGAAAATGTTGCAAACGGTCCTTTTTGTTCCTCTATTTGCAATAGAGGACTCTATAAAAATGAAGTAACTAGAATGTCCATTTCTAATAAATGCATTATCTTTATATTCAACACTTAACACTCACAAAAACCCTACCCTCGCTTTGTCCCCAATCTCTCCTTGCATCTGAACGAGGCGTGGAAGTGGATACACTTGAGGTGGCCAAGTGGCGTCTCTCGTCTTACCCCGATGAGAGAGCACATCTGTCATGTCGAGGCACGGAGGCTCCTTCGTCCAAATCTGGTCGCACCATGTATAGGAGGTTGCTCAAGAGTTGAGATCGAAGAGGAATAACGTGGGATGTGGGCAGGCGGATCCATCCACCATCGTGCGATGACTGGAACCTAAGTGGGGGTCTCTACATCCCATGGCACAAAGATTCATGGGAGATGCAAGCAATGATAAATCAGCCATACCTGAGGATGAAGGAAACGATTAACAACCGCCATTTCGAAGGTATACATTTTTTTTGTATAGAGACATGTGTTAATTATTTTGATTTAGGTTAACATGATTCCATGAAGTTATTTATGCTATTTCAAATGTATTTACTATTCAAAGATATGTGTTACATTAGTCTATTGTAGCTTGATGGTTGTGAAAACAACCATCTTTATCCATGTTTAAATCGCATATTAAGTCAACAATTCATGAAATGTCTCTGTATCCTTTATACTAATGATTAATTATTGCAAATATGTGTAAATTCTTATTTTAAATGGTGTGATACAGGAAATCACATTTTTATGGAAAATATGGAGCAAAAAGGGAAGAATCATGAGTTGCCAATACTCACAAGTCAACTGTGTCGAAAAGACACATCCAAGTGTTAAGGAGTGCTGGTACGGGCGGGGCTCGCCCGTATGATCAACGCGTACCACATGGCACCAACTTCTCCTAGTGAAACGGAACAACTTTTGCGAATAGCCTATATATTTTGAGGCCAGCCGTCGCACAAAGAGCAGCCAATCTTAGATTGCATCAGAAACACACTCCGAGGAAGATCCATCGCTTCACCACCACTATAGTTTATCATATCCATCTACATCCCATCTATAGTCATAGCCATAGCTTAGAATTGGGATCTCCTCGCGATTGACGACCTTGTAAGGATATTTAGCATTGATCTAAGTAATTATACAATGTTTTCTATCTTTGATCTTGTTATTATGGGTGAGTAGTCCTCACAGGTTGCGGGTTGAGGATTATCCTCGAAGAAATGATGTGCATCTAATTACATGAGAATGTTGCGTGGTGATTTCATAGGAGATTTGTATTAACATAATCTCTTACCTCAATCCGAGAACTTGTCTGGTACCCAAGACCTCGAGGAGGATTGATCAAGGTTCGAGGTGAGATGTGTGGTAAACAACGTCTATACGTGAAACCCAATGATATTAAGTGGAGTACATTATTCGTTTAGTGATCCACTTGGGAATAACAACTACATAATCTATCTTAATGCTTTGGTCTATATTTTACTTAATAATCGTTCATAGTCAGGTGCTTCTTGGTATAATGGTTGGACCAAGAGACTATATGCTATGCCTGTGGCTCGCACATGCTATAGTATTTATGGATGTGCTGCCCACAAATCCTATCTATGTTAGATCAATTGCACATAAATGTGCTTAACTTTATCTGTATCCCATATATCTTTATCCCATATGTATGCATAGCCGCAGGTAAAACTTGAACCCTGGCCTATCTCCATCCATCAAGACAACCCAAGATACAAAGTAAACTGAAGGTAAAACAAACTAGCAAGTCTTCTAGACAATCCTTAACCACCAACATGTGTTTCCAAATGTTCGATAAACCTAGGTCTTCTAGGGAAGCGTTGTTATGCTGCATCCAAATCCAGATCGAAGGTATCATAGGTTACCGTGTTATTCTATACGGAAGGTGTTACAGAACGCGCTAAGTAAAGCAAAAAAATCCCTGCATAAACAAAGATCATATGCGAGAGGGAGGTAACAAAGTCATACCCTCGATGACCGAGGAATTTTTTGATGATGTTTTCAAGGTAGATGTGTCGATTCCCGCATCTAGACTCATCTAGCCGTGATAGGTTGTATTATCCCATGAAATATTTGCAAGATCAAGCATTGAATGAGCAGTGCCTCCAAGGTGTCCATGCGTAGGGGAGAAGCGTCACATCGTCGCAGTGTGATCAATCACACCGACGAAGTGGGGAACATCCCGATGAAGATTCGAAGCCTCCAAGATCACCGTCTAGATTAGATCTAAACGGAATAATCGGTCTAGTAGCACGTACTCCGTGAAGAGAGAGGCATGGCATTGGGCGTGCAGGGTGGTGCCGCTAGGGTTTCAGGCGCTGGGAGGTATGGCAGAAGTGGGGGTAGGGAGCTGTGACTTAGACTCCCTTCAGGTGCCCCTTGGACCTCTTTACTTAGGCTCCCACGACCCTAGGTTGGCCATCCCAAGGGAGGAAAGAGTCCCTCCCTAATTTTGCCAAGGGGGAAAAAGGAGTCCACCCAAAACTCAGATTCCTCCCTCCCTTTCCTTGTCGACCAATGGGGGAAACGCTTCCCCACTGGGCAATGTGGTGACGTGGTGTGGTCGCCCAGGGGTCCTTCCATACTCCTCTAAATTGTCTTGGAACCTTCCGGATGTTCCAAATTCTCTGGAAACTTTCTAGAATCTTCCATATATGCCCAGAACCATTCCGGACACTCCGAGGATCATTCCGCACACTTTCGGGATCATCCAGAACCTCTCGGAACAATTGAAAGATCATACATGACACTCTAAGAACCATTATCTCATATATTCATAACAATCTCACATTCATAAATGTTGGTATACCGTTAAGTGTGTGACCGATAGAGTTCTGGTATATGTGGACATGAACGAAACACCTTTTTGTGACAATAGTCGATATGAAGAACTTGATCACTCTATCGAATCCCACACATATTCATGAAGATATTTATCGTGTTAAACCCATGTATTATGTAAATTCACATTTATGTATTGCTTCGTGGTACTTTACACATCCCGAGGCAAAACTGGTATGATATCCTCGTTGGGGTGTATTCCTTAGTCGTTCTCTATTCCCGTTGTCCCTGAATACCACTTTAGTAACGATTCTTGGCCAAGCAATGATGGACATCGTAATACCTAGGGGTATAGATTGTATCTCTCCATCGTCGGAGGAGCAATTCCATCTCTTGGTATAACTAGAACTATGACATATTTTCCGGTATACATGAAAGGCACTTTCATAGTTACCTAGTTACTAGATACTACCTCCATCCCAAAGCTTAAGGCTTATATTATTTTTAGAAAGTCAAACTATGTCAAGTTTGACTAAGCTTTTACCAAAAATCATTAACATGCAAAATACATAATTAATATCATTAAATAGATAATGAAATATATTTCCGTATCGTATCTACAAAATATTATATTTGTTGATAGATTGTTCTAAAAGTTTGGTCAAACTTTACTTGGTTTGACTTTTCAAAAAAATAGCCGTAAGCTTTGGGATGGAGGTAGTACCATTTTATGACCTCAAGCAAACCATTCAATATCGAAGTCTACGTCATTCTCATGGTCAAAGGGAACTAGTAAACGATAATACTTGTCCTGAGAAAATATGGATAACATATTAATGATGTGTTTCATAGTATATCAACGAGAGGCCTGTCCAACGTCATTGTTTACCCCAGATAATGTTGTTCTCATATATCAGTAGCAACCTCGTAACACTTCACTTTTTGTACGGTTTGTTGCATGGAAAACTAACTACCGCAAAGATGAATAAAACTAAGATCCAATCTATGGAAAAGCTAAGATCTAATCTATGAGATCGGAGCAACGAGATAGATGAGAAACTAACCCTCGTAGATCCAAAGCCTTAACGAGATCAGATCTCGTGGTTGATGAAGACGATCCTTCCGGTGCTGCAATCCGGTAGCACATCCATACTCGGTCATGCGTACGGTGTCGATGAAGTCCTTCCTCTCCCCGTTCCAGCGGGTAGCGGAGGAGTAGATCCCCTCGGAATCCCAGAAGCATGACGGCGTGGTGGTGGTGGAGGAGAATTCCTGCAGGGCTTCGCCTAAGCCGGAGCAGGAGAAACTGGGAGGGAGGAGAGGTGGCAGTTTAGGGTTGCGTGCAGAGCAGCTATGGCCTCCCTACCCATCCCTCTATATATAGTCGGGGGTAGGGCTAGGGTTTCCCAAAACCCATCTAGGGTCGGCACCTGGTGGGCCTAGACCATGCCTAGGAACAACCTAGGGTGGGCCCGTGCCCAGGGGTGGTCTGGCCCACTCCCGGCCTTTCTCCGTCTCCCCTTTTGACTCCGCCAGTGTGATAGAAAAATAGGAACTTATATTTTTTTTGTCCAATTCCAAGAATATTTCCAGAACAACTTTTCCGAAATAAAAAATAGAAGAATTCATCCAGAACAATTCCGAAACATAACTTGCCTCCGGACCATTCCGGACCTCCTCGTGATGTCCTAGATCCCATCTGAGACTCCGAACAATATTCGGTCTCCATCTCATATTTTGTATCTACTAAATAACATCGAACCTTAAGCGTGTCACCCTACGGTTTGTGAACTATGCAGACATGATCGAGACCCCTCTCCGATTGACAAGGGATTAACTTGTCAATGCCTACAGATTGTAGACTTGAGTTTTCGTAGAAAGTAGAGGGCAAGTAGATCTCGAAGGTTCAGCCGAAAAAGGTGCTCAACTATGAAAAACTAGGGTTTGTGTTGACAATGATTCAATCCTTTCTTTCTCCCTCGGCTTCCCTTTATATAGGAGGTGGAGCTGAGGCTTTCGTATCGTACAAGTTACAAAGTCCGGGAGACTATTTGAGTCCTTCCTGTATTGATACAAGACTCTTTATTCCTAATCTATCTTTATTTCCATATCGATGCTTATTGGGCTCCTGGGCTTCATAAACTTTGGTTCGTGGGCCTTCAGCCTTCCTCGGGTACCTTATTCGGCAGCCCCATTTGGGATGCCTATGTTAGTAGCCCCCGAGATTTTGCTTGAATCATAGAGTCGAGTAAAATCTCCATTGTAGAATTAATCCATAAATTATTCGGATTTCTATAACATTTTGCTTGAGGTATTTATATCTTGCACAAGGATAATGGTAAATGGAACTGGTTCATCTGACGGATCAGGTACCAGTTAACTACTCTTGTGGCAAACCCGTAAAAACCTACTTCAAGGTCAAGTCCCTGGACTCGACCCCGGGATACTGGCGTAATTCGACATGCGCCGCTTAAGGTCTTACCATGAGCCGAATTCCAGTTAAATTTTATCGAGTACCTAACGCGTCCGCTAGGATTTTTCTTCGCGTTTGTTGACATAGATAAAGTAGTAGAGCGCAGTCGGGTGCGATATCATGCCACACAGGACAGATCCTGGGGACTTACCTTCATAAAATATTACGGCATTCAGAGATTTTAGCGCGGCGGACGCGCTCTGAGAATATATTGTCGAGTGCCTTTATCGACTGCTGGAATGGTATATTTATTCGAGTCATATGATGACATATACTGGTCTCGCCTAGTCAACTGCTGTATTTCCTTGAACATAGTTGGTTTCCTCATCGTCACGATGGCTTGTATTTTTTTCTGGGTTAGCCTCGATTCCTCTGGCTAATACCAAGTATCCGAGAAGTTCTCCCGTAGGAACTCCAAAGGAACATTTCATCGGGTTCAGCTTTAGGCAGAACTTGTCTAGGTTGTCGAAGGTTTCTCGTAGGTCATCGATGAGAGAGGACCCTGTCTTTGTTGTGATGACGACATCGCCGATGTATACTTGAACATTCTTGCCAATCTGCGTGGCGAGACATTTCTGCATCATCCTCTGATATGTGGCTCCCGCGTTTTTCAACCCGAAGGGCATTGTCCTGTAGTAGAACACGCCATAAGGGGTTATAAAAGCTGTTTTGACTTCATCTTCTTCTTTTAAGTGGATCTGGTTGTAACCAAAATATGCATCCAAAAAGGAAAGATGTTTGCAACCTGCTGTGGAGTCGATAATTTGATCGATCCTCGGGAGGGGAAAGTGATCCTTTGGACAATGTTTATTGAGACACGTGAAGTCGACGCACATGCGAAGGACCTCAGTGTTTTTCTTCGACACCAACACTGGATTGGCAACCCACGTTGCCTCGGTGTGTAACTCCTTGATGAAACCCGCTTCTTTGAGTTGACGGATCTCAGATAGCATAGCTTTGCGGTTTGGCTCAGAAAAATGCCGCAAAGGTTGTTGTATTGGTCTAGCTCTTGGATCTAGATTAAGAGGGTGCTCGGCAAGTTCCCTGGGTACTCCTGGCATGTCAGCTGGACACCATGCGAATATTTCCCAGTGCTCACGGAGGAACTCGACGCGCGCGCTTTCCTATGCGCTATCCAAGTTTGTTGCGATGGCTGTCGATTTCTTGGGATCTGTCGGGTGAATCTGCACTTCCTTAGAGTTCTTGGAGGTGTCGAAAGCTTGCTCTTGCAAGGATCTTCCTCTGTCAGGTAACACATCGTAATTGGTGGTGAGCTTGGATGCTTCGTACTCAGCCTGCATCCCGAAGGTCTCGGAGAGCCTATGGAAATCCTTGTCGCATTTATCTGCCATCGCAAAATTTCCTTTCACCAAGATTGGGCCCTTGGGTCTAGGGATCCTCCATAACATGTATGCATAATGCGGCATAGCCATGAATCTGGCGTATGCGGGTCATCCCAAGAGAGTGTGGTACTGTGATGGGAAATCTATAACTTCAAACTCCAGCTTCTCCCTCCTGAAATTTTCTCGAGTTTCAAACTGTACGTCGAGATTGATTTTTCCCTAAGGATAATTCGGTTTCTCCGGTGTAATGCCGTGTAAACGCGTGTCCGTTGGTGTTAGGTTTGCCAAAGAAATATTCATCTTCCTCAACGTATCCGCGTATATGAGGTTCAGACTGCTTCCTCCGTCGATGAATATGCGCGACACTTCGAATCCTGCGATTACTGCTGGTAAAATCGTAGCTGATTTCCCTGGTCGTGGAACTTGAGGCAGGTGATCCGCTTGAGTGAATGTTATTTCTTGATCTGACCAATTAAGGTACTCAATTGTCGGTGGAGGCATCTTCTCTACCATGTATACTTGTCGCAAAATTAACTTCTGAGCCCTATTCGAGGGTCTGCCTTTCTGAATCATCGACACTGCTCCCGTTGTGTCAATGTAACCGACATTGCCGCCCGGAGGTGTCGCCAGTTGCAACTGATGCTGACTTGCATTGGTAATCGCGGGTGGTGGTGGGAGGTGAATTTCGCTCCTTGGCCCATGTACATACCCCCTGTTTGCCGCTTGTGTATTGGCGCTTTCCGCGTACCTGTGCAAAGCTTGGAAAGTTCGACAGTCCTTCTGAAGATGGCCTTACTATCTTTTCCCCTCGCTATCGAGGTAGAAGTGCATCTGACACAGTCTGTTCAGAAGGTCTTCGGGTGATATATTGTGCAGCCTCGGAAATCATGGTCGATTATTTTATCTGCTGGAGCCTAGCGCATCTCTATGATCATTGCGCTGGTCATTGCCTCTCTGATAGTGATCTCGATGATTTCCCCCGCTATTTCCTCGGAAGACAGCCACCACTTGGCTGGGACCGTCATTATCTGAGAAGTGGTGATAACGCCGTCTATTTTGATTGTTGTTTCTGTTCCGATCCTCTTCTGGTGATTTATGTCGTTTGTTTTGAACAACGTCTTCGCCATCTACCCAACGATTCGCTATCTCCATGAGTTCCACTATTGTCCCCGGGTTGGATCTTCCCAAGTCCTTGATCAAATCCCTTCTTTGGATCCCTGCGACAAATGCATCGATTTCCCTTTCATCGGATACATTTTCTGCTGAGTTTTTTATGATGCTTGATCGCTGGATATACGCCCTCATCGACTCATCATACTTCTGCTTGCAGGCCCTCGGCTGCTCGATTGATGCAGGCTTCTTGCACGTGGAACGGAAATTTTTCACGAACATGTCCTCAAAAGTTTCTCAGCTGTCGATGGATCCTCGTGGTAACTTCTTCATACAAGATCTTGCGGCTTCACTGAGGTGAACTTGGATACTTTGCATAGCTGTCGCTCTAGATCCGCCAATCAGCTTCATTGTTTCCAGGTAGTCGACCAACCAGTCCTCTGGATCTTGCAATCCATCGAACTTCTTATAATTATCAGGTAGCTTGAAGCCAGAGGGAACCTGAGTTTTGCGAACCCGTTAGGTAAAGCAAGGGAGTCCACACATGTCTTCTTTGCTAACTTCCGGTGAATGCCGACGTTCTCTTATCTCCTGCCGTGCTCTATCGACTCGTGCTTGTATCATTGTATCTCTTGCGTCACCTTCTCGTGGAGGATCTCGCGCCGCCGTAGTTTGTCGAGGACTATTTTGTCTTGGATCACTCTCGGGTTGCAGTGTACTTGCTCCTTGTAGTGCTATCCCCATGATTCCTACTCCTGCCATGGCCATATTATACAATGCTTCCGTGGGATCTCCCGCAGGTGGTTTGGATGCTAGCATGAAAGCATGTGTCGCCAGATATCCTGCTTCCAGCGTTTTTGGGATGCTGTGCCCCTCGTGTCTATTGACATAAAAGACATGTCAAGGTTCTAAATCAGGTTCTCTCTTTCGTGCTTAGGCACGTTTTCTAACCGAGATCTTCCTCTTGCACAACCGTCTCTATGGTTGTTTCGTGACGTTCCTGATTGTCGGCTCAGTTCTGCCCTACCCGCACTTAACGCAGAAGCTGCGGCTTTCCTTGCTTCGAGTACCCTTCTCTATTTCTCTAGCTCTCGTCCAGCGCGGGCAATTTTATATTGGTATGCTTGCAATACTTCTGGTGTAACTGTGGTGGTCATCGGCTCTGTACCATCCATAACCCTTTGAGCTCTCTACCAAGCTGCTTGTGACAGTTGTACCTTCTCTCGCGGTGTGGGGCCGATGTATTTGGGGCCTGTTCCGCGCGTGAGATCTGCAGGGTCGATGTACGGGTTGCCCAAGTCATCGAAATCTTCCAATGCTTCGTCCTCTGGTCGGCTTGATTCCCCAATTACTTAGACTTGGTGGTATTTTGCCATTGTGCTTTCATCATCTTCAGGATCGGTGACACTGTAGTATCGATCGGCGAAGACCTCCCGAATAGAAGTAGATCTGTCGATGAAGTCAAAGTTGTCGACGTTGTCTGAGTCGCTGCTCAGATCGGAGCCCGTGAATGACCCGAAAGACATGTAGCCGAGCAGATCGGTGAGTTCTTCGCCGATGGCAGGCTTGATGAAGCGTGGAGGCAAAACCTCCTCGTCGCCTAACTCGGTTGATGATGATGATGATCCCGAGAAATCGGAATCGGCCGCTAACAGTCCCGAAAAAATCGGTGCCGCCAGGCGATGCGATCTTCTTACCCGACGCGGAAGTGGAAGCTCCCGAACGTCATCTCCATCGACTCCTCCAGACCGGCATATGCATGCAAACGGGCGGGAGGGTGACGAACAAAATCGACGAGATTAGGTTTGGCCTGTTTACCTCCGTCCATCACGTTGCTTGTTGTTGATGATGTTGACGATGCCATCAAGATCACCTCCTGGACGCCTCTAGTTCCCACAGACGACGCCAATTGACAAGGGATTAACTTGTCAATGCCTACAGATTGTAGACTTGGGTTTTCTTAAAAAGTAGAGGGCAAGGAGAACTCGAAGGTTCAGCCGAAAAAGGTGCTCGATGATACGTCTCCGACGTATAGATAATTTCTTATGTTCCATGCCACATTATTGATGATATCTACATGTTTTATGCATACTTTACATCATATTTATGCATTTTCTGGAACTAACCTATTGACGAGATGCCGAAGAGCCAGTTGCTGTTTTCTGCTGTTTTTGGTTTCAGAAATCCTAGTAAGGAAATATTCTCGGAATTGGACGAAATCAACGCCCAGGGGCCTATTTTCACACGAAGCTTCCAGAAGACCGGAGAGCTAACGAAGTGGGGCCACGAGGCGGCACCACAGTAGGGCGGCGCGGCCCAAGCCCTGGCCGCGCCACCCTATGGTGTGGGCCCCTCGTGACGCGCCTTGACCTGCCCTTCCGCCTACAAATAGCCTTCGTCGCGAAACCCCCAGTACCGAGAGCCACGATACGGAAAACCTTCCAGAGACGCCGCCGCCGCCAATCCCATCTCGGGGGATTCAGGAGATCGCCTCCGGCACCCTGCCGGAGAGGGGAATCATCTCCCGGAGGACTCTACACCGCCATGGTCGCCTCCGGAGTGATGAGTGAGTAGTCTACCCCTGGACTATGGGTCCATAACAGTAGCTAGATGGTTGTCTTCTCCTCATTATGCTTCATTGTCGGATCTTGTGAGCTGCCGAACATGATCAAGATCATCTATCTGTAATGCTATATGTTGTGTTTGTTGGGATCCGATGAATAGAGAATACTATGTTATGTTGATTATCAATTTATATCTATGTGTTGTTTATGATCTTGCATGCTCTCCGTTATTAGTAGAGGCTCTGGCCAAGTTTTTACTCTTAACTCCAAGAGCGGGTATTTATGCTCGATAGTGGGTTCATGTCTCCGTGAATCTGGGGGAGTGAAAGAAACCTCTAAGGTTATGGATGTACTGTTGCCACTAGGGATAAAACATTGATGCTATGTCCGAGGATGTAGTTATTGATTACATTACACACCATACTTAATGCAATTGTCTGTTGTTTTCAACTTAATACTGGAAGGGGTTCGGATGATAACCTGAAGGTGGACTTTTTAGGCATAGATGCATGCTGGATAGCGGTCTATGTACTTTGTCGTAATGCCCAATTAAATCTCACAATACTCATCATATCATGTATGTGCATGGTCATGCCCTCTCTATTTGTCAATTGCCCAACTGTAATTTGTTCACCCAACATGCTATTTATCTTATGGGAGAGACACCTCTAGTGAACTGTGGACCCCGGTCCATTCTTTTACATCTGAAATACAATCTACTGGAATTGTTTTACTGTTCTCTGCAAACAATCATCATCCACACTATACATCTAATCCTTTGTTACAGCAAGCCGGTGAGATTGACAACCTCACTGTTTCGTTGGGGCAAAGTACTTTGGTTGTGTTGTGCAGGTTCCACGTTGGCGCCGGAATCCCTGGTGTTGCGCCGCACTACATCTCGCCGCCATCAACCTTCAATGTGCTTCTTGGCTCCTACTGGTTCGATAAACCTTGGTTTCGTACTGAGGGAAAACTTGCCGTTGTACGCATCACACCTTCCTCTTGGGGTTCCCAACGGACGCGTGATGTACGCGTATCAAGCTCTTTTTCTGGCGCCGTTGCCGGGGAGATCAAGACACGCTGCAAGGGGAGTCTCCATATCGCAATCTCTTTACTTTGTTTTTGTCTTGCTTTATTTTATTTACTGCTTTGTTTGCTGCACTAAATCAAAACACGAAAAAATTAGTTGCTAGTTTTTACTTTACTTGCTATCTTGTTTGCTATATCAAAAACACAAAAAAATTAGTTACTTGTATTTTATTTAGTTACTTGCATTTTACTTTTGTTACCATGTCTAGTTCTGCACTTGTTACTTCTTCACCTGAAGAATTAGTCTTCACTTTTAAACAAGGGGATGAGGAGAGTTTTAAAGATGCTTGAGCCAGAATTTTTACTTCTTATCGTAAAGCTGAACCTCAAATGACTCTAAGTTTGCTCCTTAGTAATTTTTATTTTGGTCTTATGATTCGCTATAGATATGCCTTGGATGCTTTAGTGGGAGGAGATTTCCTTCATTGCAATGGGGATCAAGCTTTTAATGCCATAAAGAAGTTGGTTGCATCACATGATTCAGCTAATAACTTTGATTCAGCCCTTATTAGCATTTATAATAGATTAAACAATCTTGAGACAAGTGCATCTCGCTTAAATGACAACTATCGCTATGTTCGTAACCGTCTTGAACAAGTTTTAGTGAACTCTGAACCTTCATTATGGGATCCTACTGTTAAAATTGTTATCGGTGATCAAACTCTTCATGCCAATTGTGATATTATGTCTGAATTTTGCCTTATGCCTAAGAGTATTCATGAATCTTTGCAACTTTGGGGATTCGTTGAAGGAGGAGAAGAAATAACTCTTATTGATAACTCTGTTATAATTCCTAAGGGAATAGCCGCAGGTGTGCATACAACCATTCTTGGAAGAACAATATCCATTGATTATCTTGTTATTGAATGTGTAGGAACAGGACAAATCACACTTGGAAGATCCCTGCTGAACTATTGGGAGCAGTTATAGATATGGGAGAAGGCACCCTGAAATTCACCTCTACACCGGGGGGAAGACATGTATTCCCTAAATCAAAGAGTAAGAAAAAGAACAAGAAAGGTAAGGGTAAAGCCCAAGGTAATGTCGATACACCATCTTTTGATAACACTTGATACACACTTTCTGCGCCTAGCTGAAAGGCGTTAAAGAAAAGCGCTTATGGGAGACAACCCATGTTTTTACTACAGTACCTTTATTTTATATTTGTGTCTTGGAAGTTGTTTACTACTGTAGCAACCTCTCATTATCTTAGTTTTGTGCATTGTTGTGCCAAGTAAAGTCGTTGATAGTAAGGTTCATACTAGATTTGGATTACTGCGCAGAAACAGATTTCTTTGCTGTCACGAATCTGGGAAAAATTCTCTGTAGGTAACTCAGAAAATTATGCCAATTTACGTGAGTGGTCCTCAGATATGTACGCAACTTTAATTCAATTTGAGCATTTTCATTTGAGCAAGTCTGGTGCCTCAATAAAATTCGTCTTTACGAACTGTTCTGTTTTGACAGATTCTGCCTTTTATTTCGCATTGCCTGTTTTGCTATGTTCGATGGATATTTCGATTCCATTGACTTTCAGTAGCTTTGTGCAATGTCCAGAAGTGTTAAGAATGATTATGTCACCTCTGAACATGTATATTTTGATTGTGCAATAACCCTCTAATGAGTTGTTTTGAGTTTGGTGTGGAGGAAGTTTTCAAGGATCAAGAGAGGGAGATGATACAACATGATCAAGGAGAGTGAAAGCTCTAAGCTTGGGGATGCCCCGGTGGTTCACCCCTGCATATATCAAGAAGACTCAAGCGTCTAAGCTTGGGGATGCCCAAGGCATCCCCTTCTTCATCGACAACATTATCAGGTTCCTCCCCTGAAACTATATTTTTATTCCATCACATCTTATGTGCTTTGCTTGGAGCGTCGGTTTGTTTTTGTTTTTGTTTTGTTTGAATAAAATGGATCCTAGCATTCATTGTGTGGGAGAGAGACACGCTCTGCTGTTGCATATGGACAAATATGTCCTTAGGCTTTACTCATAATATTCATGGCGAAGTTTCTTCTTCGTTAAATTATTATATGGTTGGAATTGGAAAATGATACATGTAGTAATTGCTAAAATGTCTTGGATAATGTGATACTTGGCAATTGTTGTGCTCATGTTTAAGCTCTTGCATCATATACATTGCACCCATTAATGAAGAAATACATAGAGCATGCTAAAATTTGGTTTGCATAATTGGTCTCTCTAAGGTCTAGATAGTTTCTAGTATTGAGTTTGAACAACAAGGAAGACGGTGTAGAGTCTTATAATGTTTACAATATGTCTTTTATGTGAGTTTTGCTGCACCGCTTCATCCTTGTGTTTGTTTCAAATAACCTTGCTAGCCTAAACCTTGTATCGAGAGGGAATACTTCTCATGCATCCAAAATACTTGAGCCAACCACTATGCCATTTGTGTCCACCATACCTACCTACTACATGGTATTTCTCCGCCATTCCAAAGTAAATTGCTTGAGTGCTACCTTTAAAATTTCCATTCTTTATCTTTACAATATATAGCTCATGGGACAAATAGCCTAAAAACTATTGTGGTATTGAATATGTACTTATGCACTTTATCTCTTATTAAGTTGCTTGTTGTGCGATAACCATGTTCCTGGGGACGCCATCAACTACTCTTTGTTGAATATCATGTGAGTTGCTATGAATGTCCATCTTGTCTGAAGTAAGGGAGATTTACCACCAAAATGGTTAGAGCATTGCATATTGTTAGAGAAGAACATTGGGCCGCTAACTAAAGCCATGATCCATGGTGGAAGTTTCAGTTTTGGACAAATATCCTCAATCTCATATGAGAAAATAATTAATTGTCGCTACATGCTTATG
Organism: Lolium perenne; assembly: GCF_019359855.2. Lineage (NCBI taxonomy): Eukaryota > Viridiplantae > Streptophyta > Magnoliopsida > Poales > Poaceae > Lolium > Lolium perenne. Next base: position 262,532,373 of record NC_067247.2, read on the forward strand.
CATAAAAGAGGAGTCCATTATCTGTTGTCTATGTTGTCCCGGTATGGATGTCTAAGTTGAGAATAATCAATAGCGAGAAATCCAATGAGAGCTTTCTCCTTAGACCTTTGTACAGGCGGCATAGAGGTACCCCTTTGTGACACTTGGTTAAAACATGTGCATTGCGATGATAATCCAGGTAATCCGAGCTAATTAGGACAAGGTGCGGGCACTATTAGTATACTATGCATGAGGCTTGCAACTTGTAAGATATAATTTACATAACACATATGCTTTATTACTACCGTTGACAAAATTGTTTCTTGTTTTCAAAATCAAAGCTCTAGCATAAATATAGCAATCGATGCTTTCCTCTTTGAAGGACCTTTCTTTTACTTTTATGTTGAGTCAGTTCACCTATCTCTCTCCACCTCAAGAAGCAAACACTTGTGTGAACTGTGCATTGATTCCTACATACTTGCATATTGCACTTGTTATATTACTTTACATTGACAAATATCCATGAGATATACATGTTATAAGTTGAAAGCAACCGCTGAAACTTCATCTTCCTTTGTGTTGCTTCAATGCCTTTACTTTGAATTATTGCTTTATGAGTTAACTCTTATGCAAGACTTATTGATGCTTGTCTTGAAGTACTATTCATGAAAAGTCTTTACTATATGATTCAGTTGTTTACTCATGTCATTTACATTGCTTTGATCGCTGCATTCATTACATATGCTTACAATAGTATGATCAAGGTTATGATGGCATGTCACTCCAGAAATTATCTTTGTTATCATTTACCTGCTCGGGACGAGCAGAAACTAAGCTTGGGGATGCTGATACGTCTCCGACGTATTGATACGTCTCCGACGTATCGATAATTTCTTGTGTTCCATGCCACATTATTGATGTTATCTACATGTTTTATGCACACTTTATGTCATATTCGTGCATTTTCTGGAACTAACCTATTAACAAGATGCCGAAGTGCCAGTTGCTGTTTTCTGCTGTTTTTGGTTTCAGAAATCCTAGTAACGAAATATTCTCGGAATTGGACGAAATCAACGCCCAGGTTCCTATTTTACCCGGAAGCATCCAGAACACACGAGAACCGCCAGAGAGGGGGCACTGGGCCCCCAGACCATAGGCCAGCGCGGCCCAGGCCCTGGCCGCGCCGCCTTATGGTGTCGTCGCCCCTTCGACCTTCTGATGCCGCCTCTTCGCCTATATAAAGCCCCTGGACCTAAAACCTCGATACGGGAAAAGCCACGGTACGAGAAACCTTCCAGAGCCGCCGCCATCGCGAAGCCAAGATCTGGGGGACAGGAGTCTCTGTTCCGGCACGCCGCCGGGACGGGGAAGTGCCCCCGGAAGGCTTCTCCATCGACACCGCTGCCATCTCCACCGCCATCTTCATCACCGCTGCTGCTCCCATGAGGAGGGAGTAGTTCTCCATCGAGGCTCGGGGCTGTACCGGTAGCTATGTGGTTCATCTCTCTCCTATGTACTTCAATACAATAATCTCATGAGCTGCCTTACATGATTGAGATTCATATGATGATGCTTGTAATCTAGATGTCGTTATGCTAGTCAAGTGAATTTTACTTATGTGATCTCCGGAGACTCCTTGTCCCACGTGTGTAAAGGTGACAGTGTGTGCACCGTGTGGGTCTCTTAGGCTATATTTCACAGAATACTTATTCACTGTTATGAATGGCATAGTGAAGTGCTTATTTATATCTCTTTATGATTGCAATGTGTTTTGTATCACAATTTGTCTATGTGCTACTCTAGTGATGTTATTAAAGTATTCTATTCCTCCTGCACGGTGTAATGGTGACAGTGTGTGCATCCGTGTTAGTACTTGGCGTAGGCTATGATCATGATCTCTTGTAGATTATGAAGTTAATTATTGCTATGATGGTATTGATGTGATCTATTCCTCCTACATAGTGTGAAGGTGACAGTGTGCATGCTATGTTAGTATTTGGTTTAGTCGTGTTGATCTTTCATGCACTCTAAGGTTATTTAAATATGAACATTGAATTGTGGAGCTTGTTAACTCCGGCATTGAGGGTTCGTGTAATCCTACGCAATTAGTGGTGTTCATCATCCAACAAGAGAGTGTAGAGTATGCATTTATCTATTCTGTTATGTGATCAAAGTTGAGAGTGTCCACTAGTGAAAGTCTAATCCCTAGGCCTTGTTCCTAAATACTGCTATCGCTGCTTGTTTACTGTTTTACTGCGTTACTACTGCTGCGTTACTACTGCTTGTTTACTGTCCTGGGCAAAGCACTTTTCTGGTGCCGTTGCTACTGCTCATATTTATTCATACCACCTGTATTTCACTATCTCTTCGCCGAACTAGTGCACCTATTAGGTGTGTTGGGGACACAAGAGACTTCTTGCTTTGTGGTTGCAGGGTTGCATGAGAGGGATATCTTTGACCTCTTCCTCCCTGAGTTCGATAAACCTTGGGTGATCCACTTAAGGGAAAACTTGCTGCTGTTCTACAAACCTCTGCTCTTGGAGGCCCAACACTGTCTACAGGAAAAGGAGGGGGGCGTAGACATCACGTATCGATAATTTCTTATGTTGCATGCCACATTATTGATGATATCTACATGTTTTATGCATACTTTACATCATATTTATGCATTTTCTGGAACTAACCTATTGACGAGATGCCGAAGAGCCAGTTGCTGTTTTCTATTGTTTTTGGTTTCAGAAATCCTAGTAAGGAAATATTCTCGGAATTGGACGAAATCAACGCCCAGGGGCCTATTTTCACACGAAGCTTCCAGAAGACCGGAGAGCTAACGAAGTGGGGCCACGAGGCGGCGCCACAGTAGGGCGGCGCGGCCCAAGCCCTGGCCGCGCCACCCTATGGTGTGGGCCCCTCGTGATTCCCCTTGACCTGCCCTTCCGCCTACAAATAGCCTTCGTCGCGAAACCCCCAGTACCGAGAGCCATGATACGGAAAACCTTCCAGAGACGCCGTCGCCACCAATCCCATCTTGGGGGATTCAGGAGATCGCCTCCGGCACCCTGCCGGAGAGGGGAATCATCTCCCGGAGGACTCTACACCGCCATGGTCGCCTCCGGAGTGATGAGTGAGTAGTCTACCCCTGGACTATGGGTCCATAGCAGTAGCTAGATGGTTGTCTTCTCCTCATTATGCTTCATTGTCGGATCTTGTGAGCTGCCGAACATGATCAAGATCATCTATCTGTAATGCTATATGTTGTGTTTGTTGGGATCCGATGAATAGAGAATACTATGTTATGTTGATTATCAATTTATATCTATGTGTTGTTTATGATCTTGCATGCTCTCCGTTATTAGTAGAGGCTCTGGCCAAGTTTTTACTCTTAACTCCAAGAGGGGGTATTTATGCTCGATAGTGGGTTCATGTCTCCGTGAATCTGGGGGAGTCCAGAAACCTCTAAGGTTATGGATGTACTGTTGCCACTAGGGATAAAACATTGATGCTATGTCCGAGGATGTAGTTATTGATTACATTACGCACCATACTTAATGCAATTGTCTGTTGTTTTCAACTTAATACTGGAAGGGGTTCGGATGATAACCTGAAGGTGGACTTTTTAGGCATAGATGCATGCTGGATAGCGGTCTATGTACTTTGTCGTAATGCCCAATTAAATCTCACAATACTCATCATATCATGTATGTGCATGGTCATGCCCTCTCTATTTGTCAATTGCCCAACTGTAATTTGTTCACCCAACATGCTATTTATCTTATGGGAGAGACACCTCTAGTGAACCGTGGACCCCGGTCCATTCTTTTACATCTGAAATACAATCTACTGCAATTGTTTTACTGTTCTCTGCAAACAATCATCATCCACACTATACATCTAATCCTTTGTTACAGCAAGCCGGTGAGATTGACAACCTCACTGTTTCGTTGGGGCAAAGTACTTTGGTTGTGTTGTGCAGGTTCCACGTTGGCGCCGGAATCCCTGGTGTTGCGCCGCACTACATCTCGCCGCCATCAACCTTCAACGTGCTTCTTGGCTCCTACTGGTTCGATAAACCTTGGTTTCGTACTGAGGGAAAACTTGCCGCTGTACGCATCACACCTTCCTCTTGGGGTTCCCAACGGACGCGTGCTGTACGCGTATCACTCGACTATGAAAAACTAGGGTTTGTGTTAAAAATGATTCGATCCTTTGTTTCTCCCTCGGCTCCTCTTTATATAGGAGGTGGAGCTGAGGCTTTTGTATCGTACAAGTTACAAAGTCCGGGAGATTATTTGAGTCCTTCCCATATTGATACAAGACCCTTTATTCGTAATCTATCTCTATTTCCATATCGATGCTTAATGGGCTCCGGGCTTCACAAACTTCGGGTCATGGGCCTTCAGCCATCCTCGGGTACCTTATTCGGCATGCCCATTCGGGATGCCTATGTCACCGATCAATAACCAATAGCGGGACCGGAAGATCCATAATGGCCCCCACATATTCAATGCTGACTTCATGATCGAATGAACCATTACCATACGATACCGATTCCCTCTGTCGCGTGATACTTTACTTATCCGAGGTTCGATCATCGGTATCTCTATACCTAGTTCAACCTCGTTACCAATAAGTACTCTTTACTCGTACCGTGATATGTCATCCCGTGTGACCTAGTCACAAGCTTGCAAACTAATTGAATGACATTCCACCGAGAGGGCCCAGATCATATCTATCTGTCATCATGATGGACAAATCCCACTCTTGATCCACATGCCTCAAATCATACTTTCCGAATACTTAATCCCATCTTTATAACCACCCATTTACGAAGTGGCATTTGATGTAATCAAAGTACCCATCCGGTGTAAGTGATTTACATGATCTCATGGTCGAAGGATTAGGTTACTATGTATCGAAAGCTTATAGCAAGACAAACTTAATGACTTGATCTTATGTTATGCTTATTATGGGTGTATGTCTCATTCTCCTAATGACATAACCTTGTTATTAACAACATCCAATGTTCATGATCAGGAAACCATGATCATCTATTAATCAACAAGCTAGTTTAACAAGAGGCTTACTAGGGACTCTGGTTGTTTACACAATACACATGCATCAATGTTTCCACTTAATACAATTATAGCATGGGATGTAAAAATTTCTCATGAACACTAAGATATAACAATAACTACTTTATTATTGCCTCTTGGGCATATCTCCAACAGTCTCCCACTTGCACTACAGTCAATAATCTAGTTTACATTTGTAAAGATCTAACACCGTGGCCTTCTGGTGCTTATCATGTTTGCTCATGTGAGAGGTTTCAGTCAATGAATCTGACATGTAACGTATGTATTTTGCAATTCATTTGCATCTCCACGCATCACTCATTGTTCAAAATGAGTCGGCATTAATCGTGTATGTTTGATCTTCTAGTGGTACCTTTATTCTGCGGTCTGAAATATGTTACTAATATTGTCACACACAATATGGATTCATAGTTCTGACACTACCGGAACTACACCAAGTTCTCAAAGAAATCCTCGACTCATTGTCAAAACATTGATATATTCTGCCTTCGTTTGTAGAATCCATCACAATATTTAGAACTCATCTAAATCCAGCCTAGAATTCTTCTAGCCCATTGTGCTACCTTTTAATGAACACTTAGCCTAATTGAGATTTGAAATTAATTTTTATATGTGACCAAACTAATATCGGTGCAAAATCTTACAACGATTCGTTTGTCATTACCCCATACAAAACTATATATATCATTGGTTCTTCTAAAGCACTCAGGGATATTCTTACTGTTGTCCAATGATCATCACATGAATCGTTTTGGTATATGCTCGTAACTCTTTAGAGCACAAGACATCTGATTGTGTACTCTTTGAACTTTGTCGCAAACAACTTTTTGACAAGCTGAGCTTCTTCAAGGATATTGCATCCATGTCCATCGATTTTATAGATCCATTTAGTTTCAAAAAGTATTCACCTATCTTGGATTTCATGGCACTTAGCCATTTTAACGGAGTCAGGGCCCATCATAACTTCTTTGTATGTAGTTGGTTTATCATTGTTCAAAATCAATCCTTTGTCCACAAATCATATATTTGATCACAAAGTAAACCATACCTACAAGGTTCAATAGGTACTTAGATTTCCATGACTATAACACTTTGTAGACATGGGAGCTATAAGTGTCGTAGCCGCTTCCGGAACCATTTCCGACTCTGCGCTACTCTGATCATTATCCTCAGGTTCATCAACCTTATCGATTTCCATTGTCCTCTCACTCAAGTATTTCGTGAAAAACAATTTCTTGGAAATAAGCAAGAAACATCGACAAAAACTTTTGTCTTTGACTTCATAGTGGAAAGAATTCTCAATTTGTTCTCTGGGATAACCAACAAAGACATTCATACGATTTTGGTTATAAAATCATTTACGTATGCTATGCATACCAAAATTTAAGAAAGGAATATTAGGGTTTATACCCATGCCATAACTCGTATGGTGTTATTTCAACGGATTATGATGACGCTCTATTTAGTGTAAAAGCGGTAGTCTCTAAAGCATAATCCACAAACATATAATGGCAAAATTTTATTTTATCTCATAATTAATCCAACAAAGTTTGGATACGTCTCTCGAATACTCTATTATCACTATGATATTCCGAGAAACGTGAGTTGTGGAACAATTTCGTAACTCTCTTAGATGTTCGCTAAAACTTGTAATTCAAATATTTCCACCATGATCCAATCATTTTTCTATTACGATGATTTCCACTTCATGCTGAAATTTATTTGAATCTATTCAAATGTTTCATACTTCTTCCTCATTGAATAAATATATCCATATATATATATACACTGAATTCATTGTTGGAAGTTTTCATGAAGTAGAGGAATCTTTTGCACACAACTATGCCCAATGAACCATATACATCATCATGTATGATTCCACTAAGCTAGTTGCCCGTTCAACTCTTGGCCTATAAACGGTGTTTCAGTCATTGTCTTTTAGAAAAGATTTGCAAGTGCCAAACAATTTAAAAATCGAATGACTCCAAAAAATCCATTTGCACGGAGTTTCTTCATGCATTCCTTTCTAACATGACTTAACCGGCGGTTCCAAAAATAAGTGGAATTCACATCATTTGCCTTATGGCATTTTAGCGTCAGTGTTATGCATGTGTGTTTTACCATAAAGATTTATAATTACTTACCCATCATACATGGAGTATGGTCATAATTTGAATAACTCATTGCTTTCATTTGACCAGAGCAAAATAACAATTATGAAGTTCTTTATTATAAATCTGAAGGGCTAGGTAGAATGCCAATGACGAACATAATAACACTTTATTTTGTTCTAGACGTGTATTATTACCACATTCCTTGTTAGTCACTTAGGCTATTGTATTCATGTATTGCATTGTGTTGTATGACATCTCATAGCAACCAATATGGAACAAATACCCAAAAATTTCATTGTGTGAGTAATCAAAGAATACATTCATAACATGTATATCATCTATATACACCTGAGCTAGACTTTCTAGTCTTTTCTTTCTTTCTACCAAAATATTTTGTAGTTTCTCTTTAGGTTTTCCTCTTATTTCAGAAAACACTCGACATCAATAACTTGTAGGTCTATTGGTAAAATACCAATAACCTTGATGCTCGCACTTTGAAGTTGATCATCACATGACAAGTGTTCCGGATTTCACTATTAGTAACTTTTTAATGTGATGAACAATTTCACTCATAATTTCATCCATCAAATCATGAAAACTTCATGAGTGTACCGAGACCATGTTTGTACATGCTAGGCTCGTCAAGTTTAACCTTAGTATTTGCATGCACAAATGTGGCTTGCACCCGTTGTATGCACACGTAGAATCTATAACACCCGATCACCACGTGATGCTTCGAAACGACGAGTCTTAGCAACGGTGCATACTAAGGACGGCCACTCTATGGATATGCGAATATCGTTAGTGCCTAACCAGTTGGAGGATCGGGACGCCTAGCATCTTCAACCTTCGTACATTCCAATAAAACTTATGAGTTTATGTAGTCTCACTAAATTATATTCTATCATCTTGTAATAAGGTCTTAGATATCAATATCACATATATCTCATATCTTGCTTATTTCTGAAAACAAACTTTTCTGCTCCTTACTTTTCAAACGGATTTGAACATCAAGTTTCATGGAGACAAGATAATTTTAGGTACTAATTGAAAACATTTCTCTTAGCAATTTGAGGTTTACCAAAATTTTGCAATAGGATTTAATCATTTCTTGATTCTTTAATAAAACGTTACCAGTCTGTAAAGTTACTTGTCGGATTTAATAGTGTTTCTATCTCAATTATAAGACTAGCGCATGGTAGATAATGGATGCCAATTCTACAAATTAATTCAAAATACAATTCAGATTATGTTCAGGATAATTAGTTTAAGTTTTAATCTAATTACTAATGAACTCCCACTTAATACAACATCCCTCATAGTTGTTTAGTGGCACATGATTCATATTCACTACACCAAGTCCGATCATGACGTGAGATGATGTAGCTTCAATGGTGAACATCAACATGTTAATCATATCATCGATATGACTCGTGTTCAACCTTTCGGTTTCCTGTGTTCCGAGGCCATGTCTGTACATGCTAGACTCGTCAACCAAACCCAATTATTTTTGCGCGTGCAACATGGCTTACACCCGTTGTATGTGAACGTAGAATCTATCACATCCGATCATCACGCGATGCTTCAAAACGACGAACTTTTGCAACGGTGCATACGAGGGGAGAACACTTTATTATCTTGATATTAATGTGAGAGATCATCTTATAATGCTACCGTCGTGATCTAAGCAAAATAAGATGCATAAAAGGATAAACATCACATGTATGGATAATGTGATATGATATGACCTTTTCTTCTTGTGTCTTTGATCTCCATCTCCAAAACACATGAGCATGATCTCCATCATCACCAGCATTGCACCAAGATCCATGGAGCCGCTTCATGGTTGTCCACCATACATAGCAACTATTACAACTACTAACTCGTAGTAATGAAATAAAGCTATTACATGGTGATTGACACGCAGGTCATGAAATAATAAAGACAACCATTAGGCTCATGTCGATTTTCACATTACAATAAGGATCTCCTCTTTCATCAAATATAAACATAATCACATAATGACCATATCACATCACATGCCCCTGCAAAAACAAGTTAGACGCCTCTAGTTTTCTTTGCATGTTTTACGTGGCTTGGGGCTTTCGAATAAGACCGGATCTTACCTACGAACAAGAACAACAATGCTGATACAAGTGTTGTCAAGTGCAGATAGTAAATTGGATCTTAACTATCGTGAGAGAAACAGACACCCGCTGAGCCATTTATGCAATACAAGTTGCATGTGAAGCGTGGAGCAGGTCTCATGAACGCGGTCATGTAAGGTTAGCCCGGGCGGCTTCATTCCCCCATCCCGCAAGATGCAAAGTACACGAAAAACAAGCGATAACAAAAGCATCAACGCCCACAAAACCATTGTGTTCTACTCATGCAACAAATCTACGCATAGGCACGACTCTGATACCATTGTAGGGTTCGTTTCATGAAAAAAAATTCTACAGCAAAGACGAATAAAACCAAGATCCAATCTATGGAAAAGCCAAGATCTAATCTATGAGATCGGAGCAACATGATAGATGAGAAACTAACCCTTGTAGATCCAAAGCCTTAACGAGATCAGTTCTCGTGGTTGATGAAGACGATCCTTCCGGTGCTGCAATCCGGCAGCACATCCGTACTCGGTCATGCGTACTGTGTCGATGAAGTTCTTGCTCTCCCCGTTCCAGCGGGCAGCGGAGGAGTAGATCCCGTCGAAATCCCAGCAGCACGATGGCGTGGTGGTGGTGGTGGAGGAGAATTCCTACAGGGCTTCGCCTAAGCCGGAGAAGGAGAAACTGGGAGGGAGGAGAGGTGGTAGTTTAGGGTTGCGTGCGGAGCAGCTATGGCCAGCCAAACCATCCCTCTGTATATTCGAGGGGTAGGTTAGGGTTTCCCAAAACCCATCTACGGTAGGCACCTGGTGGGCCCAGACCATGCCTGTGCGTGGCCTTGGGTGGGCCCACGCCCAGGGGTGGTCTCGCCCACTCCCGGACTTTCTCTGTCTCCCCTTTTGCGTCCGTGTGACAGAAAAATAGGAACTTCTGTTTTTGTTTTGTCCAATTCCGAGAATATTTCCAAAACAACTTTTCCGAAACACAAAATAGCAGAATTCTTCCAGAACAATTTCGAAACATAACTTGCCTCCGTATCATTTCGGACCTCCTCGTGATGTCCTGGATCCCATCAAAGACTCCGAATAATATTCGGTCTCCATCTCATATTCCGTATCTACTAAACAACATCGAACCTTAGGCGTGTCACCCTACGGTTCGTGAACTATGCAGACATGATCGAGACCCCTCTCCGATCAATAACCAATAGCGGGACCTGGAGATCCATAATGGCCCCCACATATTCAACGGTGACTTCCTGATCGAATGAACCATTAACATACGATACCAGTTCCCTTTGTTGCGCGATACTTTACTTATCCGAGGTTCGATCATCGGTATCTCTATACCTAGTTCAACCTCGTTACTGATAAGTACTCTTTACTCATACCGTGGTATGTCATCCCTTGTGACCTAGTCACATGCTTGCAAAGTAATTGAATGACATTCCACCGAGAGGGCCTAGAGCATATCTATCCGTCATCAGGATGGACAAATCCCACTCTTTATCCATATGCCTCAACTCATACTTTCTGAATACTTAATCCCATCTTTATAACCACCCATTTACGAAGTGGAGTTTGATGTAATCCAAGTACCCATCCGGTGTAGGTGATTTACATGATCTCATGGTCGAAGGATTAGGTTACTATGTATCGAAAGCTTATAGCAAGACGAACTTAATGACTTGATCTTATGCTACGCTTATTATGGGTGTATGTCCATTATATCATTCTCCTAATGACATAACCTTGTTATTAACAACATCCAATGTTCATGATTAGGAAACCATGGTCATCTATTAATCAACAAGCTAGTTTAACAAGAGGCTTACTAGGGACTCTGGTTGTTTTCTTTCAAAAAAAAGGACTCTGGTTATTTCCACAACACACATGTATCAATGTTTCCACTTAATACAATTATAGTATGGGATGTAAACATTTATCATGAACACTAAGATATAACAATAACTACTTTATTATTGCCTCTTGGGCATATTTCCAACACTTTTGTCCATGGTACGGAAAACATGAGCATCAATAATATATGAACTAGTCTTAGAGTCGAGACCAGGGATCTATTTTGGTGTTTATATTACCACACATGCAATTAGGTTTATATGAACTAGTCTTAGAGTCGAGACTAGGGATCTCTTTTGGTGTTTATATTACCACACATGCAATTAGGTTTTCCGCCGAATCACATATTCGGGGATTAATACAATTACAACATAGAATATGAAATTATCATGAATCTAGAAATACATAATAATACAACTTATTATCGTCTCTAGCATATTTCCTTTAGTCTCCCACTTGCATCAGAGTCAATAATATAGTCAACATTTAAGCACTTAACACCTACAGAATTCCAATGTTGTTCATATGATTTGCATGTGGTGAAGTTCATTAATAGATCTGACATGTTTAGGTCCGTGTGTATTTGCACACATCACTCATTCTCGAATTAGATGGCACTGTACGTATATGTTTGGTTAACTGGTGGGACTTTAATTCCTTAGCTTGAATTGTGTTGCCACCATTGTCTCACAATAGAGCTTCATAGTACTGGTTAACTTGGAACTACACCAAGTTCGATAACAAACATTTTGAATCAGATGCCCACCTTTTGTTGTTGCCAAACAACAATATACCCATCCTTCTTTTGTAAAATATGTCACGATGTTTAACTTTGAACTCATACAAAAGCATGGAGAACTTTCCAACCCATTGCACTACCGTTTAATAAACACAAAACCCAAATGGGATAAAAAAAATTATATGTGAAAAAACTAGTTATCGTTATAACACCTTACAAAGAATCAGAAATAAATGGGATGCCGACCTAATCAGTTGAATATTTCTATGGGGTGTACAAGCATGTCTACCAACACCAGGAGACACCACACAATCATATGGTTGAGAAGTGCCACTAGACGCGATCGAAGAGTACCACAATACCGAGATCTTGCAAATGCATGTCTACCAGCACACAAGCGGCCATGCACGAGCTGGTGGTCCGGAGCAACATGGGTCAACAAGTGTGTGGGCTTTATCGAAAGGCCTTGATCTGCCAAGATGAAATTGAAGATGAGGAGTTACCAATGCCTTCCAAGGGCATTACAAGTCCTAGATTCCACCAAACTTCACGAACCTTGACTAGAAGCTCTGCCATAGGGACAACAGGGAGCATTGTGGGAAAATGATAGATCAGCCATTGACCTGTGATAGAGCATGGCTTTACGCCAATGATGCGGAGGCCATGCTGGCTGAAATGCGCGACAGAGGGGATGCTAACAAGAGCACACTTTTGTGATGGATCGGAGCGGCGCACTCCTGTCAGAGGAGGCGACACAAGCACAAGCCAGCGACGGATACTAAGTAGAGGAGCCCCTCCGTGCACAGTAAGATTCAACAACAACTTGCTCCATGGTACAATCTAGGTGCGCGCGAGCTTGTGGTCGAGTGGCGCACCGGCGGCGGAGCAATGTGACGATGTCGGGTGAGCAACAGGTGCGCCCACGCCAGATCCCAACAGAGCACCGTCGGCTGGCGCAAAGGCCATGTAAGCCGAGCCGGGCCGCGTTCCCACATGATACCGAGGCGAAGAAGCGTGCCGAAGCTAGTCGATTTTGGAAGGGATTTTAGGGTTGGGAGTTGGATTTTTGTGAGGAGACTTCCCGCTTCCACCGTCCGCCATGGCACAGCCTCCTCCGGCGGCAGCAGGGGTGGAGGGTGCGGTGTGTGTGGGGGGGGAGGGGAGGGGGATTGTGGCGGTGGCACAAGCGCCATGGGGTCGCCTATGTGCGACTCGGAGGCGGCTAGGGTTTTCCACTCTAGCTTCCTACCCCTCCTTGCTTTGGGTCGAATCTAACAATATCAATATTGTATTCCCTCTAATGTAAAAATGTCTTATATGGAAGATAGAAAATATTACTATGTGACTAAGATATTTGCTCAAACTTTTCTGTCAAAATTCGTTATTTTTAACACATAATTAAATTATATTATGATACGACCAAGTACCGTTTACAACCAGGCTCAAAAGAAAGCGAAAATTAGAATCTAGCCTTGGCAAACTATAGAGAGGACCCTAAACCAACAAAAAGAAACATGACCTGGACCATGAGTTCTTTCTCGACATCTTGACGGCAGCGTTGCTGGGGACGACTACTTGGGACGCAATGGTTGCCACCACACCGCCTCCTGCGCGAGGTGAAGCCTCACTGGACGGCAGGTTTACCACTTCAAGGGAGAAGAACTGCTTCTATTTGGCACTACGGCCTAGAGGAAAGAGGCGAGCCGGTGAGGAACCAATGGTCGATTCAACCTCCCTTCGATCAGAAGATCCAGTAGCCAGGCAGAGGCCGACCATCGATCACCTGGTGGTGGGCGTCATTGCTTCAACAACTGAGCCGCCGGTGATGAGCACTAGGGCTAGGAAGTAGTTGATGTAGAACCGGGCCCCAACTTCCCCTCCTCCAGTTCCTTCCCTCCTCTGCCTCTGAGATTTGGAAGCAAATTGGAAAGATGATCACCAATGACCTCCAAGGATGGAGGAATGACCTCGAGCTTATTCTTCAGGACGGCGAGAAGCCGGCCCCCACTCACCTGCGGCGCGGTGAGAGCGGTGGTGTGTGTCCAAATTCGTCTTGAAATGTGCATGCACAAATCGGAGATAGCAGAATCTTGCTCTAAGCAGAATGTTGCATGCATATGCACCATCCTTAAACCTGGGGCTCGGACGAGACGGCCCATCTTAGGCCCGGCCCTCTACTCTGTCCACACCACCAATCTCTCGCTGTCGCCGTTCTCTTTTTTTTTTTTTCTCGTTCTTGTTCTTTGTCTTTAAAGCCCGGCTCGCCGTCTCTGCCTCCACTCCAAACCATCACCGCGCCGAGAGCCCGAGACGCGAGGGCCCTCACCGTGCTCTGCTCCCGGCGGCGTGCTGCCGCTCCATGCTCGCCGCGCGCTCGGCTCCCGCAACCGCCGCCGGAATCCCGCGGCTCCTCCCGGGGGACCAGATTCTATTGCGTGTCCGGCCGGTGTAGTCCGTTTCTTCGGGCGCGCGCGAGAGGACAATCGGAGGCCCCCGCGTGCTCGGAGCTGGGAAGGCTTCGCGACGAGGGCTGTCGGCGGCGGCTCGCGTCCCGTGCATGGAGGCTAAGGTTTTCCGCTCCCTCCTGCAATCTTACATTTCTTTCTCTGCTTAGGATGATGCCGTTGCTGTTTGGTAGCGCGTCTCGCGTCGTGGGGTGGTTCGGCCCTGGCGGCTCACCTTCGTGATCGCGCCATCCCCGCCGAGGCTATTAGGTTTGCTTGTCGTGCGCGCACCGGCGCCTCGTCGGAGCAGGCTCTGACTTGGATTTGGTTAGCGCGGCCGCCGGCTGGGGTTTCTTGGCTCCGTGCGGGGGATGCCCGTGGCCTTGCTTCCAGTATTCAGCGGCACCCCACGAGTTTGATTGGGTGGGTCGGGGTGGTGGTGCTGGACATGAGAGATTTGGAGAAGGCAATTAGTGCGTATCTTGGTCTAGGAAACAACTCGGATTTGCTCGTCAATGGTACCCCAGATTTGGGTGCTATAATCCCATGGCTCATTCGGAAACTGCGAGAGATTGAGAGTCTGACAGCGCCTAGGTTGATGCCGATAAGTAATTTGTAGTGGAGTACTATTTGATATCTGAGAGAGTCGTCCATTCTGCCACGACTGCACCTTCGTTTATTTTCTGAAGCATTTTACACTTGTGAGTCATATCCAACCATGGCGCCTCCTCGGCAGTACCGAAACATGATATGCGTTGCCTTTTAGTTTCCTTCCAACTTGTGGAGCTTCAAAGGTACTATCAGTTTTAAGGTCCTTATTGTCCTGAATCCCATTGCATTTTGTCTCTATTATTGTTGCTGGAAAGCGTGCCATGAATAGGGCTTGTGGCAAATGCTTTGGCGTACCTTTTGGAAAACTTAACCCCTTTTGTGAAACCGTCTTGTCCTCAATCTTTTGTGGGATTGATTTCATGAATGTCGGTAACTTCTGGGGCTTACTCTGGACGTGGAGTATGTAGTAAACCAATATTTCGAATATCTGTTTTCTCCCACCAAAGTCCTGAATGAGCTCTGTTAACGACGCACCCATCTAGTTACTTTTGAAAAAGGCGAACTTAGTTAACTAGTGTCAACTATATGATGTTCTTGAATATGTAATCTCTAACAACAAATTATGCTTTTTCTTCTGATTTTGGTAGATGGAGTCACTTGAACTCGAAGACAATGGTGATCACCAACCATCTTTAGAATCTCCCCTTGCTTCAGGTGTGATATATGACAACACACCTATATGTCCACGCGTTGGAAGTGAATACCAGGCAGAAATCCCTGAACTGTCCACAGAGGATGACCGTCATCAGCTCATGACCAGCTTACAGGAAAGTATGGTGCTTGGTTATGATTACGCTGATATGATTGGGTCAGATATACCAATTATGTGGGAATCAAGTGAAGTCCATAATGAGGAGGAACTACGGAGACAGTATTCTTCAGAAACTGAAGCAAAAGCCAGCAGCCAGAGCGAGGATAGTAAGGCGACCTCATTTTGTCCAATCGGAAATAATACAAGTGACCATGATTCAACATACCAGGATCCACACTCAGTGGTGCCTGTAGATCTGATGAAATCTGGCAGCAATCAAGCACATGATGAGAACTTGGATTCCTGTTCTACTCAACAAGGTCTCAACTTTACTAATATGCCATTGACACAGCAAGGGGAAATCAAGCAATTTACTCCACAGCCTGGTTTATCCAGTTCCCTTTGGAGTGGTATTGAGGCAGAATGTTTTCTTCTCGGTCTCTACATTTTTGGTAAAAATCTAAGCCTGTTGAGCAGGTTTGCTGGTAATAAGACTGTTGGGAATGTGCTATCGTACTACTACGGAAAATTCTACGGAAGAGATGAGTATAAAAGATGGTCAGACTGCAGAAAAGCAAGAACTAGAAGATGCATTCTTGGAGAACGCATCTTTACAGGTTGGCAGCAGCAAGAGATTATATCTCGCGATTTTTTTTTAAATAATACACTTTTTATTATTAATTCCAGGAATAATAGCCGTTTTTAGCAAATTTCAGAAATAATACACCGTCGGGGTGTATGAACCCGAATTTACTAAATCGGGCTGGAGAATCCCGAAGCGCAGGGAATCTCGCATGCGAGGCCAAAGTCGGGTTGCAGGAGCCCGAGACGGCGCTGTCGGCCACGCGCGGCCCGTGTCGGGCTGTCTCCTGGACAGGAGCAGATGCTGTCGGGGCGTGGAATCCCGAAGCGGGAATTTCGGGCACGGCGAGCCCGAGTCGGGCAGGACGACCCCGAATCGAGGCAATATTAAATGCGTCGCGCGCGCTGCTGCCTCGCCCGAGCGCTCTGGCCTTCTTCTTCCTCCTTCAGCCTCAGTTCATCTGCTTTCTCTCTCGTTTGCTCTTTGGCCAGCAGCGTTTTCTCTCATTGCTGAGCAATTTGTCCAGCCATTTGCTGTAGTTTGACCACCAAAAGCTGTAGAATCATCTGATCTATACATGGGTTAGATTTTGAAGCATTTTGGTGGAGGTGTTGTTGGTGGTGGTGGTGGTGGAGGAGCTGGTGGTGGTGGTGGTGGAGGAGCTGCTGGTGGTGGTGGAGGAGCTGCTGCTGGTGGACGAGCTGAGCTGCTGACGGAGGTGTTTGGCACGCTTCAAGGGTAAACCCTAATTCCTGATATTAGATCGTGTAATGATGCATGTTGCGTTCGTTAGCTTCGCAGATTAGTTACTGAAATATGTACCGGTAGAAAGTATTTATTTTAGAGTGTAGGTGCTAGATTTTTTTGACGAGTCTGTAATTTGTATAGGTGAGCAGATATGTCAGATAGAGTAAAATTCGTTGTTTACTTCGGTCATGGCACGGTCCGAACAACTCCGATGGGAGCTGATCTGAGCGAGTTTCAGTGTGAGGATTTGCATCTGACAAACCCAAAAACATGGCGAGTTAGTCAGTTGAAGGAGTGGTTGACCGTGAATTTCGGGCTTAATCCCGAAGCATACACCGTTGGTGTGCATGCTTTGTGGAGCAGCTCCGATGCCAGATTTTCGGCGGTTGAAGCCGATTGAGCGGACCTCTCGGTGGGTGCATCGGTTGGAAGCGTGCGAGCGGGGAACTCACCCCATCGCCTTAATGCTTCCCGAGGCGAAGGTGGTGAATTTCCAAGAAGGCGAGGGTGCGTTCCATCCAGGCCAGAGCGATCAAAGTTCGATGTCGGCGGCAGCGATTTCCAATCCGGGCAGAGTAGCCATGCGGCGGGTGGTCATGACGATACTGTTGAGCTTGAAAGCGTGGACGAAGAAGAAGAACAGATGCAGAACATGATGGACGAGGAAGACGAGGATGGAGTGGACAATGAGGTTGACTCAGATGAATCCGGTGGATCCGATACTTCAGATGATAACGAAGAGGCGGATCCGATCCCCTCTTCTTGGAACCATGATTTGTCGGAGGCAATGATAGTCGATGATCGGCACGATTCTGCACAGAGTACAGCATGAACACCATCTCGGTTGGTGCTAGATATGCCGACAAGAGACATCTGCAGGAAGCAATCACTCGATGGGCAATGAACACGCAAAGGGTATTCGTAACCACCGTTTCAAGTCAGAAATTCTTGACGGTGGTCTGCAGCGATGCTAGATGTCCATCAAGGGTGCATGGGTCTTGTCCGAAGTATGACACAACATGGGTGGTGAGCGACTTCGTGCCGCACACATGTGTCCTTAAGAGTATGTTGAAGGATCACCGAAACCTTACATCCACTCTTATTGCTCGCTTTGTTCTACAAGGAGATTGTAGAGAATACGGACAATGGGGGTTAAAGCCATCCGTAATAGAGTTCACCTTCAATATAAGTATGTAATTGAATATGGCAAGGCATGGAGGGCTAAACAGACGGCCTTTGGAGAACAGATTCGGGACCTTCTATGATGCTTATGACGGTGTCGTCCGTCTCCTGCACACATTGAAGGACCGGAATCCGGGCACCCATGTGGACATACAAGACTTTGTGATACCGTAGTTCCCTAATGTCGGGGTTACGCAGAGGGTGTTTTTCGCATTCAGCATATGCATCGAGGCTTTCATGCACCTGTCGTCCGGTGATGTGTGTAGATGGAACTTTTCTAACTGGGAGGTACAAGGGACAGATTCTCGACAGCAATTGGAGTGGATGGCAACAATCGATGTGTGCCTCTCGCATTTGCATTTGTTGAGAGCGAGAACACCGCTAGCTGGTTATGGTTCTTCAGCGATTAAAAAAATCGATAGTGAAAGATCGCGCAAATGTGTGCGTGCTACATGACAGCATGCAGGTATACTTGCGGCTATCAAGACTCTGGTAGAAGCCGGACTGATGAAGAGACGCCATGGCAGGATATGCGAGTAGGTGGTGCATGCGCCACACAGGGGGCCAATTTCTTCTCGCAGTTTAGGAGCAAGGGTCTTATGAATCTGTTCAAGAAGTTGTGCAAGCAGAATCAAGCATGCAAGTACACTTTTCTCCGCGGCAAGCTGGATGAGTTCACTAAGGACCATGTGCGGCACAGGTTAGCCGCCCGAGCTGCATTAGTAGCAGCTCATGCAGCTGTGGCACAGGGTACACAGGTTCCAGTAGGCCCCGAGCCAGATCCTATTGGGCTATGTGACCTGCCTGGATTTGACCCACCCAATACTAGAAGGAGGCCTGGACGACGGATTAAAAATTTTGCAGAGTGGATAGAGCACGAGCCATTAGAAAGGTGGTCTTTGCTGCATGACACACATGGAGCTAGGTATGGTGTGATGACTACCAACCTAGCTGAGTCATCCAACTTCGTGCTTAGGGGAAATAGGGCATTGCCGCCGATGCCCTTGTGGAGGGTATTTTATATGGCACTATGAATTATTTCAAAGAGAGACGGGAGTTGGCTTTGAACCATATGCTTGAAAATCCAAACACTCCTTCTTGTAAGGCCATTATGGAATATATGGATGTCAAGATGGAGAAGGGTATGTCACACACTGTTCTCGCCATCGGTAATCGGGAAAGGAGGTTTGAGGTGCGCTTACCAACCGACAAGTTTGGTTGTGTGAATGCGGTGAGAACACATGAGGTCGAATTGGAAATGAAGAATGGCCATCGTGTGAGTGCACATGCAACAAACCGAGGTTGCTTCACCTTCCATGCTCCCATGTCTTGGCAGCTACCAGACAACTAGGGCTGGACTCAATCTCTTCGTCTCTCCATATTACGCGAAAGAGGTCTTGGCCGCACACCCGGACGGGCGAGATGGTCGGATACAGAGTTGTGGGAAATTTTACTACGGTGATACCAAATGAAAGACGGTACATCCTCGACCCAAGATCATTGCGGACGAACAGAGGTCGACGGGAGACAAGGCGCATTAGAAATGATATGGATGAAGCAGAAGCGGGTGGTCCAACTAGGCAATGTTTTCTGTGCAACCAATTTGGACACAGGGACCCCCTATGTCCCACTTTCTACCCAAAGAATGCAGCGGCGGCTAACCGTGGGCGAGGCAACCGAGGAAGGCGTGGCAGGGGAAGAAATAGAGGGAGATAGTAATATTTGTAATACTTATGAAGTATGCTTTAATTTGTAATATTTATGAACTATGCTTTAATTTGTAATATTTATGAACTATGGTACAATTTGTAATATTTATGAACTATGCTATAATTTGTAATATTTGTGAACTATGTTATAATTTGTAATATTTATGAACTATGCAGCAATTTGTGATATCTTTATGCAGATATGGCGGCTCGATCGTTGCTCGATCCACTTATTGATCGAAACATCGTGCATCGCACTTCGAGGCTGACCCGCAGAGCATGGAGCCACCGCACCCGTACTCCAAAGAAGAAGCTGGATGATACACCCTCAGTGGGAAGACAGGTAGGTGTTTTAGCTTTAATTTGAAATTTACCTTCGAATTGGACCTTGCTTTACCTTTTTCATCATTTGTTTTGCAGGTTGAAGTGGGCTGGACTACTACCTTTCGCTCGATTAGTGGAGGCCCGAGAGAACGTTTCGCGTCTGAACTACGATGCTGCTTTGATCACCTGCTTAGTGGATCGATGGAGGCCCGAGACTCACACCTTCCACTTTCGCTGGGGTGAGATGGCTCCTACTCTACAGGACGTGTCTATGTTCTTTGGGCCTTCCGTTGGTGGTGAGCCCATCGGCCCATTGGAGGAACCCGTGGGATGGATGCACAGCATGGATGCACGTTTCGTTGGTGTTCGCGAGGGCGTTGGGCCTATCTCTTTTGAGGCTCACGGCCCTCGTCAGGCGTGGCTACACGAGTTCCAGGTTCGTAACAGTTTCATTTATTTTATCAAGCCTTAATTACCGTGTAATATGTAGTCCTAACATTGAATATTTCTTGACAGATCGAGCAGTTCGGATACCCCGATGTACCGATGACTGCGGCCCAGATCACTCGCAGCTTGAGGCGTACCTCATGTGGCTACTCGGGAAGACGATGTTCACGGACAATCACGGGAATACGATCGGTGCGCGGTACATCCCTATAGCTCAGGAGATAGCAGAGGCCACCGGCGAGCACATCATTCGGAAGGAGTCGGGGTTCTGCGGTCTTAGCCGCTACGTACCGAGGTATGTGTAAGGGTTGCCAGCTAACCTCGCATGGTTACGGCATCGTTGGTTGTCCACTCTGTTGCAGCTACGGTCATGGGCGAGGTTTCCCATCGGCCGTCCTGAGATTAGAGATGGATCTTGGCCGCCAGACGAGTTGTACGACGCAGAGCGCATCGACATGCCGACGTTTGGTTCTCTATGGACATCGCGGAAGGTATTCGCAATATTTACTCCTTCTTTATATTTTTATATAAGATGTAACACTAACTTAGTTGTGTTATGTTATGCAGAGACATTTTGGGCATAATCAGCTAAGGAATTGCTACCCAGCATTCACAGAGCAGTTTGACCTACTACTAGAGAGCGATGTCACCTGGGAGCCATACAGTGAGGAGCACCGCGACGAGGCATACCCAGGCGGTATATCGAACATGTGTACCAGAGATTGGGCCTACTGGATGACGAAGGCGAAGATCATCTTCGATATCTTCGTGGAGGAGATGTCGCAGCAGAGGGTCATGAGACAGTTTGACTGCGTCGGTGATCGAGCCACCACCTCCCACAGTTCCTCTACCACCACGCGTCCACGCGTGAGTACAATTTAAATTTATCCAAAGTTATTACATCATGTTGGACAATCATAATTTTATCCTAAGACATGTTCGTCTTCATTTTTCAGGTACAACAGAAAAGGAGCGAATAAGACTGGCTTTGGATGGTTGCAACTCCTCGCTCCATACATCACCGGTTGGGCCAATGCGCCGGCAGTTTCATGGGCCACCATGGAGGCATTTGATCTTCAGGAATTTGAGCACTACTTGCGGGCATACATGCCTAGGACACGACTTCGTTCGAGCCGTGCGTGTGACCCGGTTCAGAGGGATCCCTCGACAATGTGGGACACCTACCCTCGTCACTCCACTTCGTGCACTCGGCATCACGCGATGAAGTCAAATATATTTTTTCTACATTTGGCCAACACATAACTAATTTGAGCTCACAATTCTAGGCCGTGTTGACGGCGGAGCTGCAAGATGACGCCGCCCAGTATGCACGCTCGCTCTCCTCCGGCCCACTTCTTGGACGGTATGAGCACCACGCCTCCTTTGCACAGCGTCTTCAGGACAAACTACGTCGTATCTACGCGACTATCACATGCACGCGATCTTCAGATGTTGCCGAGTACCGAGCAGCACAGCGGCCACCTCGTCCCTCTTTGCAGGTGCATCAGCCGCGGCACGCCCGCGCCCACGTATGGAGGTACCGCCGAGCCCGAGGCCACCATCTCCTAACCAGGCAGAGGTTACGGGTGGCAAAACCAGCAGCAGCAGGAGCCTACTTACGAGTATTGGCAGCGTGCCGGTTTCGGCATGGAGCAGCAATTTCCCATGCCTAACTTCGGGTGGCGTCCCCGTATGGATGAGCCAGAGGGTACGCAATTCATCACTATCCATATTAATTGTGCACCATGTGTGAATTTCCTCATGATCGACTAACGGTTTTTTTATCTAATGAAAGGTGAGGGACATATGTCGACGGGGTCCGGATCACGATCCTTCCGGTCCAAAGTGCTCACGATCAGACGAAACACAGCGAGCTATCAAGACGGATGTCAAGTCAACAAAGAACTCCACCTCCAGATCCCACGCAGATCAAGACGAGCAGGGGTACATGCTTCCTCCCGACATCGCCAGCCACCTGTTCGTATGTACTCGCCGTCACCTTTTCAGGCTCGACCGCCACCGAGGCGAGGTGGAGGGAGGGGCCGTGGTCAGTGAGATGAGTACTATTTGTATGCGCCATGTATGACTACTATTTCTATTTAACGAACATTTCATATTGAACTTCAAGCGATAATTAAGATACAACTTACTACTACAACATAACTCTCTGCTAACATATTAAATGGTACAACACCGCTACAACATACTACAAGATCCATGATTACTGATAACTAAAACACTAAGAACGCAGCACACCCTTTCCCTTGCCCTTCGACGATGCAGCTTTCATGGCCTTGGTGGTAGGCTCGAAGTCATCGTCTGAATCGACGATCGGCGGTGCGGCACTCTTGCCCTTTGAGGACTTGGCACTCTTGCCCTTCGACGATGCAGCATTCTTCGCCTTCGTGCTAGGCTCGAAGTCGTCGTCCGAGTCGATGACCGGTGGTGCAGCACTCTTCCCCTTCGAGGACTTGGCACTCTTGCCCTTCGACGATGCAGCTTTCTTCGCCTTGCTGCTAGGCTCAAAGATATCATCGTCGTCCTCACTCTCAACCGTCCACAGCCATGGAAAGTTGTAATCTCTTTCCCTATCTCGTTCATTCTTCCAAGTTAGTGACTTCCACTTCTCATTCAACTCGATAAGCTCACACCTTATCTCCCGTGGGCTGCGAGCAGCATCTTCTTCAATGGCCACCCATAAGAATATTTCTCAAACTCCCTACCCACCTTACGGAGCAAGGCGTCGCTGCGATGAACTCCTCAAATGTGTCTACCTTACTCTCCCTCATCACTTTGCGGGCCTCGTCTAGAAGAGGTTTGGCCATGGATTCGGTGAAAAGATGGGGGGATTCTTATATGGGGGATCCATCTTGTCGAGAGAATACACTGAAACAGAAGGAAACACCGGGGGTTTTTATAGGCTAGAAGGGACGACTTTCGGCGGGAAAAGGTGAGCGGGAAAAACTGGCGGGAGATTAGGGCGGGAGTAAAAGGCGGAAAAAAGTGAGCGGGAAAAATTGGCGGGAGATTACGGCGGGGGTAAAAGGCGGGAAAAAACTGAGCGGGAAAAATTAGGCGGGAAACAATAATACTAAAACAGAAATGAAGATACATTGCAGCTGAAATAAAAATAGGATTTATCACTACAACGGAATTTAAGATACAACGACACTACAACGGAATTTAAGATACAACTGAAATTAAGATACATAGCCAATACGACACATCACACTACTTTCCTCGCGTCCACCGTGGCCATTTTCCAGACTTGTCGCCGCGTTCTTCTGCCGCTTGTGCTTCACAGCTCTTTCCCTTAGTCTCTTCCTTTCCGCTTCACGAGCCTCCCTGCGAACCTCTTCGTACGCAAACCTACGTGCAGCCTCATCATCCATCCTCTTCGATTCACCTCTCGGTTACGAGCTTGTTCCGCCCTTAGTTTCTCAGACCGCCTCTCTCGCTCTCGCTTTCTCATTAGCACGAACCTTTTCCCAACGCTCCTCCTCAAAGAACGTTGCCCACGCACGGCGCTGTTTCTCCTCAACCTCCTCGCGCGCCTAATCCGGCTGCTCCGTGTCTATCCAGTGAAACCATTTGCATAGGGGCGGGGGAGACTACAACACAAACAGTAAGATTAAATCAAATTCACAAACAAATTTAAGCCAACATACAATTATGTCGAAACATACCGGCGGCCTGGTGGACGACGAAGCTGAACTACGGGGTGGATCATGCTCATAGCTCGCACACATGAAAAATTTCATGCCGAACTGGTCGGAGAAATCCTCCACCTGCTTAACCTTAGCAACACGGCCGCACCAACAACGCTCCGCAGTCACACCCGGGGGTAAACTTGCAGCCTTCGCCTTCACCGGCCTAAACTCCTGGTCAGAGCACGGCACACTCATGATGGCTAAGAGTGAGCAAACGGGATAAAATAGAGATACAAGAACTTGTGCAATCCAGAGTAGCGATGCCTGCTTTTATAGGCAAAAATTCAACAGTGTGGCGGGAAAATTTAGCGGGAGATAGTGGCGGGAGATGATGGCGGGAAGGAGTGGCGGGAAGAAGTGGCGGGAAGGGTGGCGGCAAAGGCGGGAGGGAAACACGGCGGTGCGAACGCGAAAAGGCGGGAAAATTTCGTGCTGGGCAGAAAATCGGGTTCAATAAACCCGATTTATTGAACTCGGGTTCAAATTGCCCGATTATTATGTATCGGGTTCAACTTGCCCGATTCTCATAAATCGGGTTCAACCACCCCGATTACTGCTTTTTTATTTTTCTTTTTCCATCACGGCGCAGAAGGCGCAGAACAATTTTATTTTCGGGTTCCCCAACCCCGATTTGGTAATTTCGGTTTCCTCAAACCCGATTTTGCAAATTCGGGTTCCCCCACCCGGACGGTGTATTATTTCTGAAATTAGCTGAAAACGAATATTATTTCTGGAATTAATATTAAAAAGTGTATTATTTAAAAAAATTTCGCTTATATCTCGTCTGAAATCTATAATCCTCAAAGAAGCTCATGATTCATTACTCGAGGTACGTTGCATATATAGGCTCTATGAATAATGTTGATCTCTTTTACCATTGGTTGAAACTTAGTGGTTATTATGTTATAGTGTATGTGTATTTCCTAGCCTTTTTCATCAGTTTGGAATTTTGGTTGCATTGGCTAGTGCATGAAACTTGACATTGCATCAGAGTCGTCAGGTCTTGGGTTCAAGTCTCAGCTTACGCAATTTATTAAAAACTGTTGTTGCCCTCCTCTGTGTCCACATATGGGCCTCTTGAGTCATACATGCGATTGTAAATTAATGTGTTGACTTCCACGCGTCACACGTGAGAGGGTGTGTTATAGTGTATGTGGATGGCCTAACCGATTCCATCAGTTTGGACTTCTGGTTGGCTAGTGCATGAAACTTGATGTCGTTGCCCTAGTGCATGAAACTTGACAAATTAGAACCGGCTCAATATGAAATTATGCCCATGAACAGCTGAGGTTTTGTTACTCTGACCATCGTTTTCGACACTACTTTGTGTACATTGTAGCATTGGCAGTGCTCTTCCGCAGAAAGTTTTTTTTCTCGCTTTTCTTTGTAACTTATCATTGATCTTTAGGAGGAATGGTTGTGCAAATTTCAACCGATATTTACTAGCGAATTTTCTAGTTTTGATATTGATTTTGTTTTTTTCATTTCTCGCTATCACTTTTAGGATAGCTGCATTTTTCTTATTTACCTCTCTTGGCGTCAAAGAGTTATTTGCTGCTGCTGGACATATGGTCATTCTTTGTACATGCGATTCCGTGTAAGTCTTTGAAGGGAACGAATCCATTGAAGTCATCAGTTCCATCTTCCCCATTTCAACAGGCTGTGCTGTCCGGTTTTGAAAACTTATTCTCTCTAGTTCAAGATTTTGGTTCGACTTGCGTTTGTTCAAAATGGCACTTATGGTCTTGACTGGTCTACATTTTATACTACAAATATTCACTATTCAAGCAGCTGATTCTGTTTAGTATCTACTTCACTTGTATACCAGTATTCTAACCACTCTGGTGCTTTTATATAGATGTTTAGTTATCATGATTTTTCTTCCTTTTCTTGTTTTTGGCTTTTTGCTGAAACTACTTGGTGTTGTTTAATCTAATGCTCCCAGGATAAAGAGTCAAAATTCATGATGATCAAAGGCTGAAAAAATTCCTAGTTTGATATCGTTAAAGAGCCGTTAAATCTCATTCACCAAAATATTTCTTGTTATAATTCGTGGATATGAACTATTATTAGCTTTGTTAAAATTTGAATGGATCTTTTTCTTCTATCATCTATTGCCATATGAATTGTATTGCTTTGACTTGTTGCAGATCTTCAAATCTTTTAACAACAGACAGACATCTTTAGAGGATCTGGTCTTTTCTATAAAATCCATTGTTGGAACAGAAGCTTTTGTGGAGGCTGTTGGAATTGGTAAAGGGAAGCATGATTTGACTGGATTTGTTCTGGACCCATCTAAACCAAACCAAGTTCTTTCTGTTCACCCTGACATGCCTACAGGCAAAGATTGTTCCTTGCTTGCTTCAGAAGATATAATCAAGTTCTTGACAGGTGGTTACAGAATAAGCAAGACACGATCGAATGATCTTTTCTGGGAAGCTGTCTGGCCCCGTTTGATTACAAGAGGGTGGCGTTCAGAGCAGCCCAAAGATGTGAGACCAACTAAGAATTGCATTGTGTTTCTTGTGCCAGGTATCAAAAAGTTTTCAAGAAGTAAACTCACTAAAGGGACTCATTATTTTGATTCTGTGAGTGATGTCCTTAAACGAGTGGCAGCAGATCCTGTTCTTCTTGAGCCAGGGGTTGGTGGAATGGACAATGGCGTTACTGCGGAGAAAAATGGGTATTCCACAGATATGAATCTGAATCAAGATGGTCATTTGGATGGTCATCAGGAGCTTCCAAAATTCACAGTTATCGATACCACCTTGGTCCAGGGGGAAGAGCCATTCAGAGTCAGGGAGCTGAGGAAATTACCAGCTGATGCAAATGTTCGGTTTGGCCCTTCATGCCATTCTGGTAGTACTGTGAGTTTCAGTTCCTCGGACGAGCAAGATGAGGATGATCAATCATCAGATGACCAGAAAGTTTATCGACGATTTACAGCTGATGCGAATGACACTGAAATGGTTTCAGTGCGCAATGAAGGCAAAGAAAACCAAGTCGATTTACTGGAAAACATGTTCACTGCACCATCCTCTAGTTATCCAGTCAATGGCCATTCATCTAATAGCACTAGTAATGAAGTTGATTTGACATGCTTCATTGGACCCAAAACAAAAACTGAAAGGCGTAAGTATTTATCCCCAGTGTCAAAGCACAGAAAATTATCCAGCTGTACAAATGACCAGACCCGTCGGCGCAGCTTTTCTTCCTCGAAAGGAGATGGTTTAGTGAGAGAGAAAATGAAGCCACTGTCGATTTCATCAAAACCAACTGTTGTCGATGTTGGTTGTAATTTTCAGACCAAAATATTTGCGAGATGTTCCACGAAGGAGAAGCCATATGAGCAGGTAAAGGTTGCATCAAACTCTCGTACCAAAGACAGGTCAAATGGGAAAAATGCGTGCAATTTAAATAAGGACAAGTCCTTTGAGTGCAAGAGCTTGGCGATGCCCAAAGTTCGTTCAAATATCAGAATCTCTAAAGCAAATTTTTCTGAAGGGGCAGGGGTTTGTAGTTTGGTTGGTCGGGTTACACCGGAGACAGTGCTAGATGGTAAGACAAACACAAATGGTCACATGAAGGCTGGGGAAGATCTCACCATTTCAAACAGCTATTGGGTTCCTGATGTTTCAGAGGCAACAGGAGGGCCTGCTATCCCGCAACCTGATCTGGCTTCACCGGTGAATTCTCGGAGGCACGGATCCAGGAACAGAGCACCCACAGCAAAAGCTTTGGAAGCAGTTGCCTTGGGGCTCCTTGGAGGAAAGCGTAAGGATGAACCGAAAAGCTCTAGGACAAGCAGGCCTCGCAAGAGAGCTCACAAATCCTTGGTTTATACGCCTACAAATAGTGACACAGACAAGTCCACCATGGAGGTTGATGCGCAACCGTGAACGGATTCTTGTGTGATTTTCGGGTGTAAACACCGGCACCATATTGACATTTTGGATGATCGATATCATGTGGAACATTAGTTGTTCTATTTCAACTTGACGAGTTGCCCGCATGGATTTTCCCTTATGAAGCACCTTGCACCTTGCAGTTTGTGATATTGTAATATTTGCAATGCAATCGTGGCTAGTTGGTCTTTAGATTATTGAGTTGTACTGGAGTCTGGAGAAAGAAGGGTTCATTCGGCATTTTAACCAATTCATTATGTGTTTAACAGGATTGATCTTTTGTTGGACCCAAAGGTTTTTTTTTCTTTCTAGAATGCTTATCCTACGGTCCATGCTTTTGGTTGATATGAGCAACATGCCAATTGTTCCTTTTTTTTATTGATCAAAAAAAAATTGTTCCTTTCATGTTTTGTTAGAAAATGATGACTCCATTATAAGGTCTCCGTGGCTCTTTCCTCTGGTCTCCGCGGCTCCGCATTCTCCTTGTCCAGGCCTAGTCTTTAGACATACTAGGCTTTACTGCAAAAAAATGTACACTTTGATTTTTAAATACACACTCGAAATTCTGGGCCCACCGCTGATTTAACCATGAAAAATTATGCAATAGGTGCGCGTGCCCTTAGATACGGAACTGAACGTATGAACCAGTGGCGAAATCCTGTGGGTCCGGTCAGACCTTCTAGATAGCAGGGATCAATCATAAACATGTATAAATTGAAGGGTTTCTTTTGCGGCAATTTGAACAAAAATAACCTTTACACGGAAGTATTTCAATAAATAAACCTTCCGCGAAACTATTTTACAAGAGTAACCCTTTTTAGCCGCGCCTGTATGCAGGGCGTGACAGACCACAGTGTGGCGCCGTAGTGCTCGGCGCGGCAGGTGTGCCAGCGTGGCATCATGGGACCCAGGATTCATAGTGTGGCGCCCCACGCTGGGGCGTTGCACCTACAGCTGCGGCGCCGAGCTCCACGGCGCGGCACATCCTTCTTCTGACTTCAGCGGTTCAGCCGTAGTACCATGCAAATTACTGCTACTACTCCGTATCATGATCACGAATGATGCATGTACGTAACTACGTATGGTTGCCTCTCCGAAGCCGGCCCGTGCAGCTGCATGCGCGTAGCCTGGCAGCTATTACTCGTGCATGTAAGTAGAACTCGAGCTAGCACAATCAAGGATCCTGGGTAAAGCATGTAAGTGAAACGGTGCCCAAAATTTGGACCGGTGATGACATCTTCAATGGGGCGATGCAAACAGACGCTGAGCGATCGTTTGCGTCCGTCGTGACCAAAAATGCGTCTGGATTCTGCTCCAGTGGATTAATGCAAAGTGATCGGGATGTTCGCGACGACGCAAATCTGGCCCAAATATGCGCAAGGTTTGCGTCTCCGCGGACTCTCCGTGGTCGCGTCGAGTGTCCGCCAAAACTTACGTAGGACCCGTACGACAGTGGTAGGGAGGCCGATAACATTCCCACCAGTGGCCATTCCCCGCGCGAAAAATCAAAGTAGACCGGCGCGAGCAGTCCAGAAGCGATGGACGTCCTCGTCGCCGCAACCACCACCATGGATTCCGAGGTAACCCTCGCACCCGCCACCGCCCCACACTACCCCATAGCCACGACCATGGGCTCTGGCGGAAGCAAAGTGGGCCAACACTCGTGTGCGTCGACGACTATGAGGACGCGCCAACATGGCATGTCCTCACCACAAACAATGCTAGCGAGAAGAAGGGGGAGAGCCACATGACACAAGGATTCATCGACGACGAGGACAAGTGTTTGTGCGACGCGTGGCTGGCGACAAGCCATGACTGTATTAATGGCGCAAAAGGGCAAGGTGCACTGGCCCAAGGTCATGCAGAAGTACAATGAGAGACAAGCAAGATCTACTCCACCGTCGAACCGTCGAACATGTTGTGAACATCCCCATTAGCGGCGTTGGCGTGATTTCAGTGGTAAACAAGAGACAACCATCATCATTCTATTCGATTTACATCATTCTATGTACACCATTAGCAGCGTTGGCGTGATTGCAGGTATTCCGGGCCTTGGAGAGGTTCAAGGCAGTGCATAAAAAGGGCTACCATATGGTACATTGCTGGGAGAAGCTGGAGGACACACAAAAGTGGGAGCACGTTGTTCACATGTGCCGCCGGCTCCATCCGGATGAGGAGGAGGAGGTAGCCGCCGCCGGCGTTGAGGCCCAGCAGCTGGACCTGGAGGCGGCGGCGGAGGCAGAGGTTGCGGAGGCGGTGGCGAAGGCGGCAGAGCGCGAGGAAGTGCGCCTCGCGGCGACCAGGGCGGAGATCGCCAACTCCATCGAACGGCGGCTACCCAGGTGGCGTTCGCCCAGGCGGAGGCCCTGTGGGACAGCTCCCTGGCCGAGGCCCTCGAACGGCACAGGCGGCAGGACGAGATGTCAGTTCGCCGGCGTGCGTGGCGCACGTGCGCGAAGCGCTCCCGCTTCAACGACGACGCCAGCCCTTCCGGTGGCCAGGAGTAGGCCGCGCGACTGCGAGTAACCGAGGCCAGTGTAGGCCGCGTGACGGCGAGTAGGTACGGCCATTGTACTTTTAGGTTAACTCGACTAACCATCTACGTAAAGATGGTCCTTTTGGCCAATCAATAATAATTAAAAAATATTTTGCTTACCTTCTCACTACCGACCGGGCCCGGATGCACCCAACGCGGACAGTTTCCGCGACCGCCGAGCGTCCGCGGAGACGCAACCTGGCGCATATTTGGGCCAAGTTTGCGTCTCCGCGGCCGGTCCGGTCACTATGTGTTGCGCCGCTGAAGGTGGTGCCAGACGCATTTCCGGTCACGGTGGACACAAACAGTCGCTCAACGTCCGTTTACATCGCGCCGCTGAAGATGCCCTTAAATCTATGTTTACCGGTTCAAATTTTTGGCAGCGTTTCACTAACATGCTTTGCCCAGGCTCCTTGATTGTGCTAGTTCTGCCACTAGGCACGAGTAATAGCTGCCAGCCTACGCTCACGGAGCTGCACAAGGGCAGGCTTCGGAGAGGCAAGCACACGTACATGCATCATCCTAATCATGGTACGGAGTAGTAGCAGTACTTTGGTACTGCCGCGATTAAACAATCTTTTTTTTTTTTTTTTTTTTGAACATAAGAGGGGTCCGGAAAGACCCCGATGCTGCATTAGAAAGACGTCGGTGGAATACATCTTACAAGCAAGACCCCCGAAAA
This sequence comes from Lolium perenne, assembly GCF_019359855.2. Classification (NCBI taxonomy): domain Eukaryota; kingdom Viridiplantae; phylum Streptophyta; class Magnoliopsida; order Poales; family Poaceae; genus Lolium; species Lolium perenne. The sequence goes on from NC_067247.2 coordinate 262,563,900, forward strand.
GTAAAACATTACAACCAGGGTCATAGAGTTACAGAAAACACCCTGTATCTGAAAAAGGAAAAGCAATCAAGGACAGGGCTATGAGCTGCTCCGTCTCCACCGCGACATCGACGCAACCAAGCACGATCATCTGCTTCACCACCGGGGACTACGCCACTTGGGGTGGAGCAGCGGGAGCACATCGTCTTGGCGCCAGAGAGCCTCCGCAACGGCAACCAGGCCTGGAGGTAGATTACCCATCGCCATCTGAAGAGCGACCAGGGCGGGAGTGGCTGCCCATCAGCCATGAGACTCAGCAGCCAGAAGATATCAGGAGCTGCCGAGGATGAACTCCCAGAAAACGCAGCACGAGCATCTCGCCAGTGACCTCCAGATCCATATCGCCTAGAGCTGCAACAACTCCTCTCCTCGCCTCCACGGCCGGCCAGAGGATGAAGGCAAACTCCAAACCACCGCATCTGGAATCCACCCCGCCTATCACCTGCATCGAGAAATAGCACAACAACCTGCGCCCTCCCCTCGCCACCACAGCCGGCCAGAGGGTGCCTGTCATCACCACCGCTCGACTTGAGCTCAAGGCAACTAAGAGCGATCTTATTCAAAGGAGTGGTGGCTCTTGCTCCCGCAACCCACTCCGGCCAGAGGAGCAAGGAAACAAGAAGGAAAAGCCCGAAAGACCGGCAGATCTGACCGCAGAGATCCCGGCCTCCACCCCTAGCTACGGGCATAGAGCCCAGACGCGGCATAAGCCGAAAAAACAGAAAAACAGCAACAAGAACTATACCTAAACTACTCCGGCGCCTCTCAGAACCTGCTCCGGCCGGCTACTCCGGCGGAGAGGCCAGATCGGCCCGGGATTCACTCGGAGACTCTCAAGAACACTGTAGAGGGAGGAGAGCGGTTCGGGGGGGGGGGGGGGGGCGATTAAACAATCAAGAAGTTAGAAGCAAGGTGTGCCGCGCCCTAGTGCTCGGCACCGCAGCTGTAGGTGCAACGCCCCAGCGTGGGGCGCCACACTGTCGAGTTTTGGGTCCCGCACTGCCACGTTGGCACACCTGTCGCGCCGAGCTCTACGGCGCAACACCGTGGTCTGTCGCCCCGCGTACAGGCGCGACTAAAAAGGGTTATTTTTATGAAATAGTTTTGCCGAAGGTTTATTTGTTGAAATAGTTTCGTGTAAAGGTTATTTGTGTCGAAATTGCCTTCTTTTGCAGATGTGGGGTCAGCTAACCCACAACTAACTAAATCTTTGCATCTCTGACGCATGTTGTCATTTAGGGCATCTGACGTAAATTGGACACGTAAAGTGGTCGCGCATGTCCCTTTAGGTCGGCACGCGTACATGAAAATTGTTAATTTTTACCGCGCGTCTATTACGATGCCCCGTGGTTTGACGCATAATATTTTTACATATTTTTTTTTCTTTTTTTGAAGGATGATTTATATAAATAAGAGCAGCAAGCCGCCTCATTAAAAACCTTCTAGTCCCCTTAGGTACCCTGGTAAGGAAAAGAGTGCGTAAGAAACTTGCTGCCCTGAAAATTACACAATGTGCTTACAATCATCCACGATCAACTCCCGCGCACAGGCAGGGGCTGCATCACACAGGACACCACTAAAACCTGATATACCTAAATGCGCCAACACATGCGCCACCCCATTGCTAACTCTGTCTACTTTGGCTATTTTTATATCATTGTAGACTCGCAGAAGCTCACGCCCTTCTTGACAGAGAGCCCAGTAAGAGGATGGTTCAGTAGCTGGGTTATTCATTGCTTGGACAACACGTAGGCAATCTGACTCCAGGGTTGCCGGCCAGCGATGAAGGCGTACAAGATGTTTTAGCCCCTCCAAACTTGCTAGCATTTCCGCCTCTTCCGCACTTTCACAATACGGGATAAATCTCCATTCCGTGAATAACACAGAACCTAAGTGATCACGGATTACAATACCTAGCCCTGCATTTTTAGAAGCTGCATCCCAGCCTGCATCGACATTAGCTTTAAAAGCCCCCTCTCCAGGTGCCGCCCACCCTGATAACTCAGGGGAGCCCTCAGGTCATGTGATCTCTCGAGAGGGACGCTTAGAATGGATAGCCGAGAAGGAACGTTGGTAGTTCACGATAAACTGTGCCGAGGCTGTCACGGATGCTTTGCCATCACCATGCACAATGTTATTTCGATGGTGCCATGCTCCCCAGAGAAGAGAAATAATCCTGCAGCGCTCATCACTTCGTGTGCTTCCCAGAATATGGAGCAGCCACTCTTTCCCTGTCGTATAGAAAACGTCTTCAGGCGGGAGCTCCCAAATTTCACGGACCTCCTCCCGAAGGGCTCTTGCCAATGTACACCGTACGAGAGCGTGATGATCATCCTCTACCTCCATTCCGCAAATGGTGCAGGTTGGATCCACAGTTGAGATACGTCGGTGTAGGCCGGAGCGAACCGCCAGCGTACCCGTTGCGGCCCTCCAAGCAAAGACCCGGAGCTTTTGAGGAACATTCGCTTTCCAAACTAGATTCCATATGCCTCGATTACCCAAAGGTTCAGAGCTCGACTGGCCATTATTGCTTGCAAGGAGAAGCGGCTGCATCCCTAGTCGATAAGCTGATCGGACTGTAAAGATTCCGCTGCTTTCCCCAGACCAAGCGATAAAATCCTCCGTTGATCGAGCAGTAAGTTTGATATTCAGAATTGCAGCGACATCACGTGGGTAGCAGCACTCACGCACTGCCTCCTCATTCCATGTCCTAGACGTGGCATCAATGAGTTCAGAGACCCACCGTTTCCTCGAGTTGCCGCGCCTCCCTTCAACTTTCAAAGCACCCTGCCGAGGAATCCAATTGTCACGAAAGATCCTCACTTTCGACCCATCACCAATTCTCCATACAATTCCTCTTTTCAATAGTTCAAGGCCATAGACAATTCCCTGTCAGGTTTGCGACTGATTTTGGATGAAGGCTGTATCTAGCAAATCCCCTGCAGGGTAGTATCGTGCCTTCAAGAGCTTAGCACACAGGCTATCCGGAAAAGCTAATAGTCTCCATGCTTGTCTAGCAAGTAGTGCCTGATTGAACACTCGAAGGTCTCTGAATCCAATTCCTCCCTGAGATTTTGGGCGTGTCATTTTATCCCATGCCATCCAATGCATCCGCCTCCTATCTTCTTCATCTCCCCACCAGAAATTACGAATAATATGGTGTAGCTCATCTAGCAGCCCCATCGGAAATTTGAAGACACCCATAGCGTATGTGGCAATAGACTGGAGGATGGATTTAATAAGTATCTCCTTAGCACCAGAGGACATGTACTTCTCAGACCAGTCACTTGCATGTTTAGAGAACCTTCCTTTTGTTGATTTAAACTTTGCTTTTTCATCCTCCCTTCAGGTACCGGTAGTCCTAAATATTTTTCTTCAAAACAATGAGTATCATAGTTTAGGATACCTTGGATTACAGACTGCGTCTCAGGGGTACATTGATCACCATACATGATGGAGCACTTGCCTAGACTGACCAATTGCCCCGTGGCCTGCTCATAGCGGTCCAAAACAGATTTGACAACCATGGCTTGCTCCACTGATGCTTCAAAGAACATCAGGCTATCATCCGCAAAAAGAAGATGAGATATACCAGGGGCTCTTCGGCAAGTATGTAACTCTCTTAATGAACTGTTTTCAATCTCCTGTCTGATCAAACACGACAAGCCATCAGCCACAAAAAGGAACAAGTACGGGGAAAGAGGATCACCTTGGCGGATGCCACGTGTAGGAGTAATGGGGTCCAACAGATGTCCGTTAAAGCGAATAGAATACCGTACAGTGGTGACACATGCCATTACCCACCGTATCCACTGACTGTGAAAGCCCAACTTCGCTAAAACCCCTTTCAGAAACCTCCAGTCCACGCGATCATACGCCTTAGCCATATCCAATTTATACGCACAAAAATTCCGACGAGCAGCCGATCCCGTCTGGATAGAATGAATGCACTCAAAAGCCATTAGTGCATTATCAGTAATGAGACGCCCAGGGATAAAAGCACTCTGCATAGGAGATATAATGTCCTGGAGCAGTGGTCGCAGATGATTAACTAGGCATTTGGACACAACTTTGAAGATAACATTGCATAAGCTGATTGGTCGAAAGTCCTTCATTGCCTCAGGTTCATTATTCTTCGGGATTAAAACAATCGTCGTGTCGTTTACCTCTTCAGGCATCACACCATCAGTGAAAAATCTGTGGACTGCGCTGATCACTTCTTCTTTTAGGATGGCCCAGTTACGCTGAAAGAAACGAGCAGGAAAGCCATCCGGGCCGGGCGCCTTTAGAGGCCCAATTTGGAACAGTGCGTCACTTATTTCCTTTTCTGAGAAAGGAGCGCAAAGTTTATCATTCATCTCTCCATCAATACGTGTCTGCAAAAGATCAGTAATAATGTTTGGGTTGATACCCTCATCCCTCGTATAAAGATTCTGCATAAAATCACGAGCAAGGTCCTCCATCTCTTGAGTATCCTGCGTCCATGTGCCATCTGGATGTTTTAATTTTCTGATTCTAATTTTCTTGCTTCGCCAGGATGCTCGACGGTGGAAGAATTTGGTATTTCGGTCTCCCTCCCGAAGCCATGCGATCCTCGAGCGTTGCATCCAGAGTATTTCCTCCCTATAAAGCAGCTCATCCATCTCCTTCTCCAAACCTGCCCGGAGCATGATACTGTCATCATCAGTAGATTCACGTAACGCTTCAAGTTGGCTGCGCTTTTTCTCTATTTCCTTTGGTACTGATTTAAAGTGAGTGTTTTTCCACTTATACATAGACGACATGACAGAGCGGAGTGATTGGGCAACGTCGCCGATGTCCTGTCCAGGAATCCGTCTTGACCATGCCTCTTCAACTGCTGCTGCCAAAGAAGGTTCTCTCTCCCAGACCACCTCATACCGTCTAATTGGACGATCAACTCTGTAGTTAGTAGCGTGTTCAGCAGTTAGAAGGATCGGGCAGTGGTCAGACCGTGTCGATTGGATATGCCGTAGCCTATGTTCAGGGAACATCGCTGACCAGGCCGGAGACGCTACTGCACGGTCCAACCTTACCTTGACATTACGCGCTCCTTTTTGCTTATTATCAAAAGTCCAGGGAGATCCAGTAAAACCACTATCGTGAAGATCACAGTGAGATAGAATTTCTCGGAAATCAAGCATGAGTCTTTCCGATCGTCGTGTGAGAGAGAAATGCTCTTCCTGCCACATAGCTTCGTTAAAGTCTCCCATCATCAGCCAAGGCCTATCTGAGCGGGGCTTAATACGCCGAAGTTTTGTCCACATCAAATGACGGTCACAAGCTTTTGGTTCCCCATAGATGAACGTTCCTCTCCACACATGCTCATAGGGTCCTCCACTGATGTGCACGTCAATATGATTGTTACTGAAAGACAAGAGGTCCACCGTCAGCTCTTCAGTCCAATAAAGTGCTAGGCCACCTCCCTTTCCATCTCCCTTAACTTGGAAACACTCTTTCATACCAATTCTAAATCTCAGATTTTCAACTCGTTCCTTGCTTTGTCTAGTTTCACAAATGAAAACTAGACTGGGCCTGTATGTCTGCACAAGGCAGACAAGTTCTTGAACAGTCTGCGGTTGCCCCACGCCGCGACTGTTCCATCCTAATGTCGTCATTGGGCCCGGCGGTCCTCCTCCACGGAAGCCTCCGATGATGCCAGAGTATTTGAGTTGTCACCAGTTCTTCTCAGCTTAGACCGATCTCGAGGATCCATATAAGGGGGAGGTGCCGGTGGAGTAGCCATTCCCTGATTTCCATCCGATATTGTGTTTGTCGAGTCTAGTCTATCTGAAGGAGATATGCCCTAGAGGCAATAATAAAGTGGTTATTATTTATATCTTTATGTTTATGATAAATGTTTATATATCATGCTATAATTGTATTAACCGAAACATTAGTACATGTGTGATATGTAGACAAACAAAGAGTCCCTAGTATGCCTCTTAACTAGCTTGTTGATTAATAGATGATTAGTTTCATAATCATGAACATTGGATGTTATTAATAACAAGGTTATGTCATTGTATGAATGATGTAATGGACACACCCAATTAAGTGTAGCATAAGATCTCGTCATTAAGTTATTTGCTATAAGCTTTCGATACATAGTTACCTAATCCTTATGACCATGAGATCATGTAAATCACTTATACCGGAAAGGTACTTTGATTACACCAAACGCCACTGCGTAAATGGGTGGTTATAAAGGTGGGATTAAGTATCCGGAAAGTATGAGTTGAGGCATATGGATCAACAGTGGGATTTGTCCATCCTGATGACGGATAGATATACTCTGGGCCCTCTCGGTGGAATGTCGTCTAATGTCTTGCAAGCATATGAATAAGTTCATAAGAGACCACATACCACGGTACGAGTAAAGAGTATTTGTCAGGAGACGAGGTTGAACAAGGTATAGAGTGATACCGAAGATCAAACCTCGGACAAGTAAAATATCGCGTGACAAAGGGAATTGGTATTGTATGTGAATGGTTCATTCGATCACTAAAGTCATCGTTGAATATGTGGGAGCCATTATGGATCTCCAGATCCCGCTATTGGTTATTGGTCGGAGTGAGTACTCAACCATGTCCGCATAGTTCGCGAACCGTAGGGTGACACACTTAAAGTTGGATGTTGAAATGGTAGAACTTGAATATGGAATGGAGTTCGAATATTTGTTCGGAGTCCCGGATGAGATCCCGGACATCACGAGGAGTTCCGGAATGGTCCGGAGAATAAGATTCATATATAGGATGTCATTTTATGTGAATTAAAATGATGCGGAAGGTTCTATGGAAGGTTCTAGAAAAGTCCGGAAGAAACCACCAAGGAAGGTGGAGTCCCGGAGGGACTCCACCTCCATGGCCGGCCAACCCTAGTGGGGGAGGAGTCCCAAGTGGACTCCCCCTATGGGGGCCGGCCACCCCCCTATATGGAAGGGGGGAATCCCACCCCAAGTGGGATTCCCACCTTGGGTAGGTTTCCCTATCATATGGAAGGTTTTGGGTTCGGGTCTTATTCGGAGACTTGTAGTCCAACACTTGGGGCTTCCACCTATATAATGAGGGGCCAAGGGGAGGGGGCCGGCCACCCCAAGACCACAAGCTGGCCGCCCCCCTTGAAGTGGCCGGCCACCCCCTCCCAAACCCTAGCCGCCCCCCTCTCCTCCATATCTCCCGCGTGCTTTAGCGAAGCTCCGCCGGAGTTCTCCACCGCCACCGACACCACGCCGTCGTGCTGTCGGATTCAAGAGGAGCTACTACTTCCGCTGCCCGCTGGAACGGGAGGTGGACGTCATCTTCATCAACAACCGAACGTGTGACCGAGTACGGAGGTGTTGCCCGTTCGTGGCGCCGAAGGGATCGTGATCAAGATCTTCTACGCGCTTTTGCAAGCGGCAAGTGAACGTCTACCGCAACAACAAGAGCCTCCTCTTGTAGGCTTTGGAATCTCTTCAAGGGTGAGACTCGATAAACCCCTCGTTGCTACCGTCTTCTAGATTGCATCTTGGCTTGGATTGCGTGTTCGCGGTAGGAAATTTTTTGTTTTCTATGCAACGTTATCCTACAGTGGTATCAGAGCCGTGTCTATGCATAGATGGTTGCACGAGTAGAACACAATGGTTTTGTGGGCGTTGATGCTCTTGTTATCTTTAGTTTGAGTACTTTGCATCTTTGTGGCATAGTGGGATGAAGCGGCTCGGACTAACTTTACATGACCGCGTTCATGAGACTTGTTCCTCGTTCGACATGCAACTTGTATTGCATAAGAGGCTTTGCGGGTGTCTGTCGCTCCTACTATAGTGAAGATTCAATTTACTCTTCTATTGAAAACATTAGTATCAACGTTGTGGTTCATGTTCGTAGGTAGATTAGATCTCTCTCGAAAACCCTAAACCACGTAAAATATGCAAACCAAATTAGAGACGTCTAACTTGTTTTTGCAGGGTTTGGTGATGTGATATGGCCATAATGTGATGATGAATATGTATGAGATGATCATTATTGTATTGTGGCAACCGGCAGGAGCCTTATGGTTGTCTTTAAATTTCATGTTGAGTAGTATTTCAAAGTAGTTGTAATAGTTGCTATATGGAGGACAATCATGAAGACGGCGCCATTGACCTTGACGCTACGCCGACGATGATGGAGATCATGCCCGAAGATGATGGAGATCATGTCCGTGCTTTGGAGATGAAGATCAAAGGCGCAAAGACAAAAGGGCCATATCATATCACATATAAACTGCATGTGATGTTAATCCTTTTATGCATCTTATTTTGCTTAGGTCGCGACGGTAGCATTATAAGATGATCCCTCACTAAAATCTCAAGATAATAAAGTGTTCATCCTTAGTAGCACCGTTACCATGACTTGTCGTTTCGAAGCATCTCATGACGATCGGGTGTGTTAGAATCAACAAGTACATACAACGGGTGCAAGACAGTTTTGCACATGCGGATACTAAGGTGGCCTGGACGAGCCTAGCATGTACAGACATGGTCTCGGAACACGTGATACCGAAAGGTAGAGCATGAATCATATGGTTGATATGATGAACACTTTGAGTGTTCGCCATTGAAATCACACCTTGTCTCGTGATGATCGGACTTAGGTGCGGTGGATTTGGTTCGTGTGATCACTAAGACAATGCGAGGGATATTTTTGAGTGGGAGTTCATCTAGATTTTTAATTATGTTGAATTAAAATTTGAACTCAATTTGTCATAAACTTAGTCTAAACTTTTGCAAATATATGTTGTAGAGATGGCGTCCCCAATCAATTTTAACCAGTTCCTAGAGAAAGAAAAACTTAAGAGCAACGGTAGCAACTTCACCGACTGGTTTCGTCATGTCAGGATCTTCCTCTCTGGCGGAAATCTGCAATATGTGCTTGATGCACCGCTAGGTGACCCTCCTGCAGAAACTGAAACCGATGAAGTAAAAGCTGTTTACGAGACTCGGAAAATTCGGTACTCTCAAGTTCAGTGTGCCATCTGTGCGATCTGGAATCCGATCTTCAAAAACGTTTTGAGCACCACGATCCTCATGAGTTGATGAAAGAGCTGAAAGCTATTTTTGAGACTCATGCGGCCGTGGAATGCTATGAAGCATCGAAACAATTCTTCAGCTGCATGATGGAAGAAGGCAGCTCCGTTAGTGAGCACATGCTCGCCATGACCGGGCATGCGAAGAAACTCAGTGACTTGGGAATAGTGATTCCTAACAGACTGGGGATTAATCGTGTCCTTCAATCACTGCCACCAAGTTACAAGAACTCTGTGATGAACTACAATATGCAGAACATGAACAAGGAGTTACCTGAACTCTTTGGCATGCTAAAAGCTGCTGAGATTGAGATCAAGAAAGAGCACCAACTGTTGATGGTCAACAAGACCACCAGTTTCAAGAAACAGGGCAAGTCTAAGGGAAAATTCAAGAAGGGTGGCAAGAAAGCTGCCACGCCTCCTATGAAACCTAAGAACGGCCCTAAGCACGATGCTGAGTGCTATTATCGCAAGGAGAAGGGACACCTGGAAGCGTAATTGCTCCAAGTATCTCGGCTGATCGAAGAGCGGCCTTGTCAAGAAGAAGAAAGAAGGTATATCTGATATACATGTTATAGATGTTTATCTCACTGGTCCTCGTTCTAGTACCTGGGTATTTGATACTGGTTCGGTTGCTCATATTTGTAACTCGACACAGGAACTAAAGAATAAACGAAGACTACTGAAAGATGAAGTGACGATGCGCGTTGGAAACGGATCCAAGGTCAATGTGATCGCAGTCGGCACACTTCCTCTACATCTACCTTCGGGATTAGTTTTAAGCCTAAATAATTGTTATTTTGTACCTGCGTTGAGCATGAACATTATATCTGGATCTTGTTTAATGCAAGACGGTTATTCATTCAAGTCTGAGAATAATGGTTGTTCTATTTTTATGAATAATATCTTTTATGGTCGAGCACCACAAAAGAATGGCTTATTTCTGTTAGATCTCGATAGTAGTGATACGCATATACATAACGTTGATGCTAAGCGAATTAAATTGAATGATAATTCTACTTATATGTGGCACTTTATCGTCTTGGTCATATTGGAGTGAAACGCATGAAGAAACTCCATACTGATGGATTACTTGAATCACTTGACTTTGAGTCACTTGATAGATGCGAAGCATGTCTAATGGGTAAAATGACTAAGACTCCATTTTCTGGTATGATGGAGCGAGCTACTGACTTATTGGAAATCATACATACCGATGTGTGCGGACCAATGAGCGTAGCATCGCGCGGTGGTTATCGTTATGTTCTAACCTTCACAGATGATCTGAGTAGATATGGGTATATCTATTTCATGAAACATAAATCCGAAACTTTCGAGAAGTTTAAGGAATTCCAAAGTGAAGTAGAAAATCAACGTAACAAGAAGATTAAATTTCTACGATCTGATCGTGGAGGTGAATATCTGAGTTATGAGTTTGGCATGCATTTAAAGAAATGCGGAATACTTTCACAATTGACACCGTCGGGAACACCTCAACGAAACGGTGTGTCCGAACGTCGTAATCGAACTCTCTTAGATATAGTTCGTTCTATGATGTCTCTTACTGATTTGCCGTTATCATTTTGGAGTTATGCATTAGAGACAGCCGCATTCACTTTAAATAGAGCACCATCAAAATCCGTAGAAACGACACCGTATGAATTATGGTTTAATAAGAAACCTAAGCTGTCGTTCCTGAAAGTTTGGGGTTGCGAAGCCTATGTAAAGAAGTTACAACCGGACAAGCTAGAACCCAAAGCGGAGAAATGCGTCTTCATAGGATACCCTAAGGAAACTATAGGGTACACCTTCTATCACAGATCTGAAGGCAAAATCTTTGTTGCTAAGAACGGAACCTTTCTTGAGAAAGAATTTCTCACTAAAGAAGTGACTGGAAGAAAAGTAGAACTCGATGAGATTGATGAATCTATACTCGTTGATCAGAGTAGCGCAGCACCGGAAGTTGTACCTGTACCGCCTACACCGACAACAGAGGAAGCTAATGATAATGATCATGAAACTTCGAACGAGGAAACTACTGAACCTCGCAGATCGACAAGGGAACGTGCCACTCCTGATTGGTATGATCCTTGTCTAAATGTCATGATTGTAGATAACAATGATGAGGACCCTGCGACGTATGAAGAAGCGATGATGAGCCCAGATTCCAACAAATGACAAGAAGCCATGAAATCCGAAATGGGATCCATGTATGGTAACAAAGTATGGACTTTGGTAGACTTACCTGATAGCCGAAAGGTTGTCGAGAATAAATGGATCTTCAAGAGAAAAACAGATGCTGATGGTAATATTACTGTCTATAAAGCTCGACTTGTCGCAAAGGGTTTCCGACAAATTCAAGGAGTTGACTACGATGAGACTTTCTCACCTGTAGCGAAGCTAAAATCTGTGAGGATTTTGTTAGCAATAGCTGCATTTTTCGATTATGAGATTTGGCAGATGGATGTCAAAACGGCGTTCCTTAATGGAGACATTGAGGAAGAGTTGTATATGGTACAACCCAAAGGTTTTGTCGATCCTAAAAATGCTGACAAAGTATGCAAACTTCAGCGTTCAATCTATGGACTGAAGCAAGCATCAAGAAGTTGTAACCGACGCTTTGATAAGGTGATCAAAGACTTCGGGTTTATACAGTGTCATGGAGAGGCCTGTATTTACAAGAAAGTGAGTGGGAGCTCTGTAGCATTCCTGATATTATATGTAGATGACATATTATTGATCGGGAATGATATAGAACTATTAAGCAGTGTAAAAGGTTATTTGAATAATAGTTTTTCAATGAAAGACCTTGGTGAAGCATCGTATATATTAGGCATCACGATTTATAGAGATAGATCAAGACGCCTAATAGGGCTATCACAGAGTACATATCTGGACAAGATTCTAAAGAAGTTTAGAATGGACGAAAGTAAGAAAGGGTTCTTACCTATGTTACCAGGCAAGGTCTTGAGTAAGACTCAAGGACCGGCTACGGCAGAAGAAAGAGAAAGGATGAGTAATATCCCCTATGCCTCGGCAGTAGGATCTATCATGTATGACATGCTATGTACTAGATCGGATATAGCACATGCTGTTAGTTTGACTAGCAGATATCAAAGTGATCCAGGAATGGAACACTGGACAGCGGTCAAGAATATCCTGAAGTACTTAAAAAGAACTAAGGATATGTTTCTTTGTTATGGAGGTGACCAAGAGCTCGTTGTAAGTGGTTACACCGATGCGAGTTGGAACACTGATCCTGATGACTCTAAGTCACAATCTGGGTACGTGTTTATATTGAATGGTGCTGCAGTAAGCTGGGCAAGCTCGAAGCAGTGCACGGTGGCGAAGTCTTCAACAGAATCAGAGTACATAGCGGCTTCAGAGGCTTCATCAGAAGCGGTATGGATGAAGAGGTTCATTGTAGAGCTCGGTGTGGTTCCTAGTGCATTGGACCCATTAATCATATACTGTGATAACATGGGTGCCATCGCCAATGCACAAGAGCCAAGGTCACACAAGAGGCTGAAGCATATCAAGCTGCGTTACCACTCGATTCGCGAGTACATCGAAGATGGAAAAGTAAAGATTTGCAAAGTACACACTGATCTGAATGTAGCAGATCCGTTGACTAAAGCTCTCCCTAGGGCAAAGCATGACCAACACCAGAATGCCATGGGTGTTAGGTATATTACAATGTAATCTAGATTATTGACTCTAGTGCAAGTGGGAGACTGAAGGAGATATGCCCTAGAGGCAATAATAAAGTGGTTATTATTTATATCTTTATATTTATGATAAATGTTTATATATCATGCTATAATTGTATTAACCGAAATATTAGTACATGTGTGATATGTAGACAAACAAAGAGTCCCTAGTATGCCTCTTAACTAGCTTGTTGATTAATAGATGATTAGTTTCATAATCATGAACATTGGATGTTATTAATAACAAGGTTATGTCATTGTATGAATGATGTAATTGACACACCCAATTAAGCGTAGCATAAGATCTCGTCATTAAGTTATTTGCTATAAGCTTTCGATACATAGTTACCTAATCCTTATGACCATGAGATCATGTAAATCACTTATACCGGAAAGGTACTTTGATTACACCAAACGCCACTGCGTAAATGGGTGGTTATAAAGGTGGGATTGAGTATCCGGAAAGTATGAGTTGAGGCATATGGATCAACAGTGGGATTTGTCCATCCCGATGACGGATAGATATACTCTGGGCCCTCTCGGTGGAATGTCGTCTAATGTCTTGCAAGCATATGAATAAGTTCATAAGAGACCACATACCACGGTACGAGTAAAGAGTACTTGTCAGGAGACGAGGTTGAACAAGGTATAGAGTGATACCGAAGATCAAACCTCGGACAAGTAAAATATCGCGTGACAAAGGGAATTGGTATTGTATGTGAATGGTTCATTCGATCACTAAAGTCATCGTTGAATATGTGGGAGCCATTATGGATCTCCAGATCCCGCTATTGGTTATTGGTCGGAGTGAGTACTCAACCATGTCCGCATAGTTCGCGAACCGTAGGGTGACACACTTAAAGTTGGATGTTGAAATGGTAGAACTTGAATATGGAATGGAGTTCGAATATTTGTCCGGAGTCCCGGATGATATCCCGGACATCACGAGGAGTTCCGGAATGGTCCGGAGAATAAGATTCATATATAGGATGTCATTTTATGTGAATTAAAATGATGCGGAAGGTTCTATGGAAGGTTCTAGAAGGTTCTAGAAAAGTCCGGAAGAAACCACCAAGGAAGGTGGAGTCCCGGAGGGACTCCACCTCCATGGCCGGCCAACCCTAGTGGGGGAGGAGTCCCAAGTGGACTCCCCCTATGGGGGCCGGCCACCCCCCCATATGGAAGGGGGGATTCCCACCTTGGGTAGGTTTCCCTATCATATGGAAGGTTTTGGGTTCGGGTCTTATTCGGAGACTTGTAGTCCAACACTTGGGGCTTCCACCTATATAATGAGGGGCCAAGGGGAGGGGGCCGGCCACCCCAAGACCACAAGCTGGCCGCCCCCCTTGAAGTGGCCGGCCACCCCCTTCCAAACCCTAGCCGCCCCCCTCTCCTCCATATCTCCCGCGTGCTTTAGCGAAGCTCCGCCGGAGTTCTCCACCGCCACCGACACCATGCCGTCGTGCTGTCGGATTCAAGAGGAGCTACTACTTCCGCTGCCCGCTGGAACGGGAGGTGGACGTCGTCTTCATCAACAACCGAACGTGTGACCGAGTACGGAGGTGCTGCCCGTTCGTGGCGCCGAAGGGATCGTGATCAAGATCTTCTACGCGCTTTTGTAAGCGGCAAGTGAACGTCTACCGCAGCAACAAGAGCCTCCTCTTGTAGGCTTTGGAATCTCCTCAAGGGTGAGACTCGATAAACCCCTCGTTGCTACCGTCTTCTAGATTACATCTTGGCTTGGATTGCGTGTTCGCGGTAGGAAAATTTTTGTTTTCTATGCAACGTTATCCTACACTATCCTCCATAACTGCTTCCACAGGGATGTTCATGTCCAGCCTCCGAGCAGCACCATCCACCGTATCTTTTCCGTCTGCAATGCCCTCTGTTCCAGTTTCCGGGGTAGTTTTCATAGGGCTGGTTCCAGTGTCACCGAGGTCACTGTTGTCATCCAGCGCAGCTTCCTCTGATGGTCGTTTCCTCGATAAGCCAGAGTTTTGACCGCCACGGCCGGAGAAACCACCACGCAATGGTGCACGTGGTTGAAACTGGCGTGGGGCTGGTGCAGGTTGATTAGCCCGACGAGTGGCTAGCATCCAGGTCCCAAACTGTAGTTGTTTCTCTTCCCATACACCGTCGCCACACTCCTCATGATCGTGCCCCATTAGGCCGCATCTTTTACAAAAGAAAGGAACTTTTTCATATTTAACCATGAGTCGCTTCCTCCCCTCCGGTAATGTGAGGTGAACAAAACGTAGCAGAGGCTTCTCTATGTTAACCCTGACACGAATGCGAGCATAGTTTCCTTCGAAGAATAGTTTGGGTGTCAACTGAACTTCGTTCACTTTCCCAATTTTGCGAGCTAGATCATCTACAATCTCAGGCTTCCGGTACAACTCAGGTATGCCAACAATCTGAGCCCAAACGATTAAGCCATTGAACACAAAATCCTCTGGAGCACTCAGTCCGTCGTAATCCTCAATCAGTAGACCAAAGCCTCTGAATGTCCACGGCCCTTGATGAACGACCTTTTTCCAATCCCCCAAACAATGCATCTGAAAGATGAATAAATTTTCTCCCGCTTCTCTACAATTCGGTTCAGGCGACAAGTTCCAGATGCTCTTCATCTTTTCAAACAACGCCTCTGCACTAAAGTTTCTAGTTGTCAGTACCTTGCCGATCGCCAAGCAGCGAGCCTCGTCCTGGTAGACTTTTGCTTTCTCAACGTCGATCACCACGTCGTCAAGCTCGTCCTCGTTCAGCTCCAGATGCGCGAATATATCATCGATGTCGATGTCCTTCCCCGCCGCCATCCCAGACGGCCCCGTCGGCCCGGTGTCTTGGTTTCCTGCCGGCGTGCCCGACGGCCTAGCAGATGCTTTTTCCGCCATTGCAGATCCTCAGCCAGAATACGTTTGTACGTGCGTAGCTCCTTGAGACGGGAACTTGCAGAAGACGGAGATCCTGTGTCTTGGGCTCATGGCACCGCGTGTGATATGGACTGCTCGAAACGGGGTAGAGATGGACTCCAGATCCCGCTCGCCGATCGATCTCACGGAGGCGACAACGTCGCCGCCGGAGCAGGAGGGAAAACCTAAAAAAACATAACTTTTTGCTTTTTTCCGTTACATTACATTTTTTTTTTCATTTAACCATAGATAGAAAAATTACATAAACTACTACATAGTTTGAAAACATGGTTGAAACATTGCAAAATGAGAAAACTTAACTAGTGTTGGTTTTACGGGTTTCGTGTTCGCTGCGAAGAAAGAACACTCTGAGACACTCAGTCACTCAAACTGGAAAATCTAGCTGGGTTTTGTGTGTTTTTTGTTCTTGGATGTGCAGGAAGAACATGCATAAACCTACACTAGTGGCTTCAATTGGCCTGTGGCCATCTTCGCTGCAAAAAAAGAACACTCCGACAGTTGTCGGTGCCCTCGTCAGACGCGTTAGTGTGGTAGTGCCTATGGCGGGATGTCTTATCGAACACCTTGAAGATCATCTTGTTGTCGCCTTCGTAGAGAAATCTGAGAAGGAAGCCGGCCTCAAGGTTGTGGGTGCGGGAGAACTTGTCCCATTAGGTGTGCAGGTACATCTTGCCATGCCCGTCGAACAAGACCTTGACACCGGCAAAAGCCGCATCTGGCCTCCCGCAGCTGCAACTCGGCCGGCTCGGCAACGTCGACGAACTCTACGAACTTGTCCGACAGCCGCTTGATGCCGAGGGGTCCTCGTCGATGTGGAGAATGAACTCGAAGCACCTCGCCTCATGCGAAGAAGACGACGGCACATGCGACAGCGAGCGCGGGGTGATGTTGCTCTAGCACGGCGGCCCCAACAACGGTGACCGCGCGCCCGCGGCCTCGACCGCCTCATTGGCCACCAGGACCAGCCATGGATTATCTCACGGGTTTGTGGGTGGGGATGATGAGGCAGCCCATCGTACACCCTTCTTTATACGCCGGAGGCAGGCGAGGGGTGTGGCACACTTGGCAACGGTATTTATTTCTCATCGGTAGAGGTGGGCGGCGGCCGCTCCGCAGGCGAGGCATCACCATTAACGTGGCACGAAATTTCGAAGTAATGCCCCGTCGCTACTACTGGTGCACCTGAGAAGAAGCATCAAACCTAGGTCGATGCCAGACGAGCCCAAGGGAGAAGCGAGCGGTCACGCGGTCATGCGGTCACGCGGTGCGACTGTGCAACGTCTGCCCAGACGCATCTGAGGCGCATATTTGGGCCACGTGCGTCTCGGTGGATAGCGTGGTCACTATGCATCGGGCCGCCGAGCTTGGGTGCACATAGTCTCGCCCATTTGGGTTGGTCCGTTGGAGATATCCTTACCGTTCGCGGGGCCAAAATGCAAGGCCACCGCAAACGAACCGCGTTTGGTGAACACGTCCATCTGAGTGCACTATCACCCTATTTTTAGGTTGGTTTTGCGGTCAAGTATCTATCTCACACACGTATTTGTTCGTCTCGGGCTCTCTATCAAGCCATGCTTTCCCCTTCCGAATCTCTTCCAGCCGCCACCCACGCTCATGCCCTAGTTCGATCCATGGAGACCACAGTGCCTCTTGCCTTGCCCGAGAACATATCGGACGCCACTCTTGTCACTGAGGTCATAGATCCCACCGTCATGGCCACATATGTTGCCACGATCGACCCGGCTCCGACTCGTGGCCACGGTCGTCCAAAAAGGCCGCGGTGCCCGGTTTGATCAAGACTAAGAAGGAGCTCACGACGGAGGAGAGGGCTAAGGAGCCGAGGAAGCGAGCCCGTCATAGAGGCAATGTGAAGACCAAGCTTACCACCGTCCCGGCTGCCCAAGAAAGGGTTAAAGCCCTAATATACGCTACCCAAGTTTAGGCCCGCACTAACGCCGAGGTCATGGCCGTTCAAGCGATGCTTTTGGTCAATTGTCACGTGCTGGCCAACGCCCAGGCTACGAGCTCCCACGTTCATCAGGCCACGCGCCGACACCGTCCAGGTTGTCAGGGGACATTTCACCGGACATTGGCGAGTCTTTCTTGCATGCACCGTCCCCTCCGAACATCGATCTCAACATCCTTGTGAGTGGCTCGTCAGGGAGTGTGGAAAGGAATCCCGCAAAACGCTTGTTGTTGGACGCCCTCCTCGTTCCACGTAATCTGCTCAACGAAATGTCAGCGTGGCCCAGTTCACCCTTCGACCTCGTATGATTCTCTTCAGTTACCGTCATTGCGTCCATAAATCTAGCATGCTTGCGTACGACCCGATGGCATGTGTATCCGGCCTTCTTCGATAGGGACGAGGCCTTGATCAACAAAGGGCCCATCACCGAGACCCAGCATACCACCGAAGTTGACACCCAAACAACCCCGATGAACATCGAGGGTGAGCCATTGTTCGAGGACGAGATCGCTTCCCAAGCCACATGAAGGTCCGGAAGGACCATAGGATGCATTCCTTTGTGAAGCATGGATGGAAATTGGACACAATTCAATTTGTGGTGCCCAACAAAAGGATGGCACATCTTGGAAGAAGATTTACAACTACTTCCATGAGCAGAAACACTTGGGTGCTCACCCTTTGCAAGGCCTCTCTCACAAAAAAAAGTGGGAGTTGATTCAAGAGCAATGCACCAAATTTAACGCCTCCTACACAATGAAGAAGTGAAAAGTTAATGGCATTGGTATTGGGAACTTGGGGTTCCAAGCTTTAGACCACTTCAAGGTTGCCAACAAAATGAAAGCTTCAAAAAGGTCCATTGTTGGACGGAGGTAAAAGATTTTCCCAAATGGCACAAGATCTATGTATCTTATGACGCCAACATAAAGCCTAGAAAATCTAATATCATCGATGTAGGTGCTTGTCAAAAAGCTTTGGGGACGCGACTAGATATGCTCTAATCCGATGGAGATGCTGCACAACCGTGTAGACGAGCCGAGGCTCGTATTAGAGGGCCCATCTTCGGCCCGGCCTATGTTATGTTTTGCTTGTCTACTCTGTCCACACCACCAATCTTTCACGCTGTCGCCCTTCTCTCTTCTATTTTTTTCTTCTCCTGTTCTTTGCCTCTAAAGCCCGGCTCGCCGTCTCTGCCTCCGCTCCGAACCACCACCGCGCCGAGACGCCAGGGCCTCACCGTACTCTACAACTACACCCCGCGGCGCCGTGCTTGCCGCGTGCTCCTCTCCCGCAACCGCCGCCGGAATCCCGCGGCTCCTCCCGGGGTACCAGATTCTATTGCGTGTCCGGCCGGCGTAGTCCGTTTCTGAGGAGAATCGGAGGCCCCGCGTGTTCAGAGCTGGGAAGGCTTCGTGACGAGGGCTGCCGGCGTGCATGGAGGCTAAGGTTTTCCTCGCGACTCCGCTCCCTCCTCCAATCTTGCATTTCTTCTCTGCTTAGGATGGCGCCGCTGCTGTTTGGTGGCGCGTCTTGCGGCGGGGTGGCTCGGCCGTGGCGGTTCCCCTCCGTGATCGCGCCATCCCGACCGAGCTTTTCTAGGTTGCTTGCGTTCGTGCGCGCGCGCGCGCGCGCCTTGTTGGAGCAGGGCTCTGGCTTGGATTTGGTTAGCGCGGCCGGGGTTCTTTCCTGGCTCCGCTGCTCCATGCCGGGGATGCCCGTGGCTTTGCTTTCGGTATTCTGCCTGAGTCGTGCGGTGCCCGGCGAGTTTGATTGGGTAGGTCGGGGTGGTGGTGCTGGACATGAGATTTGGAAAAGGAAATTAGTGCGTATCGGGGTCTGGGAAATAACTCGGATTCGCTCGCCATGGAGATTTGGGTGCTGTAATACCATGGCTCGCTCGGAGACTGCGGGAGATTTTGAGAGGTTGACGGTAGATTGTTGTCATGATTCACTGCTTGATGCCGATAATTAATTTGCAGTAGTACTTTTAATATCCGAGTCATTCATCCTGCCACGACTGCACCTTTGCTTATTTTTCTGAAGCATTTTCCACTTGTGAGTCATGTCCAACGATGGCGCCTCCTCGGCGGTGGTTATACATGATATGCATTGCCTTTTATTTGCTAGCTTTCAACTTAGTGATTACAATTTTTCCATGTAATATGCTACCGGGCTAGTCTTTGTAACTTGTGGAGCTTCAAAGGTATAGGAGTATATCAGTTTGATGGTCCTTGCTATCCTGCTTGCCGTTGCATTTTTTCTCAATTACCATTGCTGGAAATATGCCTTTTGCAAATGTTTTAGTGGATGCTGGAGAACTTAACCCCTTTTTGTGGAACTGTTTTGCCAAAGTCCTATATGAGCTCTGTTAACGACTTAAACGTCTGCCTCATACTTTGGAACTTAGTTACTAATGTTAACTATATAATGTTTCTTTTTCAATTATGTAATCTCTCACAACTTGTTTTTTTTCTTATGATTTTGGTAGATGGAGCCACTTGAACTCGAAGACAATGGTGATCACCAACCATCTTTAGAGTCTTCCCTTGATTCAGGTGTGATATATGACGACACACCTATATGTCCACGCATTGGAAGTGAGTACCAGGCAGAAATCCCCAAACTGTCCACAGAGGGTGAGCACCGTCGGTTCATCATGACCAGCTCACATGAAAGCATGGTACTTGATTATGATCACCCTGGTATGATTGGGCCAGATATATCAATTATGTGGGCATCAAGTAAAGTCCATAACGAGGAGATACTACGAAGGCAGCATTCTTCAGAAAGTGAAGCAAGAGCCAGCAGCCAGGACGAGGATACTAAGCTGAACTCAATTTCTCCAATCCAAAAAGATACAAGTGACCATGATTCAGCAGACCAGGATCCAAATTCAGTGGTGCCCGTTGATCAGATGGAATCTGGCAGCAATCTAGCACAGGGTGAGAACTTCAATTCCTGTTCTACTCAAGAAGGTCTCAACTTTACCAATAAGCCATTGACACAGCAAGGGGAAATCAAGCAATTCACTCCACTGCCTGGTTTATCCAGTTCCCTTTGGAGTGGTATTGAGGCAGAATGTTTTCTTCTTGGGCTATACATTTTTGGCAAAAATCTAAGCCTGGTGAGCAGGTTCCTTGGCAATAAGACTGTTGGTAATGTGCTCTTGTACTACTACGGAAAGTTCTTCCGAGGAGATGAGTATAAAAGATGGTCGGACTGCAGAAAAGCAAGAACTAGGAGATGCATTCTTGGAGAGCGCATCTTTACAGGTTCTCGTCAGCAGGAGATTATATCTCGTCTGAAATCTATAATCCTCAAAGAATCTCATGATTCACTACTCGAGGTATGTTGCATATATAGGCTATATAAAGAATGTTCAACTGGCTGTGCTGTCCGGTTTTAAGAAGTTATTCTCTCTAGTTCGAGCTTTTGGTTCCGCTCGTGTTATTCAAAGTAGCACTTTTAATCTTGATTGTTCTACAATTTATACTACTACATAACTGAAATTTTCAGGCAGCATATTCTGTTTAGTTCTCTACTTCACTTCTATATCAATATTTTAACTACTCTGGTGTTTTTATATAGATTTTTAGCTATCATGTTTTTTCTTCTTTTTCTAGTTTTTGTTAAAATTACTTGGCGTTGTTTAATATAATGTTCCCAGAATAAAGAGTCGAAATTCATGATGATCAAAGACTGAAAAAAATCCTAGTTTAATATGTTAAAGAGCCATAAAATCTCATTCAGCAAAATATTTCTTGTTATAATTTGTGGATATGAACTATTCTTAGCTCTGTTAAAAATTTGAATGGATCTTTTTCTTTTATCATCAATTGCCATATGAATTGTATTACTTTGAAATGTTGCAGATCTTCAAATCTTTTAACAACGGACAGACATCTTTAGAGGATCTGGTCTTTTCTATAAAATCCATTGTTGGAACAGAAGCTTTTGTGGAGGCTGTTGGAATTGGTAAAGGGAAGCATGATTTGACTGGATTTGTTCAGGACCCATCTAAGCAAAACCAAGTTCTTTCTATTCACCCTGACATGCCTACAGGCAAAGATTGTTCCTTGCTTGCTTCGGAAGATATAATCAAGTTTTTAACAGGTGGTTTCAGAATAAGCAAGACAAGATCAAATGATCTTTTCTGGGAAGCTGTCTGGCCCCGTTTGATTGCAAGAGGGTGGCGTTCAGAGCAGCCCAAAGATGTCGGGCCAACTAAGAATTGCATTGTGTTTCTTGTGCCAGGTATCAAAAAGTTCTCAAGAAGCAAACTCACTAAAGGTACTCATTATTTTGATTCTGTGAGTGATGTCCTTAAACGAGTGGCAGCGAATCCCGTTCTTCTTGAGCTAGAGGTTGGTGGAACGGATAATGGTGTTACTGCAGAGCAAAATGGAAATTCCACAGACATAAATCTGAGCCAAGATGCTCCTTTGGATGGCTACCCAGAGCTTCCAAAATTCACAGTTATCGATACCACCTTGGTCCAGGGGGAAGAGCCATTCAGAGTCAGGGAACTGAGGAAATTACCAGCTCATGCAAATGTTCGTTTTGGCCCTTCACATTATTCTCATAATACTGTGAGTTGCAGTTCCTCGGAGGAGCAAGATGAGGATGATCAATCAGCAGATGACCAGGAAGTTTGTCAACGAGTTACAGATGATGTGAATGGCGCTGAAATGGTTTCGGTCTGCAATGAAGGCAAAGAAAACCAAGTTGATTTATTGCAGAACATGTCCACTGCACCATCCTTTAGTTATCCAGTCAATGGCTATTCTTCTAATGGCAGTAGTAACAAAATTGATTTGGCATGCTTCTTTGGCCCCAAAAGAAGAACTGAAAGGCGCAAGTACTTATCCCCAGTGTCAAAGCACAGAAGATTATCCAGCTGTAGCAATGATCAGACCCGTCGGCGCAGCTTTTCTTTCTCGAATGGAGATGGTTTAGTGAGAGAGAAAATCAAGCCACTGTCGACTTCGTCAAAACCAACTGTTGTCGATATTGGTGGTAATATTCAGACCAAATTAATTGCAACATGTTCCATGAAGGAGAAGCCATATAAGCAGGTAACCGTTGCTTCAAACTCTCGTACCAACGGAAGGTTCAAGGAGAAGCAGAATGTGTCCAATTTAAATAAGGACAAGTCTTTTGAGTGCAAGGGCTCGGCGATTCCTAAAGTTCGTTCAAAGATCAGAACCACTAAGGCAAATTTTGCCAAAGAAGGGGTGCGTATTAGTAGTTTGGTTGGTCAGGTTAAACCGGAGACAGCGCTAGATGATAACCCAAGCACAAAGGTATGTGTCGCTTCATTAGACAACCATGGTCACATGAAGACTGAGGAAGCTCTCACTGTTTTGAACAGCGATTGGGTCCCTGATGTTTCAGAGGCAACAGGAGGACCTACTATCCCACAACCTAATCTGGCTTCACTGGTGAATTCTCGGAGGCACGGAACCAGGAACAGAGCTCCCACAGCAAAAGCTTTGGAAGCGGTTGCCTTGGGGCTCCTTGGAGGAAAGCGCAAGGATGAACCAAAAAGCCCAGGGACAAGCAGGCCTCGCAAGAGAGCTCACAAATCCTGGGTTTATGCGCCTACAAATTGTGACACAGACAAGTCGAGCATGGAGGTTGATGCGCAACTGTGAACGGATTCTTTTGTGATTTTCGGGTGTAAACAACGGCACCATATTGACATTGTGGATGATCAGTATCAACTGGAACAGGAGGTCTTCAACTTCAACTGGAGTTGACGAGCTGTCTGCATCGTTCTTGTGGTGGACCTTGCATTTTGTTATATTGTAATGTCTGCAATGTAATCGTTAGCAGGTTGGCCTTTAGATAATTGAGTTGTATGCCTGTGAAGGCTTGCAAAACGCAACTGGTACTGGAGAAAGAAGAGTCCATGCCCTAAATTAGCCAATTTATTAGTCTCTCCGATCCATAACAATTGTCGGGGGTTTAGTTCAAATTACTCCAAATTTGAACTAAAACCAATTATTATGGATCGGAGGGAGTATGTGCTTAACAGGATTAATCTTTTCTTAGATCGAAGGATTTCTCTGTGTAATACATATACCATCAATGCTTCTGGTTTCCACTTCACCATGCAAGTTTGTGCAATAGGTGCGCGTGAGGTGAACCTATGCACCTCACGACCATGTGATATTGAGCAGAAAATTCTTGGTATTACATGCTATGTAAGAATGTTGTCTATAAAAAAAGGATAATATGTGGATTGTGCATATTGAGGTTGCATGGGCAACTGATTATGTGTATGAATAGATTAGTAGCAGCTGGATTTAGTACGATGTAGTGTTGTACTCCATCTAGTTCTCTAATGGATGTCGTACAACGAGAGTCAAACTTTTGGAACTATGGCCAACAATATTTTCAGAACATTTTAATTTTTTTTTTCTTTTAAATTAGGAAAATATATATGTTAGACACACCTCTCATATACTACTATAGTACTCCCTTCCTTCACTGTTATAAGATGTTTTAGATATTTTCATGTGGCCTAGATACATACCGAAATGAGTGAACCTACACACTAAAATGCGTCTAGATACTTTGCATAGTAGTATTCAGAAGTGTTGTTGGAGACTAGAGTAGCATCTCGGGAAGCCCCCAATCTTTTTTTTTCCGATAAAGAGCATATATTAATATCTCGGAGATACCAATTACATCCAGCCTCTGCAATAACATTACGCCCTAATGGCATAAAGGATGCACACAGTCAAAAAAAAAAAAGAATTACAGAAAAGAAAAGTCCCGCTACAGAGATCGAAAACTTGAAACAACAACACTAACACCACCAAGACAACACCAGAAGATCAGCTTCTCCATAAGCGACGCCTCCAAGAAGGAAATAGTGCACAAACGCTATCGTCACCCGATCATAGATCTTAGGTTTTCACCCTGAAGAAAGTCCTCCCTCTCAAAATAATGTCTTCAACAAAAACATTGCCAGGAACAACCAATTAAGGCCAGACCTTGGATTTTCACCCTGAAAGATAGAACGTCGAACTTCTCCTGTGCAGTCGCCCCCACATACAAGCCGTTGTTTGAAGTCACGAATCTCCACGCCAATTCCATCGCACCACCAAGATCCGACCACCATTCCTCTTCCACCGATCTCGGCTTTCATGACCTTCTCCGTCAGCACCATGGAAAGAAAATGAGCTCCATGATATTAACAGCCAACAGAGCTTCGAAGTGCTCCCTCTGAAACCAAACAGTCAGATAAAAAACATGGGTGCGCCCGACCGAAGACACCCAATCCAGCAATCTTTAGGCATTGACCTTCTGGAACACAACAATTCAGCCAGCTCGGTGGGAAGAAGCGTTCGACCGATCTTCACTTGGTGCGAGAGAAACCCTAGGACTGTCACCTTTATTAGGCTAAACGGCAGGCCCCCTCATCGCCGCCCGACCTCATCGGCGGAAGAGGAGGCCGCCACCGACCACAAACCCGTCGACGAGTCGTCCGCCGCCACCCCCAAAACCGAGAAGGCCACCAACGTGAGCCGCCGGAAGGAGGGGGCGCAGAGGACTCGCCGGCCACCACTAGGCACGGCCACGCCATCGAAGAAGCCGGATCCTCAACCTTCGGGGTCACCCCCGCCGCCGGCCGCATCGCCGAACCATCACCCGGCCACCTCAGCCCTTGCCAAGGCAGCAGGCGCGACGTGCCGCAGAAACAGTCACCCGAGGCCGCCGCCCCGGATCCCTACCCTGGATCCCACCACGCTGGCCACCAACCAGCCCTGCCGCCGGCCGATACTCACCGGCACCGCCGCCTCCGCGCGCGTGACGCGAGAGGGGGACCTACCGCCACCGAGAGCTTCATGAGCTTTTCCCACACGCGCGCGCCGGCAGCGGCAGGGAGGAGGGAGATCGGAGGAGGGGGAGGTAATGGCGGCGGCGCTAGGATTCTGCCCGAGTCGCCCGGCGCGGGGGGCGACGCGGGGACGCGAGGGCTGGTCGTTCGCAGGTAGCTCCCAATCTTGGTTGGGAAACCAACATAATTTCCATGAGGTCGATGTCCTCTCACCTAGTGGTGAAGATCTCACTCTTATCTAGGTTTGTGATGAGGCAACGAGCTCTGACTACCTTAAGAATGCCCATTCGGCAGTGGTGGATCTAACAGTTGTAAGGATGGAGGAGGGCCCACCCTACGATTCAGCCTAACACATGTATGAGCTATAAGATAGCGCAACAAAAGGCCCAGCCCAACTAGAGTATTTTTCATCGTAGCAATATGGGTTGGATGCGCTATTGCGCACCACAAAAAGTCGATATTCATTTGAATAACAACGCAGATAAAGGGTCGTTTTGACAAAGCTCATTTTGATGGGTGAAAGGGGTGCCCGAGTGAGGAAGAGGCTGATAAGCAAATATTGTTTCTACAACTCCCGAGTGTCTATCACCTCCGGCAGATACACATAGTTCACGAAGCCGAAGACCTTTGCGATATCTAACTTGAGGAAGAGTCTTGGATTTTTGTTTGCTACATCTCCTTGATGAGATTTTGGACCTATAAAAATTTGGTGTGTATGCAACACCGCTCAATGAAAGCACTCTTGGACTTGGAGATCAAAGTGTCGAGGCAACCAATGAGCTTATTAGCCATGATCTTATAGTGAAAGTATTTAACATGCTAGGGATCATGCCGGTAGGGCGGCAGTGTCAAACTTTGGTTGCGTCAGCCTTCTCAAGCCACAATTTAAAGATTATGACTCCGAGAGGTACAAATATTCTCACACGGGTATCAGATTTAATTAATCCTATAGATGGTTCATGGGATGAGGATATCATTGAAGATATTTTTTGGCCAGTCGATGCTCATAGAATCTTGCAAATTCCTTTGATACCAAACAGAAAGGATCTGGTGGCGTGGCATCACAATAAGCTTGGTCTATTCTCTGTGAGATCAGCTTATTTCTGTCAATGGGATCACAAATTTGGTCGGAATAATAGAAATATAAATATTGCGGAGAGTGCAAGCAATGAGGTTTGGGACAAGCTTTGGAGTCTGAAAATTCCAAGTAAAATAAAAATCTTTGGTTGGAGGGTGCTCCATGCGATGATCCCATGTCGAGGGGTACTAGCTAACCGACATATTGGGAATCTAGGAGGATGTTCGATCTGCAATTCAAGCTGTGAAGATATAAAGCATTTATTATTTTCTTGTGCAAGAGCTAAGGAGGTTTGGAACTGCCTTGATTTGTCAGAAACTTTAGACAGTATTACAAGTGTCGACAGATCTGGCTCTGTGGTGGTTGAGGAGATCATTAGAAGAGGAGGCCGGGTTGTAGCACTTGAGAATATTGGGTTTGCAGAAATTATTCTAATAGCAAGCTGGTATATCTGGTGGGAAAGGTGGCAACTTGTGCATGGAGAAACTATTCAAACTCCCTTTCGATCGGCTATGTCTATACGGGTGTTAGCAAATAACTATATGAAAACCAAGGTAAGGATGGAAAAAACCGTTGGAGCGAATGCTTTTGGTAAATGTTGATGCACCGTTTGATATTAATTCTAGGAGGGGAGCTACAGGAGTTGTTATTAGAGATTGTGCGGGGAGTTGTATTGCAGCGCTGCAATCCTTCTTACCGCACGTGGTTGATGCTCCAATGGCTGAAGTTTATGCGTTTCGAGACGGCCTGACCTTGGCGCAGCAGATTGGTATTCAAAATTTTACTATTCAAACAGATTGTGGCCAAGTGGTGGAGACAATGAAGAATGGCGGGTTTTCAGCAACTTCGTCGGCGGCGATCTACGATGATTGTAGTATCATATGGAGTGGTTTTGGAAATATGTCCATTAAATATTGTAATAGGGAAGCTAATCAGGTAGCTCATAAGTTTGCTAGAGTTGCGTTTAGTTCAGGTGATTCTTGTACTTGAGCCGATGAGCCCCCTAGGTTTATTCTCAGAAAGCTCGTGAATGATGGTATCAGAGGCATTCTTTTCCTTCTAGGGTATCTAAGGGGCCTAGAAGGTTTTTAATGAGGCGGTCTGCTATCTTTTAATATAATATGTTTCAAAAAAAAAGATGATGTTGGCACTAATAATTACTACTATGAAACTTCTGCCTATGCTGCTATGCATTTTTCATGTGTATGGTGTATGTGTCAGTGTGAGAAGATCTGCATGTCTATGGTTTTCACCATTCACTCAGTAGTCTAAACCTTCTATGCTCGTCTGAGCGTTTTACCCTCTGTCATCATTGGTGCTACATGGACCTACCTATGCTCCCACTTTTCTTCGTGTTTTCATGCTCATATTTCTCGGTGTCCATGATATGACCAGCACCTTCCGGCCGGCCTTGGTGGCGAGGGGAGGAGGCGGTCTGACGTGGCGACGACAAAATCGGCCAGATGGACGGGAGAAAGACCCTTCTTCCTCCTTGTCGGTATGATTTGCTGCTGCTGTTCTTCTTCTTCCTCGGCGCTGATGCTGGAGGGAGTTCCTGGTTTGCCCGGGCGGATGGCCCGGCCGCGTTGCTAGACCGGTCGGTTGAATCGAGTTCCCTTCCTTACGGAAGGGACACTTTTCGCGGTACTTAAAGCCAAAGATGGCGATGGCTGCTGCAGGCGTGTTGGATTGGTGTCCATGCCTTCTCGACGCTGGTGTCAAGGAAGAAGGAAGCAGCGTGGTGGCAATTGCACCGTGGTCGAAGATGACGACCTGCTTGTGCTTGGTTGTAGTTCTTTCTGCTGCAGGGGTCTTCTCTCAAGTTTATGGGATGATGACACAGGGCTCCGGAGATCTTCATGGATTATGGTGGTCTTAGAGTGTTCTAGGTGTTCTTGGTCCTTTGTGTTTGTGTTTCTCTGTGCTTGTAAGGGTCAACAACTTTGTATCTTTTCGTGATATGAATGCAGAGAAATTCTTAAAAAAAACACCCATGACGAACCCTGCTGGGCTCATTTGATTCATATAATAGAAAATGTATAGAAATAGAAGAAGCTAGCATATGATTGAGATGTCATTCATATTTAAATCCTATTGAAGATGAAGTGTGTTTGAAGATGATGTGTGCTTTATTGTGAACTTCCCATGAGGTATTACTTAATTTTTTATATAAAACTAGTAAACGTGCCCGTGCGTTGCACCGGAAGATAAAATTTAGCAACGCAAGCACACACAAAGTAAATTTTATAAGAGAATATATATTGTCATGGTACTCAAAAGAGATAAAGGTGAAGAAAATTGGAAAACCATGTTGAACAAATGAGGTTTACACTAACTCCTTGTTTTTATATAAGCATATTTATTTAAATAAAAAACATCGTTGGAGATAAACATGTGAAGATAAAGTTTGGAAATAATCAACTCAAAACCTGCTACTTCCGTGAACACATGCTAAGATCAGTTGCGTGTGTAAAATGGGATAAACTCTATTTAAGAATTGGAAGATAAATACTATTTTTTTCTTCTAGTCCCTCCATCCCAAAGCAAGATATATAAGTTTAGTTAAAAATCAACATCTTGTAAGTTTAACCTAGTTTATATAAATAATATGAATATTTATAATACTAAATCAATATCAATATATTCACCGCAAAGTATTTTTTTAATATATCTATTCAATGATATGGATATTTATATTTTTTTAATAAAAATCTGGACAAGCATAGTAGGTTTTAACTTTTAAATAAACTTATACATCCTATATTTTATAGATCTTAACGGATTTAGTGTATAATCAAACCAAGATGCATCATTCAAACATGCAAAGTCTAATTTACAAATTACAATCGGTCTACAAAACGGTCACTACTCCCTCCAGTTCATATTAATTGACTCAAATATGGATGTATCTAGACATATTTTAGTTTTAAATACATCCATATTGAAGTCAATTAATATGAATCAGAGGGAGTACTTTTTTTCCTCAACCGTGTACCGTTATCCTCCTACCTCTGACCAACTCAAGAAATCCTCAAATTCCACCACCGAGAGCATCGACGGTGGCTGAGCCGTAGTCAACTCCGTGCTAAGCTGGATTCGGAGTTGTCGATGGTGCTCTTGTAGGCGCTACGGCGACGGCCTCGGTTCCCAGTCTCCGCTCCATCTCATGTCGGCACATCGCGGCGTTACTGGGCAACCTCCCCCTCCTCGACAACTCCCGGCGGCAGAGGTTAGCATGTCAGTGTGGGTTCTATAACTTTCTACAGTCAGGTCCGAGCTCCCGCACACCTTGCCTTCCCGGAGCTCCTCTCTCTGTGGCGCTGTGAGGAGCAGCCGTTGCTTGAGATTCATTCATGAGGTTCTCCCTGAGGTCCGCATGCAATCGACAAGAACCACAAGGTGGAGCTTGTATCTCCGTGCCTCCCCTGCGTGAGAAGAATTTTTCTTGGTGAGAACTACTGTCTAGCTTCTTGGCTTGCATGATCTCAAATTGAATGCGATCTGCTAGCATGTTCGTCATCAGAGATGTTTGTTTTTAATTATTGAATGATCTGAAAATACATCGGTGTGGTCAGGTCTTCGGCAATCTGTCATCTTCTGAATTTTTCAGTTGGTAATAAGCCCCAATGTGCCGAAAGCTAGCAATTACTACTGTACAAAGCTTCTTCCCGGGCCTTTAATCACCGCGCCCACACAACGACCAGACTAAACAACCCATCGATCAATCCTCTCGGAAAAATAGAGTTCCAATCAATCCCCGAATCCTGTAGCTTGCGAAGCAGTGAAGACCTTTATTTACGTCTCCAGCGACCGCGCGCGTCGTTGTTTCGATGTTCCAGCCGGACGGCAAGACGTGGAGACGACGACGGCAACCGCCCCCATCCGCCAGCTGAGCGAGGCACAGCCAAGGCCGCTCAGCCCACGCAGGTTAGCCGCGAGCAGTGCCAAGGCGACGACTCGGACGTGACCGGCAGGGCGTCTACTCCGGCGAGGCGACAACTCCGGCCAGCCACGACTCGAGCCGGTCTACTCAATTTTACTTGTTGTGGCTTCCGTTGCCGACGGAAAGCTCGGTTTCGAGCTTCGGTGGCCAGCGACCTCCGGCGAGTTTGTGTGATCGATTTTGTTGAAATCACACGTGGGGAGACCGGCCGTATATATTGGTGGATTTCAGACCGATCTGTACCAAATTCAATTTGGGAAGAATCGAGTTCGTACAGAACTCGTTTTGGATCAGGCAAGTGATGGAGAAAAAGAAAAGAGAACAATGGGAGAAGACGGGCCAATGTTGGGCCACGTTAGACTCCAGCCACGCAGCACTTCAGCGGCCTTTTAGCACGAAGCGCGCAGAGGAGGTCGGACGGGCGCACCGCGACAGAAGCTGTACGAATCGTTTTTTCACTTAACGGTGGCAATGTTTGTAATTTTACATGAGAATTAGGGGCAATAAAAAACGGACCAACAAGAAGCCCTTTTGCTTTTATTATTAGGTATAGATTTGCACTACAAGATTTTTATAGGACTAGTTCCTATAAACCAAATAACTTGTGAAAGAAATTTTTCTATAGGATTCACATCCTACACAATTCATACATAAATCCTATGAATCATAGGGCCCTAAAGCCGTGAAGGACCTTCGCACTGCACACTTTTTTTTCTTCGCGAAAACGCGAAAGGCTTGCGTTTCGATGCATTGATAGAAAAGAAGGTTTATATGTACATGCCCCCGTGGGGGGCCAGCACTCCGCACTACAACTCCACCCAAGAAAAAGAGATCCTATTCTAGGGGAGAAGAAGGCGAACACCCCGGGCTCCTACGTCCGCCCATTGCCGCGCCTCAGTCCTGATGTCGTCGAATAAGGATGGCACCGAGGGTTGTGCATTGTCAAAGATCACAACGTTCTGATGCTTCCAGATCCACCACGCCGTGAGCATGATGATCGACAAGGTACCTTTGCGCAGCTGGCAAGGGGTAGTACGCACTGCCAGCGACCACCACTCCGCAAAGTTACCCTCCGAAGGAGGTCCCGAGGTGGATCGAATCCACGAGAGGACCTCAAACCAGATCGTCTTAGAGAATGAGCACCCTGTGAGAAGGTGCGTCATGGTCTCCTCAGCCTGATCGCAGAGTGGGCATCTGGGCGCATGCGGAAGGCCCCGACGCGCTAGCCTCTCACCCGTCCAACACCTGTCCAGACATGCCAGCCTCGCACTGCACACTTTATGTTATTTGATTGGGCCCTGCTGCTCCACAGGGTTTGAGGTCTAATGGCGTTTGCCTTTTATATAGTAAAATTATGTTCAATGCATCGTGGATCGCTCTCAGTCATTGGACAAAAAACTTGGTGCTAAGAACAAAGTATTACGCTAGACTTGGTTGTAGTACATTGGGCAGGCCGGTGCTAACCAACAAATTTACATTTGATTTTCCTTAAATTGAGTTTAGATAGTTTCGTAGCACCAATAGTAATGTTGCCAGTGATACGTAGTGTCTCACAGTTCATGCATGCCCATTATATATTTGTTGATCATATTTGTTTGTGCTCCCATTAATATACGCTTAGTTGAACTTTGATTAATAAACACATTTTTCTTTACTCATAAGGATCCAGTATGCAGCATTTCAACTGTGTGATTAATAAAAGCATTTTGCTTTACCATAAGAATCTAGCAAACAATCTTCTCACTAAGGTTCTCTGAAGACAAATGGTTAGCAAATGCCACGTCCGAAAACAATATATAACTCTGTATAATATTATACGTCACAAAGGTGATACCTTAGCTAAAGTAATGGAATCCTCCTTGCCGAGTGTGGCGTTCAGAAGGGACCTTGTTGGGGCCCGGCTTGCACCATGGAACAAATTGCTACAGTGGTTCGCTTTCGTCCATTTGACACAAGCGGCGGACGGGTTCTGTTGGAAATGAGAATGGTAAATTTTGGTGAATTTCATGTATAGAGCGTTGATCCGGTCTATTGATCCAATAGTTAATAATAAGATGGTTTGTAACATGAAGATACCATTGAAGACAAAGATTTCCGCCTGTTATCTTCGTCGAGGTGTTATTCTCAGTAAGAACAACCTTACAAAATGCAACTAGGAAGATCTATGTGGTATCTTGCAAACTGGCATTAAAAGAATAAGTGCTTTATTGTCGCCAAGACGGCACCACCATCTCAGGTGGCACAATCTCTCTGCGTCCTTTATCGTAAAGTTCAGGTGGCATATAACGTATCTCCCCTCTTCTTTTCTCCAGTGAAGGAAACATGTCTCACATGAAAGTGAGGTTTACTTATTTTACACTTAATATATGGTCCGATTAACCACACCTCAATCGGAGAGGCACTTGTGTTGTGGAATTTACATGGAGAGTGTAATGCATAGCCTCAAAAGCAGACCTTTTCCGGTTGTCATTTGCAATCAAGGTTGCTCTTGGGGTTATTCCATTTTTTTTCGAATCTCTGAACAAGATGTGATGTCCATACACTGTCCTACTCCACTGTCAGCAAAATGCAGTTGATTTATGTCAGGAAAATTAGCAAATTATCATCCTAGCTGACCGAGCCAGCTTAGCTGCAGAATATAAGGCCCCTCCTACTACTGTTTTTCTGCTTGTAGATCATTCGGTCTGCTTTTTCTTGCGGCCAGCTGAAGTTGCTCAATTTGTTGGCCTAATCTCAGCTGTACGCTGACTTGACTTATGCTGGCGTCAGCCTTCATGATCTCCTCCTCGGCTTGTTTTGCAATGTCCATTGCATCCCTACCAAGTTTAATAATTGGAGATGGACACAGGGTTAGAATAACACAAAATTGGAGCTTTGGGTTGGAAGATAAGGGTTGATTACCGAATCAAAATTTCTGGAGACATTGAAACTTGGACCTGAAGCAACACGCGCCCTTGCAAGTAATGCAGCACTAGGTGTTCAAGGGACATTTTCTGCATTTTGAGTCGTATATGAGAATTCTCATTACAGGCGTAAAGAAACTATTTGAAGTGGACAAGATATTCCAGTTAATAAGTTGGCACTGGCACTCCTCAAGTGTAATCACTGAAACAGAACATCAGAGCATTTATTTTCATGTCTTGTAAATAGATTATATCAACCAACCAGATTTTCTGTCAAAACCTCATTCAAGTCATATCGGTATAGTTCTACGCTCACCATTTCACTAAATATTTGCATCTTCTGCATTTCCTGTTAACCTGCAGCTAATAATTCTTGGCAATAAATTTAATGTAAAAAAAAACTATTTACCTTTGGAAAATGAGAGGAAATTATATTGGACACAATAGTTTCTGCACATTGTTGCCGTGGAATAGCATCTGAGTTTCTTCTCTCCAAGTTCTCCAAAATCCTTTTCTTGTCCATGTTGACACCCATTGAATATGAGGGGTCTGCAATTTGCGCACTTCAGAAATGTTCCAGTTGAGGGTTTCACACAGTTGTGTAATTAACCACCGGAGACCAGGTTTCAGGCTTACAAGAATAAACCTAATGACAGCCTACCAAATTTGGGAATTGTGAAAGCCTAGTAGAACTGTTGGCTATAAATTGGATGGAAACATGTATGATGCTGCCATAACTAGGTCGTAGTTGGTTACACAAGTTCTGAACGAACAGAAAAAGGTAAATGATCCCAACTGTGATGCATGTGAAAACATGATGACGTACAATGGGAGGTGGCATTTTGGCTCATAGGAGCAAATGCTCCCATTATACAAAATAATTAAAAACAATTTTAAAAATGTCAAAAAATTCTGACATAAATTTTTTGGTGTACATCGTGACATTCTTTGTTAGTGCACAAGTTTTCATGGAGAAACAATATTTTATGTGGCGTGTACAAAAAAGACAAAAAAATGTCCTGTACGTAATCGTGTTATAGCATCAAAATTTGTCTTTTTTACAGGAGCCACAATTTTTTTTAGTTTCTTTTGAAAACTTGTGCACGAACATAAAATGTGTAGATGTACATGAAAAAATTTACTTTAGAATTTTTTGACACTTCGAAATGTAGATTCACATAGTGGGAGCAAATGCTCCTATGAGCCAAAGTGAATATCCCCGTACAATGCAGTAGTTCTGTTATTAGCACTGGCCAGTACCACATGATAGTTTTTTTTTCTCGAACACACGCCTAGGCGTGCATCATTATATATTAGAGAAAACCGCTGAGAAGGCGGGAGCATACAGGGTTGTAGCAAGGCTACGAAAAACTGAGAGAAAGCAAAAAGAAGAGAACATTAAGTTTGAATCATGTGTTACCTATATGTATGAAAACCTCAGCAACTTGATTATGTGTCTTTTGTATATAATGACGGACAGTTTCCCCGATATCATGTGCTGCACTGACACTCAAGAAAGGATGTACCTACAATACAGAGTATCATGATCAGCTTAAGACTGCCTATCAATTTATCTGCTACAGTACTACGCACATAAGTGCCCACTGCATAGTGATCATGGTTCTAGATTTCCAATAAAGGGCGTACCTAATGCTGAAAGCTCCCACGTATTGTGGGGCCTGGGGCCAGTATTGAAACAAACAGCATACACAAACGAAATAAACCATACTGCTATGTACCTCAATATGCACATCAAGATACAATGAGGTCCCAGCTTTCCTTCCCCTCAACCGATGGCACCCCTTTCATTATGTCAAGAACTTTTATCACTTAAGCGTCTCAAGTATACAAAAGCACGCTCATGTGGAAAACAATGCTTCAGGAAGTTGCCAATATTGTACCTTTACACCATCAACTTTCACAATTGTTTCCTTTATTGGTTCTAGAAGTGACGGATCAACAGCTGCATCAACAAGCTCTAGTATGCTGCAAGTTAAAACAGAAAAACCATCACATACAGTAGCAACATGAAAACAGTAAGATTCATGTGTACTGAACTGTACAGCAATATTGTATGGCTACCTATAAAACTTTGTATTTGATTGATTCAGTGCAGCCAACTTTGTATCATGTCAAGTAGACAAGAAAACAGTGATCCTAGTACTATCAAAGAAGTGAGCACATGGCTCTCTTTTTTTTTTGCTTCCATGTGACTTCAGAAAGCTACCCCTTGATTAGGACATTTCTGAAGGTACAGAGTATAAAACACTAAATATAGAAAAACATAGGGTGAGGAGTTTTGGCTCCTGGAGGCTGGCCGGATGAACAGTAAATTCGAATTTTTGTGTTCTTGTTTATGTTACTATGGTCCGTGTTTGTGCAATTGTTCATGAAAAAATCAACATGTATGTTCCAACAATAAAAAAGACAAAGCCCGGTGCTCTAAACAAGCAGCAAATCCAACACAACTTATCTAAGCACAAGTCACATTATTTGTTAAAACTTTGCAAACAACCAACTGACACGAACAAATACATGTCTAAATTTTTTCATATTTTTGACATCTACTGTGTAAAATTATTTTTCCGTACGCAGGAGCATATGCTCTTGGGAGCCGAATTGCATTCCCATAAACAATTATCAATGAACATGACTTATAACAAGACCAGAACTTCAATAATGAAAGAATATCTCTTGAGAACAAAATCAGCTTGATTAGAGATTATTATACATTATAATCTGATTAAAATCCAGCATGGCCAAGTTCCTTGAAACAGCTTGACACACCTAAAATAGTTACCTCTCGTATCCTGTCTGAACACCAGCTTTAAGAATCATGCCTGAGACAACAAGCCCAGCTAGTGGATCAAGATAAGGTAATCCAACAATGGAGCCACCTGTAAGAGTTCAAAAGCAAAACATAATCAGAGTGTCATAAAATCACGTTTATCCATTAAGATGCTGTAGTAAATGTCATTTTCAGGTGAAAATTCACAAACTAAGAAATTGCTTCCTATAACAACGTAAAATGATGCACCTATTTGACCATCAGGCCTAATAGAGATCCACTTCAAATATACAAACAACTTTCTGAGTTCACACTCTAAACATGAATTCAGGGTGTTATATTTTACTCAAGGCTCAAATTTCAATGAACCAACCATTCATGCTCTAAAAATGTGATGCAAACTTTCTTCTAGAGAAATGGAAGTGCAAGCATCATCAAAGGTGGTCTTACCTACCCCTACTAGGGCAACAACAGATGAAATAGCATCCGCACGATGGTGCCATGCATTCGCTTTCATCAGCCCACTCCCTTCTTTCTCGCCAGCTCTTTTTGTAATCCAATAGAGCCTGTAATTCCACTAAAGTAAAACTTCACAACACCCTTAACAATTGTCTGATGAAATTATGACATGAGAATTATCTGTACAAGAAATCAAGAAAGTAAATTCATACTAAAACAAATGATCACAAGAAAATCATGATATGGATGTAAAAACGTCTGGGCATTTATCATTTTGATATCAACAATATATCAGAATATATAGTCTGTGCTGTACACACATAGTAATCTTTGATGAGTAAATTCCAACTTTTCAAGCTAGATATATTCCATCAACAAAGGTAGCACACTACACAGAACAATTTTTTATTACTAAGAAATCCTCACCAAACTTATAGACAGTGTGGTTTTTCGACTCCATGCCCAGTAGTGTTGCCAAATAAGGTCAGAACTTGAAATTAAGTTTTGTATGGGTTATTGATGTAACTGTCAAATAAAAAAAATCTGTCGCATGAGATGGTAAAATCTAACAAGAAACAAGACATAAGAAATTATCTTCGCTATACTCATAAAATCTAGAGAAGAAAATAACAAAAAAAATAAGCCAAGTTGCAAATCACAAGCAATAGTAAAATACAACATCATGGCACCAATAGAAAGCACAAACTATTAGGCAATGCGTTATGAAGTTCTCCACATACCCTTCTTTGATGGATATTGCTAATGTTGTCATACTCAATGCAAGGACTGGATGTTCCAAATCTATTGCATGATTATGCCCACCACTACCATGGTTGTGATTCATGTGGGATGTGTTGGCAATTATATCAGGAGCAGAAGACATAACTCCCTGAAATAAACAGTTGAGCACATGAAGTCTATGCATAATCATGTCCAACCGGAATATCAGTCATCAGAAACCATCCATTCATTGTCAAAACAAACAAATGTACCAGCAAACGGATGATATTACTTTAATATATAAATTTTGCATGATATTGTTAATGAGAAGTAATAGACCTGAAGAACTTCAAAAGAATGCCAGGCAATCCCA
This sequence comes from Lolium perenne, assembly GCF_019359855.2. Taxonomy (NCBI): domain Eukaryota; kingdom Viridiplantae; phylum Streptophyta; class Magnoliopsida; order Poales; family Poaceae; genus Lolium; species Lolium perenne. The sequence continues at coordinate 262,601,721 of NC_067247.2, forward strand.
CCTGCGGTAATCAACAACATGCTTGAAATTCCAAGAGCTCCTAAACTCTCGAACTTTCCATGACCTGGAATGAAGAAAATGATGATAAGTAAACCTTCAATGTTTTGGGGAAACGAACGAAGAATATGAGAAATAAATCAAGGTTGTTCTATGTATTCTCTACAACAATGGAGGGGCATACAGATAAATTAATTGAAGCAGTAGCATAATGCACTTTCATATTTCTTGTTTTTCTGGTATGTGGTACGCACATAGAGCATGCATGTTGAGGTAACGGTGCACATGCACAAACAACAATATCTTGCATGCTACATATGGAAGATCGCTGTTCTCTTCAGACCAGTGAATTTGCAAGATCAAGAGGTAATTAATACTTTGACGAAGCCCATATTCTGAGCTCTAGCTTTTCTTAATTAGCTTAGCACACGGAAAGTGAACGATAGCAAAGAGCCTATACCAGATGTACACACATTATTTTAGGGAAGAAAACAGAGATTTTGTAGGTATGGTATATATTTGTACATGATAATTAGCTCAAAAATCTTAAATGTGCTTATTTCCTATTCCAGCATGATTTCCAGCTCTCACCCGATCTCATCCATTCCCACCTTCGAAAACCCATTTTTCTCGAAACCCTCGAAACCCACTAGCCCACACTTGGTGAATTAATCATAAATCTGAAGCATGGAAGACCTCCTTGGTGAATTAATCTGGGAGCTAGCTCTTCCATCTGGATACCTTGTTAGTTTTATAGTATGCATTTTGCTTGCATTAGAAATTAAAATCGGCTCAGTTGTGTGGAGCAATGGAAACATGAATCCCAATTGTGGATTTTCTTTTGAGGTTGTACATGCACGATCGATTTCCTCTGGGAAAGTGTAGCTACACATTTGACTAGATTGTTCACCGTCTCTTAGTTGCCTTAAAAAATAGCACAACCGTCTTTGAGTTAATCGTATTACTAGTAAGTTAACAGAACACGAATCTTCAAATTATGTACACCCACTCCAGAAATTCTAGCCACAGATTGATGAGGGGTCGACGAGCAGAAAAGAGATTGGCAACTGACCATAGGGATGATCCTTGTCTCTGGGAGCCTTGGCCGCCTTGTACGACAGCAAAGCCACCCCGCTCAGCACCTGCGCAGCCCAAAAGGTCAAAAATCCTGCACAATTAGCACCAACTAAGCGAACCGCTGCGCGCTCGTTTGGAGGACGTACAATGTCAGAGAGGGAGTGGGCGGCATCGGCGGTGATGGCCGTGCTGCCGGAGAGGTAGCCGGTGACAGCTTTCCCTACGGTGAGTACAACGTCGGCGGCGAGGCCCAGCCGGAAGATCTTCTCGGACGCCTCGCCGCTGTCCTGGCCGTGGGGGTGGGAGTGGCCCCCGTGGTCGCGGACGGGGACGAGCCAGTGGGCGCCGCTCGGCGAGGCGAGCGCGGCGCGGGAGAGGTGTGGCGCGCGGCGGGAGGAGGCGGCTCGCGCGATGCCGCCGGCGAGGTGGACGAGGCGGAAGCCCATTCACGGAAGGGCAAGGGGAGCAGTGTTCTGACCTGACGGCGAGACTTGTTCTGGTTTTCCGGATCCTTCGACAGAGCACAGCTGCCGGTCGCCCCTTCCAGCTTCCCAGCAATTTGCCACCTGGATCTTTTTTTTAATAGAAAAACTCCAATTTAGTCCCGGACATGTCTTTTGGTCAGGAACTTGCAAATCATGAATTTTTGGATCAAGAAGTTGCAGCCACATCATTGGTAGTTTGCTGATGTGGCCAATTGATTTGTCAGCAAACTAACTATCACCGTGGCGGAGTGACCAAAACACTCGTGCAAGACAACTTGACGACCAAAAATTCACGATTTGCAAGCTAATGACCAAAGCGCACGTTGGAGGCAACTTCATATACCAAATTAGAATTTTTCTCTTTTTTCTGACCATTTCCTGGAGTTGGAGGGAAAATTTTGCATAGAGATGCATCAAGCTAGGGCATAGTTAGTTGCTCGCTAAGGTCTTTATTGCAAACCTTGAGCTTAGAAAGGATGTTCGCTAATCCTCAATAGAAAAGATTTCATGTACACCACAGTTCTTAAAGTAGCCTAGATGTAGGCAAAACTTGGTTCGGCAATAACACTCGGGTTGGCCGTTCTTCGCGGCCAGGCGTTGGCCAGCGCGGGAAGGGGAAAATGTTGCACGCATTCCGGAAAGAGCGGGAGACACCGCGATGCCTCGAGAAAGCGCGCCATAAATCCCCTCACCGCCCTCTCTCCCTCTCACTCTCGCATGTTCTCACTCGCCCTCTCCTCTCACTTCTATCTCTCTCGCCACCGACGGTTGTACTGCCGCTGGTAGATCGAAGACCGCCCCGAGGAGGATTGAAGAGCCGACATTCGGGGACGCCATCAACCAAATCTACACGGACCCCTTCTTCTCTGGTTCAAGCTCTGTTCGGCAAGGACATCCATGGAGGTGCGGGTCCAAGCTTTTAGGCTTCAATGTTCATAGATCTGCGGTTCTGCGATGTTCGATGTAGGCTTATGTCACGCATGCATGGTAGATCTGTGTAATTAGCAGTTATATTGGGTTGTTCTTCCTTTTCTAGCATGAATAGTTGTTTAAATCGGTAGATCCGTGTTCATTTACTTGGTTTTCGCAACAATGATCTTGTCATTAAGGCCAAATCTAGTTTTTAGGTTGATTTGTAGTCAGATTGGGGGTTTATCAGTTCATGCCGATGATTAGACGCTAGTGCTAAGAAACTAGAGAGATGTTTATTGAGAATCTAGTGCCATGATTGAAGTCCATTGTTTGATCATGCAATAGGTTCTGATCAAACATCTCATTCATTTGCTCGTGCTATGTTTTATGAGGCCTAACTATACATGTTCCAACCGATGATTATATGTTAGTACCATGGTTGGAAGAGTTGTATCTCCTCATGCTAGTGTTATGTTCATGCGCTAGGTTGAGTGCAAATATCTCTTCCACATGCCGCTGCTATGTTTTATGAGGTTGTAGTACTAAACCCTAGTTTGTTTAGAACTAAGCCCAAGATAAACTGGATGGTTTAAAGAATCGGGTAGCTATGTTGAAGAATGTGCAGAGAACGCAAACACAAGTCACGAGGAATGGGAAGGAGGAGTGGGAGGGAGAAGAGAGAGGCATTGAGGAAGAAAATGAGGCTCTTAAGGAAGATAAGAAAAACTTGGAGTATGGCATGTTTGATCTCCTAAAACTAGGTTATTTAAACAAGGTTAAGCTAAAGAAGATTAGGGCAATTTATGATGAGTGGTGAAAGAAACGATGGCATGTAATGTAGGGTAATTAGCCTATGTTTGAATTGTGAACCTTGTTTGTGTGTGATTTGTTGTATGATGCCAACTACTATCACAAGTATTTGTGTTCGTTCTGATTTAACTTGAGTGGTATGGCCTATGATTGAAATCAGGATCACATTGTTAGCTAGGAATGATCTGCGACCTTGGGACTTGCAACACACATATGTCTTGCATGATCCTTGGTCGCATGGCATTTCTTAGCTAATGGATGCATCATAAGTATGATGCCTAACTTGTTTTTGTCCGGTGATATGTTGTGTCAACGAAATGACACCACAATTGATGTTATCCAACCTTCTATAAAGCATAAACATTTCTCCTTGTGTCTTGTACTCAAGGTTTTAAATAGCGCGCTATTTCATTTAGCGAGGATCTTCTCCAAACGCTATGCACGTTATAGCGCGCTATAGATAAAATAGCGTTTTGCAAAAAAACATGCAAATGTAAAGGATTTCGGCAACTAAAATCTTGTCCAGCAGACTAATTGCATAACCAGATTGTTGAAAGTAGTTTCCCAGGACCAAATTAAAGAGAACATTTTTTAAGACATACTAACATTATTATGATTTTTTTTTGCGAGGAAACAGCCATATCATTAAAGCAAGACAATTACAGAAAGGACCTCCACGAAACACAAAATTACAACCAAGTCCTTCTTCTGTAAAGCGAAGCCACCGACGAGGAACAGAACGCACCGACGGCACGCCGCCGCCGCATCGCCACACAATCCTTGGAACGGCAGATGTCCCCAGGCAGACGGGAAGTCGACGGAACTCGAACTCCGGGGAGCCTCCATCCTCCTCCTCCAGCCACAACGCACGCTTGCTTCAACACGAGCTGGATCCAGATCTTGACAAGCCGAAGTTGTCGTCCTCGAACTCCGGCGCGGGGAAGTCGCCCACGGCAGCTACCTAGAGCTGCGAGCGCGACACAGGCAGCAGATCCACTTCGGAGCTCCACCGGAGCGTCGTCGTCGAAGGGGAAGATCTCCACCTGCACAACACACCACCGGCAGCGCCACCGCCCCCCCAACGCCATCAGCTGAAGACCTAGCAAGCCCTACACTATATACACACCGAGATCCGGCGTTCCCCCACCCTCCCGCTGCCGGAGCAGCCGACGGAGGGGAGGAAACGGCCGGATCCGCGGCGGCGAGCCAAGGAGGCAACAACAGAGGTGAAAGCTCATTCAGAATCGGAAGAAGAATGCATGGCTTCATCTACAAATCGGAGGATAGCTTGTACACTACCAATCTAGTTATCTACAGATCAATAGTTCAATACATCCACGCATCTACAAATCAGGATGAGGAGGAGGTTCTAGTCAGCTCTAACCCGGTGGGTGATTTTCCTGCGGCGTCTCCGATATCCGAGCCGGAGGAAGTAGCCGACGGCACCCTGTGGGAGGAAGCAATGGATGTCGGCGTCACGCTGGAAGAGGTAGCCGCCGCGGTCGCGGGATTTAGGCTAGGTTTTTCCGTACGTATATGTGCTTTAGGTATTTAGCTTCGGTGAGGAAATTGGACCTTTGGGCCGATGGGTTGGCCTGCTGTTTTGGACCTTTGTTTTTTTGCAGCCAAATGTTTTAGCGTCGCTACGTGTTATGCGTTTTAGCGTGATTTAGCACGATTTAGCGTGTTATTTGTGTTTAGCACTGTAGCGACCATTTTCTGTCAAATATAGCGTGGAGGGTCCAAATCCGCTATTGCGCGCTAAAACCGGCGAAATTGCGCGCTATTTAAAACCTTGCTTGTACTTGGTTGAATGGCATCAATTGTGGTCTTCAATGATTTGAGGTTTTATAGCTTTTCTTCCATTATGCTTCTTCTATGGCCAATGGTTTGTTATGTGGCATAATGCATGTCAAGGGGTTATCCATAAACCTAGTCCTATGTTCAACAAGATTATTTGTACACTAGAGCTAGTTTGCGGACAATCTTTTTGTATGGGTGTTCAATGATATGAGGCCTTCTTTGTTCTGTTTTTGCCGATTATTGAAATGTGACCACACGCTTGTATGAGGCTCTCAATCATACTGTCATATGAGGACCTACATTTATCTCCACACAATTTTATCTGCGATCATTCAAATTGCTTCTTCTTTTTGCAGTGCTCGAAGATGATGATGAGTGGACTGGGCAGGCTCTTTGGCGAGGGTTATTCCAACGAAGTTGGAAAAGGTAGCGCTGGCAAGAAGCTCAGGGGAAGGCCTATCAAGGTTGGGCATTTCCATGATGACGCCGGACCAACCCACTTTGCTAAAGTGGTGTTGTTCCGGGGTTGAAGATGCTCCTAGTCCCAACCGGCTTCCATCCGTACCTTGGCACCGTTCCCAGGACGGTCATCCTGAAGATGAACACCGGCTGCTCCTGGATGGCCTGCCTGAAGGACATCAAAGACACTATCTGCCTCAATCAAGGGTGGCCTGAATTTTCCATTGCTCATCAGGTCGAGATAGGCTACTTCATGACCTTCAAGATGCTTAGGGGCGACATCTTCAAGGTCACCATCTTCGATTATACCATGACGGAGGTGGTTCAGAGGTGCCCGTAGCATGATCCATCCCTTGCCATGATCGGCAAGGGTAGAATGTGTCTGTTGGTATGTTTAATTCTGTATTGAACAATGTCTGATCGATGCTATGTGCTACTGAACAAGTTTGATCAGTTTTTACGGACATGTTTAATTCTGTATTGAACAATGTCTGATCGATGCTATGTGCTACTGAAGTACTGAACAAGTTTGATCAGTTTTTACGGACATGCGGTATGTTTGATCATTCATTGTTGCACTTTGTTATGAGCTCATATTGATGCTCAAAAGGGGTGGTAACCTCATCATTTGGGAAGAGGTTATCACATTCCTCGTAAGTTTCATCCAAGCATTACCAATCGAATTACCTATCGTTTCTCAAACCAGAGCCCATGTGAACTTTCTACTTATACAATAACTACCAGGTTACACGTGACAGCACGAGAGGGGGGAAAACAGATGCGAGATCGAAATTATCAGCTGGACTGTTTTTCTGGAGGATTTCAGCCCTGGCTGGGCGAATTTCAAGGAAACTCAGAGCAAAATTTATTTCGGATCACTTGCAGTAAAATCCCAAAATTTTCTTCAAAATGGCATGCTGTTATCTTGTCCAAGCTCCTAAGATATGCTGATCCAGTAAATTTCACTGTATTGATTTAATTGCTACACAGATCATTTTGTTTACACGAAGCCCACGCTAGTCCTAAACCCACAATATACAGGTGAGGTCAATGCTATCTGACAGTGTTCCTTCCAAAAGACACCATATGATACATGTACAATTTGCTATATCTACTTCACATGGGTTTCCATTTTGAAACCCGTATCAGAATTTCCCCGGGGGCTTGCAGAATCTCAACCACAAGACACCTTCCGTTGTTTGGTAACTCTAGCCAAGTTCTCTGAAACTGCCCGGGTTAGGTTCTGATCCTCAAATCTGACATCTATATTAAACCTGAGAAAAGCACATAACACTGGTTATAAGCTACATAGATCAACTAAAGGTATATAGCTTTTTTCAAGAATATAATAAGGTCATAATGCTCGACAAGAGAACACTGGGAGATGAGAACATATATAAGTGCACCTACTTGGGATCGAGGGTTATTTTCTGAATTTCTCTGACAGCAAAACTTGCTGCATATAAAGAGATCTTTCCAATCTGTATGTCAGTTGACAGAAGTCGTAAGTTCCTTTTTGTTCCAAATGGTATGTAGATAAGCATAAAGCAACTGATCGCGGTGATTACCTCAAGCATCTTCAGTTTTGCATCCTGATGGTTTGGCAGGCAACGTATCTCTTGGCCCATTCGAGCTGACTCCCGCAGACTCTCAGGTGACAAGAAATCAAGAGCCAATTGAACCGTTGACTGAAGCATTTTTAACAGAAGACAATGTAAACTATAGTTGCATACAATAAACCATTTCAAAAAGTAGAATAGTAGATCATCCAAAGCAGTCAGATTCAGAATAGCAGCCCGAGAGTAAGCAATATCGTTAGAAGCATACCTGCAGATTTTTCACTTGGAAAGGACAGCCAGCTGGAACAAAAACAGCCTCGCCAATATGTTGTTGAAACGTCCAAGGTTCTACTCCTGTAAGAACGTCCAAACATAAGTGTGCATAAGGCAGATTAAAATAATGAACAAGATGCAGCTAAATTAATCAGTATGACTCCTATCAGATAACTAGCACCCTGCTTCATGCTTCACCAAAAGACATGGTAGTACATATATAAGGTTGGGACATCCCAGTAAGGAAGATCTACAAGCGGACATTTGATTGTTCTCTTCGAGCAAAGATGTGTAGAGTTTTGTTTATTGATTCAGTGGAATTTGAACAGCACATCATCTGCTTGCTTTAGTATTGTGGCAGAGAATTAAGGATGCCTGAGTCTAAGAAATTGGCAAAGTACATGAAGGAATATGCTATGGTACATCAGTAACAGAGTCAGCAACTAATACATCTGCCAACTTAGAACTAAGAATAAGCATTATCTCCATTACTTACCATACTGATCCTTCAATACCCTTTTATGATGCTCGTTGAGATACACAGCTTGATCATAAATAGGATGCTTGACCTGCAACCAAAAGAATAGTATCCTCAAACAGATTTGACAAAGATGGGTCAACATAATTTGATGCAGAGTAGTGAGAAGCATTACAGAGAGCATCGCCTGACTGCTAACTGTAAGTTCTTGCCAGTTAGAAGCTAAATATTTATTCAGCGTCGGCAGATCCTGCCTGCGAAAGACATCCCAAATAGCACCAGGCTGAGATCTTTCTGAACCATTAGCTTTTGGTTTCTGCAAATCTGATGAACTCGATAACCCAGCAGAAGAGCCTTCAAAACCACCGTAAGACTTAAAGACCGTGTGTTCAGGTGATTGTTCACCCATATCCAGATTCAAGTTTTGCACAGGTGCATGAGCATTTACATGCCCTGTGATCCCATTGGCAATCCGTTCAGAATGCACAGGTGCGTGAGCATTTACATGCACTGTCATCCCATTGGCAATCCGTTCAGAATGCGCAGGTTGTAGCCTCTTGGGAGAAAGGTTAAGCACTTCAGCTGTATGCATTAACATGTGTACCTACATGTGGAAACATATAGCATTAGCCACATGGCGTTTTTATTGTGCTTTATTCATTTAGCAAGTCCCCAAACAGATCAAAAGGCCAGGTCGCGACATCAGCCAATGTTCTCTGGTAAGAGAAATGTTTGTTTCCAATGAAATAAAAACAAAATTGAGGTGCAAATATAGCAGAAGGCCTACTTACCACATCACCCATCTTAATCATCAGATTTGTCACTGAATCGCCCTTACCAAATTCTTGCTGCCTTCCATATGCAATAACCAGCTTCAGGCCTACTTCAGACTGCAGGGTATCTGGGGGTAACTTAGCAGCAAGATTAAGGAGACCCCACTTTGGATGGATAAAATCAACTAACGGAAAATTGACCACAAATTCTGGTCGCTGGCATAACAGAAACTCCTCTAATACGCTCGCTGGGGGCCACTCTTTCAATTTCAGCATCATTAACTTGCCATCTTCACTCTTGTGACCATCTGAATAACCTTTGATAAACTGATTCAGCTTGATATGCACCTGAACAAATTTTCCAACACAGAACAAAGATTTTAGGATGGCCAAAGTACACATGAAATCTTCCAGTTTTCTACTTTATTTTCTTTTCTCACTTCTCCACTCATCATTATAGGATGGAGTAATGATGGTTGAGAAATCCTTGTACAACAAAAGCAATTGTCACCACCCACTTTTCTTTTGTGGCAAAAGTTATGCTTCTTACAGTCATAATTTCTAACTCAAAGCAAACTAGCAATAGCAATAAAAGTAATAGCATTTGACACTTCAGAGTCTATAAACAGATGTTACAATGATAAAATTATTTCAAATAGAAAGAGAACTTTTACCAAAATAGATAAACTAGTAACCAGCACTCCCTGCTTACCTCTGATTGGTTTGAGCAGTCCACAGCTTTTACTATGGCATTTTCATCCATTTTTTCTTCCATGATCTCCTGGATTCCTCGCCATATACTTAATGGGTCCCAGCTTAATGATAAAGAAGGCTCAAATGCATTCCTGATCATTACAGGCTCCCCATTTATCCAGTGTTTACGAAAATGGACAATGCCCTCATATTTTAAATTCTCCAATACAGGAGGGTACACAGAGTTCCCATCAATACCATCACTGTCTGAACATTTTGAGACACTGAGGCTACCCTGACCAGTTGAATCCAATCTTTTGCCAGCATTGCGGCATGAGCATACATTCTCTAGATCATGTGCTTTGCAACCATTCACCATTTCTTGAGAACTCTTTACAAGCTTACCAATCCAGTTTATTTTGAATATTCGCCTTAATATCAACTTTGAGGAGCCACAACCACCAGCTTCATGAGGTCCACAGGTGATGCTGCCATCATTGTTGATTCTCCATGTAGGGAATAAAGACCTAATGCCAATATCATTCACATCTATTGGCTGTGGGAACAACTTATCATTTACATTAGCTGCAGATGGTTCCAATCTTGCTTTGTTGCTCAAAACATCTTTATTTCTGTCTACAGTGTGACCTTTACCTTCAGCATATTCTCCTCTGACTACACTAGTCTGAGATCCCCTAATGTCTCGACAGCAGTCAAGGCATAAATCGTACAAACATCTTGGACAGTGTCGGTGATAATCAAAAACTGGCACTTTGCAGAAGTCACTGCAAAAGAAGAGCAATTTTATGGTGTTGCAATATAACTACAGGCTTAACATTGTATTGTAAGAATAAGAAAATCTCAATGATAAAGGCAACATATAGAAGAATAAAAAAAAGCATTACCAACACATTTGCTCATCAGAGTTCATCTTTGCTCTGACAATGTCCATCTTGGGTCCTATCGCATAGAATATGTTATGGCAGTGTTTGAAAAAAGCAAACTTACACAAAGGGAGATAAGAGGGAAACAGAAGTACCATCAGCTCTTGTTTCAACACCTATTTCATAGCATTGGTCGGAGTATATCTGCTTTAGCACTGGAAGAACATATGCCAAAATGCTATGAAGATATCTCAACTTATCTACAACAGATATCTCTTGCACCCTAGCCTTAAAAACACAAAAGATGTGTTACATTGAGAAAATTTAGTGGAGCATGGAAGTCAAATACATTGAAACGGAAAAGGAAGAAAAGTTCTCAGCAGAGCCTGGGGGCGTGTTTGGTTGGATGTCACATTTTGACACTACGTTGGCTAACTTGTTGTGGCCAACAAACTGATGGCCACACCTTAGGCTATGTATGGCAAAAAAAAAGTACCAACGACATGTGGAGTGTGCTAAAATATTGGTAGTGCATCCTACAAGTTTGGCAAAAAAAAAAACCGCTAGACTAAGAAGTCAAAGCTGACTAGCATTTGCGTAGCCCAACCAAACATGTGCCCTACATACCTTAATTAAGTTGTCTCCTTGTAAGCAAACTTTGCAGTTACAAATTCCACGACATGCTGGACAAACCTTCCGAATATCATCTATTGCAATGTCAGAGTACCTACATGTATTCTTATTAGTAAAGAATAAAATAATAAGTGTATAACAGAAATTCTAAAGTCTAAATGACAGAACATACATGCTGTACAATGTAAGGTGCCAACATACAAAAATTGTTAATGCCCTAACCAAGTCTAACCAGCAGGCACAAAAAGAAGGTGTTGTCTTGACAATGGAACAGTAACAAAGATGATACGACCGTTAATCTAAAGTTATAAATTTGCAAAACCTAATGAAGTTAACATCGTAGAAATATTTTCAAAGTCTGAGTGCACCTGTATCAATTTCATTTTATCAATCAAAATAGCCCACAAGACGTTGATTAAAACTGAGATGGCTCGACAGAACGTTCCCACAGTTACACTTTTTGGTGGCTACAGGGAGTACATGTCAAAAGCAAACATAGAGCCCTGAAATTCAAAATTCATATGGCTCGGTTCCCATGGTGACACTTTTTTGGGACTAGAGGGAGTGCCTGTCAAGAGCAAACATCAAGCATTTAACTTGTCTGCAAGAGAAAATTTTATCCCCGTTTAGCCAGCTCAAAGAGCAGGAAACATTAGCTGTTGGTCTGACACTCTCACAGTCGAGAAGACCTATTAATCGTCCCAGCTCTGCTCACATTACCCTTAGTACTAACTTTTTTCAATGTGCACCTAGCCATACCACTGATGGCTTCCATACGCTAACCGCAGAGTTGTTAACTTGTGTTGTCCATCAACATTGATCGCCATCCCAGTTCTTTGACAGTGGCCTCGCCAGCAAATTGAGCAGTGCACCAAAGTTTATTGCTTGTTCTTAGATGTAGTTGGGTGTAATGAGACATTGATTCTCTTTTCGATTAGGTCATAGTACTGAGTTTGTTCTTGAGATACCAAGAAGGGGGCCATAAAAGAAAAGTGTAGGTTTTGAAAAATAAGTTTTTTTGACTGACATGAACCGAGATATAGAGTAATGATTTAATTTTGCATTTAAAAGCCCAATCCAAAGCAGAGGCTGTGGTTTGTGAAATTACTCTGACATTGCAGAATGCCCTACATTAGTTGGTATAAACAGGTGTTTGACTGTAATATAGGTAGGATGCCATGGTTCTTCATCCAAGAATTGCAGGCAAGTGTAAAAGAGTAGATGAAGCATACATAACATACCCTGTGGAGATGCAATGGTGGCAGTACCCCCTCCTGTCGCAGCTGGCGCACCAAACGGCATTGGCAGTCTTGCGGCATTGGTGGCAAGTGGTCTTCACGGTGGCGGTGCTGCTGCAAGGCTGTGGCCCTGCTGCCGAGGCTCTTCCGACGAGCTCCTGCGCCATCATCAAACGCGAATCAACAACATGGGGCCGCAATGACGAAATTCACTACTACAAAACATCCTGACCCCCAGAAAAGAAAGAAAGAAAGAAAGAAAGAAAGAAAGAAAGAAAGAGTACTAGTAAAAGCAACTTACCGCCGCCGTGATAGAGTTGTTGCTGAGGGGCAGCCCGTAGACGACGTTCCGGGCCGTGGGCTCGGCCACATAGACGGGCTCCCCGACGACCCGGCCGTAGACCGGCCTGGCGACGGCCATGGGCACCGCCGTGGGCAGGTCGTCGTCGGAGTCCGTGCCGTCGTCGCCGTCCAAGTCGGCGTCTTGGGCCGCGGAGGCGTAGGAGGAGGCGTTGGCGTAGGGTGAGGAGGAGGAGGCGGCGGTGCCGGAGCCGGACGACCTGCGTAGCGTGGCGCGCAGCGCGGAGGATGCGGCGCGCTTCTTGGCCTGGACGTAGTGCTTCTCGCAGACGGTCTTGTCGGGCATGGAGGGTGCGCTGCAGCGCCACTGCTTTCCGTCGGAGCGCTTGCAGCGGAGGTCCTCCGGCAGGGCGTCCATGGCCCTGCCCCCCGCCCCGGCAGCCCGATCCGGCGGGAGGGGTTAGGGTTTGGGGGAAGAGAGGAGATCGGGCGGGGAGGGGAGGGGAGGGGAAAGGAAGGAAGGGGAGTGCGCGTAATGGTGGCTGGGCGGTGGCGTAAAAGTGGTGGTTGGGATCGTGGTTGTGTAATTTGGAGCTTTGCGGTGGGCTGCGCTGCAACAAGTCTCGCCATCCATCTCTGGCTCTCTGGTCTGGACTGGTCTCTCTCCTCGCATCGGCACTGCTGCTGTTGCTAGGCTAGGGTGCCGTGGTGGTGGTGGAGTAAATTCCCTTCCAATTTGGTGGTGGTGTGAGCAGGGAAGGTGGAAAGGAGAGGCCGGCAGGCGCGGTTGAGGGGAGCAGTTACCCAGCCTGCCTGCCCTCCACCACCTCCACCTCCCTGGTCAAGCCGTGGCGGAAGGGGCTTCTTTTCTGGGAAAGCACGATGAGTTGCAGCAGGGGGAGACGGACGGGAGTTGCAGGTTTCAGCCCGCCTGGTTTCCTTCCCCCTTTTCCGTGTGGGCGTGCTGTTGACTACGGCAGATGCCCGCAGCAGCAGTGGCCAGTGGGGACTGGGGCTGGGGAGGAGGGGAAAAGGGCAGCGTCACACTCACACTTCGTTTTCGTCGCATTGCGGGAGAAATAGGGTGTTTGGTAACCTGCTCCCCATTTGGGACTCACTAGTGCGAGGTCACCTGCCTGCGAGTTTGGATCAAGGCACGGATCACAATTGACATGTTGTTTGGTAGGTCAGGCTGCATAGTTTGGGCCACAAAGACTTTTTTTGTTTGTTTGCATGCAGCCAACCTTAAATCTTAGTCGAGATGAAACTACACTTGTTTGGTACCATCCAAGCAAGCATAAAGTCACATCTTCTCTACAAGGGTAGCCTTACCATACTATCACCTCCCATCACACAGAAATCAGTTGCACACTTACGAAGCTAGCAGTTCACAAAATTAGCTCTAGCTACTACAAATGGTACTTCATAATGATGCTCCCTAGCTAATACGAATGGCAGTTTATCATCACGGGGTAGTTCAACATACAGGGATCAAATTGGGTTCGATCAAAGGGGTTGTTCTTCTTCATTTCTTTTTCACTTCACTTGTTCTTCTCCTTCTCAAATGGTGGCGTTGCATCTGGCTTCCCACATTGCGTCCGCGCCTCTTCTCCTTCCAGGCTTCATTTCCGCCTGCCTCCACGCCATGGTCGGTCTCAACTTCATCGAAAGTGACAACTTATTGGAAGAAGTCATCCTCGCCCCAACCTAGGATCTAATTGTGAAGAATGCGGCAAGTATGGACCAGCTTCACTTGAGAATCAAAAGTGCGGAACAGTTTCTGGTCAAGGACCTTGAACCTGTTCTTCAATGTAGCAAAGGCTCTCTCAATGGTGACTCTAAGGATTGAGTGTCTCAGATTGAACAACTCTTTCTCATTCTGATGTCGGTTCCTTGCAGTAAACTCGTTGAGGTGGTACCTTGTTTTCCTGAAGGGAGGTAGAATACCAGGTCGGCATGCATATCCAACATCTCCAAGAAAGAACTTACTCTCAGGGATTTGCAACCCATCGGGCCTTAACAAGCTACCGGACAGGATGCTTGCATCATGAGCTGAACCCTCCCAGCCTGCAAGCACGTATGTGAACCTCATATCAAAATTCACAGTTGCTAGCATGTTTTGGCCGGTGTAGTGCTTCCTCCCGCGAAATGTTGCAGACATTGATCTTCGTGACTTTGTAGTGGCATGCGTACCATCAATAGCCCCAATGCAATCATGTCAAACAATTAGTACACGGTCATGTTTCTGACAGTGCCACACATCTGATAAGTAGAACGAACATGATTTTGTACTCACCCTGAAATACGGGAACCACCTGTTGTTGTTCTTGATCTTGGGTGGTGTGTCCATTGATGTTGGCTTGATCATTTCACCTCTGAGATCCTGTGGTGACCCTGCATACCACTGCATGTTGTAGTATGCCAGTCGTTGATATAACATTCGCGAAGTACCAATCCGCAAATATTACATCCCTCAGAGTAGTACAACAGAACATAGCAGGTCCATAACTCATTCATTTATTATTACAAGCAACATGTACATATCATCTCGGAGTTCCTCTTGGGTCCTAAGAGGAATACTCCTGGGTTCGAGGCGAACCCGACTCAACTTACAATATAAGAGTCTTACTAGGTTATACATTTATTCTCAACGAGCAGTTAAGTACTAAGAGTTCGCACTGCTCGGATACTACTACTATTTGATAGGTATACGCTTGTTCTCCTCCGGAACCCTCCCCGGTTCCGTAGACGATGAGGTAGTTAACTCCTTCTATACCTCCGGAGAGGTCTGGTTCTTCATAGCAGATGTCTTCTGCTCCGTCTTGGTTGTCGTTGTCCTCCTCAAGTCGATTCAGACAATCTAAGCAGGGGATTTAAGAGTGGTATGAGTACGAGCGTACTCAAGAAGTTCATTATAGAAAAGAGGTGTTTAATGCACTAGCTACGATATCAGACCAGAAAGTCTAATACCAATGCAGGTTTTGATAATCATTTCTTCAAGAGGTTGCTTTTATTCAGAAGAACTATGTCCGTCAGCCTTCACCAGTTTACTAGAACTTCATGGAGTTCCTTTCCGGCAGCGTTCGCAGTTCCAAATCCCGGAATAGGGAGTGACAGGTCACGATTCATTACACTCTGCAGAGGTGTGTTGCTTTACCCATAAGAGATCTTAACCTTGGTGCCAACCGGGCAGCTTTCCCGTCCACACTTCCTTCGGTGTGAGGCCCGGTATAAGGTCATAGCCAATCATATTCCTCCGCTACCTCGCACACCCACCCTTTGTTGCATCCCCGACCCTGGGTCCTCGCCGGTGTACTTATACCAATTAAGGATGGCCCCCGACCACGACAACAATCTGGGATCGAACCAAACTCCTTCGCCGGTAGATGCAACCCCTCATAGACCGCAATACCGTGGGGAACTTATGGCTTCCCCAGCCTACCGCCTGCTCCTCGGGCGACAAGTGTCTACGGACAATGCCGTGGGGAACTTATGGCTTCCCCAGCCTACCGCTTGCCCCCTTGGAATACAAGTGTCTACGGTAAAGCGCGTCCATTGATGTACAAGAGGTGGAAATACGATTGACTATTCCGTCCCACTCCAGATCTTATGGTTAACACGGTTTTTACGGCACAAGAATCATTGGACGACATTTGTTGTTTAATCCTAGATGGATATAAACCCTTGCAATGGAACCTCCACCATATCAACACAATCAATGGTTCCATTGCCCACCACTTAGTCATATTCATAGTTATGAAATTAGTGGTTTTGCCATTTTATGCAATAGTGATAAACATAGTACTTTGCAAGTAATTTGGTAAAAATACTCAAATGACATGAGCAAGTGATGAACTTGCCTGAACACTGCAAAGTGTTGCAGTTGGATGGTGTGGACTGACCTTTGTCCTCTGTTGCTGAAAAATAGCATCATTGTCCGATAAGGGCAATGGTTAAAGAAGCAATTATGCATGATTAAACTTTTAGGGTTTGTTCCCCCCTTCTGGTGTCTTATCATTTTATGTGAGAGGTAAATACTAAGAACAATTTAGGGATACTCTGTTTAGGGTAAAATACTACCTTGAAATGTTGTCAAGGTGTTTTTGAAGTCCAAAAGAGTTTATGCACTTAATTTCATTATTGAAAATATAAAGTGTGATTTTAATGATTATTATAATCATCAAATTAGGACTTATTCATAGTGGTCTTCAAAAATTCCTTTTTATAATTTATTCTGATAGAGAATTTTATGCTGAGCAGTTTTCATATTTTTATTTATTTATTTAGATCTATATTTTATTTTATAAAATTCTTAGAAATACTCACTTAAATGGGTATTTTGGAAATGTCCAAAATACCCCTCGGGCCCACCTGTGAGGCGGCCGAGCTGGTTAGGTTGGACCAGCCCACTGGGCTCGGTCCAACCGACCCAGTCACCTCGTCTCCTCGCCGCTACCTAACCCTAATCCCCTTTCGGGCTCCCGCTGTTGTGGGTATACTTCATGGGTGTACCATCGACAGTGCCTAGATCCGGCAAGCCCGGGTGGCCCACAGACGGTGATGAGGCATGTGGCCCATCGGGCGGCCCAGTTGCTGTTGATCATGCAGGAAGAAGTCCAGCCCAGGATCAGTAAGCCGGATCCGTACCGACATAGGAGTAACCCGGATCCATGGAGGCCCATGAGGAACCCGGATCCGGTACGACGTGTATGGAAGGCGGATCCGTGACGTGCACGGCAAGATATTGTACCGTAGCTAGGTTATCTGTAATCCGGCTAGGACTCTCCATGTAAACCCTAGATCCGTGCGCCTTTATAAGCCGGATCCCGGGAGCCCTAGAGGCACAACCACAACTCATTGTAACAACGCGAAAGCGCCCAGATAATTCCAGACAAGCAGCAGTAGGCCCTGTCATCGTGCAGGTGTTCCGAAGCTGGGTAAATCGCGTACCACCGTCCCGAGAGCACTCCGCCCTATGGCCCCTACTTCTTCTCCCCCTCGTGAGGATCCCTCCTCCGGGGTACCGTCGATTAGGCAACGACACCCGCGACACCGAAATCGCCTCCGCCATCGCTGATTAACTCCGGCCATCTCCGGCCATCGCCGGCGACGAGATGGTGCGGATCTGGACCGCCTCTCGACGGCGGACGTGGTGGTCCGCGTTGATCTGACGCCCGCGTCCTCGTTTGCTCGCCATCGACCCTCCCGTGCGCCTGGCTTTCGGCGTTCGCCACCGCCGTGCGTTGGAGATGCCGTGGACCTTCCCCCTGGCGCTCCCCTGGGCGCGTGGTGCTACGCTGGGGTGCTGTGGTGGTCGCTGTGGCTTGGCTTGTGTAACAGCCCTGTTTTGCAAACCCTAATTAGGAGTTGTTTGTGCATCATGAGCATCATATAAAATGCATTAAGAAAAATTTGCATTTCAAAATGAAGTAGAAACCCTAACAATATGCAAATCTTCCTCTATTTTGAAATGGGTTCAAATGCTTTGAAAACTTTAAAACTAATGTGGGGACTTCCCCAAAATGGTTTAGGAAATACCCTTAATTTTTTCCCCTAAAGTTTTGACTCATTTCAATCTTGAGAAGGTTGCAAAATGGGCAAATAGTTTTGAAATGGTGCTGTTTTTAATATTTCCTGGTTTTCCCCAAAAACCAGGGGGTTTTCCGAAAATTTCCCTTTGTCTTCTTCGGCAGACACGCACGCAGCTGCGTGCCGCCGCTCTGGCCGTCGATCCCGGCGAGGCGATGCGCGCCGCCGCTCGGCGCTCCTGGGCAGGGATAAGCCCGCCACGACGCCGCCCCTCTTCCTTATCTTCTCCCCAGGGCTCTCTTCCTCTCTCTCCCTCTTTGCGCGCGCGGCCGAGCAAACCCTGGCCCGGCCGACGCTCGTCGTCGCCGTCGCTTCGGCCACCCCCGCGCCCAACCACCACTACCATCAGCTCCGCCTCCTCCTTCTACTCCTCCCCGTCGAAGGAATCGACGAGGGGAGGCTCCAATCGTCCGCCCCGACCTCGTCTTCCCCGCGGCCGGTGAGGACGCCGACAGCCACGGCGGCGCCTGCAGGCCTCCCCCGGCCTCGCTGAGCCTACCATGGCGCTCCTGGTGAGCTTCTGTTGCTCCTGCACCCCCTCGCCCTCTCCCTCTCCCCCTGTGCTGGCCCCGCACCATGGACCCGCTTCCGGCCGCCGCGCTGCTCGCCGTGGTCGTCGCTCCGGCGACCATCTCGGGGCGGCGCCGCCTTCCAGAGGTCGCCCGCGTCGAGGCGCGTCCAACGCGCCCGCTCACGCTGCCCCGTGCGCCTCCAAACGCCTAGGCCGTGCCCGACCTGGCCGGCCAGGCCATGGGTGACGTCACGTTGACGTCATAATGACGTCAGCCTCCCTTTTCTTTTTCTGTAATTCATTTCTGAAATTGTATAAAATTGGTAAATTCAATAACTATTTCATTTTAAATCAGAAAATGATGTATAATATGTCAAAATGTTCAGAAAAATGAAACCTATCTACTTATGCTATCATCATGCATAGTTAAGCAACTTCAATTAACACTTTTGTTAGAACAATGAAATACCACTTTATGAAAGTCATCGAAATGCAATGTTTTATGCATTCGAATTCCATTTAATTTGACAATGATGGCTTAGGGTTAGTTTCAATAACATTAATATGACATATCATTCATACTTGTATGCGCATTGCATCGATGCCATGTGTTGATTGTTATTTCTCTCTTTCTAGTATTTGCTTCTTCGCGATCGATAGAGCAATTGCCGAGACGATGAAGATCAACAACGACGCAGATCAATAATTGTCGACCGACGAACAAGTCAAGCATGGGATGCCTGAAGATCCATATTGGTTTGTCAGGAACAAAGGCAAGCCCTAGCCTGGTTCATATATGATTTCGAAATGCTTTTACTCTGGTTCCTACATATTGCATGCGATTCAACTGTCTTTTATCAATAGGTAGAGTTACCCTATTTATTGCATGTACCACCGTTGTAGCCTCAAATACCTGATCCACTGCTCCTAGCATAACTAGGTTTGGCATGTGTGCATCGCTAGAGCCTTTATCTCTTTATGCTTAGCCATGCTTAGTTTGTTACGCTACTACTCCGGTCTTCGGACTGGAGCCATACAATGAAATGAATCTAGCATGACAGGTTGATGTGGTAAGTATAGAGATGATGTTAAACATGATTAAAGGCTCAGACGAGAGGCCACATTGGGATGTGGTGGGTTGTTTCGTTTCTGCCGACCCTAGGAACCGAGTTCTCGCCTCTTGAACCAAGACCGAGTGTACAACCACACGAGGCCCTATTATGGTACCCTCTCGACTCACTAACTTGCCTAGTAGATTCCATGAGTCACATAGTTTGCGCGTTATCTGGTCATATGCATTGCATTTTGCTTGGGGGTAAAGGTACATAACAGGCAGGTAAGCGTGGTCGTGGTGGCTGGGGGTTGCGGCCTCTGGGGAAACCCACCTCGGCTCACATCGTTAAGGACCGACTTCGGGACTTGACCCGTTACGGCGGAACAATCCTTAGCGCGTGACTCATGGTCTCGGCGACAGCAAGGTAAAGGTTGTGGTCAACCACCCTCTGCCGGCTTTCCAAGGAAGAGAGCTAATGATTCTGGCATTAAGAGTCGGTTGGTACGTGTGGGTAAAGTTGTGCACCCCTGCAGGGTTATAATCTTTTCGAAAAGCCGTGTCCACGGTTACGGACGACTTGGGAAGGGAAGTGGAGATCATAGAGAACATGAACCTAATCGTAAAACTTGGCAACCAATGTGTGCTTACGGATACCTTCTTCGGGTGTTGAGGGGGTGATCCGAGGATAGTGGTTCGAGATGATGAAGTTTGGTGGATACAATATGATGATCAGTAGACATAGAGATATCGCTCTCTTATCCCCTTTTAAAGGTTCTGAGTAGTCGAGCTTCTCTTCTCTCTTGTCTTACAAAGGAAAATTGGCTTTACGCAAAAGAAGATCTACCAGAAAGCCCGCATACCCGCTTTGCTAAAAGGTTGTACTAAGTCTTGCTGAGTCCCTGTACTCAGCTTTGCATGCTTTTGTTTCAGAAGAAGTCGCTCTAGCAGATGGTGGTTTCTAGTCGACATCGACGAGTAGCTTGGGGTTCCCAGGTGGCAGCCTGGAATCTATGGGCTGGGACGTCGCCGTTATGCTCCTGGCCTCTTAGGCCTTTTGCTATCTTGCTATGTCCAATAGCATAACTTCGCTTCCGTTGATTGATGTTTGCTAGGTCAGTGACCTCTGCTTGTAATACTTTGGTTCTTCGCTCAGTTATGAGCTTGTATTACTTTTTGAGTCGTAGAGTCACTGTTGTGTTACCGATTCTCTCACTGTAGTCTCTCGAGCTCTAGGTTAGGCTTATGTCAGACGAAGATCTGGTATTTGTCTAACCCTGATCCCGGGGGTGCCACAGCTTGGCCAGGCCTGGTGCCGCCGTGTGCCCTGGCGTGCGCCGCCATGGCCGCCATGGCCGCCATGGCCGTGTCGACCATCTCCTCCCCGGTAAGTGCTCCTCCTTCTCCTCTGCTACCTGTTCTACCTCTTCTCCTTCCTCTGGATGCCCTGGCATCCATCTGGTTGTGTTGCTGCTGCTCCTGCGCCTATGTGCTCTGCGCCAGGCTAGCTCTGGTGCTGCTATGATGTGCTAGTTGCTGCTGCCATATGCGCCATGGATTCTAGCTGTTGTGCTTGTGCTGCTATGTGTATCTTTCTTCTTGTGCATATGTCGCTTACGTGTGTCTTTGCTCTTCTTTATGTCTTGCTGTTGTAACTCATGAGCTCTTGCTCATGAGCATACTGTGATGCTTATGCTCAATTAAGTTGTTCCTGCTGTTGTTATGTGTATCATGCCTCTCCTGTGTGTGCATTTCCTTGCCCCTGGCTTGATTATTATGCATAATCCTTGCATTATGCAAGTGCCAGTGCTTCTTATTGGCTAACCCCTTGTGTTGTGGTTCATATTAATGCCCTGTTGAGCATGCTTGCTACAAGATATCACCATCTTTGGATGGTTTGCTCCTGTATATGACTGATTTAATTATCTGTGATATATTTGTTAATGTCCTGTGGCTGAGTAATTCATATTGTTAAGATATTGTTGCTGGGCTGAGCTGTAACATTCTCTGTGATGCTTTAGCAAGCTCCTGATGATCAGATGATCATCAGTTGCTTGTAAAGGCTGCTGTTTGGTGTCTGTGCCTCACTGCTGCTCATTCTGTGATGTGTATGAGTCACACAGGCTTGTGTTGGTGTGTGATGGTGCTTGCTCAAGCAATTACTGTTGCTTGCAGTGATCCACTGGATCATTTGCAAGTGTCTGGTTCATAATTTACTTATTGATATCATTTATCTGTGTTGCCTTAGTTGATTAAGTGGATAATTGATGTGAACTGTTGAGCAGTAATGATCATATAGATTGATTTAGTGAAGCTAGAGGGATGCCAACAATTGTTGGGGACCCTAGCTCACTCTGAACCCATCTGGTAATGATGCAGTGGCTTGGTGTGTGGTCTTTTGGGTTTGAGGTGGCCCTGACAGTCTTTTGATGCTGTCCAAGGGTAGCTCCCCTTCTCTGTGGCTTACTGTGGTTGGTGAATGCATTACTGGTTAGTCCCTTGTTGGATTTCCAGTGATCTTTGATGTTGACAAACAAGAATAGACACATGTTGTCTATCTGCCTGATGGTGTAATGGTCATAGGTGCTAAGTGACTCTGGCTAGCTAGATAGGATCATCTCCTTGCTGGATGTCTTTGGTTATGCCACTGGTTTGGCAGAACCAATGTTCCCTGGGTGATTTCCTATTGGTTTCTCTCATATTTGCTTGCACCAATTGGCTATTAGCCATATGATGACTCAAACAGGGTTCTCACACCCTATGGCTTGTGTGTGTTTGATGCACATGCTTATTTATGAGCAAAACAGATGTTTGCCCATGATTCTTTGTGTATACCTCACTCCAGCTCCTGGAATGAGTGTTGGTGTAGTGGATTTGCTTCTGGTTGGATTTATGTGCTTGCCCTGCTCCTCCTGGCTTGCTGGTGATGCTTGATTTGATTCAGCTTGTTACTGGAATAGGCTGAGCAGCTCTAGCTGTTCACCTGTTCTTGCTGTTCTTGGTGTTCTTACCACTTGAGTTGCTGCCGATGAAATGGCTAGGGTTTGGGCTGTGAAAAGTTTATATATGCCCAAATCTTTTCCTATCTGGTCGACAACGGGGCCTGGCATCATTTGGTGACTCCCCTGGCTGTGTGTGTGTGCTGTTGTGCATGCACACACCATGGCTTGCTGTTGAGCATGCACTCAAGCTGTGTGAGCAGCTTGTGTGTGGGGGGGGGGGGGACTTGTGCAGCTGAGTGGATCAGCTCGGCTGGTTCCTGGTCATATCCTCTCAAATTTCATTCTTTTGCTAATCTACCAAGCGGCAATGCCACTTGGCATAACCTGGTGTTTGCTTTATGTGTGTTTGCAGGGATCAATGAGATGATCAAGATGAAAATCAAGATCATCATGCACAAGCTTTTCATGAAGATAATCTTGTGTAGTTTAGGACATTTCATTAACTTGTAATTTCCCTTTTTCTTTTTCTATTTCTTCAATTCTTGTAATGTGTTGTAAATTCATAATTCACAAGAATATTCTAAATGACAATGTATTATGTGTGTTGATCAATAAAGCTCAAAGTTTCTCTAATGAGCTTTAATTATATGTTATATTATTTATATACTTGATTATTGATATTTGTTTAATGAATTATCTCAATTTAAATTATGAAATAATCATATGATGTTTAAATTTGAAATTCAAACCCAAGTTGTTTGAATTCAATCATGCAACTTAATATTTGTGATGCACTACTCCCCTCTCTTCTCAAAAACCCTAATTGAACTAATTGAGGTGCAAGTTTGTCGCACTCTCGAAACCCTAACCCTGTAAGGTGTCGAGAGAGAAATTTGTCCCCCTTCGATGCAGTTTTCTTTAAAAGCGTGAAATTTCCCCAGAATTTACGATGCAATGCACATCCCTTTCTAAAATCTACCCCTCAATTGTCACTAAACCTGGGACATTACAGATCCCCAACTGCGTACAACACCTGCTGGACGTACCAGAGATAGTCTCTGCGGATCGCTTGAATGTGCTATGGATGACTCTGAACCTCTGGTTATGACCCACGACATGGAGAAACATTGCGACTTGTTCTTCGACAGAGGTGTGGATGCTATCAACCAGCAGTCTTCTATCCCTAAATGTTTTCACAAGTGCATAGAAAGGGGTTCTTCTCATCTGAAGTATCTGGATAGCCTCTACATAATTGCAGTTGTAGATGTAGTTTAGGTTGGCCATTATCTCCTGATCTCGTTGTAACATAGGACCGTACATGACAGGAGGAAAAGCAGCATGCCTAACTGCTCTCTTGTGCACCATCAAGATCCAGGCTTGTATGAAAAATATGAGTGCTGCAGCGTGATGCACAAGCTGGAGTCGGTCGGTTTACTCAAACAAGATCTAAGCATTACAAACGGTCTTATCGAACCCAACAAGTTCTACCAACATGAAACGAACACTACAGTAGAGCACATGAGTTTCCCCTTACCTCTATCATGGCAGACGATGGAGACGGACGAAAGTTGGAGAAGATGTGCGCAGGCTCCACCGCAGGTGGAAACGATGACCCTGGTCCGGCACTGATAACCCACAAGTATAGGGGATCGCAGCAGTCTTCGTGGGTACTAAAACCCAATTTATTGATTCGACACAAGGGGAGACAAAGAATACTTGAAAGCCTTAACAACGGAGTTATCAATTCAGCTGCACCTGGAAACGGACTTGCTTGCAAGAGTTTATCAGTAGTAACAGTTTTATAGCAGTAGAAGTAGTGAAATAACAGCAGCAGAGTAACAGAGACAGCAGTAGTGATTATAGTAAACAGCAGGATTAAAATACTGTAGGCACGGGGACGGATAACGGGCGTTGCATAGATGAGAGAAACTCATGTAACAATCAAGCAGGGCATTTGCAGATAATAATAAAACGGTGTCTAAGTACAAAGCAATCAATAGGCATGTGTTCCAATTATAGTCGTACGTGCTCGCAATGAGAAACTTGCACAACATCTTTTGTCCTACCAGCCGGTGGCAGCCGGGCCTCAAGGGAATCTACTGGATATTAAGGTACTCCTTTTAATAGAGTACCGGAGCAAAGCATTAACACTCCGTGAACACATGTGATCCTCACATCACTACCATCCCCTCCGGTTGTCCCGATTTCTGTCACTTCGGGGCCATTGGTTCCGGACAGCGACATGTGTATACAACTTGCAGGTAAGACCATAAACAATGAATATCATGATGAAATAATAACATGTTCAGATCTGAGATCATGGCACTCGGGCCCTAGTGACAAGCATTAAGCATAACAAGTTGCAACAATATCATCAAAGTACCAATTACGGACACTAGGCACTATGCCCTAACAATCTTATACTATTACATGACCTATCTCATCCAATCCCTACCATCCCCTTCAGCCTACAAATGGGGGAATTACTCACACATGGATGGGGGAAACATGGCTGGTCGATGGAGAGGCGTCGGTGGTGATGATGGCGATGATCTCCTCCAATTCCCCGTCCCGGCGGAGTGCCAGAACGGAGACTTCTGGCTCCCGAGACGGAGTTTCGCGATGTGGCGGCGTTCTGGAGGGTTTCTGGTGACTTCCACTTCTCCCCGTGCGTTTTTAGGTCGAAGGCAATAAGTAGTCCGAAGGAGGGCGTCGGGGGCCAGCCGAGGCCGCCACACACTAGGGCCGCGCGGGCCCCTCCTGGGCCGCGCCGGCCTAGTGTGTGGGGCCCTCGTGCCCCCACCTGGCTCGCCCTTCTGGCTCCGCCAATATTCTGGGAAAATAGGACCTTCTGCATAAATTCCGAGGATTTTCCTGAAAGTTGAATTTCTGCACAAAAACGAGACACCAGAACAGTTCTGCTGAAAACAGCGTTAGTCCGTGTTAGTTGCATCCAAAATACACAAATTAGAGGCAAAAGAATAGCAAAAGTGTTCGGGAAAGTAGATACGTTTTGGACGTATCAACTCCCCCAAGCTTAGCTTATTGCTTGTCCTCAAGCAATTCAGTTAACAACTGAGCGATAAAAGAACTTTCACGAACACATTTGTTCATATGATGTAAATATTCTCATGCTATGGCTAACACTTAGGCAGTTCATAATAAGATACATGCAAATAAGATCATCTAATAGCTATGTCAATCATGGAAAGGTACCAACAATTAATAATAAGCATCATGAATCATGTATATAAGCAGGATTGCAATGTTCATAAAAGAGTATGATAGAGTGGTATCTCGCTTGCCCATATTTGATCAGCAAAACATAAATGCTCAGGCACCTCTGAAGTTCATAGAAAGACTAGAAATAGTGATTGTCAAAGATAAAAGCATCAAAGTTATACCACAATCAATCATATTTTGAGACAAGCATATTACACTAAGAATGATAGTTGTGCTCTCAAGAAAGTACTCAAAGAAAGGATGGAGACTCAATGTAAAAGTAAAAGATTGACCCTTCGCAGAGGGAAGCAGGGATTAACATGCGCTAGAGCTTTTCATTTTTTAAACAGGAGTAAAATTGTTTTGAGAGGTGTTTGTTGTTGTCAACGAATGGTAATGGGTACACCAACTACCTCGCCAACCGGACTTCCAAGAGCGGCTCCCATGAAGGACGTTATCTCTACCAGCAAGGTAGATCATCCCTCTTTCTCTTTTTGTTTACACACGTATTTTAGTTTTTATTATGAGTGACACTCCCCCCAACCTTTGCTTACACAAGCCATTTTCGGGGCTGGGAACCCCATTGCCAGCTCTTTTTGCAAAATTATTGGATAAGCGGATGTGCCACTAGTCCATAATGAAAGTCCGTCAAGAGTAAATGACAAGGTTGAAAGTTAAACACCACATACTTCCTCATGAGCTATGAAACATTAACACAAATCGAGAAGCATTTTGAAGGTTTAAAGGTAGCGCATGAGAATTTACTTGGAATGGTTTGAAATGCCATGCATAGGTATTTATGGTGGACACTTTGGAACAACTTGGTTTTCAGGGGTTTGGAAGCACGAGCAGTGTTCCCGCTCAGTACAAGTGAAGGCTAGCAAAAGACTAGGGAGCGACAAATCAAGAGAGCAGTAACTGTCATAATCATGCTTGCGGCAAAATAAATTAACTGAGGCATAAGAGTGATACAAAAGCTCTGAAGCAATGTAAATCATCGAGGCTTAATTGACTTTTGTTCAGTCATATGCATGCGTGAGCATGTGCCAAGTTAATTCAAACGAATTATTCAGAGGAGGATACCACAATATCATACCTCTTTATGAATAAAACAATGCAAGCAAACATCCATGACATGCTACTCATATTAATAAATTGGAGCTAAACATGAGAGATCATGAACTAATAGACTTTCTTAAATGACATATACCTCACATGAACCAACCAAGCATGCTCACATGGATGAGTATATGTACAAAAATGAAAACAAATAGAGTTCATACCAGCCTCTCACCACAATCAGATTGTCGTAGATCGTCATTATTGCCTTTTCACTTGTGTAGCTTGAATAATATGGAATGAAAACCACGCTCCAGCCACCGAAGACCATTGAACTCATAAAGAACTTTACAAAACCAAAGAAGAACAGCAAATAGTTTTGGTGTTTTCGAATTTGGAAGCAAGAACAAAATGAAACAAGCAAACAAAGCAAAATCTTTTTGGGTTTTCTTATAGCAAACTAGCAATAGCAAATAAAGTAAGATAAAATCAAGAAACTAAAATAAACAAGTGGTGAAGAGAAACAACAGAAATATTTTTGGTCTTTTTGTGTTTTAGGAAAGGAACAGAGCAAAAACAAAAGAATGAAAACTAGAAGAATCACAGAAAAGCAGGATGGCAGAAATCTGCCAAAACCTGACAGCAGTACAGAAATCGATTTTTACAAAAATCTTCCGTTGCTCAGCTCGAAAAGTGTTCAACTAATGAAAGTTAGATAACAACCTGGGGAACATGCACAAACATTGGCAGCTCAAAATAACGTTCTGGCTGTGCGCACGATATTTTTTAGTAATAGTCCAGAATCTGTTTTCAGGCAGCACTTCCCCAAATATCATCTCCCTCTCATTAGAAAACCACTCAAAGAAACTAAACAAGTATGTACAAGTATCCAGCAACCATAATATGCAAAGAATGAGTGATGCCGGTATACCTCCCCCCAAGCTTAGGCTTTTGGCCTAAGTGGAGATCAACCCCAACGAGGGTCTGGGTTCCATGCCGGTGGGTCATACATGGAGTAGTCATAATAAGGTCTCGATGCAGAAGAAAAGCATGGAGGCTCCTCATGCCCAACTTGTTGATGCGAAGAACTTGCTGCATCGGATGACGAGTCGAGGTGTTCCTCATCCTCCTCCGTGTTGTCTCTTGCATGATGGCCTCCTCCCTCTATGTATGCCTTCAGTTCACCTTCCGTGACTGACCAATCCTTCCTGGAATCAAAGTTAAATAGAACAGGTGCAGGGAATCCTACTAGTTTTTCAGTTTTCTTAGTTATCCTCCAAGCTTTCTTGTAAAATGTTATTCTGTAAGACAAGTTGCTCAAATTAGACGAATCAGAAACAAATTCATGCTTAATCATGGAGACTATGTCCAGTTTCTCTATGGGAAGTTGAATATCAAGGTGGTGAGGTTCTACACCATGCATAGCTAATAAACGAGAGGCGATGAGGCCTCCACAAATTCCTCCCTTCTCACGGTTAGTAGCAAGTCTGTTGGCTATCAAAGCACCCAAGTTATAAGTCTTACCACCTTGTAATGCAGCAGCTAGAAAGGCTAAATCCTGGATAGATATTTTACTTCCATTCTTTCTAGCAAGAACGCACTTGGTGATGAAATAAGCAAAGTAACGAATAGCTGGGAGTTGAATGCTACTGATTTTACCACCATCCTCTGAGAAGCTTCTTCCATGACAAATCATCTTGAAGAGGTCCAAGAACTCTTGCGGCGATCCTCTTATCTTCTCGCATGATCCCCATTGCGGCACTCTGATTGCTGCACAAAAATCATTGAATGGCAAGTTGACAGTTTTATTATAAATTTTGTACTGAACCATGGGGTTAGATCGCGACCAATTGAATTTAAAATCCTGCACTACAGACATAGTCAGTTTTGTATATTGGCATGGTTCACCATCAACAAAATCATCCAACCCTGCACGAGAGATTAGACTTTGAACATCTTGCAAGATTCCTGCACTTCTCATAAAATCCACGCACGGGTAGTAAGCGGGGTATACTCCTTCTTCACGGTGAACTCTCATAACCTGTTGCACCTCCAATTCTTGTTGGTTGAGTTGGTGCCTACTCCCTTCCATTTTCTGAAATTTTTCAACAAACATTATAAGATTTGATTTGGTGACATATAATTGAGGGAAACTACCATAGGAACTTGCTAGAGTACTAATCATGCATCAAAACTAGTTTCTACCACTTAGAACAAGCATGCAAGCTCACTAAACATGTTACCTACAGCAGCAAAATATTCAAGATATACTCCACCAAACAAAATTCTACTTGGATAATCGGAGGAGTCACATACCGGAGAGCAAATGTGCCAAATTTCAGATAGAAGTCTGGGCTGAGCAAAGAGATCGAGAAATCTGGAGTTCTTGAGCAAAAACGCGAGTGAGAGGAACCTGGTGCGAGTTTTTTCGGGAGAGAGAAGAATGTGGGAGGAAGAGATGCTGAAGTGGGGCAAAGGGAGACCCACACACCAGGGTGGCGTGCCCCCCTTGCTGGCCGCGCCGGCCTGTGGGGTGCCACCCTGGGGTGCCCCACTGGTCATCCCCAGGTGCTCCCAGGTGCCTCGTCGAAAAATAGGACCAACAGTATAATTTTTGTGAATTTTTGAAAACTTTGAAAAATGCACATTTCTGGGTATTAAGTTTATTATTACTGGCCAGGAATTTTTTTGAAATCTCTAACTAACTAAGGAACTTTACAAAACAAAAGTGCTACAGCAAGTAGAACAAGTGGAGGAAGAAAGAGATGTTGTTTACCTCCTCTATGCATATAAAAAGTATTTGTTAACAAGGTTGATCAAGTCTTGCCACCAAATAAATTTTACATAGCATAAGAAGAAATAAACCTCAAATCAATCATGTTACCTTGAATTGTATTGATATGGATCCAATCACAAGAGTTTGATATTCTTCTTTAGGCTCATATATAGGACAATCGATAGTTCCCACTTTGATAGTTCTCACATTAGAAATAGTATTAACTCCACATACTTTATCAATCCTCTTGGGGAAATAGACGGTGTGCTCCCTATCATCAACATTGAAAGTAACCTTTCCTTTATTGCAATCAATAATAGCCCCTGCGGTGTTAAGAAAAGATCTCCCAAGAATAATAGACATATTATCATCTTCAGGCATTTCCAACACAACAAAATCAGTTAATATCAAGCAGTTATTAGTAACTTGAACAGGAACATCCTCACATATACCAACAGGAATAGCAGTAGATTTATCAGCCATTTGCAAAGATATATCAGTAGGTATCAACTTATCTAAGTAAAGTCTCTTATAAAGAGAAAAAGGCATAACACTAACACCGGCTCCCAAGTCACATAGAGCTGTTTTAACATAATTATTCTTAATAGAACAAGGAATAGTAGGTATACCTGGGTCGCCCAACTTCTTTGGAACTTTGCCATTAAAAGAGTAATTAGCAAGCATAGTGGAAATCTCCTCATTAGGAATTTTCCTTTTGTTAGTAACAATATCTTTCATATACTTTGAATAAGGAGGCAATTTAATAGCATCAGTCAAAGGGATTTGCAAGAATAAAGGTTTCATCCAATCACAAAATTTATTATAGTGTTCTTCTTCCTTTGATTTTAGTTTCTTAGCAGGAAAAGGCATTTGCTTTTGAACCCAAGGTTCCCTTTCATTACCATGTTTCTTAGCAATAAAATCTTCTTTAGTGTACTTTTTATTTTTATCTTGCTTTTCAGGTTCATCTTCAACTTCTTCTTTATCAGAAACATCATTCTTATCATTACCATTATTATTATCATGTTCATTACCACTTTCAGTTTCAGCATCAGAAATAGAAATACTATTAGGATCATTAACAGGTTCAGAGGATTCTACAACATTTTTATGTTTCTTTTTCTTTTTCTTAGATGGAGCACTAGGTTCAATGCGTTGAGAATCTTGTTCAATTCTTTTGGGATGCCCTTCAGGATATAGAGGATCCTAGGTAGAGACACCACCTCTAGTTGTTACTTCATAAGCATGTTTCTCTTTAGAATTATTTTTTAATAAGTCATTTTGCACTTTAGTAAGTTGATCAATTTGAGTTTGAACCATTTGAAAATGTTTAACAAGCATCTTAACATCATTGGAGGTTCTCTCCACAATACCATGCAATTCACCAATAGCTCGAGAATTTTCCATTAGATGATTCTCTACTCTCATATTAAAATTTACTTGCTTAACAATATAATTATCAAACTCATCTAAGCATTGCGCAGGAGATTTTGAATACGGAATATCTTCCCTAGTAAAGCGCTGAAGGGAGTTTACCTCAATCATAGATGAAGGGGGAATTATCTCACATATATGTTCTATGGGAGGTAGATTCTTCACATCTTCAGATTTAATTCCTTTCTCCTTGAGAGACTTCTTGGCTTCCCTCATATCTTCATCATTCAATTTAATTAAACCCCTCTTCTTCAATATTGGCGTTGGAATTGGTTCAGGCGTAGTCCAATCATCATGATTCCGGCCTATTTTAGCCAATAACTCTTCAGCTTCGTCTGGAGTTCTTTTCCTGAAAACACAACCAGCACAACTATCCAAATATGCCCTAGACTCAATGGTTAGTCCACTATAAAATATATCAAGTAGATCATTCTTTTCTAAATCATGTCCAGGTCGAGCTCTGATAAGAGAACAAAATCTTGCCCAAGCCTCAGGCAATTTCTCTTCATCTCCCTGGTCAAATCTATAAATTTTCTGTAAAGCAACATGTTGAGCACTAGCAGGAAAGTATTTTCGAAAGAAAACATCACGCAAATCAGTTGGACTTTTAATAGAACCAGGAGGCAAATTATTATACCAAGTTTTAGCATCATCCTTTAATGAGAAAGGAAAAATTTTAGCGACAAAATAAGTACGCATCTTGACATCATCAGAAAACAAACTACTCATAGAAGAAACTTCAATCATGTGTTCTACAACACTTTCTTTTTCAGTACCACAAAAGGGTGCTTTCTCTACAATAGCTATATGAGATAGATCAAGAGAAAAATCATAATCTTTATCCTTAATGCATATAGGAGATGTGGCAAATTTAGGATCAGGAGATAACTTATGTCTAACAGTATATTGTGTGAGAAACTTTTTAATTTTACTTGCATCAGCAGTAGCATTGCATCTATTAATAAAATCATCATTAAGCTCCACATAATCTTCATCAGGATCATCACTAGAATAATCAAGTTCAGGTGAATTAACAGGTGTAGTAGCATTAGGAGTTTCAGTATTTTCAATTTGTCTAGACCTAGCAATTGTAGCATCTAGAAAAGATCCCAATGAACCACTATCATCAAGCACAACAGAAGCATCATCAATATTATAAGAATTTTCAGATTCAGCAGAAGTACCAGCATGTGAAGCATGTGGCGGTGAAACAAGTTTATCAATCACAGATGGTGAATCAAGAGCAGCAGAGGTACTCAGAGTTGTACCTTTTCTTGTAGTGGATGGTAATATGGCGACTTTAGGATCGCGAGGTTTACCCATGATGGAGAATTTGCAGCGAACAATATCAATCCAAGTGAACTTCCAAATAAAGCTATGCTCCCCAGCAATGGCGCCAGAAAACAGTCTTGATAACCCACAAGTATAGGGGATCGCAACAGTCTTCGTGGGTAGTAAAACCCAATTTATTGATTCGACACAAGGGGAGACAAAGAATACTTGAAAGCCTTAACAACGGAGTTGTCAATTCATCTGCACCTGGAAACAGACTTGCTCGCAAGAGTTTATCAGTAGTAACAGTTTTATAGCAGTAGCAGTAGTGAAATAACAGCAGCAGAGTAATAGAGACAGCAGTAGTGATTATAGTAAACAGCAGGATTAAAATACTGTAGGCACGGGGACGGATAACGGGCGTTGCATGGATGAGAGAAACTCATGTAACAATCAAGCAGGGCATTTGCAGATAATAATAAAACGGTGTCTAAGTACAAAGCAATCAATAGGCATGTGTTCCAATTATAGTCGTACGTGCTCGCAATGAGAAACTTGCACAACATCTTTTGTCCTACCAGCCGGTGGCAGCCGGACCTCAAGGGAATCTACTGGATATTAAGGTACTCCTTTTAATAGAGTACCGGAGCAAAGCATTAACACTCCGTGAACACATGTGATCCTCACATCACTACCATCCCCTCCGGTTGTCCCGATTTCTGTCACTTCGGGGCCATTGGTTCCGGACATCGACATGTGTATACAACTTGCAGGTAAGACCATAAACAATGAATATCATGATGAAATAATAACATGTTCAGATCTGAGATCATGGCACTCGGGCCCTAGTGACAAGCATTAAGCATAACAAGTTGCAACAATATCATCAAAGTACCAATTACGGACACTAGGCACTATGCCCTAACAATCTTATACTATTACATGACCTATCTCATCCAATCCCTACCATCCCCTTCAGCCTACAGCGGGGGAATTACTCACACATGGATGGGGGAAACATGGCTGGTCGATGGAGAGGCGTCGGTGGTGATGATGGCGATGATCTCCTCCAATTCCCCGTCCCGGCGGAGTGCCAGAACGGAGACTGCTGGCCCCCGAGACGGAGTTTCGCGATGTGGCGGCGTTCTGGAGGGTTTCTGGCGACTTCCACTTCTCCCCGTGCGTTTTTAGGTCGAAGGCAATAAGTAGTCCGAAGGAGGGCGTCGGGGGCCAGCCGCGGCCGCCACACACTAGGGCCGCGCCGGCCTAGTGTGTGGGGCCCTCGTGCCCCCACCTGGCTCGCCCTTCTGGCTCCGCCAATATTCTGGGAAAATAGGACCTTCTGCATAAATTCCGAGGATTTTCCTGAAAGTTGAATTTCTGCACAAAAACGAGGCACCAGAACAGTTCTGCTGAAAATAGCGTTAGTCCGTGTTCGTTGCATCCAAAATACACAAATTAGAGGCAAAACAATAGCAAAAGTGTTCGGGAAAGTAGATACGTTTTGGACGTATCAGGCACCGGAGACAGAAGGGAGGTGCTCCTCGTCCAGACCACGGCCAAGGTCAGATGTGCGAGGCTATATCTGGGTCGCTATCCCCGGTGCGAAAAATAGGGAAAGGGAAATTTTGGGAGGGGCTAATGGAGAGGGTAACCGAAGAGGGAGGTCACCCCTACCTTTTCCGCGCAACGCCGCTCGGATTTCACCTTCTCCTGCCATGTCGCGGCCGCGCGAACGGCGTTGTCGATTTCCGTCGCGCCCAGGCATGTCCATGGAAAAAAGGTCAAACTGGGCGTTCCTCCCGGGCCTGTCCTCGAGGTGATTGAAAAACCGTGCTATGCAACAACATCGAGATGACCGGGCATCCAAACGGCCCAAAAACCGCGGGGCATATGCGAGCCAAAGGGTGCGCAGGGTACCAAACGCTCCCTAGAAATCGCCCTCAACAACTAGGGGTAGGGCAGTGGATCTAATCCAGGATGGTACCTCATGCCACATTGTCCTAGGGAAGGGGCATCATGTTTGTTGCATTGTGTGGAGTTTCTGTAGTCAACTCCTAACCAACGCAAAAAAGATCTAGCGCTATCTCCTCCATTGATTTAATGTCAATCCACATGTCCTGCTAGAATAGGGCGGAAGCCCCATCCCCTAGCACCATTGATAGCTCCAATTTGTGTGACATTTTACCGAGGGTTTTTCATTTGGTTCTATTTGGTTTCACCTTTCAACTAACGTAATATTGCAAAAACAAAGAAACCTTGTTATCTATTTGAACTTTCAGGTGTTATGTTGTTTTGGAAGGATTTGAAGCAATTTGTGAGTTGATTGTAGGAAATCAAGCAAAATATTAATTGGAGAAAATCCCATTTGAGGAGTCACAAGTTGTAAGGACCACCGGTATGGGCTGGCACCGATGTACCTTCCTGCTATATCATATGATACCGCCTTCGCCTAGTCAAAAGGAACCACTTTCGTGAAGGAGGCATAGATAAAAACACAACATAACAGCCGCCACCCATTTGATCTACTCCAAGATCTTCACCCTCAAGATCATTCGTTTCGCCATCATTCCCCTATCAGAGAGAGTGATGCATGTAAAATGCATACATGAAATTTGTCCTTTATCATATTGAATTCTCACATATTTGCAACATATATGATGATAATACCATGTTTACATTGATTTATTGGGATTTACCAATGATCCCCTTTATTTGGTTTATAACTCTGCATAACAATAAACTGCTTGTTTTGTGTATTTTTCACTTTCAGAGACCTATACGGAGTCAAATTAACCTGAGATTTTTTAGCATCATTTTTTCATCGGGGGAAGCACCCTGAAACCTGGAAGCACACCTGGATGAGTCTGAGGCCCAAAAGAGTCCAGTTGACGCGCCCAAACATGTAGGGCGCGCCACCCGAGGTCTTTCGGTCGTCGATCATCCAATTCAATTGGTTCTTTCGTCACCCTCAAAAAAATTGATTCTTTCGCCCACCGACTTAATTTTACCAAAAAATCACTATATATATATATATATATATATATGTGTGTGTGTGTGTGTGTGTCGTTTCCTATTCGACGGTACCTCGGAGGAGGGATCCTCACGAGGGGGAGAATAAGTAGGGGCCATCGGGCGGAGAGTCCTCGTGAAGGTGGTACGCGATTTACCCAGCTTCGGAACACCTGCACGATGACAGGGCATACTGCTTGTCTGAAATTATCTGGGCGCTTTCGCGTTGTTACAATGAGTTGTGGGTGTGCCTCTACGGCTCCTGGGATCCAGCTTATAAAGGCGCCAAGATCTAGGGTTTACACAGAGAGTCCTAGCCGGAATACAAGTTGCCTAACTACGGAATATTGCATTGCCGTGCACGTCAAGGATCCGCCTTTTCTTATACGCCGTACTGGATCTGGCTAGTCCAGATGGGCCATGCCGAATCCGACGTACAGAGTTGGTCGGTGGATCCGGCTCCTTGTTCCTGGGCTGTACTTCATCCATCTTGATCTACAACAACTGGGCCGCCTGATGGGCCATACGCCACCATCACCGTCTATGGGCCACCCGGGCTTGCCGGATCTAGCCACTGTCAATGGTACACCCATGAAGTATACCCACAACAGTAGCCCCCAGAGTTCTCCGAGATTCACCTCTCATTTCCACCTTGCTTGAACCATCTTCATGTCTGACAAACTTCTCGAAAACATGAGGAAACTTGAAGAACTCCGACTTCTTAAAACTTCCCTTTCCAGCATGCATGCCGAAAAGATCCTTCATCGCGCGGGACTTCATCCATCGACCTCATTGTCACAACGAGTCTCCGGCTTACTACCCTGCAGAGATAATGGCTTATCATTTGAAATTCTTACCCATAACCTTGAGAGGCTCAAACGGTTCCACCAATCTTGGCGCCATTTTCGGGTAATTTGAATGGTAACTTGATCCTTAGCCATTTTTACCGCTAGGGTTTTCGACACGTGTCCATCATCCAACGGTGCGACGCTTGCGTTCCGACCACAGGATGTGGAGCATGAATCTCATCTTGCGCCTATAAATATCCTCACCGCACACTCTAATCACTTCATTCTCCCCCGTTTTCACCTCTCACTCGAGCGCCGCCACCGAGTTCCTGCTTCCACCGTGCCGGAGTCTGCCGGAGTTTCACCGGAGCCAGCGCCGCCGCGTCGAGTTCATCGTGTTCTTAACCTCGGCGAGCCACCACAGCAAAAACCTCGTCGCCGGCGCCTCCGACCACCACAACAGCCATCTCCGGTAAGCTTCCTAACCTCGAGCTTTTTCATCAGCATCGGTAGGGATGACTAGTGTGTAGTGGTAGTTCCGACTAAGTTAGTTTACTTTCAATTGTAGATGTCTTCTTCTACTCCACCTCAAATGCAGTCATAGCCGATCGCGGCCACGCCAGTCTCCTCCGCCCCTCTGCCATTCATCCCCGTCCAGCTGGACCCTTCCAAGGGATCCCACAAGACCATTGAGGGAGCCACTGCTAAGCCGGCGGACTTAGCTGGAAAGAAGCAGATGTAGAAAAAGGTGGAGGAGGCCGCCGCCAAGAAATCGAAGGCCCGATCTCGCAAAGGCGAGGTTAAGGGGCAATGGTGGCCCTGCACCACCACTAAAGATGAACTCCGCAGCTTCGAGGCGGAGGGATTTTTGCAACCCGGATCCTGGAGAGTGGTTCCGGGTGCTCTCAACCCGGCGCCCGAGGCCGCAAAATGGGTGTTGACCAGGGCGTTGGTAGAGCGCGGATTCTCCTTGCCCCTGAGCGATTTCTTCTCGGAAATCCTTGAGGCATACAAGCTGCAACCCCACAACATCTCCCCCAACAGCGTCCTCGCTATCGCCAACCATGTCGCTCTGTGCGAGGGTCATCTCCGGGTAACACCGGACCTAGCCCTCTTTCAATATTTTTCCTTCATCAAGAAGGAGACGGTCCCGCAAACTTCATCGCTCGCCACCTGCGGGAGCATTACCTTCAAGATCCGCCCCGGCCACATCTATCCTCACACGGATCGTCACGAGTTCGTGAGCTACTGGTCTGGGGGGTTCTTCTACGTGAAGGATGTCTCAGATTTGGCCAGCCCGAAGACTTTGCCGGAGTTCAAGGATGGGCCTGCCAGCGAGACCCCCGCCTGGACAAACTGCCCCTATATCTCCAAGTCACCTACAATGAAAAGGATGGTAAGGCGGATCTGCAAGCTGACGGAGTCTAGCTTGTCGGGGAAGGACCTGACGCTCTCCTGGTTCACCAAACGGATCTAGCCTCTCCAACATCGTGATCGATTGATGTATGAGTAAAGCGGCCGCAACGACACCATTTGCGCCACCAAGGACAACCTCTCCTCTGACGCCCTGAACAAGCTGATCCTGTTCATGATCAAAATTCCGCGTGACGTTCACTCTCACGTGTGTCATTTTGACATACACACGGATGACGCTGGCACCGCGGTAAGTCTTCCGACTAATCATCATTACCTTTTTATGCCATGAATTTGTCTAAGGACTTTATCTTGTATGTTCAGCTCGAAGCCCTCGAGGAAAAAGATCTTGGGAACCTGACCCAGGTTCCGCACTCCGACACCACGAACTCGGAAGCCGCGTCTGACGCGGGAGCTCCTGAGGGCCCTCCTCCCGCAAAGCGGAACAGAGGTGCAGCCTCCGGGTCGGCGCCCAAACGTGCGCGCGAGACTCCTAGCACCGCGTTAGCCGAGAAAGAGAAACAACAGCTCAAGGAAATCGACACCAGCAAAAGCTCGCAGGCTAGCCTCGAGCGATTCTTCAACAAGCCTGGGTAATAACTCAACTTCCGGCTTACTCCTTAAGCAACTTATCTCGAAATCTACTAAGTGTCACACTCTTTTTGTTGTGCAGCAAAATTGCCGGAAGCAAGCCCCCGAAGAAGAAGACCAAGCCCTCGCCTGCCTCTATGCCTGTTACCCTGGAAGTAGAGGTTCCGCCTAAGCCCTCCTCCTCTACAGCTCCAAACCCAAAGGACATCATCAATATTGATGATATTCCGTAGGCTACCGCAGATTCCGGCAAAGACGCCTCCTCGTCCAAGCCTCCGCCTGAAGAGCCCGAATCCACCTCGGCTGAAGCTACGGCTAATGATGCCACAAAGAAATTGTTGCTAAGTGGTGCTACCGATACGCCCCAAACGCATCAACATTTGTTTCCGGTACTTCAAAAAGTTCCACTGGCGCAGCGTCATGCGGAAATGACCAACTTAATGAATGAAGTGTGGGGGAAGCCGGAGATGGAGCAACAAGACCTAGCAACCCTCGAAGACAATCTCCGGGTCTTCTTTGCCAAGCACAAAGCCGTGCCCCAGGTAACACTAGCCTCCAAGCATTGGTTTAGATATTTTCCGAGTGTAATTTGTGAACCGATGCTTCAACTATATTATCTTGGTTGGATCTTGGCGGAAACTTGAAATTTTCGAGCACAAGAAGAACTTTTAACTTCGCGTCCAGCCCCCCAGATTTTAAATTTCTAGCTAACCATTCCAACTTGCTTCACAGAACACCCGTCAACTTCATGAAGATCTGCGGACGTTAGTGCTGGAGCAGAAGGCGGAGATCGAGAGGTTGTACAAGAAGGAGGCGGAGGACCGGCAGGCAATCATACTTCTTGAAACTCGTTTGAAAAACAACGAGGGTATGTTTTCCGCCTTACTCTTTGTTATTGAATATATCTGTTTACTTTGAACTTGCTTTCCGTCTTACAGAACAACTTGCCAAGCGCCCCTCCATCGACTCAATCTCTGCCGAGCTCAAAGTTCTGAAATCCGAGCATGCGTCCCTCCAGCAATCCCTCAAGGAATCTCACGGACATGAGACAAAAACAAAAAAGGAGCTAGACAACAAACATGCTCAGGCTATGTCGGAGATGGCCGAGAAGCTTAAGACCAGCAGCAACAGAGTTAAGACTCTGGTGTCCAAGCTCAAGGCTACTGAGGCGGAGGCGGCGGACGTCGACGAGCTGATCTTCTGTAAGGACTTCACGTTTCCGGCATGTCCTTTGTATTCTTTTCTGCCCACCTCGGAATCTGACCGCGTGATTTTTTGTGTATATTAGCGTGTCTCAGATTTGAATGGACAAAAGATTCTGGACTTTCTAGGTGATGTGGGTGATACGTCTCCGACGTATCGATAATTTCTTATGTTCCATGCCACATTATTGATGTTATCTACATGTTTTATGCACACTTTATGTCATATTCGTGCATTTTCTGGAACTAACCTATTAACAAGATGCCGAAGTGCCAGTTCCTGTTTTCTGCTGTTTTTGGTTTCAGAAATCCTAGTAACGAAATATTCTCGGAATCGGACGAAATCAATGCCCAGGTTCCTATTTTGCCCGGAAGCATCCAGAACACCCGAGAGCCACCAGGGAGGGGGCACAGGCCCACCAAACCACATGGCGGCGCGGCCAGGGGGGGCCCGCGCCACCCTATGGTGTGGGCACCCCTTCAGCCCTCCTGCGCCGCCTCTTCGCCTATATAAAGCCCCTGGATCGAAAACCCTATGACGAACGGCGAAAACCACAGAAACCTTCCAGAGCCGCCGCCATCGCGACGCCAAGATCTGGGGGACAGGAGTCTCTGTTCCGGCACGCTGCCGGAGCGGGGAAGTGCCCCCGGAAGGCTCCTCCATCGACACCGCTGCCATCTCCACCGCCATCTTCATCACCGCTGCTGCTCCCATGAGGAGGGAGTAGTTCTCCATCGAGGCTCGGGGCTGTACCGGTAGCTATGTGGTTCATCTCTCCCATGTACCTCAATACAATAATCTCATGAGCTGCTTTACATGATTGAGATTCATATGAGTTTTGTATCACAATTTATCTATGTGCTACTCTAGCAATGTTATTAAAGTAGTTTTATTCCTCCTGCACGTGTGTAAAGGTGACAGTGTGTGCACCGTGTTAGTACTTGGTTTATGCTATGATCATGATCTCTTGTAGATTGCGAAGTTAACTATTGCTATGATAATATTGATGTGATCTATTCCTCCTACATATGCATGAAGGTGACAGTGTGCATGCTATGTTAGTACTTGGTTTAG
Organism: Lolium perenne; assembly: GCF_019359855.2. NCBI lineage: Eukaryota > Viridiplantae > Streptophyta > Magnoliopsida > Poales > Poaceae > Lolium > Lolium perenne. Next base: position 262,642,032 of record NC_067247.2, read on the forward strand.
TCTTTTGATCTATCTTACACTATAAGGTTACTTAAACATGAGCATTATTGTGGAGCTTGTTAACTCCGGCATTGAGGGTTCGTGTAATCCTACGCAATGTGTTCATCATCCAACAAAAGTGTAGAGTATGCATTTATCTATTCTGTTATGTGATCAATGTTGAGAGTGTCCACTAGTGAAAGTGTAATCCCTAGGCCTTGTTCCTAAATACTGCTATCGCTGCTTGTTTACTTGTTTCTTTGCGTTACATTACCGCTGCAATACTACCACCATCAACTACACGCCAGCAAGCTATTTTCTGGCACCGTTGCTACTGCTCATATATATTCATACCACCTGTATTTCACTATCTGTTCGCCGAACTAGTGCACCTATTAGGTGTGTTGGGGACACAAGAGACTTCTTGCTTTGTGGTTGCAGGGTTGCATGAGAGGGATATCTTTGACCTCTTCCTCCCTGAGTTCGATAAACCTTGGGTGATCCACTTAAGGGAAAACTTGCTGCTGTTCTACAAACCTCTGCTCTTGGAGGCCCAACACTGTCTACAGGAAAAGGAGGGGGGCGTAGACATCAAGCTATTTTCTGGCGCCGTTGCCGGGGAGGAAAGGTAAAAGGTACTCACACTCCGGACCTCGGCTACTAAGCTATTTTCCGGCGCTGTAAGTACTCGAAGCTATTTCCTTTAGATCCTGCAATTGCATCTTTTTGTTTCTTGTTTACACTAGTTTGGCATAATGGACAAGAATGAGCTTCTATTTCTATTTCCTGATTTAAAACATGGATTGTTCGATGCGAAAATTAAAAAACCTATGGAATCTTATTTGCATGCTGGTAGTAATATTAGTATGAACGCTTTGAACACCATTGTTGATAATAATATAGAAAGTTCTAAGCTAGGGGAAGCTGGTTTGCATGATATTTTTAGTCCCCCAAGCATTGAGGAGAAAATTTTCTTTGATGATACTTTGCCTCCTATTTATGATGATTATAATGATAGTGGTCTTTTGGTGCCACCTACTATGGAGAGTGAATGTTATTGTGATTACATTATGCCTCCTATATTTGATGATGAGAATAATAATGATAGCTACTTTGTTGAATTTGCTCCCACTACAACTAATAAAATTGATTATGCCTATGTGGAGAGTAATAATTTTATGCATGAGACTCATGATAAGAATGCTTTATGTGATAGTTATATTGTTGAGTTTGCTCATGATGCTAATGAAAGTTATTATGAGAGAGGAAAATGTGGTTGTAGAAATTTTCATGTTACTAAAACACCTCTCTATGTGCTGAAATTTTTGAAGCTACACTTGTTTTATCTTTCTACGCTTGTTGCATTATGCTTCTTGAACTTGTTTATTTACAAGATTCCTCTTCATAGGAAGCATGTTAGACTTAAATTTGTTTTGAAGTTGCCTCTTGAAGCTCTCTTTTGCTTCAAATATTATTTCTTGCGAGTGCATCATTAAAACTGCTGAGCCCATCTTAATGGCTATAAAGAAAAGAACTTCTTGGGAGATAACCCATGTGTTATTTTGCTACAGTATTTTGTTTTATATTTGTGTCTTGGAAGTTGTTTACTACTGTAGCAACCTCTCCTTATCTTAGTTTTGTGTTTTGTTGTGCCAAGTGAAGCCTCTAATCGAAGGTTGATACTAGATTTGGATTTCTGCGCAGAAACAGATTTCTATCTGTCACGAATCTGGGCTGTTTTCTCTGTAGAAAAATCAGAAAAATATGCCAATTTACGTGCGTGTTCCTCAGATATGTACGCAACTTTCATAAGTTTTGAGTTTTCTGATCTGAGCAACGGAAGTATTTATTAGAAATTCGTCTTTACGGACTGTTCTATTTTGACAGATTCTGCCTTTATTTCGCATTGCTCCTTTCGCTGTGTTGGGTGGATTTCTTTGTTCCATTACCTTCCAGTAGCTTTGAGCAATGTCCAGAAGTGTTAAGAATGATTGTGTCACCTCTGAATATGTGAGTTTTTGATTATGTACTAACCCCTCTAATGAAGTTTATGAGAAGTTTGGTGTGAAGGAAGTTTTCAAGGGTCAAGAGAGGAGGATGATATACTATGATCAAGAAAAGTGAAAGCTCTAAGCTTGGGGATGCCCCGGTGGTTCACCCCTGCATATATTAAGAAGACTCAAGCGTCTAAGCTTGGGGATGCCCAAGGCATCCCCTTCTTCATCGACAAATTATCAGGTTCCTTCTCTTGAAACTATATTTTTATTCGGTCACATCTTATGTGCTTTTCTTGGAGCGTCAGTATGTTTCTTGTTTTTGTTTTTGTTGAATAAATGCTTGTGTGGGAGAGAGACACGCTCCGCTGGTTCGTATGAACACATGTGTTCTTAGCTTTTAATTTTCATGGCGAAGGTTGAAACTGCTTCGTTAATTGTTATATGGTTGGAAACGGAAAATGCTACATGTAGTAATTGGTATGATGTCTTGAATAACTTGATATTTGGCAATTGTTGTGCTCTTGTTTAAGCTCTTGCATCATATACTTTGCACCTATTAGTGAAGAAATACATAGAGCTTGTTAAAATTTGGTTTGCATGAGTGGTTTCTCTAGAGTCTAGATATTTTCTAGTAAGATGTTTGAACAACAAGGAAGACGATGTATAGTTTTATAATGCTTGTAATATGTCTTTTATGTGAGTTTTGCTGTACTAGTTCGTGCTTGTGTTTGCTTCAAACAACCTTGCTAGCCTAAACCTTGTATCGAGAGGGAATACTTCTCATGCATCCAAATCCTGAGCCAAACAACACTATGCCATTTGTGTCCACCATACCTACCTACTACATGGTATTTCTCCGCCATTCCAAAGTAAATTGCTTGAGTGCTACCTTTAAAATTCCATCATTCACCTTTGCAATATATAGCTCATGGGACAAATAGCTTAAAAACTATTGTGGTATTGAATATGTAATTATGTACTTTATCTCTTATTAAGTTGCTTGTTGTGCGATAACCATGTTCACTGGGGACGCCATCAACTACTCTTTGTTGAATTTCATGTGAGTTGCTATGCATGTTCGTCTTGTCTGAAGTAAGAGCGATCTACCACCCTATGGTTAAGCATGCATATTGTTAGAGAAGAACATTGGGCCGCTAACTAAAGCCATGATCCATGGTGGAAGTTTCAGTTTTGGACATATATCCTCAATCTCAAATGAGAAAATTATTAATTGTTGTTACATGCTTATGCATAAAAGAGGAGTCCATTATCTGTTGTCTATGTTGTCCCGGTATGGATGTCTAAGTTGAAGAATAATCAATAGCGAGAAATCCAATGCGAGCTTTCTCCTTAGACCTTTGTACAGGCGGCATAGAGGTACCCCTTTGTGACACTTGGTCAAAACATGTGCATTGTGATGATCCGGTAGTCCAAGCTAATTAGGACAAGGTGCGGGCACTATTAGTACACTATGCATGAGGCTTGCAACTTGTAAGATATAATTTACATGATACATATGCTTTATTACTACCGTTGACAAAATTGTTTCATGCTTTCAAAATCAAAGCTCTAGCACAAATATAGCAATCGATGCTTTTCCTCTATGGAGGACAATTCTTTTACTTTCAATGTTGAGTCAGTTCACCTATTTCTCTCCACCTCAAGAAGCAAACACTTGTGTGAACTGTGCATTGATTCCTACATATTTGCTTATTGCACTTATTATATTACTCTATGTTGACAATTATCCATGAGATATACATGTTATAAGTTGAAAGCAACCGCTGAAACTTCATCTTCCTTTGTGTTGCTTCAATGCCTTTACTTTGAATTATTGCTTTATGAGTTAACTCTTATGCAAGACTTATTTATGCTTGTCTTGAAGTGCTATTCATGAAAAGTCTTTGCTTTATGATTCACTTGTTTACTCATGTCATATACATTGTTTTGATCGCTGCATTCACTACATATGCTTTACGAATAGTATGATCAAGGTTATGATGGCATGTCACTCCAGAAATTATCTGTGTTATCGTTTTACCTGCTCGGGACGAGCAGAACTAAGCTTGGGGATGCTGATACGTCTCCGACGTATCGATAATTTCTTATGTTCCATGCCACATTATTGATGTTATCTACATGTTTTATGCACACTTTATGTCATATTCGTGCATTTTCTGGAACTAACCTATTAACAAGATGCCGAAGTGCCAGTTCCTGTTTCACTGTTTTTGGTTTCAGAAATCCTAGTAACGAAATATTCTCGGAATCGGACGAAATCAACGCCCAGGTTCCTATTTTGCCCGGAAGCATCCAGAACACCCGAGAGCCACCAGGGAGGGGGCACAGGCCCACCAAACCACATGGCGGCGCGGCCAGGGGGGGCCCGCGCCACCCTATGGTGTGGGCACCCCTTCAGCCCTCCTGCGCCGCCTCTTCGCCTATATAAAGCCCCTGGATCGAAAACCCTATGACGAACGGCGAAAACCACAGAAACCTTCCAGAGCCGCCGCCATCGCGACGCCAAGATCTGGGGGACAGGAGTCTCTGTTCTGGCACGCTGCCGGAGCAGGGAAGTGCCCCCGGAAGGCTCCTCCATCGACACCGCTGCCATCTCCACCGCCATCTTCATCACCGCTGCTGCTCCCATGAGGAGGGAGTAGTTCTCCATCGAGGCTCGGGGCTGTACCGGTAGCTATGTGGTTCATCTCTCCCATGTACCTCAATACAATAATCTCATGAGCTGCTTTACATGATTGAGATTCATATGAGTTTTGTATCACAATTTATCTATGTGCTACTCTAGCAATGTTATTAAAGTAGTTTTATTCCTCCTGCACGTGTGTAAAGGTGACAGTGTGTGCACCGTGTTAGTACTTGGTTTATGCTATGATCATGATCTCTTGTAGATTGCGAAGTTAACTATTGCTATGATAATATTGATGTGATCTATTCCTCCTACATATGCATGAAGGTGACAGTGTGCATGCTATGTTAGTACTTGGTTTAGTCTTTTGATCTATCTTACACTATAAGGTTACTTAAACATGAGCATTATTGTGGAGCTTGTTAACTCCGGCATTGAGGGTTCGTGTAATCCTACGCAATGTGTTCATCATCCAACAAAAGTGTAGAGTATGCATTTATCTATTCTGTTATGTGATCAATGTTGAGAGTGTCCACTAGTGAAAGTGTAATCCCTAGGCCTTGTTCCTAAATACTGCTATCGCTGCTTGTTTACTGTTTTACTGCGTTACTACTGCTGCAATACTACCACCATCAACTACACGCCAGCAAGCTATTTTCTGGCACCGTTGCTACTGCTCATATATATTCATACCACCTGTATTTCACTATCTGTTCGCCGAACTAGTGCACCTATTAGGTGTGTTGGGGACACAAGAGACTTCTTGCTTTGTGGTTGCAGGGTTGCATGAGAGGGATATCTTTGACCTCTTCCTCCCTGAGTTCGATAAACCTTGGGTGATCCACTTAAGGGAAAACTTGCTGCTGTTCTACAAACCTCTGCTCTTGGAGGCCCAACACTGTCTACAGGAAAAGGAGGGGGGCGTAGACATCAGTGGGCATTACCCTTCGGGTAACTAATGTTGCACTACCTCTTGCGACCCAATCTGGGGCCCATGAAGACACTCGATGGAAAGGTGGGCCACTATGTCGGGTCCAAAGAAGAATTCTTGAAGAACAATGATAAGGGGTGGCCCGATCTTCTCAGTAAGCAACGGTGGTGATGATGATCACAGGGTGATAGCAGCGGAGGAACACGATGATGTAGTAGAAGATAACTTGTATGACGCAATGAGATCTCTCGATTGGTCCCTGTCGAGGGTACTCCTCGGCAATGCCCTCCGATTGGGGCTTAGGGTTGACGGAATCCTGTAGGCTGACACGAGACATCGGTAAACAGACAAGCGGGGAGAGCGATTTACCCAGGTTCGGGGCCCTCGATGAGGTAAAACCCTTACGTCCTGCCTGTCTGATCTTGATTATGAGAATATTGGGTTACAATGGGGTGCCGAAGGTTTCGGCTGTGTTCTCGTCGAGAGGCTAAGTGCTACGGCGACCTAGCTCTAGACTTCTGGTGGCTAAAGTTGCTATGATTGATTCCGTCCCACAGCAGCCCCTCTCCTAGCCTTTATATTGGAGGCCAGGTCTCAAGAGATCTGTCTGGGTATGACTAGGTTTACAAAAGACCTAGCTCTAAACTTTCCTTGTTTGGCTTCCCTCTTGCCTTGTTCTTCAAGGGATCTTCTCCTGCACCGTCCTAGTGGCCCGCCTTGCCATCGGGTATCTTCATGGGCCTTCAGTTGGGCCGCACAGGATAGGGCAATGTCAGTTACCCGAAGGGTAATGCCCACATCAGTAGTCCCCGAGTGTCTAGCCGAAGATATTTCGGGTAGAGACTAAAGCATGCCTCCACTAAATGATCTTCTCCTTGATTGTTCCTGTCCATCTTGAACAGCATCATCTTCTTCTATCGGGTGCGCGTCCAGCGCTCCCGATGGGAGTAGCCCCCGAGTCTAGGTACGGAGGCTTGCAATCCGTGCGTAGACTCAAGTTGTGTCACTCGAACGTCTTCTTCTGCCGAAGTTTTCTGCAAGTCTTCATGGGTCTTCCGATACATTTGTACCAGGGCTCGTATTCTTCAGTAAGGTTTCAACGCGTAAAGGATATTGAGTAACGTGCCCAGCTTTGCTGGTTAACTGCCGATGGCAAAACAACGTTACCCTACACATAATCAAGTCCCCGGGCATGATCCTGGAGTGCAAAAAAGTTTCATCGGGTGCGCGCTCAGCGCTCCCGATGGGAGTAGCCCCCGAGTCTGGGCACGGGCACTTGTGACCGGGTGCAGACTCGAGCTGAACATTCCATCCTTTTCTTCAAATATTTCTTCATAGGAATATCTTCGAGCTCACGTTTTATCGGGTGCGCGTCCAGCGCTCCCGATGGGAGTAGCTCTCGAGTCTAGGTGCGGATGCTTGCGATTCGTACGTAGACTCAAGTCGACCCATCCAATACTCTTTCATTTTTCTTCGAACGCTTCCGGCGGTCCTCATGACATCACTGATGACGTTATCAGTACTACAATTTTGACTGACAGGACACGACCCGTTGGGCCCATCCTACTTCTGCGTGGCTTTGTTTTTAAGAAATATCCGCTATTCTCGTACAGTTACCAAGACGCCTCCTCGATTTCCACGATCAACAATGAAGAGAGGGTCCTCTTAATGAATTGGAAACAATGACACGTGCCCACGCAATCCTCAGGTTTCCCTACGCTTATAATCTCTCGGAGCAAGCCCTCCCATTCTCACACATCATTCTTGCATCTTCTTTTCCTTCTTCCGTCTTCTCCTCTCATAACCGTTGCGCCGCCGCCGTTTCTAGATCTTTTCCAGATCCAACGATGGTGAAGAAGAAGAAACCCATCGCTGCCGCCAGTTCTGTGAGCAGCGGTGCTGCCGCCAAGGCTTCTTCAAATCCTCCGAAGAGAAGCGCTCCGGACACTCCTCCTCCAGCTCCGGCGCCGCCAGCACCGTCAAGCTCCATGGCTGGGACCAACCCCAGAGATTGGCTGGCGTCCTCCATCACGAAGCGTGATGAAAAGAGGGCTCGAAGCCTTGGTCTAATCTCTTCCGACGAGGGGAATGTAATTCTCCCAGGTGCGATTTCTCGGCCTAATCCTCCCGCTGGTTTTACCGTGATGTTCTTGTCGTTCTTGTATCGAGGTCTCTCGCTCCCTGCCCACAAGTTCCTTCATCACCTTCTGCGGTCTTACGAGATCCAACTGTGGCAACTTACCCCCAACTCAATCCTTCACCTTGCTGTGTTCATCACCCTTGCGAAGCGTTTTTGGGCATTGAACCTCACTTTGGGTTGTGGAAGAAAATCTTCTTCGTAAAAAGATATAGCAGTAGTAGTGGACCCTTTGTCACTGGGGGAGTTGGGTTCGTCGCCCGCTCAGAAGTCAATTATTTCAACTTTCCGATGAGAGAATCCGTGCAAGGATGGAGACTGAAGTGGTTCTACATTAGGGATTCTTCAACAACCGAATCCCAGCTTCCTCGCTTCTCCGATGTTCTCGAAGCCAAACCTAAGCACTCTTGGAAGAACATCCTTTCTCCCGACGAAAAACCGGCAGTCGACGAGTTATTTGACAGATTTCTTCGGATCAAAGAAGCCGATGGCCAGACCATGATAGGCACAGAGGTAGCTGTTGTTTTCCTGAAGTGTCGGGTTCAGCCAATCATGGCCAGGGCTCACCCGATGTGGTTATATTCGGGTCCGAAGGATGAGACCAGGATAAACATTACTGAACTATCGGAAAAGGAACTGCTTGATGAAGTTCGACGCCTTACTCTCTTCAGCCAGGAATATTCAATCCCGCTGATATATTCTCATCCACCTTTTGATGCTGATCATCCGCCAATGGAGGTAAATTTCCCCCCTCATACTCTTATTACTCTGTTCTCCTTGATCAATATGACTATCATTGTTCTTACTTGTTTTTCTTCGACAGTCCCTCATAGCTCCTGGAAACTTGCATGACCTGCCGGATGATACTTCCGAAGGAAGAGATTCCTCAGCCCCTGTTGGATTTCATACTGACGAAAACACAAGCCCAAAGGATGAACGCGATGATCCGATGAATTCTGAAGCTGACTTTTCCAATCCTCCTCCCCCAGCCAACGATACTAGCGACACAGCGGGATCAGTGCGTGATGATGACGCTGATCATGCTACCTTTGTTAATGCAGCTGTGGAGGAGGCCAGAGCTTCGCCTGTGAAGAGACCATCTAGCGGCTTTGCCGACGAAGATGATCTCTTCGACCTGTAAGTGCTTGCATCTTTTCCCAGAATTCGTATTTTGTTCTTACCATTCACATTCTTTTCTTAACTTTTGCCAATTCTCTTTTCTGCAGTGACGAAGGTTTCATCGAGCCTCCGTCTAAGAAGGCCAAATCTGGCGCCGCTCTGCCGAATCTCGCAGCTTCCGAGGCTTCGGACCCTACTGCAGTCCCCGCGGCCCAGGTATCGACTGCTTCCTCCCTTTCCAAGGGGAAAGATATTCCTTCGACTGCTGCCGCCGCAACTCCTCCTTCAGGGAAACCTGTAAGTCTTTTTCGGTCACAACGCAAACTTTCCTGAATGTGCCTTGATTAGTGATCCTTCAACAAATATCTAATTTTCCCTTTTCTTAAGGATCTGTGAGCTGCCATATCTTCTTTGGAGACCTTCGCCTCCCAATTCACTTCCCTGGAAGCGGACAAGGCTCGACTGCAAAAGGAGGTCAGGTCTTCTTCCTCGAAGTTGGAAGGTGCAATAAAAATAGCCGCCGAAGCCCGCCAAGAAGTCAACTCCCTGAAGCAGGAACTCGAGGGGCTGAAGAAGAAGCTGAAGGACGAAGAAGCATCCAGACTAGCCGCTGAAGCTTGGGCGGCTGGAAAGGATGATCTTCTTCGCCAATCTTCCTTGGCTTTGCTCAGTAATTCCCTTTCTGCTTCCCTGTTGATTATTACTTTGCGAATCCAATCCTTTGTTAGTAAACTCCTTCTCATTTCGTTCTTACAGAGGCCGCCGATATCCCTGCTGAAGCTTTGGATAAGCTTCCAAACAATTCTCGGGCAAACGGTGTGTCGATGACTCTTGGTTCGCATCAGCTTACGCAGGACCTCCTCGAGAAGGGCAAGGGAGCCATGACACGGATGCACTCGATGATCTTTCCCAAGATTAGTCAAGACAAGACTTTGGGGCAGCTGATCGATGCTTTCGCCGTCAACACCAAGGAGGTTATCGAGGTATTCAAACATACTTCGCGTACCTATGGCACCCTCCTAGCCTTTCAGCTCATGATGGGTTATGGCTTCAATGCCGATATCGAGGATATGACCAAAGAGCTGCCAAAAGAGCAAGATGGGAAACTTGTCGACCTGGATGTCTTTAAAACTTTGGCTCTCAAGTGCGCTCGCCAGCTTCTTGAGCTAGTTTCTGCAAAAAAGTCGTCAGCTGGTCTGAGCTTGTCAAACCAGACCCAGGCCCCATGATTTATGTAACTTAGTTCGATTAAACAGTGTCCTGCCATGAATCTTTTCGCGATTGTAATAAATTACATGCTGGCAATGTTGCCAGTGCACTCTTATTACGACATTTTTACTTGCACTCTCCCGATGGGAGTAACTTTCAATGCTGAATTGAAACAATCCATCATGCCCTTTTGACAATGTCTTGCAGGTCTTCCCTGTGCCTTCGTTTGTTGATGATTCTTCGGGTGCTGTTTCTGAGAGTGATCGACTCCAGCGGATGAAGAATCGGATCACACAGATGGAAAAGGACATGCGCAGCACTTATGTCTTGGTTGCTATCATAAAAAAGAAGAGCGATCTTGCAGCTGACGTGGAACGCTACGCTCTCACTGAATTGCATAAGGCCACGGAGAGTTTGAACTGTAAGCCCCCTTGCTCTTTTACTCCTTGTCTCTTTACGAAATGCATCGTCCTAACTTCTCCTGTTTCCTTTGCTAGTCATAGCTCTGAATCCTGCTGAAGAGAACAAGCGTATCCACGAACGTGTGGATGCGTTGACTCAGCTATCATCGTCGGACGAGGTTTTCTGGAGAGAGCACTCGAAGGCTTCGGCTGTCGCAAAGTTCCAAGATCGAGTCCAGAAGGTCCATCGCTTCTTCGATAAATGCTACAAAGGGCTGAGAGTAATATGGAAGACGATGTTTCCTTTAAACGCGGTTCCTCCCACGCTGTTGACTTTGATGTCAGAGTTTGGTAACACCAAGAAAATTCGAGACTTGGTTCGAGCTCAGGTTTTTGCAGGAGCTAGACTCACACTTGCCCTTGTGCTCGCGCGTTATCCTTCGGCAAACCTGCTAGCAATTGCCAACGCGGCGGGTGATTTGGAGCCGCTGTACCCGAAGGTGGGACTGCCTTCCAATATAATTGTTGACAGGCTTGAAGAGGCTTCGAAGGCATCTGAAGAAAAAGAAACTCCACAAAGATGATTCAAGATTGAGTCCTTATTGTAAATAGAATACTTGATTACTTACTATACCCGAGTGGTTGGGTTGTTAAGTTGTAAAACTATTTTTATCGGTAGATGCATATATATGCAGTTTTACCACGTTAATGTCGTTGGCACATTTTGGTGAAGCAAATCTTATTTACTCGTTTAGGCGCATGTGTGTTCGTTGGTCAGCAAATTATTTGAGTGATCAGCTCGTGTTGCGGGTCTTGCTAAACCCGTTGTATCTGCAACTTTGCCTTCAACCGATGTATGTCCTGACAGCAGCTACCGAATATATCGGTAGCACTAGCTCTGCCGATGACTCCGTCGTTCTTCGATGCTTCCATAAGTGAAGTATCGAACGTGGGTCGTTAACGTTTGTTTTTCCTGATCCTTGCTATTTGCGGCACTCTTTGAGGCATCTATAGCAAAGGAACGGAACAGGGTCCCTGTTGATTTTGCATCCCTTAGCGCTCGTAATTTCAGAGGCTTCTTTGGGATGCGGTCTTTGGGCGTGTTTCTTCATTGCACCAATGTTCACCGAAATATGCAAACAAGGTTTATGATGATATGGTCCCGAATTACTGCAATGCTTTTAAGGAAATAAAACTTGAGTTCTCATTAACAAAATAAGCAAGAAACTAAGGGGCGAAAAAGAAAAGGCCCTGTTGAAAAGAGAAAACTAAATACTATCCGTCCGTTTAAGCAAGAGGAGGGTTCTTCTTATCTTCTAGCTTGTCTGTCGCGTCAGCGATTTTGAAAGCATCGTTGATTTCGCCTGGAGTCTCGGCGGTGATTGCCAGTGTCTTGTTTTCTTCTATGACTGCTGTGCCATCAGATGCCGAAGTTTTTACTGTCGAAACTTCTAGGGCAAGATCGGCTGGCTTCTTCTTCGTCTTCCTGACGCGTTCATCTTCCTTATTATCGTGTGCCGATGACTTGGAAGGAAGATCGACAATTTCCTGTTTTACCCCAAACTTTGCAGCGATCCTCTGAAAGACGCGATCACAATTATCCGAGCGTGAGAAACTTCCATAGACTGTGATGTTTGTCCCATTGCTCCTAGGCATTTTCAGCTTGAGGTATGCATAATGCGGCATAGCCATGAACTTGGCATAAGCTGGTCTTCCGAGTATAGCGTGGTACTGCGATTCCCAGTTGACGACTTCGAACTCGATCTTTGCCTTCGTGAAGTTGTCGGGTTTGCCAAAGACGACATTCAGGTAAACTTTGCCAAGAGAGTATGCCGGTGAAGTGGGGAGAATCCCATGGAAATAGGTGTCTGTCTCTTCTAGCATCCTCATAGTGATCCCCATACTTTTGATTGTGTCAACGAATATCAGGTTTAATCCACTTCCGCCATCCATGAAGACTTTGCTCATCTTAAACCCTCCGATTTGCGCCTCAACTACTAAGGCAGCGTGCCCTGGTTTCGGGATTGTCATCGGGTGATCCGCTCTGCTAAACGTAATGCTCTGAGATGACCACTTGACATATTCGGGGATGTTGGCCATAATGCTTTCTGCCAGATTAATTTCTCGGGTGAGCTTCTTCATTTCCCTTCTCGAAACACCTGTCCTATGAATCATGCTCATATGCCCACGTGGTGGTGGAAACAACTCGTTGGGATTATGAGGCTGAGCCTGCTGGACCTGGTGCTGAGGTGGAGGTGGCGGTGGTGTTGGCTGTTGCTGCTGCTGGATGAGCTTCTGCATTTTGATGAACTGTCGACAATCCCTGAGTAGGTGACTTGACTTCTTCTTGTTGTCTTTAGAGTCGATGTACGAGTGCAGGTAGCAGGGAGCATTTATCTGTTCAGCAAAGGGTAGCTCGGTAGTCCTCTGTGGTCGTGGTTTGTAATTGCCGCGATTTCCAGAGTTGTTCCGGTTGCTGTCCTGCCGATCGGAGTACCCCGCAGCTACCAGGTTACTGTCGTCGTAATTGCGGTCTTTTCTTTTCTTACGGCGATCCCTTCGTCCACCCGAGTCGTGCTTCGGCTGATCGTCGTCTTTGTCGTCACCGCGCTGTAGTGGCCTTCGTACGTTGTCCTCGCCATCAGCCCAGCTGTTGGCGATTTCCATTAACTTGGTTATAGTTTTCGGCTTCTTGCGCCCAAGTTCCTCTATGTAGGTTTCACGTCGGATGCCATCGCTGAAGGCATCGATTGCTCTGTCGATAGAAACGTCTTCGGTAGTGTTTAGGAGCTTGGTGAATCTTCCGATGTATGCGCGCATCGACTCCTTCTGCTTCTGTTGGCAATGCCGTAATTCCTCAATCCCAACAGGCCTTTTGTATGTTGCTTGGAAATTCGCAACGAAAGTGTCCACTAGGTTATCCCATGATTTGATGGATCCTTTCGGCAGGCCTCTCAACCAAGCTCGTGCCGAATCCTTCAGGTAAAGCTGCAAGCACTGCATTGCTGCTATCTGATTTCCCTTGTGTAGGATCACAGTCTGTAAGTAATCGTCTATCCATGACCTCGGCTCCTGCTGTCCATCGTACTTAGCGGCGTCATTGGGGGTGTGATACGTCCAATTTGCATCACTATTTTATATCATAATTTGCTGTTATTCATTGATATATTTCATATTTGGAGATGATACTTATGTTATTTCATCTATTTTGCATGTTTCATGATTATTTGGGGATCGCACACCGAAGCCAGGATTCTGCTGGAAAAAGCACCGTCAGAATGCAATATTTCGGAAGATCAACAGTTGAAGGAAATTATACGAAAATTCCTATTTTTCCAGATGACGAAGGGAGCCAGAAGGGGGAGCTGAGGGGGGCCGCCATGGGCCCCCCTCACAGGCCGGCGCGCCCTGCCCTGGCCGCGCCGCCCTGTGAGGAGGGGGCCCACAGCCCCTCTCGCCTCCTTTTCTTCGCGTATGCCTTCGTCCCGAAAACCTAAGCCAGAGGGGTACGGCGAACAGAGCCACAGCCGCCTCTGCGGGGCGGAGAACACCAGAGAGAAAAGAGCTCTCCGGCGGGCAGGAATCCGCCGGGGAAATTCCCTCCCGGAGGGGGAAATCGACGCCATCGTCACCGTCATCGAGCTGGACATCATCTCCATCACCATCACCATCATCCTCATCATCATCACCGCCGTCTCCACCGCTGCACCTCGTCACCGCTGTAGCAATTTGGGTTTGATCTTGATTGTTTGATAGGGGAAACTCTCCCGGTGTTGATTTCTACTTGTTATTGATGCTATTGAGTGAAACCGTTGAACCAAGGTTTATGTTCAGATTGTTATTCATTATCATATCACCTCTGATCATGTTCCATATGATGTCTTGTGAGTAGTTCGTTTAGTTCTTGAGGACATGGGTGAAGTCTAAATGTTAGTAGTGAAGTGTGGTTGAGTAATATTCAATGTTATGATATTTAAGTTGTGGTGTTATTTTTCTAGTGGTGTTGTGTGAATGTCGACTACACGACACTTCACCTTTATGGGCCTAGGGGAATGCATCTTGTACTCGTTTGCCAATTGCGGGGTTGCCGGAGTGACAGAAACCTGAGCCCCCGTTGGTATATCGATGCAGGAGGGATCGCAGGATCTCAGAGTTTAAGGCTGTGGTTAGATTTATCTTAATTACTTTCTTGTAGTTGTGGATGCTTGCAAGGGGTATAATCACAAGTATGTATTAGTCCTAGGAAGGGCGGTACATTAGCATAGGTTCACCCACACAACACTTATCAAAACAATGAAGATTAATTAGCCGTATGTAGCGAAAGCACTAGACTAAAATCCCGTGTGTCCTCGAGAACGTTTGGTCATTATAAGTAAACAAACCGGCTTGTCCTTTGTGCTAAAAGGGATTGGGCCACTCGCTGCAATTATTACTCTCGCACTTTACTTACTCGTACTTTATTCATCTGTTACATCAAAACCCCCTGAATACTTGTCTGTGAGCATTTACAGTGAATCCTTCACCGAAACTGCTTGTCAACACCTTCTGCTCCTCGTTGGGATCGACATTCTTACTTATCGAAGATACTGCGATACACCCCCTATACTTGTGGGTCATCAAGACTATTTTCTGGCGCCGTTGCCGGGGAGTGAAGCGCTATTGGTAAGTGGAATTGGTAAGGGAGATTTCTACTGTTTGTGCTGATTTTATTTCTGCCTGCTGCTATAATTCATTATGGAGAGATCTTCTCTTGAGTGTTTATTTGGGAAATCTACTACTACTGCAAAGGTAGTGGATGAGGCGCCAGGTAAGGAAGAAATACCATACAAAATACCTATGAAAATTATTGAACGTGTAGTGGGTAACCGTTATACAGGGGATGGAACTGTCCACCCTGGAGATCATTTACTGTTCTTACATGAATTATGCGGTTTATTCAAGTGTGCAGGTATTGCTATGGATGAAGTGAGGAAGAAACTATTCTCTGTATCGCTGTCTGGTAAAGCGGCGCATTGGTATAAATTACTGGATAATGGGGATTCTCTTGAATGGAATGATATTGTGCCCCGGTTTTATTCTAAGTTCTATCCTCCAAGTGAGATTCACAAAGATCGGAATCGTATATATAATTTTTGGCCTCATGAAGGAGAGAGTATTGCCCAAGCTTGGGGGAGATTGAAGTCTTTAATGCTCAAATGCCCCATTCATGAGCTTCCTGGTAATATTATTATTGATAATTTCTATGCAAGACTTTCTTTTCAAGACAAGACCTTGCTGGATACTTCTTGTTCTGGATCATTTACACGCAACAAGGAAGAGTTTAAAAGGGACCTTCTTAATCGGATCCAGGAAAATACTGAAGGATGGGAGAACGACAAGGATAGAGAATCAGGTATAAATTATGATTATAAATGCATTGAAGCTTTGATGGATACTGATAAATTTCGTAATATGAGTGCTACTTATGGTCTTGATTCTCAAGTTGCTGCAAATCTTTATAAGGCTTTTGCTTCTCATTATGAATTGCCTAAGAGGAACTTTGATAAGTATCATGAACCGTATAAAGATAAAATTGATTCATCTATAAATAAATGTGTTGTAGTTGAAACTGTTGATCATGTTATTCCTGAAGCTTATATTGAAAAAACTCCTTTCCCTGCTAAAATGAAGGAGTACTCTGTTATAAATAGTGCGATTCATAAAAGTGAAAAGAAACCTATAGAACCTGAAGAACAAATAAAAGTTGAACCTGCTGTTGCAATTGTTAAAGATCTTGTGACTGAAAATGTGGAAGATGGTCATATAATTTTCTGTGAAGATGCTTCTAATATTGTTTCGCATCCTAATAAGTCTAGAAAAGCTAGTGTTCCTATGCTATCTGTTAGAATTGGTGATCATTGTTATTATGGTTTATGTGATATTGGTGCAAGTATTAGTGATATTCCTTATGAGCTTTACACGGAGATTATGCACGAAATTGGTTCTTGTGAACTTGAAGATATTGAAGTGGTTATTCGGCTGGCTAATAGAGAAACTATCTCTCCAATTGGTATTATTCGAGATATGGAAGTTTTATGTGGTAAGATTAAATATCCTGCTGACTTTTTGGTACTTGGTTCTGCTGCTAGTAAATATTGTCCTATTATTTTTGGTAGACCTTTTCTAAATACTTGTGGAGCTATTATAGATTGCAAGAAAGAGAAAATTTTGACTAAATTTGCTGGAGAATCTTATGAGTTTAATTTCTCTAAATTTACCAAAACTCCTTATAAAATTGATTCGCCTAATAGTGATTTTAAAGTTGAACAGTGTGCATCTATTGGTCTTGCTCCTAGTAATCCTTTGCAGCAACATTTGGAGAATAGTGAGAGTGAAGTTTTCAGGGAAGAAAGAGATGAACTTGATGAAATTTTCCTTCGTCAACCTATTCTTAAGCATGATTTACCGGTGGAAGATTTGGGTACAACACCACCACCAAAGGAAGATCCTGTCTTTGATTTAAAACCATTGCCTGATAATCTTAAATATGCTCATATTGATGATAAGAAAATATATCCTGCTATTATTAGTTCTAAGCTTTCAGAGTTTGAAGAAGAAAGGTTATTGGAAATATTGAAGAAACACCGAGGTGCTATTGGTTACACTCTTGATGATTTGAAGGGGATTTCTCCCTCTATTTGCCAACACGCCATTAATATGGAAGATGATGCGAAGCCTGTTGTTGAACCTCAGCGTCGTCTAATTCCTAAGATGAAGGATGTGGTAAGAAATGAGGTATTAAGACTCCTTGAAGCTGGTATTATATATCCTATTGCTGATAGTAGATGGTTTAGTCCTGTGCATTGTGTTCCTAAGAAAGGAGGAATGACTGTTGTGCCTAATGATAACGATGAGCTCATCCCTCAAAGAGTAGTTGTAGGTTATAGAATGTGCATTGATTATCGGAAAGTTAATAAGGTTACTAAGAAAGATCATTACCCTTTACCATTTATTGATCAAATGTTAGAAAGGTTATCTAAAAATAATCATTTTTGCTTTCTTGATGGTTATTCTGGATTTTCACAAATTGCTGTTAAAACTAAAGATCAAGAGAAAACCACTTTCACTTGTCCCTATGGAACTTATGCTTATAGGCGTATGCCTTTTGGTTTATGTAATGCTCCTGCTACTTTTCAAAGATGCATGTCTGCTATTTTTCATGGCTTTTGTGAGAGTATTGTAGAGGTATTCATGGACGATTTTTCCGTCTATGGAAATTCTTTTGATAATTGCTTGCGGAATCTTGATAAAGTTTTGCAGAGATGTGAAGAAACTAACCTTGTTCTTAATTGGGAGAAATGCCACTTTATGGTTAATGAAGGAATTGTATTGGGACATAAAATTTCCGAGAGAGGTATTGAAGTTGATAGAGCTAAAGTTGAAGCAATTGAGAAGATGCCCTATCCTAGGGATGTTAAAGGTATTCGTAGTGTTCTTGGTCATGCTGGGTTTTATAGGAGGTTTATTAACGATTTTTCTAAGATTTCAAAGCCTCTTACTAATCTTCTTCAAAAAGATGTACCTTTTGTTTTTGATGATGATTGTAAGGAAGCTTTTGAAACTCTAAAGAAAGCCTTAACAACTGCCCCTATAGTTGAACCCCCTGATTGGAACTTACCATTTGAAATTATGTGTGATGCTAGTGATTTTGCTGTAGGCGCTGTTCTTGGACAGCGAGTAGATAAAAAACTGAATGTTATTCATTATGCTAGCAAAACTCTTGATGCTGCTCAAAGAAATTATGCTACAACTGAAAAAGAACTGTTAGCTGTAGTCTTTGCTTGTGATAAGTTTAGATCTTATATTGTTGATTCAAAAGTTACAATTCATACTGATCATGCTGCAATTAGATATCTTATGACAAAGAAAGATGCTAAGCCAAGGCTTATTAGATGGGTACTTCTTTTGCAAGAATTTGATTTACATATTGTAGATAGGAAAGGTGCTGATAATCCTGTTGCTGATAATTTGTCTAGATTGGAAAATATTGCTTATGATCCTGTTCCTGTTAATGATAGTTTTCCAAATGAACAATTGGCTGTAATAAAGGTGATCTCGCGAGACAGTCCTTGGTATGCTGATTATGCTAACTTTATTGTTTCCAAGTACTTGCCTCCAACCTTTTCAGCTCAGCAAAGGAGGAAATTCTTTTATGACTTGAGGCATTATTTTTGGGATGACCCACACTTATATAAAGAAGGAGTGGATGGTATTTTGCGAAGGTGTGTTCCCGAATATCAACAACAAGTGATATTGAGTAAATGTCATGGTAGTGCTTATGGAGGACATCACGCCGGAGATAGAACCGCGCAAAAGGTTCTGCAATCAGGTTTTTATTGGCCAACTCTCTTCAAAGATGCAAGGAGGTTTATTTTATCTTGTGATGAATGTCAAATGGTTGGTAATATCTCCAGACGCAATGAAATGCCTATGAATTATACTCTCGTTATTGAACCGTTTGATTGTTGGGGATTTGACTTCATGGGACCTTTTCCCTCTTCAGAAGGTAACACTCATATACTTGTTGCTGTTGATTATGTTACTAAATGGGTGGAAGCCATACCTACAAAAAGTGCTGATGGTGAGACCTCTTTAAAAATGCTTTTAGATATTATTTTTCCTAGATTTGGAGTTCCTAGATATATTATGACAGATGGAGGTTCTCATTTTATTCACGGTGGTTTTAGAAAGACTCTTGCTAAATATGGTATTAATCATAGAATTGCTTCCGCTTATCATCCTCAAACTAGTGGGCAAGTAGAACTATCAAATAGAGAAATTAAATCTATCTTGCAAAAGACTGTTAATAAAACTAGAAAGAATTGGGCTAGTAAATTGAAGGAAGCACTATGGGCTTATAGGACTGCTTATCAAAATCCCATGGGAATGTCACCTTATAAAATGGTTTATGGAAAAGCTTGTCATTTACCTTTAGAACTAGAGCATAAAGCTTATTGGGCTGTTAGAGAACTAAATAAAGATCCTAAACTAGCCGGTAATAAGAGGTTGCTGCAATTAAGTTCTCTAGATGAATGGAGAAGTGAAGCTTATGAAAATGCTAAACTCTTTAAAGAGAAAGTTAAGAAATGGCATGATAGAAGGATTATCAAAAGAGAATTTAATATTGCGGATAAAGTCCTATTGTATCGGTCTCATCTCAGATTCTTTGCAGGGAAATTACTCTCGAAATGGGAAGGACCATATGTTGTTGAGGAGGTGTATCGTTCAGGAGCAATTAAAATTAGCTCTCTCCAAGGCAATGCCACGCAAGTGGTGAATGGACAAAGACTCAAGCACTATATCTCAGGTGATTCTTATAATGTAGATGTTGATGTTATTCGAGTGGAAACACCGGAGGCTTTCATCAAAGGTCAAATTGACAGTCCGCCAGAACCCGACTTTGAATAGGTAACAGTACTGGTAATAAAAAGTTCGCGATTTACTTTCCGAACAATGTTTTTGCTATTTTTGGAAAATATGAAAAATTACGAGATCGAAACGGAGTGGAGGAGACGCACGAGGGCGTGCCCCCATAGGCCGGCGCGGGCCCCAGCCTGGCCGCGCCACCCTATGAGGACACCGCCTCGTCGCCCCTCTCCGACTCTGGTTCGACCTGGTACTTTCCGTTCGTTGTGATTTTTTTTACTATATAATCCCCCGGACCCCTGGAGGTCCGTATATCGTTTTCTCGACGTGTTTTGTTTCGAGCTGTTTCTGCCAGGATTTGTCTTTGATCTAGAAGCACCATGGTCTCCCACAACAAGGACAAGGAGCCTTCGGAGGAAGGTATTCAAGACCCCGAGTTGAAGGAAGAAGTGAAGGAGGATGAAGAGGAAGTCGAAGAAGTTCCGCAAGTACGCCCGCGCACCACCATTGCAAGCATCGGAGTGGTGTCAAACCCGTTCAACGCCAAGAAGAGCGCACGGATTAGCACCGGAGGAGGAGTTCCACGTCATTACCTAGCTCCAAAGACATCTTCTTCAGGCACTTACCATCCCTTCCGCAATCTAATCTACAATAATCAAATTGAAAGGACTCCCAAGGCAGCATTGCCTAGCAATTGGGATATAGATCGTTCTAACACTGCAGGAAGGACGAAGCCTGAAGCTGAAGGGTGGGGAAATAACTCCAAGAATTGGGACTCGCCGTCGGACATACTTCTTAATCGCGTCGAGCACAATTCGGAGATGATCCGCAACCTCATGTACAAGATTGATGAGCTTTAGGAGCTTGTGGAGAAGCTTGTGAGGGATTCATCACCATCACCGCCAAAGGAGTAATTCATCATCGGTATTGGCATCCCCTTGGTTTGTTCCAAGCTTGGGGGAGTGCCGCGGTATCACATCATCACCACCTTTTACTTTTTACTATCAAGTAGTGTCATATCATGAGTAGGGAAGTTATCATATAAGATGGGTTGCAGTGTGGAAGTATCTCTCCTTTAGTTGGTTGTCTATGTATCCCTTGGTGTGAGTTATCGTTATGAAATATTAATGAGAAGTCTTATCATTTACATATTGCACATCTTATTTTAGTTTGCAATTTCTAGTATATGATTGATCTTGATTTTAGTATTGGTACCACTTTGGGAGCATTGAGTAAATCTATTTGGTTTTGGCAAACTTAGCATTGGTCAATAGCAACAACACCTTGAGGTTTAAGTAGAAAAGAGAAATACATATAGTTGTTTCATTGTCTTCCTTTCTTGTTAGCTCATAGCTTATTATTCTGAAGTTAAAATTGTTTGTGCTTGCAAGAAAGATGCATGATTATTTCTATCACATGTATATTTGTTTGTTTCCCTTAACTCTTATGCTTGCTAATTAGCCTTGCTAGCCAAAGACCTGTACTGAGAGGGAATGCTTCTCGTACATCCAAACCTGAACCCAAACCTATGCCATTTGTGTCCACCATATCTACCTACTACATGGTATTTCTCCGCCATTCCAAAGTAAATTGCTTGAGTGCTACCTTTAAAATTTCTATCCTTTACCTCTGCAATATATAGCTCATGGGACAAATAGCTTAAAAACTATCGTGGTGAAGAATATGTACTTATGTGTCTTATTTCTTAGTAAGTTGCTTGTTGAGCGGTAACCATGTTTTCTGGGGACGCCATCAACTCTTTTACCTTTGTTGAATATCATGTGAGTTGCTATGCATGTTCGTCTTGTCTGAAGTAAGGGCGGTTTTCACAATCAAATGGTTTGAGTATGCATACTGTTAGAGAAGAACATTGGGCCGCTAACTAAAGCCATGATTCATGGTGGAAGTTTCAGTATGGACAGCTAATCCTCAATCTCTTATGAGAATAATAATCGTTGTTGAATGCTTATGCATTAAAGAGGAGTCCATTATCTGTTGTCTATGTTGTCCCGGTATGGATGTCTAAGTTGAGAATAATCAAAAGCGAGAAATCCAATGTGAGCTTTCTCCTTAGACCTTTGTACAGGCGGCATAGAGGTACCCCTTTGTGACACTTGGTTGAAACATATGCTATGCAATGATAATCTGTGTTAATCCAAGCTAATTAGGACAAGGTGTGAGCACTATTAGTATACTATGCATGAGGCTTGCAACTTATAAGATGTCTTATACATAACACATATGCTTTATTACTACCGTTGACAAAATTGTTTCTTGTTTTCAAACTGAAAAAGCTCTAGCACATGATTTAATCCCTGCTTCCCTCTGCGAAGGGCCTGTCTTTTACTTTATGTTGAGTCAGTAAACCTATTTCCATCCATCTCAAGCAAGCATTTGAGTTGTTGTGATCAAACCATTATATTGTGATTTGCTTCATCATGTCTTTACTCTTCCTTGTTTAGTACAAGTTTTATCTGAATGAATATAGCTTTGCAAGTTATCAAAGATCATTATGATTGAGTATGCAAGTTTACCATAAGCTTTAACATAAGAGCGCTGCTCAATAGATGAGTATAATCTGTTAACTGTTCTCTGACCAAGAACGAAGTTTGCCATCACCAACTATGATTTCTTATGCACCTTTATTTGTGATTACCTTATACTTGTTTCAAGTTGAATTATATGAGGAAGTTGTTTACTAGAATGTCTTGTGTGAATGAATATGATGCTTCTTGTCCGTATTTTATTTATCGACTCTTCACTCCATAAACATGTGGTCCTGTTTACCGAGTTCAGCTTCGCTTGGGGACAAGCGAAGTCTAAGCTTGGGGGGAGTTGATACGTCCAATTTCATCACTATTTTATATCATAATTTGCTGTTATTCATTGATATATTTCATATTTGGAGATGATACTTATGTTATTTCATCTATTTTGCATGTTTCATGATTATTTGGGAATCGCACACCGGAGCCAGGATTCTGCTGGAAAAAGCACCATCAGAATGCAATATTTCGGAAGATCAACAGTTGAAGGAAATTATACGAAAATTCCTATTTTTCCAGATAACGAAGGGAGCCAGAAGGGGGAGCTGAGGAGGGCCGCCATGGGCCCCCCTCACAGGCCGGCGCGGGCCTGCCTCGGCCGCGCCGCCACTGTGAGGAGGGGGCCCACAGCCCCTCTCGCCTCCTTTTCTTCGCGTATGCCTTCGTCCCGAAAACCTAAGCCAGAGGGGTACGTTGAACAGAGCCACAGCCGCCTCTGCGAGGCGGAGAACACCAGAGAGAAAAGAGCTCTCCGGCGGGCAGGAATCCGCCGGGGAAATTCCCTCCCGGAGGGGGAAATCGACGCCATCGTCACCGTCATCGAGCTGGACATCATCTCCATCACCATCACCATCATCCTCATCATCATCACCGCCGTCTCCACCGCTGCACCTCGTCACCGCTGTAGCAATTTGGGTTTGATCTTGATTGTTTGATAGGGGAAACTCTCCCGGTGTTGATTTCTACTTGTTATTGATGCTATTGAGTGAAACCGTTGAACCAAGGTTTATGTTCAGATTATTATTCATTATCATATCACCTCTGATCATGTTCCATATGATGTCTCGTGAGTAGTTCGTTTAGTTCTTGAGGACATGGGTGAAGTCTAAATGTTAGTAGTGAAGTGTGGTTGAGTAATATTCAATGTTATGATATTTAAGTTGTGGTGTTATTCTTCTAGTGGTGTCGTGTGAACGTCGACTACACGACACTTCACCTTTATGGGCCTAGGGGAATGCATCTTGTACTCGTTTGCCAATTGCGGGGTTGCCGGAGTGACAGAAACCTGAGCCCCCGTTGGTATATCGATGCAGGAGGGATCGCAGGATCTCAGAGTTTAAGGCTGTGGTTAGATTTATCTTAATTACTTTCTTGTAGTTGCGGATGCTTGCAAGGGGTATAATCACAAGTATGTATTAGTCCTAGGAAGGGCGGTACATTAGCATAGGTTCACCCACACAGCACTTATCAAAACAATGAAGATTAATTAGCCGTATGTAGCGAAAGCACTAGACTAAAATCCCGTGTGTCCTCGAGAACGTTTGGTCATTATAAGTAAACAAACCGGCTTGTCCTTTGTGCTAAAAGGGATTGGGCCACTCGCTGCAATTATTACTCTCGCACTTTACTTACTCGTACTTTATTCATCTGTTACATCAAAACCCCCTGAATACTTGTCTGTGAGCATTTACAGTGAATCCTTCACCGAAACTGCTTGTCAACACCTTCTGCTCCTCGTTGGGATCGACATTCTTACTTATCGAAGATACTGCGATACACCCCCTATACTTGTGGGTCATCAGGGTGGGCTTGAACTTTTGGGCGGCATCGTCTCACGGATCTTGTAGCTTAAGCAATCAACCCCCCTTAGCTCGCTGTCGTACTCTTGGCTTTCAACCGAGGCGTCACTGTCGTATTCCTCCCTAGCGGCGCGTCGCCGCCTTGCTTTATCCATTCTACTCTGGGTGATTTCATCTCGAGCATCCCTCGAGCGATGCTTTGAGCCACTGGCCTGTAACGTGGTCTTTTCCTTCCGTGGGACCAAGTTGTCTCCTAATATTGCGAGACTTTCCAAGGCGCCCCGGTGAGCTTGAGCCATAGAACCTTCAGGTCGTTGGTTGATGAGGTACGCCGCGAGATTGGCAGTTGCTCCCTCGACGGATTTCGGCCGTAGCATACCCGCGGTGTCCGTGGTCATGAAGGACTTGGTCAGATTCGATGTGATTTCTCTAGCATCATCTTCCGAAAGCCTGCATAACCTTGATCGGTGCTTCTCTATGCCTTGACTGCTTCGGGAGGCGCTTCCTCGCGAGCCCCTTCGTCGCTCACTAGATTGTTCCGCGGCGAATAGACATTTCTCGAGGGTGGCTTGCTCTTTTGATAGGCGCTCCCGGTTTTTCTCCAGTATAGAGCGATAGGCGTTGAGGGTTCCAACCGAGGTTCCTGCAGGGAGTGTTGTGTTGTTAAGCACGGCTGCTCTGGCTGCTGCCCACTCTTCCTCCGCGATGGTGTAATCGATGTTGTTGTTGCTGGTGCTGTTTTCAAAACTTAGCCGCCTGCTGGAGCAGGGGGTATGATCTCCATCTCCCCTATTCCTTGCGTTTCTTGTGTTATTGGCGGCATAAACTTGGTGGTGCGCTGCTTTCCAGGTGACCCTCTTGACGATGCTGTCCACACTGTCCTCTCCCGACGAATACTGGGCGCTGCAGATGAACGGTGTGTCGCTCGATCCCAACCCGTGCCTGGTGTCACAGTTCAAGCAGTAGTACGAGGTCATCTCCGAAGATGCGGGGTTATCAGATCCGACTGACATTGAAGACGTCGACCGAGGAGTTGATGGCGAGTTTGTCGAGTCCGTCAGGCCAACCGAAAGGTCGACTGATGATGACATGTTTGTCCCTGCGGCCGGTGGTGGTGATTTCCTTACTGACCTGGGGGCACGCGGTTCTAGTAGTCGAAGGACTCCTTCTGCGTTGACGTTGTAGTGGACACTGCCGAACGTCATCTCCATGTTTCCTTGTAGATCTGAGAAAGTCGAGCGGGAAGAGTCGCTGTGCGGGTTGAACTCGTAGGAGCCGAATCGAATCGGGCTTCCTAAGCTTGGGGGTGATGACGATGGAGGTGTCGACGAAGCTGCCGATGACATGACTAGATCTGCCATGTCGGATCTTGTGCCCACAGGTTTCCCACAGACGGCGCCAATTGTCGAGGGTACTCCTCGGCAATGCCCTCCGATTGGGGCTTAGGGTTGACGGAATCCTGTAGGCTGACACGAGACATCGGAAAAGAGACAAGCGGGGAGAGCGATTTACCCAGGTTCGGGGCCCTCGATGAGGTAAAACCCTTACGTCCTGCCTGTCTGATCTTGATTATGAGAATATTGGGTTACAATGGGGTGCCGAAGGTTTCGGTTGTGTTCCCGTTGAGAGGTTAAGTGCTACGGCGACCTAGCTCTAGACTTCTGGTGGCTAAAGTTGCTATGATTGATTCCGTCCCTCGGCAGCCCCTCTCCTGGCCTTTATATGGGAGGCCAGGTCTCAAGAGATCTGTCCGGGTACGACTAGGTTTACAAAAGACCTAGCTCTAAACTTTCCTTGTTTGGCTTCCCTCTTGCCTTGTTCTTCAAGGGATCTTCTCCTGCACCGTCCTAGTGGTCCGCCTTTCCATCGGGTATCTTCATGGGCCTTCAGTTGGGCCGCACAGGATAGGGCAATGTCAGTTACCTGAAGGGTAATGCCCACGCCAGTCCCTATCGCCAATGCAACAGCTCTCAACCCTGCAAGATATTCGCAACTCCACACACTTGCGCACGTAGCCGCCGACCACGAAGCGGTAAGTTGCAACCGTCTAATTCCCAATGGAATAGCAGATTACACAAGACTTTTCAGATCTACACAATATCAAGCAATATGGTGTAGGGAATTCAATAGTTTTGCAGAGCAAACAACTAAGAACTAGGGTTTATCTTAAACGTGGTCTAAAGCAGCTAGGGGGGCATCCTGGGCACTTATATAGGCACTACTAGGAAAAAGGCAATCAGTGGCGCACCACATATAGCCTTCAGTGGCGCACTAGTGGTGCGCCACTGGCGCACTAGTGGTGCGCCACTGTTATCACGCCACTGCTAACTCCTAGTAGTGGCGCACTAGGGGTGCGCCACTACTAGCCTGGATACCAGTGGCGCACTGCGTGGTGCGCCATTGACATGTCCAGCAGTGCGCCACTATTACTCCAACGTGGTGCGCCACTGTTGGTCAGTGGCAGTGCGCCACCACTGTGTAGACGAGGAGCGCCACTGCTACCGTTTTGCGTGCGCCACTGTTTCAGTGAGGTGGTGCGCCACTGCTGCGTGTGGACGTGCGCCACTGCTGTCTCCAGGACGTGCGCCACTGCTGAGGTTCCTGGTGCGCCACTGCTAGTCTCGGAGGGGATCACAGGGCAGTGCGCCACTGGATCCAGAGCAGTGTGCCACTGCTACTTAGTGGACGTGCGCCACTGATGGGCCACTAGTGCGCCACTGCTACGATTTCGATTTTTTTTTTGTATCCTGGCAGGTATTTATACAGGTTGTATATCACAGTACAATAGCACAATACAGGATATATAACACCATATAAACAACAGCACAGCTTATCCATACATAGTTCTTCACATTAGCCCCACATGATTCACAAGATTTCACATTAGAGAAGTTACGAGGTTACAATGCAAGTTACGGAGTTACAAATTCACAAATGAGATAGTGGTTACACAAGGTCGATCATCTAAACTACCATCACATAGAAGAGAGCTAGAGTCACTACTAGCACCGTCCCGATGAAAGTGGTCTTCATCCGGTTCCTCCTCCGCTCCGTCCTCTCTCCCGCCAGATAGCGTGCGTATCTGTCTTCGGCCTCCGCTCTAGTGGTGTACACTTTGTAGTTGTTACCACTAAAATGGTGAACCTATCTCCGACACTCCGCCCAGTCGTTGTAGACTCCGGGAACCTTGCCCTTGTACACGACATACCACGTCATATCTGCACATATATGAACAAGCCAAAGAAACATTAGTGCATGCTCATAGATGTTTGCAACGAATAAGAGCAAACTCAAAAACGATCCAAGTAGTATGAACTAAAAGGCATGCCTCATACATTGTTGGTCGGAACAAATATTAACATTTAGGGAAGGGGTCAGCGAAACCAAGTAGGATGCACAAGAGATTGATACTTGTGTCATCGCACCAGGTTCACTGACCCCTCCCCCAAGTGTATAGGTGACCAAACATTCTAATCATCGACATTTTGAGATACCAAAGCAAATGGAATGACAAGGGCCTCATACTTTGTTGGTCGAAATAAATATTAACATTCAGAGATGGGGTCAGCGAGGCCAGGTAGGATGCACAAGACATTGATATTTGTGCCATCACACTAGGCTCGCTGGCCCCACCCCCGAGTGTAGAAGTGACCAACCATTCTATCATCAGCCAATGCAATTAAGAAGTGCCAACTCAAATAAGAGACAAGTAGCTAGTATGAACTAAATGGAATGCCTCATACATTGTTGGTCGAAACAAATATGAACATCCCGGGATGGCGTTAGTGAGGCCAGGTAGGATGCACAAGAGATTGATATTTGTGCCATCACACCAGGCTCACTAGCATCACCCCGGAGTGTACAGTTGACCGAACATTCTAATCATCGGCACTAAAATGGAAGAAAGAGCCAAGTGGTATCAACTAAATAGCATATGCCTCATACATTGTTGGTCAAAACAAATATTAACATTGCGTGAAGGAGTCAGCGAGACCAGGTAGGATGCACAAGAGATTGATATTTGTGCCATCACACCAGGCTCGCTGATGCCTTCACGGAGTGTACAGGTGACCAACCATTCTAATCATCGGCATTCTGAAAAACCAAAGCAAATGGAATGACGAGGGCCTCATACATTGTTGGTCAAAACAAATTTTAACATTCAGGGATGGAGTAAGCGAGGCCAGGTAGGATGCACAAGACATGGATATTTGTGCCATCACACCAGGCTCGCTTGCTCCACCCCCGAGTGTACAAGTGACCAACCATTCTAATCATCGGCATATGCAAACAAAATTAACGACCAAATCAAGTGCGGAAAACGATAGAGCCATATATATAAGTTCACAAACATAGCCGAACTAGTAATTAAACAGACATGTAAGTAAAGTGCTGGATAAAGTTTATTACAACACAAGCTCGTCTTTAGTTCACAACTACATAACTAGGCTCGCACATCAAGACTTTCTACTCGGAGCGTGGATAAAACCGCCGCCTTTCTTCAAGCACATCCCTGAGCGGTAGTCGTCACCCTGCATTTGGAGCTTTGTGTCTATGTCACTGTTTGACGACTGATAGCCGGCGTAGAACTCCCCCGCGCTTCTAACGACATCTTGATGGATGATTTCACAAAACTCTACTTGGATGCGGAAGAAGTCTTGCTTGATGCCATCGTCAGGGACCCGCGACAATTTGTTGGCCCAGTCTCTGAGATGCTCAGGTAGCGTAAGCTGCTGCTGGTCCCGTATGAACTTATCCATGTAATAGAGGGTGTAGTAGGCATCCTTGTTACTAGAAGGCGACTTCTTGACGCAGGGAAACTTTGTTTGGTGCTTGAACACATGCTTCCCGTACCTAACATTTGGCCTCTCCATGTGGCCTTTCGCTTTGACGTAGCCATTGAGAGCATCATCAAGTACGGCCTTGACATTCGTGTAGTTCGTGGTTGACTTACCGTCCGCATCGAGGTATGTGGCCATGGAATGTTTCGGGGTTACGGAGATGAGTGTGCAGGTATTGTCTCTGCGTAGAACACATAATGTTTAAGAACAGGACGATTGAAATCTAAAAAAATCACGAGTTAAGACCGGTACAGTGAGGGGGTGACTTACTCGGGAAATACATGCAGGAGGAGGTTACACTTCTTCTGGTTCGCTGGAAAGAAGCCTTTGAGGTATTCACTCGCGATTGCCCGGTCTCCGGCGGTGGCCAAGTGGACGGCACGCATGTAGAAGGGGTCGGCTATCGCGATGCCCGGGGTGTTGTGTCTAATGATCCGCATCGCCTTGCTGAGCGAGTATAGGCGAATGAAGGTGTAGTGCAGCGGCTAACTGTTCAGCATGGCGAAGATGTCATCATACCGCAGGAAGATGTTCTCTGCGAAGCCACTATCGACAAAGCCATGGCCCGAGGGCACCTTGGCAACATACACTGGGTATCCATGATCTTTCTCCCTGATACGCCGCTCCTCCATAAACAGAATACCGTCAACCAGAGATCGCATAGGACCGGGTGCAGCATCGTACAATCTTTTAATTAGCATCCGCTCACCCGACACATGCACCCTCGACTCGATATTCTTGGGCACTGGTGGTCCGTCCTGAGCACGGATAGGTGCCGGCTGGCTGGCAGACTTGTCGTCCTTCTTCTTTCTTTTCCGTCCCTTCAGCTTCGTTTTTAGTGGGACTGCATTCTCCTCTTCGCAAGCCTTCTTCAGTATGTTAGGACCGATAACACTTCTCACCTCGGCTATCGGCTGAGTCTCGGTGAAGTCGGCAGCTGGAGGCGTCTCCTGAGAACAGAATAGGCGCCGCTTGTTGCAAAAGGTTTTCCCCTCGGCGGCAGCTTGAGAGGGTTGGCTAGCGAGATCATAGTCCATCGCAAAATCATAGTTGCAGTCCAGGTTGGCAAACGTACTGTCCTCGTCCGGATCCTGTACCATGTGCATGTCCTCGTCGGCTGATGGCGGCACCGTTGGGGTGGTCTTGCCATGGCTTGGCACCAGCACGGCTGGGGGTGCTGTCTGTGGGGTGGTGTCCCTCGCCCCCAAACGAATCTGGCTCTTTGGCCAAACCATGGACCAATTGAAGCATTGGTGAAGGGTAAGGGCCTCATCTTCGTCGGCACCATGGGGTTGAAAGGGAGGTAGCACGTCGTCGTAGCCGCTAAGCACCCGAACCAGTTGAATCCTATACACGTCGGGTTGCATGGGTCTACCGTGTAACTGGCGGTTGCTCGGTTGAACGATTTTGGCCTTGGCAACATCGATCAACTCTCCGTTCACAAACTGCAGGAGAGTGCATGGGACGTCGACGGCGGAGCTCTGCGGAAAACATGTAGGGCGTTAGGGATGGATAGCTAGTCAAAGGCAAGGATATGGAAGTCATTGGCCGAGGGTTGGTTACCGTGATGGCGTCCAGCTCGGCTAAGGTCGAGGCACCGCCGGCGGCTGGCGTGCAACTGATGGAGTGGCCGCTTGTTGGTGCGGTGCCGGGCGGCGTATTATCCGCAGCGACGGGTGCATTGAGCTGAAGTAATGGCGCCGCGGGAGACACCAAGGTTGGCGCCGCGGGAGACACCAAGGTTGGCGCCGCCGGAGACACCAAGGTTGGCGCCGCAGGAGACACCAAGGTTGGCGCCGCCGGAGCCACCAAGGTTGGCGCCGCCGGAGCCACCAATGTTGGCGCCGCCAGAGACACCATTGTTGCCGCCTACGGACTCACCGATGGCTCCACGTTGTGCGAGTTGCTGCCCGTGAAACTGGGAACCGGGGGAGGCCCCTTTTTTCCTCCCCTATACCACGCGTCCAGACCGGCAACCAAGGTAGGGATGATGGAGCTAAGCGTCGTGCCCACTTGGTCCTCCACTTGCTGTCGTTGCGTCCTCTATTGGGTCTCCACGATATGTTGCACTTGTTGCCGCACTTGCTCCTCGACCAATGTCGGGATCTGCGCAACTTGTGCCTTGAGATGTGCGACCTCCTTCTCATCGATGGTGGCCTTTTTCTCCTTTTTCCCGACTTATAGTATTCTGACCATTTCATAGAGCATCCTTCGCCAACCACACGACCAGCCGACGTCGGCTTACTCAATGGATCCCTCTTCTTGTGGGCATTCAACGCCCTATTTAAAGGGTTGCCCCAAGGGGCACACTGCGAGGAGCTCGTGGACCCCGCGCCGCTACTAGCTTCCTTTTCACTTTCCGCAGCAACTTCCTTAGCCTACGGGAGGAACATGCATGAACCATTTAGAAATTTGGATTCATCAATAAGAATGCAACCATAAAGGAGCTAATTAAGCGGGTGCATTCCTTACCAGAAGAGCCTCAAACTGCTTCACCTCCGGAGTGGTGGTGAGCTCCTTTGTTTTCGGGTCAATACGGTACCGGGCCAGGAGAAAGTTCCTGGTTTGCTTGTTTTTGTATTGCGAGAAGAGGGGCTCGAGACCGTTCTTTACACGCTCCTCATCCGCGGCGTCCCATTTCGGTTGTGCCACCCTAAACCCGCCAGGACCAAGTTTGTGGGTGCCTAAGTTCAGTTTCCGCATGTCCTTCCCCCACTGACTAGAATCCGACGTTGACTCGCTCTCGCATTTGATTTTGAAATCAGCGTAGTCTTGCTCGGTGATCGAAGGATTTGACTCCTTGATCTTCTCGTAACTCTCACCACTACTAATCATTTTCTTCACTCGGTTCCTCCAACTAGCGAGGGCGGTGCTCATCTTCGTGAGGGCGGCATTGTGCACTTTGTTCCGCATGAGACGCTTTTCTGAGCAGTCCACCGGGAACTCGTATCGTTCGTGCAGCTTCGTGAAGAGGAGGGAGCGCAAATTCGCTCGGTCGGGATGCCTGAGGTTCTCGGTGTTTATCGAGACCGTGCTTCGGAGGATGCACCCGAGTTGGGCTGCGTACCCTTTGACTAAATCAGGGGGCACCGTTGGATGCCCACTGGCGTCCACTTCGGTGAATGCCTGCTTCACGGTGCTGAGCACATTCGGGCGACGCTCCCTCCGTTGCTTCTTCGGCTCGCCGTCGTCCGTGTGTTCACCGCCGTCCATGTGTTCGCCGCCATCCGTGGTTTCATCCTCGGCGACACCATCGTCTGCGGTTTCATCCTAGGCGGCATCATCCGCTCGGTAGTCTGGATCGGTGCCATCATCCTCGCCGTCGTCGCGACGAGGTTGTGACTCCATCGTCTCCACTTCATCGGTTATCATCCAGAATGGCTTGCTGCCGCTGCCGCCGGCCTCATCGTTGTCGGCCATGTTAGAACTAAGTAGGAAAAAATGCATAAAGTTAGCGCAAGATTTCACGGAAAAATTGGGCATGACCTATGCTAATTTATGTACATATGAGTGCCCCATTTTCGCCGAAACGGAAATGAATCAACATTTCGGCGATAATGGGCAACTCAGTCGATCCCTGCACAAGAATATGACACAAAAATACACCATAGGTGCGCGACAGGGGAATCACATCACAGCAGCAGCAGCTAGCAGCACCAGCAACAGCTAGCAGCAACACTAGCCAGCAGCAGCAACATCAGCCAAAGACACCAGCCAGCAAGAAGACACCAGCCAAGAAGACCAGCCAAAGAAGACACCAAAGACTTACCAGCAACTAGCATCAGCAAGCTAGCACAGCAACAAGCATGCAATAGCTAGCAGCACCAAGCTAGCACAGCAGCACTTACCACCAGCAGCAATAACAAATGACAACGCTCTAACCATCAAGCAAGCACCAGCAGCAAGCACCAGCAGCACTAGCAGATAGCACCAGCAAGCAGGAGAGGTGAGGTGTTGCTCACCGTGAGTCGCGGGGAGTCGCCGAGAGGTGAGGTGTTGCTCCGGGTCGAGAGGTGAGGTCTTCTGCAGCGGCGTTAGCAGTCGAGGGTGGCGCGGCGTGCTTCTCCTGCTCCTGCTCCAAGTCTCAGCCTTGCAAATGTTCAAAATAAAAAAGTCAGTAAGCTTTGAACTCTAAAAATAAAGAGCTACCTAGCACATGCACCTAGCAGCACCTCACCTCTAAAAATAAAAGAGCTACCTAGCAGCAGCCTAGGTAGCACCAGCAAGCAACATCACTAGAGGAGGAGGAGGGGCATCGGGGGCTACCTGTCTGCAAGTGTGGCGGCGGTCCTCTGTGGCAGCGTTAGCGGTCGAGGGCGGCACGGCGTGCTTCTCCAGCTGCTGCTCCAAGGTGCGCTTGGCGGTCAGGTGCTGCTACAACTAGTGCTGTAAACATCAAAATGAACACTGTGAGCATCAACAGTTAGAACTAAATTAGTGTGTATGAACCAAATTTTCAAACAACTAAACCTACTGTCAAGAGATAACATTTCCAAATTTCCATTTCAACAGAGAACATTTCCAAATTTTTAGAGAACATTAGCTAGTAGCTAGTACCTAATTAACAGAGAACTGCATGGAAAAAACACATCCTAGATATAAATTCACTCTGATCCCAAATTATATGCATTTGGTGTTATTCCAAGTACGTAGCAACTAACAATAAACTAACAACCTAGCAGCAGCAGCAAGCAACCTAGTAAGCACATAGCAGCAACAAGCAACCTAGCAAGCACATAGCAGCAGCAAGCAACCTAGCAACTAAAAAAATTGTACACTTGTTACATCAAAATAGAGGATGGGCTCAATGAACTAAATGATACAAATATGCAGCAAGAACATCAAGCTTTCATCCAGGAGCAAGCACCAGCAAGTAGCCTTTCAAGCAGCATCACTGGCATTTGGTGTGATTTTTCATCTATTTTTATTTAATTAACAATATTGACATTTGCTCAAGCTATCATCCAAGGCAACATCTTATAAAAGGAAATTAGCAACCTTTTCTTTTGCTCTCTGACTAGAAATTTTTTAGCATCTAAATTATATGCAGTAGATGTCAGTAGATGGATACACTAGCAGTAGCAATCTAGCAAGCACATAGCAGCAACACTACATGCGTACCATATTGTTGAATTTTTTCTTATCTTCTGTATTTTTGCTTTCTTCTTTCTTGCAGCAGCTCGAGCATGCAGTAGCTAGTAGCAGCAGCAAGCTACCAACAACATCAAGCAAGCAAGCAAAAAGTACTGCAAGGGCAAGCATCTTTAAGTTGAATTAACTTGCAGTTTAGTTGAATTAGGATTTAGTTGAATACTACTGCAAAATTATTAGTAGTGTGCATATTATAAATTCATTGTAAGTGAAGGAACATGGTTGAATAGCAGAGTACTTGAGCAATTACAGAGGAGGGGGAGCAGCAGCAAGCAGTAAACACCGAGCAGCAAGAGGAGGAGGGGCATCAGCGGCACTGGCTACCTTGGAAGGATGCGGAAACGACGTCAACGGTCGAGGTCGGCGCGGCGTGCTTCTCCAGCTGCTGCTCCACGACGCGCGCGTGGCGTGTGATACGCGTACAGCACGCGTCCGTTGGGAACCCCAAGTGGAAGGTGTGATGCGTACAGCAGCAAGTTTCCCTCAGTAAGAAACCAAGGTTTATCGAACCAGTAGGAGCCAAGAAGCACGTTGAAGGTTGATGGCGGCGGGATGTAGTGCGGCGCAACACCAGGGATTCCGGCGCCAACGTGGAACCTGCACAACACAACCAAAGTACTTTGCCCCAACGAAACAACGAGGTTGTCAATCTCACCGGCTTGCTGTAACAAAGGATTAGATGTATAGTGTGGATGATGATTGTTTGCAGAAAATAGTAAAACAAATATTGCAGTAGATTGTATTCGATGTAAAGAATGGACCGGGGTCCACAGTTCACTAGAGGTGTCTCTCCCATAAGATAAATAGCATGTTGGGTGAACAAATTACAGTCGGGCAATTGACAAATAGAGAGGGCATGACCATGCACATACATGATATGATGAGTATTGTGAGATTTAATTGGGCATTACGACAAAGTACATAGACCGCTATCCAGCATGCATCTATGCCTAAAAAGTCCACCTTCAGGTTATCATCCGAACCCCTTCCAGTATTAAGTTGTAAACAACAGACAATTGCATTAAGTATGGTGCGTAATGTAATCAATAACTACATCCTTAGACATAGCATCAATGTTTTATCCCTAGTGGCAACAGCACATCCACAACCTTAGAACTTTCTGTCACTGTCCCAGATTTAATGGAGGCATCAACCCACTATCGAGCATAAATACTCCCTCTTGGAGTTAAGAGCAAAAACTTGGCTAGAGCCTCTACTAATAACGGAGAGCATGCAAGATCATAAACAACACATAGGTAATAGATTGATAATCAACATAACATAGTATTCTCTATCCATCGGATCCCGACAAACACAACATATAGAATTACAGATAGATGATCTTGATCATGTTAGGCAGCTCACAAGATCCGACAATGAAGCACATGAGGAGAAGACAACCATCTAGCTACTGCTATGGACCCATAGTCCAGGGGTGAACTACTCACTCATCACTCCGGAGGCGACCATGGCGGTGAAGAGTCCTCCGGGAGATGATTCCCCTCTCCGGCAGGGTGCCGGAGGCGATCTCCAGAATCCCCCGAGATGGGATTGGCGGCGGCGGCGTCTCAGTAAGGTTTTCCGTATCGTGGCTCTCGGTACTGGGGGTTTCGCGATGAAGACTTTAAGTAGGCGGAAGGGCAACGCGGGGGGGCCACACGAGGGCCCCACATGCCAGGGCCGCGCGGCCAAGGGCCAGGCCGCGCCGCCCTGTTGTGTCGGCGCCTCGTGGCCCCACTTCCTTTCCCCCTCGGTCTTCTGGAAGCTTCATGCAAAAATAGGACCCTGGGCGTTGATTTCGTCCAATTCCGAGAATATTTCCTTACTAGGATTTCTGAAACCAAAAACAGCAGAAAAAACAAAGAATCGGCTCTTCGGCATCTCGTTAATAGGTTAGTGCCAGAAAATGCATAAATACGACATATAATGTGTATAAAACATGTAGATATCATCAATAATGTGGCATGGAACATAAGAAATTATCGATACGTCGGAGACGTATCAGCATCCCCAAGCTTAGTTCCTGCTCGTCCCGAGCAGGTAAACGATAACAAAGATAATTTCTGGAGTGACATGCCATCATAACCTTGATCATACTATTGTAAGCATATGTAATGAATGCAGCGATCAAAACAATGGTAATGACATGAGTAAACAAATGAATCATAAAGCAAAGACTTTTTATGAATAGTACTTCAAGACAAGCATCAATAAGTCTTGCATAAGAGTTAACTCATAAAGCAATAAATCAAAGTAAAGGTATTGAAGCAACACAAAGGAAGATTAAGTTTCGCGGTTGCTTTCAACTTATAACATGTATATCCCATGGATAATTGTCAACATAGAGTAATATAACAAGTGCAATATGCAAGTATGTAGGAATCAATGCACAGTTCACACAAGTGTTTGCTTCTTGAGGTGGAGAGAAATAGGTGAACTGACTCAACATAAAAGTAAAAGAATGGTCCTTCAAAGAGGAAAGCATCGATTGCTATATTTGTGCTAGAGCTTTGGTTTTGAAAACATGGAACAATTTTGTCAACGGTAGTAATAAAGCATATGTATCATGTAAATTATATCTTACAAGTTGCAAGCCTCATGCATAGTATACTAATAGTGCCCGCACCTTGTCCTAATTAGCTCGGATCACCAGGATTATCATCGCAATACACATGTTTTAACCAAGTGTCACAAAGGGGTACCTCTATGCCTTTGTACAAAGGTCTAAGGAGAAAGCTCGCATTTGGATTTCTCGCTTTTGATTATTCTCAACTTAGACATCCATACCGGGACAACATAGACAACAGATAATGGACTCCTCTTTTATGCATAAGCATGTAGCAACAATTAATGTTCTCATATGAGATTGAGGATATTTGTCCAAAACTGAAACTTCCACCATGATTCATGGCTTTAGTTAGCGGCCCAATGTTCTTCTCTAACAATATGCATGCTCTAACCATTAAATGAGTGGTAAATCTCCCTTACTTCAGACAAGACGGACATGCATAGCAACTCACATGATATTCAACAAAGAGTTGATGGCGTCCCTAGGAACATGGTTATCGCACAACAAGCAACTTAATAAGAGATAAAGTGCATAAGTACATATTCAATACCACAATAGTTTTTAAGGCTATTTTGTCCCATGAGCTATATATTGCAAAGGCGAATGATGGAAATTTTAAAGATAGCACTCAAGCAATTTACTTTGGAATGGCGGAGAAATACCATGTAGTAGGTAGGTATGGTGGACACAAATGGCATAGTGGTTGGCTCAAGGATTTTGGATGCATGAGAAGTATTCCCTCTCGATACAAGGTTTAGGCTACCAAGGTTATTTGAAACAAACACAAGGATGAACCGGTGCAGCAAAACTCACATAAAAGACATATTGTAAACATTATAAGACTCTACACCGTCTTCCTTGTTGTTCAAAACTCAATACTAGAAATTATCTAGACTTTAGAGAGACCAAATATGCAAACCAAATTTTAGCAAGCTCTATGTGTTTCTTCATTAATAGGTGTAAAGTATATGATGCAAGAGCTTAAACATGAGCACAACAATTGCCAAGTATCAAATTATTCAAGACATTTTAGAATTACTACATGTAGCATTTCCCGTTTCCAACCATATAACAATTAACGAAGCAGTTTCAACCTTCGCCATGAACATTAAAAGCTAAGAACACATGTGTTCATATGAACCAGCGGAGCGTGTGTCTCTCCCACACAAGCATGAATTTATTCAAACACAAACAAAAACAAAAACAAACAGACGCTCCAAGTAAAGTACATAAGATGTGATGGAATAAAAATATAGTTTCAGGGGAGGAACCTGATAATGTTGTCGATGAAGAAGGGGATGCCTTGGGCATCCCCAAGCTTAGACGCTTGAGTCTTCTTAGAATATGCAGGGGTGAACCACCGGGGCATCCCCAAGCTTAGAGCTTTCACTCTCCTTGATCATATTGCATCATTTCCCTCTCTTGATCCTTGAAAACTTCCTCCACACCAAACTCGAAACAACTCATTAGAGGGTTAGTGCATAATAAAAATTTATATGTTCAGAGGTGACATAATCATTCTTAACACTTCTGGACATTGCATAAAGCTACTGGACATTAATGGATCAAAGAAATTCATCCAACATAGCAAAAGAGGCAATGCGAAATAAAAGGCAGAATCTGTCAAAACAGAACAGTTCGTAAAGACGAATTTTAAAATGGCACCAGACTTGCTCAAATGAAAATTCCCAAATTGAATGAAAGTTGCGTACATATCTGAGGATCACGCACGTAAATTGGCATATTTTTCTGAGCTACCTACAGAGAGGCAGGTCGAAATTCATGACAGCAAAGAAATCTGTTACTGCGCAGTAATCCAAATCTAGTATGAACCTTACTATCAAAGACTTTACTTGGCACAACAATGCACAAAACTAAGATAAGGAGAGGTTGCTACAGTAGTAAACAACTTCCAAGACTCAAATATAAAATAAAGTACTGTAGTAAAAAACATGGGTTGTCTCCCATAAGCGCTTTTCTTTAACGCCTTTCAGCTAGGCGCAGAAAGTGTGTATCAAGTGTTATCAAGAGATGAAGCATCGATATCATAAGCTCCCCCATCTGTAGTGGTACTAAGGGCTTTGTAAATTTTAGGCCTATAATAATATTTTTTTGGTTTAGGCACTTTAGAAACATACATAAACTTTTGCTCCTTACCCACATAAGCTTTCTCCTTAAACTTAAGAGAAGAAAAAGTTGAACCCAAAGTTCCCATAGCTTTTTCAAGTTCGCCAATCCTATTGATTTGATTATGATGGACAACACAAGTTCCTAGGACACTAATTCTTTCATCAATTCCTCCTAAGGATTTATCAAGTTCATCAGTTTTATCAAGTAACATTTCCAATTTAGTTTCAACACTTGGAAAATTTTTCTCTATGGTTTCCAATTTTTTCGTAACATCTTCAAGAGAGGTTTCAATTTTAACTTCATTAACAGGTGGTATTCCAAATAAACTCTCAATAATGCAACTAGCTTCTAAAGCAGGAGCGCCTAGGAAGTTACCTCCTGCGAGACAATCAAGAACATACCTATTCCAGCTAGAGATACCAACATAAAAATTCCTGAGTAGGATAGTGGTGGAGTGTTTCTTAGTGCACCTATTATGGGCATCACTAATTCTATACCAAGCATCTTTTAAACATTCTCCCCCTTGTTGCTTAAACGAACGAACTTCAACTTCAGGATTACTCATTTTAGCAGTAGTAAATAAAGCAAACTAGATAAAGTAAATGCAAGTAACTAATTTTTTCTGTTTTTGATATAGAGTGCAAGACAGTAAATAAAGTAAAGCTAGCAACTAATTTTTTTGTGTTTTGATATAATGCAGCAAACAAAGTAGTAAATAAAATAAAGCAAGACAAAAACAAAGTAAAGAGATTGGATTGTGGAGACTCCCCTTGCAGCGTGTCTTGATCTCCCCGGCAACGGCGCCAGAAATTTACTTGCTGGCGTGTAGTTGACGTGGGAGATAGAAATCTTTGTGGTGTAACTTTTCTTCGATCCCCGGCAACGGCGCAGAAATTTCGCTTGATACGCGTACAGCACGCGTCCGTTGGGAACCCCAAGTGGAAGGTGTGATGCGTACAGCAGCAAGTTTCCCTCAGTAAGAAACCAAGGTTTATCGAACCAGTAGGAGCCAAGAAGCACGTTGAAGGTTGATGGCGGCGGGATGTAGTGCGGCGCAACACCAGGGATTCCGGCGCCAACGTGGAACCTGCACAACACAACCAAAGTACTTTGCCCCAACGAAACAGCGAGGTTGTCAATCTCACCGGCTTGCTGTAACAAAGGATTAGATGTATAGTGTGGATGATGATTGTTTGCAGAAAATAGTAAAACAAATATTGCAGTAGATTGTATTCGATGTAAAGAATGGACCGGGGTCCACAGTTCACTAGAGGTGTCTCTCCCATAAGATAAATAGCATGTTGGGTGAACAAATTACAGTCGGGCAATTGACAAATAGAGAGGGCATGACCATGCACATACATGATATGATGAGTATTGTGAGATTTAATTGGGCATTACGACAAAGTACATAGACCGCTATCCAGCATGCATCTATGCCTAAAAAGTCCACCTTCAGGTTATCATCCGAACCCCTTCCAGTATTAAGTTGTAAACAACAGACAATTGCATTAAGTATGGTGCGTAATGTAATCAATAACTACATCCTTAGACATAGCATCAATGTTTTATCCCTAGTGGCAACAGCACATCCACAACCTTAGAACTTTCTGTCACTGTCCCAGATTTAATGGAGGCATGAACCCACTATCGAGCATAAATACTCCCTCTTGGTGTTAAGAGCAAAAACTTGGCCAGAGCCTCTACTAATAACAGAGAGCATGCAAGATCATAAACAACACATAGGTAATAGATTGATAATCAACATAACATAGTATTCTCTATCCATCGGATCCCGACAAACACAACATATAGAATTACAGATAGATGATCTTGATCATGTTAGGCAACTCACAAGATTCGACAATGAAGCACATGAGGAGAAGACAACCATCTAGCTACTGCTATGGACCCATAGTCCAGGGGTGAACTACTCACTCATCACTCCGGAGGCGACCATGGCGGTGAAGAGTCCTCCGGGAGATGATTCCCCTCTCCGGCAGGGTGCCGGAGGCGATCTCCAGAATCCCCCGAGATGGGATTGGCGGCGGCGGCGTCTCAGTAAGGTTTTCCGTATCGTGGCTCTCGGTACTGGGGGTTTCGCGACGAAGACTTTAAGTAGGCGGAAGGGCAACGCGGGGGGGCCACACGAGGGCCCCACACGCTAGGGCCGCGCAGCCAAGGGCCAGGCCGCGCCGCCCTGTTGTGTCGGCGCCTCGTGGCCCCACTTCCTTTCCCCCTCGGTCTTCTGGAAGCTTCGTGCAAAAATAGGACCCTGGGCGTTGATTTCGTCCAATTCCGAGAATATTTCCTTACTAGGATTTCTGAAACCAAAAACAGCAGAAAACAACAACTGGCTCTTCGGCATCTCGTTAATAGGTTAGTGCCGGAAAATGCATAAATACGACATATAATGTGTATAAAACATGTAGATATCATCAATAATGTGGCATGGAACATAAGAAATTATCGATACGTCGGAGACGTATCAGCGTGCTGCTCCTCCGCGGCGAGGTCGGGGACGAGGTGCTGCTCCTCCGCGGTGAGGTCGGGGACGAGGTGCTGCTCCTCCGCGGCGAGGTCGAGGACGAGGTCGCAGACGAGGTGGGAGAGGCGGTCGCCGATGGTAAATCGAGGCGGAGAGGCCACCGGTGGGAGGAGGGGGATCGAGGTTGAGGGGATCTGGCCGCCGGGGTCTATGGTCGCTCGCGTGAGAGGAGGGGTGGCATCGCTCAGGGGAGGTGTGGCGGCCGCCGGTGGGAGGTGGCATCGCTCACGGGAGGGGTGGCGCCGCGAGGAAGATCGAGGGACGGCGGCGCCGCGAGGCAGAAGGGGAGGTGACGTCGCTCAGGGGAGGGGTGGGATCTGGTCGGGACGGGGAAGAAGGGGAAATTTCACTAAGTCCCCTGATGCCTTAGCAATAGCGCACCTCTCGGGGTGCGCCACTATGAGGCTTAGTAATGGCGCACCTCTAGGGGTGTGCCACTGCCTCTTTATGTCTGGGTCAAAAGAGTAACGCGGGGGGATTGACATATCCCGCTTAGTACCGCACTGGCTCTATCCCTGGTTGGTTTGTGCCAAACCCCTGGCGGCCAGGTTCGAACCCTGGCGGCCCCAATTTTTTTCCTTTTCTTTTTAAATTGATTTAACACTATACTGAACATCCAAAATAGCATAATACACCAAAATAAAAGGCATAAATAATTATAATTATGTAGAATATTTAAAATACTATAGAATCTAGAAAATATCCAAAAATATAAATTATATGTCTATTTTGATCGGTACAATGTGTAGATTAACAATATGACATCCATTATTCATACAAGAAAATGATACATAATTATCTTTTCACAATCTTCTTGCCCTTCTTTCTCGCAGTTGAATAATTTAGCCCCGGAACTCCTAGACTTCTTCTCTTGAATGGACGGCCTTTAGGTAGGGTGGTCCTGCTTCTTCTTATTGTGTATGGTTCTTCATCATCGTCGTCGTCATCTTCCATCTTCGTATCGCCGTACTGGTCAAAGTCTAGCTCGTTGGCGGCTCCATCCATTCCGATGATGCTCCTTTTGCCTCTCCGCACGACAACATGGCTGGGCTTTTGCGGGTCGGTAATGAAGAAGCATTGGTCCACTTGGGAAGCTAGTACCCATGGCTCATATTTCGCGGTGACCTTTGCGCCCGCTGTCTTGGATTTGGCTTCGGGTATAACCATGGTGGTGAAATGTCGGTCTTCTTTTACGACGTTCTTGGCCCACCTGACACGGAACATCAGCACATTCTCTCCGGCGTAGCTCAGCTCCCAGATCTCCTCAATCTTTCCGTAGTATCTCTGCTTGATGTCACCGGTGTAGGACTCCATCGTTACCCCGGAGTTCTAATAATCGTTCTTCATGTCCTTTTCCTCGGTGTAGAATGTGTAGCCGTTGATATCGTACGCCTGAAATGTCATCAGGTTGTGTTCGGCGCCCTGTGACAAGGCGAAGATGAGTTTTTCTTCCGCAGAAGAATCCTCGTCTATAGGGTACGTCAGCATCTTGTCCTTGAACCACGCGTGAAGGTTGAGTTGTGCTCTTTGATTATATCTCTGTCCGTCCTCTGTTGGCCCTGATCATTGTACGTCGTGGCGATGAAGGTTTTGTGCTCTACCACCCAAGGATCGACCACGTCTATGTGTTATAGCGCGACTAGGTTTGCTCTTTCAAAGTCGGCGATTCGACCCTTGAAGTCGACATGCATTTCGCGGCTACCCTCGCGGTGACCCCATCCAGCGAGCTTCCCGAGGTGCCTGTTTACGGGCA
Organism: Lolium perenne; assembly: GCF_019359855.2. NCBI lineage: Eukaryota > Viridiplantae > Streptophyta > Magnoliopsida > Poales > Poaceae > Lolium > Lolium perenne. Next base: position 262,685,194 of record NC_067247.2, read on the forward strand.
GACCGACGGGATTCTCGATTTCTAGATAACTCGTGCAGAAGGAGATGCACTCTTTGGTCAGAAAGCCCTTGGCTATGCTTCTGTCTAGACGTGCCCTGTTGCGAACGTACCCTTTGATGACACCATTCATCCTTTCGAACGGCATCATGCTGTGCAGGAACGTTGGCCCCAGTTGGATGATATCCTCCACGATATGTACCAGCAGATGCACCATAACGTCGAAGAATGCGGGCGGGAAATACATCTCAAGCTCGCACAGTATCACCACAATCTCTTCCTGTAGCCTTCTAAGTTGCCTCACACCAACAGACTTTCGAGAGATGACGTCGAAAAAGTTGCATAGGCCAAAAAGCGTTTCACGGACATGCGCGTCCATGATCCCATAGATTGCAACCGGAAGTATCTGCGTCATCAGCACGTGACAGTCGTGAGACTTCATCCCACTGAACCTCTGCTTCGCTTTGTCTAGGTACCTGCTTATCTTCCCCGCGTAACCGTAAGGAAGTTTTACTCCTAGGAGACAGTCGAAAAACTGCTCGATCTCCTTCTGACTTAGAGTGAAGCACGCGGGGGGGGGGGGGCAGTAATATTCGATCTTTTTGGCCTTTTTGCCCTTGCGACGACTTTGCGTGTCCTTCGCCTCATCATCGTCATCGTCATCATCATCATCATCATCATTAGGGCGTCCCGCGTGAAGCTCCTCCCTGATCCCAATTGATTGCAAGTCGTACCTTGCTTTCGGCCCATCTTTGGTCTTCTCTGGCATGTTGAGGAGGGTACCAAGCAGACTCTCGCACACGTTCTTCGTGATGTGCATGACATCAAGGCTGTGAGGCACACGGAGGATCTTCCAATACGGCAAGCCCCAGAAAACAGACCTCGTCTTCCATACCTTAAGCAGCGGCTCCGGCGCCTTTCGCTTCTTTCCCGGCGGTGGGCACTCTTTCCAATTTTTCAATAGCTCGTCTATTTGCTTGCCGCTTCTCGTACGTGACCGTCTTCGTGGTTCGTCTTGACCATCGAACAGATCCTTGCGTTTCCTCCATGGGTCGTCCTCGCGAAGCCACCTTCGATGTCCCATGAACACCGTTTTCGAGGACCCGTGATCTCTATCTAGCTGGCGGTACGTTGTGTCGTCCATGCACCTGACGCATGCATTGAATCCGTGGACCACCTGCCCCGCGACATATCCGTAACCGAGAAAGTCGTGCACCGTCGTGAGCAGTGCGGCTCTCATAGGGAAATATTCTTCCACGGCGGCGTCCCACGTATTGGCAGGCGTGTCCCATAGCGTGGCTAGCTCCTCTTTCAGAAGCCCCATATACAGATTGATGTCGTTCCCTGGTTGTTTCGGCCCTTCAATTAGCATACTCATTTGAATGTACTTCCTCTTCATGCACAACCAGGGGGGAGGTTGTACATCCACACAAACACGGGCCAGGTGCTATGCGTGCTGCTCTGGCTGCCAAACGGATTGACTCCATCGGTGCTCGCGCCCAGCCTTATGTTCCTAGGATCGTCCCCAAATTCTGGGTACCCGAGGTTCAACGCATTCCACTGGCTAGCATCCGAAGGGTGTCTCAACATCGTGTCCTTTTTCTTTTTGTCCGGATCATCTGCATCATCTTCTCCCTTCCTCATCTCCGCGTGCCAGCGCATTAGCTTTGCTTGCTTAGGATCCGCAAAATACCGCTGCAGACGAGGAGTGATCGGAAAGTACCACACCACCTTCCGAGGAGCTTTCTTCCCCTTCTTGTACATACTGACGCCGCACTTCAGACATATGGTAGACTCCGCGTGCTCGTTCCGATAAATGATGCAATCTGATGACCCACAAGTATAGGGGGTGTATCGTAGTATCTTCGATAAGTAAGAATGTCGATCCCAACGAGGAGCAGAAGGTGTTGACAAGCAGTTTCGATGAAGGATTCACTGTAAAGGCTCACAGACAAGTATTCAGGGGGTTTTGATGTAACAGATGAATAAAGTACGAGTAAGTAAAGTGCGAGAGTAATAATTGCAGCGAGTGGCCCAATCCTTTTTAGCACAAAGGACAAGCCGGTTTGTTTACTTATAATAACCAAACGTTCTCGAGGACACACGGGATTTTAGTCTAGTGCTTTCGCTACATACGGCTAATTAATCTTCATTGTTTTGATAAGTGTTGTGTGGGTGAACCTATGCTAATGTACCGCCCTTCCTAGGACTAATACATACTTGTGATTATACCCCTTGCAAGCATCCGCAACTACAAGAAAGTAATTAAGATAAATCTAACCACAGCCTTAAACTCTGAGATCCTGCTATCCCTCCTGCATCGATATACCAACGGGGGCTCAGGTTTCTGTCACTCCGGCAACCCCGCAATTGGCAAACGAGTACAAGATGCATTCCCCTAGGCCCATAAAGGTGAAGTGTCGTGTAGTCGACGTTCACACGACACCACTAGAAGAATAACACCACAACTTAAATATCATAACATTGAATATTACTCAACCATACTTCACTACTAACATTTAGACTTCACCCATGTCCTCAAGAACTAAACGAACTACTCACGAGACATCATATGGAACATGATCAGAGGTGATATGATGATGAATAACAATCTGAACATAAACCTTGGTTCAATGGTTTCACTCAATAGCATCAATAACAAGTAGAAATCAACACCGGGAGAGTTTCCCCAATCAAACAATCAAGATCAAACCCAAATTGTTACAGCGGTGACGGCGTGCAGCGGTGGAGACGGCGGTGATGATGATGAAGATGATGATGATGGTGATGGAGATGATGTCCAGCTCGATGACGGTGACGATGGCGTCGATTTCCCCCTCCGGGAGGGAATTTCCCCGGCGGATCTCAGCCTGCCGGAGAGTTCTTTTCTCTCTGGTGTTCTCCGCCCCGCAGAGGCGGCTGTGGCTCTTCGCGATGTACCCCTAGAGCTTAGGTTTTCGGGACGAAGGCGTACGCGAAGAAAAGGAGGCGAGAGGGAGGTGTGGGCCCCCTCCTCACAGGGCGGCGCGGCCAGGCCTTGGGCCGCGCCGGCCTATGGGGTGGGCCCACCTCGGGTCCCCTCGGCTCCCCTTTCTGGCTCCCTTCGTCTTCTGGAAAAATAGGATTTTTCATATAATTTCCGTCAACTGTTGATCTTCCGAAATATTGCATTCTGACGGCGCTTTTTCCAGCAGAATCCTGACTCCGGTGCGCGATCCTCCAATAATCATGAAACATGCAAAATAGATGAAATAACATAAGTATTATCTCCAAATATGAAATATATCAATGAATAACAGCAAATTATGATATAAAATAGTGATGCAAATTGGACGTATCAACTCCCCCAAGCTTAGACTTCGCTTGTCCCCAAGCGAAACTGAACTCGGTAAACAGGACCACATGTTTATGGAGTGAAGAGTCGATAAATCAAATACGGACAAGAAGCATCATATTCATTCACACAAGACATTCTAGTGAACAACTTCCTCATATAACTCAACTTGAAACAAGTATAAGGTAATCACAAATAAAGGTGCATAAGAAATCATAGTTGGTGATGGCAAACTTCGTTCTTGGTCAGAGAACAATTAACAGGTTATTCTTATCTATCGAGCAGCGCTCTCATGTTAAAGTTTATATGGCTCATCTTGCATACTCAATCATAATGATCATTGATAACTTTCAAAGCTATATTCATTCAGATAAAACTTGTACTAAACAAGGAAGAGTAAAAGACATGATGAAGTAAATCACAATATAATGGTTTGATCACAACAACTCAAATGCTTGCTTGAGATGGAGGGAAATAGGTTTACTGACTCAACATAAAGTAAAAGACAGGCCCTTCGCAGAGGGAAGCAGGGATTAAATCACGTGCTAGAGCTTTTTCAGTTTTGAAATCATATAAAGAGAATAAAAGTAATATTTTGAGAGGTGTTTGTTGTTGTCAACGACTGGTAGCGGGTACTCTAACCCCCTTGCCAGACAAACTCTCGAAGAGCGGCTCCCATTAAGACATTTTCATTTTGGGTGGCACCCCTTCCAGCCTTACTTTCACAAACCATGGCTAACCGAATCCTCGGGTGCCTGCCAACAATCTCATACCATGAAGGAGTGCCTTTTTATTTTAGTTTTATTTAGATGACACTCCTCCCAACCTTTGCTTTCTCAAGCCATGGCTAGCCGAATCCTCGGGTGCCGTCCAACAATCACATACCATGGAGGAGTGTCTATTTGTAGTATCATGAAAGTTAATTAATCGGGGCTGGGAACCCCATTGCCAGCTCTTTTTGCAAAATTATTGGATAAGTGGATGAAGCCACTAGTCCATTGGTGAAAGTTGCCCAACAAGATTGAAAGATAAAACACCACATACTTCCTCATGAGCCATAAAACATTGACACAAATAATAGATGATAAATTTTGAATTGTTTAAAGGTAGCACACGAAGTATTTACTTGGGATGGCAGGAAATACCATGAAGTAGGTAGATATGGTGGACACAAATGGCATAGGTTTGGGTCAAGGTTTGGATGCACGAGAAGCATTCCCTCTCAGTACAGGTCTTTGGCTAGCAAGGTTAATTAGCAAGCACAAAAGTTGAGGGAAGCAAACGAATATACATGTGATAGAAACAATCATGCATCTTTCTTGTAAGCACAAACAATTTTAACTTCAGAATAATAAGCTATGAGCTAACAAGAAAGGAAGACAATGAAACAACTATATATATTCTCTTTTCTACTTAAACCTCAAGGTGTTGTTGCTATTGACCAATGCTAAGTTTGCCAAAACCAAATAGATTTACTCAATGCTCCCAAAGTGGTACCAATACTAAAATCAAGATCAATCATATAATAGAAATTGCAAACTAAAATAAGGTGTGCAATATGTAAATGATAAGACTTCTCATTAATATTTCATAACGATAACTCACACCAAGGGATACATAGACAACCGACTAAAGGAGAGATACTTCCACACTGCAACCCATCTTATATGATAACTTCCCTACTCATGATATGACACTACTTGATAGTAAAAAGTAAAAGGTAGTGATGATGTGATACCGCGGCACTCCCCCAAGCTTGGAACAAACCAAGGGGATGCCAATACCGATGATGAATTACTCCTTTGGCGATGATGGTGATGAATTCCCGACAAGCTTCTCCACAAGCTCCTGAAGCTCATCAATCTTGTACATGAGGTTGCGGATCATCTCCGAATTGTGCTCGACGCGATTAAGAAGTATGTCCGACGGCGAGTCCCAATTCTTGGAGTTATTTCCCCACCCTTCAGCTTCAGGCTTCGTCCTTCCTGAAGAAGATGTCTTTGGAGCTAGGTAATGACGTGGAACCCTTCCTCCGGTGCGAATTCTTGCGCTCCTGTTTGCACTAAAAGGGTTATCCACCACTTTGATGCTTGCGACGGTAGCACGCGGGTATGCGCGCGAGTCTTCCTCCACTTCTTCTTCATCTTCTTCCTTGACACTCTCGTCCACCTCTTTCCACTCGGGATCTTGAATATCTTCATCCGAAAGCCCTTACCCTTATTGTTGGAGGCCATGGTGCTCCTAGATCGAAAATAGACCCTGGTAGAAACAGCTCGAAACAAAACACGTCGAGAAAACGATATACGGACCTCCAGGGGTCCGGGGGATTATATAGCAGGAATTTTTATGTCATAAGGAAAGTACCAGGTCGAACCGGAGTCGGAAAGGGGCGACGAGGCGGCCAGCTCATAGGGCGGCGCGGGCCAAGGCCTGGCCGCGCCGGCCTATGGGGGCACGCCCTCGTGCGTCTCCTCCACTCCGTTTCGATCTCGTAATTTTTCATATTTTCCAAAAACAGCAAAAACATTGTTCGGAAAGTAAATCGCGAACTTTTTATTACCTGTACTGTTACCTATTCAAAGTCGAGTTCTCATGATTTGTCAATTTGACCTTTGATGAAAGCCTCTGGTGTTTCCACTCGAATAACATCAACATCTACATTATAAGAATCACCTGAGATATAATGCTTGAGTCTTTGTCCATTCACCACTTGTGTGGCATTACCTTGGAGAGAACTAATTTTAATTGCTCCTGAACGATACACCTCCTCAACAACATATGGTCCTTCCCATTTCGAGAGTAATTTCCCTGCAAAGAATCTAAGACGAGACCGATACAATAGGACTTTATCCCCAATATTAAACTCTCTTTTGATAATCCTTCTATCATGCCATTTCTTAACTTTCTCTTTAAAGAGTTTAGCATTTTCATAAGCTTCACTTCTCCATTCATCTAGAGAACTTAATTGCAGCAACCTCTTATTACCGGCTAGTTTAGGATCTTTGTTCAGTTCTCTAACAGCCCAATAAGCTTTGTGCTCTAGTTCTAAAGGTAAATGACAAGCTTTTCCATAAACCATTTTATAAGGTGACATTCCCATGGGGTTTTTATAAGCAGTTCTATAAGCCCATAGTGCTTCCTTCAATTTACTAGCCCAATTCTTTCTAGTTTTATTAACAGTCTTTTGCAAGATAGATTTAATTTCTCTATTTGATAGTTCTACTTGCCCACTAGTTTGAGGATGATAAGCGGAAGCAATTCTATGATTAATACCATATTTAGCAAGAGTCTTTCTAAAACCACCATGAATAAAATGAGAACCTCCATCTGTCATAATATATCTAGGAACTCCAAATCTAGGAAAAATAATGTCTAAAAGCATTCTTAAAGAGGTCTCACCATCAGCACTTTTTGTAGGTATGGCTTCCACCCATTTAGTAACATAATCAACAGCAACAAGTATATGAGTGTTACCTTCTGAAGAGGGAAAAGGTCCCATGAAGTCAAATCCCCAACAATCAAATGGTTCAACAACAAGAGTATAATTCATAGGCATTTTATTGCGTCTGGAGATATTACCAACCCTTTGACATTCATCACAAGATAAAATAAACTTCCTTGCATCTTTGAAGAGAGTTGGCCAATAAAAACCTAATTGTAGAACCTTTTGCGCGGTTCTATCTCCGGCGTGATGTCCTCCATAAGCACTACCATGACATTTACTCAATATCTCTTGTTGCTCATATTCGGGAACACATCTTCGCAGAATACCATCCACTCCTTCTTTATATAAGTGTGGGTCATCCCAAAAATAAGGCCTCAAGTCATAAAAGAATTTCCTCCTTTGCTGAGCTGAAAAGGTTGGAGGCAAGTACTTGGAAACAATAAAGTTAGCATAATCAGCATACCAAGGGCTGTCTCGCGAGCTCACCTTTATTACAGCCAATTGTTCATTTGGAAAACTATCATTAACAGGAACAGGATCATAAGCAATATTTTCCAATCTAGACAAATTATCAGCAACAGGATTATCAGCACCTTTCCTATCTACCATATGTAAATCAAATTCTTGCAACAGAAGTACCCATCTAATAAGCCTTGGCTTAGCATCTTTCTTTTGCATAAGGTATCTGATTGCAGCATGATCAGTATGAATAGTAACTTTTGAATCAACGATATAAGATCTAAACTTATCACAAGCAAAGACTACAGCTAACAATTCTTTTTCAGTAGTAGCATAATTTCTTTGAGCAGCATCAAGAGTTTTACTAGCATAATGAATAACATTCAAATTTTTATCTACTCGCTGTCCAAGAACAGCGCCTACAACAAAATCACTAGCATCACACATAATTTCGAATGGTAAGTTCCAATCAGGAGGTTCAACTATAGGGGCAGTTGTTAAGGCTTTCTTTAGAGTTTCAAAAGCTTCCTTACAATCATCATCAAAAACAAAAGGTACATCTTTTTGAAGAAGATTAGTAAGAGGCTTTGAAATCTTGGAGAAGTCTTTAATAAACCTCCTATAAAACCCAGCATGACCAAGAACACTACGAATACCTTTAACATCCCTAGGATAGGGCATCTTCTCAATGGCTTCAACTTTAGCTCTATCAACTTCAATACCTCTCTCGGAAATTTTATGTCCCAATACAATTCCTTCATTAACCATAAAGTGGCATTTTTCCCAATTAAGAACAAGGTTAGTTTCTTCACATCTCTGCAAAACTTTATCAAGGTTCCGCAAGCAATTATCAAAAGAATTTCCATAGACGGAAAAATCGTCCATGAATACCTCTACAATACTCTCACAAAAGCCATGAAAAATAGCAGACATGCATCTTTGAAAAGTAGCAGGAGCATTACATAAACCAAAAGGCATACGCCTATAAGCATAAGTTCCATAGGGACAAGTGAAAGTGGTTTTCTCTTGATCTTTAGTTTTAACAGCAATTTGTGAAAACCCAGAATAACCATCAAGAAAGCAAAAATGAGTATTTTTAGATAACCTTTCTAACATTTGATCAATAAAAGGCAAAGGGTAATGATCTTTCTTAGTAACCTTATTAACTTTTCGATAATCAATGCACATTCTATACCCTACAACTACTCTTTGAGGTATGAGCTCATCATTATCATTAGGCACAACAGTCATTCCTCCTTTCTTAGGAACACAATGCACAGGACTAACCCATCTACTATCAGCAATAGGATATATAATACCAGCTTCAAGGAGTCTTAATACCTCATTTCTTACCACATCCTTCATCTTAGGAATTAGACGACGCTGAGGTTCAACAACAGACTTCGCATCATCTTCCATATTAATGGCGTGTTGGCAAATAGAGGGAGAAATCCCCTTCAAGTCATCAAGAGTGTAGCCAATAGCACCTCGGTGTTTCTTCAGTATTTCCAATAACCTTTCTTCTTCAAACTCTAAAAGCTTAGAACTAATAATAACAGGATATATTTTCTTATCATCAATATGAGCATATTTAAGATTATCAGGCAATGGTTTTAAATCAAAGACATGATCTTCCTTTGGTGGTGGTGTTCTACCCAGATCTTCCACCGGTAAATCATGCTTAAGAATAGGTTGTGAAGGAAAATTTCATCAAGCTCATCTCTTTCTTCCCTAAAAGCTTCACTCTCACTATTCTCCAAATGTTGCTGCAAAGGATTACTAGGAGCAAGAGCAATAGATGCACACTGTTCAACTTTAAAATCACTATTAGGCGAATCAATTTTATAAGGAGTTTCGGTAAATTTAGAGAAGTTAAACTCATAAGATTCACCAGCAAATTTAGTCAAAATTTTCTCTTTCTTGCAATCTATAATAGCTCCACAAGTATTTAAAAAAGGTCTACCAAAAATGATAGGACAATATTTACTAGCAGCAGAACCAAGTACCAAAAAGTCAGCAGGATATTTAATCTTACCACATAGAACTTCCACATCTCGAACGATACCAATTGGAGAGATAGTTTCTCTATTAGCCAGCCGAATAACCACATCAATATCTTCAAGTTCACAAGAACCAATTTCGTGCATAATCTCCGTGTAAAGCTCATAAGGAATAGCACTAATACTTGCACCAATATCACATAAACCATAATAACAATGATCACCAATTCTAACAGATAGCATAGGAACACTAGCTTGCTTGGACTTATTAGGATGTGAAACAATATTAGAGGCATCTTCACAGAAAATAATATGACCATCCTCCACATTTTCAGTCACAAGATCTTTAATAATTGCAACAGCAGTTTCAACTTTTATTTGTTCTTCAGGTTCTATAGGTTTCTTTTCACTTTTATGAACCACACTATTTATAACAGAGTACTCCTTCATTTTAGCAGGGAAAGGAGTTTTTTCAATATAAGCTTCAGGAATAACATGATCAACAGTTTCCACTACAACACATTTATTTATAGACGAATCAATTTTATCTTTATACGGTTCATGATAGTTATCAAAGTTCTTCTTAGGCAATTCATAATGAGAAGCAAAAGCTTTATAAAGATTTGCAGCAACTTGAGAATCAAGACCATAAGTAGCACTCATATTACGAAATTTATCAGTATCCATAAAAGCTTCAATGCATTTATAATCATAATTTATACCTGATTCTCTATCCTTGTCGTTCTCCCATCCTTGATTTTCTTGGATCCGATTAAGAAGGTCCCTTTTAAACTCTTCCTTGTTGCGTGTAAATGATCCAGAACAAGAAGTATCCAGCAAGGTCTTGTCTTGAAAAGAAAGTCTTGCATAGAAATTATCAATAATAATATTACCAGGAAGCTCATGAATGGGGCATTTGAGCATTAAAGACTTCAATCTCCCCCACGCTTGGGCAATACTCTCTCCTTCATGAGGCCAAAAATTATATATGCGATTCCGATCTTTGTGAATCTCACTTGGAGGATAGAACTTAGAATAAAACCGGGGCACAATATCATTCCATTCAAGAGAATCCCCATTATCCAGTAATTTATACCAATGCGCCGCTTTACCAGACAGCGATATAGAGAATAGTTTCTTCCTCACTTCATCCATAGCAATACCTGCACACTTGAATAAACCGCATAATTCATAGGTATTTTGTATGGTATTTCTTCCTTACCTGGCGCCTCATCCACTACCTTTGCAGTAGTAGTAGATTTCCCAAATAAACACTCAAGAGAAGATCTCTCCATAATGAATTATAGCAGCAGGCAGAAATAAAATCAGCACAAACAGTAGAAATTTCCCTTACCAATTCTACTTACCAATAGCGCTTCACTCCCCGGCAACGGCGCCAGAAAATAGTCTTGATGACCCACAAGTATAGGGGGTGTATCGTAGTATCTTCGATAAGTAAGATTGTAGATCCTTACGAGGTTCAGAAGGTGTTGACTAGCAGTTTCGATGAAGTATTCACTGTAAATGGTGAGAGACTTGTATTCAGGGGTTTTTTATGTAGCAGATGTATTAAGTACGAGTAAGTAAAGTGCGAGAGTAATAATTGCAGCGAGTGGCCCAATCCTTTTTAGCACAAAGGACAAGCCGGTTTGTTTACTTATAATAACCAAACATTCTCGAGGACACACGAGATTTTAGTCTAGTGCTTTCGCTACATACGGCTAATTAATCTTCATTGTTTTGATAAGTGTTGTGTGGGTGAACCTATGCTAATGTACCGCCCTTCCTAGGACTAATACATACTTGTGATTATACCCCTTGCAAGCATCCGCAACTACAAGAAAGTAATTAAGATAAATCTAACCACAGCCTTAAACTCTGAGATCCTGCTATCCCTCCTGCATCGATATACCAACGGGGGCTCAGGTTTCTGTCACTCCGGCAACCCCGCAATTGGCAAATGAGTACAAGATGCATTCCCCTAGGCCCATAAAGGTGAAGTGTCGTGTAGTCGACGTTCACACGACACCACTAGAAGAATAACACCACAACTTAAATATCATAACATTGAATATTACTCAACCATACTTCACTACTAACATTTAGACTTCACCCATGTCCTCAAGAACTAAACGAACTACTCACGAGACATCATATGGAACATGATCAGAGGTGATATGATGATGAATAACAATCTGAACATAAACCTTGGTTCAATGGTTTCACTCAATAGCATCAATAACAAGTAGAAATCAACACCGGGAGAGTTTCCCCTATCAAACAATCAAGATCAAACCCAAATTGTTACAGCGGTGACGGCGTGCAGCGGTGGAGACGGCGGTGATGATGATGAAGATGATGATGATGGTGATGGAGATGATGTCCAGCTCGATGACGGTGACGATGGCGTCGATTTCCCCCTCCGGGAGGGAATTTCCCCGGCGGATCTCAGCCTGCCGGAGAGTTCTTTTCTCTCTGGTGTTCTCCGCCCCGCAGAGGCGGCTGTGGCTCTTCACGATGTACCCCTGGAGCTTAGGTTTTCGGGACGAAGGCGTACGCGAAGAAAAGGAGGCGAGAGGGAGGTGTGGGCCCCCTCCTCACAGGGCGGCGCGGCCAGGCCTTGGGCCGCGCCGGCCTATGGGGTGGGCCCACCTCGGGTCCCCTCGGCTCCCCCTTCTGGCTCCCTTCGTCTTCTGGAAAAATAGGATTTTTCATATAATTTCCGTCAACTGTTGATCTTCCGAAATATTGCATTCTGACGGCGCTTTTTCCAGCAGAATCCTGACTCCGGTGCGCGATCCTCCAATAATCATGAAACATGCAAAATAGATGAAATAACATAAGTATTATCTCCAAATATGAAATATATCAATGAATAACAGCAAATTATGATATAAAATAGTGATGCAAATTGGACATATCACAATCGTTCAAGCACACATGGTATTTCACATGCGGTAAATCCAGAGGACACACGATTTTCTTGGCCTCCTCGATACTAGTCGGACACGTGTTACCTTTGGGAAGACGTTCGTGCCAGAATGACATGTTGTCGTTGAAGGATGTGTCTGTCATTTTGTGCTTTACCTTCATCTCCAGAGCCATGAGAGTTACTTTCAGGCGGGTATCCTCCGGCCTGCATCCTTCGTACAATGGAGTAACCGCGTCTACCTCCAGTTGATCCATCTTGGCTTTCTCTCGGGCGGCAGCTCTTGCGTTACTCGTCTGGTTGAGAAGCAGCTCTTGAAGATAAGGGTCCTGCACCTAGTCCATCGACGATGGTCCATCGTCTTCATCTTCATGATCGTCATGATGACCTCCATCTTGATCTTCCTCATCATCAGGTCCAGGATCTCCTACATTGTGATCATGATCATCTCCGGGATCTTCTACATCTTGATCATGTCCGGGATCTTCTACATCCTGATCATGTCCGGGATCTTCTACATGGTGCTCACCTCCTTCCTTATTTCTTGTTGAAATCCCATGGACAAATTCATAATCATCTTCGTTGCCTTCCCACCGATAGCCATCCATGAAACCACGCATGAGAAGGTGGTCCTGCACCATATCGGCTTTAGGGTCCATAAGGCTCGTCAGCTTGCATCTTCGACACAGACATCTTATCTCCTTTTGGTTATTTTTTATCATCTCGGCCGTCGCGGCTTTCAAAAACCTAGCCACAACGCCTTCGCTCATCATGCGGACCATGGTCGTCTGCAGGTATAGAGAAAATGGATATCTTAGTATACCAAAAGAAAATTTTGGCATGACCTTCCCTAAAAATAGGACATATGTATATGCGTAGTATGCCCATTATTCACCGAAACGGAAATGAATCAACGTTTTGGCAAAATATTGGCAACTCCATCGCATTTCTAATCCTTGGAAACAAAAACATGCAACACATGTGTGGAGGCTTCGCATATACAACACATGCATGTGGAGGCTTCGCGCGCATACAACACACATATGCACGTGACGCTTCGCGCATGTACAACACACATATATGCCGAGCTTTCGCATAACATATATGCACACACGTGTGCAAGACGATCGTAACCGGTCACACACAAAGCATAAAACCAACAAAGTTACCGATACGGCGAGACCGCGAGTGTTGGATGAGGAAAAAAGTTGAGATTGAGTAGGTATTGAGCTATAGAAAGTTTCACCCTTACTTACCTACGAAGAAAATTAAGTTTACCACTTAATTTGGGTGAATGAAGAGGTCAAAATGAGGTGGGGAGGAGGAGCAACACGACCAGATCCAGATTTGGTGGGAGGTGGTGGTGGAAGAGTGTTTGGGGAAAGTGGGTGGCACATGTGAGTGGAGGGGGAAAAGCAGGAAATGATCCCAGGTTAGCAGTGGCGCACCACGTAGCCATGCGCCAATGCTAGGGTCACATATCAATGGCGCACTGCTTCGTGGTGCGCCACTGCTAACCTGGTACCTGCAACCCACGCCCCTGCCCAACTTAGCAGTGGCACACCATGTTGGTGGTGCACCATAGCTAGTAGTGGCGCACCACAGCAGTGCGCCATTGCTAAAGCCCTCATCTCTAAAGGGGCCCTGGCCACCTCCTAGCAGTGGCGCACCACTACGCCATGCGCCATAGGTAAGCAAAGTAGAAGTGGCGCACCCCTTCGACATGCGCCACTGCTAGGTTGGGGTAGGAGCTGGCCCCCTACCAGCATTTAGTAATGGCGCACCACAAACAAGGTGCGCCACTACTACATTTGTAACAGTGGCCCACCATTTTGTGGTGCGCCACTGCTAAGTAGTAGTGGCGCATGGCCTTCATGGTGCGCCACTGATGTCAATCTTATGGCTAGGCCTTTTCCTAGTAGTGAGGCGTCCGGGACGACCTCTGGTCGAAAAAGTACGAAAATAACCGACCCAGAATAGATCTGGTCGAGACAGACTCGGACACGGCCGGTCTGGGGGCCGGTCGACCGGGCCAGGGACCGGCCGGTCCGGTCTGGACCGGGCCAGGGACCGGATGGCGACCGGGTGGCGGGGCATGTGGCTCAGTACCCCGCCCGGTTGGCGCCGGGCCGGATCCGCGTGCCGCCGGTCGGACCGGGCCAGGGGCCGGGTGCGCCGGCGTGGCGGCCGGTCTGACCAGATGCTGGGCCGGCCTGGACTTGTTCTTCTCCTCTCGCGCATGCCTCCCGCTCCTCCCTCGTGCATCCATGAGATATATTCATGTCCAGCTCCATGTCCAGCTTCACGTCCTTCTTCACGTCCAGCTGCTCCTCTCCTCCTTGTGCGATGCTTGTCTCCTCTTCATACCTGATGATACATAAGTAGCAAGACTTAGGCAGTATAAAGTTCTCATCAATCAAAGTATCGTTTAGAAACAAGTTCACCTGTTGTTTAAGTAGCTTCGCACGAGCTCTTGTAATAGGTCCAATCCTAACTTCATTGGACTTGAGCTTCACAGCAGGTTCATCTTCATTTGGTAATGACGGAGGTGGTAGTGTGGTAGGGATGTCCTCATCATCTCCCCCCCTTCAAAAGGCGTCGACCCCGACGCTCCAAGGTCTTCTCCGTCATATGGTGTCAAATCAGCAACATTGAAAGAATTACTGACACCAAACTCATCAACTGGAAGATCTATCGAGTATGCATTATCATTGATCTTGGCAAGCACTTTGTAAGGACCAGCACCACGAGGCTTCAACTTAGACTTCCGCAGCTTTGGGAACCTATCCTTGCGAAAATGTACCTAGACCATATCACCAGGCTTGAACAACATCTCCTTACGCTTCTTGTTCATCCTTGCAGCATTGCTCTTGCCTTTCTTCTCTATCAACTCTTTAGTCTTCATATGGATCTTTCGCACAAAATTTGCCCTCTTGAATGCCTCCATATTAACTCTCTCATGTATGGGTAAAGGCAACAAGTCAAGTGGAGTAATGGGTTTGAAACCATACACCACCTCAAAAGAACTGATACGTCCATTTTGCATCACTATTTTATATCATAATTTGCTGTTATTCATTGATATATTTCATATTTGGAGATGATACTTATGTTATTTCATCTATTTTGCATGTTTCATGATTATTGGAGGATCGCGCACCGGAGTCAGGATTCTGCTGGAAAAAGCGCCGTCAGAATGCAATATTTCGGAAGATCAACAGTTGACGGAAATTATATGGAAAATCCTATTTTTCCAGATGACGAAGGGAGCCAGAAGGGGGTGCCGAGGAGGGCCACCGTGGGCCCACCTCATAGGCCGGGGCGGGCCAGGCCTTGGCCGCGCCGCCCTGTGAGGAGGGGGCCCACAGCCCCCTCTGGCCGCCTCTCCTTCGCGTACATCTTCGTCCCGAAAACCTAAGCCCCGGGGGATAGTCACGAAGAGTCACAGCCGCCTCTGCGGGGCGGAGAACACCAGAGAGAAAAGAACTCTCCGGCAGGCTGAAATCCACCGGGGAAATTCCCTCCCGGAGGGGGAAATCGACGCCATCGTCATCATCATCGAGCTGGACATCATCTCCATCATCATCACCATCATCTTCATCATCATCACCGCCATCTCCACCGCTGCACCTCATCACCGCTGTAACAATTTGGGTTTGATCTTGATTGTTTGATAGGGGAAACTCTCCCGGTGTTGATTTCTACTTGTTATTGATGCTATTGAGTGAAACCGTTGAACCAAGGTTTATGTTCAGATTGTTATTCATCATCATATCACCTCTGATCATGTTCCATATGATGGCTCGTGAGTAGTTCGTTTAGTTCTTGAGGACATGGGTGAAGTCTAAATGTTAGTAGTGAATTATGTTGGTTAGTATTCAATGTTATGATATTTAAGTTGTGGTGTTATTCTTCTAGTGGTGTCATGTGAACGTCGACTACATGACACTTCACCATTTATGGGCCTAGGGGAGTGCATCTTGTATTCGTTTGCTGATTGCGGGGTTGCCGGAGTGACAGAAACCTAAACCCCCGTTAGTATATCGATGCAGGAGGGATAGCAGGATCTCAGAGTTTAAGGCTGTGGTTAGATTTATCTTAATTACTTTCTTGTATTTGCGGATGCTTGCAAGGGGTATAATCACAAGTATGTATTAGTCCTAGGAAGGGCGGTGCATTAGCATAGGTTCACCCACACAACACTTATCAAAACAATGAAGATTAATCAGCTATATGAAGCGAAAGCACTAGACTAAATTCCCGTGTGTCCTCAAGAACGTTTGGTCATTATAAGTAAACAAACCGGCTTGTCCTTTGTGCTAAAAAGAATTGGGCCACTCGCTGCAATTATTTCTCTCGCACTTTACTTACTCGTACTTTATTCATCTGCTATACTAAAACCCCCTGAATACTTGTTTGTGAGCATTTACAGTGAATCCTTCATCGAAACTGCTTGTCAACACCTTCTGCTCCTCGTTGGGTTCGACACTCTTATTTATCGAAAGTACTACGATACACCCCATATACTTGTGGGTCATCAAGACTATTTTCTGGCGCCGTTGCCGGGGAGTGAAGCGCTATTGGTAAGTGGAATTGGTAAGGAAAACCTTTACTGTACGTGCTGTTTTTATTTCTGCCTGCTGCTATAATTCATTATGGAGAGGTCTTCTCTTGAATTCCTCTTTGGGAAATCTACTACTACTGCAAAGGTAGTGGATGAGGCGCCAGGTGAGAACGAGGTTCCATACAAAATACCTATGAAAATTATTGAACGTGTTGTGGATAACCGCTATGATGGGGATGGAACTGTCCATCCTGGTGATCATTTACTGTTTTTACATGAATTATGCGGGTTATTCAAATGTGCAGGTATTGCTATGGATGAAGTTAGGAAGAAACTATTCTCTATATCGCTGTCTGGTAAAGCGACGCACTGGTATAAATTGCTGAAGAATAGGGATTCTCTTAATTGGGAGGACATTGTGCCTTTATTTTATTCCAAATTCTATCCTCCAAGTGAAATTCACAAAGATCGGAACCGCATATATAATTTTTGGCCTCATGATGGAGAAAGTATTGCCCAAGCTTGGGGGAGATTGAAGTCTTTAATGCTCAAATGCCCCATTCATGAGCTTCCTGGTAATATTATTATTGATAATTTCTATGCAAGATTGTCTTTTCAAGATAAGACTTTGCTGGATACTTCTTGTTCTGGATCATTTACACGCAACAAAGAAGAGTTTAAAAGGGACCTTCTTAATCGGATCCAGGAGAATACTGAAGGATGGGAGAACGACAAGGATAGAGAATCAGGTATAAATTATGATTATAAATGCATTGAAGTTTTTATGGATACTGATAAATTTCGTAATATGAGTGCTACTTATGGTCTTGATTCTCAAGTCGTTGCAAATTTTTATAAAGCTTTTGCCTCTCACTTTGAATTGCCTAAGAAGAATTTTGATAAGTATCATGAACCATATAAAGATAAAATTGATTCATCTATAAATAAATGTAATATAATTGAAACTGTTGATCATATTATTCCTGAAGCTTATATTGAAAAAACTCCTTTCCCTGCTAAAATGAAGGAGTACTCTATTATATCTAGTGCGGTTAATAAAAGTGCAAAGAAACCTATAGAACCTGAAGAAGAAATAAAGGTTGAACCTACTGTTGCAATAGTTAAAGATCTTGTGACTGAAAATGTAGAAGATGGTCATATTATTTTCTGTGAAGATGCTTCTAATATTGTTTCGCATCCTAATAAGTCTAGGAAAGCCAGTGTTCCTATGCTCTCTGTTAGAATTGGTGATCATTGTTATTATGGTTTATGTGACATTGGTGCAAGTATTAGTGCCATTCCTTATGAGCTTTATATGGAGATCATGCATGAAATTGGTTCTTGTGAACTTGAAGATATTGATGTGGTTATTCGGCTAGCTAATAGAGAAACTATTTCTCCTATTGGTATTGTTCGAGATGTGGAAGTTCTATGTGGTAAGATTAAATATCCTACTGACTTTTTGGTACTTGGTTCTGCTGCTAGTAAGTATTGTCCTATTATTTTTGGTAGACCTTTCCTAAATACTTGTGGAGCTGTTATAGATTGCAAGAAGGAAAAAATTATGACTAAATTTGCTGGTGAATCTTATGAGTTTAATTTCTCTAAATTTGCTAAAACTCCTTATAAAGCTGATTTGCCTAATAATGATTTTAGAGTTGAACAGTGTGCGTCTATTGCTCTTGCTCCTAATAATCCTTTGCAGCAACATTTGGAGAATAGTGAGAGTGAGGTCTTTAGGGAAGAAAGAAATGAGCTTGATGAAATTTTCCTTCGTCAACCTATTCTTAAACATGACTTGCCGGTTGAAGATTTAGGTACAACACCACCACCAAAGGAAGATCCTGTTTTTGATTTAAAACCATTGCCTGATAATCTTACGTATGCTCATATTGATGATAAGAAAATATATCCTGTTATTATTAGTTCTAAGCTTTCAGATATTGAGGAAGAAAGGTTATTGGAAATATTGAAGAAACACCGAGGAGCTATTGGCTATACTCTTGATGACTTGAAGGGGATTTCCCCCTCTATTTGCCAACATGCTATTAATATGGAAGATGATGCAAAGCCTGTTATTGAACATCAGCGTCGTCTAATTCCGAAGATGAAGGATGTGGTAAGGAATGACGTATTAAAACTTCTTGAAGCTGGTATTATATATCCTATTGCTGATAGTAGATGGGTTAGTCCTGTGCATTGTGTTCCTAAGAAAGGAGGAATGACTGTTGTGCCTAATGATAATGATGAGCTCATCCCTCAAAGAGTAGTTGTAGGGTATAGAATGTGCATTGATTATCGAAAAGTTAATAAGGTTACTAAGAAAGATCATTACCCTTTACCTTTTATTGATCAAATGTTAGAAAGGTTGTCTACAAATACTCATTTTTGCTTTCTTGATGGTTATTCTGGGTTCTCACAAATTGCTGTTAAAACTAAAGATCAAGAGAAAACCACTTTCACTTGTCCCTATGGAACTTATGCTTGTAGGCGTATGCCTTTTGGTTTATGTAATGCTCCTGCTACTTTTCAAAGATGCATGTCTGCTATTTTTCATGGCTTTTGTGAGAGTATTGTAGAGGTATTCATGGATGAGTTTTCTGTCTATGGGAATTCTTTTGATAATTGCTTGCGAAACCTTGATTAAGTATTGCAGAGATGTGAAGAAACTAACCTTGTTCTTAATTGGGAGAAATGCCACTTTATGGTTAATGAAGGAATCGTATTGGGACATAAAATTTCCGAGAGAGGTATTGAAGTTGATAGAGCTAAAGTTGAAGCAATTGAGAAGATGCCCTATCCTAGGGATGTTAAAGGTATTCGTAGTGTTCTTGGTCATGCTGGGTTTTATAGGAGATTTATTAAAGACTTCTCTAAGATTTCAAAACCTCTTACTAATCTTCTTCAAAAAGATGTACCTTTTGTTTTTGATGATGATTGTAAAGAAGCTTTTGAAACTCTAAAGAAAGCCTTAACAACTGCTCCTGTAGTTGAACCTCCTGATTGGAATTTACCTTTTGAAATTATGTGTGATGCTAGTGATTTTGCTGTAGGTGCTGTTCTTGGACAGCGAGTAGATAAGAAATTGAATGTTATTCATTATGCTAGCAAAACTCTTGATGCTGCTCAAAGAAATTATGCTACAACTGAAAAAGAATTATTAGCTGTAGTCTTTGCTTATGATAAGTTTAGATCCTATATTGTTGATTCAAAAGTTACAATTCATACTGATCATGCTGCAATTAGATACCTTATGACAAAGAAAGATGCTAAGCCAAGGCTTATTAGATGGGTACTTCTTTTGCAAGAATTTGATCTGCATATTATAGATAGGAAAGGTGCTGATAATCCTGTTGCTGATAATTTGTCTAGATTGGAAAATATTGCTTATGATCCTGTTCCTGTTAATGATAGTTTTCCAAATGAACAATTGGCTGTGATAAAGGTGAACTCGTGAGATAGTCCTTGGTATGCTGATTATGCTAACTTTATTGTATCCAAGTACTTGCCTCCAACCTTTTCAGCTCAGCAAAGGAGGAAATTCTTTTATGACTTGAGGCATTATTTTTGGGATGACCCACACCTATATAAAGAAGGAGTGGATGGTATTCTGCGAAGATGTGTTCCTGAATATGAACAACAGGAGATATTGAGTAAATGTCATGGTAGTGTTTATGGAGGACATCACGCCGGAGATAGAACCGCGCAAAAGGTTCTACAATCAGGTTTTTATTGGCCAACTCTCTTCAAAGATGCAAGGAAGTTTATTTTATCTTGTGATGAATGTCAAAGGGTTGGTAATATCTCCAGACGCAATGAAATGCCTATGAATTACACTCTTGTTATTGAACCATTCGATTATTGGGGATTTGACTTCATGGGTCCTTTCCCTTCTTCAGAAGGTAACACTCATATACTTGTCGCTGTTGATTATGTTACTAAATGGGTGGAAGCCATACCTACAAAAAGTGCTGACGGTGAGACCTCTCTAAAAATGCTTTTGGATATTATTTTTCCTAGATTTGGAGTTCCTAGATATATTATGACTGATGGAGGTTCTCATTTTATTCATGGTGGTTTTAGAAAAACTCTTGCTAAATATGGTATTAATCATAGAATTGCTTCCGCTTATCATCCTCAAACTAGTGGGCAAGTAAAATTATCAAATAGAGAAATTAAATCTATCTTGCAAAAGACTGTTAATAAATCTAGAAAGAACTCGGCTATCAAATTGAAAGAAGCACTATGGGCTTATAGAACGGCTTATAAAAATCCCATGGGTATGTCACCGTATAAAATGGTTTATGGGAAAGCTTGCCATTTACCTTTAGAACTAGA
Source organism: Lolium perenne (assembly GCF_019359855.2). Taxonomy (NCBI): domain Eukaryota; kingdom Viridiplantae; phylum Streptophyta; class Magnoliopsida; order Poales; family Poaceae; genus Lolium; species Lolium perenne. The sequence continues at coordinate 262,706,260 of NC_067247.2, forward strand.
GCACAAAGCTTATTGGGCTGTGAGAGAACTAAATAAAGATCCTAAACTTGCCGGTAAGAAAAGATTGCTACAATTGAGTTCTCTAGATGAATGGAGAAGTGAAGCTTATGAAAATGCTAAACTCTTTAAAGAAAAAGTTAAGAAATGGCATGATAGAAGAATTATCAAAAGAGAATTTAATGTTGGAGATAAAGTCCTATTGTATCGGTCTCGTCTCAGATTTTTTGCAGGGAAATTACTCTCAAAATGGGAAGGACCATATGTCATTGATGAGGTGTATCGATCAGGAGCAATTAAAATTAGCTCTCTACAAGGTAATGCCACACAAGTGGTGAATGGACAAAGACTCAAACATTATATCTCGGGTGATTCTTATAATGAAGATGTTGATGTTATTCAAGTGGTAACTCCAGAAGCCTTCATCAAAGGCCAAGTTGACAGTCCTGCAGAGTTCGACTTTGAATAGGTAACAGTTCTGGCAAGAAAAAGTCCGCGTTTCACTTTCCAAACAATGTTTTTGCAACTTTTGGAAAATATGAAAAATTACGAGATCGAAATGGAGTGGAGGAGACGCACAAGGGCGTGCCCCCACAGGCCTGCGCAGGCCCCAGCCTGGCCGCACCGCCCTATGAGGAGGGCCCCTCGTGGCCCCTCTCCGACTCTGGTTCGACCTGGTACTTTCCTTTTGTCGTGAATTTTTTTGCTATATAATCCCCCGGACCCCTGGAGGGCGTATATCGTTTTCTCAACGTGTTTTGTTTCGAGCTGTTTCTGCCATGATCTGTTTTTGATCTAGAAGCACCATGGCCTCCAACAACAAGGACAAGGAGCCTCTGGAGGAAGTGAAGGGGATGTCATCAACAAAAAGGAAGCGGCAAACTGCGGGGAGTAAGCCAATCTTGGTGGGATCGGTTAACACTGGACGTTCTTTTTCTCATAACTTGCAGGGACCTCTACCGCCTGCTCTTAGCCTCAACTCTTTCCCTGCTATGGAGGAAGCACTACGGGTCACCGATGAGTTTTGTGATCAATACCGTGCTCTGAGAAGGGAGGTGGAGATACTTCAGGAGGAGAACCACCGACTTCGCAGAATGCTGGGGTATCACTCAATTTCCATCACAAGGCCACCGTCGACATCTATGGACAACAATGAATCTCTTCGAGTCTTAGTGCAGAATTGCCAAACTGAGAAGCTGAAGTTGAAGGAGATCTTTAAGAATCGCGGGAAGAATTCATCACCACCACCGAAGGAGTAATTCATCATCGGTATTGGCATCCCCTTGGTTTGTTCCAAGCTTGGGGGAGTGCCGCGGTATCACATCATCACTATCTTTTACCTTTTTACTATCAAGTAGTGTCATATCATGAGTAGGGAAGTTATCATATAAGATGTGTTGCGGTATGGAAGTATCTCTCTTTAGTTGGTTATCTATGTATCCCTTGGTGTGAGTTATCGTTATGGAATATTAATGAGAAGTTTTATCATTTACATATTGCACATCTTATTTTAGTTTGCAATCTCTGTTATATGATTAATTTTGTGGTTAGTATTGGTATCACTTTGGGAGCATTGAGTAAATCTATTTGGTTTTGGCAAACTTAGCATTGGTCAATAGCAACAACACTTTGAGTTTGAGTAGAAAAGAGGAAATACATGTAGATATGCTATTATCTTTCTTGTTAGTTCCTAGCTTAGTATTCTGAAGTTAAAATTGTTTGCGCTTACAAGGAAGATGCATGATTGCTTCTATCACATGTATATTTGTTTGTTTCCCTCAACTCTTATGCTTGCTAATTAACCTTGCTAGCCAAAGACCTGTACCGAGAGGGAATACTTCTCGTGCATCCAAACCCTTAAACCAAACCTATGCCACCAGTGTCCACCATAACTACCTATTATGTGGTATTTCCTTGCCATTCAAAGTAAATACTTCATGTGCTACCTTTAAACAATTCAAAATTATTACCTCTTATTTGTGTCAATGTTTTATATCTCATGAGGAAGTATGTGGTGTTTTATCTTTCAGTCTTGTTAGGCAGCTTCCATTAATGGACTAGTGGCTTCATCCGCTTATCCTATAATTTTGCAAAAAGAGCTAGCAACGGGGTTCCCAGCCCCAATTAATCAACTTTCATTAATAACTCTCTTCACATGTTTTGCCCTGATTCATCAGTAAGCAACTTAATTTTGCAATAGACACTCCTCCATGGTATGAGATTGCTGGAAGGCACCCGAGGATTCGGTTAGCCATGGCTTGTGTAAGCAAAGGTTGGGAGGAGTGTCATCCTTAAATAAACTAAAGTACATGTGTTAACAAAAGAGAAGGGAGATGATCTACCTTGCTGGTAGAGATAACGTCCTTCATGGGAGCCGCTCTTTGGAGGCCTGTTTGGCAAGGGGGTTAGAGTACCCGCTACCATTCGTTGACAACAACAAACACCTCTCAAAACTTTACTTTTATGCTCTCTATATGATTTCAAAAATCAAAAAGCTCTAGCACATGATTTAATCCCTGCTTCCCTATGCGAAGGGCCTATCTTTTACTTTATGTTGAGTCAGTAAACCTATTTCCCTCCATCTCGAGCAAGCATTTGAGTTGTTGTGATCAAACCATTTATATTGTGATCTATTTCATCATGTCTTTTACTCTTCCTTGTTTAAGTACAAGTTTTATCTGAATGAATATAGCTTTGAAAGTTATCAATGATTATGAGGAGATTACTATGATTGAGTATTTAAGTTTATTATAAGCTTTAATATGAGAGTGCTGCTCAATAGATAAGTACAATCTGTTAACTGTTCTCTGACCAAGAACAAAGTTTGCCATCACCAATTATGATTTCCTATGCACCTTTAATTGTGATTTCCTTCTACTTGTTTCAAGTTGAATTATATGAGGAAGTTGTCTACTAGAATGCCTTGTGTGAGTCAATATGATGCTTCTTGTCCGTATTTTATTTATCGACTCTTCACTCCATAAACATGTGGTCCTGTTTACTGAGTTCAGTTTCGCTTGGGGACAAGCGAAGTCTAAGCTTGGGGGGAGTTGATACGTCCATTTTGCATCACTATTTTATATCATAATTTGCTGTTATTCATTGATATATTTCATATTTGGAGATGATACTTATGTTATTTCATCTATTTTGCATGTTTCATGATTATTGGAGGATCGCGCACCGGAGTCAGGATTCTGCTGGAAAAAGCATCGTCAGAATGCAATATTTCGGAAGATCAGCAATTGACGGGAATTATACTGAAAATCCTATTTTTCCAGAAGACGGAGGTAGCCAAAAGGAGGAGCCGAGGAGGGCCGCCATGGGCCCCCCATAGGCCGGCGCGGGCCCTGCCCTGGCCGCGTCGCCTTGTGGGGAGGGGCCCACAGCCCCCTCTGGCCGCCTCTCCTTCGCGTACATCTTCGTCCCGAAAACCTAAGCCCCGGGGGATAGTCGCGAAGAGTCACAGCCGCCTCTGCGGGGTGGAGAACACCAGAGAGAAAAGAGCTCTCTGGCAGGCTGAAATCCGCCGGGGAAATTCCCTCCCGGAGGGGGAAATCGACACCATCGTCATCGTCATCGAGCTGGACATCATCTCCATCATCATCACCATCATCTTCATCATCATCACCGCCATCTCCACCGCTGCACCTCGTCACCGCTGTAACAATTTGGGTTTGATCTTGATTGTTTGATAGGGGAAACTCTCCCGGTGTTGATTTGTACTTGTTATTGATGCTATTGAGTGAAACCGTTGAACCAAGGTTTATGTTCAGATTGTTATTCATCATCATATCACCTCTGATCATGTTCCATATGATGTCTCGTGAGTAGTTCGTTTAGTTCTTGAGGACATGGGTGAAGTCTAAATGTTAGTAGTGAATTATGTTGGTTAGTATTCAATGTTATGATATTTAAGTTGTGGTGTTATTCTTCTAGTGGTGTCATGTGAACGTCGACTACATGACACTTCACCATTTATGGGCCTAGGGGAGTGCATCTTGTATTCGTTTGCTGATTGCGGGGTTGCCGGAGTGACAGAAACCTAAACCCCCGTTAGTATATCGATGCAGGAGGGATAGCAGGATCTCAGAGTTTAAGGTTGTGGTTAGATTTATCTTAATTACTTTCTTGTATTTGCGGATGCTTGCAAGGGGTATAATCACAAGTATGTATTAGTCCTTGGAAGGGCGGTGCATTAGCATAGGTTCACCCACACACCACTTATCAAAACAATGAAGATTAATCAACTATATGAAGCGAAAGCACTAGACTAAATTCCCGTGTGTCCTCAAGAACGTTTGGTCATTATAAGTAAACAAACCGGCTTGTCCTTTGTGCTAAAAAGGATTGGGCCACTCGCTGCAATTATTTCTCTCGCACTTTACTTACTCGTACTTTATTCATCTGCTATACTAAAACCCCCTGAATACTTGTTTGTGAGCATTTACAGTGAATCCTTCATCGAAACTGCTTGTCAACACCTTCTGCTCCTCGTTGGGTTCGACACTCTTATTTATCGAAAGTACTATGATACACCCCCTATACTTGTGGGTCATCAAGGACATAACTCCGTGGTAGAATGTACCGCCGCGTTGTAAGCAAACTCCACATGCAGCAAACACTCTTCCCACTCCTTCAGATTCTTCTTGATCATGGATCTCAACAATTGTGACAATGTTCTATTCACCACTTCAGTTTGACCATCAGTTTGGGGATGACAAGTAGTACTGAACAGTAGCTTCGTCCCCAGCTTTCTCCACAGCGTCTTCCAGAAGTAGCTCATAAACTTCACGTCACGATCAGAAACAATAGTCTTCGGAACTCCATGTAAACGTACAACCTCCCTGAAAAACATGTTAGCAATATGCGACGCATCGTCGCTCTTGTGGCAGGCAATAAAGTGTGACATTTTAGAAATTTTTTCCACTACCACAAATATAGAATCATGGCCTCTCTTAGTACGCGGCAAACCCAACACAAAATCCATACTTATATCCTCCCATGGTGTAGTAGGTGCCGGTAAAGGAGTATACAAACTGTGAGGCTTCAGTTTGGACTTGGACTTGTTGCAAGTAATGCATCTCTTCACATACCCCCTCATCTTTGGCCAATAAAAGTGGTCAGATAGCATGAGTAGCGTCTTCTCACGCCCAAAGTGACCCATCAAACCTCCAGCATGTGATTCCTGCAATAAGAGCAAACGCACAAACGATTCTGGAACACATAGTTTGTTAGCTCGAAACAAGAACCCATCATGTATGTGATATTTTTCCCATGCTTTACCAAGAGCACACAAGCGATATGGTTCAGCAAAATCATGATCAGTAGCATACAAATCACATAGTACTTCTAATCCAGGAATTTTAACATCAAGTTGAGTTAATAGCATATTCTTCCTAGATAGAGCATCAACAACAATATTATCTTTTCCCTTCTTATGCTTAATAATGTATGGAAAAGACTCAATGAACTCAACCCACTTGGCAAGACGCTTGTGCAAAGAAGACTGAGCTTTCAGGTATTTTAAGGCTTCATGATCAGAATGTATGATAAATTCTTTTGGCCACAAATAATGTTGCCAAACCGCAAGAACTCTAATTAAAGAATACAATTATTTATCATATATAGGATAGTTCAACTTAGCACCAGACAGTTTCTCAGAAAAATATGCAATGGGACGACCCTCTTGCATCAACACACCACCAATTCCAATACCACTAGCATCACATTCAATCTCAAATTGTTTATTGAAATCAGGAAGTGCAAGCAACGGTGCAGAAGTTAACAATCTCTTCAGTTCATCAAAAGCATGATCTTGGGCTGCGCCCCACTCAAATATTACACCCTTTTTAGTTAAGTCATTCAAAGGTGCAGCAATAGTACTAAAGTTGGGCACAAATCTTCTACAAAACCCAGCTAGACCATGAAAACTTCTAACTTGACTCACATTCATGGGAGTGGGCCAATTTTGAATAGCTTCAATTTTAGACACTTCTACTTCTACTCCATGCTGAGAGACAACATAACCCAGAAATATGACCTTATCTTTGCAAAATGTGCACTTCTCAAGATTACCATAGAGTTTATTATCACGCAACACTTGCAAAACATGTCTAATATGTATAGTATGATCAGATTCATTGCGGCTGTAAATTAATATGTCATCAAAGTACACAACCACAAACTTGCCAATAAATTCACGCAAAACATGGTTCATCAGTCTCATGAAAGTGCTAGGTGCATTAGTCAAACCAAAAGGCATTACTAACCACTCATATAAACCAAATTTTGTTTTAAAGGCTGTTTTCCATTCATCCCCTTCTTTCATCCTAATTTGATGATAACCACTACGCAAATCAATTTTAGAGAACACAGCAGCACCACTCAATTCATCTAGCATATCCTCTAATCGGGGAATAGGGTGACGATATCGAATAGTAATGTTGTTTATAGCTCTACAACCTACGCACATACGCCATGTACCATCTTTCTTAGGAACTAAAATAACAGGAATAGCACAAGGACTAAGGCTTATGCGGATATAACCTTTGTCGAGTAATGCTTGTACTTGCTTCTGTATCTCCTTCGTCTCTTCGGGGTTCGTTCTGTATGGTGCCCGATTGGGTAGCGAAGCGCCGGGAATCAAGTCAATTTGATGCTCAATACCTCGCAATGGTGGTAGTCCTGCGGGTACCTCATCCGGAAACACGTCGCCAAATTCATGCAAAACATTAGAAACACCAAGAGGAAGAGGGGTCATGTCGTTAGAAACCAAAATCGTATGGATGCGGGTGCGGTAGATACTTCAACTTCAGCTTGGTACACAACTCCTTGCTTGCTAAATTGCGGCAACTCCCGCCATCAATAATGACCTTGCAAGCCTTGTCAGGACCAACTAAAGCCTTTGTTTGGAACAAATTACAGCGCTGAGTAGATGCACTAGGCAACACATTAAGAGCACGCTGTGACACAACAATGGTGCGAGCATCAGACGGATATGCATCTTCACCATCAGTGTCATAGTCATCATCTTCTGGAGCATTAGGATCAACATCATCTCCAGTCTCATACTCATTGTCCTCATTGATAATTATGACTTTGCGGTTAGGACAATCTCTCCTGAAGTGACCTTTGCCACCACATGTATGACAAGCCATATCACGATTGCGCGCAGTAGACATGTTAGAACCACTCGTACTTGCAGCAGATTCAGACTTCTTTGTGTTAGACACATTGGAGACCGGCTTGCTAGGCGGAGTAGAGTAAAGGGCGGGGCGCGTCGAAGGCGCCGGCGCCGTAGATGGGGGCGCGCGGGGTGTGAAGGGCCCAGCTCCTGTAACACGACCTTTCACCTTTGCTTCTTCAGCCATCTGTGATTCAGCTTCTCTTGCATGATATAACAATTGATTCATATTGGTGTAACTGTAGTGACGAACAATGCCTTTGATATCATACTTCAATCCGTTGAGAAGATGCTGCATTGTCATCTCTAGAGACTCACGGACACGGGCACGCTGCATAAGCAACTCCATCTCCATGTAGTATTCATCCACAGTCTTCACACCTTGCCTCAATAAGGTGAACTTATCATATATTGTACGCAAATAATTAGTGGGCACAAAACGAGAATTCATCGCCTCCTTCATAGCACGCCATGTGACAATAGGCTGCTCACCATCCTCCTGGCGATTACGAACCAGTGCATCCCACCAACGCAATGCATAGCCATCAAATTCGGAAGAAGCAAGCTTGATCTTCCTATCTTCAGTGTAGGTCGGATGTAAGTTCCATAACTTCTCAATCTTGAGCTCCCAAGTGAGGTATTCTTCAACATCAGCTCCTCCTTCAAACTTGGGTATGGAAAACTTAGGCTTACCCAAACCATCTTCCTCATCATGTCCACGACCATGGCGGTCAAGTGGAGCCCAACCACGAGGACGATCACCACGACCAGGTACTTCATCAGCGTCTTCATGTTGTTGTTGTTGTTGTCGATTTGTAAGGTTCTCAACAGACATTTGCAAAGTTCGAAGAGTGCGTTGAATATCTGTCATTTGATCTTGCATTGTAGTGACGGTCTCATTAGTAGCATCCAGCTTTTGGGAGATCTCTTGGACCGTCCCATGAAGCACATCATCCTGAGCGCGGAATTCACGTCGCATCTCATTACGAAGAGCCTCAAACTCCCTCCATGTGATAAGATCTGCAGAATTCTTGTTTTCCTGGTTAACAAGTTTTTGATCACTAGCAGATATCGTTTGTAGATTAGTGCACTAAATCAAAAATATATGGTGGTACTCTCACAACTCACTCAAAAACTTATAAGAAAGGAAATCTTACCGTTCCAAAGTAAATTAGTGTTGCTTACCACTTGTAGTAACAACTAGTGCACGGATGTAGCGAAGCGAATATCAAGGGTATAAGAACAAATCACACGACAAAGCAGGATATATGTGGGGCTGTAGGTAGGCTACCTATTTGCACCAATAACAAGCTCTAGTGCTGACCGTAGACAACCAATGATACTCACACAAGACGATGTAATGGGGCAATGCAACTATATGTAGGAAAGGTTGCAATGCACTAGAGAGACACTAGCAAAGCTCAACGAGACAGGCACAAGATTGCTCAACTACGGGTGCAGTAAAGTAAACTTAGGCCTTCACTTGATTCAACTAGCACTTCACTTTTCTTTTTGGATTTTTCTATTTGTAACGCAACTATGTAGCTCTTTTTGCTTCTTTTCATTTTTTTTTTGATTTTATGACACAACTCCTTGATAACACGGCCAACAAGATATGCAAAGCACCAAAACCCTAATGAGTAGGCTGTCGAGCGGTAAAACTAGTCTCTTCTGGGGAAGTTCCTAGTCACTTTATATCGATAGGCTGTGTCTATGGTTGGGAACAAGCACACTGTACGCTATGTGGACTCGGAGTAATAAAAACTGAAACTAGATGATAATAGAGACTCAAACCCTAACAATACTAGAAGCAAGAAAAGATACGCAAAAACAACTACAAAAAGCAACTAAAACTTGAAATTAGTGCAATCTAAGGCTATGGCAAACCCTAACCCTAATTTTTTTTTTTGCTTTTTCTGGATAGGAAACACTCACAACTCAACTATGGGGTGGATTGTGGATGGCTTACCGAGGAAACCCGAGAATCTGATACCAAGATGATAAGGGGTGGCCCGATCTTCTCAGTAAGCAACGGTGGTGATGATGATCACGGGGTGATAGCAGCGGAGGAACACGACGATGTAGTAGAAGATAACTTGTATGACGCAACGAGATCTATCGATTGGTCCCTGTCGCCAATGCAACAGCTCTCAACCCTGCAAGATATTCACAACTCCATACACTTGCGCACGTAACCGCCGACCACGAAGCGGTAAGTTGCAACCGTCTAATTCCCAATGGAACAGCAGATCACACAAGACTTTTCAGATCTACACAATATCAAGCAATATGGTGTAGGGAGTTCAATAGTTTTGCAGAGCAAACAACTAAGAACTAGGGTTTATCTTAAACGTGGTCTAAAGCAGCTAGGGGGCGTCCTGGGCACTTATATAGGCGTCCGGGACGACCTCTGGTCGAAAAAGTACGAAAATAACGGGCCCAGAATAGATCTGGTCGAGACAGACTCGGACAAGGCCGGTCTGGGGGCCGGTCGACCGGGCCTGGGACCGGCCGGTCCGGTCTGGACCGGGCCAGGGACCGGATGGCGACCGGGTGGCGGGGCGTGTGGCTCAGTACCCCTCCCGGTTGGCATCAGCGTAGCGCCCGGTTGGCGCCGGGCCGGATCCGGCGTGCCGCCCGGTCGGACCGGGCCAGGGACCGGGTGCGCCGGCGTGGCAGCCGGTCTGACCGGATGCTGGGCCGGCCTGGACTTCTTCTTCTCCTCTCGCGCATGCCTCCCGCTCCTCCCTCGCGCGTCCATGAGATATCTTCATGTCCAGCTCCATGTCCAGCTTCACGTCCTTCTTCACGTCCAGCTACTCCTCTCCTCCTCGTGCGATGCTTGTCTCCTTTTCATACCTGATGATACATAAGTAGCAAGACTTAGGCAGTATAAAGTTCTCATCAATCAAAGTATCGTTTAGGAACAAGTTCACCTGTTGTTTAAGTAGCTTCGCACGAGCTCTTGTAATAGGTCCAATCCTAACTTCATTGGACTTGAGCTTCACAACAGGTTCATCTTCATTTGGTAATGACGGAGGTGGTAGTGTGGTAGGGATGTCCTCATCAAACAAGGCAAGGAGACGAAGAATACAAGGAAAGTTTAGAATTAGGACTCTTTGTAACCTAGTCGTACCCGGACAGATCTCTTGAGACTTGGCCCCCAATATAAGGGCCAGGAGAGAGGTTGCCGAGGACACACGCAATCTTAGTAATCATAGCCACCGCAAGTCTAGAGCTAGGTCCCTGCAGAACTTAGTCTCTCGACGAGATCATAGCCGAAACCTTCGGCACCCCATTGTAACCCGATATTTTCATAATCAAGATCAGACAGGCAGGACGTAAGGGTTTTACCTCATCGAGGGCCCCGAACCTGGGTAAATCGCTCTCCCCGCTTGTTTGATAACCGATGTCTCGTGTCAGCCTACAGGATTCCATCTACCCTAAGCCCTTTACGGAGGGCATTGCCGAGGAGTACCCTCGACAATTGGCGTCGTCTGTGGGAAACCTGTTAGCACAAGATCCGTCATCGGCAAATTCGTCCATGTCATCGGCAGCTTCATCAACACTGCCGGCGTCACCACCGGCACCTTCATCGCCAAGCTCAGGGAGTTCGATTCGATTCGGCTCCTTCGAGTTCACCCCGCACAGTGACTCGTCCCGTTTGACTTTTTTGGATCTGCAAGGAAGCTTGGGCATGACGTTCGGGAGTGTCCATTGCAACGTTAACGCGGAAGGGATCCTTCGGCTGGTCGAGCCGTTCGTCCCTGTATCAGCAAGGAAACCATCACCATCGGCTGCAGGATCGATCATGTCATCATCAATCGATCTGTCGGCTAGTTTAACGGACTCGACGAATCCGTCTCCACCATCGACCCCTTGGTCGGTATCCTCGATGTCAGTTGGATCCGATGACTCCATGTCATCCGATATGACCTCGTATTACTGCTTGAACTGCGACACCAGACATGGATTGGGGTCAAGCGATACACCGTTCATCTGCAGCGCTAGATATTTGTCGGGAGAGGAAAGTATCGATAGCGCCGTCAGGATGACTACCTGGAGGACAGCGCGTCACCAAGTTTATGCTACCCTCAACGCAGGAAACGCGGGGAATGGAGGATAAGAAGGAGATTGCACCCCCCGTTTTGGCAGACGGCGTAACTATGAAAATAGCGCCAGCAACGATGATAGCGATTACACCATCACGGAGGAAGAGTGGGCAGTGGCTCGGGATGCCATAACCAACAACATGCCACTTCCCGTCGGAACTTCGGTTGGTACTCTCAATGCGTACCAAAGGATCATGGAGAAGAATCGGGAACGACTATCGAATGAGCAGGCCACTCTCAATCATCGCAAACTCGCAGCAGATCAGTCTAGCGAGCGCCGCAGGGCCTCGCACGGAAGCGCCTCTCGAAGCAGTCATGGTGTAGGGAGGCATCGTTCGAGGTTATCCAGGCTCTCAGAAAACGATGCAAGAGAAATAACGTCAAACCTATCCAAGTCCTTCATGACCACGGACACTGCGGGTATGCTGAGGCCGAAAACTGTCGAAGGAGCAACCGCGAACCTTGCGGCATATTTAATTAACCAACAACCAGCACCCGAAAGTCCCATGACCCAAGCTCATCGGGGCGCCGTGGAAAGCCTCGCAACCCTTGGAAATAAACTAGTTCCACGAAAGGAAAAATATGCGCTCCAAGCCTGTAACATCCCAAAAATTTGAAAACAAAACAAATGAATTTCCCTAGTTCCAAATTTTGGAACCAACAAAAACTTTTATTCAATTAAGTTTGATACATAGTGATCTTGCTTAATTCTTGTGCTATTGCCATGATTGCTTGTTATAGTATTTTTGAAATGATCTTAAACCCTAAACCTCACTCCTCCTTTCACCATCCAAGTTAAATCAAATAAAAAGAAATTAAATAAGAAAAGGGCCTATGTGCCTATGCTATTTTTGGTAAAACTTTTACCTAGGCTTTTCTACCTTGTTTAGATGCTTTGAGAACATCAACAAACCTAACCTAGTACTTATCAACTAAATCCCTTGGGAAACAAAAATAAAATAAACATATGCATAGAGGCATATGTGGCACATAGCCATTTTTCCAAAACTTAACCTAAGCACCTCTACCTTACCCTAATGGTGTGAAACCATCTCTAAATCTAATATAACACTAAATTGACCCTAACCCATGCCTAAGTAAAGCAAGGGGAACAATTTACAAGAATAATGAAATTTGACATATCACCTCTTATGTGTTATGGCCATTTTTGCAAATCTTTGAACTAGACCATTTGGAAAGGTTTCAATGGCTTGGAAATGTTTCCAAACTAATAAGAATCACTTTAGAGTCAAGAAAAGTCAAATCAAATGAAGAGAAATCAATTAGTGAGAAAATCCCATTTTCCCTCACATACACTTTGGCCAATTATGCAAATCTTCACCAAAGGCCACCATTGCTTGATCTATGGTTTGTAAAACTCTTATATATCATAAACAAACACAAATGCATCAAAGAAAACCAATTCAAATCAAAAATGAATTCAAATTCAACTTACATATGATAATGGTCATATGGCCACTTTATAAAATCTTCACCACTTTACCCCCCTGGTTTTGACTTTTCTTCAACCAACCTTGACCAACTCTTGCCATGTCATCCAAGACCATGTCAAGGTGAACAACTTTTATGTTGACCACTAGTGCTGAGTTTGACCAGGTTGACCAGAATAGAATGGACATGAGAGGACTTTGAAATAAAGAGAAGATAACCCCCATTTTGGAATCTCACAAATCTTCACCAAAATGAACACCACCACCACCATTCTCTCACATTAATTATATAAATGAAGGGCACCAAAAATAATTTCAAATTTTGAAAAGAAGTTTCATGCGGCCATTGTGTCGAGCACCTTGCAGGCATGATTCTGGTTTTGTAATACACCTCTTTACACACTGGTTTTTAGCCTCCACCACTTTAACTTTGTGATCATCAACCTTCATGTACCTCTTCTGCATCATCCCAACCCATTTGCTCTGTTTAAAGGGGAGACATGATCACTTTTGCAACCATGCCGTACCCATGCCGGCCACACTCACTCCATTTCTCTCTGGCCCTCATCTCTCCCTCTCACCATGTCAAATGAGTCGCCTACACTCTCCTACTCACGCCAGTACCCTTCCCAGCTAAAGGCTCGCACGACATTGGCCGGAACACCTCGCGCCCAGGCACGCCAGGCCACACGGTGAGCGCGCACGGGTACCTCCTGGACGCGCCAGAGCACGCACGCGTACAGTCGCCTCAGCCCACCCCTGCATCCCTACGCCTGCGTCAAGCACCACCACCCTCACCTCTACCCCGTAGACATGCTCTCCAGCTCGCGGAGGAAACGTCGCCGTCGCCATGATCCAAGAACTGCCGCGCCCGTACTGCAGGCACTCGAGCGTCGCATGCACGCTCTCGTCCTCCCCTCGCTGTCCCTTCACGCGCGTCGTCCTCGCCATGATCACAGCTACATAGCGCGCCCCTACCTTGCCCCTTCACGCCCTCGAACGCCGTCGCCGTCGACGCTCTCTCACAGCACCCGCCGGTCACCTCCCCATCTATAAATAGAGACCCTCCCCGAGCTAACCGAGCACACCATCGGCCTCCCCTCCTTCTCCTTGAGCTCCTCGACCACTTCCCCCATCCCAATTTAGCCGGAGTAGCTCCAATTGCACCGCCGACCACCGCCACAGTAGCTCATCACCGCCGTTGATTCCGACCACCTCCGCTCCTCCCACGGCTACCAGGAGGTTCCTCGTCGTCGACAACGTCGTCTAGCGTCCGCGCCGCCCCTCGCCGGAGCTCCATCACGCCGTCGACCCCCTACCGCCGCCGCTCCAGCAAGGTCTTCCCCCCGTCGACGACGATGACTGCCAACCGCACGATCTATTTCTAATCCAACGGCGCACGTTGCCAGGTACCGTTTCGGTCGAATCGAGTCACTGACGCGTGGGACCTCTTGTCAGCTGGCCCGCGTCGTTACTGGGCTAGTTTCTCCGTTTCAAACCATGCGGCCCATTAGTTTTCCCGCCTAAGCCCATCTAGCCTATTTCAAATTAATTCGTGTCAGCAATTATTCAATACTGGTCTGTGCTAAAAATTGAATAGTTTAAAATTTACCAACCCAAATTGAGCGATTCAAATTGTTCCAGAAAGCTTATGAATTGATCTAGCTAACCCCACTGGATTCAACCCCATACCTTGTGTAGTTTTTTAATAGCAAAAATAACAAAACAGAGACTTTTCAGTATTCAAAAAAATATAGAAAATCAACCATATTGAATTTTGAAGTGAATCCAATTGCTATAATTCACTTTTCACCAACTCTAATTTACTATGTAAAAATATGATTTAGGTTCTGTACATGATCATGGGCTAGAAGCAAAATATTGGCTAAGTAGTCAATACTAGTCCATTTAAACTATTTCAAATTTTAGGAATTTAAATCTATGAGGTGTAGCACCTCATTTAAATCATTTTCTCAACTGTTATGGAGTAATGTGATGACCTCTACTGTTTAGGCATACTTGCTCACTTGTGGAATTTAAATCAATATAGAATTTAAATTGCAATGGTTATTTAAATCACATGAGATGATGAATGTCATGTAAATCACTTTTCTCAAATAATAAGTGTGAAGTGTTGACCTTGGTCAACATGTGGTCATCCCTGGTTATTTGAGAAGATTAAATCTTAAGAAGATTCAGTGAGAGGAAATTATTTCTCCAAACCAAAGAGAAACCCTAATTCCAATTTTCAATGAGAGGAAATTATTCCCCTAATATTAAATAAGGAAACCCTAGCATAATTTGGGAATAAATGTTAAATAGTGATGCTAGATCATTTGTGTGAGCCAATAAGGCTAATTAAGATTACTTAAGTGTTGTTTGGTGATTGTATCCTCGTATTCGTTTATAGACGCTAGTACCGGAGGCTACCAAGAGGAAGAGGTCTTCTACCAAGAGGAAGAGCCAGAAAACTTTGATCACCTCACCAATCAAGACAAGCTAGACTAATGCAAGCTATTTTGTTTGCAAGCTATTACCAATGCAAGATAGATTAGTGCAAAGCTCTACAAGAGCAAGGCACCATTACATTTTACTTTATGATCCTATCCCAAGTTTTTTACTTTACAAGCTTTATTGGGTTTTATTTATCAAAGTTACTTTTTGATTTATGATTCACTTGGTCTAGAGTAACACAAGAGCAGCAAATTTAGCCTAGAGTAATCAAAGCTTGTTAGCACCCCTCATGACTAGTTGCTAGTGCTAAACAACTAAAATTGACTACTCTAGATGGGAACATGTGAAATGAAATGACTTTGAAAACCTTGGAATGATGAGTCATTCTATTGAAAGATTTTTAAAGTGAATATGACTGGTGAATGACTTGGTGAATTTTACAAAAACTGATGGTTGGGTTCGGATGCGATACCATTCCAATTTGAAAGTACCCCCACAATACCCAACATGGGTAAGGGCTTAACTAGAAATTTATGTGCT
Source organism: Lolium perenne (assembly GCF_019359855.2). Taxonomy (NCBI): domain Eukaryota; kingdom Viridiplantae; phylum Streptophyta; class Magnoliopsida; order Poales; family Poaceae; genus Lolium; species Lolium perenne. The sequence continues at coordinate 262,722,000 of NC_067247.2, forward strand.
TTAGTATGGGTTCCCTCTGAACAAGTGTCATCGGGGTTAGGCCGAAAGCTGCCTCTACAACAAAATAAGTGATGTGATATGACGTGAAATGAGGTGAATGTTCGGCCCAAGCCCTGTGCAGTTCCCAGGCTGACAGTCTGTCTTCACTGGGAGGCCAAGCTCATGGGGAGAGGTGCCTATACTAGAGTATGTAAGTGAAAGGTTATGGTTGGTAGTCCGCATACGGAGTATGATAAATCAGGGCCAGTTAACCCTGACGGATTATTGCAAATGTTGTGGCACAAGTGTACGACCTCTGCAGAGTGTAGAACTATTCGAATAGCCGTGTCCACGGTTATGGACGGTTGGAAAGGCCATACTGTTGCCTGTGGAATAAATGGACTACTACTACGTTACTTCGCTTCCGCTATGTGTTATGTAATGGATTAATAGAATTTCTATTATTGTAATGAGAGGGGATCATGTGATCCTTTATTTGTAAGACGATTATGGTATGTAATGAATGATGTGTTGTGATATCAATCTATTATGTCTCGCAAAAACAATATTCCTGGGATTGCGATGAATGGCATAATAGGCATCTGGACTTAAAAATCCGGGTGTTGACAAGTTGGTATCAGAGCCATTGTTTGACCTTAGGAGACCCTAGTTAGAATGGACGTCTGAAAAACTTAGTTTCAAAAACCAATGAAGTGAATATTTGTGAAAACTTGTTCTTACTCTTATCCTTGAGATCGTTTTTTTTCAAAAATAAGAAATCTATACTCTACTTTCTTTGCAAGCCTACCTAAAATTTTGCACACTGGAATATTTCTTTAACTTACTTATCCTAATTGCTCACAGATGGAGTACCAATGGGAGTTCTATCAGCTTGGTCCCGGAGGCGACCTAAGGTTCGAAAAGGATTTGAAGCAACTAGTGGAATATCTAGGACACCCGTATCCCGAGTTCTTCGGAATACCCCTCAACAACCACTCCGGAGAACCACCTCGGTGGGAAGTTTCTACTGATCTACGAAGAAATCTTGGAGCCCCGGTATGGGAAACCATCTGGTTTTCTGTAACGGGCAACACTTGGAAGGAAGGACTAGTCAGAGCTATGCAAGAAGCAATTTCCCGTCTGTGTGGACAAAATGAGAACAAGATCAAGAACACTCGCTTCATCTACTACCCAAGACATGACTTCATGGGAGGATCGATGACCATGCCACCACACACGGAGATGAACCCCTATGTAGCACACCAGGACTTCAGGATGTACAAAACCCGCAGGGATTTGGGACAACGCCCTCGCCTCTCGCCAAGCACATCACCCGTGAAGACGAAGATTCCACCCTAAAGAGTAGTATCACCCCAGCACTTAAGTAGGTGTGAGTTGTATCAGGATCCCCTTGTATCGTAGAGCGAATGAATGGTTCTTCAAACCAATGGTGTGTTAGCTTTGTAATATGTGATGTTTGGTATGAATGAAAAAGTGTTGTTGGTTTTTACCCCCGCAACACTACTCAAGTTTTCAATTTATGAACTTTTTAACTTTAACAAAACAGACCCTAGAAATTTCCCTCTTATCTTATCATCTACCACAATGTTCAGATGGCCCCACCAACCCGCAGCGCCACCCAGGATGCCATGATGCAACTGCTGCAGACGATGATGGCAGACCGAGAAGCCGAAAGAGCTGAACACCAAGCAAACATTGCTGCACTGCAACAGATAGCTCAGAACAATCAAGGCCACGGAAACCACGATCACCCTGGATCGAAACTGAAGAATTTTCAGAACACCAACCAACCGATATTCAACAAGACTGAAGAGCCCCTAGATGCTGATGACTGGCTCCAGACCATGGAGAACAACCTCGAAGTTGCGGGAGTTGAAGCCGCAGAAAAAGTACTGTTTGCCACCCACTACCTGTCAGGACCTGCCAGAGCCTGGTGGACAAGTGCCCGTTCAATGAATGCGGGACAGATGATGACATGGGAAGACTTCAAGCTGAAGTTCAACAAATACCATGTGCCCCAAGGACTGATCAAGAAGATGAGAGACGAGTTCCGGGAACTCAAGCAAGGAAGGATGTCCGTGGTAGAATACCGCGACAGGTTTCTCACTCTGTCAAGGTATGCCCCTGACGAGACCGATACCAATGAGAAGAGGAAGGAAAGATTTCTGAACGGACTGCTTGACGAGATGCAAACTGTGTTAGTGAACATTCCGTTCGCTGACCTCGAAGCCCTCGTGGACTCAGCCATACAGATGGAAGGAAAGCTGCATCAGGCCAATGAGAACTGCAAGCGCAGGATGATGAACCAGAGTGGACCCCACCATACCCAGAAGTACCACAACAACTCCTCTGGAGGATTCACCCCAAGACACAACAAGCCCCCTGCTCAGAGTTATCGCCCCAACTACACCAACAACAACGGAGGACCCCCGAAGCCCGGAGGTAACAACAACAACAGCCACCACAACAACAACAACCCCAACAGCAACAACAACAATGGGAACAACAACAACACCAACACTGGGCCGAGGACGGGAAGCAATGCCATCCCCATCACCCCGAAGGACAAGTCAACTGTGAACTGCTATGAATGTGGAGTTGTGGGCCACTACTCCAATGAGTGTCCCAAGAAGCTTGCCAAGATTGCCGCCAACACCGCTGCACCTACCCAGCAACAGTGCCCCTTCGCCGGTAGAAGGAACCAGAACAACAACAACGGCCGTTTCTACCACATGACTGCCAATGAAGCTCAGGAAGCACCCCAGACCATGCCAAGTATGTCTTCTTGTTAATCAAAATGCTCAATCTCTCTTAGGAACCTAACTTTTCTTAAAATCTCGGGACGAGATTTGTTTAAGGGGGAAGGGTTTGTAACATCCCAAAAATTTCAAAACAAAACAAATGAATTTCCCTAGTTCCAAATTTTGGAACCAACAAAAACTTTTATTCAATTAAGTTTGATACATAGTGATCTTGCTTAATTCTTGTGCTATTGCCATGATTGCTTGTTATAGTATTTTTGAAATGATCTTAAACCCTAAACCTCACTCCTCCTTTCACCATCCAAGTTAAATCAAATAAAAAGAAATTAAATAAGAAAAGGGCCTATGTGCTTATGCTATTTTTGGTAAAACTTTTATCTAGGCTTTTCTACCTTGTTTAGATGCTTTGAGAACATCAACAAACCTAACCTAGTACTTATCAACTAAATCCCTTGGGAAACAAAAATAAAATAAACATATGCATAGAGGCATATGTGGCACATAGCCATTTTTCCAAAACTTGACCTAAGCACCTCTACCTTACCCTAATGGTGTGAAACCATCTCTAAACCTAATATAACACTAAATTGACCCTAACCCATGCCTAAGTAAAGCAAGGGGAACAATTTACAAGAATAATGAAATTTGACATATCACCTCTTATGTGTTATGGCCATTTTTTGCAAATCTTTGAACTAGACCATTTGGAATGGTTTCAATGGTTTGGAAATGTTTCCAAACTAATAAGAATCACTTTAGAGTCAAGAAAAGTCAAATCAAATGAAGAGAAATCAATTAGTGAGAAAATCCCATTTTCCCTCACATACACTTTGGCCAATTATGCAAATCTTCACCAAAGGCCACCATTGCTTGATCTATGGTTTGTAAAACTCTTATATATCATAAACAAACACAAATGCATCAAAGAAACCCAATTCAAATCAAAAATGAATTCAAATTCAACTTACATATGATAATGGTCATATGGCCACATTATAAAATCTTATATATCATAAACAAACACAAATGCATCAAAGAAACCCAATTCAAATAAAAAATGAATTCAAATTCAACTTACATATGATAATGGTCATATGGCCACTTTATAAAATCTTCACCACTTTACCCCCCTAGTTTTGACTTTTCTTCAACCAACCTTGACCAACTCTTGCCATGTCATCCAAGACCATGTCAAGGTGAACAACTTTTATGTTGACCACTAGTGCTGACTTTGACCAGGTTGACCAGAATAGAATGGACATGAGAGGACTTTGAAATAAAGAGAAGATAACCCCCATTTTGGAATCTCACAAATCTTCACCAAAATGAACACCACCACCACCATTCTCTCACATTAATTATATAAATGAAGTGCACCAAAAAGAATTTCAAATTTTGAAAAGAAGTTTCATGCGGCCATTGTGTCGAGCACCTTGCAGGCATGATTCTGGTTTTGTAATACACCTCTTTACACACTGGTTTTTAGCCTCCACCACTTTAACTTTGTGATCATCAACCTTCATGTACCTCTTCTGCATCATCCCAGCCCATTTGCTCTGTTTAAAGGGGAGACATGATCACTTTTGCAACCATGCCGTACCCATGCCGGCCACACTCACTCCATTTCTCTCTGGCCCTCATCTCTCCCTCTCACCATGTCAAATGAGTCGCCTACACTCTCCTACTCACGCCAGTACCCTTCCCAGCTAAAGGCTCGCACGACATTGGCCGGAACACCTCGCGCCCAGGCACGCCAGGCCACACGGTGAGCGCGCACGGGTACCTCCTGGACGCGCCAGAGCACGCACGCGTACAGTCGCCTCAGCCCACCCCTGCATCCCTACGCCTGCGTCAAGCACCACCACCCTCACCTCTACCCCGTAGACATGCTCTCCAGCTCGCGGAGGAAACGTCGACGTCGCCATGATCCAAGAACTGCCGCGCCCGTACTGCAGGCACTCGAGCGTCGCATGCACGCTCTCGTCCTCCCCTCGCTGTCCCTTCACGCGCGTCGTCCTCACCATGATCACAGCTACATAGCGCGCCCCCTACCTTGCCCCTTCACGCCCTCGAACGCCGTCGCCATCGACGCTCTCTCACAGCACCCGCCGGTCACCTCCCCATCTATAAATAGAGACCCTCCCCGAGCTAACCGAGCACACCATCGGCCTCCCCTCCTTCTCCTTGAGCTCCTTGACCACTTCCCCCATCCCAATTTAGCCGGAGTAGCTCCAATTGCACCGCCGACCACCGCCACAGTAGCTCATCACCGCCGTTGATTCCGACCACCTCCGCTCCTCCCACGGCTACCAGGAGGTTCCCCGTCGTCGACAAAGTTGTCTAGCGTCCGCGCCGCCCCTCGCCGGAGCTCCATCACGCCGTCGACCCCCTACCGCCGCCGCTCCAGCAAGGTCTTCCCCCCGTCGACGACGATGACTGCCAACCGCACGATCTATTTCTAATCCAACGGCGCACGTTGCCAGGTACCGTTTCGGTCGAATCGAGTCACTGACGCGTGGGACCTCTTGTCAGCTGGCCCGCGTCGTTACTGGGCTAGTTTTCTCCGTTTCAAACCATGCGGCCCATTAGTTTTCCCGCCTAAGCCCATCTAGCCTATTTCAAATTAATTCGTGTCAGCAATTATTCAATACTGGTCTGTGCTAAAAATTGAATAGTTTAAAATTTACCAACCCAAATTGAGCAATTCAAATTGTTCCAGAAAGCTTATGAATTGATCTAGCTAACCCCACTGGATTCAACCCCATACCTTGTGTAGTTTTTGAATAGCAAAAATAACAAAATAGAGACTTTTCAGTATTCAAAAAAATATAGAAAATCAACCATTTTGAATTTTGAAGTGATCCAATTGCTATAATTCAATTTTCACCAACTCTAATTTACTATGTAAAAATATGATTTAGGTTCTGTACATGATCATGGGCTAGAAGCAAAATATTGGCTAAGTAGTCAATACTAGTCCATTTAAACTATTTCAAATTTTAGGAATTTAAATCTATGAGGTGTAGCACCTCATTTAAATCATTTTCTCAAGTGTTATGGAGTAATGTGATGACCTCTACTGTTTAGGCATACTTGCTCACTTGTGGAATTTAAATCAATATAGAATTTAAATTGCAATGGTTATTTAAATCACATGAGATGATGAATCTCATGTAAATCACTTTTCTCAAATAATAAGTGTGAAGTGTTGACCTTGGTCAACATGTGGTCATCCCTGGTTGTTTGAGAAGATTAAATCTTAAGAAGATTCAATGAGAGGAAATTATTTCTCCAAACCAAAGAGAAACCCTAATTCCAATTTTCAATGAGAGGAAATTATTCCCCTAATATTAAATAAGGAAACCCTAGCATAATTTGGGAATAAATGTTAAATAGTGATGCTAGATCATTTGTGTGAGCCAATAAGGCTAATTAAGATTACTTAAGTGTTGTTTGGTGATTGTATCCTCGTATTCGTTTATAGACGCTAGTACTGGAGGCTACCAAGAGGAAGAGGTCTTCTACCAAGAGGAAGAGCCAGAAAAATTTGATCACCTCTCCAATCAAGGCAAGCTAGACTAATGCAAGCTATTTTGTTTGCAAGCTATTACCAATGCAAGATAGATTAGTGCAAAGCTCTACAAGAGCAAGGCACCATTACATTTTACTTTATGATCCTATCCCAAGTTTTTACTTTACAAGCTTTATTGGGTTTTATTTATCAAAGTTACTTTTTGATTTATGATTCACTTGGTCTAGAGTAACACAAGAGCAGCAAATTTAGCCTAGAGTAATCAAAGCTTGTTAGCACCCCTCATGACTAGTTGCTAGTGCTAAACAACTAAAATTGACTACTCTAGATGGGAACATGTGAAATGAAATGACTTTGAAAACCTTGGAATGATGAGTCATTCTATTGAAAGATTTTGAAGGTGAATATGACTGGTGAATGACTTGGTGAATTTTACAAAAACTGATGGTTGGGTTCGGATGCGATACCATTCCAATTTGAAAGTAACCCCACAATACCCAACATGGGTAAGGGCTTAACTAGAAATTTATGTGCTTTAGTATGGGTTCCCTCTGAACAAGCGTCATCGGGGTTAGGCCGAAAGCTGCCTCTACAACAAAAGAAGTGATGTGATATGACGTGAAATGAGGTGAATGTCCGGCCCAAGCCCTGTGCAGTTCCCAGGCTGACAGTCTGTCTTCACTGGGAGGCCAAGCTCATGGGGAGAGGTGCCTATTCTAGAGTATGTAAGTGAAAGGTTTTGGTTGGTAGTCCGCATACGGAGTATGATAAATCAGGGCCAGTTAACCCTGACGGATTATTGCAAATGTTGTGGCACAAGTGTACGACCTCTGCAGAGTGTAGAACTATTCGAATAGCCGTGTCCACGGTTATGGACGGTTGGAAAGGCCATACTGTTCCGTCATCAGACCATTTTAAAAAATGTGACATATGACTTGTGACTTGATTTTGAAAGGTGAACTGCGAATTTTGAATTGGATCGCAACTGAGTTGTGGGAATGACACTAATGTTCCCACCTGAGTAAGTTAGGCAAATGAAGAGGTTTTGTTTACTAAAGTGATTATGAAATAAAACTGGCTTTATGCAAATGAAACTAGAGCTTAGAACCCCCTTACTATAGTTGATAACTTCTACCTTAGTATTAGTTTGCGAGTACTTTAAAGTACTCATGGCTGTGTCCCTGGCTATTCAAATGGCCAGACTATGAAGAGGAATACCAGAACCCGGAAGAAGGACAGCAGGACGTCTACGACAACTAGGATCACTCCTGACGTCAACAGTTGCCTGTGGAATAAATGGACTACTATTACGTTACTTCGCTTCCGCTATGTGTTATGTAATGGATTAATAGAATTTCTATTATTGTAATGAGAGGGGATCATGTGATCCTTTATTTGTAAGATGATTATGGTATGTAATGAATGATGTGTTGTGATATCAATCTATTATGTCTCGCAAAAACAATATTCCTGGGATTGCGATGAATGGCATAATAGGCATCTGGACTTAAAAATCCGGGTGTTGACAAAGCCAGCGGTTCAAGGCACCATTCGAGGGACGCTCGAGATGAAATCACTCAGAGCATGATCGACAGAGCTAGGCGACGACGAGCGGCAAGGGAAGAATACGACAGTGATGATTCTGAACAAAGCCAGGAGTACGACGGCTAGATGAGAGGAGCCGATTGTTTAAGTTACAAGATCCGCGAGACAATGCCACCTAAAAGGTTCAAACCTACTCCTACTGATGCCGCCAAATATGATGGGCAACAGGAGCCGAGGTCCTAGATAGACGATTATTTGTAGACCGTAATCCTGCATAAGGGGAACCAAATAGCGGCGATGTAGTGTCTACAGCTCTACTTGAAGGATTCAGCGCGAGCCTGGTTAAGAGTTCTGTCGAAGGGATACATCAAATCATGGGACAATCTGGTAGATGCTTTCGTAAAAAAATTCTAGGCAACGTATAAAAGGTCGGTCGGAATCGAGGAATTACGTCATTGACACCAAAAGTCGAAAGAGTCCATGCGCGTATACATCGGGAGGTTTACCAAGCTCCTGAACGCTGCCAAAGACGTTTCTGTCGACAGAGCGATCGACGCTTTCAGCGACGGCATCCGACGCGAATCTTATATAGAGGACCTTGGGCGTAAAAAGCCAAAGACCATAACCAAATTAATGGAGATCGCCAATAGCTGGGCTGATGGCGAGGATAATGTACGAAAACCTCGACCGCGCAGTGACGATGAAGATGATGATCAGCCGAGGCACGATTCGGGTAGTCGAAGAGACCGCCGTAAGAGAAGAAAAGAGCGCGGATACGATGATACCAACATGGTAGCTGCAGGATATTCTGATCGACGAGATGATCGATACAATGACAGGCAGGATGATCGATAGGACAACAATCGCGGGAATCGCAGTAACTACAAATCGCGACCCTCAAGGGTCCTAGAACTCCCTTTTGCCGAGTAGCTGAACGCTCCTTGTTACCTGCACGCATATATCGATTCTAAAGATAACCAGAAGAAGTCGAGCCACCTACTCAGGGACTGTCGACAATTCATCGAGATGCAGAAGTTTATTCAGCAACAGCAGCAGCAGCCAAGCCAACCGCCGCCACCAACACCACCTCAGCACCAAGTTCAGCAAGTACAACCTCGTAACCCTCACAAATCTTTCCCTCCACCGCCGGGACAGATGAGCATGATCCACAAAACTGGTGTTTCAAGAAGAGAGATGAAGAAGCTGACTCAAGAAATCAACTGTGGTGACCCGGCATACCACTGCATGGTGTAGTATGCAAGTCTGATATAACACCAATGAAACACCGTTCCACTAGTATTATATCGCTCAGAGTGGTACAACAGAAACATATGCGGGTCCAAGGCATGTCTATAGAATTACAACATTGAATCTATTACATAAGATCATCACAGCCTCCTACTTTACAATGAGGTAAAACTGCAAATAAACTCCAGAAGATCGACTCGTAGTCTAATCCTAACACGAACTCTATTTGTAGAGTATTTAACTAGCTACAGAGGCTATGAATAGATTCTAGCTAAATAGGAGCTAGGTTTAGGAAGCTAGTTCCTTTCTATTGCTAATCTAGGTTTCTCCTTGTTGGATGTGCTATCTGACTCCTCTGACAGGGTCCTATTCCCTTGAAGTAGTTGTAGACTCCTCGGTCTTCGAGTTGCATGGTAGATCCTCCTTCGATGCCTCCATATCTAAGCAGGGGATTTAAGAGTGGGATGAGTACGAGCGTACTCAACAAGTTCATTATAGGAAAGAGGTGTTTAATGCACTAGCTACGGCATTAGACCAGAAAGTCTAATACCAATGCAGGTTTTCATAACCATTTCTTCAAAAGGTTGCTTTTATTCAGAAGAACTATGTTCGTCAGCCTTCACCGGTTTACTAGAACTTCATGGAGTTCCTTTCCGGCAGCGTTCGCAGTTCCAAAACCCGGAACAGGGAGTGACAGGTCACGATTCATTACACTCTGCAGAGGTGTGTTGCTTTACCCATAAGAGATCTTAACCTTGGTGCCAACCGGGAATGACCCGTCCACACTTCCTTTGGTGTGAGGCCCGGTAAAAGGTCATAGCCAATCATATTCCTCCGCTACCTCGCACACCCACCCTTTGTTGCATACCCCGACCCTAGGTCCTCGCCGGTCCTCTTACACCAATTAAGGATGGACCCCGACCGCGACAACAGTTCTGGGCTCTACCATAAACTCCTTCGCCGGTAGCTGCAACCCATCATGGACCGCATTACCGTGGGGAATTAGAATGGGATCCCCACCCTCCGGTTGTTCTCGCAAGATACAACTGCTACGGTAAGCGCATCCGTTGATGTACAAGAGGTGGAAATACGATTGACTATTCCGTCCCACTCCAGATCTTATGGTTAACACGGGTATTACGGCACAAGAATCACTGGACGACATTTGTTGTTTAATCCTAGATGGATATAAACCCTTGCAATGGAACCTCCACCATATCAACACAATCCATGGTTCCATTGCCCACCACATAGTCATATTCATAGTTATGAAAATAGTGGTTTTGCTTTTTTATGCAATAGTGATAAACATAGTACTTTGCAAGTAATTTGGTAAAAATACTCAAATGACATGATCAAGCGATGAACTTGCCTTTCTTGGCTGCAAGATTATGCAGACAAGGTCTTCGATACGCAATAACTCCAAATTCTGAAATAGTATCATCGTTCGGTAAGGACGATGTTTAAAAGATTGGCAAGGATGAATAGTGCATAAGTATGAGATGCAATCGTTCTAACCGATGATTGAGGATCAGTGAGTTGTAATGATTGGTTCAGGGTGTGTTGCACTTTTAGAGTGATTCACAAACAAAGTTCTTATTAAGGATTGGTTGCTTGGTATCATAAACAGGTGCTGTAATATATCATAATAATAACACTAATAGCACACAACAATAACATATGGTATAATCCTAACATGTAATGAATAGTGGTTGGTTTTAGCACTATATGTCATGGTTAATGATTGATTATTATATACTTCAAAAGAATAACTTTTGAAGAACATGTTCTTTAATAAAGAACAAGTATAATAATCAGGGTTGTGGAGTTCTATGGTTTATTATGGGTTCCAACTAGTTTCTAGGGTAAGGAGTAGATGGATCCTAAAGATGTTTGATTCAACAACCACTAGGGCATGTATGGTTTTAGTGAAGCATAAGTATCTTAAGAAATTATTAGTGTTTGATTGCTATCAGGGTTGGTATACCTGATTGGTGCTAGATAGTTAAGGTTTATAGGTCCTATAAGACAGGGTTGCTGGCTACTCTTAGTTTTCTTCAAAAGAATAACTTTTGAAGAACATACTTTTTAAATAATAAGAAGTATATTAATTAGGGTTGAGATGGTCTAGGTTTTACTGTTGGTTCTATTAAGTAAGAAATAATTGGCTCCTAAATAGGATGGTTGATAAGTATCCAACACTAGTAGGGTTTAGTGGAATATGGTTAGGTAATACTCAAGATTTGGCATAGTTGCTCCTGAGGTTCATCACATTGGTGTGATGCTAAGCATGGATACTTAAGGATGATTGTTTTAGTAATAGGATCTAGGTTTTACACTTGGTTGACCCTACTTGATTATTTAGGTCTGATGAAAATGAACACATGGGATACTCATATATTAGTGATGGTCTTCTACATTTTATGTGACCAAGTCAAGTATTTAGTTGCTAAATATGAATCTATGATTATTAATGAAGTAACATGATCACATGTTACTTGGGTTTAGGTTTGGAAACAATTCAGGATTCATATGGAGTAATGGAGCTAGGGTTCCTAATTGAATTAGGGTTATAGGTTTCACATGAAATGATAAGGTTGTAATATCATTTCATAAGGAATTAGGGTTTCCTAATTACCATATATTTCTATGATTAATAACTTCATTTTTAAAGTTGAAGTTATTAATAACTTTGAAATAAAAATAATATTGACTTTGGCACTTTATTATTTTGAAACAATTAATAATGAGGTAATTATTAATCAGGATTTAAATCTCTCTAATAATGTTTTAATAAAATAAAAAATAAGGAAAATTAGTTTTATTGTTTTCTTTATTTATTTACTGGTTTTATTTAATTTGTGAAATTTTCCTAATTATTGAATTTTTAATTGAATTTAGAATTAAAATTAAAGGCTTAAATAACAAGTATTAAATAATTGAATTTTTATTAAAAATATAAATTTCATTTTATATTTTTATTGGATAGATTTTTCTTTTATAAGAATTTTGATATCTTATTTGTATTTTTCTGAGCTTTTATGAATTTTCTATAATTATTTGAAGTTGCAGGTATTATTGAATTTTGAAACAAAACGAAACTGCTAAACCTACCCGGACTAATCTACACACAGTCACTGATCCGTGGGTCCCTGGCCATGTCAGCTGCCACACGGCATTGACTGGGTCAAAATTGACAAGGTGTCGCTGGGGTTGCCGGCCGGCGGCCAGACGGCGATGACGCCGACGATTCGGTGCACGCGCGGACCGAATACGATGTCTATTCGACTCAGGGCGTTAAGGGACGTCGAATGGTGGTCGCGCCACCCGCTATTGACCACCGGAGCAAGCTCGACGGAGAGACACCGCGGCGGCGGACACGGGCACCTATGGCTAGGAGGCTACGGTCGCTGATTTGATGCAATAGAAAGCTTAGGAGGATCCCCAGCTTACCAGGAGCGCGATGGTGTGCTCCATTGGTGCAGAGGTGGTCGGACGGGGAGGCGAGGGTCACGGTGGTGCTCGACCGTCTGCGGGGAAGACAAGATCGATGCGGTTGATCTGGGCCACCTCGGCTTGATTCCCCGCGCAAGGTGACGGAGTCGAGGATGGTGGTGATGATAGTGCCCTCGGAGAGGCAGGGGGATGCTCCAATCGACCGTGGTGACGATGGCCGGAGTGAGCTAGGGTTTCGGATAGGGAAAGAAAACGAAGAACAGGAGCGAGGGAGGCTTTGGCCGAGTATTTATAGGGTCGAGGCTGGTCGTCGGCGGTCGTGTGGTCCGAAATGGCGGCCGGGACATGGAGTTCGTCGTCGCCGTGGCGTTCCCCAGTGCGTCGACGGTGGCGAAGAAGGAGACGGCGCTCTCCTCGCCCTTATCCGCACGAAGTGGTACACAGCTGGTGTTGGGCTGCGGTTTGGGTGCTCGATGGGCTGGACCATGGGCTGCTGCTGGGCTGCCTTGCTGGGCTTCTGCGGCCAGGTGAGTCCAGGTAAGCTTCTCTCCCTTCTCTTATTTCTTTTCTGTTTTTCTGTTATTTTTATTTTTTGTTTTTGTGTTTCTTTCCAATTTGAATCTGATTTGAATTCAAATTGTATTTGCAGGTTTCTGATTGTGTTATTTCCATGAAGATGTAATAACTATTTCACCACTATTTCATTTGAAACAAGTATTTTGTATTGGATTATAATGCATAGTTGTGGCTTGTTCATAATAGCAAATAGGCATGGGTTTCAATTCTCATTTATAATTTCCTCTTCTTTGTGGAAAAACCATTCTGTTAAAGTTGTTTGAAAATTGATGATCTCTTCATACAGAATTAGTACCAAGTCTTGGTAATGCTCTTAATCACATAGCTAGCTCTATGATTTGAGAATGTTGTCATATGCCTATTATTTTATGTGCCCATTTAATTAATAAAGAGTTGACTCTTGGGTTAAATCTATTCCCTGTTTGCTACTGGTATTATATTAATTCTATCTTGAATGCCCTAAGGTGAACATTACTCTTATCATAGGTTGGTTTTGATTTATCAGGATAAGTGGTTGGTAACTACACATGGTTTTAATTGTAAGGCTTAACACTAAGTGTTTCTTATGTTCCTTAATTGAAGCATAAGATTTTAATTAGTGAGAAACTCTAGAGTTCTAATTATATTCACTTACTGGCAAATGGTTTGGAACTCAATTGTGAATTAGGTTTATAGTGGTGATCACCCAAGTGATGCACAACTAAGGTTGGGTTATAGTTTAGGGTTTTACTTGTGATCACCAAGTAATGCACAAGTTAATTTGAGACATGGAGATAGGTTCTATGTGGGGTTCAACACCACCTTACCTTGGCTAGGATTGCTCTTCCTCCCCATTAACTTCTATTGCTATCCTCAATTTATCATTAGAGTGGCTGAGGTTCTTTTTATAGTTAACTTTGGTTACAATGATGAATGGTTCCCACCATATAAAGTATAGAGGTTGACTCTAAGGTTTTCTTAGGTTCTTGAATTTATGCAATAAAGATATGGTAGGATTCTACTTATGATCACCTAGTGGTTCACAAGTTGGGATTGAGATATAAGCCTAGGGTTGCTTACTAGTGATCTCCCAATAATTTCATGTAGTGAATGATATCTTCTTATCCTTTTAGGATTTAACTTATCCCACATACCTCAAGAGCATGATCATGGATTAGGCATGATCCACTTGTTCTTAATATCCTTACCTCAAGTTCTTAGGGTTTATGATCATTACTCAATTTATGATGATGAAAGTTTGGCTTCCTAAGATATCTCTCATTAAATAGGTTTCTCACTTCCAGGATCAAGTGTTGTCTTGATCAACTATGATATAGCACTTCTATTTAACTTTCTAGGATGGGAGTATTATGGTTACCTCAATAATTTATATCCCAGGAGAATACCTGAGATATTCTGTTAGGGTTTTACTTAACAATGATGATATAATCATCTGGTAATTGGATAGTTCTCTCCCTCCAATTTCAAGTGTTGCCTCAACTAACTTGAGTGTAACACCATAACTTGAGCTCCCTCATAAATGAATAGTTATTCTAGGGTTTAAGGTGTACTCTTAATATCGTCTTAGGTGTCTGGGCTAAGACTCCACTTGGCTATCTTGATTGGATATAATCTTGTTTTACTTGATATTAGGTTATCTCACCACTCCAAGAGGAAATGGTTTACAACCTAATACTTTAGCTCAAGGTTGTCCTTTGTTCATTAATAGGTAAAGCTAGGTTTAGAATAAATGGTCTCTCTCATTTGGGAAGGCTTGAATAATACTCTAGGGTTCCTCTTGAAGATAATGTTGTGATCATATGGATGTTTATATTCAAGATTTGCCTCAAGGTTTGTAATTGCTTCCCTAATAATTATTATAGAACTCTCACCTCTCTAGGTTTGATGAATAATATGGAATAGAGAAGGATATTTATTTCTAGAGTTGATCTCCTTGTTATGTTTCCAAGAATGGAGTAAAACGAATGCCCTGAGGTTCATGGTAGGATCAAGGTTTAGTTTAAGACATGGAGAAGATAAGTGAGGAGTAGTTTCTCCAATTATTGTTATTTGATTTCCAATTAAATGGATGTTCATATGTTATGGCAATGATTACCATAATATGATCTGTTATAAGATCAAGCAATAAATAATTGATTGAAGTGTTGTTGTGTTAGATTTAATTCCATTTGATCTAACCCTTTAGATCAAATTAGCTCTACCCAAAACTAGATTTTAACAAAGGTTGCACAGAGGTTTATATCACTGAACTTAATGAGTTACTTCAATTCCACCAAGGTCAAGTGAAACTTCAGTTACTGTGACTGTTTTACTTTAAAGCGCGAAAATTCCCCAGATTTTCTATGCATGAATGCAATGCACACATCTGTTTCCACTATTTTTGTAACCCCATTACCTGGGATATTACATCAACTTGGCAGAAAGTACCATGGCAAACGTTCTAGAATATGTCGATTGGTCGTCTCAGAGTATCCTATTCAGCAGAGCGGATCACCCGATGACAATCCCAAAACCAGGGCACGCTGCCTTGGTAGTTGAGGCGCAAGTAGGAGGATACAAGATAATCAAAGTATTCATGGATGGCGGAAGCGGCTTAAATCTGATATTCGCAAACACAGTCAGGAATATGGGAATTACAATGAGGATGTTGGAAGAATCCGACACATGTTTTCACGGCATCCTCCCCACCTCACCAGCGTACTCTCTTGGCAGGGTTTTCTTAAATGTTGTCTTTGGGAAGCCTAACAATTTCAGGAAGGAAAAGATAGAGTTCGAGGTAGTAGATTGGGAATCACAGTACCACGCTATACTCAGGAGACCAGCTTATGCCAAGTTCATGGCTGTGCCACATGATGCGTATCTCAAGCTCAAGATGCCAGAAAACAATGGAACAAACATCACAGTCTATGGAAGTTTTTCACGCTCGGATAACTGTGATCGCGAGTTTCAGAGGATTGCTGCAAAATTTGGAGTGAAGCAAGAACCTGTCGACTTCCCCTCCAAGTCGTTAGCACTCGACGTTAAGGAGGACGAGCGCGTCAAGAAATCAAAGTAGAAACCGGATGATCCTACACCGAAAGTTTCGGCAGTTGGACCTTCGGCAGCTGCTAGCAAGGCCTTTGTCAATGACAGTAAAGATCTCGCGCTTGCCACAAGCATTTCTGATGGAATCATCAACGCCACCGAAGCCACCGGCTCTCTAGACAAGATTGAAGATAAGAAGAACCCTCCTCTTGGTTAAAGAAGATGGGCATCGCTATGCGTTATTATTTTTCCTTTCAATAAGGCTTTTCAAGCCACTTCATTTTTAGCTTACGTTATTAATAAAGACTTAAGTTTTGTTTATCTGAAGTATTGCAATAATTCGGGCCACCTGAACAATGTTTATCGAGAACCTTTTTTCGTATACTACAACGAACATTGGTTTACTCGAAAATTAACCAAGAGATTGTCATCTAAAGCCTCTGAAATTACGAGTGCTACGAGGCAAGATCAATGGGACTTTCGCCCTCTGCTAGAAAAGCCTCGAAACTATACGAGCGCTGCAGATAGCAAGGGAAACAAATATACAATTACGAAAAGACCCATGACCGGTATTTTAAACTACATAAGTACTTAAGAGCGATGGAGTCATTGGAAGGCTTAGTTCCATCGATTCGCTCGGGGGCTGCCATCAAAACATACATCATTGGTTGAAAGTAAAGTTGCACTTACATCGGATTTTACAAACTCGCAACATGAGCTGATCACTCAAATAAATTTGTTGCCAACAAGCATACGTATACATCATAATACATATGTAAAACGAGTAATTAAGATTTACTCCATTCATACTAAAATCTTGCCAACGACATTAAACATAATTACAAAAAGGAGGTACATATATACACCTTCCGATGAATCAGTTTAATTCTAAGCATCCGAACAATCGGATGCAGCAAGTGTTGGAGTATTTCCTTTACAACAGGAGCATAGCTCAGGACTACTCTTGCGGAACCTCCGCTTCTTCGGCCGTCATTGAAGATTCCTCAAGTCTTTCAATAACGATGGTAGCAGGAACCTCCACCTTCAGAAATAGAGGCCCTAGTTCACCGTCGGCATTAGCAATTGTCATCAGGTCTGCAGAAGGATGCCGCACAAGAACAAGAGCAAAAGGAGCTTTAGCTCCCGCAATAAGCTGTGCTCGAATCAAACTTCGGATCTTCTTGGTGTTACTGAACTTTGACATCAAAGTCAGCAAAGTAGGAGGGACCCCATCCAAAGGAAACATGGTCTTCCAGATTATCCTCAACCCAGTATAGCACTTATCAAAGAATCGGTGCACCTGTTGCACCCGATCCTGGAACTTTGCGACAGTGGAAGCCTTTGATTGACTCCTCCAAAAAACCTCATCGACAGATGAAAGTTGAGTTAAGGCATTTACGCGTTCATGAATACGCTTGTTTTCTTCTGCTGGGTTCAAGGCTATGACTGCAAGAAGCAATGAAGGAAGTAAAGCTAAGAGGATATCTTTATTATTACAGAAGTTAAGGAACAGAGGGCACTTACAATTCAAACTTTCTATGGCCTTGTGCAATTCAGTAAGAGCATATCGCTCTGCGTTGGTGGCTAGTTCGCCCTTCTTTTTGATAATGGCGACCAAAGCATAAATACCAAGCATATCCTTCTCCATCTGGGCGATCCGAGCTTTCATGCGTTCGAGGCGATCACTTTCAGAAGAAGCACCCGAAGAATCTTCGGTAAAGGAGTACTGCAAAGTTATTAAGGACACAATGGATTATATGGGCTCATCATTGGAATTCACTCCCACCAGGAGTATGCAATTAAAAGTATTATAACAAGAGGGTACTAGCAACATTGCCAATACGGAATTCGTTACAATCACAAGGTCTTATGACAGAAAATTGTTTTAAAAACAAACAAGGTTACAGTCCAACACAAAAATAAATCATGGAGCTTGGGTCTGAGTTGACAAGCTTGGGCTAGCAGCTGATTTGTTTGTCGAAACCAATTCAAGGAGCTGGCGAGCACACTTAAGCGCTGAAATTTTATGAACACTTAAGCCAATAAGTCGTCCATCTTGTTCCTTTGGCAGTTCCTTGGTCATTTGTTCAATATCGGCTTTGAAGCCATGACCCATCATAAGCTGAAAAGCTAGGAGGGCGCCGTAGGTGCGCGAAGTACGTTTGAATACCTCGATAACTTCCTTCGTGTCGACAACAAAGGCATCAGATAGCTGTTTCAGAGTCTTGTTCTGGTCGACCTTGGAAAAAATCATCGAGTGCATCCTCGCCATGACTCCTTTATTCTTCTGAAGAAGGGCTTGAAAAAGTTTGTGAGACTCAAGGGTCAGCGACAAAGCGTTGGCAGGAGAATTATTCGGGAGCTTGTCCAAAGCATCAACAGGGATATCGGCAGCTTCTGCAAAGAACGAAAAGGAAGAATTTGTTAACCACAAATTGAGTCAATAAAGGGAGAATAAAAAAGAAAGCCAATGAGAATTACTGAGCAAGGCCAAAATAGATTGGCGAAGAAGATCACCCTTCTCATTCATTTGGGCTTTGGTAGCAAGCTTCGAAGCTTCTTCATCCTTCAACTTGTACTTCAGCTTCTCAAGTTCATCCTTCAGGGAATCAGCATTTTGGCGGGCTTCGGCAGCAATTTTAATGGCGCCTTCAAGCTTTGAAGAAGTAGACTCGACCTCTTTTTGCAGTCGAGCTTTGTCAGTTTCAAGAGAAGTGAATTGGGAGGCGAAGACCTCCAGAGAAGAAATAACCGTTCGAAAATCCTAGAAAAACGAGAAAAGATGGCTATTAGCAAGCAGTGAAATGATTCTCAGAAAATTTATATTCTGATAAAGACTCAATCGGAAGCTATCGGGAATAAGCGAATTATCGAGACAAGAAAGGCTTACGGGTTTCTCAGGGGGAGAAACTATAGCTGCGGCAGTCAAAGGAATCTCGTTCCCTTTGGAGAGGGAAGAAGCTGTTGAGACTTCAGCCGCTGGGGCTGTGGCAGGAGCCGAAGCCTCCGAGGTTGCCGGAACTGGCTTGCTGGTGCTCGTCCTGGCCTTTTTGGGAGGAGGTTCAATGAAAGCCTCATCACTACAAGAATATGAACTAGACAAAATAAGAGTTGAATACAGATAAAATTCATCAGAATCTAAATTTGGAGTAAGTAGTAAGGACTTACATATCAAAAAGATCGTCTTCATCGGCAAAGCCGCCGGACGATCTCTTTTTGGGTAGCACGCGATCAAGAAAGGCAGTGCGATCAGCGTCGTCATCATGGATCGACCCCGCCGTATCACTTATATCATCAGCGAGGGATTGAGGATCGATGGAAGAAGCTACAGGATTCATCGGATCGTCATGCTCATCTTCTGGATCTATTATTCCTTCAGCATGGGATTCTAGAGGGACGGAAGAGATTCTTTCTTCAGAAGCGTCATTCGACGAGTCTTGAAAACGTTCGGGAGCTACGGGGATCTGTTGAAAGAATCGAGTAAGGATAATGGAAATTATGAAGTTTGAAGCAACAAATTAAATACAAACTTGAAGGAAAATTACCTCGGTCGGTGGATGGTTGATACGTCTCCAACGTATCTATAATTTCTTATGTTCCATGCTAGTTTTGTGACAATACCTACATGTTTTATTCATACTTTATATCGTTTTGATGCATTTTCCGGTACTAACCTGTTAACAAGATGCTGAAGCGCTAGTTCCTGTTTTCTGCTGTTTTTGGTTTCAGAAATCCTACACAGGAAATATTCTCGGAATTGGACGAAACAAAAGCCCACGGTCTTATTTTCCACGGAGGCTTCCAGAACACCGAAGAGGAGTCAAGGAAGGGCAGCAGGGGACCCACAACATATGGCGGCGCGGGTGGACCCCTGGCCGCGCCGACCTATGGGGAGGGAGCCCCCTGATACGTCCATTTTGCATCACTATTTTATATCATAATTTACTGTTATTCATTGATATCTTTTCATATTTAGAGATGATACATATGTTATTTCATCTATTTTGCATGTTTCATGATTATTGGAGAATCACGCACCGGAGTCAGGATTCTGCTGGAAAAAGCATCGTCAGAATGCAATATTTCGGAAGATCAGCAATTGACGGGAATTATACTGAAAATCCTATTTTTCCAGAAGACGGAGGTAGCCAAAAGGAGGAGCCGAGGAGGGCCGCCATGGGCCCCCCCATAGGCCGGCGCGGGCCCTGCCCTGGCCGCGTCACCTTGTGGGGAGGGGGCCCACAGCCCCCTCTGGCCTCCTCTCCTTCGCGTATTTCTTCGTCCCAAAAACCTAAGCTCCAGGGGATAGTCGCGAAGAGTCACAGCCGCCTCTGCGGGGCGGAAAACACCAGAGAGAAAAGAGCTCTCCGGCAGGCTGAAATCCGCCGGGGAAATTCCCTCCCGGAGGGGGAAATCGACGCCATCGTCATCGTCATCGAGCTGGACATCATTGGGATCATCATCACCATCATCTCCATCATCATCACCGCCATCTCCACCGCTGCACCTCGTCACCGCTGTAACAATTAGGGTTGGATCTTGATTGTTTGATCGGGGAAACTCTCCCCGTATTGATTTCTACTTGTTATTGATGCTATTGAGTGAAACCGTTGAACCAAGGTTTATGTTCAGATTGTTATTCATCATCATATCACCTCTGATCATGTTCCATATGATGTATCGTGAGTAGTTCGTTTAGTTCTTGAGGACATGGGTGAAATCTAAATGTTAGTAGTGAATTATGTTGGTTAGTATTCAATGTTATGATATTTAAGTTGTGGTGTTATTCTTCTAGTGGTGTCATGTGAACGTCGACTACATGATACTTCACCTTTATGGGCCCAGGGGAATACATCTTGTATTCGTTTGCTAATTGCAGGGTTGCCGGAGTGACAGAAACCTGAACCCCCATTGGTATATCGATGCAGGAGGGATAGCAGGATCTCAGAGTTTAAGGTTGTGGTTAGATTTATCTTAATTACTTTCTTGTATTTGCGGATGCTTGTAAGGGGTATAATCGCAAGTATGTATTAGTCCTAGGAAGGGCGGTGCATTAGCATAGGTTCACCCACACAACACTTATCACAATGAAGATTAATCAGCTATATGAAGCGAAAGCACTAGACTAAATTCCCGTGTGTCCTCAAGAACGTTTGGTCATTATAAGTAAACAAACCGGCTTGTCCTTTGTGCTAAAAAGGATTGGGCCACTCGCTGCAATTATTACTCTCGCATTTTACTTACTTGTACTTTATTCATCTGCTATATTAAAACCCCCTGAATACTTGTCTGTGAGCATTTACAGTGAATCCTTCATCGAAACTGCTTGTCAACACCTTCTGCTCCTCGTTGGGTTCGACACTCTTATTTATCGAAAATACTACGATACACCCCCTATACTTGTGGGTCATCAAGACTATTTTCTGGCGCCGTTGCCGGGGAGTGAAGCGCTATTGGTAAGTGGAATTGGTAAGGGAAACCTTTACTGTACGTGTGATACGATAATTTCTTATGTTCCATGCCACATTATTGATGATATCTACATGTTTTATGCATACTTTATGTCATATTTATGCATTTTCCGGCACTAACCTATTAACGAGATGCCGAAGAGCCAGTTGCTGTTTTCTGCTGTTTTTGGTTTCAGAAATCCTAGTAAGGAAATATTCTCGGAATTGGACGAAATCAACGCCCAGGGGCCTATTTTTCCACGAAGCTTCCAGAAGACCGGAGGACTTACGAAGTGGGGCCACGAGGCGCCGCCACAACAGGGCGGCGCGGCCCAGGCCTTGGCCGCGCGGCCCTGGTGTGTGGGGCCCTCGTGTGGCCCCTGACCTGCCCTTCCGCCTACATATAGTCTTCGTCGCGAAACCCCCAGTACCGAGAGCCACGATACGGAAAACCTTACTGAGACGCCGCCACCGCCAATCCCATCTCGGGGGATTCAGGAGATCGCCTCCGGCACCCTGCCGGAGAGGGGAATCATCTCCCGGAGGACTCTTCACCGCCATGATCGCCTCCGGAGTGATGATTGAGTAGTTCACCCCTGGACTATGGGTCCATAGCAGTAGCTAGATGGTCGTCTTCTCCTTATGTGCTTCATTGTCGGATCTTGTGAGCTGCCTAACATGATCAAGATCATCTATCTGTAATGCTATATGTTGTGTTTGTCGGGATCCGATGGATAGAGAATATTATGTTATGTTGATTATCAATCTATTACCTATGTGTTGTTTATGATCTTGCATGCTCTCCGTTATTAGTAGAGGCTCTGGCCAAGTTTTTGCTCTTAACTCCAAGAGGGAGTATTTATGCTCGATAGTGGGTTCATGCCTCCATTAAATCTGGGACAGTGACAGAAAGTTCTAAGGTTGTGGATGTGATGTTGCCACTAGGGATAAAACATTGATGCTATGTCCGAGGATGTAGTTATTGATTACATTACGCACCATACTTAATGCAATTGTCTGTTGTTTGCAACTTAATACTAGAAGGGGTTCAGATGATAACCTGAAGGTGGACTTTTTAGGCATAGATGCATGCTGGATAGCGGTCTATGTACTTTATCGTAATGCCCAATTAAATCTCACTATACTCATCATATCATGTATGTGCATGGTCATGCCCTCTCTGTTTGTCAATTGCCCGACTGTAATTTGTTCACCCAACATGCTATTTATCTTATGGGAGAGACACCTCTAGTGAACTGTGGACCCCGGTCCATTCTTTTACATTGAATACAATTTACTGCAATACTTGTTCTACTGTTTTCTGCAAACAATCATCATCCACACTATACATCTAATCCTTTGTTACAGCAAGCCGGTGAGATTGACAACCTCACTGTTTCGTTGGGGCAAAGTACTTTGGTTGTGTTGTGCAGGTTCCACGTTGGCGCTGGAATCCCTGGTGTTGCGCCGCACTACATCCCGCCGCCATCAACCTTCAACGTGCTTCTTGGCTCCTACTGGTTCGATTAAACCTTGGTTTCTTACTGAGGGAAACTTGCTACTGTGCGCATCACACCTTCCTCTTGGTGTTCCCAACGGACGTGTCAACTACACGCATCAACGTGCTAATTTTATTTCTGCCTGCTGCTATAATTCATTATGGAGGGGTCTTCTCTTGAATTCCTCTTTGGAAAATCTACTACTACTGCAAAGGTAGTGGATGAGGCGCCAGGTGAGAAAGAGGTTCCATACAAAATACCTATGAAAATTATTGAACGTGTTGTGGATAACCGCTATGAAGGGGATGGAACTGTCCATCCTGGTGATCATTTACTGTTTTTACATGAATTATGCAGGTTATTCAAATGTGCAGGTATTGCTATGGATGAAGTTAGGAAGAAACTATTCTCTATATCGCTGTCTGGTAAAGCAGCTGATGACCCACAAGTATAGGGGGTGTATCGTAGTATCTTCGATATGTAAAAATGTCGATCCCAACGAGGAGCGGAAGGTGTTGACAAGCAGTTTCGATGAAGGATTCACTGTAAATGCTCACAGACAAGTATTCAGGGGGTTTTGATGTAACAGATGAATAAAGTACGAGTAAGTAAAGTGCGAGAGTAATAATTGCAGCAAGTGGCCCAATCCTTTTTAGCACAAAGGACAAGCCGGTTTGTTTACTTATATTAACCAAACGTTCTCGAGGACACACGGGATTTTAGTCTAGTGCTTTCGCTTCATACGGCTAATTAATCTTCATTGTTTTGATAAGTGTTGTGTGGGTGAACCTATGCTAATGTACCGCCCTTCCTAGGACTAATACATACTTGTGATTATACCCCTTGCAAGCATCCGCAACTACAAGAAAGTAATTAAGATAAATCTAACCACAGCCTTAAACTCTGAGATCCTGCGATCCCTCCTGCATCGATATACCAACGGGGGCCTGTGTTTCGTCACTCCGGCAACCCCGCAATTGGCAAACGAGTACAAGATGCATTCCCCTAGGCCCATAAAGGTGAAGTGTCGTGTAGTCGACATTCACACGACACCACTAGAAGAATAACACCACAACTTAAATATCATAACATTGAATATTACTCAACCATACTTCACTACTAACATTTAGACTTCACCCATGTCCTCAAGAACTAAACGAACTACTCACGAGACATCATATGGAACATGATCAGAGGTGATATGATAATGAATAACAATCTGAACATAAACCTTGGTTCAACGGTTTCACTCAATAGCATCAATAACAAGTAGAAATCAACACCGGGAGAGTTTCCCCTATCAAACAATCAAGATCAAACCCAAATTGCTACAGCGGTGACGAGGTGCAGCGGTGGAGACGGTGGTGATGATGATGAAGATGATGGTGATGGTGATGGAGATGATGTCCAGCTCGATGACGGTGACGATGGCGTCGATTTCCCCCTCCGGGAGGGAATTTCCCCGGCGGATTCCTGCCCGCCGGAGAGCTCTTTTCTCTCTGGTGTTCTCCGCCCCGCAGAGGCGGCTGTGGCTCTGTTCGACGTACCCCTCTGGCTTAGGTTTTCGGGACGAAGGCATACGCGAAGAAAAGGAGGCGAGAGGGGCTGTGGGCCCCCACCCTCACAGGGCGGCGCGGCCAGGCCATGGGCCGCGCCGGCCTATGGGGTGGGCCCACCTCGGGTCCCCTCTTCTCCCCCTTCTGGCTCCCTTCGTCATCTGGGAAAATAGGAATTTTCGTATAATTTCCTTCAACTGTTGATCTTCCAAAATATTGCATTCTGACGGTGCTTTTTCCAGCAGAATCCTGGCTCCGGTGCGTGATGTCTAATTCCCCCTCCTTTTCCTGTAGACAGTGTTGGGCCTCCAAGAGCAGAGGTTTGTAGAACAGCAGCAAGTTTTCCCTTAAGTGGATCTCCCAAGGTTTATCGAACTCAGGGAGGAAGAGGTCAAAGATATCCCTCTCATGCAACCCTGCAACCACAAAGCAAGAAGTCTCTTGTGTCCCCAACACACCTAATAGGTGCACTAGTTCGGCGAAGAGATAGTGAAATACAGGTGGTATGAATAAGTAGCAACGGTGCCAGAAAATAGCTTGCTGGCGTGTAGTTGATGGTGGTAGTATTGCAGCAGTAGTAACGCAGTAAAACAGTAAACAAGCAGCGATAGCAGTATTTAGGAACAAGGCCTAGGGATTACACTTTCACTAGTGGGCACTCTCAACATTGATCACATAACAGAATAGATAAATGCATACTCTACACTCTTGTTGGATGATGAACACATTGCGTAGGATTACACGAACCCTCAATGCCGGAGTTAACAAGCTCCACAATTAATGTTCATATTTTAGTAACCTTATAGTGTAAGATAGATCAAAAGACTAAACCAAGTACTAACATAGCATGCACACTGTCACCTTCATGCATATGTAGGAGGAATAGATCACATCAATACTATCATAGCAATAATTAACTTCGCAATCTACAAGAGATCATGATCATAGCATAAACCAAGTACTAACACGGATGCACACACTGTCACCATTACATCGTGCAGGAGGAATAGACTACTTTAATAACATTGCTAGAGTAGCACATAGATAAATTGTGATACAAATACATTGCAATCATAAAGAGATATAAATAAGCACCTCACTATGCTCTTCATAACAGTGAATAAGTATTCTGTGAAATATAGCCTAAGAGACCCACACGGTGCACACACTGTCACCTTTACACACGTGGGACAAGGAGTCTCCGGAGATCACATAAGTAAAACTCACTTGACTAGCATAATGACATCTAGATTACAAGCATCATCATATGAATCTCAATCATGTAAGGCAGCTCATGAGATTATTGTATTGAAGCACATATGAGAGAGATGAACCACATAGCTACCGGTACAGCCCCGAGCCTCGATGGAGAACTACTCCCTCCTCATGGGAGCAGCAGCGGTGATGAAGATGGCGGTGGAGATGGCAGCGGTGTCGATGGAGGAGCCTTCCGGGGGCACTTCCCCGCTCCGGCAGCGTGCCGGAACAGAGACTCCTGTCCCCCAGATCTTGGCGTCGCGATGGCGGCGGCTCTGGAAGGTTTCTGTGGTTTTCGCCAATCTTATCAGGGTTTTCGCGACGGAGGCTTTATATAGGCGAAAAGGCGGCGCAGGAGGGCTGAAGGGGTGACGACACCATAGGGCGGCGCGGCCAGGGCCTGGGCCGCGCCGGCCTAGGGTCTGGGGGCCCAGTGCCCCCCTCTGGTCCTTCTCGTGTGTTCAGGATGCTTCCGGTGAAAATAGGAACCTGGGCGTTGATTTCGTCCGATTCCGAGAATATTTCGTTACTAGGATTTCTGAAACCAAAAACAGCAGAAAACAGGAACTGACACTTCGGCATCTTGTTAATAGGTTAGTTCCAGAAAATGCACAAATATGACATAAAGTGTGCATAAAACATGTAGATAACATCAATAATGTGGCATGGAACATAAGAAATTATCGATACGTCGGAGACGTATCAGTGCGCGATCCCTAAATAATCATGAAACATGCAAAATAGATGAAATAACATAAGTATCATCTCCAAATATGAAATATATCAATGAATAACAGCAAATTATGATATAAAATAGTGATGCAAATTGGACGTATCAACTCCCCCCAAGCTTAGACTTCGCTTGTCCCCAAGCGAAACTGAACTCGGTAAACAAGACCACATGTTTATGGAGTGAAGAGTCGATAAATAAAATACGGACAAGAAGCATCATATTCATTCACACAAGACATTCTAGTAAACAACTTCCTCATATAATTCAACTTGAAACAAGTATAAGGTAATCACAAATAAAAGTGCATAAGAAATCATAGCTGGTGATGGCAAACTTCGTTCTTGGTCAGAGAACAGTTAACAGATTATACTTATCTATTAAGCAGCGCTCTTATGTTAAAGCTTATGGTAAACTTGCATACTCAATCATAATGATCATTGATAACTTGCAAAGCCATATTCATTCACAATATAATGGTTTGATCACAACAACTCAAATGCTTGCTTGAGATGGATGGAAATAGGTTTACTGACTCAACATAAAGTAAAAGACAGGCCCTTCGTAGAGGGAAGTAGTGATTAATTCATGTGCTAGAGCTTTTTCAGTTTTGAAATCATATAAAGAGAATAAAAGTAAAGTTTTGAGAGGTGTTTGTTGTTGTCAACGACTGGTAGCGGGTACTCTAACCCCCTTGCCAAACAGACCTCCAAAGAGCGGCTCCCATGAAGGATGTTATCTCTACCAGCAAGGTAGATCATCCCTCTTCTCTTTTGTTTGCACATGTACTTTAGTTTATTTAAGGATGACACTCCCCCCAACCTTTGCTTACACAAGCCATGGCTAACCGAATCCTTGGGTGCCTTCCAACAATCTCATACCATGGAGGAGTGTCTATTGCAAAATTAAGTTGCTTACTGATGAATCAGGGCAAAACATGTGAAGAGAATTATTAATGAAAGTTGATTAACTGGGGCTGGGAACCCCGTTGCCAGCTCTTTTCGCAAAATTATAGGATAAGTGGATGAAGCCACTAGTCCATTAGTGGAAGCTGCCTAACAAGACTGAAAGATAAAACACCACATACTTCCTCATGAGCTATAAAACATTGACACAAATAAGAAGTAATAAATTTTGAATTGTTTAAAGGTAGCACATGAAGTATTTACTTGGAATGGCAGAAAATACCATGCAGTAGGTAGATATGGTGGACACAAATGGCATAGGTTTGGGTTAAGGTTTGGATGTACGAGAAGCATTCCCTCTCAGTACAGGTATTTGGCTAGCAAGGTTAATTAGCAAGCATAAGAGTTGAGGGAAACAAACAAATATACATGTGATAGACATAATCATGCATCTTTCTTGCAAGCACAAACAATTTTAACTTCAGAATAATAAGCTATGAACTAACAAGAAAGGAAGACAATGAAACAACTATATGTATATTTCTCTTTTCTACTTAAACCTCAAGGTGTTGTTGCTATTGACCAATGCTAAGGTTGCCAAAACCAAATAGATTTACTCAATGCTCCCAAAGTGGTACCAATACTAAAATCAAGATCAATCATATAATAGAAATTGCAAACTAAAATAAGGTGTGTAATATGTAAATGATAAGACTTCTCATTAATATTTCATAACGATAACTCACACCAAGGGATACATAGACAACCAACTAAAGGAGAGATACTACCATACTGCAACTCATCTTATATGATAACTTCCCTACTCATGATTTGACACTACTTGATAGTAAAAAGTAAAAGGTGGTGATGATGTGATACCGCGGCACTCCCCCAAGCTTGGAACAAACCAAGGGGATGCCAATACCGATGATGAATTACTCCTTTGGCGGTGGTGGTGATGAATTCCCGTCATCAGACTTCCAAGGAAGAGGCTCTCCATCGACAAACGACATCTTGGTCTCGGGAATCCTGAAACTAGCAGCATGGCTTATGTGTTTAAACCTATTTTCATACTCACAGTTCTGATTCTGAACGTCATAGAGTTGAGCTTGGAGTTTGTTGGTGGTGTCGTGAAGTGAGAGGATGTCGCCCCATAGCTTTGCAGTTTCCTTCTCGTGTTCAGCAATGAGTTCAGACACAATCTTGTGGAAGATATGCACTTCACGCTCGGCCATCTTCTTGTAGTTGAAGACCTCTTGTTCTAGCTTCTCCATCCTGTCTTCCAAGCTTCCTTCTCCTTTAGGACCCTGGACATCTTTGATCTGCAGCTCCCCATCAACGAGCAGCAACTCCTTGGGATGCATCCTCAGCTCGTCCATGTACAAGTTGTCAAAGTCCTTGCAGTAGCTGTCCTTCGGAGTTTCTGACGAAGACATGACGCCTCTAGATCTGAAGCAAATCCTGGCAGAAACAGCTTGAAACAAAACACGTCGAGAAAACGATATACGGACCTCCAGGGGTCCGGGGGATTATATAGTAAAAATTTTCACAACAAACGGAAAGTACCAGGTCGAACCAGAGTAGGAGAGGGGCGACGAGGCGGTGTCCTCATAGGGCGGCGCGGCCAGGCTGGGGCCCGCGCCGGCCTATGGGGACGCGCCCTCGTGCGTCTCCTCCACTCCGTTTCGATCTCGTAATTTTTCATATTTTCCAAAAACAGCAAAAACATTGTTCGAAAAGTAAATCGCGAACTTTTTATTACCTCGTGACTGCTACCTATTCAAAGTCGGGTTCTCATGGATCGTCAATTTGACCTTTGATGAAAGCCTCCGGTGTTTCCACTCGAATAACATCAACATCTACATTATAAGAATCACCTGAGATATAGTGCTTGAGTCTTTGTCCATTCACCACTTGCGTGGCATTGCCTTGGAGAGAGCTAATTTTAATTGCTCCTGAACGATACACCTCCTCAACAACATATGGTCCTTCCCATTTCGAGAGTAATTTCCCTGCAAAGAATCTGAGACGAGACCAATACTATAGGACTTTATCCCCAATATTAAACTCTCTTTTGATAATCCTTCTATCATGCCATTTCTTAACTTTCTCTTTAAAGAGTTTAGCATTTTCATAAGCTTCACTTCTCCATTCATCTAGAGAACTTAATTGCAGCAACCTCTTATTACCGGCTAGTTTAGGATCTTTATTTAGTTCTCTAACAGCCCAATAAGCTTTGTGCTCTAGTACTAAATGTAAATGACAAGCTTTTCCATAAACCATTTTATAAGGTGACATTCCCATGGGGTTTTTATAAGCAGTTCTATAAGCCCATAGTGCTTCCTTCAATTTACTAGCCCAATTCTTTCTAGTTTTATTAATGCCTTTTTGCAAGATAGATTTAATTTCTCTATTTGATAGTTCTACTTGCCCACTAGTTTGAGGATGATAAGCGGAAGCAATTCTATGATTAATACCATATTTAGGAAGAGTTTTTCTAAAACCACCATGAATAAAATGAGAACCTCCATCTGTCATAATATATCTAGGCACTCCAAATCTAGGAAAAATAATGTCTAAAAGCATTCTTAAAGAGGTCTCACCATCAGCACTTTTTGTAGGTATGGCTTCCACCCATTTAGTAACATAATCAACAGCAACAAGTATATGAGTGTTACCTTCTGAAGAGGGAAAAGGTCCCATGAAGTCAAATCCCCAACAATCAAACGGTTCAATAACAAGAGTATAATTCATAGGCATTTCATTGCGTCTGGAGATATTACCAACCCTTTGACATTCATCACAAGATAAAATAAACTTCCTTGCATCTTTGAAGAGAGTTGGCCAATAAAAACCTGATTGTAGAACCTTTTGCGCGGTTCTATCTCCGGCGTGATGTCCTCCATAAGCACTACCATGACATTTACTCAATATCTCTTGTTGTTCATATTCGGGGACACACCTTCGCAGAATACCATCCACTCCTTCTTTATATAAGTGTGGGTCATCCCAAAAATAATGCCTCAAGTCATAAAAGAATTTCCTCCTTTGCTGAGCTGAAAAGGTTGGAGGCAAGTACTTGGAAACAATAAAGTTAGCATAATCAGCATACCAAGGACTGTCTCGCGAGCTCACCTTTATTACAGCCAATTGTTCATTTGGAAAACTATCATTAACAGGAACAGGATCATAAGCAATATTTTCCAATCTAGACAAATTATCAGCAACAGGATTATCAACACCTTTCCTATCTATAATATGTAAATCAAATTCTTGCAAAAGAAGCACCCATCTAATAAGCCTTGGCTTAGCATCTTTCTTTTCCATAAGGTAGCTAATTGCAGCATGATCAGTATGAATTGTAACTTTTGAATCAACAATATAGGATCTAAACTTGTCACAAGCAAAAACTACAGCTAATAATTCTTTTTTAGTTGTAGCATAATTTCTTTGAGCAGCATCAAGAGTTTTGCTAGCATAATGAATAACATTCAGTTTTTTATCTACTCGCTGTCCAAGAACAAATACTTACAAAGAAAATCACTAGCATCACACATAATTTCAAATGGTAAGTTCCAATCAGGAGGTTCAACTATAGGGGCAGTTGTTAAGGCTCTTTTTAGAGTTTGGAAAGCTTCCTTACAATCATCATCAAAAACAAAAGGTACGTCTTTTTGAAGAAGATTAGTAAGAGGCTTTGAAATCTTGGAGAAGTCTTTAATAAACCTCCTATAAAACCCAGCATGACCAAGAACACTACGAATACCTTTAACATCCCTAGGATAGGGCATCTTCTCAATGGCTTCAACTTTAGCTCTATCAACTTCAATACCTCTCTCGGAAATTTTATGTCCCAATACAATTCCTTCATTAAACATAAAGTGGCATTTCGCCCAATTAAGAACAAGGTTAGTTTCTTCACATCTCTGCAAAACTTTATCAAGGTTCCGCAAGCAACTATCAAAAGAATTTCCATAGACGGAAAAATCATCCATGAATACCTCTACAATACTCTCACAAAAGCCATGAAAAATAGCAGACATGCATCTTTGAAAAGTAGCAGGAGCATTACATAAACCAAAAGGCATACGCCTATAAGCATAAGTTCCATAGGGACAAGTGAAAGTGGTTTTCTCTTGATCTTTAGTTTTAACAGCAATTTGTGAAAACCCAGAATAACCATCAAGAAAGCAAAAATGAGTATTTTTAGATAACCTTTCTAACATTTGATCAATAAATGGTAAAGGGTAATGATCTTTCTTAGTAACCTTATTAACTTTTCGATAATCAATGCACATTCTATACCCTATAACTACTCTTTGAGGGATGAGCTCATCATTATCATTAGGCACAACAGTCATTCCTCCTTTCTTAGGAACACAATGCACAGGACTAACCCATCTACTATCAGCAATAGGATATATAATACCAGCTTCAAGGAGTCTTAATACCTCATTTCTTACCACATCCTTCATCTTAGGAATTAGACGACGCTGAGGTTCAACAACAGGCTTCGCATCATCTTCCATATTAATGGCGTGTTGGCAAATAGAGGGAGAAATCCCCTTCAAGTCATCAAGAGTGTAGCCAATAGCACCTCGGTGTTTCTTTAGTATCTCCAATAACCTTTCTTCTTCAAACTCTGAAAGCTTAGAACTAATAATAACAGGATATATTTTCTTATCATCAATATGAGCATATTTAAGATTATCAGGCAATGGTTTTAAATCAAAGACAGGGTCTTCCTTTGGTGGTGGTGTTGTACCCAAATCTTCCATCGGTAAATCATGCTTAAGAATAGGTTGACGAAGGAAAATTTCATCAAGTTCATCTCTTTCTTCCCTGAAAACTTCACTCTCACTATTCTCCAAATGTTGCTGCAAAGGATTACTAGGAGCAAGAGCAATAGATGCACACTGTTCAACTTTAAAATCACTATTAGGCGAATCAATTTTATAAGGAGTTTTGGTAAATTTAGAGAAGTTAAACTCATAAGATTCTCCAGCAAATTTAGTCAAAATTTTCTCTTTCTTGCAATCTATAATAGCTCCACAAGTATTTAGAAAAGGTCTACCAAAAATGATAGGACAATATTTAATAGCAGCAGAGCCAAGTACCAAAAATTCAGCAGGATATTTAATCTTACCACATAAAACTTCCACATCTCGAATAATACCAATTGGAGAGATAGTTTCTCTATTAGCCAGCCGAATAACCACATCAATATCTTCAAGTTCACAAGAACCAATTTCGTGCATAATCTCCATGCAAAGCTCATAAGGAATAGCTCTAATACTTGCACCAATATCACATAAACCATAATAACAATGATCACCAATTCTAACAGATAGCATAGGAACACTAGCTTTCCTAGACTTATTAGGATGCGAAACAATATTAGAAGCATCTTCACAGAAAATAATATGACCATCTTCCACATTTTCAGTCACAAGATCTTTAACAATTGCAACAGCAGGTTCAACTTTTATTTGTTCTTCAGGTTCTATAGGTTTCTTTTCACTTTTATGAACCGCACTATTTATAACAGAGTACTCCTTCATTTTAGCAGGGAAAGGAGTTTTTTCAATATAAGCTTCAGGAATAACATGATCAACCGTTTCAACTACAACACATTTATTTATAGATGAATCAATTTTATCTTTATACGGTTCATGATACTTATCAAAGTTCTTCTTAGGCAATTCATAATGAGAAGCAAAAGCCTTATAAAGATTTGCAGCAACTTGAGAATCAAGACCATAAGTAGCACTCATATTACGAAATTTATCAGTATCCATAAAAGCTTCAATGCATTTATAATCATAATTTATACCTGATTCTCTATCCTTGTCGTTCTCCCATCCTTCAGTATTTTCTTGGATCCGATTAAGAAGGTCCCTTTTAAACTCTTCCTTGTTGCGTGTAAATGATCCAGAACAAGAAGTATCCAGCAAGGTCTTGTCTTGAAAAGAAAGTCTTGCATAGAAATAATCAATAATAATATTACCAGGAAGCTCATGAATGGGGCATTTGAGCATTAAAGACTTCAATCTCCCCCAAGCTTGGGCAATACTCTCTCCTTCATGAGGCCAAAAATTATATATGCGATTCCGATCTTTGTGAATCTCACTTGGAGGATAGAACTTAGAATAAAACCGGGGCACAATATCATTCCATTCAAGAGAATCTCCATTATCCAGTAATTTATACCAATGCGCCGCTTTACTGCATACAATGATACAGAATAGTTTCTTCCTCACTTCATCCATAGCAATACCTGCACACTTGAATAAACCGCATAATTCATGTAAGAACAAGAAATGATCTCCGTGGTGGACAAGCCCATCCCCTGTATAACGGTTACCCACTACACGTTCAATAATTTTCATAGGTATTTTGTATGGTATTTCTTCCTTACCTGGCGCCTCATCCACTACCCTTGCAGTAGTAGTAGATTTCCCAAATAAACACTCAAGAGAAGATCTCTCCATAATGAATTATAGCAAAGAAAGTAAATAAAATCAGCACAAACAAGAGAAATTTCCCTTACCAATTCCACTTACCAATAGCGCTTCACTCACTGCAAGAATCGGCGCTTTAAAAATAGTCTTGATGACCCACAAGTATAGGGGGTGTATCGTAGTATCTTCGATAAGTAAGAATGTCGATCCCAACGAGGAGCAGAGGTGTTGACAAGCAGTTTCGATGAAGGATTCACTGTAAATGCTCACAGACAAGTATTCAGGGGGTTTTGATGTAACAGATGAATAAAGTACGAGTAAGTAAAGTGCGAGAGTAATAATTGCAGCAAGTGGCCCAATCCTTTTTAGCACAAAGGACAAGCCGGTTTGTTTACTTATATTAACCAAACGTTCTCGAGGACACACGGGATTTTAGTCTAGTGCTTTCGCTTCATACGGCTAATTAATCTTCATTGTTTTGATAAGTGTTGTGTGGGTGAACCTATGCTAATGTACCGCCCTTCCTAGGACTAATACATACTTGTGATTATACCCCTTGCAAGCATCCGCAACTACAAGAAAATAATTAAGATAAATCTAACCACAGCCTTAAACTCGAGATCCTCGCGATCCCTCCCGCATCGATATACCAACGGGGGCCTGTGTTTCGTCACTCCGGCAACCCCGCAATTGGCAAACGAGTACAAGATGCATTCCCCTAGGCCCATAAAGGTGAAGTGTCATGTAGTCGATGTTCACACGACACCACTAGAAGAATAACACCACAACTTAAATATCATAACATTGAATACTAACCAACATAATTCACTACTAACATTTAGACTTCACCCATGTCCTCAAGAACTAAACGAACTACTCACGAGACATCATATGGAACATGATCAGAGGTGATATGATAATGAATAACAATCTGAACATAAACCTTGGATCAACGGTTTCACTCAATAGCATCAATAACAAGTAGAAATCAACACCGGGAGAGTTTCCCCTATCAAACAATCAAGATCAAACCCAAATTGCTACAGCGGTGACGAGGTGCAGCGGTGGAGACGGCGGTGATGATGATGAAGATGATGGTGATGGTGATGGAGATGATGTCCAGCTCGATGACGGTGACGATGGCGTCGATTTCCCCCTCCGGGAGGGAATTTCCCCGGCGGATTCCTGCCCGCCGGAGAGCTCTTTTCTCTCTGGTGTTCTCCGCCCCGCAGAGGCGGCTGTGGCTCTGTTCGACGTACCCCTCTGGCTTAGGTTTTCGGGACGAAGGCATACGCGAAGAAAAGGAGGAGAGAGGGGCTGTGGGCCCCCACCCTCACAGGGCGGCGCGGCCAGGCCTTGGGCCGTGCCGG
This sequence comes from Lolium perenne, assembly GCF_019359855.2. Lineage (NCBI taxonomy): Eukaryota > Viridiplantae > Streptophyta > Magnoliopsida > Poales > Poaceae > Lolium > Lolium perenne. The sequence goes on from NC_067247.2 coordinate 262,757,371, forward strand.
CCTATGGGGTGGGCCCACCTCGGGTCCCCTCTTCTCCCCCTTCTGGCTCCCTTCGTCATCTGGAAAAATAGGAATTTTCGTATAATTTCCTTCAACTGTTGCTCTTCCGAAATATTGCATTCTGACGGTGCTTTTTCCAGCAGAATCCTGGCTCCGGTGCGCGATCCCTAAATAATCATGAAACATGCAAAATAGATGAAATAACATAAGTATCATCTCCAAATATGAAATATATCAATGAATAACATCAAATTATGATATAAAATAGTGATGCAAATTGGACGTATCAGCAGCGCACTGGTATAAATTGCTGAAGAATAGGGATTCTCTTGACTGGGAGGACATTGTGCCTTTATTTTATTCTAAATTCTATCCTCCAAGTGAAATTCACAAAGATCGGAACCGCATATATAATTTCTGGCCTCATGATGGAGAGAGTATTGCCCAAGCATGGGGGAGATTGAAGTCTTTAATGCTCAAATGCCCCATTCATGAGCTTCCTGGTAATATTATTATTGATAATTTCTATGCAAGACTGTCTTTTCAAGATAAGACTTTGCTCGATACTTCTTGTTCTGGATCATTTACACGCAACAAAGAAGAGTTTAAAAGGGACCTTCTTGATCGGATCCAGGAGAATACTGAAGGATGGGAGAACGACAAAGATAGAGAGTCGGGTATAAACTATGATTATAAATGCATTGAAGTTTTTATGGATACTGATAAATTTCGTAATATGAGTACTACTTATGGTCTTGATTCTCAAGTCGTTGTAAATTTTTATAAAGCTTTTGCCTCTCACTTTGAATTGCCTAGGAAGAATTTTGATAAGTATCATGAACCGTATAAAGATAAAACTGATTCATCTATAAATAAATGTGCTATAATTGAAACTATCGATCATATTCTTCCTGAAGCTTATATTGAAAAAACTCCTTTCCCTGCTAAAATGAAGGAGTACTCTGTTATAACTAGTGCGGTTAATAAAAGTGCAAAGAAACCTATAGAACCTGAAGAACAAATTAAGGTTGAACCTGCTGTTGCAATAGTTAAAGATCTTGTGACTGAAAATGTAGAAGATGGTCATATTATTTTCTGTGAAGATGCTTCTAATATTGTTTTGCATCCTAATAAGTCTAGGAAAGCCAGTGTTACTATGCTCTCTGTTAGAATTGGTGATCATTTTTATTATGGTTTATGTGACATTGGTGCAAGTATTAGTGTCATTCCTTATGAGCTTTATACGGAGATCATGCATGAAATTGGTTCTTGTGAACTTGAAGATATTGATGTGGTTATTCGGCTAGCTAATAGAGAAACTATCTCTCCTATTGGTATTGTTCGAGATGTGGAAGTTCTATGTGGTAAGATTAAATATCCTGCCGACTTTTTGGTACTTGGTTCTGCTGCTAGTAAGTCTTGTCCTATTATTTTTGGTAAACCTTTCCTAAATACTTCTGGAGCTGTTATAGATTTCAAGAAGGAAAAAATGATGACTAAATTTGCTAGTAAATCTTATGAGTTTGATTTCTCTAAATTTGCCAAAACTCCTTATAAAGCTGATTTGCCTAATAATGATTTTAGAGTTGAACAGTGTGCGTCTATTGCTCTTGCTCCTAATAATCCTTTGCAGCAACATTTGGAGGATAGTGAGAGTGAAGTCTTTAGGGAAGAAAGGAATGAGCTTGATGAAATTTTCCTTCGTCAACCTATTCTTAAACATGACTTGCCGGTTGAAGATTTAGGTACAACACCACCACCAAAGGAAGATCCTGTTTTTGATTTAAAACCATTGCCTGATAATCTTAAGTATGCTCATATTGATGATAAGAAAATATATCCTGTTATTATTAGTTCTAAGCTTTCAGATATTGAGGAAGAAAGGTTATTGGAAATATTGAAGAAACACCGAGGAGCTATTGGCTACACTCTTGATGACTTGAAGGGGATTTCTCCCTCTATTTGCCAACATGCTATCAATATGGAAGATGATGCAAAGCCTGTTGTTGAACATCAGCGTCATCTAATTCCGAAGATGAAGGATGTGGTAAGGAATGAGGTATTAAAACTTCTTGAAGCTGGTATTATATATCCTATTGCTGATAGTAGTTGGGTTAGTCCTGTGCATTGTGTTCCTAAGAAAGGAGGAATGACTGTTGTGCCTAATGATAATGATGAGCTCATCCCTCAAAGAGTAGTTGTAGGGTATAGAATGTGCATTGATTATCGAAAAGTTAATAAAGTTACTAAGAAAGATCATTACCCTTTGCCGTTTATTGATCAAATGTTAGAAAGGTTGTCTAAAAATACTCATTTTTGCTTTCTTGATGGTTATTCTGGGTTTTTCACAAATTGCTGTTAAAACTAAAGATCAAGAGAAAACCACTTTCGCTTGTCCCTATGGAACTTATGCTTATAGGCGTATGCCTTTTGGTTTATGTAATGCTCCAGCTACTTTTCAAAGATGCATGTCTGCTATTTTCCATGACTTTTGTGAGAATATTGTAGAGGTATACATGGATGATTTTTCTGTCTATGGGAATTCTTTTGATAATTGCTTGCGAAACCTTGATAAAGTATTGCAGAGATGTGAAGAAACTAACCTTGTTCTTAATTGGGAGAAGTGCCATTTTATGGTTAATGAAGGAATTGTATTGGGACATAAAATTTCCGAGAGTGGTATTGAAGTTGATAGAGCTAAAGTTGAAGCAATTGAGAAGATGCCCTATCCTAGGGATGTTAAAGGTATTCGTAGTGTTCTTGGTCATGCTGGGTTTTATAGGAGATTTATTAAAGATTTCTCCAAGATTTCAAAGCCTCTTACTAATCTTCTTCAAAAAGATGTACCTTTTGTTTTTGATGATTATTGTAAGGAAGCTTTTGAAACTCTAAAGAAAGCCTTAACAACTGCTCCTGTAGTTGAACCTCCTGATTGGAATTTACCTTTTGAAATTATGTGTGATGCTAGTGATTTTGCTGTAGGTGCTGTTCTTTGACAGCGAGTAGATAAGAAATTGAATGTTATTCATTATGCTAGCAAAACTCTTGATGCTGCTCAAAGAAATTATGCTACAACTAAAAAAGAATTATTAGCTGTAGTTTTTGCTTGTGACAAGTTTAGATCGTATATTGTTGATTCAAAAGTTACAATTCATACTGATCATGCTGCAATTAGATACCTTATGGAAAAGAAAGATGCTAAGCCAAGGCTTATTAGATGGGTGCTTCTTTTGCAAGAATTTGATTTACATATTATAGATAGGAAAGGTGTTGATAATCCTGTTGCTGATAATTTGTCTAGATTGGAAAATATTGCTTATGATCCTGTTCCTGTTAATGATAGTTTTCCAAATGAACAATTGGCTGTAATTAAGGTGAGCTCGCGAGATAGTCCTTGGTACGCTGATTATGCTAACTTTATTGTTTCCAAGTACTTGCCTCCAACCTTTTCAGCTCAGCAAAGGAGGAAATTCTTTTATGATTTGAGGCATTATTTTTGGGATGACCCACACTTATATAAAGAAGGAGTGGATGGTATTCTGCGAAGATGTGTTCCCGAATATGAACAACAAGAGATATTGAGTAAGTGTCATGGTAGTGTTTATGGAGGACATCACGCCGGAGATAGAACCGCGCAAAAGGTTCTATAATCAGGTTTTTATTGGCCAACTCTCTTCAAAGATGCAAGAAAGTTTATTTTATCTTGTGATGAATGTCAAAGGGTTGGTAATATCTCCAGACGCAATGAAATGCCTATGAATTATACTCTTGTTATTGAACCATTCGATTGTTGGGGATTTGACTTCATGGGTCCTTTCCCTTCTTCAGAAGGTAACACTCATATACTTGTCGCTGTTGATTATGTTACTAAATGGGTGGAAGCCATACCCACAAAAAGTGCTGATGGTGAGACCTCTTTAAGAATGCTTTTAGATATTATTTTTCCTAGATTTGGAGTTCCTAGATATCTTATGACTGATGGAGGTTCTCATTTTATTCATGGTGGTTTTAGAAAAACTCTTGCTAAATATGGTATTAATCATAGAATTGCTTCCGCATATCATCCTCAAACTAGTGGGCAAGTAGAATTATCAAATAGAGAAATTAAATCTATCTTGGAAAAGACCGTTAATAAAACTAGAAAAAATTGGGCTAGTAAGTTGAAGGAAGCACTATGGGCTTATAGAACTGCTTATAAAAATCCCATGGGTATGTCACCGTATAAAATGGTTTATGGGAAAGCTTGTCATTTACCTTTAGAACTAGAGCACAAAGCTTATTGGGCTGTAAGAGAACTAAATAAATATCCTAAACTTGCCGGTAAGAAGAGATTGCTACAATTGAGTTCTCTAGATGAATGGAGAAGTGAAGCATATGAAAATGCTAAACTCTTTAAAGAGAAAGTTAAGAAATGGCATGATAGAAGAATTATCAAAAGAGAATTTAATGTTGGAGATAAAGTCCTATTGTATCGGTCTCGTCTCAGATTTTTTGCAGGGAAATTACTCCCAAAATGGGAAGGACCATATGTCATTGTGGAGGTGTATCGTTCAGGGGCAATTAAAATTAGCTCTCTGCAAGGTAATGCCACACAAGTGGTGAATGGACAAAGACTCAAGCATTATATCTCTGGTGATTCTTATAATGAAGATGTTGATGTTATTCGAGTGGTAACTCCGGAAGCCTTCATCAAAGGCCAAGTTGACAGTCCTGCAGAGTTCGACTTTGAATAGGTAACAGTTCTGGTAAGAAACAGTCCGCGTTTAACTTTCCGAACAATGTTTTTGCAACTTTTGGAAAATATGAAATATTACGAGATCGAAACGGAGTGGAGGAGACGCACGAGGGCGTGCCCCCATAGGCCGGCGCGGGCCCCAGCCTGGCCGCGCCGCCCTTTGAGGAGGGCTCCTCGCTGTCCCCCTCCGACTCTAGTTCGACCTGGTACTTTCCTTCTGTCGTGAATTTTTTTGCTATATAATCCCCCGGACCCCTGGAGGTCCGTATATCTTTTTCTCGTCGCGTTTTGTTTCGAGCTATTTTCTGCCAGGATCTGCGTCGGATCTAGAGCCACCATGTCTTCGTCGGGAACTCCCAAGGACAGCTTCTTTCAGGTTGTCGTCAACCCGTACATGAGCGAGTTGAAGATGCACCCCAAGGAATTGTTGCTCGTAGATGGAGAGTTGCAGATTGAAGATGTCCGGGGTCCTAAGGGAGAAGGAAGCTTGGAGGACAGGATGGAGAAGCTAGAACAAGAGGTCTTTAACTACAAGAAGATGGCTGAGCGTGAAGTGGACATCTTCCACAAGATCGTGTCTGAACTTATTGATGAACACGAGAAGGAGACTGCAAAGCTGTGGAACGATATCCTCTCACTTCACGACACCACCAACAAACTCCAAGCTCAACTCTATGATGTTCAAAATCAAAACTGTGAGTATGAAAACAGGTTTAAACACATAAGCTATGCTGCTAGTTTCAGGATTCCTGAGACCAAGATGTCGTTTGTTGATGGAGAGCCTCTTCCTTGGAAGTCTGATGACGGGAAGAATTCACTACCGCCGAAGGAGTAATTCATCATTGGTATTGGCGCCCCCTTGGTTTGTTCCAAGCTTGGGGGAGTGCCGCGGTATCACATCATCACTATCTTTTACCTTTTTACTATCAAGTAGTGTCATATCATGAGTAGGAAAGTTATCATATAAGATGTGTTGCGGTATGGAAGTATCTCTCTTTAGTTGGTTATCTATGTATCCCTTGGTTTGAGTTATCGTTATGGAGTATTAATGAGAAGTCTTATCATTTACATATTGCACATCTTATTTTAGTTTGCAATCTCCATTATATGATTAATATTGTTGTTAGTATTGGTATCACTTTGGGAGCATTGAGTAAATCTATTTGGTTTTGGCAAACTTAGCATTGGTCAATAGCAACAACACTTTGAGTTTAAGTAGAAAAGAGGAAATACATGTAGATATGTTATTATCTTTCTTGTTAGTTCCTAGCTTAGTATTCTGAAGTTAAAATTGTTTGTGCTTACAAGGAAGATGCATGATTATTTCTATCACATGTATATTTGTTTGTTTCCCTCAACTCTTATGCTTGCTAATTAACCTTGCTAGCCAAAGACCTGTACCGAGAGGGAATACTTCTTGTGCATCCAAACCCTTAAACCAAACCTATGCCATCAGTGTCCACTATAACTACCTACTATGTGGTATTTCCCTGCCATTCCAAGTAAATACTTCATGTGCTACCTATAAACAATTCAAAAAAATTATTACCTCTTATTTGTGTCAATGTTTTATAGCTCATGAGGAAGTATGTGGTGTTTTATCTTTCAATCTTGTTGGGCAGCTTCCATTAAAGGACTAGTGGCTTCATCCACTTAACCTATAATTTTGCAAAAAGAGCTAGCAACGGGGTTCCCAACCCCAATTAATCAACTTTCATTAATAACTCTCTTCACATGTTTTGCCCTGATTCATCAGTAAGCAACTTAATTTTGCAATAGACACTCCTCCATGGTATGTGAAATGTTGGAAGGCACCCGAGGATTCGGTTAGCCATGGCTTGAGAAAGCAAGGGTTGGGAGGAGTGTCATCCTTAAATAAACTAAAGTACATGTGTAAACAAAAGAGAAGAGGGATGATCTACCTTGCTGGCAGAGATAACGTCCTTCATGGGAGCCGCTCTTTGGAAGTCTGTTTGGCAAGGGAGTTAGAGTACCCACTACCATTCGTTGACAACAACAAACACCTCTCAAAACCTTACTTTTATACTCTCTATATGCTTTCAAAACTTAAAAGCTATAGCACATGATTTAATCCCTGCTTCCCTCTGCGAAGGGCCTATCTTTTACTTATGTTGAGTCAGTAAACCTATTTCTCTCCATCTTAAGCAAGCAATTGAGTTGTTGTGATCCAACCATCTATATTGTGATTTATTTAATCATGCCTTTTGTTCTTCCTTGTTCAGTACAAGTTTTATCTGAATGAATATAACTTTGAAGGTTATCAATGATTATGAAGAAATTATTATGATTGAGTATGCGAGTTTTGTTATAAGCTTTAATTTAAGAATGCTGCTCAATAGATAAGCACAACCTGTTAACTGTTCTCTGACCAAGAACGAAGTTTGCCATCACCAATTATGATTTCCTATGCACCTTTATTTGTGATTTCCTTTTACTTGTTTCAAGTTGAATTATATGAGGAAGTTGTTCACTAGAATGTCTTGTGTGAATTAATATGATGCTTCTTGTCCGTATTTTATTTATCGACTCTTCACTCCATAAACATGTGGTCTTGTTTACTGAGCTCAGTTTCGCTTGGGGACAAGCGAAGTCTAAGCTTGGGGGGAGTTGATACGTCCATTTTGCATCACTATTTTATATCATAATTTACTGTTATTCATTGATATCTTTTCATATTTAGATATGATACTTATGTTATTTCATCTATTTTTCATGTTTCATGATTATTGGAGAATCGCGCACCGGAGTCAGGATTCTGCTGGAAAAAGCACCGTCAGAATGCAATATTTCGGAAAATCAGCAATTGACGGGAATTATACTGAAAATCCTATTTTTCCAGAAGACAGAGGTAGCCAAAAGGAGGAGCCGAGGAGGGCCGCCATGGGCCCCCCCATAGGCCGGCGCGGGCCCTGCCCTGGCCGCGCCGCCTTGTGGGGAGGGGGCCCACAGCCCCCTCTGGCCTCCTCTCCTTTGCGTATTTCTTCGTCCCGAAAACCTAAGCTCCAGGGGATAGTCGCGAAGAGTCACAGCCGCCTCTGCGGGGCGGAAAACACCAGAGAGAAAAGAGCTCTCCGGCAGGCTGAAATCCGCCGGGGAAATTCCCTCCCAGAGGGGGAAATCGACGCCATCGTCATCATCATCGAGCTGGACATCATTGGGATCATCATCACCATCATCTCCATCATCATCACCGCCATCTCCACCGCTGCACCTCGTCACCGCTGTAACAATTAGGGTTGGATCTTGATTGTTTGATAGGGGAAACTCTCCCGGTATTGATTTCTACTTGTTATTGATGCTATTGAGTGAAACTGTTGAACCAAGGTTTATGTTCAGATTGTTATTCATCATCATATCACCTCTGATCATATTCCATATGATGTCTCGTGAGTAGTTCGTTTAGTTCTTGAGGACATGGGTGAAGTCTAAATGTTAGTAGTGAATTATGTTGGTTAGTATTCAATGTTATGATATTTAAGTTGTGGTGTTATTCTTCTAGTGGTGTCATGTGAACGTTGACTACATGATACTTCACCTTTATGGGACTAGGGGAATACATCTTGTATTCGTTTGCTAATTGCGGGGTTGCCGGAGTGACAGAAACCTGAACCCCCGTTGGTATATCGATGCAGGAGGGATAGCAGGATCTCAGAGTTTAAGACTGTGGTTAGATTTATCTTAATTACTTTCTTATATTTGCGGATGCTTGCAAGGGGTATAATCACAAGTATGTATTAGTCCTAGGAAGGGTGGTGCATTAGCATAGGTTCACCCACACAACACTTATCAAAACAATGAAGATTAATCAGCTATATGAAGCGAAAGCACTAGACTAAATTCCCATGTGTCCTCAAGAACGTTTGGTCATTATAAGTAAACAAACCGGCTTGTCCTTTGTGCTAAAAAGGATTGGGCCACTCGCTGCAATTATTACTCTCGCATTTTACTTACTTGTACTTTATTCATCTGCTATATTAAAACCCCCTGAATACTTGTCTGTGAGCATTTACAGTGAATCCTTCATCGAAACTGCTTGTCAACACCTTCTGCTCCTCGTTGGGTTCGACACTCTTATTTATCGAAAATACTACGATACACCCCCTATACTTGTGGGTCATCACCCCCTAGCTCCCCCGACGCTGCCCCTTCGCCTATATATTTTCTCCATCGCGAAAACCCTAAAACATCCAATCATATTCCACGAAGAGTTCCGTAGCCGCCGCCATCGCGAAGACAAGTTTCGGGGGACAGAATCTCTGTTCCGGCGCACCGCCGGGACAGGGAAGTGCCCCCGGAAGTCATCTCCATCGACACCAGCGCCATCTCCATTGCCGCTGCTGTCTCCCATGATGAGGAGGGAGTAGTTCTCCCCCGAGGCTAAGGGCTCTACCGGTAGCTATGTGGTTCATCTCTCTCTCCCATGGTGTGATCTTTATGTGATCATGAGCTTTGTATCACTATTAATCTATGTGCTACTCTAGTGATGTTATTAAAGTAGTCTATTCCTCCTCCATGATATAAAGGTGACAGTGTGTGCATCATGTAGTACTTGGCGTAGGTTATGATTGTAATCTCTTGTAGATTATGAAGTTAACTATTACTATGATAGTATTGATGCGATCTATTCCCCCTTTCATAGCTATTGGTGACAGTGTGTATGGTATGTTAGTACTCGGTCTAAATTGCAACGGTCTATTATGCACCCTAGAGGTTACTTTAATATGAACTCCGGACGTTGTGGAGCTTGTTTACTCCGGCTTGAGGTGTGCTTTTATAGCCCTACACAATGAATGGTGTTTGTTATCCAACAAGAGAGTGTTTGAAAGTAGCATTTATTTATTCAGTTATGTGATCATTGTTGAGAGTGTCCACTAGTGAAAGTATGATCCCTAGGCCTTGTTTCCAAATATCGAATCACCGTTTATTTACTATTCTACTGCATGTTTACTTGATGCCATATTTATTTCAGATTGTTATTACCACTCATATTCATCCATATCACTTGCATTTTACTATCTCTTCGCCGAACTAGTGCACCTATACATCTGACAAGTGTATTAGGTGTGTTGGGGACACAAGAGACTTCTTGTATCTTAATTGCAGGGTTGCTTGAGAGGGATATCTTTGACCTCTACCTCCCTGAGTTCGATAAACCTTGGGTGATTCACTTAAGGGAAACTTGCTGCTGTTCTACAAACCTCTGCTCTTGGAGGCCCAACACTGTCTACAAGAATAGAAGCGTGTGTAGACATCAAGCTATTTTCTGGCACCGTTGCCGGGGAGGTAAGGTAAAAGGTATTCACATCCTCCGACTACTAAGCTATTTCCTAGCATTGTTGCCGGTGTGTGAGTGCTCGAAGTTATTTCCTTTAGATCCTGCAATTATATCTTTTTGTTTCTTGTTTTTATTTTCACTAGTTAGGCTTAATGGAAAACAACAAAAAAATTAGAGATCTTTATGAACTTTATATTGAATTAGGACATGATGTGTTTGAAGAGAGAATTAAAAAACTCATGGAACTTTGTTTGCAAAATAGTTGTAGCAATATATGGAAGAATTTAAACTTGGGGAAGCTAGTTGTGATATTTTTAGTCCCCCAAGTTTTGAGGAGAAAATTTTCTTTGATGATACTTTGCCTCCCATTTATGATGATTATAATGATAGTGGTATTTTGGTGCCACCTACTATGGAGGATAAAGTTTATTATGACTAGCAAAAATGCCCGTGCGTTGCACCGGGACGCACAGAAAGAAACACATATTTAAACTCTCCATCACCATCAATCAAACGATCCAGCAAACCATGACAGACTCTTTATCACCATCGTTAGTGGTCAGGTTTTCTCATATTCATGACAAACATAATGTATATCCCTACTATTACTCCGATGAAATTTGAACTAAAGCCTAATAATTATTAGGGATGAGAGTGAGAGAGTACTTAAATGGGAGTAATAAAAAGTGGATTGTTTCCAGGTGAGAAACCAGCGGATAAAGTTTGATCACCACATGCCACGGCCACGCAAACTCATATAATTTGATGGTCTGCGGCATCTAGGCGGACACGGACGCGTAGCTCTAGCGAAGCCTCAAGACCCTGTCCTTGACACGGATGAGCTCCACGGCGGCGCGGTCTAGGGGATGCGCTTGAACCGCGCCCGGCCCAACAACACAACACACACATACTGGACGCTTTCACTGAGATCCCGCGGGCGGCCACCTCTGCGCCACAAACACCGTCGTGCTCTCCACGGTCGACCCCCACGCCTGAGCGGGCATCTAGCTCGCCAGACTGTCGCCATCGCCGAGGGACTGCTCGATATGCTAGCTGCGCTTACCAATGTCGAGTTGTTGGATGGTTGTCATCGTAGCGGTGCACACCGTATGCTTCGTAGAGGATGATCAATATCGGGGACTTCCATGTTAGATAGAAGGGATTTCTATTTTCGTGCCCTCAGGTCCTTAGTTGTACTCAGTTTTCCCCAGCTCCTTAGTTTTTCCTCAGTTTTCCCCAAGCCCTTGTTTGAAACCCGCATAAGCAGCTCAGACGGCAGGATTCCCGTTTAGTTGACCGTTCTGTCACGTGTGGGGCCGCGTCGTGTGGGGCCGCGTCGTGTGGGCCCGCGTCGCGTGGGGCTGGTAGAAAGGGACCGCGTGGGACAGGACGAGAAGCGTTTGGTTGCACGTGAGCAGGAGCTGGGTTCTGTCTCTCTCGGCCCCAAATTGGCATTATTAAGTGCACCTTTTTCCCCTCTTTCTCTCTGTCCTTTTCACCAAATTAGTATAAAATCTAGAGAAGCTTGCATTTCTGACTTTCTTCAATTATTTGTGCCTTTTGGCCCTCGGTGTTTGCCCAATATGGCAGCAAATCTAGTACTCCCTCTGGTCCATATGTATGTAGTTAAATCTAGAAGCAAATCTCCAGGATAATGTACGATAAATTCACAGTCAAAGTAAATCAAGAAAACTAAGTACGGCCAACAAAATATAGTAGACTAGGGATAGATAATCCCTAGATAATATGGATAGATAATAAGCTGCATACACAGCAGCCAACATAGTAACAGGTTCTTCACAGCACCATCATACTAACATAACAACAAGGGATCCCTAGCTAACAACAAAGGGATCCCAACAACAAACTAGGAGGCAGCAGCAGAAAGACACGTCCGGGACTCCGCCTACCCCATCTCGGCTCTGCTTCCACTTGTTGCTCTTGCTCCCCATGGGAGCCTTGGGCTTGAGCGGAGGCATGCGCCCGGCGGAGATCTCCACCCGCCGCAAGCGCGTGAGGTGCATGCCGAGCGCCCGTGCTTGGCGCGGAAGGAGTGGACGTTCACCGTCGTGCCGACCTTGGGGAAGGTGGTGCTGATGTTCTCGCATGCGTGACGAGGCGCTTGAAGTCCGTGGCGCCGAGTCTCCTGGTGCAGAAGGGGCACCTGTAGACCTCCTTGGCGAAGTAGGAGATGTACTGGCCGACCTGCAGCCTCCGCAGCACCTGGCGAGTCTTGACGTCATCCTCCTCCTCGTCGCTGCCGACGTCGCTGCCAGACATCTGATCCATATCAAACAGAAACTAGTGAATGAGTTGCAACGATGACTAACGTACATGATAACAAAGTTAAGAAAAACAGAGTCAGCCTCAGTTAGAGTGGACATGATTATATATCTAAAGGGAAGGTGTAAGCGAACTAAAGCTCATGCACAACAGATTTGTACACAGCAATGGTTCGCTGAACCCTCCCTGTAAAAATTTGTGTCCAACCATTCATCATAGGCAAAGAAACAGATTCTAGATCTGAACTAGATCTGAACTTGAACACATTCGAAATTATTTGCAAAATTAAACGGTTGATATCTTTTGATTAGTGCATAAAATAACTGATTGAGATCCCATGATTACTTGCATAAATTAACTGATTGAGATCCAATATTACTTGCATAAATTAACCGAACAGCCGAACCCCAAATCTTAAACGAAATCAAGAAGTGATCAAAACAAAATGGAATAAAATCGGCGCAAATATTAGCCCAATACTCATCCATCTACAGCTCCATCTACACCAGCAAAAATAGGGTTCAAAAAGGAAGCAAACCGTAGTTACCTCGTTCCATGGGTCCTCCAGGGAGGTGTCGTAGGGGTTCGGGGGCGGGACGTACGGCACGGGGTCATAGGGGTCCCATCCCGCCGGGATCTGACTGCCACCGGCGGCAGCAGCCTCCGATGCACCGGCGACGGCGGCGGCGACGTCCGTAGAGGGGACGGCGCCGAAGATGGAGGCGTCGCGCTTCGAGCCTACCTCGACGATGGGATTGGCATTCTCCTTGTCCATCTCTCCGGTGGAGGAAGAGGAAGAGGGAGAGGGTTTTTTGCTTTGGAGAAGATGATGGGACGTGAGAGAGTTGGCGATGCGTGAGCGAGTGAGAGTGACAGAGAGAGTGCGAGGAGGCGTCTATAAAGGCGAGGGGTGGTTAATGCGACCCGCGTCCTACGCGTGCACAGGTGCACGTCTGCACGTCTTGGACTTCTGCAACGCGACACGTGTCCACGATTGCACGTCTAGACTTCTCCACCGCGACCCGCGTCTACGCGTCAACAATTGCACGTGTCCTCGAGTCTAACCCTGGAAATTTAGATATACTCAGGTATACCCTCGAGTCTTATACTAGCATTTTTTGTGTGCTCAATTTTCCCCTCGAGTGCTAATACTGGCTAGTGCAATATACTCAGTTTTACCCTCAAGTGGCTGGTCAACAGAGAGTCAACAAATGGGATTAACTAGTTAAATGAGTCATTTAATGTGCAAAAAAATCCGAAAAAGAGTGGCACTTACTCATGGAGTCTTTACCACAAATTGCCACTTCTCAAATCATAGATAAATCGTAGATAAATCAAGTTTTACCACAAATTGCCACTTCTCAAATCACCTAGTAGCTATGAAGGTGCATGGTTTTCCACAATAAGCCCTTCCCAAAACAGCTTCCCCCAAATCATACTTTGTCTAAATGAGGCCACAATTCTCACACTGATGTATATTGGTATTGCAAATAGTTTGAGGTAGGCCAAGATGGGTTTCATTGTACAAAACACGCATTTTCCATTTTTTAAATCTCATATTTGAATCCCTTAGTCTATTTACTACTCAGGTGCCCTTGGTTTCTTGATAGTACTCAGTTTTGCCCTCTCTCTTCACAAATTCTCGCAGACGTGCAACATCGCCCTGATTGGCCTATCCCATGTCACGCGAATCGTGCCCGCGGACCGTTGATCGTATGATATAGGGAACGGGCAGGATAACCCCCCTCTCTCTCTGTTGGCGGTTAATTAGCTTCCACCCTCTAAGTATGCTGAAGGGCGGTTTTCTGTATTATTTTTCACGCGCTAAAATTTATAAACTCTTTTAGGCGTTATTTTTCACGCAAAAAATGATAAACCATCACCGATTTGTTGTAGCCATTACTTTTCACGCAAAAAATCATAAACCATCAACAATTTGTTGTAGCCATTACTTTTCACGCAAAAAAAAAAAAGATAAACCATCACTGCTAGGTCAACGTCGGGATGCACCCTCAATCCCGTCCCCTCATTCGATCACTGACACACCAGAGATACCGCCGAGGCCAATGCCGAACGTACATGCTGATGCAAATGCCGAACATGCATGCACGCCGCTGTGGGCACGGCCACGCCGACCCGCTATGCTGGACGCCACAGACCGCCGCGAGGTCTTTCCCTTCGCCACCACACTCTCCTAGCACCCACCTATACACGCCAGAAAGGAGAGACACTAGTTTTCTCTACATTGCTCGCGTTCGTGTCCGACACGGTCAGTCAAAGTTTTGAGGTGGTCGTCGATGTCGTCGACCATTTCTTCTCTTCTTTGCATGGTTAAACGCGTCTAGTTCATATCTATCTAATGCGTCTGGTCTCGCCTCATGCAGTTCTTTGTGGAGGTCGATCTCATCTCGGCACCCCGCATGCCACCTCCTCCGTGCCATCGCTGTAGAGCTCCGTTTAAAAATCTAATACTACCCGTGTATTGCCCCTTGTATCAGCGTCATGGCCCCACTTGTCATTTGATATAGCGAAGCCCCACTCGTTCGCGTTTTGGTCAGGGATACAGTGATGCTTACGGTCAAACAAAGATGGATGGTCTGACGTGTCTTTGCAGGCTCTACGTGGCCCCACTAGTCAGAAGATAACGGTCAACCGTCGGGCAACCGGCCGTTACATCACGTGTGATGGTTTCAGACAAACGCTTGGGTAAAACTGAGTAAAAACTAAGGAGCTGGGGAAAACTGAGCACAACTAAGAACACGAGGGCACGAAAATAGAAATCCCTAGATAGAAAGCTTGGTTTCCAACTTACATGGAGATCGAATCTCTGTTGGGTTTCTCTGGGAATCAACGTGGAGACAGCTATAGATAGGTGGACGATATGATGATTCGAGTCCGTATGGAATTCGTACGAAACCATGGACGAACGGATCGGTGCAGAAAATAATCCAACACTTTCCATAATTTATTTTACTTACCACTATTTATCAAGGTAGTATTATGGGTGTGAAAATGGGGAAAACATGAAAAAAAGTTTACTCTCTCCAAATCAAAATAAAGGTCCAAAAATAAATGCATCGACATGGGTTCAAATGGGATAAAACCTTGGTTCTGTTGCAAATCGATTTGCCCACAGCGAGGAGCTTGGACGCGAACAGGTGCTGGAGGACATCGGGCCAAATATGCATCGGACATATGCCTACGCGAGGTGCAGTTCTGAGCATCGTGTCTGGCGGCGCTTTGGTCATGGCGGGGTGCAGTTGGGCGAATCGCCGGCAGATCGTAGTGGTTTAGCGGTACCCTAGCTGCAAATAGAAGAATGGATTTTGGACCACATAACTTCTATTATATATGGTGTTTTGGAACATGAGACCATATGCTTCCTATATTTTAACATGCATCTTACATATATTTTGAATTTTAAAAAATACTGAAATAAAAAATTCGCACATACATCTTCACGTGCTACACGCTCACAGAGTCGTTTTGTAAAAAAATCGACTTATCATGTGATCGTGTGTAAAAAGATAAAAATTATTGCTAAAAATAATTATTTTCATAAGATAAACTTTTTTTAAATAGATCACAAAAAATATTGGTTTTTCATGAAACTTGACAATCACACATATATTATGGAGATCTACATGTAAAAAATTTTGTTAAAATTTTTTGACACTTCGAAATATGATTTTTTGGTAGAGTGAGCATACGCAGCCGAATTGAATTTTCCCTAATATAGTGTATATATCATCCTATTTTGCACGGGGAGGATATAAGCAATGCATACTACTGCGTTCATGTACGAACAAACCTCAAAGTTTCCAGATCAAGACATCAAAGAATGACGCTGATCTGATAAAAGACAGAGCAACATGTATTATTAATTACCTTCAGCTGTGCAACAGAGCGTATTGCGTAGACTGCAAAGCTGCGTCGTACATTTTGGCCCTCCTCTTCCATCTTGGTGACCGAACTGAGATCAATCAACTTGAATGTGCGGACGTACGAATACACGGCCGGCGGCGACGACCGGATACGAACTTGACTTACGACGGCATGGAGTTCTCGTTTTCGTATTCGCACGCCTTACCAGCTGGTACATCAACGTCGTCCTAGATGGACGGCAGCAGCGATGCAGCATGTTGCTCCGCCAGCAGTCTCCGTATGGCACCGGAAAAAAACAGCGAGTCTGAAGAAGACGGGGGCAGCTGCGGTCCGCATCCAGCAGGCAAGGCATCCAGGAAGTTGAGCAGTCCTAGCGTGTAAAGTCGAAATCGCACTGGTAGAAAAAACGGCTTTGGTCGCGGTTTGCAACAGCTATTAGTCGCGGTTGCGCAACCGCGACTAACGATGCGCGACTAAAGGCCCCCCCTTCAGTCGCGGTTGCTTACGAACCGCGACTAAAGGCCCCGCCACGTGGGCGGCTGACTATTTCGAGTTATTTTTTTAATTCATTTGGGTTTCTAATTATTTTTCACTCCCTTTTTTTTCTATTTTTTTAGAATTTCTCCTATTTCTGTTATTTGCATAGTTTAGTCACTAACTACACTTAATCTCTAGTCAAATTTCTTACCTGTGGTCGAACTTCCCGCTCGGTCACCCATCCTCCCACTACTCCAGCACTAGCACGATTAACTTCCAAGTTCCTTTCCCATCCTCCTTCCAAGTGCTTCGCGCGCATGTTGTTGATACTAGTATCATATCAATCCTATTAACATGTTGGTCGATGTCACACTTCTTTATTGTTTGAATATCAAATAATTATTTTAATAAACAAAAGTAATGATTTAATAATAATCTTGAATAAATAAATAAATATTAACTTTTCATTTTTATATTATAATTAATTTTTTATTTTTTAAATATTTTTTTTGCCAAACCTAAAACCTGAAAATTTGAAAATCTAAAAATTGGCTAACTTTATGGTTAAGTAATAGTAATCTTTATGCAAGATGCAATTCGGAATTTCTGGCAAAAACTAAAATCTTCCTGCTTTCATATTTTCATTTAGAATTTTGAGAATCTAAAAATTGGCTAACCGGGTAAACCCAGGTGAATTCGGATGTAACTTTTTCCCACGATTTTTTTGATATATTATACGTTTTTTTCCGACGTCGTATGCAAAAGTTATTGCGGTTTTACCATTTTTTAAAAAAAATTGCAAAAAAAATGAAAATTCGAATTTTTTAATTTCTCCGAATAGTAGGTTGCATAACATCCAAGAATCTGAAAACAATTTTTTTTTTGAATTTTCTATCATTTTCTTTTGTATTTTACAAAGCAAAAAAGGCGATCCACGGGGGGGGGGGGGGGGGGGGGGGGTGTGCAGGGTGCGTGGGGCGTGAAAAATGCGGAAAAACCTTTAGTCGCGGTTGGGGACACCAACCGCGACTAAAGGGTACCCCTTTAGTCGCGGTTGGGGACCCCAACCGCTACTAAAGGTTTTTCCGCCGGCCGCATCATTCCATAGCCCTTTAGTCCCGGTTGGTGTTACCAACCGCGACTAAAGGGGTATCCTTTCGTCTCGGATGGAGCATTAGTCGCGGGTTGCCTCCCGAACCGCGACTAAAGCCCCCTTTAGTCGCGGTTCGAATATTTCCGCGACTAATGGGGCTGGATGGAAGCCCTTTTTTCTACCAGTGTCGGCGGTGTCGGATCGGACAGAGGCCATGGGCACCAGGCCATGGGCCATCGGTGTCGGATCTAAAGTTGAGCAGCCCAAGAGAAATCACGGTACCACCTACCATCGAGATCCTCCTCAAGCGCAGCTCGGATGTGCTCGCTGCTTTGTAGCGCGGAGCCGCGGACGCAATTCAGGCATATGTCGTGTTCTCGTATGCGCGGCCGGCATATTAGAGAAATCGATCGAGCTGATAGACCGACGTGACATTGTGTATAAGTATAGGGGGTGACGCGCGGCGAGGAAAAAAGCGATCGGATTAGATTAGAGCTGAGGCCGGTCACGGCACACGGATATGTGATTGAGGAGGCCGGTCTCCGGAAGCTTCTCGCGGTGCATACCATAGTTGCAGGACAATGTACAAAAGGAAAAGGAGTGGGACGACGGGGCAATAAAAAAATCCAAACGTTTTTTCACTTATCGGTGGCATTGGTGGGTAATTTTGTACCAACTTTGAGGGCAGTTTTAAGTTGAACGAACGACCGAGGGAGAAACCCTTTTGCTTTTATTATTAGGTATTAGGTATAGATTATACCATGCCTGCAATTTATGATGATTACAATAATGGTTGTGATAGTTTTACTCCCACTATTACTAATAAAATTTATTATGCTTATGTGGAGAGTAATGATACTTTTATGCATGTGAATAAGAATATTTTATGTTATAGTTATATTGTCGAGTTTGTTCTTGATGCTACTGAAAGTTATTATGAGAGAGGGAAACATGGTTATATGCATCCTAATAATATTAAGTTTCCCCTCTTTATGTTGAGAATCTTGAAGTTGCGCTTGTGTTGCTTTTCTATGCTTGTTGCATTATGCTTACATGACTTGTTTATTTACAAGATTCCTTTTCATAGGAAGTGGGTTAGACTTTAAAATGTTTCTTATTTGCTTTTGATGCTCTCTTTTGCTTCAACTCTTATTTCTTACGAGTGCATCATTAAAATTACTGAGCCCATCTTAATGGCTATAAAGAAAGCACTTCTTGGGAGATAACCCATGTTTTTATTTTGCTACTGTTTTGTTGTGTCTTGGAAGTTGTTACTACTGTAGCAACCTCTCCTTATCTTTATTTTATTGCATTGTTGTGCCAAGTAAAGTCTTTGATAGTAAGGTTGATACTAGATTTGGATTTCTGCGCAGAAACAGATTTCCAGCTGTCACGAATTTGAGTAGATCCCTCTGTAGGAAACTCAGAAAAATCTGCGAAAATTCATGAGTAATCCTCAGATATGTATGCAACTTTCATTCAATGTGAGCTTCTTCATCTGAGCATGTTAAGTGCCTCTAAAAAATTCGTCTTTACGGACTGTTCTGTTTTGACAGATTCTGCCTTTTATTTCGCATTGCCTCTTTTACTGTGTTGAATGGATTTCTTTGTTCCATTAACTTCTAGTAGCTTTGAAGAATGTCCAGAAGTGTTAAGAATGATTGTGTCCTCTCTGAACATGTGAATTTTTGATTATGCACTAACCCTCTAATGAGATTGTTTTGAGTTTGGTGTGGAGGAAGTTTTCAAGGATCAAGGGAGGAGGATGAGATAATGTGATCAAGAAGAGTGAAAAGTCTAAGCTTGGGGATGCCCCCGTGGTTCATCCCTGCATATTTCAAGAAGACTCAAGCATCTAAGCTTGGGGATGCCCAAGGCATCCCCTTCTTCATCGGCAACTTATCAGGTCACCTCTAGTGAAACTATATTTTTATTCCGTCACATCTTATGTGCTTTACTTGGAGCGTCTGTGTGTTTTTATTTTTGTTTGTGTTTGAATAAATTCGGATCCTAGCAATCCATGTGTGGGAGAGAGACACGCTCCGCTTTTTCATATGAACACTTGTGTTCTTCGTTTTACTTTAATAGTCATGGCTAAAGTTAAAAGCTGCTGCACTTATTGCTATTTGTTGGAAACAGAAAATGCTTCATGTGGTAATTGGTATATTGTCTTGAATAATTTGATACTTGGCAATTGTTTTGAGCTCTCAAATAGATCATGTTTAAGCTCTTGCATCATGTAGTTTAAACCTATTAGTGGAGAACTACCATAGAGCTTGTTGAAATTTGGTTTGCATGATTGGTCTCTCTAAAAGTCTAGATATTTTCTGGTAAAGGTGTTTGACCAACAAGGAGACAGTATAGAGTCTTATAATGCTTGCAATATGTTTTTATGTAAGTTTTGCTGTACCGGTTCATACTTGTGTTTGCTTCAAACAACCTTGCTAGCCAAAGCCTTGTACTGAGAGGGAATGCATCTCGTGCATCCAAAACCTTGAGCCAAAACCCATGCCATTTGTGTCCACCATACCTACCTACTATGTGGTATTTTTCTGCCATTCCAAAGTAAATTGCTTGCGTGCTACCTTTAAAATTTCATTCTTTGTCTTTGCAATACATAGCTGATGCGTGTAGTTGACACGTCCGTTGGGAACCCCAAGAGGAAGGTGTGATGCGCATAGCAGCAAGTTTCCCTCAGTAAGAAACCAAGGTTTAATCGAACCAGTAGGAGTCAAGAAGCACGTTGAAGGTTGTTGGTGGCGGAGTGTAGTGCGGCGCAACACCAGGGATTCCGGCGCCAACGTGGAACCTGCACAACACAATCACAGAACTTTGCCCCAACGTAACAGTGAGGATGTCAATCTCACCGGCTTGCTGTAAACAAAGGATTAAACATATTGTGTGGAAGATGATGATTGTTTGCGAAGAACAGTAAAGAACAATTGCAGTAGATTGGATTTCAGATGTAAAGAATAGGACCGGGGTCCACAGATCACTAGTGGTGTCTCTCCCATAAGATAAACAGATGTTGGGTGAACAAATTACAGTTGGGCAATTGACAAATAAAGAAGGCATAACAATGCACATACATATATCATGATGGGTACTATGAGATTTAATCAGGGCATTACGACAAAGTACATAGACCGCTATCCAGCATGCATCTATGCCTAAAAAGTCCACTTTCAGGTTATCATCCGAACCCCTTCTAGTATTAAGTTGTAAACAACAGACAATTGCATTAAGTATGGTGCGTAATGTAATCAACACAAATATCCTTAGACAAAGCATCGATGTTTTATCCCTAGTGGCAACAGCACATCCACAACCTTAGAACTTTCTCACATCTGTCCTGCATTTAATGGAGGCATGAACCCACTATCGAGCATAAATACTCCCTCTTGGAGTCACAAGTATCAACTTGGCCAGAGCCTCTACTAGCAACGGAGAGCATGCAAGAACATAAATAACATATATGATAGATTGATAATCAACTTGATATAGTATTCAATATTCATCGGATCCTAACAAACACAACATGTAGCATTACAAATAGATGATCTTGATCATGATAGGCAGCTCACAAGATCTAACATGATAGCACAATTAGGAGAAGACAACCATCTAGCTACTACTATGGACCCATAGTCCAGGGGTGGACTACTCACACATCGATCCGGAGGCGATCATGGCGATGAAGAGACCTCCGGGAGATGATTCCCCTCTCCGGCAGGGTGCCGGAGGCGATCTCCTGAATCCCCCGAGATGGGATTGGCGGCGGCGGCGTCTCTGGAAGGTTTTCCGTATCGTGGCTCTCGGTACTGGGGGTTTCGCGACGAAGGCTTTAAGTAGGCGGAAGGGCAGGTCAGAGGGCGTCACGGGGGCCCCACACAGCAGGGCCGCGGGGCCAGGGCCCAGGCCGCGCCGCCCTGGTGTGTCACCACCTCGTGGCCCCACTTCGTCTCTCCCTCGGACTTCTGGAAGCTTCGTGGAAAAATAGGACCCTGGGCGTTGATTTCGTCCAATTCCGAGAGTATTTCCTTACTAGGATTTCTGAAACCAAAAACAGCAGAAAACAGCAACTGGCTCTTCGGCATCTCGTCAATAGGTTAGTGCCGGAAAATGCATAAATATGACATATAATGTGTATAAAACATGTGAGTATCATCATAAAAGTAGCATGGAACATAAGAAATTATAGATACGTTTGGGACGTATCAATAGCTCACGGGAAAATAGCTTAAAAACTATTGTGGTATTGAATATGTCGCTTATGTATCTTATTTCTTATAAGTTGCTTGTTGAGCGGTAACCATGTTTCTGGGGACGCCATCAACTATTACACCTTTGTTGAATATCATGTGAGTTGCTATGCATGTTCGTCTTGTCTGAAGTAAGGGTGATTTATCATGATTAAATGGTTTGAGTATGCATATTGTTAGAGAAGAACATTGGGCTGCCAACCAAAGCCATGTATCATGGTGGAAGTTTCAGTTTGGACATTATTCCTCAATCTCTTATGAGAATATTATCTGTTGTTGAATGCTTAAGCATTAAAGAGGAGTCCATTATCTGTTTTCTATGTTGTCCCGGTACGGATGTCCTCAAGTTGAGATTTATCAAAAACGAGAAATCAAATGCGATCTATCTCCTTGGACCTTTGTACAGGTGACATAGAGGTACCCCTTTGTGACACTTGGTTGAAACATATGTAATGCAATGATAATCCATGGAAATCCGAGCTAATTAGGACAAGGTGCGAGCACTATTGGTATTCGATGCATGAGGCTTGCAACTTATAGGAGGTTTTATGCATAACACATATGAATTATTACTACCGTTGACAAAATTGTTTCTATGTTTCCAAAATAAAAAGCTCTAGCACAAGAGTAATCACTGCTTCCCTCTGCGAAGGGACCTTATTTTACTTTATGTTGAGTCAGTTTACCTACTTCTTTCTATCTTAGAAGCAAACACTTGTGTCAACTGTGTGCATCGATTCTCACATACTTGCTTATTTGCATTCATCATATTACTTTGTGTTGACAATTATCCATGAGATAAACATGTTGATGTTGAAAACAACTGCTGAAACTTATATCTTCCTTAGTGTTGCTTCAAAACCTTCTATTAAGTATCTATTGCTTTATGAGTTAACTCTTATGCAAGACTTTTTGATGCTTGTCTTGAAAGTACTATTCATGATTTTTTTTTGCTATATGATTCAGTTGTTTAGTCATTACCTATTTGTTAGCAAACTATAGACCATTTCTTTGAGTCACTTCATTCATCTCATATGCTTTACAATAGTATTGATCAAGATCATGTTGGCAGCATGTCACTTAAGAAATTATCCTTGTTATCGTTTACCTACTCGAGGGCGAGTAGGAACTAAGCTTGGGGATGCTTGATACGTCTCCAAAGTATCTATAATTTCTTATGTTCCATGCTAGTTTTATGACAATACCTACATGTTTTATTCATACTTTATATCGTTTTGATGCATTTTCCGGTACTAACCTATTAACAAGATGCCGAAGCGCCAGTTCCTGTTTTCTGCTGTTTTTGGTTTCAGAAATCCTACACAGGAAATATTCTCGGAATTGGACGAAACAAAAGCCCATGGTCTTATTTTCCACGGAGGCTTCCAGAACACCGAAGAGGAGTCAAGGAAGGGCAGCAGGGGACCCACACCATATGGCGGCGCGGGTGGACCCCTGGCCGCGCCGACCTATGGGGAGGGAGCCCCCTGGCTCCCCCGACGCTGCCCCGTCGCCTATATATTCTCTCCATCGCGAAAAACCTAAAACATCCAGTCATATTTCAGGAAGAGTTCCGTAGCCGCCGCCATCGCGAAGACAAGTTTCGGGGGACAGAATCTCTGTTCCGGCGCGCCGCCGGGACGGGGAAGTGCCCCCGGAAGTCATCTCCATCGACACCACCGCCATCTCCATCGCCGCTGGTGTCTCCCATGATGAGGAGGGAGTAGTTCTCCCCCGAGGCTAAGGGCTCTAGCGGTAGCTATGTGGTTCATCTCTCTCTCCCATGGTGTGATCTTTATGTGATCATGAGCTTTGTATCACTATTAATCTATGTGCTACTCTAGTGATGTTATTAAAGTAGTCTATTCCTCCTCCATGATGTAAAGGCGACAGTGTGTGCATCATGTAGTACTTGGCGTAGGTTATGATTGTAATCTCTTGTAGATTATGAAGTTAACTATTACTATGATAGTATTGATGCGATCTATTCCCCCTTTCATAGCTATTGGTGACAGTGTGTATGCTATGTTAGTACTCGGTCTAAATTGCAACGGTCTATTATGCACTCTAGAGGTTACTTTAATATGAACTCCGGACGTTGTGGAGCTTGTTTACTCCGGCTTGAGGTGTGCTTTTATAGCCCTACACAATGAATGGTGTTTGTTATCCAACAAGAGAGTGTTTGAAAGTAGCATTTATTTATTCAGTTATGTGATCATTGTTGAGAGTGTCCACTAGTGAAAGTATGATCCCTAGGCCTTGTTTCCAAATATCGAATCACCGTTTATTTACTGTTCTACTGCATGTTTACTTGCTTCCATATTTATTTCAGATTGTTATTACCACTCATATTCATCCATATCGCTTGCATTTTACTATCTCTTCGCCGAACTAGTGCACCTATACATCTGACAAGTGTATTAGGTGTGTTGGGGACACAAGAGACTTCTTGTATCTTAATTGCAGGGTTGCTTGAGAGGGATATCTTTGACCTCTACCTCCCTGAGTTCGATAAACCTTGGGTGATTCACTTAAGGGAAACTTGCTGCTGTTCTACAAACCTCTGCTCTTGGAGGCCCAACACTGTCTACAGGAATAGAGGCGTGCGTAGACATCAATGGTCAGCATCGAAAGGCGGCTGGAGGGATATAAGTGGAATCGAGTCTTCTTGGCTAAAATGAGTAAGGCGCCTAACTTCATCAAGCAGCTCCTTCTCAGATAATTCAGCAACGTTTACTCTAGTCTCGTCCTTGGGGCCCGAATACAACCACATCGGGTGGGCCCTAGACATAATTGGCTGGACTCGATGCTTCAAGAAAATGGCGGCTACTTCGGTACCTATCATAGTTTGGCCATCGGATTCCTTGATCCGAAGAAATCTCTCGAATAATCTATCGGCTGTTGGCTTTTCATCGGGTGATAGGATATTCTTCCAAGACTTCCTAGGCACGGCCTCTAGGACATCGGTGAATCGAGAAAGCTGGGTGTCGGCTGCTGATGAATCTCTGATATAGAACCATTTCAACCTCCATCCTTGCACAAATTCTCTCATTGGAAAGTTAAAATAGTTAACCTCTTTACGGACGACAAATCCAACTCCGCCAATGACGAAAGACCCGCCACTACAGTTATATCTCTTCACAAAGAAGATTTTCTTCCACAAACCAAAATGAGGCTCGATGCCCAGGAAAGCCTCACATAGGGTGATGAAGATAGCAAGATGGAGAATTGAATTGGGGGTCAATTGCCACAATTAGATCTCATACTCACGGAGGAGGCGATGGAGGAGTTCATGAGCAGGAAGCAAAAGACCTCGATACAGGAAAGATAAGAACATCACGGTAAAACCGGCGGGGGGATTGGGCCGCGAAGCCGCACCTGGGAGAATGACGTTCCCCTCGTCGGTAGAGATTATGCCGAGGCTCCGATCCCTCTTCTCATCGCGCTTTGTGGTTGTAGAAACCGGCCAATCGCCGGGCGCGGGTCCAGCTGTGGAGCTTTCCGGCGCGGGCGGCGCATGAGCTGGGGGAGGGGCATTCGACGCACCTCTCCTTGATGCGCTCGGTGAAGCCTTGGCGACGGTGCCGCCAACTGTAACGCTGGCGGCGAGAGTGGGATTCCTCTTCTTCACCATCGCGAGATTTAAAGGAGGTCTAAAAAGCGGTGGCGGCGCAGCGGTTGTCAGCAAGGAGGATGAACAAGGAAGAAAGGATGCAAGAAGGAAGCGTGGAAAGGATAAAATCTGCCATATGAGATTATAAACTAAAGGGAGTTTCAGATTGGGTGGCCACGTGTCGTTGCCTTCGATTTATTAAAGGATCTCTTTTAATCATTGTGCACAAAAATCGAGGAGACACCTTGATAACCGCACAAGTACTCGTGTTTTCCTAAATTGACCGCAGAAGTAGGGTGGGCCAGTCAGGTCACGTCCTGTCAATCAAACTGCAGCAGTTGCTACGTCACCAATGATGTCATCAGAAGTATCGATTCCACATGGAGCATCCGAAGCAAATTAAAACTATCGAGTGGTTCGGCTTGAGTCTACACACGTATGCGAGTATCCATGCCTAGACTCGGGGGCTATTCCCATCGGGAGCGCTGGACGCGCACCCGATATAATTTGAGCTCGAAGATTTTTACAAGAAATATTGCATCAGAATCATCTGAAGAAAGGTTGAAATTTTCAAGTGATTTGGGCTAAAGTCTACACTCGGTTGCAAGCATCTGCGCCCAGACTCAGGGGCTACTCCCATCAGGAGCGCTGAGTGTACACCCGATAAAAGAGCTGAGTGTACACTCGATAAAAGTCCTGAACTCGAAGGTTTTTTGCGTAGTCCAGAATCATGCCCGGGGACTTGATTCTGTGTAGGGTAATGTTGTTTTGCCATCGGCAGTTAACCGGTAAAAACCGGGCACATTACTCAATATCCCTTGAGTACTAAAATCTTGCTTGGAGGAAATGAAGACTCGATAAAAGTGGAGATATATCGGATGACCACAACAATTTGAAGAAAACTTTGGCAGAAGAAAAACGTTCGAGTAGTACAACTTGAGTCTATGCACGGTTGCAAGCATCCATACCTAGACTCGGGGGCTACTCCCATTAGGAGCGATGGACGCGCACTCGATAAAAAAAGACGCTACTGTTACAAGGAGGTCAAGATCTATCAATTAAGGTGAATATTCGACAGAAGACATGCTTTAGTCCCTGATTGAAGTATCTTCGGCCAAGCACTAGGGGGCTACTGATGTGGGCATTACCCTTCGAGTAATTAATATTGCACTACCTCTTGCGGCCCAAGCTGGGGCCCATGAAGACACTCGATGGCCAGGTGGGCCACTACGTCAGTTCAAAAGAAGAATTCTTGAAGAACAAGGCAAGGAGACGAAGAATACAAGGAAAGTTTAGAACTAGGACTCTCTGTAACCTAGTCGTACCTGGACAGATCTCTTGAGACCTGGCCCCCAATATAAGGGCCACGAGAGAGGCTGCCGAGGACACACGCAATCTTAGTAATCATAGCCACCGCAAGTCTAGAGCTAGGTCCCTGCAGAACTTAGTCTCTCGACGAGATCATAGCCGAAACCTTCGGCACCCCATTGTAACCCGATATTTTCATAATCAAGATCAGACAGGCAGGACGTAAGGGTTTACCTCATCGAGGGCCCCGAACCTGGGTAAATCGCTCTTCCCGCTTGTTTGATAACCGATGTCTCGTGTCAGCCTACAGGATTCCATCTACCGTAAGCCCCTTATGGAGGGCATTGCCGAGGAGTACCCTCGGCACCAGGACTAAAGCCTATGAAGAAGAACGGAATTCAATTGACGATCTCATCGAAGCTTGTCGTGGCATTGCCAAGAAGCTGTCCCTGAAAAGAGCTCGCAATATCGTCATTGATAAAATGACGAAGCTGATGAATCTAGTTCCGGATCTGATCGGGGATTGGCAAGAGTCCTCAGCTCGTGGAGCAGCCTCCATTGCCTTAGCGATGTGCAAATCATACTTTCCCGCCATGGATTTCGTGACGATCGCACGCGGAGTCCCCAAGGGCATCAACGTCAAGCAAGCTCTCGCGGAAACTGAAGGCTTTGACACGCTCTTTGCCTAGCGAGTGGATCACTCGTCATGGTACAAGAAGCATGACGTTCCGGCTGGTTTCTCCGACAATAAGGAAGATGACGAGGCGGAAGGCTCCGGGTCCAGCGCGCATCCATCGGACGATGATTCAGGCGATGCTTCCGGCAAGGACGGCATGTCATTCGCAAAAAAAAAGGACGGCATGTACCAAGCCTCTGGTGATAATCTGGAATCTTCCGAGTGATTCCTGAAAAACAAAGAGATGCATCATTTTGGCCCCTGTGTTGGTTTGTAATAAAACTTTAAGTATTTGAAGTAGCTAGGACGAAACATATGCATGTTGGCGGAAAAACTTATCCTGCGATCCGTTTAAATTATTTATGCATGTTTCGTTTGTTTGGAAATCAAGTGCTAGTTTCTAAGTTTTTCCATCTTACTTATTTGACCTTAAATGAGCCGGAAGACCTTTAGCCGGAAACGCTCGCCGACGGCGACGAAGCCCAATGGCGATCCGTGAATAACCGCGGAAACAAGCCCCCAACCAAGGTGCCGGAAATCACTACCAAGAATCCATAAGTTCTCAACGAAAAAACTTATCCACCAGGAAACTTAAGCTCACGTCCTAAAGGACGATTTTGAAAATCACAACTTTCATACACGTCTAGGAGAAAACATCAGCTCTGCGGTTTTAGTCGGAAAACATACACGATCCAAAAATGAACAAGTAAAGGAGGTAAAAGACTCAAAGAGTGAACCATATGCTTTATTTCATTGATCATGTATCATAACTATTACAAAGTATGTAAAGCAAAAATTGCTAAGTGTGGAAAGGACGTAGATGTGCTATATTCCAGGGACGGTCTGTTTCATCGTAAACGTCACCCGGATCCTCCCTCTTGCGTTTCCGATGGCAATTGGTAGGTCTATCCTTTAGCTCGCGGATATCAACAAGGTAGTAAGATCTGTTGTGCAGCACTTTGCTGACGACGAAAGGTCCTTCCCATGGAGATTGCAACGTATGTTCTTTCACCTGCCGAAGGTGGAGGACCAAGTCATCTTTCTTAAACAAGCGGTTCCGAACTCGAAGGCTATGATAGCATCGGAGTTTCTGCTGGTAGATGGTGGAACGTTGATCAGCTAGGTTCCGAGCTTCTTCGAGCAGGTCCACAGATAGCCATCGAGCCTCGTTAGCAGTTTCTTCATTGTAGGTGGAAACTCGCGGGGAATCATGGATGCTGTCGGAGGGGAGCACAGCTTCAAATCCGTATACTAGGAAGAAAGGTGTGAATCCAGTCGATCTGTTAGGGGTAGTTCGTAAACTCCACAGAACAGAATCTAACTCAGCCCAAGCTGCGGCTGCTCACTGCAGTGTTTCTTCAAGGCGAGGTTTGATTCCGGCTAGTATGAGGCCATTGGCTCGCTCGACCTGTCCATTGGATTGTGGATGAGCCACAGAGGCAAGGTCAAGCCGGATCTCTACGTCATTGCAATAATCCTTTAGTTCTCTATGTGCGAAGTTTGTGCCATTGTCTGTGATAATGCTGTGTGGGATGTCGTATCTCACTACGAGGCTGCAAACAAATTTTAGTGCCGTAGCACCATCCGCTTTTCTCACTGGCTTTTCCTGGATCCACTTACTGAACTTGTGAATAGCGGCCAAGAGGTACTCAAAACCGCCAGGAGACGATTTCTTCAATTTTCCGACCATATCGAGCCCCCAGACCGCAAACGGCCAAGTGATAGGGATGGTCTTCAGCTCCCGAGCCGGAGCGTTTGGTTGAGTAGCGTAGTACTGACAACCTTGACAAGTTTTGACTATTTTTCAGTATCTTCTTTAGCTGTTAGCCAGTAAAAACCTTGCCGGAAAGCTTTTGCAACGAGGGACCTGGGAGCGGCGTGATGCCCGCAATCACCTTGGTGGATCTCTCTGAGAATTTTGATGCCATCTTGATTGGAGACGCGTTTCAGAAATACCCCGTTTGCCCTTCGTTTACAGAGTTGTCCATCGACTATTGTGTAGGATCTTGCTCGTCTGACGACCTGTCGTGCGTGGATCTCGTCCTCTGGCAACTTCTGGTCGATGAGGTAATCTAGGAAAGGTTGAGTCCAAGCCAGAGCGATAACCATCACCTCCTTAGCCGGAGACACAGCCACATCTGGGTTTTTCGGGTTAGCGCCCTTTACTGAGGGTGTCCGTAGGTGCTCAAGGAAAATACCAGGCGGAATGGGTTTCCTGCCGGATCTGAGCTTGGACAACATATCCACCTCTGTGTTATCATCTCTCCCTGACGTACTTGACTTCGTATCCGAGGAAGCACTTGGGGATCTGATCAACTTCATCCCTGTAGGCCGCCATAACGGAGTTTCTGGTGTTCCAGGTTCCGGCTACTTGTTGTGTTACCAGGTTGGAATCTCCGCAACATATGATGTGCTTGATCCCAATTTCCTTAGCGATGCGCAGACTGTGTAGTAGAGCCTCATATTCCGCCATGTTGTTTGTAGCTTCGAAGTGAATCTGCAAAACGTACTTCAGTTCTTCTCCGGTTGGTGACTTCAGGGTAACTCTAGCCCCCGAGCCTTGGTGCTGCTTGGATCCGTCAAAGTGCATGACCCAAGCTTCATGTTCCGGTACAGGTGTGCCCTCTGGCGCTTCAGTCCAATCGACAAAGAAATCCACCAAAATTTGGGACTTGATCGAAGATCTGGCTTTGTAGTTGATATCGAAGGCAGAAAGTTCTATGCCCCACTTCACTACGTGCCCTGTTGCGTCGGAGGTGTTGACGATGGTTGACAATGGAGCTTTGCTCACAACTGTCATGGGATGCTCTTGAAGTAATGTCTCAGCTTCCGGCTACCTAGGAATACTCCGTAGGCTAGCTTCTGAAAGTGAGGGTATCTTTGTTTGGATTCCGTTAGGACCTCGCTAATGAAATAGACTGGTCTTTGGACGCCGTACTCATGACCTTCTTCCTTTCTCTCCACCACGATAACGAGACTGATGACCTTGTTGGAAGCTGCCAGGTAGAGGAGCATAGGCTCTGACTCATCCGGTGCTGCCAAGATAGGCGAGGAAGAGAGTATATCCTTCAACCCCTGAAGTGCTGCATCTGCTGCGTCGTCCCAGCCAAATTTGTCTGTTTTCTTCAGCAGTTTGTACAAAGGTAGTGCCTTCTCGCCAGGACGGCTAACAAATCTACTTATTGCAGCAACGCAACCAGTTAATTGTTGCACATCTTTGAGACAAGTTGGCCTCTTGATGCACAGGATAGCTAACAAGGGATTAACTTGTCAATGCCTATGGATTGTAGACTTAGGGTTTCGTAGAAAGTAGAGGGCAAGTAGATCTCGAAGGTTCAGCTGAAAAGGTGCTCGACTAAGAAAACTAGGGTTATGTTGACAATAGATTCGATGATTTCTCCTCCCCGGCTCCCCTTTATATAGGAGGGAGAGCCAGGGGATTTCGTGCCGTACAAGTTACAAGCTCTGGGAGACTATCCGAGTCTTTCCCGTATGATTACATGACACGTGATTCCTAATATAACTCTAGATTCCTTATCAATGTTCGCCGGGCTCCTGGGCCTTGAAAGCTTCGGGTCGTGGGCCTCCAGATGTCCTCGGGTACTTTATTCGGCAGACCCATTCAGGATGCCTATGTCAGTAGCCCCCAAGTTTTTTTTGAATCGTAGAATCAAGCACAATATCCATCATAGAATTGAGTCGCATCTTTACATATCACTGAGCCGAATATTTTTGCTTAACATATATATTTTATACAGGGATATTGGTAGATGGGGTTGGTTCATCTGACGGATCAGGTACCAGTTAACTACTCTTGTGATAGACCCGCATAAACCTACCTCAAATTCAAGTCCCGGGACTTGAACTTGGTATACTGGCGTAATTCGACACGCGCCGCTTAAGGTCTTACCGTGAATCGAATCCCAGTTATGTTTTTTCGAGTACCTAACGCGTCCGCTAGGATTTTTCTTCGTATCTGTTGATACAGATGAAGAGGTAAAGCGCATTCAGGTGCGATACCACCCCGCATAGGACGAATCCTGGGGACTTACCTTCGTAAAATATTACGGCATTCAGAGTTTTTACCGCAGCGGACGCGCTCTGAGAATATATTCTCCAGTGCATTTGTCGGCTGCTGGAATTGCTAATTTCTTCGAGTTGTCTGATGACAATATCTCGAACTCCCGATGGGAGTACATGACGAGTTATGTGTAACTCGAAGATGTACGATGATAATTCTTCATCTGCATTTCTATATTATCTTATCATTCTCTTGTTTTTTTCTTCCTCATATTTCATCGGGTGCGCGACCAGCGCTCCTGATGGGAGTAGCCCCCGACGGTACAGTCGAGTGTTGCACTTGGTCGTAGGCTCAACTTTTGCTATTTTTGTCAACTCTATATTTTTTCTCTTCCGCCTCATCCTCTTATCAGAAGTATAGACAATACTTCTGATAAGAGTAGCCCCCCGAGCATTGATACGTCTCAAACGTATCTATAATTTCATATGTTCCATGCTAGTTTTATGACAATACTCACATGTTTTATATACACTTTATATCATTTATATGCATTTTCCGGGACTAACCTATTAACGAGATGCCGAAGCGCCAGTTCCTGTTTTGTGCTGTTTTTGGTTTCAGAAATCCTACACAGAAAATATTCTCGGAATTGGACGAAACGAACGCCCAGGGTCTTATTTTCCACGGAGCTTCCAGAAGACCGAAGAGGATACGAAGTGGGGCCACGAGGCGCCCTAACCATAGGGCAGCGCGGCCAAGAAGGGGCCCGCGCTGGCCTATGGTGTGGGGCCCCCGTGCCTCCTCCGACTCTGCCCTTCCGCCTACTTATACTCTCCGTCGCGAAAACCCTATTACCGAGAGCCACGATACGGAAAAAGTTCCAGAGACGCTGCCGCCGCCAATCCCATCTCGGGGGATTCAGGAAATCGCCTCCTGCACCCTGCCGGAGAGGGGAATCATCACCCGGAGGACTCTACATCACCATGATCGCCTCCGGACTGATGTGTGAGTAGTTCATCCTTGGACTATGGGTCCATAGCAGTAGCTAGATGGTTGTCTTCTCCTCATCGTGCTATCATGTTAGATCTTGTGAGCTGCCTATCATGATCAAGATCATCTATTTGTAATGCTACATGTTGTGTTTGTTGGGATCCGATGAATATGGAATACTATGTCAAGTTGATTATTGATCTATCATATATGTGTTGTTTATGATCTTGCATGCTCTCCGTTGCTAGTAGAGGCTCTGGCCAAGTTGATACTTGTGACTCCAAGAGGGAGTATTTATGCTCGATAGTGGGTTCATGCCTCCATTGAATGCGGGACAAGGATGAAAAAGTTCTAAGGTTGTGGATGTGCTGTTGCCACTAGGGATAAAACATCAATGCTTTGTCTAAGGATATTTGTGTTGATTACATTACGCACCATACTTAATGCAATTGTCTGTTGTTTGCAACTTAATACTGGAAGGGGTGCGGATGCTAACCCAAAGGTGGACTTTTTAGGCATAGATGAATGCTGGATATCGGTCTACGTACTTTGTCGTAATGCCCTAAGTAAATCTCATATTAGTCATCATGATATGTATGTGCATTGTTATGCCCTCTCTATTTGTCAATTGCCCAACTGTAATTTGTTCACCCAACATGCTATTTATCTTATTGGAGAGACACCACTAGTGAACTGTGGACCCCGGTCCATTCTTTTACATCTGAAATACAATCTACTGCAATCGCTGTTCTTTGTTGTTCTTCACAAGCAAACATCATTCTCCACACCATACGTTTAATCATTTGTTTACAGCAAGCCGGTGAGATTGACAACCTCACTATTAAGTTGGGGCAAAGTATTTTGATTGTGTTGTGCAGGTTCCACGTTGGCGCTGGAATCCCTGGTGTTGCGCCGCACTACACTCCTCCTCCAACAACCTTCACGTGGCCTTCATCTCCTACTGGTTCGATAACCTTGGTTTCTTACTGAGGGAAAACTTGCTGCTGTACGCATCACACCTTCCTCTTGGGGTTCCCAATGGACGTGTGCTTCACGCGTTATCAAGCTCTTTTTCTGGCGCCGTTGCCGGGGAACTGAAGAAAAAAGTTACACCACAGATATTGCTAACTCCCACGGCAACAGCTCTTTTTCTAGCGCCGTTGCCGGGGAGATCAAGACACGCTGCAAGGGGAGTCTCCCACATCCAATCTCTTTACTTTGTTTTTGTCTTGCTTTACTTTACTTTATTTACTGATTTGTTTGCTCTCTCTATATCAAAAATACAAAAAAATTAGTTACTTGCTTTACTCTATTTACTGTCTTGTTTGCGTTCTCTATATTAAAAACACAAAAAAATTAGTTACTTGCATTTACTTTATTTACCTTTTGTTTATTTCATCATGCTTCCTCCTAAGTTCACTCTGAAAGATATACCAGTAGGGCAAGGGTCTATCATTGGAAGAGATAATATAGAAGCATTTTTCACTCATGTTAGTACAGTTGAAGATTTTGAGGATAGACACTTGGTAAAAGTTGTTCCTACTTATGAAAGTGCTACTGCCTCTTTAGTACACATGTTGGAAACTAGATTTATTAATCTCAATCCTATAATGCAACATATGTTTCTTACACTCTCTGATATGGAAATGGGAGAAAAGAGAGATTTTGTTTTAGAGGTCCTTCTTAGAGAATTTGGTGATATAGCTAAAGAAGCTAGAAAAGTTTTTATTAAGCATAAGAGACTTGGATTTTATACCGATTTTACAAAAACACTTGAAAATATGGACGAAGATAGATTAAAGTACACTAATAAAGTCAATGGTGAGGGGGAGATTAAAGTACCGATACCTAGTAAGCTCCTAGGGATGCATGAAGCTCTAGAAAATAACTATGCTTGGCTTGTTCCTGAAAAATTGTTTGATGAGGATAGTAAGCCTAAGAGCAACGAAAGAGGAGTTACTTACATAGACAAGATACAATGCATTATTGAGAAAACTCCCAACTCCCCTGGTAAGAATGTTGATGCTTCATCTCTTGATAATACTTGATTCACACTTTCTGCGCCTAGTTGAAAGGCGTTAAAGAAAAGCGCTTATGGGAGACAACCCATTATTTTACTTCTGCAATTTTGTTTTATATTTGAGTCTTGGAAGTTGTTACTACTGTAGCACCCTCTCCTTATCTTTATTTTATTGCATTGTTGTGCCAAGTAAAGTCTTTGATAGTAAGGTTGATACTAGATTTGTATTGCTGCGCAGAAATAGATTTTCTTGCTGTCACGAATTTGAGTAGGCCTCTCTGTAGGTAACTCAGAAAAATCTTCCAATTTTCATGAGTGATCCTCAGATATGTACGCAACTTTCATACAATTTGAGCTTTTTCATCTGAGCAAGTTAAGTGCCCCTGAAAAATCCGTCTTTACGGACTGTTCTGTTTTGACAGATTCTGCCTTTTTATTTCGCAAAGCCTCTTTTGCTATGATGAATGGATTTATTTGTTCCATTAACTTCCAATAGCTTTGTGCAATGTCCAGAAGTGTTAAGAATTATTATGCTACCTCTGAATATGTAAATTTTTGATTATGCACTAACCCTCTAATGAGTTTGTTTTAAGTTTGGTGTGGAGGAAGTTTTCAAGGATCAAGAGAGGAGGATGATACAATATGATTAAGAAGAGTGAAAAGTCTAAGCTTGGGGATGCCCCCGTGGTTCATCCCTGCATATTTCAAGAAGACTCAAGCATCTAAGCTTGGGGATGGCCAAGGCATCCCCTTCTTCATCGACAACTTATCAGGTCACCTCTAGTGAAACTATATTTTTATTCCGTCACATCTTATGTGCTTTACTTGGAGCGTCTATATGTTTTTATTTTTGTTTTTGTTCGAATAAAATCGGATCCTAGCATTCCTTGTGTGGGAGAGAGACATGCTCCGCTCGTTCATATGAACACTGGTGTTCTTAGCTTTACTTTTAATGTTCATGGCGAAGGTTGAAACTGCTTCGTTCATTATTATTTGGTTCGCAACAGAAAATGCTTCATGTGGTAATTGGTATATTGTCTTGAATAATTTGATACTTGGCAATTGTTGTGCTCAATAGATCATGTTTAAGCTCTTGCATCATGTACTTTGCACCCATTAATGAAGAACTACCATAGAGCTTGTTGAAATTTGGTTTGCATGATTGGTATCTCTAAAGTCTAGATATTTTCTGGTGAAGTGTTTGAACAACAAGGAAGACAGTGTAGAGTCTTATAATGCTTGCAATAAGTTCTTATGTAAGTTTTGCTGTACAGGTTCATACTTGTGTTTGCTTCAAACAACCTTGCTAGCCAAAGCCTTGTACTGAGAGGGAATTCTTCTCGTGCATCCAAATCCTTGAGCCAAAAACTATGCCATTTGTGTCCACCATACCTACCTACTATGTGGTATTTCTCTGCCATTCCAAAGTAAATTGCTTGAGTGCTACCTTTAAAATTTCATTCCTTGTCTTTGCAATATATAGCTCATGGGAAAATAGCCTTAAAAGCTATTGTGGTAAAGAATATGTAGCTTATGTATCTTATTTCTTATAAGTTGCTTGTTGAGCGGTAACCATGTTTCTGGGGACGCCATCAACTATTACACCTTTGTTGAATATCATGTGAGTTGCTATGCATGTTCGTCTTGTATGAAGTAAGGGTGATTTATCATGATCAAATGGTTTGAGTATGCATATTGTTAGAGAAGAACATTGGGCCGCTAACTAAAGCCATGAATCATGGTGGAAGTTTTAGTTTGGACATTAATCCGCAATCTCTTATGAGAATATTATCTGTTGTTGAATGCTTATGCATTAAAGAGGAGTCCATTATCTGTTTTCTATGTTGTCCCGGTATGGATGTCCTTAGTTGAGATCTATCAAAAACGAGAAATCAAATGCGATCTATCTCGTTGGACCTTTGTACAGGCGGCATAGAGGTACCCCTTTGTGACACTTGGTTGAAACAAATGTTATGCAATGATAATCCATGGAAATCCAAGCTAATTAGGACAAGGTGCGAGCACTATTGGTATTCTATGCATGAGGCTTGCAACTTATAGGATGTCTTATGCATAACACATATGAATTATTACTACCGTTGACAAAATTGTTTCTATGTTTTCAAAATAAAAGCTCTAGCACAAAAATAGTAATCCATGCTTCCCTCTGCGAAGGGCCATTCTTTTACTTTATGTTGAGTCAGTTTACCTACTTCTTTCTATCTTAGAAGCAAACACTTGTGTCAACTGTGTGCATTGATTCCTACATACTTGCTTATTTGCATTCATCATATTACTTTGTGTTGACAATCATCCATGAGATATACATCCATGAGATATACATGTTGAAGTTGAAAGCAACCGCTGAAACTTATATCTTCCTTTGTGTTGCTTCAAAACTTTCTACTAAGAATTTATTGCTTTATGAGTTAACTCCTATGTAAGTCTTATTGATGCTTGTCTTAAAAGTACTATTCATGAAAAGTCTTTGCTATATGATTCAGTTGTTTAATCATTGTCTTTACCATTGCTTCGAATCACTTCATTCATCTCATATGCTTTACAATAGTATTGATCAAGATTATGATAGCATGTCACTTCAGAAATTATCATTGTTAACGTTTACCTACTCGAGGGCGAGTAGGAACTAAGCTTGGGGATGCTTGATACATCTCAAACATATCTATAATTTCTTATGTTACATGCTAGTTTTATGACAATACTCACATGTTTTATATACACTTTATATCATTTATATGCATTTTCCGGCACTAACCTATTAACGAGATGCCGAAGCGCCAGTTCCTGTTTTGTGCTGTTTTTGGTTTCAGAAATCCTACACAGGAAATATTCTCGGAATTGGACGAAACGAACGCCCAGGGTCTTATTTTTCGACGGAGCTTCCAGAAGACCGAAGAGGATACGAAGTGGGGCCACGAGGCGCCCTAACCATAGGGCGGCGCGGCCAAGGAGGGGCCCGCGCCGGCCTATGGTGTGGGGCCCCCGTGCCTCCTCCGACTCTGCCCTTCCGCCTACTTATACTCTCCATCGCGAAAACCCTATTACCGAGAGCCACGATACGGAAAAAGTTCCAGAGACGCTGCCGCCGCCAATCCCATCTCGGGGGATTCAAGAGATCGCCTCCGGCACCCTGCCGGAGAAGGGAATCATCACCCGGAGGACTCTACATTACCATGATTGCCTCCGGACTGATGTGTGAGTAGTTCATCCTTGGACTATGGGTCCATAGCAGTAGCTAGATGGTTGTCTTCTCCTCATTGTGCTATCATGTTAGATCTTGTGAGCTGCCTATCATGATCAAGATCATCTATTTGTAATGCTACATGTTGTGTTTGTTGGGATCCGATGAATATGGAATACTATGTCAAGTTGATTATTGATCTATCATATATGTGTTGTTTATGATCTTGCATGCTCTCCGTTGCTAGTAGAGGCTCTGGCCAAGTTGATACTTGTGACTCCAAGAGGGAGTATTTATGCTCGATAGTGGGTTCATGCCTCCCTTGAATCTGGGACAAAGGATGAAAAGTTCTAAGGTTGTGGATGTGTTGTTGCCACTAGGGATAAAACATCAATGCTTTGTCTAAGGATATTTGTGTTTATTAAATTACGCACCATACTTAATGCAATTGTCTGTTGTTTGCAACTTAATACTGGAAGGGGTGCGGGTGCTAACCCGAAGGTGGACTTTTTAGGCATAGATGCATGTTGGATAGCGGTCTATGTACTTTGTCGTAATGCCCTAAGTAAATCTCATATTATTCATCATGATATGTATGTGCATTGTTAGCCCTCTCTATTTGTCAATTGCCCAACTGTAATTTGTTCACCCAACATGCTATTTATCTTATTGGAGAGACACCACTAGTGAACTGTGGACCCCGGTCCATTCTTTTACATCTGAAATACAATATACTGCAATCGCTGTTCTCTGTTGTTCTTCACAAGCAAACATCATTCTCCACACCATACGTTTAATCCTTTGTTTACAGCAAGCCGGTGAGATTGACAACCTCACTGTTAATTTGGGGCAAAGTATTTTGATTGTGTTGTGCAGGTTCCACGTTGGCGCCGGAATCCCTGGTGTTGCGCCGCACTACACTCTTCCACCAACAACCTTCACATGGCCTTCATCTCCTACTGGTTCGATAACCTTGGTTTCTTACTGAGGGAAAACTTGCTGCTGTACGCATCACACCTTCCTCTTGGGGTTCCCAACGGACATGTGCTTCACGCGTTATCAAGAATATAAACAGATGCTTGCATTTGATCATAGGCTCTCGAAGTTTTACTTTTTATCCCTGTATTTTTAAAACCCGATGTTTCTTTGTCCTATATTTTGTTGAACCACTCGAAGCTTTCTTGAATGACGTCGCTGGTGACGATAGCCACTATACCCACCTTCGAAAGACACCACTCCTGTCACCTCACTGGGTCGTGGGTCCAAAACTCTGCGCCATTGACATGTCGCACAACTGGGGGACAGACGTCCTCCGTAATTTCCGGCACGCGCGAAGTAACTTCCCTTCAGTAAATTTGGAGCGATTAGACCCTTTTACCCTTTGGACACACGTAGGGTTGGAACACTCCCCCTTTTCATCCAACGGCTGGGCGGGTCGTCTTCTCTCTATAAATTCACCTTGTACTCCTCATTCATCCCCTTCGCTGCGCCGCGCATCTACTCTTTCTGTCTCTCCGCCATTGCTGTCTCTCGAGCTCCTCACACACTTGCGCTCTTTCCTCCTACTTCTCCACCAAACTTCTCCCCATGGCTCCGCGCACGAAGCAATGCAAAAACCGCGCTCCGGGCACCAACGAGCCCGCGGAGAAGGTCTAGGTCTCAGGCTGGGAGCGGTCTAAGATCTCCGCCCAAGACCAGAAGTTGCTGAAGAAGATGGGTCTGCTGAAGAAGAAGGAGGCCTTGAAGATGCCCGGAGATGAGAGCACTCCTCATCCTCCCATTGGATTCCGGGTAACTTTTTTTGACTTCCTTGTTCGCGGCCTTGCCGTTCCTGTCCACGAGTTTCTTCGTGGCCTTCTGTTCATCTATGGGATCCAGCTGCATCAGCTGACCCCAAATTCTCTCCTCCACATTTCTATTTTTATCACTCTTTGCGAGTGTTTCCTTGGCATCCATCCTCATCGGATGTAACTTTTTCCCACGATTTTTTTGATATATTATACGTTTTTTTTCCGACGTCGTATGCAAAAGTTATTGCGGTTTTACCATTTTTTAAAAAAAATTTGCAAAAAAATGAAAATTCGAATTTTTTAATTTCTCCGAATAGTAGGTTGCATAACATCCAAGAATCTGAAAACAATTTTTTTTTGAATTTTCTATCATTTTCTTTTGTATTTTACAAAGCAAAAAAGGCGATCCACGGGGGGGGGGGGGGGTGTGGGTGCAGGGTGCGTGGGGCGTGAAAAATGCGGAAAAACCTTTAGTCGCGGTTGGGGACACCAACCGCGACTAAAGGGTACCCCTTTAGTCGGGGTTGGGGACCCCAACCGCTACTAAAGGTTTTTCCGCCGGCCGCATCATTCCATAGCCCTTTAGTCCCGGTTGGTGTTACCAACCGCGACTAAAGGGGTACCCTTTCGTCTCGGATGGAGCATTAGTCGCGGGTTGCCTCCCGAACCGCGACTAAAGCCCCCTTTAGTCGCGGTTCGAATATTTCCGCGACTAATGGGGCTGGACGGAAGCCCTTTTTTCTACCAGTGTCGGCGGTGTCGGATCGGACAGAGGCCATGGGCACCAGGCCATGGGCCATCGGTGTCGGATCTAAAGTTGAGCAGCCCTAGAGAAATCACGGTACCACCTACCATCGAGATCCTCCTCAAGCGCAGCTCGGATGTGCTCGCTGCTTTGTAGCGCGGAGCCGCGGACGCAATCCAGGCATATGTCGTGTTCTCGTATGCGCGGCCGGCATATTAGAGAAATCGATCGAGCTGATAGACCGACGTGACATTGTGTATAAGTATAGGGGGTGACGCGCGGCGAGGAAAAAAGCGATCAGATTAGATTAGAGCTGAGGCCGGTCACGGCACACGGATATGTGATTGAGGAGGCCGGTCTCTGGAAGCTTCTTGCGGTGCATACCATAGTTGCAGGACAATGTACAAAAGGAAAAGGAGTGGGACGACGGGGCAATAAAAAAATCCAAACGTTTTTTCACTTATCGGTGGCATTGGTGGGTAATTTTGTACCAACTTTGAGGGCAGTTTTAAGTTGAACGAACGACCGAGGGAGAAACCCTTTTGCTTTTATTATTAGGTATTAGGTATAGATTATACCATGCCTGCAATTTATGATGATTACAATAATGGTTGTGATAGTTTTACTCCCACTATTACTGATAAAATTTATTATGCTTATGTGGAGAGTAATGATACTTTTATGCATGTGAATAAGAATATTTTATGTTATAGTTATATTGTCGAGTTTGT
Organism: Lolium perenne; assembly: GCF_019359855.2. Taxonomy (NCBI): domain Eukaryota; kingdom Viridiplantae; phylum Streptophyta; class Magnoliopsida; order Poales; family Poaceae; genus Lolium; species Lolium perenne. The sequence goes on from NC_067247.2 coordinate 262,798,498, forward strand.
TCTTGATGCTACTGAAAGTTATTATGAGAGAGGGAAACATGGTTATATGCATCCTAATAATATTAAGTTTCCCCTCTTTATGTTGAGAATCTTGAAGTTGCGCTTGTGTTGCTTTTCTATGCTTGTTGCATTATGCTTACATGACTTGTTTATTTACAAGATTCCTTTTCATAGGAAGTGGGTTAGACTTAAAAGTGTTTCTTATTTGCTTTTGATGCTCTCTTTTGCTTCAACTCTTATTTCTTACGAGTGCATCATTAAAATTACTGAGCCCATCTTAATGGCTATAAAGAAAGCACTTCTTGGGAGATAACCCATGTTTTTATTTTGCTACTGTTTTGTTGTGTCTTGGAAGTTGTTACTACTGTAGCAACCTCTCCTTATCTTTATTTTATTGCATTGTTGTGCCAAGTAAAGTCTTTGATAGTAAGATTGATACTAGATTTGGATTTCTGCGCAGAAACAGATTTCCAGCTGTCACGAATTTGAGTAGATCCCTCTGTAGGAAACTCAGAAAAATCTGCGAAAATTCATGAGTAATCCTCAGATATGTATGCAACTTTCATTCAATGTGAGCTTCTTCATCTGAGCATGTTAAGTGCCTCTAAAAAATTCGTCTTTACGGACTGTTCTGTTTTGACAGATTCTGCCTTTTATTTCGCATTGCCTCTTTTACTGTGTTGAATGGATTTCTTTGTTCCATTAACTTCTAGTAGCTTTGAAGAATGTCCAGAAGTGTTAAGAATGATTGTGTCCTCTCTGAACATGTGAATTTTTGATTATGCACTAACCCTCTAATGAGATTGTTTTGAGTTTGGTGTGGAGGAAGTTTTCAAGGATCAAGAGAGGAGGATGAGATAATGTGATCAAGAAGAGTGAAAAGTCTAAGCTTGGGGATGCCCCCGTGGTTCATCCCTGCATATTTCAAGAAGACTCAAGCATCTAAGCTTGGGGATGCCCAAGGCATCCCCTTCTTCATCGACAACTTATCAGGTCACCTCTAGTGAAACTATATTTTTATTCCGTCACATCTTATGTGCTTTACTTGGAGCGTCTGTGTGTTTTTATTTTTGTTTGTGTTTGAATAAATTCGGATCCTAGCAATCCATGTGTGGGAGAGAGACACGCTCCGCTTTTTCATATGAACACTTGTGTTCTTCGTTTTACTTTAATAGTCATGGCTAAAGTTAAAAGCTGCTGCACTTATTGCTATTTGGTTGGAAACAGAAAATGCTTCATGTGGTAATTGGTATATTGTCTTGAATAATTTGATACTTGGCAATTGTTTTGAGCTCTCAAATAGATCATGTTTAAGCTCTTGCATCATGTAGTTTAAACCTATTAGTGGAGAACTACCATAGAGCTTGTTGAAATTTGGTTTGCATGATTGGTCTCTCTAAAAGTCTAGATATTTTCTGGTAAAGGTGTTTGACCAACAAGGAGACAGTGTAGAGTCTTATAATGCTTGCAATATGTTTTTATGTAAGTTTTGCTGTACCGGTTCATACTTGTGTTTGCTTCAAACAACCTTGCTAGCCAAAGCCTTGTACTGAGAGGGAATGCATCTCGTGCATCCAAAACCTTGAGCCAAAACCCATGCCATTTTTGTCCACCATACCTACCTACTATGTGGTATTTTTCTGCCATTCCAAAGTAAATTGCTTGCGTGCTACCTTTAAAATTTCATTCCTTGTCTTTGCAATACATAGCTGATGCGTGTAGTTGACATGTCCGTTGGGAACCCCAAGAGGAAGGTGTGATGCGCATAGCAGCAAGTTTCCCTCAGTAAGAAACCAAGGTTTAATCGAACCAGTAGGAGTCAAGAAGCACGTTGAAGGTTTTTGGTGGCGGAGTGTAGTGCGGCGCAACACCAGGGATTCCGGCGCCAACGTGGAACCTGCACAACACAATCACAGAACTTTGCCCCAACGTAACAGTGAGGTTGTCAATCTCACCGGCTTGCTGTAAACAAAGGATCAAACGTATTGTGTGGACGATGATGATTGTTTGCGAAGAACAGTAAAGAACAATTGCAGTAGATTGTATTTCAGATGTAAAGAATAGGACCGGGGTCCACAGATCACTAGTGGTGTCTCTCCCATAAGATAAACATATGTTGGGTGAACAAGTTACAGTTGGGCAATTGACAAATAAAGAAGGCATAACAATGCACATACATATATCATGATGAGTACTATGAGATTTAATCAGGGCATTACGACAAAGTACATAGACCGCCATCCAGCATGCATCTATGCCTAAAAAGTCCACTTTCAGGTTATCATCCGAACCCCTTCCAGTATTAAGTTGTAAACAACAGACAATTGCATTAAGTATGGTGCGTAATGTAATCAACACAAATATCCTTAGACAAAGCATCGATGTTTTATCCCTAGTGGCAACAGCACATCCACAACCTTAGAACTTTCTGTCACTCGTCCTGCATTTAATGGAGGCATGAACCCACTATCGAGCATAAATACTCCCTCTTGGAGTCACAAGTATCAACTTGGCCAGAGCCTCTACTAGCAACGGAGAGCATGCAAGAACATAAATAACATATATGATAGATTGATAATCAACTTGACATAGTATTCAATATTCATCGGATCCTAACAAACACAACATGTAGCATTACAAATAGATGATCTTGATCATGATAGGCGGCGCACAAGATCTAACATGATAGCACAATTAGGAGAAGACAACCATCTAGCTACTACTATGGACCCATAGTCCAGGGGTGGACTACTCACACATCGATCCGGAGGCGATCATGGCGATGAAGAGACCTCCGGGAGATGATTCCCCTCTCCGGCAGGGTGCCGGAGGCGATCTCCTGAATCCCCCGAGATGGGATTGGCGGCGGCGGCGTCTCTGGAAGGTTTTCCGTATCGTGGCTCTCGGTACTGGGGGTTTCGCGACGAAGGCTTTAAGTAGGCGGAAGGGCAGGTCAGAGGGCGTCACGTTGGCCCCACACAGCAGGGCCGCGGGGCCAGGGCCCAGGCCGCGCCGCCCTGGTGTGTCACCACCTCGTGGCCCCACTTCGTCTCTCCCTCGGACTTCTGGAAGCTTCGTGGAAAAATAGGACCCTGGGCGTTGATTTCGTCCAATTCCGAGAGTATTTCCTTACTAGGATTTCTGAAACCAAAAACAGCAGAAAAACAAAGAATCGGCTCTTCGGCATCTCGTCAATAGGTTAGTGCCGGAAAATGCATAAATATGACATATAATGTGTATAAAACATGTGAGTATCATCATAAAAGTAGCATGGAACATAAGAAATTATAGATACGTTTGGGACGTATCAATAGCTCACGGGAAAATAGCTTAAAAACTATTGTGGTATTGAATATGTCGCTTATGTATCTTATTTCTTATAAGTTGCTTGTTGAGCGGTAACCATGTTTCTGGGGACGCCATCAACTATTACACCTTTGTTGAATATCATGTGAGTTGCTATGCATGTTCGTCTTGTCTGAAGTAAGGGTGATTTATCATGATTAAATGGTTTGAGTATGCATATTGTTAGAGAAGAACATTGGGCCGCCAACCAAAGCCATGTATCATGGTGGAAGTTTCAGTTTGGACATTATTCCTCAATCTCTTATGAGAATATTATCTGTTGTTGAATGCTTAAGCATTAAAGAGGAGTCCATTATCTGTTTTCTATGTTGTCCCGGTACGGATGTCCTCAAGTTGAGATTTATCAAAAACGAGAAATCAAATGCGATCTATCTCCTTGGACCTTTGTACAGGTGACATAGAGGTACCCCTTTGTGACACTTGGTTGAAACATATGTAATGCAATGATAATCCATGGAAATCCGAGCTAATTAGGACAAGGTGCGAGCACTATTGGTATTCGATGCATGAGGCTTGCAACTTATAGGAGGTTTTATGCATAACACATATGAATTATTACTACCGTTGACAAAATTGTTTCTATGTTTCCAAAATAAAAAGCTCTAGCACAAGAGTAATCACTGCTTCCCTCTGCGAAGGGACCTTATTTTACTTTATGTTGAGTCAGTTTACCTACTTCTTTCTATCTTAGAAGCAAACACTTGTGTCAACTGTGTGCATCGATTCTCACATACTTGCTTATTTGCATTCATCATATTACTTTGTGTTGACAATTATCCATGAGATAAACATGTTGAAGTTGAAAACAACTGCTGAAACTTATATCTTCCTTAGTGTTGCTTCAAAACCTTCTATTAAGTATCTATTGCTTTATGAGTTAACTCTTATGCAAGACTTTTTGATGCTTGTCTTGAAAGTACTATTCATGAATTTTTTTTGCTATATGATTCAGTTGTTTAGTCATTACCTATTTGTTAGCAAACTATAGACCATTTCTTTGAGTCACTTCATTCATCTCATATGCTTTACAATAGTATTGATCAAGATCATGTTGGCAGCATGTCACTTAAGAAATTATCCTTGTTATCGTTTACCTACTCGAGGGCGAGTAGGAACTAAGCTTGGGGATGCTTGATACGTCTCCAAAGTATCTATAATTTCTTATGTTCCATGCTAGTTTTATGACAATACCTATATGTTTTATTCATACTTTATATCGTTTTGATGCATTTTCCGGTACTAACCTATTAACAAGATGCCGAAGCGCAAGTTCCTGTTTTCTGCTGTTTTTGGTTTCAGAAATCCTACACAGGAAATATTCTCGGAATTGGACGAAACAAAAGCCCATGGTCTTATTTTCCACGGAGGCTTCCAGAACACCGAAGAGGAGTCAAGGAAGGGCAGCAGGGGACCCACACCATATGGCGGCGCGGGTGGACCCCTGGCCGCGCCAACCTATGGGGAGGGAGCCCCCTGGCTCCCCCGACGCTGCCCCGTCGCCTATATATTCTCTCCATCGCGAAAACCCTAAAACATCCAGTGATATTTCAGGAAGAGTTCCGTAGCCGCCGCCATCGCGAAGACAAGTTTCGGGGGACAGAATCTCTGTTCCGGCGCGCCGCCGGGACGGGGAAGTGCCCCCAGAAGTCATCTCCATCGACACCACCGCCATCTCCATCGCCGCTGGTGTCTCCCATGATGAGGAGGGAGTAGTTCTCCCCCGAGGCTAAGGGCTCTAGCGGTAGCTATGTGGTTCATCTCTCTCTCCCATGGTGTGATCTTTATGTGATCATGAGCTTTGTATCACTATTAATCTATGTGCTACTCTAGTGATGTTATTAAAGTAGTCTATTCCTCCTCCATGATGTAAAGGTGACAGTGTGTGCATCATGTAGTACTTGGCATAGGTTATGATTGTAATCTCTTGTAGATTATGAAGTTAACTATTACTATGATAGTATTGATGCGATCTATTCCCCCTTTCATAGCTATTGGTGACAGTGTGTATGCTATGTTAGTACTCGGTCTAAATTGCAACGGTCTATTACGCACTCTAGAGGTTACTTTAATATGAACTCCGGACGTTGTGGAGCTTGTTTACTCCGGCTTGAGGTGTGCTTTTATAGCCCTACACAATGAATGGTGTTTGTTATCCAACAAGAGAGTGTTTGAAAGTAGCATTTATTTATTCAGTTATGTGATCATTGTTGAGAGTGTCCACTAGTGAAAGTATGATCCCTAGGCCTTGTTTCCAAATATCGAATCACCGTTTATTTACTGTTCTACTGCATGTTTACTTGCTTCCATATTTATTTCAGATTGTTATTACCACTCATATTCATCCATATCACTTGCATTTTACTATCTCTTCGCCGAACTAGTGCACCTATACATCTGACAAGTGTATTAGGTGTGTTGGGGACACAAGAGACTTCTTGTATCTTAATTGCAGGGTTGCTTGAGAGGGATATCTTTGACCTCTACCTCCCTGAGTTCGATAAACCTTGGGTGATTCACTTAAGGGAAACTTGCTGCTGTTCTACAAACCTCTGCTCTTGGAGGCCCAACACTGTCTACAGGAATAGAGGCGTGCGTAGACATCAATGGTCAGCATCGAAAGGCGGCTGGAGGGATATAAGTGGAATCGAGTCTTCTTGGCTAAAATGAGTAAGGCGCCTAACTTCATCAAGTAGCTCCTTCTCAGATAATTCAGCAACGTTTACTCTAGTCTCGTCCTTGGGGCCTGAATACAACCACATCGGGTGGGCCCTAGACATAATTGGCTGGACTCGACGCTTCAAGAAAATGGCGGCTACTTCAGTACCTATCATAGTTTGGCCATCGGATTCCTTGATCCGAAGAAATCTCTCGAATAATCTATCGGCTGTTGGCTTTTCATCGGGTGATAGGATATTCTTCCAAGACTTCCTAGGCACGGCCTCCAGGACATCGGTGAATCGAGAAAGCTGGGTGTCGGCTGCTGATGAATCTCTGATATAGAACCATTTCAACCTCCATCCTTGGACAAATTCTCTCATTGGAAAGTTAAAATAGTTAACCTCTTTACGGACGACGAATCCAACTCCGCCAATGACGAAAGACCCGCCACTGCAGTTATATCTCTTCACAAAGAAGATTTTCTTCCACAAACCAAAATGAGGCTCGATGCCCAGGAAAGCCTCACATAGGGTGATGAAGATAGCAAGATGGAGAATTGAATTGGGGGTCAATTGCCACAATTGGATCTCATACTCACGGAGGAGGCGATGGAGGAGTTCATGAGCAGGAAGCAAAAGACCTCGATACAGGAAAGATAAGAACATCACGGTAAAACCGGCGGGGGGATTGGGCCGCGAAGCCGCACCTGGGAGAATGACGTTCCCCTCGTCGGTAGAGATTATGCCGAGGCTCCGATCCCTCTTCTCATCGCGCTTTGTGGTTGTAGAAATCGGCCAATCGCCGGGCGCGGGTCCAGCTGTGGAGCTTTCCGGCGCGGGCGGCGCATGAGCTGGGGGAGGGGCATTCGACGCACCTCTCCTTGATGCACTCGGTGAAGCCTTGGCGACGGCGCCGCCAACTGTAACGCTGGCGGCGAGAGTGGGATTCCTCTTCTTCACCATCGCGAGATTTAAAGGAGGTCTAAAAAGCGGTGGTGGCGCAGCGGTTGTCAGCAAGGAGGATGAACAAGGAAGAAAGGATGCAAGAAGGAAGCGTGGAAAGGATAAAATCTGCCATATGAGATTATAAACTAAAGGGAGTTTCAGATTGGGTGGCCACGTGTCGTTGCCTTCGATTTATTAAAGGATCTCTTTTAATCATTGTGCACAAAAATCGAGGAGACACCTTGATAACCGCACAAGTACTCGTGTTTTCCTAAATTGACCGCAGAAGTAGGGTGGGCCCGTCAGGTCACGTCCTGTCAATCAAACTGCAGCAGTTGCTACGTCACCAATGATGTCATCAGAAGTATCGATTCCACATGGAGCATCCGAAGCAAATTAAAACTATCGAGTGGTTCGGCTTGAGTCTACACACGTATACGAGCATCCATGCCTAGACTCGGGGGCTATTCCCATCGGGAGCGCTGGACGCGCACCCGATATAATTTGAGCTCGAAGATTTTTACAAGAAATATTGCATCAGAATCATCTGAAGAAAGGTTGAAATTTTCAAGTGATTTGGGCTAAAGTCTACACTCGGTTGCAAGCATCTGCGCCCAGACTCAGGGGCTACTCCCATCAGGAGCGCTGAGTGTACACCCGATAAAAGAGCTGAGTGTACACTCGATAAAAGTCCTGAACTCGAAGGTTTTTTGCGTAGTCTAGAATCATGCCCGGGGACTTGATTCTGTGTAGGGTAATATTGTTTTGCCATCGGCAGTTAACCGGTAAAAACCGGGCACATTACTCAATATCCCTTGAGTACTAAAATCTTGCTTGGAGGAAATGAAGACTCGATAAAAGTGGAGATATATCGGATGACCACAACAATTTGAAGAAAACTTTGGCAGAAGAAAAACGTTCGAGTAGTACAACTTGAGTCTATGCACGGTTGCAAGCATCCATACCTAGACTCGGGGGCTACTCCCATTAGGAGCGATGGACGCGCACTCGATAAAAAAAGACGCTACTGTTACAAGGAGGTCAAGATCTATCAATTAAGGTGAATATTCGACAGAAGACATGCTTTAGTCCCTGATTGAAGTATCTTCGGCCAAGCACTAGGGGGCTACTGATGTGGGCATTACCCTTCGAGTAATTAATATTGCACTACCTCTTGCGGCCCAAGCTGGGGCCCATGAAGACACTCGATGGCCAGGTGGGCCACTACGTCAGTTCAAAAGAAGAATTCTTGAAGAACAAGGCAAGGAGACGAAGAATACAAGGAAAGTTTAGAACTAGGACTCTCTGTAACCTAGTCGTACCCGGACAGATCTCTTGAGACCTGGCCCCCAATATAAGGGCCACGAGAGAGGCTGCCGAGGACACACGCAATCTTAGTAATCATAGCCACCGCAAGTCTAGAGCTAGGTCCCTGCAGAACTTAGTCTCTCGACGAGATCATAGCCGAAACCTTCGGCACCCCATTGTAACCCGATATTTTCATAATCAAGATCAGACAGGCAGGACGTAAGGGTTTACCTCATCGAGGGCCCCGAACCTGGGTAAATCGCTCTTCCCACTTGTTTGATAACCGATGTCTCGTGTCAGCCTATAGGATTCCATCTACCGTAAGCCCCTTATGGAGGGCATTGCCGAGGAGTACCCTCGGCACCAGGACTAAAGCCTATGAAGAAGAACGGAATTCAATTGACGATCTCATCGAAGCTTGTCGTGGCATTACCAAGAAGCTGTCCCTGAAAAGAGCTCGCAATATCGTCATTGATAAAATGACGAAGCTGATGAATCTAGTGCCGGATCTGATCGGGGATTGGCAAGAGTCCTTAGCTCGCGGAGCAGCCTCCATTGCCTTAGCGATGTGCAAATCATACTTTCCCGCCATGGATTTCGTGACGATCGCACGCGGAGTCCCCAAGGGCACCAACGTCAAGCAAGCTCTCGCGGAAACTGAAGGCTTTGACACGCTCTTTGCCTAGCGAGTGGATCACTCGTCATGGTACAAGAAGCATGACGTTCCGGCTGGTTTCTCCGACAATAAGGAAGATGACGAGGCGAAAGGCTCCGGGTCCAGCGCGCATCCATCGGACGATGATTCAGGCGATGCTTCCGGCAAGGACGGCATGTCATTCGCAAAAAAAAAGGACGGCATGTACCAAGCCTCTGGTGATAATCTGGAATCTTCCGAGTGATTCCTGAAAAACAAAGAGATGCATCATTTTGGCCCCTGTGTTGGTTTGTAATAAAACTTTAAGTATTTGAAGTAGCTAGGACGAAACATATGCATGTTGGCGGAAAAACTTATCCTGCGATCCGTTTAAATTATTTATGCATGTTTCGTTTGTTTGGAAATCAAGTGCTAGTTTCTAAGTTTTTCCATCTTACTTATTTGACCTTAAATGAGCCGGAAGACCTTTAGCCGGAAACGCTCGCCGACGGCGACGAAGCCCAATGGCGATCCGTGAATAACCGCGGAAACAAGCCCCCAACCAAGGTGCCGGAAATCACTACCAAGAATCCATAAGTTCGCAACGAAAAAACTTATCCACCAGGAAACTTAAGCTCACGTCCTAAAGGACGATTTTGAAAATCACAACTTTCATACACGTCTAGGAGGAAACATCAGCTCTGCGGTTTTAGTCGGAAAACATACACGATCCAAAAATGAACAAGTAAAGGAGGTAAAAGACTCAAAGAGTGAACCATATGCTTTATTTCATTGATCATGTATCATAACTATTACAAAGTATGTAAAGCAAAAATTGCTAAGTGTGGAAAGGACGTAGATGTGCTATATTCCAGGGACGGTCTGTTTCATCGTAAACGTCACCCGGATCCTCCCTCTTGCGTTTCCGATGGCAATTGGTAGGTCTATCCTTTAGCTCACGGATATCAACAAGGTAGTAAGATCTGTTGTGCAGCACTTTGCTGACGACGAAAGGTCCTTCCCATGGAGATTGCAACGTATGTTCTTTCACCTGCCGAAGGTGGAGGACCAAGTCATCTTTCTTAAACGAGCGGTTCCGAACTCGAAGGCTATGATAGCATCGGAGTTTCTGCTGGTAGATGGTGGAACGTTGATCAGCTAGGTTCCGAGCTTCTTCGAGCAGGTCCACAGATAGCCATCGAGCCTCGTTAGCAGTTTCTTCATTGTAGGTGGAAACTCGCGGGGAATCATGGATGCTGTCGGAGGGGAGCACAGCTTCAAATCCATATACTAGGAAGAAAGGTGTGAATCCAGTCGATCTGTTAGGGGTAGTTCGTAAACTCCACAGAACAGAATCTAACTCAGCCCAAGCTGCGGCTGCTCACTGCAGTGTTTCTTCAACGCGAGGTTTGATTCCGGCTAGTATGAGGCCATTGGCTCGCTCGACCTGTCCATTGGATTGTGGATGAGCCACAGAGGCAAGGTCAAGCCGGATCTCTACGTCATTGCAATAATCCTTTAGTTCTCTATGTGCGAAGTTTGTGCCATTGTCTGTGATAATGCTGTGTGGGATCTCGTATCTCACTACGAGGCTGCAAACAAATTTTAGTGCCGTAGCACCATCCGCTTTTCTCACTGGCTTTGCCTGGATCCACTTACTGAACTTGTGAATAGCGGCCAAGAGGTACTCAAAACCGCCAGGAGACGATTTCTTCAATTTTCCGACCATATCGAGCCCCCAGACCGCAAACGGCCAAGTGATAGGGATGGTCTTCAGCTCCCGAGCCGGAGCGTTTGGTTGAGTAGCATAGTACTGACAACCTTGACAAGTTTTGACTATTTTTCAGTATCTTCTTTAGCTGTTAGCCAGTAAAAACCTTGCCGGAAAGCTTTTGCAACTAGGGACCTGGGAGCGGCGTGATGCCCGCAATCACCTTGGTGGATCTCTCTGAGAATTTTGATGCCATCTTGATTGGAGACGCGTTTCAGAAATACCCTGTTTGCCCTTCGTTTACAGAGTTGTCCATCGACTATTGTGTAGGATCTTGCTCGTCTGACGACCTGTCGTGCGTGGACCTCGTCCTCTGGCAACTTCTGGTCGATGAGGTATTCTAGGAAAGGTTGAGTCCAAGCCAGAGCGATGACCATCACCTCCTTAGCCGGAGACACAGCCACATCTGGGTTTTTCGAGTTAGCGCCCTTTACTGAGGGTGTCCGTAGGTGCTCAAGGAAAATACCAGGCGGAATGGGTTTCCTGCCGGATCCGAGCTTGGACAACATATCCACCTCTGTGTTATCATCTCTCCCTGACGTACTTGACTTCGTATCCGAGGAAGCACTTGGGGATCTGATCAACTTCATCCCTGTAGGCCGCCATAACGGAGTTTCTGGCGTTCCAGGTTCCGGCTACTTGTTGTGTTACTAGGTTGGAATCTCCGCAGCATATGATGTGCTTGATCCCAATTTCCTTAGCGATGCGCAGACCGTGTAGTAGAGCCTCATATTCCGCCATGTTGTTTGTAGCTTCGAAGTGAATCTGCAAAACGTACTTCAGTTCTTCTCCGGTTGGTGACTTCAGGGTAACTCTAACCCCCGAGCCTTGGTGCTGCTTGGATCCGTCAAAGTGCATGACCCAAGCTTCATGTTCCGGTACAGGTGTGCCCTCTAGCGCTTCAGTCCAATCGACAAAGAAATCCACCAAAATTTGGGACTTGATCGAAGATCTGGCTTTGTAGTTGATATCGAAGGCAGAAAGTTCTATGCCCCACTTCACTACGTGCCCTGTTGCGTCGGAGTTGTTGACGATGGTTGACAATGGAGCTTTGCTCACAACTGTCATGGGATGCTCTTGAAGTAATGTCTCAGCTTCCGGCTACCTAGGAATACTCCGTAGGCTAGCTTCTGAAAGTGAGGGTATCTTTGTTTTGATTCCGTTAGGACCTCGCTAATGAAATAGACTAGTCTTTGGACGCTGTACTCATGACCTTCTTCCTTTCTCTCCACCACGATAACGAGACTGATGACCTTGTTGGAAGCTGTCAGGTAGAGGAGCATAGGCTCTGACTCATCCGGTGCTGCCAAGATAGGCGAGGAAGAGAGTATATCCTTCAACCCCTGAAGTGCTGCATCTGCTGCGTCGTCCCAGCCAAATTTGTCTGTTTTCTTCAGCAGTTTGTACAAAGGTAGTGCCTTCTCGCCAGGACGGCTAACAAATCTACTTATTGCAGCAACGCAACCAGTTAATTGTTGCACATCTTTGAGACAAGTTGGCCTCTTGATGCACAGGATAGCTAACAAGGGATTAACTTGTCAATGCCTATGGATTGTAGACTTAGGGTTTCGTAGAAAGTAGAGGGCAAGTAGATCTCGAAGGTTCAGCTGAAAAGGTGCTCGACTAAGAAAACTAGGGTTATGTTGACAATAGATTCGATGATTTCTCCTCCCCCGGCTCCCCTTTATATAGGAGGGAGAGCCAGGGGATTTCGTGCCGTACAAGTTACAAGCTCTGGGAGACTATCCGAGTCTTTCCCGTATGATTACATGACACGTGATTCCTAATATAACTCTAGATTCCTTATCAATGTTCGCTGGGCTCCTGGGCCTTGAAAGCTTCGGGTCGTGGGCCTCCAGATGTCCTCGGGTACTTTATTCGGCAGACCCATTCAGGATGCCTATGTCAGTAGCCCCCAAGTTTTTTTGAATCGTAGAATCAAGCACAATATCCATCATAGAATTGAGTCGCATCTTTACATATCACTGAGCCGAATATTTTTGCTTAACATATATATTTTATACAGGGATATTGGTAGATGGGGTTGGTTCATCTGACGGATCAGGTACCAGTTAACTACTCTTGTGATAGACCCGCATAAACCTACCTCAAATTCAAGTCCCGGGACTTGAATTTGGTATACTGGCGTAATTCGACACGCGCCGCTTAAGGTCTTACCGTGAATCGAATCCCAGTTATGTTTTTTCGAGTACCTAACGCGTCCGCTAGGATTTTTCTTCGTATCTGTTGATACAGATGAAGTGGTAAAGCGCATTCAGGTGCGATACCACCCCGCATAGGACGGATCCTGGGGACTTACCTTCGTAAAATATTACGGCATTCAGAGTTTTTACCGCGGCGGACGCGCTCTGAGAATATATTCTCGAGTGCATTTGTCGGCTGCTGGAATTGCTAATTTCTTCGAGTTGTCTGATGACAATATCTCGAACTCCCGATGGGAGTACATGACGAGTTATGTGTAACTCGAAGATGTACGATGATAATTCTTCATCTGCATTTCTATATTATCTTATCATTCTCTTGTTTTTTTCTTCCTCATTTTTCATCGGGTGCGCGACCAGCGCTCCTGATGGGAGTAGCCCCCGATGGTACAGTCGAGTGTTGCACTTGGTCGTAGGCTCAACTTTTGCTTTTTTTGTCAACTCTATATTTTTTCTCTTTCGCCTCATCCTCTTATCAGAAGTATAGACAATACTTCTGATAAGAGTAGCCCCCCGAGCATTGATACGTCTCAAACGTATCTATAATTTCATATGTTCCATGCTAGTTTTATGACAATACTCACATGTTTTATATACACTTTATATCATTTATATGTATTTTCCGGGACTAACCTATTAACGAGATGCCGAAGCGCCAGTTCCTGTTTTGTGCTGTTTTTGGTTTCAGAAATCCTACACAGGAAATATTCTCGGAATTGGACGAAACGAACGCCCAGGGTCTTATTTTCCACGGAGCTTCCAGAAGACCGAAGAGGATACGAAGTGGGGCCACGAGGCGCCCTAACCATAGGGCGGCGCGGCCAAGAAGGGGCCCACGCTGGCCTATGGTGTGGGGCCCCCGTGCCTCCTCCGACTCTGCCCTTCCGCCTACTTATACTCTCCGTCGCGAAAACCCTATTACCGAGAGCCACGATACGGAAAAAGTTCCAGAGACGCTGCCGCCGCCAATCCCATCTCGGGGGATTCAGGAAATCGCCTCCTGCACCCTGCCGGAGAGGGGAATCATCACCCGGAGGACTCTACATCACCATGATCGCCTCCGGACTGATGTGTGAGTAGTTCATCCTTGGACTATGGGTCCATAGCAGTAGCTAGATGGTTGTCTTCTCCTCATTGTGCTATCATGTTAGATCTTGTGAGCTGCCTATCATGATCAAGATCATCTATTTGTAATGCTACATGTTGTGTTTGTTGGGATCCGATGAATATGGAATACTATGTCAAGTTGATTATTGATCTATCATATATGTGTTGTTTATGATCTTGCATGCTCTCCGTTGCTAGTAGAGGCTCTGGCCAAGTTGATACTTGTGACTCCAAGAGGGAGTATTTATGCTCGATAGTGGGTTCATGCCTCCATTGAATCTGGGACAGTGACAGAAAGTTCTAAGGTTGTGGATGTGCTGTTGCCACTAGGGATAAAACATCAATGCTTTGTCTAAGGATATTTGTGTTGATTACATTACGCACCATACTTAATGCAATTGTCTGTTGTTTGCAACTCAATACTGGAAGGGGTGCGGATGCTAACCCGAAGGTGGACTTTTTAGGCATAGATGAATGCTGGATATCGGTGTACGTACTTTGTCGTAATGCCCTAAGTAAATCTCATATTAGTCATCATGATAGGTATGTGCATTGTTATGGCCTCTCTATTTGTCAATTGCCCAACTGTAATTTGTTCACCCAACATGCTATTTATCTTATTGGAGAGACACCACTAGTGAACTGTGGACCCCGGTCCATTCTTTTACATCTGAAATACAATCTACTGCAATCGCTGTTCTTTGTTGTTCTTCACAAGCAAACATCATTCTCCACACCATACGTTTAATCCTTTGTTTACAGCAAGCCGGTGAGATTGACAACCTCACTATTAAGTTGGGGCAAAGTATTTTGATTGTGTTGTGCAGGTTCCACGTTGGCGCCGGAATCCGTGGTGTTGCGCCGCACTACACTCCTCCTCCAACAACATTCACGTGGCCTTCATCTCCTACTGGTTCGATAACCTTGGTTTCTTACTGAGGGAAAACTTGCTGCTGTACGCATCACACCTTCCTCTTGGGGTTCCCAATGGACGTGTGCTTCACGCGTTATCAAGCTCTTTTTCTAGCGCCGTTGCCGGGGAACTGAAGAAAAAAGTTACACCACAGATATTGCTAACTCCCACGGCAACAGCTCTTTTTCTAGCGCCGTTGCCGGGGAGATCAAGACACGCTGCAAGGGGAGTCTCCCACATCCAATCTCTTTACTTTGTTTTTGTCTTGCTTTACTTTACTTTATTTACTGATTTGTTTGCTTTCTCTATATCAAAAATACAAAAAAATTAGTTACTTGCTTTACTCTATTTACTGTCTTGTTTGCGTTCTCTATATTAAAAACACAAAAGAATTAGTTACTTGCATTTACTTTATTTACCTTTTGTTTATTTCATCATGCTTCCTCCTAAGTTCACTCTGAAAGATATACCAGTAGGGCAAGGGTCTATCATTGGAAGAGATAATATAGAAGCATTTTTCACTCATGTTAGTACAGTTGAAGATTTTGAGGATAGGCACTTGGTAAAAGTTGTTCCTACTTATGAAAGTGCTACTGCCTCTTTAGTACACATGTTGGAAACTAGATTTATTAATCTCAATCCTATAATGCAACATATGTTTCTTACACTCTCTGATATGGAAATGGGAGAAAAGAGAGATTTTGTTTTAGAGGTCCTTCTTAGAGAATTTGGTGATATAGCTAAAGAAGCTAGAAAAGTTTTTATTAAGCATAAGAGACTTGGATTTTATACCGATTTTACAAAAACACTTGAAAAGATGGACGAAGATAGATTAAAGTACACTAATAAAGTCAATGGTGAGGGGGAGATTAAAGTACCGATACCTAGTAAGCTCCTAGGGATGCATGAAGCTCTAGAAAATAACTATGCTTGGCTTGTTCCTGAAAATTTGTTTGATGAGGATAGTAAGCCTAAGAGCAACGAAAGAGGAGTTACTTACATAGACAAGATACAATGCATTATTGAGAAAACTCCCAACTCCCCTGGTAAGAATGTTGATGCTTCATCTCTTGATAATACTTGATTCACACTTTCTGCGCCTAGCTGAAAGGCGTTAAAGAAAAGCGCTTATGGGAGACAACCCATTATTTTACTTCTGCACTTTTGTTTTATATTTGAGTCTTGGAAGTTGTTACTACTGTAGCACCCTCTCCTTATCTTTATTTTATTGCATTGTTGTGCCAAGTAAAGTCTTTGATAGTAAGGTTGATACTAGATTTGTATTGCTGCGCAGAAACAGATTTTCTTGCTGTCACGAATTTGAGTAGGCCTCTCTGTAGGTAACTCAGAAAAATCTTCCAATTTTCATGAGTGATCCTCAGATATGTACGCAACTTTCATTCAATTTGAGCTTTTTCATCTGAGCAAGTTAAGTGCCCCTGAAAAATCCGTCTTTACGGACTGTTCTGTTTTGACAGATTCTGCCTTTTTATTTCGCATTGCCTCTTTTGCTATGATGAATGGATTTATTTGTTCCATTAACTTCCAATAGCTTTGTGCAATGTCCAGAAGTGTTAAGAATTATTATGCCACCTCTGAATATGTAAATTTTTGATTATGCACTAACCCTCTAATGAGTTTGTTTTGAGTTTGGTGTGGAGGAAGTTTTCAAGGATCAAGAGAGGAGGATGATACAATATGATTAAGAAGAGTGAAAAGTCTAAGCTTGGGGATGCCCCCGTGGTTCATCCCTGCATATTTCAAGAAGACTCAAGCATCTAAGCTTGGGGATGGCCAAGGCATCCCCTTCTTCATCGACAACTTATCAGGTCACCTCTAGTGAAACTATATTTTTATTCCGTCACATCTTATGTGCTTTACTTGGAGCGTCTATATGTTTTTATTTTTGTTTTTGTTCGAATAAAATCGGATCCTAGCATTCCTTGTGTGGGAGAGAGACATGCTCCGCTCGTTCATATGAATACTGGTGTTCTTAGCTTTACTTTTAATGTTCATGGCGAAGGTTGAAACTGCTTCGTTCATTATTATTTGGTTCGCAACAGAAAATGCTTCATGTGGTAATTGGTATATTGTCTTGAATAATTTGATACTTGGCAATTGTTGTGCTCAATAGATCATGTTTAAGCTCTTGCATCATGTACTTTGCACCCATTAATGAAGAACTACCATAGAGCTTGTTGAAATTTGGTTTGCATGATTGGTATCTCTAAAGTCTAGATATTTTCTGGTGAAGTGTTTGAACAACAAGGAAGACAGTGTAGAGTCTTATAATGCTTGCAATATGTTCTTATGTAAGTTTTGCTGTACAGGTTCATGATGGGGTTCATAGCATAGAAAACAAAAATTTTCCTACCGCAAGACGAATAAATCCAAGATCTAATCTATGGAACACCCAAGATCTAATCTACAAGATCGAAGCAACGAGATTGATGTGAGACTAACCCTCGAAGATTTCCAAAGCCTACGAGATTAGATCTCGTTGTTGGTGTAGACGATCATCCCCAGTGCTGCAATCCGGCAGCACTTCCGTACTCGGTCGCGCGTACGGTGTCGATGAAGCCCGTCCTCTCCCCGTTCCAGCGGGCAGCGGAGGTGTGGTAGATCTCCACGGAATCCCAGCAGCACGACGGCGTGGTGGTGGTGGTGGAGGAGAAAAACTGCAGGGCTTCGCCAAGCCGGTACAGCACTATGGAGGAGAGAGGGGGGCGGCCAGAGCTAGGTCTGAAGGGGTGAACCCCCCCTGCCCTCTCCCCTCTTTATATAGGGGGGGAGGTCGGTTTGGGTGGCCCCCCAAAGCCCCAAACCCATCTAGGGCCGGCGGCCAAAGGGGGGAGGGGGAATTCTTCCCCCCCAAGTTGATCCCCCCTAGGGTTTTGGGGAAAACCCTAGGGTTGGCCGGCCTGGGCCTTGAGGGGCAGGTGCCCCTGGCCCATTAGGCTAGGGAGCATCCCCTCGGCCCATGCTAGGCCTCCTAGGGTCGTGGGCCCACTGGTGGGACCCCCGGAACCTTCTAGAACCTTCCCGGTCTTTCACCGGAAAAATCCCGAACCTTTCCGAAACCTAGAAATCAACTTTCCTTATATGAATCTTATTCTCCGGACCATTCCGGACCTCCTCGTGATGTCCTGGATCCCATCCGAGACTCCGAACAAACTTCGTCTCCATACCATATTCCAAATCTACTTATGCGACATCGAACCTTAAGCGCGTCACCCTACGGTTCGCGAACTTATGCAGACATGGTCGAGACTCCTCTCCGAGCAATAACCAATAGCGGGATCTGGAGATCCATAATGGCTCCCACATATTCAACGATGACTTAGTGATCGATTGAACCATTTACATACGATGCTGATTCCCTTTGTCACGCGATATTTTACTTGTCCGAGGTTCGATCATCGGTATCTCCATACCTTGTTCAACCTCGTTACCGACAAGTACTCTTTACTCGTACCGTGGTATGTCATCTCTTATGATCCAATCATATGCTTGCAAGCTAATCAGATGATATTCCACCGAGAGGGCCCAGAGTATATCTATCCGTCATCAGGATGGACAAATCCCACTATTGATCCATATGCCTCAACTCACACTTTCCAAATACTTAATCCCATCTTTATAACCACCCATTTACGCAATGGCGTTTGATGTAATCAAAGTACCCTTCCGGTGTAAGTGATTTACATGATCTCATGGTCGAAGGACTTAGGCAACTATGTATCGAAAGCTTATAGCAAATTGAACTTAATGACTTGATCTTATGCTACGCTCATTTGGGTGTGTGTCCATTATATCATTCACCTAATGACATAACCTTGTTATTAATAACATCCAATGTTCATGATCACGAAACCATGATCATCCATTAATCAACAAGCTAGTTATACAAGAGGCTTACTAGGGACTCCTTGTTGTTTACATAACACACATGTATCAATGTTTCGGTTAATACAATTATAGCATGGTATGCAAACATTATCATAAACACAAAGATATATTATAATAACCATTTTATTATTGCCTCTTGGGCATATCTCCAACAGTCTCCCACTTGCACTAGAGTCAATAATCTAGTTTACATTTGTAAAGATATAACACCTTGGCCTTCTGGTGCTTTATCATGTTTTGCTCACGGGAGAGGTTTTAGTCAACGGTTCTGACACACTCAGAAACGTATGTATTTTGCAATTCATTTGCGTCTCAACGCATCACTCATTTTCCAAATGAGTCGGCATTAATTGTATATGCTTAGTCCTCTGGTGGAACCTTAATTCCGCGGTCTGAAATAAGTCACTAATATTGTCATACACAATATAGCTTCAAAGTTCTGACACTATCGGAACTACACCAAGTTCTCAAAGAACTCCTCGACTTAACATCCTTAGTCATTGTCAAAACAATGACATACTCTGCCTTCGTTTGTAGAATCCGTCACAATATTTAGAACTCATCTAAATCTGGCATAGACATATTCTAGCTCATTGTGCTACCCTTTTAAATAACACTTAGCCTAATTGAGATTGAAATTTTATTTTATATGTGACCAAACTAATATCGGTGCAACACTTTACAGCGATTTGTTTGTCATTACCCATATAAAACTATATATATCCTTGGTTCTTCTAAAGCACTCAGGGATATTGTTACTGTTGTCCAATGATCATTACATGAATCATTCTGGTATATGCTCGTAACACTTTAGAGCACAGGACATCTGACTTTGTACATATTGTTCGTGATCGAAAGTCACTCATGTGTTTTTACTCATTGAGTGTCAAATACACTCAAGTCTTGTTAAACCTTGACATGGAAAGAACACCTTCTTAATATTTCTATATTGAACTACTTCAATATCCATTCTATGTACTTTGACTCAAACTTATTATGTGCTTCAATCTATCTTCATAGATCTTGACACTAAATATGTTTCAGTCCATATCCATTCATTGAAGTTAATTGTCAATGAAATCTTTTTAATCAATTATATAATTGCATTATTTATAATCAACGATATGTCATCTACATAAAGTATTATAAATATGTCTCAGCGCTCCCACTTAATTTCTTGCAAATGCAAGCATCTTCATCGTTTCTAATGAAATCAAAACTCTTTTTGACTATTTCATCTGGTGAAGATTCCAACTCCGTGATACTCACTTCATCCAATTGAAGTTTGTATACCTATCTAGTATTCCACAGACCAGCAAAACTCTTGGTTGTATCTAGTATACATCCTTCATACACACTTCTGGTAAGGAATGTATTTCTGCCATCCTACTATCATATCTCATAAAAGAAATATGTAGCGATTACTAGAATAATCCACATAGACTACAAGCATTGCCACGGAAGATCTAATCTTATCGTAGTCAACTCTTTGAACTTTGTCGTAAACAACTTTTCGATAAGTCAAGCTTCTTTAAGGATATTCCATCCAAGTCCATCTATTTTATAGATCCATTTACTTTCAAAAAGTATTCATCTATCTTGGATTTCATGGCGCATAGCCATTTTAACGGAGTCAGGGCCCATCATAACTTCTTTGTTTGCAGTTGGTTTATCATTGTTCAAAATCAATCCTTTGTCCACAAATCATTTATTTGATCACAAAGTAAACCATACCTACAAGGTTCAATATGTACTTCGATCTCCATGGCTAAAACACTTTGTAGTCATGGGAGCCATGATTGTCGTAGCTGCTTCCGGAACCATTTCCGATGCTGCGCTACTCTGATCATTATGCTCAGGTTCATAAACCTTATCAAGTTCTATTGTCCTCCCACTCAAATACTTCGCTAGAAAACAATTTCTTGGAAATAAGCATGTAACATTAACAAACACTTTTGTATTTTACTTCATAGTGGGAAGAATTCCCAATCCATTCTCTTGGGATAACCAACAAAGATATTCATCCGGTTTTGGTTGTAAACTCATTTACTTATACCAAAATTTTAAGAAAGGACTATTAGGGTTTATACCCATGCCATAACTTGTATGGTGTCATTTCAACGGATCATGATGATGCTCTATTCAGTGTAAAAGCGGTAGTCTCTAAAGCATAATCCACAAAAATATAATGGCTTCATATTATTTTATCTCATCATTGATCCAACAAGGTTTGGATACGTCTCTCGGATACTTTATCATCACTATGATACTCCAAGAAATGTGAGTTGTAGAACAACTTCATAACTCTCTTAGATGTTCGCTAAAACTCGTAATTCAAATATTTCCACTATGATCCAATCATAGATATTTGACTTTTCTATTACGATGATTTCCACTTCATGCTGAAATTTATTTGAATCCATTCAAATGTTTCAAACCTCTTCCTTATCGAATATATCCACATATATATACTCAATTCATTGTTGGAAGTTTTCATGAAGTACAAGAATCTCCCGCACACAACTATGCCCAGTGAACCACATATATCATCATGTATGTTTCCACTAAGTTAGTTGCCCGTTCAACTCTTGGCCTATGAACGGTATTTAAGTCATTTCCTTTTAGAAGAGATTTGCAAGCGCCAAATGATTCAAAAATCATATGACTCCAAAAATTCCATTCAAATGGAGTTCCTTCATGCGTTCCTTTCTAACATGACCTAAATGGCGGTTCCACTAATGAGTGGAATTCAAATCGTTTGCCTTATGGCATTTTAGCGTCAGTGTTATGTATGTGTGTTTCACCATTAAGATTTATAATAACTTATCCATCGTACATGGAGCAATGTCATAATTTGAACAACTCGTTGTTTTCATTTGACTAGAGCAAAATAACAATTTATTAAGTTCTTTATTATAAACTCTAAGGGCTAGGTAGAATGCCAACGACAAACATAATAACACTTTATTATGTTCCAGACGTGCATTATTACCATATTCCTTATCAGTCAATTAGGCCATCGTATTCTTGTATTGCGTTGTGTTGTATGACATCTCATACCAACCAATCTGGTACAAATACCCAAGAATTTTATTATGTGACCAAGCAAGGAATACATCCATAACATGTATATCATCTATATACACCTGAGCTAGACTTTCTAGTCTTTTCCTTTCTTTCTGCCAAAATATCTTTGTGGTTTCTCTTTTAGCTTTCCCCATTCTCAGAAAACACTTCACCTTCAATAACTTCTAGGTCCATTGGTCAAATACCAATAACCTTGAGGTTCTTACCTTGAAGTTGATCATCATATGACAAGTGTTCCAGACTTCACTATTAGTAACTTTGTAATATGATGAACAATTTCAGTCATAATTTTATCCATCATATCATGACGACTTTCCGAGACCATGTCTGCACATGCTAGGCTCGTAAAGTTTAACCTCAGTATTCACATGTGCAAATCTGGCTTGCACCCGTTGTATGCACACGTAGAATCTATCACACCCGATCATCACGTGATGCTTCGAAACTACGAGTCTTAGCAACGGTGCATACTAAGGACGATCATTTCATGGATATGCGAATATCGTTAGTGCCCAACTTAGTTGGAGGATTGGGACGCCTGGCGTCTTCAACCTTCGTACATTCCCATAAAACTTATGAGTTTATGTAGTCTCACTAGATTATATTCTATCATCTTGCAATAAGGTCTTAGATATCACATATATCTCATACCTCGCTTATTTCTGAAAACAAAATTTTCAGCTCCTTACTTTTCAAACGGATTTCAAGTTTCACGGAGACAAGATGATTGGGTACTAATTGAAACCATTGCTCTTTGAATCATCAATGTGAGGTTTACTAAAAGTTTGCATTAGGACTTAATCATATCTTGATTCTTTAACAATACGGTACCAGTCCGTAAAGTTACTTGTCAGACTTAACAATATTTCTATCTCAATTACAAGACTAGCGCATGGTAGAAAACGGATGCCAATTCTACAAACTTTAATTCAAAATACTATTCATACTATGTTCATGATAATTAGTTCATGTTTTAATCTAATTACTAATGAACTCCCACTTAATACAACATCCCTCATGGTTGTTAAGTGGCACACGATCCATATCCACTACACCAAAACCGATCATCACGTGAGATGATGTAGCTTCAATGGTGAACATCAACATGTTGATCATATCATCCATATGACTCGTGTTCAACCTTTCGGTTTCCTATGTCCCGAGGCCATGTCTGTACATGCTAGGCTCGCCAAGCAAACCCAAGTATTCCGCGTGTGCAAACATGGCTTACACCCGTTGTATGTGAACGTAGAATCTATCACATCCGATCATCACGAGATGCTTCAAAACGACGAACTGTAGCAACGGTGCATACGAGGGGAGAACACTTTATTATCTTGATATTAATGTGAGGGATCATCTTATAATGCTACCGTCTCGATCTAAGCAAGATAAGATGCATAAAGGATTAACATCACATGCAATTCATAATATGTGATATGATATGGCCTTTCTTCTTGTGCTTTTGATCTCCATCTCCAAAGCACACGAGCATGATCTCCATCATCACCAGCATTGCACCAAGGTTCATGGCACCGCTTCATGGTTGTCCATCACTTATAGCTACTATAACAACTACTTGAAATAAAGCTATTACATGATGAATAGACACGCAGGTCTTAACAAATTTAAAGACAACCATTAGGCTCCTGCCGGTTGCCATAATACAATAATGAACATCTCATACATCAAATATAATCATCATCACATCATGGCCATATCACATCACCAAACCCTGCAAAAACAAGTTAGACGCCTCTAATTTGGTTTGCATATTTTACGTGGTTTAGGGTTTTCGAGTAAGATCCAATCTACCTACGAACATGAACCACAACGGTGATACTAGTGTTGTCAATAGAAAGAGTAAATTACAATCTTCACTATGGTGGGAGAGACAGACACCCGCAAAGCCACTTATGCAATACAAGTTGCATGTCAAGCGTGGAGCAAGTCTCATGAGACGCGGTCATGTAAAGTTAGCCCGGGCCGCTTCATCCCACCATCCCGCAAGATGCAAAGTACACAAACTAAAGCAACAAGAGCATCACCGCCCACAAAACCATTGTGTTCTACTCGTGCAACAGATCTATGCATAGACATGGCTCTGATACCACTGATGGGGTTCGTAGCATAGAAAACAAAAAATTTCCTACCGCAAGACGAATAAATCCAAGATCTAATCTATGGAACACCCAAGATCTAATCTACAAGATCGAAGCAACGAGATTGATGTGAGACTAACCCTCGAAGATTTCCAAAGCCTACGAGATTAGATCTCGTTGTTGGTGTAGACGATCATCCCCAGTGCTGCAATCCGGCAGCACTTCCGTACTCGGTCGCGCGTACGGTGTCGATGAAGCCCGTCCTCTCCCCGTTCCAGCGGGCAGCGGAGGTGTGGTAGATCTCCACGGAATCCCAGCAGCACGACGGCGTGGTGGTGGTGGTGGAGGAGAAAAACTGCAGGGCTTCGCCAAGCCGGTACAGCACTATGGAGGAGAGAGGGGGGCGGCCAGAGCTAGGTCTGAAGGGGTGAACGCCCCCCCTGCCCTCTCCCCTCTTTATATAGGGGGGGAGGTCGGTTTGGGTGGCCCCCCAAAGCCCCAAACCCATCTAGGGCCGGCGGCCAAAGGGGGGAGGGGGAATTCTTCCCCCCCAAGTTGATCCCCCCTAGGGTTTTGGGGAAAACCCTAGGGTTGGCCGGCCTGGGCCTTGAGGGGCAGGTGCCCCTGGCCCATTAGGCCAGGGAGCATCCCCTCGGCCCATGCTAGGCCTCCTAGGGTCGTGGGCCCACTGGTGGGACCCCCGGAACCTTCTAGAACCTTCCCGGTCTTTCACCGGAAAAATCCCGAACTTTTCCGAAACCTAGAAATCAACTTTCCTTATATGAATCTTATTCTCCGGACCATTCCGGACCTCCTCGTGATGTCCTGGATCCCATCCGAGACTCCGAACAAACTTCGTCTCCATACCATATTCCAAATCTACTTATGCGACATCGAACCTTAAGCGCGTCACCCTACGGTTCGCGAACTTATGCAGACATGGTCGAGACTCCTCTCCGAGCAATAACCAATAGCGGGATCTGGAGATCCATAATGGCTCCCACATATTCAACGATGACTTAGTGATCGATTGAACCATTTACATACGATGCTGATTCCCTTTGTCACGCGATATTTTACTTGTCCGAGGTTCGATCATCGGTATCTCCATACCTTGTTCAACCTCGTTACCGACAAGTACTCTTTACTCGTACCGTGGTATGTCATCTCTTATGATCCAATCATATGCTTGCAAGATAATCAGATGATATTCCACCGAGAGGGCCCAGAGTATATCTATCCGTCATCAGGATGGACAAATCCCACTATTGATCCATATGCCTCAACTCACACTTTCCAAATACTTAATTCCATCTTTATAACCACCCATTTACGCAATGGCGTTTGATGTAATCAAAGTACCCTTCCGGTGTAAGTGATTTACATGATCTCATGGTCGAAGGACTTAGGCAACTATGTATCGAAAGCTTATAGCAAATTGAACTTAATGACTTGATCTTATGCTACGCTCATTTGGGTGTGTGTCCATTATATCATTCACCTAATGACATAACCTTGTTATTAATAACATCCAATGTTCATGATCACGAAACCATGATCATCCATTAATCAACAAGCTAGTTATACAAGAGGCTTACTAGGGACTCCTTGTTGTTTACATAACACACATGTATCAATGTTTCGGTTAATACAATTATAGCATGGTATGCAAACATTATCATAAACACAAAGATATATTATAATAACCATTTTATTATTGCCTCTTGGGCATATCTCCAACAGTTCATACCTGTGTTTGCTTCAAACAACCTTGCTAGCCAAAGCCTTGTACTGAGAGGGAATTCTTCTCGTGCATCCAAATCCTTGAGCCAAAAACTATGCCATTTGTGTCCACCATACCTACCTACTATGTGGTATTTCTCTGCCATTCCAAAGTAAATTGCTTGAGTGCTACCTTTAAAATTTCATTCCTTGTCTTTGCAATATATATTTCATGGGAAAATAGCCTTAAAAGCTATTGTGGTAAAGAATATGTAGCTTATGTATCTTATTTCTTATAAGTTGCTTGTTGAGCGGTAACCATGTTTCTGGGGACGCCATCAACTATTACACCTTTGTTGAATATCATGTGAGTTGCTATGCATGTTCGTCTTGTATGAAGTAAGGGTGATTTATCATGATCAAATGGTTTGAGTATGCATATTGTTAGAGAAGAACATTGGGCCGCTAACTAAAGCCATGAATCATGGTGGAAGTTTCAGTTTGGACATTAATCCGCAATCTCTTATGAGAATATTATCTGTTGTTGAATGCTTATGCATTAAAGAGGAGTCCATTATCTGTTTTCTATGTTGTCCCGGTATGGATGTCCTTAGTTGAGATCTATCAAAAACGAGAAATCAAATGCGATCTATCTCGTTGGACCTTTGTACAGGCGGCATAGAGGTACCCCTTTGTGACACTTGGTTGAAACAAATGTTATGCAATGATAATCCATGGAAATCCAAGCTAATTAGGACAAGGTGCGAGCACTATTGGTATTCTATGCATGAGGCTTGCAACTTATAGGATGTCTTATGCATAACACATATGAATTATTACTACCGTTGACAAAATTGTTTCTATGTTTTCAAAATAAAAGCTCTAGCACAAAAATAGTAATCCATGCTTCCCTCTGTGAAGGGCCATTCTTTTACTTTATGTTGAGTCAGTTTACCTACTTCTTTCTATCTTAGAAGCAAACACTTGTGTCAACTGTGTGCATTGATTCCTACATACTTGCTTATTTGCATTCATCATATTACTTTGTGTTGACAATCATCCATGAGATATACATCCATGAGATATACATGTTGAAGTTGAAAGCAACCGCTGAAACTTATATCTTCCTTTGTGTTGCTTCAAAACTTTCTACTAAGAATTTATTGCTTTATGAGTTAACTCCTATGTAAGTCTTATTGATGCTTGTCTTAAAAGTACTATTCATGAAAAGTCTTTGCTATATGATTCAGTTGTTTAATCATTGTCTTTACCATTGCTTCGAATCACTTCATTCATCTCATATGCTTTACAATAGTATTGATCAAGATTATGATAGCATGTCACTTCAGAAATTATCCTTGTTAACGTTTACCTACTCGAGGGCGAGTAGGAACTAAGCTTGGGGATGCTTGATACATCTCAAACGTATCTATAATTTCTTATGTTCCATGCTAGTTTTATGACAATACTCACATGTTTTATATACACTTTATATCATTTATATGCATTTTCCGGCACTAACCTATTAACGAGATGCCGAAGCGCCAGTTCCTGTTTTGTGCTGTTTTTGGTTTCAGAAATCCTACACAGGAAATATTCTCGGAATTGGACGAAACGAACGCCCAGGGTCTTATTTTTTGACGGAGCTTCCAGAAGACCGAAGAGGATACGAAGTGGGGCCACGAGGCGCCCTAACCATAGGGCGGCGCGGCCAAGGAGGGGCCCGCGCCGGCCTATGGTGTGGGGCCCCCGTGCCTCCTCCGACTCTGCCCTTCCGCCTACTTATACTCTCCATCGCGAAAACCCTATTACCGAGAGCCACGATACGGAAAAAGTTCCAGAGACGCTGCCGCCGCCAATCCCATCTCGGGGGATTCAAGAGATCGCCTCCGGCACCCTGCCGGAGAAGGGAATCATCACCCGGAGGACTCTACATTACCATGATTGCCTCCGGACTGATGTGTGAGTAGTTCATCCTTGGACTATGGGTCCATAGCAGTAGCTAGATGGTTGTCTTCTCCTCATTGTGCTATCATGTTAGATCTTGTGAGCTGCCTATCATGATCAAGATCATCTATTTGTAATGCTACATGTTGTGTTTGTTGGGATCCGATGAATATGGAATACTATGTCAAGTTGATTATTGATCTATCATATATGTGTTGTTTATGATCTTGCATGCTCTCCGTTGCTAGTAGAGGCTCTGGCCAAGTTGATACTTGTGACTCCAAGAGGGAGTATTTATGCTCGATAGTGGGTTCATGCCTCCATTGAATCTGGGACAGTGATAGAAAGTTCTAAGGTTGTGGATGTGTTGTTGCCACTAGGGATAAAACATCAATGCTTTGTCTAAGGATATTTGTGTTTATTAAATTACGCACCATACTTAATGCAATTGTCTGTTGTTTGCAACTTAATACTGGAAGGGGTGCGGGTGCTAACCCGAAGGTGGACTTTTTAGGCATAGATGCATGTTGGATAGCGGTCTATGTACTTTGTCGTAATGCCCTAAGTAAATCTCATATTATTCATCATGATATGTATGTGCATTGTTAGCCCTCTCTATTTGTCAATTGCCCAACTGTAATTTGTTCACCCAACATGCTATTTATCTTATTGGAGAGACACCACTAGTGAACTGTGGACCCCGGTCCATTCTTTTACATCTGAAATACAATATACTGCAATCGCTGTTCTCTGTTGTTCTTCACAAGCAAACATCATTCTCCACACCATACGTTTAATCCTTTGTTTACAGCAAGCCGGTGAGATTGACAACCTCACTGTTAATTTGGGGCAAAGTATTTTGATTGTGTTGTGCAGGTTCCACGTTGGCGCCGGAATCCCTGGTGTTGCGCCGCACTACACTCTTCCGCCAACAACCTTCACGTGGCCTTCATCTCCTACTGGTTCGATAACCTTGGTTTCTTACTGAGGGAAAACTTGCTGCTGTACGCATCACACCTTCCTCTTGGGGTTCCCAACGGACATGTGCTTCACGCGTTATCAAGAATATAAACAGATGCTTGCATTTGATCATAGGCTCTCGAAGTTTTACTTTTTATCCCTGTATTTTTAAAACCCGATGTTTCTTTGTCCCTATATTTTGTTGAACCACTCGAAACTTTCTTGAATGACGTCGCTGCTGACGATAGCCACTATACCCACCTTCGAAAGACACCACTCCTGTCACCTCACTGGGTCGTGGGTCCAAAACTCTGCGCCATTGACATGTCGCACAACTGGGGGACAGACGTCCTCCGTAATTTCCGGCACGCGCGAAGTAACTTCCCTTCAGTAAATTTGGAGCGATTAGACCCTTTTACCCTTTGGACACACGTAGGGTTGGAACACTCCCCCTTTTCATCCAACGGCTGGGCGGGTCGTCTTCTCTCTATAAATTCACCTTGTACTCCTCATTCATCCCCTTCGCTGCGCCGCGCATCTGCTCTTTCTGTCTCTCCGCCATTGCTGTCTCTCGAGCTCCTCACACACTTGCGCTCTTTCCTCCTACTTCTCCACCAAACTTCTCCCCATGGCTCCGCGCACGAAGCAATGCAAAAACCGCGCTCCGGGCACCAACGAGCCCGCGGAGAAGGTCTAGGTCTCAGGCTGGGAGCGGTCTAAGATCTCCGCCCAAGACCAGAAGTTGCTGAAGAAGATGGGTCTGCTGAAGAAGAAGGAGGCCTTGAAGATGCCCGGAGATGAGAGCACTCCTCATCCTCCCATTGGATTCCGGGTAACTTTTTTTGACTTCCTTGTTCGCGGCCTTGCCGTTCCTGTCCACGAGTTTCTTCGTGGCCTTCTGTTCATCTATGGGATCCAGCTGCATCAGCTGACCCCAAATTCTCTCCTCCACATTTCTATTTTTATCACTCTTTGCGAGTGTTTCCTTGGCATCCATCCTCATCGGGGCCTGTGGAAACGCATCTTCTATATCCAGCGCAACAACTCTAGGAATATCATCTACAATGTAGGTGGCATTTGTATCTGCATCCGTCCCGATGTCGATTATTTCAACGTGAAGTTCCCCGACTCCATCAAGGTTGGCGCAAGAAGTGGCTGTACATCCAGGACAAGTCCGCCCTCACCCAAGAGTATGGTCTCGCACCCTTTGATCCTACCAAAGAAATCCAAAGGCGCAGGTCTTGGGACACAGAAGCCACTACAAAAGAAAAAGCTGCCACTGATGCCCTGATGACCCGCATCCATGAGCTTCAAAACACGGACGAGGAAGAACTTTCGGGTGTACAAAAATTGCCTACTTCCTTTGGATTCGAGTGCAGCCTCTACAGGCTCGCAAAAATCCTCTTTGGATGTACTCAGGTGCTAAGGATGTTGACCGTTTTTCCAAGGATCTTTGTATGAAGGACTTGGAGAGGCTCGTTCGCCGCTTTACCTCCTTGCACAAGAACCACGAAGTCCCGTCGTCCTGTCGCGTGGAGCCATATAGTGGTAGCCACGCTCTTCCCGAAGTAAGTGTTTCCTTTCGGGTTGTGTTTCCTATTTTTTGGCTACAGTTGATTTCCCTTGTGTACTCAATGTCCTGCCTTCTCTTTGCTCTGTACCTTGCAGGACCACCAAATTCTCTCCTCTCTTCCCGCACTACCTGAAGGTGGAGAAGTGGATGGTTGAGTCTTTGTTACCGACGATTCACAAGAATCCACTCTTCCTGAGAGTGAAGCCTTGGAATCTCAAAGATCTGTGGGTTCCTCCAAAAAAGAACAGAATCAGAACAACATTCTGAATCTGCCCACTCCATCTCTCCTCCTCTTGCCACTTTTCCGGATGGGCGCAAGAGGAAGAGAGACAATGACGAAGATTCCGGCATGTCCAAGCTTGCCGAACCAGCTACCAAAGAATCTTCCCCAGAAGAACAAGGTGCCTTCGACCCCTTCGCTGATGCTGGCGCTGTTAGCTCGTAAGTTGCTCTTTTTGTCTTTGTCTATCTCTTTTTCCTTCCATACTCTCA
This sequence comes from Lolium perenne, assembly GCF_019359855.2. Taxonomy (NCBI): domain Eukaryota; kingdom Viridiplantae; phylum Streptophyta; class Magnoliopsida; order Poales; family Poaceae; genus Lolium; species Lolium perenne. The sequence continues at coordinate 262,829,213 of NC_067247.2, forward strand.
TATTTTTACTTTGCAGCTATATTGACAAGGCTGACGAAGGAGCAGAAGAGGAGGAACCCTCAACTCATGGGCCAACTCCTACGAGCACCTCCAACACGCTGGTTCTCTCCGAAGAACACCGTGCTGCTGCGGAAACCTCGCCTCCCCCGCAGCATAACTCAAAAGCGCCAACTCCCGTGACCAGCCCCTGAGCGCCGAAGGCGAAGAAAGCTAGGATCGGGGCTGGTAGCACACAAGAGCTTGCCACTGGGAGTACATCGGCTCCTCTCCTTGAAGATGTAAGTCCCCTTTTTCCTGCTTGTCATCTCTTTTGCTTGTCAAAATTTTTCCCCTGACGATGTTTTTGTGTCGTGTCGACTTTGTGTAGCCCTTAATGATAGAGCTGGTCAACCTAGGCTCCCAATTTATTGGGTTCCGCGATGAGGCCACCACTTTAAGAGGTAAAGCTGCGCTGCTCTTAATATGTTTCATATCCCAATCTTGATTCTTCGTCTTCTAACGTTTTCCTTTCAGATGCACTCCGTCGTGCCGAAGAACGTGCCACCGCGCTGGAGGCCAAGCTTAAAACTAGCGAGACAGCTCGCAAAAAGGCTGAGAAAGATGCCGCTGCTGTTGAAAGTCTCCGCCAGAGGCTCAAGACCGCTGAGGACGCTTTAAGCGACAAGGAGGCCCAACAAGTTGAGCGCGAAAATGCCATAGTGGAGCGCTTCGAAACGCAGAACTGAAGATTTACAAGTAAGCCATGCTTTCAGTTTGTTTGTCTTTAGCATTGACGAACTCCTGCTTTTCTCTAGCAGGGCGGATACGTGAGCAATATACTTTGAACCAAGAATCCGACGATCGTCTCAATGACGCTCTCGAGATTCTTGAACTGAACTGCGACTTGGCGCGCACAAACATTTCTTCCGCACGGGCCGCCCTGAAGCGCGTCTTCCCCCACTTCTTCCCCAAGGATACCCAGCCGGAGATCTCCTCTCAGCTCACCCAACATTTCCTGACGAAGGAAGATCCTGCTTTGGCCTATCGTCAGGCTAGCCTGAAGATTGGAGTCGAAGGTACCATCGCCTTGGTTGCTGCCAGCGGCCAGGAGGTCGACTGGGTGAAAGATGGCACTCCCAAGGGCATAAACAAGGATAAGTGGAAGGTTCTGGTGAAGGATGCCAAGCCTCACTCGAAGAAGCTCATCACCTTCCTTGACCCGACGCCCTCTGCTTCTGCTAGCACTGCTCGGACGGAGGTCAAGTAGACCAACCCGTGTCTCTTTTTTCTTTTCTCTTTTGTAGTTGTCGCCACCTTTTGTTATTCCCGAAAATTTATATGGAGTCGCTAGGAGTCGTCTTTTGTAAGGACTCGCCTTATGTAAATGTGCTGAATATGAATGAAAAATGTTCCTTGCCGAATGATTGATGTCGATCTTTCTTTCTTCCAGTTGATTTTTTGATAACTATACCGAAGCTGTCAGACCTTCCAACGCTTCACCCGCCACTTCTCATTCTGCGAGAGCTCATGGCGGCGTTTTCTAGGATGATTCCTCGTGTGCTGACTCGATACACCAAGAACTGGCCGATCTTCGACAATAGCTACAAGCGATGAGGAAACAGGCTATGCTAGTTGTGGATCAATCTCGCAAATCTTCGGATCGTGAGCAGGATGCTCTTCGGCAAGCACAGGAGGCTCTCGAATTGAAGGAATCTGCAACTGCCAATGCCTCACGAGCTGCTCGACGCGAGAGTTATATGCTTGACTTGATGACTGACGCAAGTCAAGATATAGCTGGTACGTTACTTTTATCTTGCCGCTCCTGTTATATTCTTCTTGCCCCTTCTCACGCTGTTCGTTTCTTGATGCTGCCGCCGAACAAGAACGGGTAAAGTCTCGAGTCGAAATCCTTCTTCGACTTGCCAAGCAAAATGATAGTGACTTCTGGGCAGATGAAGACCGCACCCGTCGTATCGTTCAATTCCAGGATCGAGCTGCCCAAGTTTGGGAATTCCGCGACTTCTTCGGCAGTACTTTGGCCATGGTGTACAATGCTATGTTTCCTCGGAACCCTCAGCCTGAAAATCTTACCGAACTTATGGGAAAATCTAGAGACGCGTAGAGTATCCATGACTTTGCAAAAGCTCAAATGGTGGCTGGTGCTAAGTTCGCCCTGATTTGGTTAAAGGTCTGCCACTCAAAGTTGGACTTTAGCAATGTTATCGACACTTTTTACCGCAAGACGTCGAAGAGGAGGATAAATGTTGACAAACATAGTGCAGTTGTATCTCCCATAGCTGAGAAGATGATCGACGAGCTTCTTAGAGTGGACGCCGCTTTCTTGAAGGAGTTTCGGTATGATGATTCGACGCAGATTGTCCGTGATGCAAGAGAGAACATAACCATAGATAGATTTGTGTAGGAATTCTTTTTGTTTTTTCGAACACGCTTGGTTTGAACCGAACGGTAGAATTACATATATTTGTAAGTCGTGTATATTGTAACTATCATAGCGAGACTCATGTAAAGTAAAGGCAAATTTCTGTTTGTTATCTTTTTCCCCTTGAGCCCCCGATTATCTCGGGTGGCGTGACTATCTTTATTGTTCGCGAGGTTTTTTATGGAACCAAGGCGTGTAAATTGAGAGATGCTTGGAAGTCGAGTATATTTTGTAAATTTTTCATGTTCGAGCCCCCGAGCTTTGCTTGCGAGAAAATTATATGCCATCACTATTTTTATTTCAACCATGCTATATTGCAGCATCGCAAGCCCGCCTCATTAAAAACCTTTCAGCCCCACTCGGTGCCCTGAAAGGAAAAGAGTGCGTCTGAAAACTTGCGAGCTCTTCAGGTTAATGTATGCTTACATAGTTGATACTATATTGATTTCTAAGTGTAGAAACACCGTAGCTGCGCCACGTTCCACGAGTTTGGTTAGTCCTTGCCCGATTTCTTGTTCTTCAGCCGATAAGCTCCTCCCAGAATAACTTCAGTGACGATATACTGTCCCAACCATGGAGACTCGATTCTCTCATGTCCATCTTGTGTGAGTCGAAGGACTAGATCGCCAACTTGAAAGGACCTTGGCCGCAAACATCGGTTGTGATAATTTTTGAGGTTCTGTTGATATGCGCTTACTCTTGATAATACCTCATCTCTTGCCTCATCGAGTGCGTCGACATCATCCTCCCGCGCCTTTTGCGAAGTTTCCTCTTCATATTCTGCGACTCTAGGGGAGTTGTATTCTATTTCTATCGGCAACACTGCTTCGGCTCCATGGACCAAGAAGAAAGGTGTTTCTTGGATTGCCGCGTTTGGCGTTGTTGGTAAGCTCCACAATACGTAAGGCAGCTCATCAACCCAGGTATGTCGCGCTTTCTCTAGAGGTGTTAGCAGATACTTCTTGATGCCGTTGCAAATAAGCCCGTTGGCTTTTTCTACTTGACCGTTGGTTTGCGGGTGCGCCACTGATGCGAACTACAGCTTGATGCCCACGCTTTTGCAGTAGTCCTTAAATTCTCGGGAGGTGAAATTACTGCCGTTGTCCGTAACTATGTTGCTAGGGACGCCGAACCGAAAAACTATCCCTTTGATGAAATTCACCGCCGATGTTGCATCTGCCGAAGTTACTCGTACTGCTTCAATCCACTTGGTGAATTTGTCGATAGCCACAAGCAAATACACGTGTCATCCTCGCCAGGACTTGTGTAATTTTCCCACCATGTCAATCCTCCATTGTGTGAAAGGCCATGCCAATGGTATCGGCATCAATTCTGCTGCTGGAGAGTGGGGCTTGGATGCGAATCTCTAGCACGCGTTGCAGGTACGGACTATGTCTTTTGCATCTTCTATTGCTGTATGCCAATAAAATCCTGCGCGAAAAGCTTTGGCTGCTATTGCTCGACTGCTTGTGTGGTGGCCACATATTCCTTCATGTATGTCCTTTAATATAACTCGCCCTTCTTCGGGTGTGATGCACCTCTGTAACACTCCTGAGATGCTTCGTTTGTATAATTCTCCCTTGACCACGGTGAAAGCTTTGGATCGTCGAATAACTCGCCTTGCTTTGACCGGATCTTCAGGTATCTCTTTCTTTGTGATGTACGCTAGGTAAACCTGCATCCAGGGAATTTGTATCATCATGACTTCCTCTGGTTCCTCCTCATCTTCCGATGTATGTGTCTCTAGAGCTGCTGGTGCCCCGAGTCTTTCTTGGACTTCTCCTTTTTCTTTGGCTGCTTTGGTACCTTCTTCGCCTTGGTTGATCTCTCACTTATCTCTTCCCAAAAGACTCCAGGTAGTATCAGGAGGCACTGCGAGCCGTTGTTGGCCAAAACGTCTGGGAATGTCATCCGCAATATATACTTCCCGTGAATCAGGGCTTCATATTCTGCCTCATTATTAGATGCGTTGGGGAATGTCATCCGCAATATATACTTCACTTTGTTGCCTTGGGGTGAGACAAGTACCACGCCAGCTCCAGCTCCTTCCAATCTCTTGGACCCGACGAAGTTCATATGCTAGGTACTCGATAAATCTGGGGGTCCCGTATTTTGCAGTTCCATCCACTCTGCGACAAAGTCCGGCAGAATTTGTGACTTGATCGCCTTTCTTTTTTCGTATGTGATATCCCGAATGGGAGAGCTCGATTCCCCAAAGGGAGACACGCCCTGTAGCTTCTGGATTGTTCAGTATGTTAGAGAGAGGAGCCTCATTGACTACTATTATCTGGTGTGCCGAAAAATAGTTTCTTAACTTCCGTGCTGACATGAAAACTCCATAAGCTAGCTTCTGATATTGCGGGTAGTGCTGCTTGGATGGTGATAAAACTTCACTAAGGAAATATATCGGCCGCTGAACCCCATGAATCTTCCCTTCTTCTTCTCGCTCTACCACGAGGACTGTGCTGACCACCTGAGATGTGGCCGCAATATATAACAGCAGTGGTTCTTTTTCTTGGTGTGCCACCAGCACTGGTGGTGTCGAGATAGTTCCCTTCAGATGCTCAAAAGTTTTGTCTGCTTCCTAATTCCACTCGATTTTTCCCCTTGCTTGATTAGTGCGGAAAAAGGAAGCGCTTTTTCTCCCAACCTGGCGACAAACCTGCTCAAAGCTGCAACACGTCCAGACAGTTGTTGTATCTCCTTGAGCTTGGTTGGTTTTCTCATTGTTAGGATAGCATGTATTTTGTCGGGGTTGGCCTCTATTCCCCTGGCTGACACCAAGTATCCGAGGAGTTCTCCCGCAGGAACACCAAAGGAACATTTCGTCGGGTTCAGCTTGAGGTGGAATTTGTCGAGGTTGTCAAAGGTTTCCTTGAGATCATCGATCAGGGATGATCCTTGCTTTGTTTTTATGACGACATTGTCGATGTACACTTGAACGTTTTTTCCAATCTGCGCGGCCAGGCACTTCTGCATCATCCGCTGATACGTGGCTCCCACGTTTTTCAACCCGAAGGGCATTGTTCTATAACAGAACACACCATAAGGGGTTATGAAAGCTGTTTTGACTTCATCTTCTTCTTTCAAGCGGATCTGATTGTAACCAGAATACGCGTCGAGGAAGGAAAGACGTTCGCAACCTGCCGTGGAATCGATAATTTGGTCGATCCTCAGGAGGGGAAAGTGACCCCTTGGACAATGTTTGTTGAGACACGTGAAATTGACGCACATGCGAAGGACTTCAGTGTTTTTCTTCGGAACCAACACTGGGTTAGCAACCCACGTGGCCTCGGTGTGCAGCTCCTTGATGAAACCCGCTTTTTTGAGCCGACGAATCTCAGATAGCATGGCTTTGCGATTTGGCTCAGAGAATCGCTGCAAAGGTTGTCGAATTGGTCTAGCCCTTGGATCCATATTGAGAGGGTGCTCGGCAAGTTCCCTGGGTACTCCTGGCATGTCAGCTAGACACCATGCAAAGATTTCCCAGCGCTCACGGAGGAACTCAACGAGCGCGCTTTCCTATGCGATGTCCATGTTGGACGCGATAGATGTCGTCTTTTTTGGATCTGTCGGGTGGATCTGCACTTCCTTAGAGTCCTTGGATGTGTTGAAAGCTTGCTCTTGCAAGGATCTACTTCCGCCAGGTAACACTTCTAGTTGGTTGTGAGCTTGGATGCTTTGTACTCAGCTTGCATCCCGAAGGTTTCCGAGAGTTTGTGAAAATCCTTGTCGCACTTATCTGCCAGAGCGAAACTTTCTTTAACTGTGATTGGGCTGTGGGTCCGGGAATTCCCCATAGCAGGTATGTATAATGTGGCACAGCCATGAATCTGGCGTATGCGGGTCGTCCCAAGAGAGCATGATATTGTGATGGGAAATCGATAACTTCGAACTCCAGCTTCTCCATCCTGAAGTTTTCCCGAGTTCCAAACTGTACGTCGAGTAAGATCTTTCCTAGAGGATAATTCGGCTTCTCAGGTGTGATGTGATACGTCTCAAACATATCTATAATTTCTTATGTTCCATGCTAGTTTTATGACAATACTCACATGTTTTACATACACTTTATATCATTTTGATGCATTTTCCGGTACTAACATATTAACAAGATGCCGAAGCGCCAGTTCCTGTTTTCTGCTGTTTTTGGTTTCAGAAATCCTACATAGGAAATATTCTCTGAATTGGACGAAATAAAAGCCCACGGTCTTATTTTCCACGAAGCCTTCCAGAACACCGAAGAGGAGACGAAGAGGGGCAATGAGGAGGCCACAACATAGGGGGCGCGGCCCCACCCCTGGCCGCGCCGCCATATGGGGTGGGCCCCTCGAGCGTCCCCCGACTCTGCCCCTTCACCTATATAATCCTTCCGTCGCGAAAACCCTAGTACCGAGAGCCACGATACGAGAACAGTTCCAGAGAAGCCGCCGCCGTCAACCCCATCTCGGGGGGTTCTGAAGATCGCCTCCGGCACCCTGCCGGAGAGGGGAATCATCACCGGAGGGCTCTACATCATCATGCCCGCCTCCGGACTGATGCGTGAGTAGTTCATCCTTGGACTATGGGTCCATAGCAGTAGCTAGATGGTTGTGTTCTCCTCTTGTGCTATCATGTTTAGATCTTGTGAGCTGCCTATCATGATCAAGATCATCTATTTGTAATGCTACATGTTGTGTTTGTTGGGATCCGATGAATATGGAATACTAAGTCAAGTTGATTATCGATCTATCATATATGTGTTGTTTATGATCTTGCATGCTCTCCGTTGCTCGTAGAGGCTCTGGCCAAGTTGATACTTGTAACACCAAGAGGGAGTATTTATGCTCGATAGTGGGTTCATGCCTCCATTAAATCTGGGACAGTGACAGAAAGTTCTAAAGTTGTGGATGTGCTGTTGCCACTAGGGATAAAACATCAATGCTTTGTCTAAGGATATTTGTATTGTTTACATTACGCATAGTACTTAATGCAATTGTCTGTTGTTTGCAACTTAATGCTGGAAGGGGTGCGGATGCTAACCCGAAGGTGGACTTTTTAGGCATAGATGCATGCTGGATAGCGGTCTATGTTCTTTGTCGTAATGCCCTAAGTAAATCTCATAGTAGTCATCATGATATGTATGTGCATTGTTATGCCCTCTCTATTTGTCAATTGCCCAACTGTAATTTGTTCACCCAACATGCTATTTATCTTATTGGAGAGACACCACTAGTGAAGTGTGGACCCCGGCCCATTCTTTTACATCTGAAATACAACCTACTGCAATCATTGTTCTCTGTTGTTCTTTGCAAACAAACATCATTCTCCACACCATACGTTTAATCCTTTGTTTACAGCAAGCCGGTGAGATTGACAACCTCACTGTTAAGTTGGGGCAAAGTATTTTGATTGTGTTGTGCAGGTTCCACGTTGGCGCCGGAATCCCTGGTGTTGCGCCGCACTACACTCCTTCACCAACAACCTTCACGTGGCCTTCATCTCCTACTGGTTCGATAACCTTGGTTTCTTACTGAGGGAAAACTTGCTGCTATACGCATCACACCTTCCTCTTGGGGTTTCCAACGGACGTGTGCTTCACGCGTCATCAAGCACATTTTCTGGCGCCGTTGCCGGGGAACTGAAGAAAAAGTTACACCACAGAGATTGCTAACTCCCACGGTGATGTCTACTTCCCCCTCCTTTTCCTGTAGACAGTGTTGGGCCTCCAAGAGCAGAGGTTTGTAGAACAGCAGCAAGTTTTCCCTTAAGTGGATCACCCAAGGTTTATCGAACTCAGGGAGGAAGAGGTCAAAGATATCCCTCTCATGCAACCCTGCAACCACAAAGCAAGAAGTCTCTTGTGTCCCCAACACACCTAATAGGTGCACTAGTTCGGCGAAGAGATAGTGAAATACAGGTGGTATGAATATATATGAGCAGTAGCAACGGTGCCAGAAAATAGCTTGCTGGCGTGTAGTTGATGGTGGTAGTATTGCAGCAGTAGTAACGCAGTAAAACAGTAAACAAGCAGCGATAGCAGTATTTAGGAACAAGGCCTAGGGATTACACTTTCACTAGTGGACACTCTCAACATTGATCACATAACAGAATAGATAAATGCATACTCTACACTTTTGTTGGATGATGAACACATTGCGTAGGATTACACGAACCCTCAATGCCGGAGTTAACAAGCTCCACAATTATGTTCATATTTTAGTAACCTTATAGTGTAAGATAGATCAAAAGACTAAACCAAGTACTAACATAGCATGCACACTGTCACCTTCATGCATATGTAGGAGGAATAGATCACATCAATATTATCATAGCAATAGTTAACTTCGCAATCTACAAGAGATCATGATCATAGCATAAACCAAGTACTAACACGGTGCACACACTGTCACCTTTACACACGTGCAGGAGGAATAAAACTACTTTAATAACATTGCTAGAGTAGCACATAGATAAATTGTGATACAAACACATTGCAATCATAAAGAGATATAAATAAGCACCTCACTATGCCATTCATCAGTGAATAAGTATTCTGTGAAATATAGCCTAAGAGACCCACACGGTGCACACACTGTCACCTTTACACACGTGGGACAAGGAGTCTCCGGAGAACACATAAGTAAAACTCACTTGACTAGCATAATGACATCTAGATTACAAGCATCATCATATGAATCTCAATCATGTAAGGCAGCTCATGAGATTATTGTATTGAAGTACATAGGAGAGAGATGAACCACATAGCTACCGGTACAGCCCCGAGCCTCGATGGAGAACTACTCCCTCCTCATGGGAGCAGCAGCGGTGATGAAGATGGCGGTGGAGATGGCAGCGGTGTCGATGGAGAAGCCTTCCGGGGGCACTTCCCCGCTCCGGCAGCGTGCCGGAACAGAGACTCCTGTCCCCCAGATCTTGGCGTCGCGATGGCGGCGGCTCTGGAAGGTTTCTGTGGTTTTCGCCAATCGTCTCAGGGTTTTCGCGACGGAGGCTTTAAATAGGCGGAAGGTCGGCGCAGGAGGGTCGAAGGGGCGAGGACACCATAGGGCGGCGCGGCCAGGGCCGCGCCGGCCTATGGTCTGGGGGCCCAGTGCCCCCCCTCTGGTCCTTCCCGGGTGTTCTGGATGCTTCCGGTGAAAATAGGAACTTGGCCGTTGATTTCGTCCGATTCCGAGAATATTTCGTTACTAGGATTTCTGAAACCAAAAACAGCAGAAAACTGGAACTGGCACTTCGGCATCTTGTTAATAGGTTAGTTCCAGAAAATGCACGAATATGACATAAAGTGTGCATAAAACATGTAGATAACATCAATAATGTGGCATGGAACATAAGAAATTATCGATACGTCGGAGACGTATCAGCATCCCCAAGCTTAGTTCTGCTCGTCCCGAGCAGGTAAAACGATAACACAGATAATTTCTGGAGTGACATGCCATCATAACCTTGATCATACTATTTGTAAAGCATATGTAGTGAATGCAGCGATCAAAACAATGTATATGACATGAGTAAACAAGTGAATCATATAGCAAAGGCTTTTCATGAATAGCACTTCAAGACAAGCATCAATAAGTCTTGCATAAGAGTTAACTCATAAAGCAATAATTCAAAGTAAAGGCATTGAAGCAACACAAAAGAAGATTAAGTTTCAGCGGTTGCTTTCAACTTGTAACATGTATATCTCATGGATATTGTCAACATAGAGTAATATAATAAATGCAATATGCAAGTATGTACGAATCAATGCACAGTTCACACAAGTGTTTGCTTCTTGAGGTGGAGAGAAATAGGTGAACTGACTCAACAATAAAAGTAAAAGAATGGTCCTCCATAGAGGAAAAGCATCGATTGCTATATTTGTGCTAGAGCTTTGATTTTGAAAACATAAAGAGAGCATAAAAATAAAGTTTTGAGAGGTGTATGTTGTTGTCAACGAATGGTAGCGGGTACTCTAACTCCCTTGCCAGACAAACCTTCAAAGAGCGGCTCCCATTTTATTTTATTTTTGGGTGGCACTCCTTCCAACCTTTCTTTCACAAACCATGGCTAACCGAATCCTCGGGTGCCTGCCAACAATCTCATACCATGAAGGAGTGCCTTTTTATTTTAGTTTTATTATGATGACACTCCTCCCAACCTTTGCTTACACAAGCCATGGCTAACCGAATCCTTCGGGTGCCGTCCAACAATCACATACCATGGAGGAGTGTCTATTTTTGTTAATTAATTTGGGACTGGGAATCCCATTGCCAGCTCTTTTTGCAAAATTATTGGATAAGCGGATGAAGCCACTAGTCCATTGGTGAAAGTTGCCCAACAAGATTGAAAGATAAACACCACATACTTCCTCATGAGCTATAAAACATTGACACAAATCAGAGGTGATAAATTTTGAATTGTTTAAAGGTAGCACTCAAGTAATTTACTTTGGAATGGCGGAGAAATACCATGTAGTAGGTAGGTATGGTGGACACAAATGGCATAGTGGTTGGCTCAAGTATTTGGATGCATGAGAAGTATTCCCTCTCGATACAAGGTTTTAGGCTAGCAAGGTTATTTGAAACAAACACAAGCACGAACTAGTACAGCAAAACTCACATAAAATACATATTACAAGCATTATAAAACTATACATCGTCTTCCTTGTTGTTCAAACATCTTACTAGAAAATATCAAGACTCTAGAGAAACCACTCATGCAAACCAAATTTTAACAAGCTCTATGTATTTCTTCATTAATGGGTGCAAAGTATATGATGCAAGAGCTTAAACATGAGCACAACAATTGCCAAGTATCACATTATCCAAGACATTATAGCAAATTACTACATGTATCATTTTCCAATTCCAACCATATAACAATTTAACGAAGAGGAAACTTCGCCATGAATATTATGAGCTAAGAACACATGTGTTCATACGAACCAGCGGAGCGTGTCTCTCTCCCACACAAGCATGATGTAATCCAATTTATTCAAACAAAAGCAAAAACAAAAGCACACAGACGCTCCAAGTAAAGCACATAAGATGTGACCGAATAAAAATATAGTTTCAAGAGAAGGAACCTGATAATTTGTCGATGAAGAAGGGGATGCCTTGGGCATCCCCAAGCTTAGATGCTTGAGTCTTCTTGAAATATGCAGGGATGAACCACCGGGGCATCCCCAAGCTTAGAGCTTTCACTCTTCTTGATCATAGTATATCATCCTCCTCTCTTGACCCTTGAAAACTTCCTTCACACCAAACTTCTCATAAACTTCATTAGAGGGGTTAGTACATAATCAAAAACTCACATGTTCAGAGGTGACACAACCATTCTTAACACTTCTGGACATTGCTCAAAGCTACTGGAAGGTAATGGAACAAAGAAATCCACCCAACACAGCGAAAGAAGCAATGCGAAATAAAAGGCAGAATCTGTCAAAACAGAACAGTCCGTAAAGACGAATTTATAATAAATACTTCCGTTGCTCAGATCAGAAAACTCAAAACTAATGAAAGTTGCGTACATATCTGAGGAACACGCACGTAAATTGGCATATTTTTCTGATTTTTCTACAGAGAGAAAATCCCAGATTCGTGACAGATAGAAATCTGTTTCTGCGCAGAAATCCAAATCTAGTATCAACCTTCGATTAGAGGCTTCACTTGGCACAACAAAACACAAAACTAAGATAAGGAGAGGTTGCTACAGTAGTAAACAACTTCCAAGACACAAAATAAAAACAAGGTACTGTAGCAAAATAACACATGGGTTATCTCCCAAGAAGTTCTTTTCTTTATAGCCATTAAGATGGGCTCAGCAGTTTTAATGATGCACTCGCAAGAAATAGTATTTGAAGCAAAAGAGAGCATCAAGAGGAAAATTCAAAACACATTTAAGTCTAACATGCTTCCTATGCATAGGAATCTTGTAAATAAACAAGTTCAAGAAGCATAATGCAACAAGCATAGAAAGATAAAACAAGTGTAGCTTCAAAAATTTCAGCACATAGAGAGGTGTTTTAGTAACATGAAAATTTCTACAACCATATTTTCCTCTCTCATAATAACTTTCAGTAGCAACATGAGCAAACTCAACAATATAACTATCACATAAAGCATTCTTATCATGAGTCTCATGCATAAAATTATTACTACCCACATAAGCATAATCAATTTTATTAGTTGTAGTGGGAGCAAATTCAACAAAGTAGCTATTATTATTATTCTCATCAAGTGTAGGAGGCATAGTATAATCACAACAAAATTTACTCTCCATAGTAAGTGGCACCAAAAGACCATTATCATTATAATCATCATAAATAGGAGGCAAAGTATCATCAAAGAAAATTTTCTCCTCAATGCTTGGGGGACTAAAAAGATCATGAAAACCAGCTTCCCCAAGCTTAGAACTTTCTATATTATTATCAACAATGGTGTTCAAAGCGTTCATACTAATATTACTACCAGCATGCAAATAAGATTCCATAGGTTTTTTAATTTTTGCATCAAACAATCCATGTTTTAAATCAGGAAACAGAAATAGAAGCTCATTCTTGTCCATTATGCCAAACTAGTGTAAACAAGAAACAAAAAGTTGCAATTGCAGGATCTAAAGGAAATAGCTTTGAGTACTTACAACGGCGGAAAATAGCTTGGTAGCTGAGGTCCGGAGTGTGAGTACCTTTTACCTTTCCTCCCCGGCAACGACGCCAGAAAATAGCTTGATGTCTACTTCCCCCTCCTTTTCCTGTAGACAGTGTTGGGGCTCCAAGAGCAGAGGTTTGTAGAACAGCAGCAAGTTTTCCCTTAAGTGGATCACCCAAGGTTTATCGAACTCAGGGAGGAAGAGGTCAAAGATATCCCTCTCATGCAACCCTGCAACCACAAAGCAAGAAGTCTCTTGTGTCCCCAACACACCTAATAGGTGCACTAGTTCGGCGAAGAGATAGTGAAATACAGGTGGTATGAATATATATGAGCAGTAGCAACGGTGCCAGAAAATAGCTTGCTGGCGTGTAGTTGATGGTGGTAGTATTGCAGCAGTAGTAACGCAGTAAAACAATAAACAAGCAGCGATAGCAGTATTTAGGAACAAGGCCTAGGGATTACACTTTCACTAGTGGACACTCTCAACATTGATCACATAACAGAATAGATAAATGCATACTCTACACTTTTGTTGGATGATGAACACATTGCGTAGGATTACACGAACCCTCAATGCCGGAGTTAACAAGCTCCACAATTATGTTCATATTTTAGTAACCTTATAGTGTAAGATAGATCAAAAGACTAAACCAAGTACTAACATAGCATGCACACTGTCACCTTCATGCATATGTAGGAGGAATAGATCACATCAATATTATCATAGCAATAGTTAACTTCGCAATCTACAAGAGATCATGATCATAGCATAAACCAAGTACTAACACGGTGCACACACTGTCACCTTTACACACGTGCAGGAGGAATAAAACTACTTTAATAACATTGCTAGAGTAGCACATAGATAAATTGTGATACAAACATATTGCAATCATAAAGAGATATAAATAAGCACCTCACTATGCCATTCATTAGTGAATAAGTATTCTGTGAAATATAGCCTAAGAGACCCACACGGTGCACACACTGTCACCTTTACACACGTGGGACAAGGAGTCTCCGGAGATCACATAAGTAAAACTCACTTGACTAGCATAATGACATCTAGATTACAAGCATCATCATATGAATCTCAATCATGTAAGGCAGCTCATGAGATTATTGTATTGAAGTACATAGGAGAGAGATGAACCACATAGCTACCGGTACAGCCCCGAGCCTCGATGGAGAACTACTCCCTCCTCATGGGAGCAGCAGCGGTGATGAAGATGGCGGTGGAGATGGCAGCGGTGTCGATGGAGAAGCCTTCCGGGGGCACTTCCCCACTCCGGCAGCGTGCCGGAACAGAGACTCCTGTCCCCCAGATCTTGGCGTCGCGATGGCGGCGGCTCTGGAAGGTTTCTGTGGTTTTCGCCAATCGTCTCAGGGTTTTCACGACGGAGGCTTTAAATAGGCGGAAGGGCGGCGCAGGAGGGTCGAAGGGGCGAGGACACCATAGGGCGGCGCGGCCAGGGCCTGGGCCGTGCCGGCCTATGGTCTGGGGGCCCAGTGCCCCCCCTCTGGTCCTTCCCGGGTGTTCTGGATGCTTCCGGTGAAAATAGGAACTTGGCCGTTGATTTCGTCCGATTCCGAGAATATTTCGTTACTAGGATTTCTGAAACCAAAAACAGCAGAAAACTGGAACTGGCACTTCGGCATCTTGTTAATAGGTTAGTTCCAGAAAATGCACGAATATGACATAAAGTGTGCATAAAACATGTAGATAACATCAATAATGTGGCATGGAACATAAGAAATTATCGATACGTCGGAGACGTATCACACGGCAATAGCACATTTTCTGGCGCCATTGCCGGGGAGATCAAGACACGCTGCAAGGGGAGTCTCTCACATCCAATCTCTTTACTTTGTTTATTGTCTTGCTTTATTTTATTTTCTGTCTTGTTTGCTTTCTTTATATCAAAAACACAAAAAAATTAGTTACTTGTTTTACTTTACTTAATTCGGTTTTGCTTTATTTATTTTTATTATTACTAAAATGAGTAATCCTGAAGTTGAAGTTCGTTCGTTTAAGCAACAAGGGGGAGAAAGTTTTAAAGATGCTTGGTATAGAATTTGTGATGCTCATCATAGGTGCACTAAGAAACACTCCACTATTATCCTCCTTAGGAACTTTTATGTTGGTATCTCTAGCTGGAATAGGTATGTTCTTGATACTCTTAAGGGGGGTAATTTCCTAGGCACTCTTGCTTTAGAAGCTAGTTGTATTATTGAGAGTCTAGTTGGAATACCACCTGTTAATGAAGCTAAAATTGAAATCTCTCTTGAGGATGTCATGAAAAAGTTGGAGGCCATAGAGAAAAATCTTCCAAGTATTGAGACTAAATTGGGAATATTACTTGATAACACTGATAAACTTGATAAATTTCTAGGAGGAATTAATGAAAGAATTGCTGTCTTAGAAACTTGTGCTATCCATGACAATCAAACCCATAGGATTGGTGAACTTGAAGAAGCTATGGGAACCTTGGGTTCAACTTTTTCTTCTCTTAAGTTTAAGGAGAAAGCTTATGTGGGTAAGGAGCAAAAGTTCATGTATGTCTCTAAGATGCCTAAGCCAAAGAATCATTATAAGCTTAAAATTGATAAAACCCTTAGTACCACTATGGGAAATTTAGATAATGGAGCATATAAGATACCTATTGCGACAAGTTGTGTTTTTAAGGAACATTATGATGTTGGTGCTTCTTCTCTTGATGTTACTTGATTTACACTTTCTGCGCCTAGCTGAAAGGCGTTAAAGAAAAGCGCTTATGGGAGACAACCCATTATTTTATTTCTGTAATTCTTATTTTATATTTGAGTCAAGGTGCTTGTTACTACTGTAGCAATACCTTTGTATCTTTAATTTATTGCATTGTTGTGCCAAGTAAAGTCTTTGATAGAAGGTTGATACTAGATTTGGATTTCTGCGCAGAAACAGATTTTTAGCTGTCACAAAATTGAGTTGATCTCTCTGTAGGAGAATCTAAAAATTCTGCAAAAATTCATGAGTAATCCTCAGATATGTACGCAACTTTCATTCAATTTGAGCTTCTTCATCTGAGGATGTTAAGTGCCTCGAAAAAATTCGTCTTTACGGACTGTTCTGTTTTGACAGATTCTGCCTTTTATTTCACATTGGCTCTTTTACTGTGTTGAGTGGATTTCTTTGCTCCATTAACTTTCAGTAGCCTTGGGTAATGTCCAGAAGTGTTGGGAATGATTGTTTCCTCTCTGAACATGTGAATTTTTGATTATGCACTAACCCTCTAATGAGATTGTTATGAGTCTGGTGTGAAGGAAGTTTTCAAGGATCAAGAGAGGAGGATGATATAATACGATCAAGAAGAGTGAAAAGTCTAAGCTTGGGGATGTCCCAGTGGTTCATTGATACGTCTCTAACGTATCTATAATTTCTGATGTTCCATGCTAGTTTTATGACAATACCTACATGTTTTGCTCACACTTTATAATGATTTTATGCATTTTCCGGCACTAACCTATTAACGAGATGCCAAAGTGCCAGTTTCTATTTTCTGCTGTTTTTGGTTCCAGAAAAGCTGTTCGGGCAATATTCTCAGAATTCGACGAAACAAAAGCCAAACCTCCTATTTTACCGAGACGGACCCAGAACACCGAAGGAGAGACGGAGAGGGGCCAAGGGGGCCCCACACCACCTGGCGGCGCGGCCAAGAGGGGGGCGCGCCCAGCTATGGGGTGGGCCCCTCGGGACCCCTCCGACGCCGCCCTTTCGCCTATATATTTCTCGCGACGCGAAAACCCTATATAAACAAATCATATTCCAGAAAGACTCCAGGGGCACCGCCGCCATCGCGAAACTCCGTTTTGGGGGACATAATCTCTGTTCCGGCACGCCGCCGGGACGGGGAAGTGCCCCCGGAAGCCTTCTCCATCGACGCCACCGCCTCCATCATGCTCCGTGAGTAGTTCCCCCATGGACTACGGGTTCTAGCAGTAGCTAGTTGGTACTCTCTCTCCCATGTACTTCAATACAATGATCTCATGAGCTGCCTTACATGATTGAGATCCATCTGATGTAATCGGTGTTGTGTTTGTTGGGATCCGATGAATTGTTACATTATGATCAGTCTATCTATAAAGTTTGTGAAGTTATTGTTGCTGCAATCTTGTTGTGTTTAATGCTTGTCACTAGTGCACGAGTGGCATGATCTTTGGTTTAAGCTCTATAATTATTGCTTAGATTGTATCTACAAATTGTTTGCACATGTCTATCTCCGGAACCTGAGGCCCCAGAGTGACAGCAACTGGGATAACTGGAGGGGAAGGCTTAGATATGAGGATCACATGTTTTCACCAAGTGTTAATGCTTTGCTCCGGTGCTCTATTAAAAGGAGTACCTTAATTACCAGTAGATTCCCTTGAGGCCCGGCTGCCACCGGCTGGTAGGACAAAATATGTTATGCAAGTTTCTCATTGCGAGCACGTATGACTATATATGGAAAACATGCCTACATGATTAATAAACTTGATGTTCTATCTTAATGCTATTTCAATCCTATCAATTGCCCAACTATAATTTGTTCACCCAACACTTGTCACTTGTTATTGGAGAGTTACCACTAGTGTAGATAGCTGGGAACCCCGGTCCATATTTCATCATCAAATACTCACTCGGTCCTATATGCCATTAGAAGTAGTATCAACTATTTTCTGGTGCCATTGCCTCTGTGTTACTGCTACTGCTGCTGTGTTACTGTTACTATTGCTCTCATATTACTGCTGCTTTCACATCACCCCTGTTACTAGTGCTTTTCCAGGTGCAGCTGAATTGACAACTCAGTTGTTAAGGCTTATAAGTATTCTGTGTCTCCCCTTGTGTCGAATCAATAAATTTGGGTTTTACTTCCCTCGAAGACTGTTGCGATCCCCTATACTTGTGGGTTATCAAGACTATTTTCTGGCGCCGTTGCCGGGGAGGCATAGCTCTACTCATAAGTTCACCTGGGGAGTACACTCCACCTCTCTCTCTGTTTTATTTTATTTTGTTTTGCTTAGTTTACTTTTGTCTAGTTTGTTTGTGTTTAGTTTATTTCTGTCTAGTATTATTTTGCTTAGTTTACTTTCGTCTAGTTTGTTTTTGTCTTGTTTTATTTTTCTTATATACCCGAAAATTCATAAAAATTTGAAAAACCGAAAAATTAAAAACTGTTGTTATGGAAGAACCCACAACCTATTTGGAGCTTATAGAATTATATATGAATTATAGAGAATCAAGAAAGGGTAAAGTCATGAGTGCTGTGATAGAAAAATTGAATACAATTGCTAAAATCTTGCTTAAACGCCATGATATAAATTGTTGCTCTAAAGAGGATACTAAACATCTTAAATTTCAATGTGGCTTTAGTGAAGAAGTTTTAATTATGAATTATAATTGGAATAACTATATTCATCTTGGGTTCGAAGAAGTAGAACAATTTATTTATTTATGGGAGCTTCTGAAATAGAATCCTTCAGGTCTAAAAATTATGAAACCTGTGTTGCTTGTAAGGACCTTAAAGATTATGTATCTTCTATCCTTGATTTTTGCATAGAACATTACAGCAATAATCCTCATATCATTGATTATAAAGAGAGACTCATTCATGCACAAGAATGCACTCACAATTTGCAGGAACCTGTGAAAGAAGAAATTGATGAACCTGAAAGCTCATTGGATGAAAAAGAGGAGGAGAGTGATGAACAAAAGGAGGAAGAATGGATTAGCTACCCATGCCAACCTTCTAATGAGAGTAACTCTTTATCTCTTACATTATTTGATTGTCCTCCATGCTTACCAAAGGAGGATGAATGTTATGTTCCTGTGGATTCTCTTGAAATATTCCCTATGAGTAAAACTTGTGAGAATAATTATGCTACTGTTATCTATGATAATCCATGCTATTTTAATAAATCTTATGATAATGCTTTGTTTGTGCCTAATATCGAAATGCATGGTACTAAAGAGTTTTGCTTACCAAATGTTTATGATAAAGCTCTAGATGATGGTCCTATGTTACTTGATAAATTTAATTGTACTACTAATGAAAATGGGATTGGAGAGGTCTTGACTTTATCTAGGAGTCCCATATCTTTTGAGATTGATCAATCATCTTGTTATATTGATAAAAGTGGTTTTGAAATTTTTGATCCTATTATTTTTGAGCTTGATAAAAATTATGTGTTTGTGGGTCATGAAAAACATGCTTTATGTGATAGTTATATTGTTGAGTTTATTCATAAAGCTACTGAAAATTATTATGAGAGAGGAACATATGGTTGTAGAAACTTGCATGGTACTAAAACACCTCTCTATATGCTGAAACTTTTGAAGTTACTCTTGTTTTATCTTCCTATGCTTGTCACTTTGTTCTTCATGAATTTATTTGTGTACAAGATTCCTATGCATAGGAAGTGGGTTAGAATTAAATGTGTTTTGAATTTGCTTCTTGATGCTCCTTTTGCTTCATTTCCTATTTTCCATGTGAGCATCATTAAAATCTACTGAGCCCATCTTAATGGCTATAAAGAAAGCACTTCTTGGGAGATAACCCATGTTTTTATTTTGCTACTGTTTTGTTGTGTCTTGGAAGTTGTTACTAATGTAGCAACCTCTCCTTATCATGTTTATTGCATTGTTGTGCCAAGTAAAGTCTCTAATATAAATTTGATACTAGATTTGGATTTCTGCGCAGAAACAGATTTTTAGCTGTCACGAATTTGAGTAGATATCTCTGCAGGAGACTCTAAAAATTCTGCAAAAATTCATGCGTGTTCCTCAGATATGTACGCAACTTTCATTAGTTTTGAGTTTTCTGATTTGAGCAACAGAAGTACCTCGAAAAAATTCATGTTTACTGGCTGTTCTGTTTTGACAGATTCTATCTCTGTTTTTTTGCATTGTCTCTTGTGGACTTTAAGTAAGGCTTTCTAGACGTGGAGAGCTGTAGCTAATGTTTTATTGAGTTCTTGCAATGTGTCACTACAGGAATAAAGTGGATTAAAGTTTTTTGAGTACTAACCCCTTTAATGAAGTTTATGAGAAGTTTGGTGTGGCAGAAGTTTTCAAGGGTCAAGAGAGAAGGGTGATATAATGTGATCAAGAAGAGTGAAGAGCCTAAGCTTGGGGATGCCCCCGTGGGTCACCCAAGCATATTTCAAGAAGACTCAAGCGTCTAAGCTTGGGGATGCCCAAGGCATCCCCTTCTTCATCAACAACTTATCAGGTCACCTCTAGTGAAACTATATTTTTATTCCGTCACATTTTATGTGCTTTACTTGGAGTGTCTGTGTGTTTTTATTTTTGTTTGTGTTTGAATAAATTCGGATCCTAGCAATCCTTGTGTGGGACAGAGACACGCTCCGCTTTTTCATTTGAAAATTTGTGTTCTTAATTTACTTTAATATTCATGGCGAAAGCTGAAAGCCGCAGCACTTATTGTTATTTGATTGGAAACAGAAAATGCTTCATATTGTCTTGAATAATTTGATACTTGGCAATTGTTTTGAGCTCTCAAGTAGATCATGTTTAAGCTCTTGCATCATGTAGTTTAAACCTATTAGTGGAGAACTACCGTAGAGCTTGTTGAAATTTGGTTTGCATGATTGGTCTCTCTAAGGTCTAGTATTTTCTGGTAAAAGTGTTTGAGCAACAAGGAAGACAGTGTAGAGTCTTATAATGGTTGCAATATGTTCTTGTGTAAGTTTTGCTGTACCGGTTCATACTTGTGTTTGCTTCAAACAACCTTGCTAGCCAAAGCCTTGTACTGAGAGGGAATGCTTCTCGTGCATCCAAAACCTTGAGCCAAAACCTATGCCATTTGTGTCCACCATAACTACCTACTATGTGGTATTTTTCTGCCATTCCAAGTAAATACTTCATGTGCTACCTTTAAACAATTCAAAACTTTATTACTCCTTATTTGTGTCAATGTTTTATAGCTCATGAGGAAGTATGTGGTGTTTTATCTTTCAATCTTGTTGGGCAGCTTTCACCAATGGACTAGTGGCTCATCCGCTTATCCAATAATTTTGCAAAAAGAGCTGGCAACGGGGTTCCCAGCTCCAATTAATTAACCTTCACTAATAATTCTCTTCACATGTTTTGCCCTGATTCATCAGTAAGCAACTTAATTTTGCAAATAGACACTCCTTCATGGTATGTGAAATGTTGGAAGGCACCCGAGGATTCGGTTAGCCATGGCTTGTGAAAGCAAAAGGTTGGGAGGAGTGTCATCTATAAATAAAACTAAAATACATGTGTAAACAAAAGAGAAGAGGGATGATCTACCTTGCTGGTAGAGATAACGTCCTTCATGGGAGCCGCTCTTTGAAAGACTGTTTGACAAGGGGGTTAGAGTGCCCACTACCATTCGCAAACACCTCTCAAAACTTTATTTGTATGCTCTCTATATGATTTCAAAACTTAAAAAGCTCTAGCACATGATTTAATCCCCGCTTCCCTCTACGAAGGGCCTTTCTTTTACTTTATGTTGAGTCAGTTTACCTACTCCTTTCTATCTTAGAAGCAAACACTTGTGTCAACTGTGCATTGATTCTTACATGCTTGCTTATTGCACTTATTATATTACTTTGTGTTGACAATTATCCATGAGATATGCATGTTGAAAGTTGAAAGCAATTGCTGAAACTTAAATCTTCCTTTGTGTTGCTTCAAAACCTCTTATTAAGAATTTATTGCTTTATGAGTTAACTCTTATGCAATACTTTTTGATGCTTGTCTTGAAAGTACTATTCATGAAAAGTTTTTGCTATATGTTATCTATTTGTTAGCAAACTATAGATCATTGCCTTGAGTCACTTCATTCATCTCATATGCTTTACAATAGTATGATCAAGATTATGTTAGTAGCATGTCACTTTAGAAATTATTCTTTTTATCGTTTACCTACTCGAGGGCGAGTAGGAACTAAGCTTGGGGATGCTTGATACGTCTCCAACGTATCTATAATTTCTGATGTTCCATGCTAGTTTTATGACAATACCTACATGTTTTGCTCACACTTTATAATGATTTTATGCATTTTCCGGCACTAACCTATTAACGAGATGCCAAAGTGCCAGTTCCTGTTTTCTATTGTTTTTGGTTCCAGAAAAGATGTTCGGGCAATATTCTCGGAATTCGACGAAACAAAAGCCAAACCTCCTATTTTACCGAGACGGACCCAGAACACCGAAGGAGAGACGGAGAGGGGCCAAGGGGGCCCCACACCACCTGGCGGCGTGGCCAAGAGGGGGGGCGCGCCCAGCTATGGGGTGGGCCCCTCGGGACCCCTCCGACGCCGCCCTTTCGCCTATATATTCCTCGCGACGCGAAAACCCTATATAAACAAATCATATTCCAGAAAGACTCCAGGGGCGCCGCCGCCATCGCGAAACTCCGTTTCGGGGGACAGAATCTCTGTTCCGGCATGCCGCCGGGACGGGGAAGTGCCCCCGGAAGCCTTCTCCATCGACGCCACCGCCTCCATCATGCTCCGTGAGTAGTTCCCCCATGGACTACGGGTTCTAGCAGTAGCTAGTTGGTACTCTCTCTCCCATGTACTTCAATACAATGATCTCATGAGCTGCCTTACATGATTGAGATCCATCTGATGTAATCGGTGTTGTGTTTGTTGGGATCCGATGAATTGTTACATTATGATCAGTCTATCTATAAAGTTTGTGAAGTTATTGTTGCTGCAATCTTGTTGTGTTTAATGCTTGTCACTAGTGCACGAGTGGCATGATCTTAGATTTAAGCTCTATAATTATTTCTTAGATTGTATCTACAAGTTGTTTGCACATGTCTATGTCCGGAACCCGAGGCCCCAGAGTGACAGCAACTGGGATAACTGGAGGGGAAGGCTTAGATATGAGGATCACATGTTTTCACCAAGTGTTAATGCTTTGCTCCGGTGCTCTATTAAAAGGAGTACCTTAATTACCAGTAGATTCCCTTGAGGCCCGGCTGCCACCGGCTAGTAGGACAAAAGATGTTATGCAAGTTTCTCATTGCGAGCACGTATGACTATATATGGAAAACATGCCTACATGATTAATAAACTTGATGTTCTGTCTTAATGCTATTTCAATCCTATCAATTGCCCAACTGTAATTTGTTCACCCAACACTTGTCACTTGTTATTGGAGAGTTACCACTAGTGTAGATAGCTGGGAACCCCGGTCCATATTTCATCATCAAATACTCACTCGGTCCTATATGTCATTAGAAGTAGTATCAACTATTTTCTGGTGCCATTGCCTCTGTGTTACTGCTACTGCTGCTGTGTTACTGTTACTATTGCTCTCATATTACTGCTGCTTTCACATCACCCCTGTTACTAGTGCTTTTCCAGGTGCAGCTGAATTGACAACTCAGTTGTTAAGGCTTATAAATATTCTTTGTCTCCCCTTGTGTCGAATCAATAAATTTGGGTTTTACTTCCCTCGAAGACTGTTGCGATCCCCTATACTTGTGGGTTATCATTCATCCCTGCATATTTCAAGAAGACTCAAGCATCTAAGCTTGGGGTTGCCCAAGGCATCCCCTTCTTCATCAACAACATATCAGGTCACCTCTAGTGAAACTATATTTTTATTCTGTCACATCTTATGTGCTTTACTTGGAGCATCTGTGTGTTTTTATTTTTGTTTGTGTTTGAATAAAATCGGATCCTAGCATTCTGTGTGTGGGAGAAAGACACGCTCCGCTTTTTCATACTGAACACTGGTGTTCTTAGTTTTACTTTTAATGTTGTTGATCGCCAAAACCCACCGGCGGGCAGCGGCCTGTCAACACGGTAGAGCCGGGAAGAGCCTAGAGCTGCGGCTGGCTGAGACCCCTCCGAGCGACGGCCCGCAATGCTCTTCTGGTCACACGCGGCGATGCGAAGTGCAAGGGCGTGCCACCTGACCTATACCTGGTCAGGAAGGTGATGGGGATGCCTCGCTTAGTTCCTGCATGGCATACACGTAAACATTAAATACGAGCCTCGATCGGCTCTCAGGTTATCCTGTGAATCGGCTCAAAGAGCCGATTCACCCATGATTCGTACGGGGTGCACGAATACTTGGTGATCCTGCTTGATCAAGATAAAGCTAATGAGATCTACGACGATTTAGGGTTTTCACCGCATAATCGGATCATCCTACTCCAGGTTGGGCCTCGCGGCCACGCACGGTGCTCATAAGCCGATCCTAAACAAGGCCAAAGAACCAACAAATGATGTTGATCCGCGGAACATCCTGTTTAGGACTTGCGAACGCCACCCTACATGCCACTGGATCCTCCCCCCCTTTGTAAGGCCTAACTATTGCAGATATTAAACTAATCCTTGCATAACAAGGAGCAATCGTAACGGATCAGATCTACTAAACGATGAACAAGCAGGGTGCCGCCCCCACACCTGAGATAGGCGTGAGGGCGGCTAGACATGCAAGGGTTGCACTACGTAAGCATGTTATACGAAGAACTATGCTAACCCTAACACATCTATGATAACTACGTTGCCCGCCATCAAAGACGCTTCAGTACGGGCAACGCATGAACAACGTGGAGCTTGTGCTGCCTAGATCGCAAGATGCGATCTAGGCAGCATGTCGCTTACCTGATTGAAACCCTCGAGACGAAGGAGTTGGCGATGCGCCGAGATTGGTTTGTTTTGGGGTGAACGTTGTGTTGTTGTTTATTCCATAAACCCTAGATACATATTTATAGTCCAGCGGACTTTCTAACGTGGGAATATCCCACCGTGTGCGATACAAACTCTAAATCTTGATCTAAGATATAACCTACTACAATTAAAGATACACGGGCAAACTAGCCCAAATTCTCCGTGCAAGGCCGCTTCAGAGATCTTCCACGTGTAGTCCTCTAAGCCCATCTCTCTTACGGCCCACCTCTGGATTTGTCCAAAATCTGGTGATAACACATGCCCCCCTGGTTTTGGAAATAATTTTTCCAAAATCATTAAGCGTTCCTCCGTCGGGTCATGTCGTGGCGAGCAGCTGTTGCGGTATCCGTTATCATTATGCCCTGTCTTCTCAGCTTGTCTGCAAAATTAGATATCTATGGAGTCATCTCCTTGGAAAGCTATGTGTGATGAAATTTCCACCAGGCTCCTCATTATTTAAGCGTGCCGATCGATTAGCTTTCTTCATCCCCTTCCTCTGTTCCAGCCATCGGCACCCAAAAACCCTCTTCTCCCTCAGCAATGTCTTCCTCTTCCTCCTCCTTCTCAAACCTCTTCCCCCCATTCTCGCCGAAGAAGAACGAGGACAAACCTTCTTCCGAAGTGGACCCCCTCCCCTCCGATGATGAGAAGAAAGAAGGAGAAGTAGCGAAGGCCAAGACCTTCCCCTCCGCCAAGCTCCCGCTGAAGAAGCGCTCCCGCATGTGGGCGGACAGCGAGGATGAAGATGACGACGAAGAAGAAGAAGAGGAGGAGGAAGATGAATCTTCCTCTTCCGCCGGGTACCCGCCAACCAAGCGCTTCCGCTCCTGGGCGGACAGCGAGGACGATGATGATGACGAGGAGGAAGAGGCTCCGGCCATGGGCTGGGGTAGCAGCGACGAGGAGCTCCCCGGGAGCAGCGCCGACGACATCGACGGCGGTGACGACGAGGACAGCGACGACTAGTAGAATAGGACTAGTAGTAGCAGTGCGCTAGGCACTAGATCCCTCTTTTGAGAGCCATCGGCTCTTTCTTGTAAAGCCGCTCCTCTGAATTAATGAAATTGTTCTTTTGATTCATCCTTCAATTGCCCCAATTTCATTCCTTCCGCCTGTCATATCAAGACCGATAGCAATGTATCGATTTTTTCTTCTTTTGGACGCCCATGAAGCTGGATTCTCATGTCGATTAGCTCGTAGGCCGAGAACTTCTCAATTTCAGGCTGCGATTTGGTATCTGACCATATTTTCTTCGCAATCCCTTAGCCGATGACCACTCATCGGCTATTTTGAGAATCCAATCCCTTTGCAGCGACAGGACAGTCCAAAATATGTAAAAGCCGCCGGCCTCCCTTCCTGATTCCTCTCCATAGCTTCAGCAATCTTCTTTCGCGACCAGAACTGCTTCCAGAGAGGATCACGACGCAGGATCAACCGATGCAACTCCAATTGGTTTCTAAAGAACCAAATCTTCATGTAGTCCGTTGCCCCCCGAGTCTTCATCAAGGCGAGGACAATCGTGAGCCAACCACATGTGTCACCATCAGCCTCCGAATCGTAACGCAGAATCAGCTGATTCCATCAAAATCGGCTCTCTGAAGAACTTCCAGGGCGAGCTGCCCCCCGAGCTTTCATCAAGGCAAGAATACCGGCGAGGATGCATAAGTCGTTGATCAGCTTTCTTTCTACTGAACATCGACGTTGATGTAAACCCTTGAGCACATAGCCAGTAGGTCTTGGTCCTGTGCAACTGTACTAAAGTCGATGGCTGCGCATCGGCTTTGCTTCTGAATTTTTTTTTTATTTGGCCGATTTTTCCTTAACCGGCCCCCAATGTTCCACTGCACGCATGTCTGCACATGTTTATCTGCATATGTTCATCTGACTATATGCCCCCCGAGCCGAATCTGCTGAATGACTGCAGATATCGGCTTTCTTGGTTAGTCAGGGCACTGTACTTGCACGTCGGCTTCGCAAAGACTTATGCTGACTTTCATCTGCCGACGTGGCCACTGCCCAGTAGATCGTTGCTGACCACAAACAGAATATGTGCAGAAGATAATTTTGGCCGATTGCTGGAATCGGCCTCCACCTTGCTCGTTCGATGAAGGTTTCGTAATGTCCCTCCATAAACTTTTTGGGGCCGATCACAAGGATCAGCCTCGCACGGTTTGCTCATTGGTTTAATCTTGCTACTCGGTTAGGCTGGATAAAACCAACCCAACCTCTGACTTGACGCGCCTGCTGTCGTCCACCTTAAGTGCATCGTATAATCGTGGAACACTAAGCTCCGTCGGCAAGACAAGCACCATGTTTGTGCCAGCCGATGTTTCATCATCGGCTTTCTTTTGCTTGGGACGCCACTCCATTCTTCGTGGACGACCCTCTTCATCCAGGGCTCGCTGAACCTTTGCGGCCAGATCAGGCCGTGCCTTCCTTAGCGTATGCAGGTATAACCTTTCGGCTTCCTCCAGGCCGCGCAACCGCTGAACCCTGCGTTTTTGTGAACGGCTGAGTCCGTCAGGGCACCACCTTGGACGGTGGCACCTGTCTTCTTCTTCTTCAAGTCCTTCGTCTTCGGAATCCTCAAGATCTGCCCAACGAAGTGACTCAGCACGTTTGCTTGTTGGTGGGAGAGGCCCTAAGCGCTCAAACACAGACACGTTGGCTGCCTCCTTCTTCTTCTTGTTGCATTCTGGGCAATTGCCGATTGTGGGCAATCGGCTCATTCCTGAATCCCAGTAGTGTCTGAAGAAAGGGCAGTCCCAGTGTCTGTCGTTGTCATCTTGCTCCCTTGATTTGTCTGTGGCACGGCGCTCGTGCTCCTCCTCATAGCGATCCTGCCGACGATGTCTTCTGGCTTCTCTAGCCAGACGATCCTCTTCATCATCATAGTTGGACCGTCGGCGTTGGTCATACTGTCTCACATATTTGTTGAGGAGGTGATCAGAGAGAGGTCGTTGATATCTTATGTTCTTCACTTCTCCCTCTGTAACGTAGCGCTTGCCATCATGATGGAGCCGATCGCGTGGAGCGGCCTCCTCTGTATCCTTGCTATGAGAGCAGCTGCCCTCATCTCCATCTTTGCCAGAGTGGTTCCCAGGTCCTACAATGTTGATGCTGAACGTGGGACCTGGCTGGCAACTCTCAGGGTAGATGACTTCTACCATGTTAACGGCGGGGAAGGGCTGGGTGTCTACCTTCATGGCGTACTGGTTGAAAATTAAACGCCCCTTCTCTATCGCCGCTTGGATGTGCTGACGCCACACCCTGCAGTCGTTGGTGGCATGGGAAAGCGAGTTGTGGAACTTGCAGTATGGCTTTCCGTTTAGCTCTTGCGCCGTAGGGAACTTGAGACCTTCAGGAATCGTCAACTGTTTCTCCTTGAGCAGGAGGTCGAAGATTTGTTCAGTCTTGGTCACGTCAAAATCAAATCCCCTGGGCGGCCCTGGTGGCTTTACCCATTTGCAGGACACAGGGGTTCCTCCCCGAGTCCATTCAGCCACTGCTACTTCTTGGTCTCCCGCAGGCACTTCACCTTCCTCTGTATCGACCATGACTACTGCACGCTTGAACTTGTCTTGGTACAGGTCTGGGTGGCGCTGTTCATATGCTGATAGTTTCTGAACCATGTGCGCCAGCGAGGGATAATCTGCTTGGGAGGCCATGTCCTTGAGCTGTGTTGCAAGGCCAGCTACTGCCAACTCGACTGCTTCCTTTTCAGTTATACGAACCGAATAACATCGGTTCCTAAGATTCCTGAAGCGCTGGATGTACTCTGTCACCGTTTCTCCGCGCTTCTGACGTAGTTGTGCTAGATCGGCAATGCTAGACTCGGAAGCTTCTGAATGATATTGCATATGGAACTGTTCTTCCAATTGCTTCCAAGACTGGATGGAGTTTGCTGGCAAAGAAGTATACCATCCAAAAGCCGATCTGTGAGGGACTGTGAAAAGAGCCTCACACGTAGCTGATCCGACACTGAAGCCGGTCCTAGTTGCGCCAAATATCGGCCGATGTGCTCGATGGAGCTGGAGCCATCTGATCCACTGAATTTGGAGAAGTCAGGGAGCCGATATTTAGGTGGCAGCGGGATCATCTCGTACTCGTCGGGGTACGGCTTAGAATAGCCGATTGCCCTCCTTTTCGGCATAATGCCGAACTGGTCTCTCAGTATGGTACTGATCTGATCCGCCGTACTGGCTGCAGGAGATGCACTCTGAAGATTCGCCGGGGTGGCGTACTTAGCCAGCCATGTTTGCTTTTCCAGCTCTGAGCCAACTGCAGGAGCTGGGCTCTGGAGTTTCGTCGGGGTGGCGTACTTAGTTAGCCACGTCTGCTTCTCAAGCTCTGTCGCTGACGTTCCTCCTGTTTGTGCTGGAGTCCCTGACGTTGTGGCCTGGTTTGAGAGTGGCCAGTTGCCACAATCTGGCACATACGTGCACGCGTATCCTTGAGGGATCTCCTTGGGCGCCTCAGCCAAGAACTGGTAGTCACTAGGGTCACCACCGATCTTGTAGACGACGAATGCCGGTGTGGCCGGCACTTCAGGTGGTGCTGCCAACGCATATGGCAGCGGTGGACGGGACTGGAGTGGCAACTCTCCTTGGTGCGTCCCGAGCTGGTCTGACGGCGAGTACGGTGGCTCATGATCTCCTGGATCACACGCAGAGCGAGACGCTCCAACACGTTGACCAAGTTTTCAGAGTGGCGGTGTAGCGAGTGAGCCACCAAGTAGTTGATCTCCTGCCGCAGGGCCCTGGTGCGTTCCTCCGACGGGGCAGAGAGATCTATCCCATCGAGTGCACCTTGTGGTGAGAACCCCTTCCATCTGATGCCATGGGTACGGGTTCTCTGAAAAGAGCCGATGAGGTCGGCTTCGAGGGTGGCCTTGATCTCGTCATGTTTCTTCTTGAGCTCAGCAGGCAGCTACTCGTAGGTGACTGGCGTGCCGTCCGTCGCCATCTCAGATGTAGATGGCGATGTGGTTGATGTAGACGATGGTCCCACCGGGCGTGCCAGAATGTGTTGATCGCCAAAACCCACCGGCGGGCAGCGGCCTGTCAACACGGTAGAGCCGGGAAGAGCCTAGAGCTGCGGCTGGCTGAGACCCCTCCGAGCGACGGCCCGCAATGCTCTTCTGGTCACACGCGGCGATGCGAAGTGCAAGGGCGTGCCACCTGACCTATACCTGGTCAGGAAGGTGATGGGGATGCCTCGCTTAGTTCCTGCATGGCATACACGTAAACATTAAATACGAGCCTCGATCGGCTCTCAGGTTATCCTGTGAATCGGCTCAAAGAGCCGATTCACCCATGATTCGTACGGGGTGCACGAATACTTGGTGATCCTGCTTGATCAAGATAAAGCTAATGAGATCTACGACGATTTAGGGTTTTCACCGCATAATCGGATCATCCTACTCCAGGTTGGGCCTCGCGGCCACGCACGGTGCTCATAAGCCGATCCTAAACAAGGCCAAAGAACCAACAAATGATGTTGATCCGCGGAACATCCTGTTTAGGACTTGCGAACGCCACCCTACATGCCACTGGATCCTCCCCCCCTTTGTAAGGCCTAACTATTGCAGATATTAAACTAATCCTTGCATAACAAGGAGCAATCGTAACGGATCAGATCTACTAAACGATGAACAAGCAGGGTGCCGCCCCCACACCTGAGATAGGCGTGAGGGCGGCTAGACATGCAAGGGTTGCACTACGTAAGCATGTTATACGAAGAACTATGCTAACCCTAACACATCTATGATAACTACGTTGCCCGCCATCAAAGACGCTTCAGTACGGGCAACGCATGAACAACGTGGAGCTTGTGCTGCCTAGATCGCAAGATGCGATCTAGGCAGCATGTCGCTTACCTGATTGAAACCCTCGAGACGAAGGAGTTGGCGATGCGCCGAGATTGGTTTGTTTTGGGGTGAACGTTGTGTTGTTGTTTATTCCATAAACCCTAGATACATATTTATAGTCCAGCGGACTTTCTAACGTGGGAATATCCCACCGTGTGCGATACAAACTCTAAATCTTGATCTAAGATATAACCTACTACAATTAAAGATACACGGGCAAACTAGCCCAAATTCTCCGTGCAAGGCCGCTTCAGAGATCTTCCACGTGTAGTCCTCTAAGCCCATCTCTCTTACGGCCCACCTCTGGATTTGTCCAAAATCTGGTGATAACAAATGTTCATGGCGAAAGTTGAAAGTTGCTTCATTTATTGCTATTTGGTTGGAAACAGAAAATGCTTCATGTGGTAACTCGTATATTGTCTTGAATAATTTGATACTTGGATTTTTTTTTGAGCTCTCAAGTAGATCATGTTTAAGCTCTTGCATCATGTAGTTTAAACCTATTAGTGGAGAACTACCGTAGAGCTTGTTGAAATTTGGTTTGCATGATTGGTCTCTCTAAAGTCTAGATATTTTCTGGTAAAAGTGTTTGAACAACAAGGAAGACAGTGTAGAGTCTTATAATGCTTGCAATATGTTCTTATGTAAGTTTTGCTGTACCAGTTCATACTTGTGTTTGCTTCAAACAACCTTGCTACCCAAAGCCTTGTACTGAGAGGGAATACTTCTAGTGCATCCAAAACCTTGAGCCAAAACTTATGCCATTTATGTCCACCATAACTACCTACTATGTGGTATTTTTCTGCCATTCCAAAGTAAATTGCTTGCGTGCTACATTTAAAAAAAAATTCATTCCTTGTCTTTGCAATACATAGCTCATGGGAAAGTAGCCTAAAAACTATTGTGGTAAAGAATATGTCGCTTATGTATCTTAGTTCTTATAAGTTGCTTGTTGAGCGGTAACCATGTTTCTGGGGACGCCATCAACCTGTTACACCTTTGTTGAATATCATGTGAGTTTCTATGCATGTTCGTCTTGTCTGAAGTAAGGGAGATTTGCCATGATTTAAATGGTTTGAGTATGCATATTGTTAGAGAAGAACATTGGGCCGCCAACCAAAGCCATGTATCATGGTGGAAGTTTTAGCTTGGACATTAATCCTCAAATCTCTTATGAGAATATTATCTGTTGTTGAATGCTTAAAGCATTAAAGAGGAGTCCATTATCTGTTTTCTATATTGTCCCGGTATGGATGTCCTCAAGTTGAGATCTATCAAAATCGAGAAATCAAATGCGATTTATCTCCTTGGACCTTTGTACAGGTGGCATAGAGGTACCCCTTTGTGACACTTGGTTAAAACATATGTAATGCAATGATAATCCATGGAAGTCCAAGCTAATTAGGACAAGGTGCGAGCACTATTAGTATTCGATGCATGAGGCTTGCAACTTATAGGAGGTTTTATGCATAACACATATGAATTA
Source organism: Lolium perenne (assembly GCF_019359855.2). NCBI lineage: Eukaryota > Viridiplantae > Streptophyta > Magnoliopsida > Poales > Poaceae > Lolium > Lolium perenne. Next base: position 262,861,314 of record NC_067247.2, read on the forward strand.
TTACTACCGTTGACAAAATTGTTTCCATATTTTCAAAATAAAAAGCTCTAGCACATGAGTAATCCCTACTTCCCTCTGCGAAGGGCCTTTCTTTTACTTTATGTTGAGTCAGTTTACCTACTTCTTTCTATCTTAGAAGCAAACACTTATGTCAACTGTGTGCATTGATTCTTACATACTTGCTTATTTGCACTCATCATATTACTTTGTGTTGACAATTATCCATGAGATATACATGTTGAAAGTTGAAAGCAACTGCTGAAACTTAAATCTTCCTTTGTGTTGTTTCAAAACCATCTATTAAGAACCTATTGCTTTATGAGTTAACTCTTATGCAAGGCTTTTTGATGCTTGTCTTGAAAGTACTATTCATGAAAAGTCTTTGCTATATGATTCAGTTGTTTAGTCATTATCTATTTGTTAACTAACTATAGACCATTGCTTTGAATCACTTCATTCATCTCATATGCTTTACAATAGTATTGATCAAGATTATGATAGCAGCATGTCACTTCAGAAATTATCTTTGTTATCGTTTACCTACTCGAGGGCGAGTAGGAACTAAGCTTGGGGATGCTTGATACGTCTCAAACGTATCTATAATTTCTTATGTTCCATGCTAGTTTTATGACAATAATCACATGTTTTACATACACTTTATATCATTTTGATGCATTTTCCGGTACTAACCTATTAACAAGATGCCGAAGCGCCAGTTCCTGTTTTCTGCTTTTTTTGGTTTCAGAAATCCTACACAGGAAATATTCTCGGAATTGGACGAAACAAAAGCCCACGGTCTTATTTTCCACGGAGCCTAGCTTCCAGAACACCGAAGAGGAGACGAAGAGGGGCAACGAGGCGGCCACACCATAGGGGGCGCGGCCCCACCCCTGGCCGCGCCGCCATATGGGGTGGGCCCCTCGAGCGTCCCCCGACTCTGCCCCTTCGCCTATATAATCATTCCGTCGCGAAAACCCTAGTACCAAGAGCCACGATACGAGAAAAGTTCCAGAGACGCCGCCGCCGTCAACCCCATCTCGGGGGGTTCTGAAGATCGCCTCCGGCACCCTGCCAGAGAGGGGAATCATCACCGGAGCGCTCTACATCATCATGCCCGCCTCCGGACTGATGCGTGAGTAGTTCATCCTTGGACTATGGGTCCATAGCAGTAGCTAGATGGTTGTGTTCTCCTCTTGTGCTATCATGTTTAGACCTTGTGAGCTGCCTATCATGATCAAGATCATCTATTTGTAATGCTACATGTTGTGTTTGTTGGGATCCGATGAATATGGAATACTATGTCAAGTTGATTATCGATCTATCATATATGTGTTGTTTATGATCTTGCATGCTCTCCGTTGCTAGTAGAGGATCTGGCCAAGTTGATACTTGTAACTCCAAGAGGGAGTATTTATGCTCGATAGTGGGTTCATGCCTCCATTGAATCTGGGACAGTGACAGAAAGTTCTAAGGTTGTGGATGTGCTGTTGCCACTAGGGATAAAACATCAATGATTTGTCTAAGGATATTTGTATTGTTTACATTAGGCACAGTACTTAATGCAATTGTCTATTGTTTGCAACTTAATACTGGAAGGGGTGCGGATGCTAACCCGAAGGTGGACTTTTTAGGCATAGATGCATGCTGGATAGCGGTCTATGTTCTTTGTCGTAATGCCCTAAGTAAATCTCATAGTAGTCATCATGATATGTATGTGCATTTTTATGCCCTCTCTATTTGTCAATTGCCCAACTGTAATTTTTTCACCCAACATGCTATTTATCTTATTGGAGAGACACCACTAGTGAACTGTGGACCCCGGTCCATTCTTTTACATCTGAAATACAACCTACTACAATCATTGTTCTCTGTTGTTCTTTGCAAACAAACATCATTCTCCACACCATACGTTTAATCCTTTGTTTACAGCAAGCCGGTGAGATTGACAACCTCACTATTAAGATGGGGCAAAGTATTTTGATTGTGTTGTGCAGGTTCCACGTTGGCGCCGGAATCCCTGTTGTTGCGCCGCACTACACTCCTTCACCAACAACCTTCACGTCGCCTTCATCTCCTACTGGTTCGATAACCTTGGTTTCTTACTGAGGGAAAACTTGCTGCTGTACGCATCACACCTTCCTCTTGGGGTTCCCAACGAACGTGTGCTTCACGCGTCATCATGATTCCATGGAAACGCGTATCCGTTGGTGTCAGATTTGCCTGAGAGATATTCATCTTCCGCAGCGTATCCGCGTATATGAGATTTAAACTGCTTCCTCCATCTGTGAATATGCGAGAGACCTCAAATCCCACAATCACCGCTGGTAAGATCATAGCTGACTGCCCTGGTCATGGAACTTGAGGTGGGTGGTCCTCTTGGGTGAGTCCTATGGCCTATCCGGACCAATGGAGGTACTCAATGGTTGGTGGAAGTGACTTTTCTGCCATGAATACCTGTCGCGAAATTAACTTATGCACTCTGTTCGAGGGTCTTCCTTTCTGTATCATCGATACTGCTCCTGTTGTGTTTATGAAGTCCCCATCATTGCTTGGAGGTGCCGCAAGTTGCAACTGATGTTGATTTGCGCTGGTAATCGCGGGTGGTGGTGGCAAGTGAATTTCACTCCTTGGTCTCTTCATGTACCCCCTGTTTGCTGCTTGTGTATTGGTGTTCTCCGTGTATCTTCGCAGAGCTTGAAAGGTTTGGCAGTCCTTCTGGATATGACCTGACTGTCTCTTTCCCTCGTTGTCGAGGTAAAAGTGCATATGACATGGCCCGTTCAACAAATCTTCGGGTGACATGTTGTATGGCCTTGGGAACGTAGGCCGGTTATTTTGCCTGATAGAGCTCGGCGCGTCTCTATGATTGTTGCACTGGTCATTGTTCCGCTGGTAATCATCCCGATGATTTCCTCCACTATTTCCTCGGAAGCTAGCGGCCACTTGGCTGGGACCGTCATAATCTGTGAAGGGTCAAAAACGTCGCCTATTTTGATTGTTATTCCTGTTACGGTCCTCCTCGGGTGACCTCTGCCGGTTTTTATGAACAACATCTTCTCCGTCAGCCCAACGATTCGCTATCTCCATGAGGTCAACTATTGTTCTTGGGTTGGATCTTCCCAATTCCTCGATTAGATCTCTTCTTCGGATTCCTGCGATAAATGCGTCGATTGCCCTTTCATCTGACACGTTCTCGGCCGAGTTTGGATGTACATCCTCATTGGTTCGTCCGACTTCTGCCTGCAGGTCCTTAGCTGCTCTATTGACGCAAGTTTCCTGCACGTGGAACTAAAATTCCTCACGAACAAGTCCTCGAAAGTTTCCCAGCTATCGATGGATCCTTATGGTAACTTCTTCATCCAAGATCTTGCGGCTCCGCTGAGGTGGACCTGAATGCTCTGCATGGCCGTTGCTCTAGTTCCACCCATCAGCTTCACTGTCTCCAAGTAATCAACTATCCAATCCTCAGGATCTTGCAATCCATCGAATTTCTTGTAGCTATCAGGTAACTTGAAGCTAGAAGGCACTTTAGTTTTGCGAACTCGTCGGGTGAAACAAGGGAGCCCGCATAAATCCTCCTCGCTAACTTCCGGCGAGTAACGACGCTCTCGTGTTCTGTTTTCACGGTACCTCTCCTGTCGTGCTCTGTCAAATCGTGCTTGAGTCACCGTGTTTCTCGCGTCACCTTCTCGTGGAGGATCTCGCACTGCTACCATAGTGTGTCGAGGACTATTTTTCCTTGGACTATTTCTTGGAGCACTTTCGGGTTGCGGTGTACTCGATCCTGCTATTGCTGTCCCCATGACTCCAACTCCTGCCATAGCCATCTGATACAATGCTTCCCTGGGATCTCCTGGAGGTGGTTTGGATGATAATATGAAGGCATGTGTCGCCATATATCCTACTTCCGGTGTTTTTGGGATGATGTGCCCTCTCATGTCTATCGACATAAAGGATACGTCGAGGTTTTGAATCAGGTTCTCTCGTTCATGCTCGGGCACATTTGCCAATCAAGATCTTCCTCTCGCACGGGCGTCTCTGCGATTGTCTCCTGAAGTTCCTGATTGTCGACTCAAGGCGGCCCTGCGCGCACTTGACGCAGAAGCTGCAACTCTCCTTTCGTCAAGTGCCCTTCTTTGTTTCTCCAACTCTCGTCCAGCACGAGTGATGACCCACAAGTATAGGGGGTGTATCGTAGTATCTTCGATAAGTAAGAATGTCGATCCCAACGAGGAGCAGAAGGTGTTGACAAGCAGTTTCGATGAAGGATTCACTGTAAATGCTCACAGACAAGTATTCAGGGGGTTTTGATGTAACAGATGAATAAAGTACGAGTAAGTAAAGTGCGAGAGTAATAATTGCAGCGAGTGGCCCAATCCTTTTTAGCACAAAGGACAAGCCGGTTTGTTTACTTATAATAACCAAATGTTCTCGAGGACACATGGGATTTTAGTCTAGTGCTTTCGCTACATACGGCTAATTAATCTTCATTGTTTTGATAAGTGTTGTGTGGGTGAACCTATGCTAATGTACCGCCCTTCCTAGGACTAATACATACTTGTGATTATACTCCTTGCAAGCATCCGCAACTACAAGAAAGTAATTAAGATAAATCTAACCACAGCCTTAAACTCTGAGATCCTGCTATCCCTCCTGCATCGATATACCAACGGGGGCTCAGGTTTCTGTCACTCCGGCAACCCCGCAATTGGCAAACGAGTACAAGATGCATTCCCCTAGGCCCATAAAGGTGAAGTGTCGTGTAGTTGACGTTCACACGACACCACTAGAAGAATAACACCACAACTTAAATATCATAACATTGAATATTACTCAACCATACTTCACTACTAACATTTAGACTTCACCCATGTCCTCAAGAACTAAACGAACTACTCACGAGACATCATATGGAACATGATCAGAGGTGATATGATGATGAATAACAATCTGAACATAAACCTTGGTTCAATGGTTTCACTCAATAGCATCAATAACAAGTAGAAATCAACACTGGGAGAGTTTCCCCTATCAAACAATCAAGATCAAACCCAAATTGTTACAGCGGTGACGGCGTGCAGCGGTGGAGACGGCGGTGATGATGATGAAGATGATGATGATGGTGATGGAGATGATGTCCAGCTCGATGACGGTGACGATGGCGTCGATTTCCCCCTCCGGGAGGGAATTTCCCCGGCGGATCTCAGCCTGCCGAAGAGTTCTTTTCTCTCTGGTGTTCTCCGCCCCGCAGAGGCGGCTGTGGCTCTTCACGATGTACCCCTGGAGCTTAGGTTTTTCGGGACGAAGGCGTACGCGAAGAAAAGGAGGCGAGAGGGGGCTGTGGGCCCCCTCCTCACAGGGCGGCGCGGCCAGGCCTTGGGCCGCGCCGACCTATGGGGTGGGCCCACCTCGGGTCCCCTCGGCTCCCCCTTCTGGCTCCCTTCGTCTTCTGGAAAAATAGGATTTTTCATATAATTTCCTTCAACTGTTGATCTTCCGAAATATTGCATTCGGACGGCGCTTTTTCCAGCAGAATCCTGACTCCGGTGCGCGATCCTCCAATAATCATGAAACATGCAAAATAGATGAAATAACATAAGTATTATCTCCAAATATGAAATATATCAATGAATAACAGCAAATTATGATATAAAATAGTGATGCAAATTGGACGTATCAACTCCCCCCAAGCTTAGACTTCGCTTGTCCCCAAGCGAAACTGAACTCGGTAAACAGGACCACATGTTTATGGAGTGAAGAGTCGATAAATCAAATACGGACAAGAAGCATCATATTCATTCACACAAGACATTCTAGTGAACAACTTCCTCATATAAATCAACTTGAAACAAGTATAAGGTAATCACAAATAAAGGTGCATAAGAAATCATAGTTGGTGATGGCAAACTTCGTTCTTGGTCAGAGAACAATTAACAGGTTATTCTTATCTATCGAGCATCGCTCTCATGTTAAAGTTTATATGGCTCATCTTGCATACTCAATCATAATGATCATTGATAACTTTCAAAGCTATATTCATTCAGATAAAACTTGTACTAAACAAGGAAGAGTAAAAGACATGATGAAATAAATCGCAATATAATGGTTTGATCACAACAACTCAAATGCTTGCTTGAGATGGAGGGAAATAGATTTACTGACTCAACATAAAGTAAAAGACATGCCCTTCGCAGAGGGAAGCAGGGATTAAATCATGTGCTAGAGCTTTTTCAGTTTTGAAATCATATAAAGAGAATAAAAGTAATATTTTGAGAAGTGTTTGTTGTTGTCAACGACTGGTAGCGGGTACTCTAACCCCCTTGCCAGACAAACTCTCGAAGAGCGGCTCCCATTAAGACATTTTCATTTTGGGTGGCACCCCTTCCAACCTTACTTTCACAAACCATGGCTAACCGAATCCTCGGGTGTCTGCCAACAATCTCATACCATGAAGGAGTGCCTTTTTATTTTAGTTTTATTTAGATGACACTCCTCCCAACCTTTGCTTTCTCAAGCCATAGCTAACCGAATCCTCGGGTGCCGTCCAACAATCACATACCATGGAGGAGTGTCTATTTGTAGTATCATGAAAGTTAATTAATCGGGGCTGGGAACCCCATTGCCAGCTCTTTTTGCAAAATTATTGGATAAGTGGATGAAGCCACTAGTCCATTGGTGAAAGTTGCCCAACAAGATTGAAAGATAAAACACCACATACTTCCTCATGAGCCATGAAACATTGACATAAATAATAGATGATAAATTTTGAATTGTTTAAAGGTAGCACACGAAGTATTTACTTGGGATGGCAGGAAATACCATGAAGTAGGTAGATATGGTGGACACAAATGGCATAGGTTTGGGTTGAGGTTTGGATGCACGAGAAGCATTCCCTCTCACTACAGGTCTTTGGCTAGCCAGGTTAATTAGCAAGCACAAAAGTTGAGGGAAGCAAACGAATATACATGTGATAGAAATAATCATGCATCTTTCTTGTAATCACAAACAATTTTAACTTCAGAATAATAAGCTATGAGCTAACAAGAAAGGAAGACAATGAAACAACTATATATATTCTCTTTTCTACCTAAACCTCAAGGTGTTGTTGCTATTGACCAATGCTAAGTTTGCCAAAACCAAATAGATTTACTCAATGCTCCCAAAGTGGTACCAATACTAAAATCAAGATCAATCATATAATAGAAATTGCAAACTAAAATAAGGTGTGCAATATGTAAATGATAAGACTTCTCATTAGTATTTCATAACGATAACTCACACCAAGGGATACATAGACAACCGACTAAAGGAGAGATACTTCTACACTGCAACCCATCTTATATGATAACTTCCCTACTCATGATATGACACTACTTGATAGTAAAAAGTAAAAGGTAGTGATGATGTGATACCGCGGCACTCCCACAAGCTTGGAACAAACCAAGGGGATGCCAATACCAATGATGAATTACTCCTTTGGCGATGATGGTGATGAATTCCCATCATCAGACTTCCAAGGAAGAGGCTCTCCATCAACAAACGACATCTTGGTCTCGGGAATCCTGAAACTAGCAGCATGGCTTATGTGTTTAAACCTGTTTTCATACTCACAGTTCTGATTCTGAACGTCATAGAGTTGAGCTTGGAGTTTGTTGGTGGTGTCGTGAAGTGAGAGGATGTCGCCCCATAGCTTTGAGTTTCCTTCTCCTTTAGGACCCTGGACATCTTTGATCTGCAGCTCCCCATCAACGAGCAGCAACTCCTTGGGATGCATCCTCAGCTCGTTCATGTACAAGTTGTCAAAGTCCTTGCCGGAGCTGTCCTTCGGAGTTTCTGACGAAGACATGATACCTCTAGATCCGAAGCAAATCCTGGCAGAAACAACTCGAAACAAAACGCGTCGAGAAAATGATATGCGGACTTCCAGGGGTCCGGGGGATTATATAGCAGGAATTTTTATGTCATAAGGAAAGTACCAGGTCGAACCGGAGTCGGAAAGGGGCGACGAGGCGGCCAGCTCATAGGGCGGCGCGGGCCAAGGCCTGGCCGCGCCGGCCTATGGGGGCACGCCCTCGTGCGTCTCCTCCACTCCGTTTCGATCTCGTAATTTTTCATATTTTCCAAAAACAGCAAAAACATTTCGGAAAGTAAATCGCGAACTTTTTATTACCTGTACTGTTACCTATTCAAAGTCGAGTTCTGGCGGACTGTCAATTTGACCTTTGATGAAAGCCTCTGGTGTTTCCACTCGAATAACATCAACATCTACATTATAAGAATCACCTGAGATATAATGCTTGAGTCTTTGTCCATTCACCACTTGTGTGGCATTGCCTTGGAGAGAACTAATTTTAATTGCTCCTGAACGATACACCTCCTCAACAACATATGGTCCTTCCCATTTCGAGAGTAATTTCCCTGCAAAGAATCTAAGACGAGACCGATACAATAGGACTTTCTCCCCAATATTAAACTCTCTTTTGATAATCCTTCTGTCATGCCATTTCTTAACTTTCTCTTTAAAGAGTTTAGCATTTTCATAAGCTTCACTTATCCATTCATCTAGAGAACTTAATTGCAGCAACCTCTTATTACCGGCTAGTTTAGGATCTTTGTTCAGTTCTCTAACAGCCCAATAAGCTTTGTGCTCTAGTTCTAAAGGTAAATGACAAGCTTTTCCATAAACCATTTTATAAGGTGACATTCCCATGGGGTTTTTTATAAGCAGTTCTATAAGCCCATAGTGCTTCCTTCAATTTACTAGCCCAATTCTTTCTAGTTTTATTAACAGTCTTTTGCAAGATAGATTTAATTTCTCTATTTGATAGTTCTACTTGCCCACTAGTTTGAGGATGATAAGCGGAAGCAATTCTATGATTAATACCATATTTAGCAAGAGTCTTTCTAAAACCACCATGAATAAAATGAGAACCTCCATCTGTCATAATATATCTAGGAACTCCAAATCTAGGAAAAATAATGTCTAAAAGCATTCTTAAAGAGGTCTCACCATCAGCACTTTTTGTAGGTATGGCTTCCACCCATTTAGTAACATAATCAACAGCAACAAGTATATGAGTGTTACCTTCTGAAGAGGGAAAAGGTCCCATGAAGTCAAATCCCCAACAATCAAATGGTTCAATAACAAGAGTATAATTCATAGGCATTTCATTGCGTCTGGAGATATTACCAACCCTTTGACAATCATCACAAGATAAAATAAACTTCCTTGCATCTTTGAAGAGAGTTGGCCAATAAAAACCTGATTGTAGAACCTTTTGCGCGGTTCTATCTCCGGCGTGATGTCCTCCATAAGCACTACCATGACATTTACTCAATATCTCTTGTTGCTCATATTCGGGAACACATCTTCGCAGAATACCATCCACTCCTTCTTTATATAAGTGTGGGTCATCCCAAAAATAATGCCTCAAGTCATAAAAGAATTTCCTCCTTTGCTGAGCTGAAAAGGTTGGAGGCAAGTACTTGGAAACAATAAAGTTAGCATAATCAGCATACCAAGGACTGTCTCGCGAGCTCACCTTTATTATAGCCAATTGTTCATTTGGAAAACTATCATTAACAGGAACAGGATCATAAGCAATATTTTCCAATCTAGACAAATTATCAGCAACAGGATTATCAGCACCTTTCCTATCTACAATATGTAAATCAAATTCTTGCAACAGAAGTACCCATCTAATAAGCCTTGGCTTAGCATCTTTCTTTTGCGTAAGGTATCTGATTGCAGCATGATCAGTATGAATAGTAACTTTTGAATCAACGATATAAGATCTAAACTTATCACAAGCAAAGACTACAGCTAACAATTCTTTTTTAGTAGTAGCATAATTTCTTTGAGCAGCATCAAGAGTTTTACTAGCATAATGAATAACATTCAGTTTTTTATCTACTCGCTGTCCAAGAACAGCGCCTACAGCAAAATCACTAGCATCACACATAATTTCAAATGGTAAGTTCCAATCAGGAGGTTCAACTATAGGGGCAGTTGTTAAGGCTTTCTTTAGAGTTTCAAAAGCTTCCTTACAATCATCATCAAAAACAAAAGGTACATCTTTTTGAAGAAGATTAGTAAGAGGCTTTGAAATCTTGGAGAAGTCTTTAATAAACCTCCTATAAAACCCAGCATGACCAAGAACACTACGAATACCTTTAACATCCCTAGGATAGGGCATCTTCTCAATGGCTTCAACTTTAGCTCTATCAACTTCAATACCTCTCTCGGAAATTTTATGTCCCAATACAATTCCTTCATTAACCATAAAGTGGCATTTCTCCCAATTAAGAACAAGGTTAGTTTCTTCACATCTCTGCAAAACTTTATCAAGGTTCCGCAAGCAATTATCAAAAGAATTTCCATAGACGGAAAAATCGTCCATGAATACCTCTACAATACTCTCACAAAAGCCATGAAAAATAGCAGACATGCATCTTTGAAAAGTAGCAGGAGCATTACATAAACCAAAAGGCATATGCCTATAAGCATAAGTTCCATAGGGACAAGTGAAAGTGGTTTTCTCTTGATCTTTAGTTTTAACAGCAATTTGTGAAAACCCAGAATAACCATCAAGAAAGCAAAAATGAGTATTTTTAGATAACCTTTCTAACATTTGATCAATAAAAGGCAAAGGGTAATGATCTTTCTTAGTAACCTTATTAACTTTTCGATAATCAATGCACATTCTATACCCTACAACTACTCTTTGAGGTATGAGTTCATCATTATCATTAGGCACAACAGTCATTCCTCCTTTCTTAGGAACACAATGCACAGGACTAACCCATCTACTATCAGCAATAGGATATATAATACCAGCTTCAAGGAGTCTTAATACCTCATTTCTTACCACATCCTTCATCTTAGGAATTAGACGACGCTGAGGTTCAACAACAGGCTTCGCATCATCTTCCATATTAATGGCGTGTTGGCAAATTGAGGAGAAATCCCCTTCAAGTCATCAAGAGTGTAGCCAATAGCACCTCGGTGTTTCTTCAGTATTTCCAATAACCTTTCTTCTTCAAACTCTGAAAGCTTAGAACTAATAATAACAGGATATATTTTCTTATCATCAATATGAGCATATTTAAGATTATCAGGCAATGGTTTTAAATCAAAGACATGATCTTCCTTTGATGGTGGTGTTCTACCCAGATCTTCCACCGGTAAATCATGCTTAAGAATAGGTTGACGAAGGAAAATTTCATCAAGCTCATCTCTTTCTTCCCTAAAAGCTTCACTCTCACTATTCTCCAAATGTTGCTGCAAAGGATTACTAGGAGCAAGAGCAATAGATGCACACTGTTCAACTTTAAAATCACTATTAGGCGAATCAATTTTATAAGGAGTTTTGGTAAATTTAGAGAAGTTAAACTCATAAGATTCACCAGCAAATTTAGTCAAAATTTTCTCTTTCTTGCAATCTATAATAGCTCCAGAAGTATTTAAAAAAGGTCTACCAAAAATGATAGGACAATATTTACTAGCAGCAGAACCAAGTACCAAAAAGTCAGCAGGATATTTAATCTTACCACATAGAACTTCCACATCTCGAACGATACCAATTGGAGAGATAGTTTCTCTATTAGCCAGCCGAATAACCACATCAATATCTTCAAGTTCACAAGAACCAATTTCGTGCATAATCTCCGTGTAAAGCTCATAAGGAATAGCACTAATACTTGCACCAATATCACATAAACCATAATAACAATGATCACCAATTCTAACAGATAGCATAGGAACACTAGCTTGCTTGGACTTATTAGGATGTGAAACAATATTAGAGGCATCTTCACAGAAAATAATATGACCATCCTCCACATTTTCAGTCACAAGATCTTTAATAATTGCAACAGCAGTTTCAACTTTTATTTGTTCTTCAGGTTCTATAGGTTTCTTTCCACTTTTATGAACCGCACTATTTATAACAGAGTACTCCTTCATTTTAGCAGGGAAAGGAGTTTTTTCAATATAAGCTTCAGGAATAACATGATCAACAGTTTCCACTACAACACATTTATTTATAGACGAATCAATTTTATCTTTATACGGTTCATGATACTTATCAAAGTCCTTCTTAGGCAATTCATAATGAGAAGCAAAAGCTTTATAAAGATTTGCAGCAACTTGAGAATCAAGACCATAAGTAGCACTCATATTACGAAATTTATCAGTATCCATAAAAGCTTCAATGCATTTATAATCATAATTTATACCTGATTCTCTATCCTTGTCGTTCTCCCATCCTTCAGTATTTTCTTGGATCCGATTAAGAAGGTCCCTTTTAAACTCTTCCTTGTTGCGTGTAAATGATCCAGAACAAGAAGTATCCAGCAAGGTCTTGTCTTGAAAAGAAAGTCTTGCATAGAAATTATCAATAATAATATTACCAGGAAGCTCATGAATGGGGCATTTGAGCATTAAAGACTTCAATCTCCCCCACGCTTGGGCAATACTCTCTCCTTCATGAGGCCAAAAATTATATATGCGATTCCGATCTTTGTGAATCTCACTTGGAGGATAGAACTTAGAATAAAACCGGGGCACAATATCATTCCATTCAAGAGAATCCCCATTATCCAGTAATTTATACCAATGCGCCGCTTTACCAGACAGCGATATAGAGAATAGTTTCTTCCTCACTTCATCCATAGCAATACCTGCACACTTGAATAAACCGCATAATTCATGTAAGAACAGTAAATGATCTCCAGGGTGGACAGTTCCATCCCCTGTATAACGGTTATCCACTACACGTTCAATAATTTTCATAGGTATTTTGTATGGTATTTCTTCCTTACCTGGCGCCTCATCCACTACCTTTGCAGTAGTAGTAGATTTCCCAAATAAACACTCAAGAGAAGATCTCTCCATAATGAATTATAGCAGCAGGCAGAAATAAAATCAGCACAAACAGTAGAAATTTCCCTTACCAATTCCACTTACCAATAGCGCTTCACTCCCCGGCAACGGCGCCAGAAAATAGTCTTGATGACCCACAAGTATAGGGGGTGTATCGTAGTATCTTCGATAAGTAAGAATGTCGATCCCAACGAGGAGCAGAAGGTGTTGACAAGCAGTTTCGATGAAGGATTCACTGTAAATGCTCACAGACAAGTATTCAGGGGGTTTTGATGTAACAGATGAATAAAGTACGAGTAAGTAAAGTGCGAGAGTAATAATTGCAGCGAGTGGCCCAATCCGTTTTAGCACAAAGGACAAGCCGGTTTGTTTACTTATAATAACCAAACGTTCTCGAGGACACACGGGATTTTAGTCTAGTGCTTTCGCTACATACGGCTAATTAATCTTCATTGTTTTGATAAGTGTTGTGTGGGTGAACCTATGCTAATGTACCGCCCTTCCTAGGACTAAT